>NW_026294562.1:136719527-138162027 GCF_007827085.1 Peromyscus californicus insignis
GTATTGGGCTTAAAAGACAGCTCAGTGGGTGAAGCTCTTGCTAGGTAAGGGGAGTTCAAATCCAAGAGCCCATGTAGAGTCCAGTCCTAGTTCTCCTATAACAAGGTGGGAGGTGGAGACTGGAGGACCCAGAAGCTTGCAGCCAAGCAAGCCTGGCATACACATGGCCAGACAACAAAAAGACCTGTCTCAAACAAGCTGGAAGGAGACAGACACCCTAATCCTTCCCAAACAGTTCCATCAATTGGAGACCCAAGTATTCAAATAGATGAGTCTATGGGAGCCATTTTCATTCAGACCACCACAGTAAATAAGCATTTTATAAGTATGTATTTATTGAAGTGGGTTCTGTCACGATATTTTTGTTGAAGTATACCATGTATGTAGTTTGACTATATTCACACTCTTATCCTCTCTTGTCACCTCTTTTCTCCCCTGCTTGTCCTTTTCCTCTTCCCAAATAGTCTCTCTTTTACTTTGATGTCACATATATTAGCAGTTTAGGGTCTACATATAAAAGCATAGGATATTTTTCTCTCTGAGTTTGGCTTAACATGATGATCTGCAGTTCCATCCACTTTTCTGTAGAGGAATCATTTCATTGTTCTCTTTGACCGGATGTGTGTTGAGGTTGTTCACTTGTTGACACTTGCCAGCTTTGCCATAGTTTTCCTTGGGAACCATTTATTCCAGAGCCCTTAGTATTCCTTAACTGCACTGTGTGTAGTTTTTTCAGACATCGTACTTGCTTTCTTTGGAACTTAGCATTACCAATAAGATAAAAGTTACTGAAACATCTTAATGTTATTTGAACATTTTCTACTATTTTATACATAGAGAAGTTATTTTACTTACTGATTTTTAAAAATAATTTTTCTATTTTCCTTTCTCATTATTATTTGTTTTCTCTGTGTGTTGGAGAGGGAATGCATGTGGGCATGGATGTGCCACAGTGCATGTTTGAAGGTCAGAAGACAACTCGTGGCATTCATGTCTCCTTATACCATGTGGATCATAAGAATCAAACAGGTTATTTAGCCTGGCAGCGGCCACCTTTACCCACTGATCCATCCTTTCCATCCTTTCAGCCATATGTACTAAGTTTTAAAAATTTTAATCTTTTGTCTAAAAAGGTTTCATGTTTCCATTTTATATTGGTGCCTTATTCTAAACAAAAATTACATTTTATATTGTTTTGTAATGCCATATTTTCTTTTTTATAAACACTTCATTTCTGAGTCTGCCCTTACCCCATTCCCTCTAACTCTAAAATGCAGAAAAGGGCAGAGAGCAGGATGTGATTCATAAGTATTCAGTGGAGTCCATAAGTGATGGCTCTTTCCCATGCTCTTTACAACTTGACAGATATGATTGTTTTTGAGTGCGGCAGATTTTTATTGATACTCATTTGTATTACCGGTGCCTTATTATAAATGTCCGGAACAGACTAGGCAAATCTTTGTTACCTGAGCTTACATACAAATGAATAAAGCAGGTAAGATTAAAAATGTCAGAAGTAATTCTTGCTGTTGTATAGCAGCACACAGGCTATCAGGTAGTCTGATGAGAAGGGAGGAAAGTCTGAGGTAGTGTGCTTAGGAAAGGGACCTTCCCTTCAGTCCTGTCAGCTTAAATGAGAGGAAAAACCCAGCAGGATGAAGAGCATTCCAGACTAAGACCTAATGTGCTGTTCCTGAAATGGAAACACTTGACTTGTTGGAAGAACAGCAAAAGGAGCCCCGAGGCCAGCTCTCAAGAACCTTCGAGTGATTAGACATTCAAAAAAGGTTACTTTGTTTTGGAAAATTGGTTAGTGATAGTGTAATAATGCTAAAATAAGTCCATTAAAGGACCACTAAGTGCTTCTTTTTACCAGGATGTTTTAAAAAGCTGTTTATTACATTTAACATGTCCAAGTGAGTGGATAGTGATGGTAGTTCTGAACTTGGTGAGCCAGCTGTTCCTTTCGGTCCTCGGGTAGTAACTGCAGCCTTGTTATGCTTTGTGCAGGGTGGTCTGAAGGAAGGCGTAGAGATACGCTTTTCTGGTCAGTCAGAACCAAGATGTGATGATGCTGAAGACAAAATGCGAAATTTAAAAATAGGCAGTTCTTTTATATATGTAAAAGGTAGGAACTGTCTGAACAACCTTATTTACAGATGAAGAACTGTAGGAAGGTCCTGTTGCCGTTGAGAAAGTAAGATCACTGTGATACCGTTCTCTAGCTGTGAAACCCACAGAACACCTCAAACTGCTCTAGATATTATCAGAGTGCAGGATAATTATACCACCAACAAAAGCCCAATGACATCAGTGAGGAAAAGGTCTCTAAAGTCTAAGTCTTTCTTCAACTGTTTCTTATTAAACTGAAATGATTTGGGCTGTCTTGTTCCTAAAATGGTCTGTTTTGGGCTATCAAGATGGTGTATGGGTATAGGCACTCACCATCGAATCTTAACAGTCTTAGTTGCAGACCTAGGACTCACATGCTAGAAGGAGAAAACCACTCATAAAAGTTGCCCTCAGATCTCCACATGCATGTTGTGGCATTGTACACACACATAGACACACACACCCACCCACCCAAAAAACATTTTTTTTCTATTTCCACAAAATTTATATTTTTGAGCAGCCAAAACCCATTTTCCCTTTGAGTTTGAGTGGACTAATTAGTAGTTGTTAGTGACCGTTAACACAGAAAGCTCTGCCTGGAGAGACGGTTTAATCGGGGCAGTGCTTGCTACACAAGTGGAAGGAACTGAGTTTGGACCCTTAGCACCCATGTAAAAATCCTGGTGTAGTGGCACGCACCTGTGATCCCTGATTTGGGGACACAGGCAGGCAGGATACTGGGGCTCACCAGCCAGCCAGTCTAGCCAAATGTCAGAGTTCCAGGCTCAGTGAGACACTGTCTCCAAAGAAAGGGTAGAGAATGATTGTAGAAGGCACTTGATGTCAACCTCTGGCCTCTGCTTCTGCATGCACTTGCATGCACATAGGGACACAGACTCACTCTTTTTCTCTCTCAATTATATGCAAAGTAGTACCATAAAATATATATCTCAATTGTTCCCTGAAACTCACTTTCATTTTCAGAATGAAATGAAATTTCTGAAGCTACAGCTAACCCCCTCATCCAACGCGCACGCACGCGCACACACACACACACACACACACACACACACACACACACACACACACGCACACACGAGAGAGAGAGAGAGAGAGAGAGAGAGAGAGAGAGAGAGAGAGAGAGAGAGAGAGAGAGAGAGAGAACGAACACGCAAAGAGCCAGACCTGGTGGTTGAGGCCTCTGATTCCAACTACTTGGGAAACTGGGCAAAAGAATCCATCACAAATTCAAGTCCTGGATACATCACTACTGAGCAAGTTCAAGGCAAGCCTGGGTAACTTAGTGACATCTTCACTATGCTTGTTGAGGGTGTTTGAATGCTAGAAGTATCAAGGAAAGCTTCATTAGTGGGCAGCTTGGCATAGCATAGCACTTAGGATTTGATCACTGGAGTGAATGCAGTTTATAGGAACAGTTTAAAGAAGCTAAACATAAAAGAAGGAGAGCTATAAAGCATCGACTACTAAGAATTAAAGCTAAGTCTAAATATAAGAACAGATACACAGAGCTGTTTCTTCACTTAGTTGTGAGATGGAATGCCAACAGAAGAGGTAGCACCTCGTGTCCCCAGGCCTTGGGTATAGCTTTCTTGGAAAGGACTCAGCCTCTGTTCACTGAATGTTCAGATAATTTATAGTGTATTCCTGGGTGAACTTGCAGGATGTTTGCTGTCTAGAGTGTCTGGGAAGGACATTTGTGGGAGGTATCTCATTTGGAAGCTTTGTACTGCACAGCCATTTGAGGGTAGCTTGGATAAGCCACTGGCCACCAAGTCCTCATGCTCACTGTGTAGAAGCATTCCAAAGGGATGCAAGCCAAGACCTGCAGGGTCTTCAGGCCACTCTACCTGCAGATTTTCACTTACTATTACTCTTTGCTGATCTGATTGATTTATGTGTTAATTTGTTACTTTGTTTACACAGTTGATAGGCTAAGGAGTCTTTATTTCCTGTGAGTCAATTTATGGGGAGTATAAACATTTCTTCAGACTCTATTTCATGCCATCTTTAACAACCACTTTTAATAGAGCTTTTAGCCAACCCCAAATGGGGCCATGCTATGTACAAGTTAAAAAAAAGAAAGTGCCAGCAGAATGGTTCAGTGGTTAAAGGTACTTGCCAAGGAAGCCTGGTTGACCAGCATTCAGTCCTTGGACCCCGTATGAGGGTGGTAGAAAAATGACTTCACAAAGTTGTCCTCACGTCTCCACATGTGCACCATAGTGTTGATGACAACCCACAAAGGATGTGCATATGTACTCACACATACAAACAAATAAAACAGTGTTTTGTTTTGTTTTCTTTAAACACACATACTTATCTGTGCCCTACTGAAGAAGAATGGAATGCCTTTAGGAGGATCTTGTGAGCTCTTTGGAGCCTGATGTTTGCTTCAGGGTAATGAGAAATGTGGTAGATAAACATGACTCAAAGCCTACATTTAGTGCTGATTCGTGTGTGCATGCATGTCTGTATGTCTGCATGTGCCATAGCACACAACTTAACAGGTGTTGGTTCTCTTTCCGCCATGTGGGTCTAGCATTAAAACTCAGGTTGCCAAGTTCATTGGCAAGTGTCTTCACCCACTGAGTCATGTTGCCTCTCCCATCCTAGTTTTAATCACTAACTTTGGTAGCTGAGCGCGTCCCTTTTCCCAGGTTTGAAGTTGTTTTGCCTATTCTGTTCTCATGAAGTGTTTTTCAAAATCATCCTTACTCTCTTCATGTTCTTATTGTAATAATTAGTCTCCGAAGCAGAGAGGAAGAGAGAATTTCTAAACCCGGGGCCGTCTCAACTCCTGTAAAACATGTAGATGATCATACACCCAAAGCAGTGGAAGAAGTTACAGTTGAAAAAAGTGAGAAGCAAACACCCGCTCTTCCAGGTAAGCATAACCAAAAATGCCTTGCTGTCAGGCAGCAGCAGCTGTCAGCATTTGCGGAAGGTTTGAAAGATGCGATTATTGTTACAATGGGAATTTTTCTGTCTATACATCTCAGCTTTTTTCTGATTAGGGTAAGAATTAGTATAGATGGTAACCTTCATGAATGTTTTTATTTTCTAAATATATATTACTCATGTGTAGCAGCTGCTTGCAGTGAGTAAGGATATTTTTCCACACTGCTCATTAAATGTTACAAAGCTGAGGGGTGACAGAGGACTTGCCATGCTGTCACTTGGCTTTGAATTCATCACACAGTACTGCAGGGATATTGTGGGGGAATATTGAATTGCCTTCAATAATTTAAAAACAAAGTTATTTCAACTATTAGAACTGTTTGCGCCGGGCAGTGGTGGCACATGCCTTTAATGCCAGCACTTGGGAGGCAGAGGCAGGTGGATCTCTGTGAGTTCGAGGCCAGCCTGGTCTACAGAGCGAGATCCAGGAAAGGCGCAAAGCTACACAGAGAAACCCTGCCTCGAAAAACAAAACAAAACAAACAAACAAAATCCGAGGCTGGAGAGATGGCTCAGCAGTTAAGAGCATTGACTGCTCTTTCAGAGGACCTGAGTTCAATTCCCAGCAAGCACATGGTGGCTCACAACACCTGTAATAAGATCTGGTGCCCTCTTCTGGCCTGCAGGGACACATGCAGGCAGAACACTATATAAATAATAAATAAATAAATCTTTAAAAGAAAAAAAAAGAACTGTTTGCTTCTCTTGTGTCTCTGTCTTGCTCTAGTTGGCTAGTGGCAGGAATGTGGCTATTAGAAAAGAAGTTTTTGCATAATGTTAAGAATGGTGGTGCAGAGAAATGTATGGACACTTTATTAATTATCTTTCTGTTAACTCTGCTTCCTGCTGGTATCTCATGATGCTTAAGTCCTGCACAATTTAAAATTTCTTTCTCCTAGAACCAAAGCCTACGTATGCCCACGTTGGACAACCAGATGTAGATTTACCTGTCAGCCCTTCTGATGGTGTTCTGCCTAATTCAACTCATGAAGATGGGATTCTTCGGTAATGCAATTTTCAAGCCACCCTGTCCTTTATGTTTATTGGACATTTCTCAGCATGAGAATTGAAAGTCATGTTTGTATAGCATTGTATAGCGCTTGGAGTACTGTAGCTAACAGCAAAGCAATGTTTTTTAATTACCACCTTCTCTTACCTAGTTCTTAGATCAGTTATTAAAGAGTAAAGATTGTTTCTATTAAGATAGCAGAATGTCCACAAGCTTTCTCTCCCCTAACACTCTTAAAAGATAACACTTGTTAATCAGCACTGACATTGTGGGCTAATGTCTGTTTCTTGTGACCCTCCTGTGGTGTGACATGCTTATGTAGAGTCCTTGGCACAGTGCCAATAGCACATCTTCAGTTTTATCAGGCAAGATATCTCAGCGTGCTGCCTGGAGGAAATAATTTCTGGTTGAGAAAGCTGTTCCAGAATTAGTTTTCGAGTCCATACCATTATTTATTACTGTGTAGGTAGACTTAATAGAAATTTTGTAAGCAGATTTTAAGCCTTCATAGTCTTTAAATTTGTTCCTTCTGTCATAAAAAGGACATGATGTGTGAATATTTGAAAATAAGCACATTTACTAAGGTGCAGTAGACTTAAGAACTCTCCCCACCCTCAGTATTTTCTGTACAGAAAAATAATGTATGGGTTGTTGTGTCCCTCAGTACCCAGGCAAAAGCAGATAGCTTCAGAAATAGAAGGTGAGTATCAGTATTAGTAATGGAAAAGCCTAGTCGCTTTGTTCAAATTCTTGGGATTGCTTGAAACTGTAGAAGATAACAAAGAACTTCATCTCTGGAAAGGCCTGCGGAGGGACACCAGAGAGGACTCCAGGATATCCACAGTAGTAGTAGCTGAGCCCTGAAAGTCTTTCACTCAAATATAGTTAGTGGATTTGAGGGAAAAGAAATAGGTAGACTTTGTTACTGCACATAGTTGATGTAATGCAGAGAGGACAGAGTATAAAACTTGCCATTTTCCTGAAGCTATCGTCTGGCATTGCTTTTCAAACGCCAGATTTTATCTGAGTGCAGATCATTCAGCCACATCAACTTTATGAGACATTCTGAACTAGTCAGGATTAGAGGAGGGTTTCCAAGGACCTAGGGTTTTCAAGAAAATATTTAAAAGATCTGTGTATTCGTTCTTTTGGGCACGGAATGTGTGAGATACCTTTGACTTGTTAGAAAGTAGGACACCAACACAACCAAAGGACTCAGACCATCTACAAACATAGCTGATAAATACTTTCAGGGACAGATGGCCAAGGGTGCTAGGAGTCCTAACTGAGTGTGACCTGTATAACTTACATGTCTAGCTGGTTCATTCCAGGTTACAAACAAAACAAAACAAACAAAACTCAGATAGCCAGGCATAGTAGTGCACACCTTTAATCCCAGAGCTTGGGAGACAGAGGCAGGTGGATCCTCTGTGATTTGGAGGTCAATCTGGTCTACAGAGCAAGTTCCAAGACAGCCAGGGCTACATAGTAAGACTTTGTTTGTTTGTTTTAAAGATAAAAGGGAAGAAAGAAAAAGAGATCAATGGAGAATATTTTACAAATTACAAAAGCTATTGTAATTTTTAACTAGTCGGTTCAAAAGTAGAATTCTCCCTTGACTCATTTATTCATGTATATGACTGTATTTTATGTTAGATTTCAAGAATTTGATAATTGGTTAATAAATGAAAAGGAAAGAGACCTTTCTGTACTTTATATTCCGAATAGTGAGAGTGAAGTTATAGTTGTTGAGGAATGTAGAGATGACACCGAGAACTTAGACAGCAGTGTACGCACCTTCCCCTTTTCTGCTGGCTGTTCTTTAAGTTGTGCTTAAGTGTTTGCTCCCTGCTTGCATAATAGAGGGATGTGCATGCATTGTTCCTTCATTTCTTCCCAGGGAAATAAGGGACACAGATGGATGTAGGTCTGTTGAAAAATGCTGAATAATCTAATTTTCTTACTCAAAGTTAAAAAGAGCTGCAGATTAAGGGAACTACAAAGAGCCCACCAATGACCAAACTTAAATCCATTGTCTATTGGTTGTAGAGATTATAACAGACCCTGCTTGTACACTTTCTCATATTAAGAAAATTACTGAACTTTATGCATCAGTTTCTTTTACTTAGATTAAATGAGACTTTCATTTATCTAGTGGGATTGGTGTAGAAAAGTAGTTTTTGTTTTTGTTTTTTAGTTATTGAGGATTTGCCATATATATCTTCTCAAGAATAGGGAAAACATTGTTTATAAGGACAATTAAAAAGCAGTCATAAGATATTATTTTTTGTCAAATTTAGATATTTCAAAATTTATTTTCTAATAAGAAATTAGAAAGTCTATTAAATCTGGTTTTGGATTCTAATACTAGGTTTTATCCAGTAAATGAGTGCTATGTAGGAGGCTCTAGAAATGATGGTCCTTTATTCCGTTCTGAATGTAGTTGTTGCTGTAGCAGCCTGCTGTGACTTTTAACTGTTTGAAATGAAATATCTGTTTTAACAGGCCCAGCATGAAACTGGTAAAATTCAGAAAAGGAGATAGTGTGGGTTTGCGACTAGCTGGTGGAAATGATGTCGGAATATTTGTAGCTGGCGTTCTAGAAGATAGCCCTGCAGCCAAAGAAGGCTTAGAGGAAGGTGATCAAATTCTGAGGGTATGTCAGTATATCATCTTATGTAGATTCGAAAGTCTTAGATCATCAGATGCCAGGCATAACAGACCGACGGTTGTGATTCGATTATAATTTATGTACATTCTCTTGAACCACCTAAGTTTCCCATTAAGAATGATTAGCTCTAGCTTGCGTTAGACTGGTCGCTTGCCGTTCTGCCTTTGTTCTTGTTTGCTGCTTCATTATGTTGTTAGTGGTGTTTTATTGAAGTCACTGGTATTCATAGAACCTATAAGGAAACTAAGTTTTAGATCCCTCTACTGTCTACCAAACAGTCTTTTAAAAGTTCAGTTAAACATTTGGACTGGCAGGACTGCCAGAGACCACAACTTTTGAGCCAGCTGTTTGGGGTGTTATTTTCTCATGGAAGTGAGTAGTCTTCATTGTAGTCCTGGCCTCTTGGACCTTCCTTATTTCAGGTCCTGGCTCAGATTCAGGAGGATGGGATATCTATTGGGAAATCTGTAAATGGCTTGGCTTTCAACCTTCAAACCCACACAGAAGGAGATCATTGGCAAAAGCCAGGAGGGCTTGGGCTAGATGTAATCTCTAATGGTGCTTTTCTCCTCTTCTCTCCCCTTCCTTTCCTTGGCTGTGTTGTCTAGTAGTGATGCTGTCTTCATCTGTCTCTCACTTCTCTTTTAGAGTATCCAAATGTTTGTATGTACTTGATCTCGTTGGTAAACTATGTCCCAGCTTTTAGACCAGCACATCAGTCTATCCAGTGTGAGTTGTGCAGTTACTCTTTCCCTATCTCCTCTCTTTGGTGCCTCCATTCTGGTCTCTCTGCTTTCAGCCTTCTTCCTCCTCCCTGTGCTGAACTGAGTTTCCCATCTGCTCTACAACCTTGTGGGTTTGTTGCCACTTCTCTTCCTCCCTTTGGTACTCTGGTTCTTCAGTGTCTGGTTTCCCTTTTGCTGTTGACTAGTTCACAGGATGGTTGAGTTCCTTCCTTCCTTCCTTTTTTTTTTTTTTTTTTTTTTTTTTAAGATCACCATGACCCTGCGGTCTGGCTTTAGCCACTACCGAATCTGAGTTTTCACAGCCATCCCTGACCAATGTCAACTTGGCCTCACATTTTCTATCATTTCTTAGCAGCATTTGCCTGTCAATCCTCAAAAGTTTTCTCCCTGAGATTCTGTCACATGACCAAAGCTCCTGCTGCCTTGACTCCCGTAATTTGGGGACTATATCAGTGTCCCCTGTACCTCAGTTGCTAGTCTTTATCTCAACTGAGCAGCCCACAGCCAGAATCTTATCTTTTCACCTGGGACAGTTTCCTGTGCTTGTGACCTATCCCTGTGGCCACATTCATCCAGTCTTCCTTCCCCTTCAGATTTAAGCATTTCCAAGTCATGGCATCATCTCTGTCTTGGCAGTTTCTCTCTGACATTGTATTAGGTTCTTCCTGATAATATCCCCCTTGTCTTCAGTGCACCCATGGCACATTTGAACACAATATGATAATGCTGATAATATTTGAAATTCCAGCACTTAATTTCTTACTATCTCATGATGATTTTGAGGTAATCAGGGAGTACATCATTTAAAATCAACTTCGTAATAATTCACTGGGTTTTACATGAAAGTAGTGCATTTTGATTACTTGCCTTTTGGCCCTTTTCTTTTTGTTGTTGTTATTAATGGAGAAAAAAAATGCCAAAAGGTAGTAGTAGAAATTTCCTGCCTGTTTGTAATCCCGCATAGTTACTGGTGAAAACTGGATAGATTTCATTTCAGCTTCATTTGGACTTAGGAATTTACTCATCTAAGTGACTGACTTGAGACATAGAGCTCCACTACAAAGTTGCTGTTACGGGGCACCGTAATGCATATACTGTCTTTCTGATTGTTTTTTGGGTATATCATTTCCTTTTCAGCAATTAGTAAAAAAGGCTATATGGTACCTATGTAGAATGAATATAGAATTTTAAACCTAGAGATTTCACAGTGGTAAATATACATTGTCATTTTCACTCTAAATTGGTTAGATTTGTAACAGATTATCATTAATGTCAGGTTATATTGAAACTACTCTGGATTTACATTTTTACTCACCTTTTTTATTACTTCATATTTGCTTATTTTAAATTAAAGAATATTATACTCTCCAAAGTTAAAAATTAAAACTTCCCTATTAAATGTATAGTACTGTCAAGTTAGACTTTGAAAATACTTCTTTTCTGAGTAAATAAATACATTTATATTTCTAAAAACAGCTAGCACAAATTTGTAAAATTTTTATTTTGATAGGTGAACAATGTAGATTTCACAAATATCATAAGAGAAGAAGCTGTCCTTTTCCTCCTCGACCTCCCTAAAGGTGAAGAAGTGACCATATTGGCACAGAAGAAGAAGGATGGTGAGATATTGTCTGAAATGGAGAAAATTAACCTGTAGGGGTTGGAGGCCTTTCAGAGGCATTGGTTCAATTGGTTAAAATAAATAAGGACCGGTTGTGGCCGCACATTGATAATCCCAGCGCTCAGGAGCCTGGCACAAGAGGATCACGAGTTCAAATGATGGCTTAGGCATTTTATCTCAGTACTTGGTCAGAAGAGGTAGGTGGAAGGCCAGCCTGGTCTACATAGTGAGTTCCAGGACAGCCAGGGCTACATGCTGAGACCTTACCTCAAAACAAACAAGACAAACCATTAAAAAATGTAGTTCAAAATAAATCATTCCTAGTAATGGTTGAGTTTGTTGATCTCAGACAGTTAATTTTGAGGTTCTACAGTCCTACACTCTGCTCATTAACAGAGCTAAATACATAGGATTTATTTATGCCATTATGATTTAAGTCAAATGCCAGCCAATCCCTTATAAGTCATAGAAAAATCCTTGTTTTATTAGTTATTGGAATTATAGGAAAGTGTATGTGGATAGCATCCTAAGTTTTGTACTGGGGTTTGCTAAGCAATATGTAGAATTGTTAATATTATTTTAAAGAATATGTAACTTTCCAATGTTTTTTACTGAAAATTGAGTTTTTGTTGGTTTTTGTTTGTTTGTTTGTTCTGTTTTTTTTGTTCGTTTGTTTTTTAGCTTTGGCACTGTTGACATTTTGGGCCAAATACTCCTGTTCTAGGGGACACCCTGTTTGTTGTTCCATGTTTCAGAATGTGTCTTGTATCCACACAGTTGATGAGAAGAAGCTGTAGTACATTCCCCTCCCTTCCCTGCTCCATCACACTCCATTTTTGGTTTGTTCTGATATTCTGTTTGTTTTTGAAGTAGGGTGTTTCTTGTGGTCCAGTTAGCCTAGAGTCTACTGTTTTGAAGGGGTTGATCTTGAACACTTGATCCTCCTGCCTGCCTCCCTGAGTGTAGGGTTATAGGAATGAACCACCACAGCCTAGCATGCTCAGTTGGAACAATCCAAGTTTCCTGGAAGAGTTGGGGAACAAAATTGCTCTTTGGAGCATTTGCAGATCAATTAGATGCTGTAACAGGAAGCAGAAATGGAACAAATTCATCTTTTTCTGCATCATTTCATTATGTGCAGAATGGAGGTACCATTGTATGAGGTAATGTGGAACAATGAGATGAAATAATTCCAGACATAGTGAGAATTGATTGTTGATTGGGTATTATTGTATGTTGATGTGGGCATTAGCAGGAGCATCTTCACATAATATCTTTTCTGCAAATTAATTTTTTAATCCAAGTAAGTATTGATTAATGTGTTTCTTTTGATTCCTTAGTTTATCGTCGCATTGTAGAATCGGATGTAGGAGATTCATTCTATATTAGAACTCATTTTGAATATGAAAAGGAGTCTCCCTATGGACTTAGTTTTAACAAAGGAGAGGTGTTCCGTGTCGTGGATACCTTGTACAATGGAAAGCTGGGCTCTTGGCTAGCCATTCGAATTGGCAAAAATCATAAGGAGGTGGAACGAGGCATTATCCCCAATAAGAACAGGTATGAACACTTGGAAACTCCTTATAATGTGAATTACATAAGTGACGAGAGACGGTTTCGGTCTCATTGAGGAGTTTGGGGATACAGATGTATATTTTTCACTGTGTTCTCTCACTGTACTCATAACTGACTTAATCGGTTTATACAAACTATTTTATTAAGACTGTAGAGATGTAAATTGCATGTGAATTTTGATGTTCCGTTTCATTGTGTTATTTTTTCCCTGTTGCCTTTTAAATTCTCTTGTTTCTGTTTCTTTTGTCTTCATTAGAGCTGAGCAGTTAGCCAGTGTCCAGTACACACTTCCAAAGACGGCAGGCGGAGACAGAGCTGACTTCTGGAGATTTCGAGGTCTTCGCAGCTCCAAGAGAAACCTTCGAAAAAGTAGAGAGGACTTGTCAGCTCAGCCAGTTCAAACCAAGTTCCCGGCATATGAGAGGGTTGTTCTTCGAGAAGGTAGTTTATTCCTGTGCCGTGGTGTCTGTCTTTTCCTGGCAGTGTGTTTTAGAAAATGGAAATTATGAACTGTGTCATCATCTTCTGTTTTTATTTTTCCTCCTAATTTCTCTCCAGCTGGATTCCTGAGACCTGTAACCATCTTTGGACCAATAGCTGATGTTGCCAGAGAGAAGTTGGCCAGAGAAGAACCAGATATTTATCAGATTGCAAGTGAGTAGACTGAGGCTCAGCATTGACCTTCAGTAGGCTGCAGGATATTTCTTTTGTTTGTCTTAATTCCTCCAAAGGGAACGTCTGACCTCTCATAAAAACAGAATTTTGTGAGAAATGCACTTTATGGCGTTCTTTTAATCCGGAGGAAGGCAGAACGATTGTTCTTTGTTCCGCCAGCTCCCTGTACTAAGAAGGATCGCTGTTTTTGAGACTGTTGCTTCCTTCCTGTGAAAACTGCCTAGGCCCATGATCTCGTTGAACCTCCACAGAAATGCTGTGAGCTAAGAATCTAAATACCTATTTTTTAAGTTGGGCGGCCTGGTGAGCCTTAGAGTGGTTGTGCTAAGGATTGCTACATGTCTGTTAAGTTTAAATTTTCCTCTTGATCACCAATGAATGGCAAAGCATGGCCTTTATCTCAACCCTTTCTGACGGATTCGGGTGATTTTTAGTCACGGCACTACAGAACTGTGTGGACGGGATGAGTTGTGCCCGTGCTGGTAGGGATCCTGTTGCAGCCTTCCCAGTGAGGGCAGTGAACGTGGAGGCAGCAGTGTTGTGTGCTATAGTGCATGCTGCTTCGTTTTCTGAGCAGTCTGCTGGTTGAAATACGCAAACTTGGTCATGACCATTTGGCTTCCTTTAAATTACATGCAAAAACTTGAACTGCAGTTTTCTCATATTTTCAGTCTTTGTGAAAGTTAAAAAAAATATTTTGACATGTATTATCACCACCCCCATTTCACCTCGTTATAATTTCTTCTAGTCTTTATATTTACGAAGTTTGATTTTGTGATATTTTAAAGATTTCCTTTTCTCCTTCTTGATAAATAATGGAATATTTTCCTTTTATTGTTTTTCTTGCACCTTATGACTTGACTACTTTTTCTTATGTATAGTTTCTGCCTTGTTTCTCACTGATTTATCTATGCAGGAGTGTGACGGATTTTCTATAGTAAGGAAGAAACCATAGGATATGAACATTGTGCCTGTAGATTATGGGTAATACTGCTTTCCAGAGGATTGCGCCCACAGTCTTTGGTTGTGAGACTCTCACTAACATTTTGAAGTTGACAATATTAGAGAATTAACACTTTACCTTTTTCATACTTCTTTTAATTGGTTTTAATGAAATTTAATGCAGATATATGTTTCCTAAAATTCAGACAAGTCGTAACAAAATTTGAGCAGATTAAAAAAATATTTTCCCACTCACTTTTTTTCAGAAGTTTTTTGGTTATTGTATAGCAGAAAGTATTTCATCTGAAGAACCAAGTTTGTGGTTTTCAATTGAGGGAATGCAGGTGTGAAGGGTTCCAAACTTAGCTCCAGGGGACAGTCCATTAATTACTTAGATGACATCACAGACACACTTGAGAGCTCAAATAGCCCACTTAGAAATAAATACTCTTTTGAATTAAGGGCTCGAAGTGTTTTCTTCAACCGAAAGTCTCAGCTGATTGCTCTTCTTCATCCACGTTTGCTAGGTTTTGTATTACCCTGTCCCCGTGAAGCTTGTCTTCTGACAGTCTCCTTCTGTGACATTGCTTGTTTCTCGGAGGCTGTTGTCCCTTCAGACCTCTGCTTTCTGATCTGAAACTCCAGAGCCGCCTCCTTCCTGTCAGGTTTCCCTAAGTCAAGTGTACTTCTGTGCTGGTGGTTCAGAAACTGGTCCCCAGCGGCAGTAGGCATATTATGAGGTCGTAGAGAAGGTGGTCAGGATGATGCCTAGGCTGCCTGGCGGCTTCATTCCCAGCTCCTCATGGCCTCGGTGCTTACAGCTCTGTTACTCTAAGTAAGTAAGCTCTGTCTGACTGGGAATCTCCAGGCCATTTGCTGCAGCGTTGCCGCTGATCCCAGCCCACCAGGGCTGACTGGTGCTGCGGCGCAGCTTCCCCATGTCAGCGTGCCGCACAAATGAGACCAAATGTTTTGTGTCACTGTAGAGGATGGCGGGAAACTAAGCCTCGTACCAAAAAAAAAAAAAAAAAGCATCATTAAGTCCATAAGCTCGGTAATTTTTAGGACCTATTTTCTTTTCCAGAATATTAATGGGGTTGAAGCAAAAGTAAGCATTTTAAAACTCAGATTAAAAAAATGTTTACATATTTTGTTTGTAACAGATAAGAATTTATTATAATTATACTTTTCTGGATATAAAAGCAAAGTCATCAGTATAGTTTTTAAAAACTTATCTCATATTAGGTATTTATCACATTTGATAATTTTTCCTCACCCATTGTAGTTAAATAACTTTTTATTCATGGTCTACTTATTTATTGTTTAGCTTATGATTTTGATATGTTATCCTATATTTTTTTTGTGTGACTTTTTTAAGTACCACATCAATATTTATCTTGATTACTAACGTTCTTGGGGGATGCTTCCTCCATTTTACTCCCAAAGCAAGTGCCTTACCTGCCTTCAATTAATCCTGGTTCTGTTGGGAACAATTGTCTGACCTAGGATAGCCAGGTCTTAAGGGGTCAGGGGTCAGGGAGGACATGCTACCTCTTTTAGCAGTTTCCATCCTTTGTGGTGGAAATATTTTTGCCTTTTTCAGTAGATGAACAGGGGCTTTCCCTGATGACTTGCTACTGACCTCTAGTGGATAGAATCCATACTGCTAAACATGGCCGGGGTATTGCACAGCCCCACAGCCTGCTCTACTCCAGCATGTCTGTAGTGCCCAGTATTTGACAAGGTCTGACCTAACCAATGGAAATATGTTTTGTTTTTGTCCTGTCCTCATAAATAGAAAGTGAACCACGAGATGCTGGAACTGACCATCGTAGCTCCGGCATTATTCGCCTTCATACAATAAAGCAAATCATAGATCAAGTAAGTTATTACAAGTTAACCTGTTCTTTATAAACAGTGAAGCTTATGTTTTTGATGAGGAGATTTAATATGTAACAAAGGGGAATTTTCTGAACATTATTACTGGTGTAGCCTAAGAAAATTAAGCCCTTACTGTAGAAAAGCATTAATAATCCTTTCAAGAAGATAGTTCTGATCAATATGAGTAGAGCCTTCATTTCTATAAAAATGGTGCTGTTTGCATGTAACTGGCAGTCCGTTATAGCAGTGCCATTCAGAACGTATGTGTATGCAAGGAGATGCCAGGAACATTAAGTTGCTTTGACTTTCACAGACTGAGCACAGGTAATTGTTGTTAGCTTACAAGTGGTGTGGCTGAGTCTTAAAAAGAGCTGATGAAATGTTTTGTTTTGTTTTTAAATAATTTATTTTTATTTTATGTGCGTTGGTCCCCTGGAACTGGAGTTACAGAGAGTTGTGAGCTGCCATATGGTTGCTGGGGATTGAACCCAGGTCCTTTGGAAGAGCAGTCAGTGCTCTTAACCGCTAAGCCATCTCTCCAGCCCCCGAAAAGTTTTTTTTTTTTAAATTGGGCTGGAAATGATTGAATAACCTTTGATGACAAATTTTTTATTAAGTGGCTCCTGAGACAAAGCAATCACAAGATTTGACTAATACTGAAGTATAGCGGAGCCTGTGACTTTTCCAGAAGAGAATGATTTTTAATGGTGTTTTGTATCTTTGTATGTATTTTCCTTCCATCTCTAGGACAAACATGCTTTATTAGATGTAACACCAAATGCAGTCGATCGTCTTAATTATGCCCAGTGGTATCCAATTGTGGTGTTCCTTAACCCTGACTCTAAGCAAGGCGTGAAAACAATGAGGATGAGGTTATGTCCAGAGTCGAGGAAAAGTGCCAGGAAACTGTATGAACGATCTCATAAACTTCGTAAAAATAATCACCATCTTTTTACAAGTGAGTATATTCAGTAGTGTAGAAGCAAAATGTTATGTTGTTCAAATGCTGAAGCTTTTGTCATCTCTGCTTAGAGAGCTTACTGTTGTTGATTTAAAAGCTAAAAGTGTTTGGTTGAAAGGGAAAGTGTAGTGACTGCCTGGATAGAAATTTGTGATAGTTTTGTTTTCCTCAGACTGATGCTAGACAGGGTTGGGTGATTTCTCCTCACTTGTGGCAATGTTCCAGCCATAAAACCACATTGTTGTTCATTTTCAGCTACAATTAACTTAAATTCAATGAATGATGGTTGGTACGGTGCCCTGAAAGAAGCCATTCAACAGCAACAGAACCAGCTGGTGTGGGTGTCTGAGGGGAAGGTATGGAGCCTCCTGCTACTTTTTACACTCTTTAAATTACACAACTAATAGAAATGCCTTTGAGTTACCATTCTTTTCTTACTAGAGAAATATTTTTAAGTAGTTTTGGAAAAGCTAGCCTTTATAATGCTTTTTGTCATTTGTATGTAGCAGTAATAAAACTGAAAGCTTGTTGTATTTCCTACTCAACCAAATTACTAATCTAATGGGATTCTCTGTTAAAGAATTCTCAGATTACACTAAAAACACTTTGACTCTGTCCCTGTCTGACTGGGGAGCTACAGCTTTGAACTTGCCTCAGTTTCCTCCCCTGAAGGTGAAGAAGGGATTTATGGCCTGAGTGAGAAGGGGTTTCTGTAAAGACAGGTAGTGTGTGGGAAGCACTGCCCCCCATGGCTGTCAGGAGTGTTGCAGGAGCCACCAGCCCACTAAAGCTCTAGGAACCATTGAAAGTAAACACTGTGCCCACGTATTTTACCATAGGAATTCTCTCCACCTCTCCCAGTGGCACCTTTAGCATCCTTACAACCAACTGGAAAACAGTAAACTAACTAGTGATCTTTTTCTAGCTTTGAATTTTGGTTTTACATATACCCAATGGCTTGTTAAAGTAGCTGCTTTCTGTTGTTAGCCTGGTGTATAGCAGTCTTTGATGGGAAAGATCTGTTTGTTTGGAGAGACAATTGTTTCCTCAAGGTACACTGTAAAGGCATCTTTGTTTTTAAAGTCATCTACCTTCATCAGATCCATGTGGTTGTTAGGGAATATTGAGAATCCCTCTGGGTTTTTGGCTTGTTTTCAGTTAAGTTTTTATATTGCCTTGTTGGTTTGAGTTCCATGTTTTGCCCCTGCATGGCCCCTCCCTCCCTTCCTCTGCCTGGCTACTGTGCCGATGCTCTGGCCATGCATGTTGCATGCTTATCGAGTCCTTATCCGGAAACATGTGACCTCTACAAGAAAAACTGCTAAATGTTTACAGCTAGAGGTAACATGACTGTTCTCAACTATAATAAAGCATCAGAATCATAATTATTCTCATTGTGCACCAGCTTGGGAGATGGACTGTGCAGATGACGTAATAGGCCACACTGAGTAACTCACATGTCAGCTTGGACACTGACAGAAAAATCCAAGTGGAAAAGCTCACTACACCAACTTACAGCAACACACCAAGGTGTATTACTTCATGGCATTTGATGGAAGGATTGAGTCTTCTTTATGCTAAGCATCTGCAACTACACAGCTCTCCTAGGACCCTTTGCCAACTAGATTGCTGATGTCTTTCACTCTTGAGCTAAATTCTTAAAATTAGTTTATAAATTTATTCCCCAAATGTACAAAGTTATACATACCTTCCTGCGAGTTTATTTTTTTTTATCTACAAATCTTAATTTTCAGTTGTTTCTTTTTGTAATACTTTTGTATACGTAACTTGGTTTTGTTTTAAAATAAAGGACTACCCCAACTTTTTATATAAGAAAAACTATTGCATTTAATATTGCCTAGTTTGATGCATTTTGTATATCAGAGAAGTTATTACAACTTAAGTCAGACTTGGTTTCTCTTCCTACCCCTTCCATCCAATTATGTTTTATCAGAATGACTGATTATTAAAGAAAATAAATTTTTTATTTTCACCAACTTTCCTGAATTAACTATTTTGACTTAATTGCCACAGAAGTACTTTTTTTCATGGTCTGGCACACTCTTGTTTTCCCTGTGAAATCAAGAAACATCATCCTGAGATTTTCTTAGTATTAAGATACAACATTTCCTACTTCAAAGCAGCCCATGGCTCTTGCTCACTTCTGTATTTCAAGAAGCTAGATAGATTGATGGATTCTGTGATTCTTCTGCAAGCTTTAAATCCTTCCCAGCAAGTTCAAGATTGGAGTAGATGGCAAGAACACTTCTCTTCAGCAGTAGCCATTATAGATGTTAGAGATCAGTGGGAGAGAGTCTCCTGTAACGAAGCACAGCTCTGGGGTTTTCTGCCCCTACCCTGGCAGAGCCTCCCCTCATCCGACCAGAAAGGCAGTGTTTGAGATCAGCCTCTCCCTGAAGCAAGTGAGGGCTGAAAAGCACTGTTTGAGGAGATCTGGCTCCCAAGACCACGATCTTGGCACAGCTGGCTCACAGAGCTGCACCACACCTGATAGTCATTACTAGTGCATCTGCCTAGAGAAGGAATCTCAGCATTTCTCACATAGTAGTCCATGCTGTAATGGAAGAAATCCTTGTGATTTCAGGATTCTAGTTCCATCACTTCTCATGCAAAATCTTGAGAGACTGCTCTGTTTAATCCAAGTACTGGTTTCAAACTGTTGTCCTGTGATAGTCTATTGACTACACCCGGTAGTTCCCTTTCCTCATGTACTTCTCAGTTTCTTCTGATCTGCTCTGAAGCTCATCACCACAGACTGTTAGGAATAACTCAAGTCTTAGTTACTTGCAAAAGAAAAATGTAACTGAGTTTTCCTTTTTCATCCATTGGCAACACTTCTATGAAAAACCAAGAATGTCTTCTTAATCAAGATAGCCATCCTATACATGATGGCTTTCTATTGTTTCATAAAAGCTCTAAAGGCTAAATACCAATTCAAAAGAAAAATCTGTTTCCTAACTATAAGTACAGTATTTCTTACTCAGCTTATTGTGGGGTTTAATTGCATAGCTGTTCTCACAAGTAGTGTTCTGTCAGTGTGCCCTTGTGTGTGTGAGCTTGGTTTAATGGCCTTCTCTTTCTTCGCCTTGCTTTTGGATGAACAGCTAGTGACTAGGTTTATACCTGTGTGTCATGCCAGAGTTCCTTCCTGTTCTCTGGCTGGGCCCTAGCTTTGTGTTAGCTGGTCAGCCACTGTTGGGTTCATCCAAGCCCTTCCCATCTCAGGGGATGCTATGTGTATCTGCATGTGTGCTTGTACAATCTTCTTGACTTTCCTCATCAGAAATTTCAAGAAATAGATATGATTTCTCCAAAGAAAAATATTCTTTTCAATCTCTCTTGTAAAAATAAAGGCCATCTCTTAAAGAACTACTGAATAAAATTTTTAATTTACTTTTATTTGACCCAGGCGGATGGTGCTACAAGTGATGACCTTGATTTGCATGATGATCGTCTGTCCTACCTGTCAGCCCCAGGTAGTGAGTACTCAATGTATAGCACGGACAGTAGACACACTTCTGACTATGAAGACACAGATACAGAAGGCGGGGCCTACACTGATCAAGAACTAGATGAAACTCTTAATGATGAGGTGGGGACTCCCCCGGAGTCTGCCATTACACGGTCCTCTGAGCCTGTAAGAGAGGATTCCTCTGGAATGCATCATGAAAACCAAACATATCCTCCTTACTCACCACAAGCGCAGCCACAACCTATTCATAGAATAGACTCCCCTGGACTTAAGACAGCCTCTCAACAGGTAAGCAGCAAGCATTCGACGCTTTTAGTTAGAGGTGCATTATGAGGTTTGAGAATGTGGTGATAAGTTAAAGAATATACCTTTCTTCCTCAGATTACAGCTTAATCTTGAATTTCAGATCGAGAGTACCAAGGGCTTTATTCTGAATTTTCTGCGTTCATCTTACACAGCATTATGTTGAAATTTTCAACAAAAATACAGCACATGAGGTCATAGTTAACATTGTTAATCAGCACACTGAATGTCTACCAATCATTATAAATGGAGCAGGAAGTTAGGAATAGTCAGAAACACTATATTGAAAACATTTTAAACACTTCACAGAAAGCAGAAGCCTCATCTCCAGTCCCTTACCTTTCGCCTGAAACGAACCCAGCACCGGCAGCCTCTGCAGCTAACCCTAACGTAAAGTTACCTAATGCCAATGTCAGATGGGAGGCGCTCACTCCAGCCCCTCCTTCCTCGCACGCATCACAGGCTGAGTCTTTAGGAGCACCAGGTGCTGAGGCAGCTCACACAGTGCTCAGAGACCAAGGACCGTCACTGCCGTCGCATGTAGACCCGACCAAGGTACCACCTGTGCGCAGTGCTGTCCTGACTGTTGCTCTCCATCCCCCGGCACATGATAGTACCGCTTCGCCCTTTACGTTTTCCTCCTGCCTTTTTTTTTTTTAAACTGGGCTTTATACACTTCAATGCTTTCCAACAAGACAAATCATTTCAGTTTCAGTGTTGTAGTTTGCATGGCTTCCAATGGTTTATTGATTATTTGAGACCAAGCCTTTTAAGATTTGTGCTTCAGTATTATTACTTTTAATTTTGATTTTAGTATCTTCTAGAATTCTTTAATATATAGTTGAGACTCATCATAACATTTTTATATTTATATAAATTATGGTGTCCATAAATTTTCTTTGTGATTTTTACCTTCAGTGTCAAAATCAGATAGAATCAGGCATTCAGTAAATTAATTCTCTGCTAAATGAATAATTATCTTTACCTTACTTTTTGTTGGTACAAGCTAAAGTATAAATGCTCCTACCTACAGTGTAAATTGTGAGCTTTCACTTGAGCTAGCTTTCTCTCTACTAATCTGCCATATCCCCATTAAAAATGGTAGGATATACCATTTCACACTTTAAAATCGTAACTTAATTTGCCTAATAAAATAGAACAGAATTATAAACAAGCCTTTGTCCTCAAATATGGGTTTTTTATGCAGGTGTATAGGAAGGAGGCATATCCTGAAGAAATGATGAGACAAAACCATATTTTAAAACAACCTGCTCTTGGTCACCCAGGGCAGAGGCCAGATAAAGAGCCAAATCTGGCCTATGAACCCCAAGTTCCATACATAGAAAAACAAGCCAGCAGAGACCTTGAGCAGCCTGCATACAGGTATGACTCCTCAAGCTACACAGACCAGTTTTCTCGAAACTACGACCATCGCCTACGATATGAAGATCGAATCCCTACCTATGAAGACCAGTGGTCATACTATGATGACAAACAGCCCTACCAACCTCGGCCTTCTTTTGATAATCAGCATCCTGAAGAGCCTTCAGAACGAGGTTATTTCCCACGTTTTGAAGAGCCAGCCTCTCTGTCCTATGACAATAGACCACGCTACGAACAGCTGCCTCCTCGAACCTCTACTCTGCGCCATGAAGAGCAGCCAACCTCTGGATATGAGGTGCACAACAGATACAGGCCAGAAGCACAGCCCTATTCTTCATCAGGTCCTAAGTCATCTGAGCCTAAGTACTTTGACCAGTACCCACGAAGTTACGAGCAAGTCCCGCCACAAGGCTTTACCTCCAAAACAGGCCACTATGAGCCTCTCCATGGTGCTGCAGTTGTCCCTCCTCTGATACCGTCCTCTCAACATAAGCCAGAAATTCTGCCCTCTACCACCAAACCGCAGCCTCCGCCCCCGGCACTCACTGAGGAAGAGGAGGATCCAGCGATGAAACCGCAGTCTGTGCTCACCAGAGTCAAGATGTTCGAGAACAAGAGATCTGCGTCCTTGGAGAACAAGAAAGATGGTAGCGACACCACCAGCTTCAAGGTAAAAAGGCAATGTCTGTGGAGACAGCAGTGAGTTCAGAGTTCTTAGTTGTCTGCTTCCTTTTAATGATACCTTCTTGCTAACTCACTCTTCTTTCTTCTCTGCAGCCTCCAGAAGTAGCATCGAAACCTCCAAGTGCTTCCCTCGCTGGCCCTAAACCTGCTCCTCAGAGTCAGTTTAGTGAGCATGACAAAACGCTCTACAGGTGGGTGTGCTCAGGCATGAATCAGAACAGGGATTCAGGAAAGCTAAGCAGCCAGCTTTCCTGATGACCCCTGACCCCAGGGAGAGACTTGAGAGCTTTCATGTGCCCCTGTGACAAAGCTTTAGTAAATGAATTTGTGGAAAAGTAGTTTGTTTGTTTGTTTTTTTAAAGCAAAAGGTTGAAACAAAAATTTTAAAGCTGTATTGTTTTCTCCATTTTAAGCACATTCAGAGTGTGAACTGTTAGTTTGTGGGAGTGAAAAAGTCAAATTGGTTTAAATCACTAAAATGATTCATTGAGGAAGCGTGCATGAGGTTCTTGTCACTGTGTTAACCACAGCACGACTGCTAACACTGCTGTCTCTTGTATTACAAAGAGAGATGTGAAGGCTGGGCTTCAGGTTAAGTAGCATACAGTTCTATACACAGGTATGTTCGAGTAGGGAGAGAAGCCTGGCCCCCTGCTCTTTGCCCTGTGCTCTCAACTGTGCCCCAAAGGGGCAGCCTGGGCTACCTCACTTGTTGCATTTTCTGAATAAGGAACTAGCATACTCACCTGTTAGAAGACTTGCTTTGTTTCTTTGTTCTACCCTCAGGGATTTGGGACAGATTGGGCTATTTGCTTAGAATGAGAATCATTTATCAGTCTTAGATTAAAGTTTTTAAAAATCCCTTTTAATCCCCAGTTCTTAAAAGTCTCTCACTTTTGCTGACACTAACACATTGATATGGTTCTCTAGTATCTTTCCTCTTTAATTGCTTCTCACCTATATGAAACCCCTTAACAAATGGTCATTGAGTTTACTAAGTTGTATTAAGGTAGTCCTTTTATATTAAGATATAAAAGGAGCCTATATTTGCATATTAAGCGTGAGTATGTTATTTTAAAATATACATGCTGGTTGTTGATTATGCCATAAAATCCCAAATAATCACAGCTGTCAGTAAAAAGATGAAAGTACAAAAATCAAACAAGTTAGACCAGTACTGAAGAACTAACTATACCTGAGCCTGACCCCTGCCTTGTACATACAGACAAAAGGGAAAAAAAAAAGTCAAGATAAGATTTTTATGTTCATTGTCTTTTAAAATTAACATCTAGCAATTGGTTTTACTTGTTACTCCTTACCAGGCTCCCAGAGCCTCAGAAACCTCAAGTGAAGCCACCTGAAGATATTGTTCGATCAAATCATTATGACCCTGAAGAGGATGAAGAATATTACCGGAAACAGCTCTCTTATTTTGACCGAAGAAGTTTTGAGTCCAAGCCTCCTGCACATATTCCTGCCAGTCATCACTCAGAGCCTGCCAAACCAGTCCATTCTCAGAGTCAGCCAAATTTTTCTAGTTATTCTTCAAAGTAAGTTGTTTACCTAAGATTTACCGTTAAAACTAGGATGAAACAGTTCCAGTTGTATGATGCAGAGTTACCTAGATAGAGTTCCGTTTGCTAAGGAGGTTGGATACAGTGCCTTGCTCTCTGCTGGGCCCCTTTCTAGAGCGTCTGGTATATGGTTTTTGCTCTTAATCCTGACATCAGGAATACAGAGTTTTGACATAAAGGACAGTTGCTAAAGTTAAGAGTTTTGGTGAAAAGAGTGAACCAAAGCCCCTGAAGTGAAGCTGAGTCTTGAGTCTCTCCACATGTGGTACACGTTTAACAGTGAGCTTTCCCTTATTTCTGTTTCTGTCAGTAAGACACAAAAATAGGTAGGGAAGAGGGTCACAGGGAGGAAATACTCAGGTGGTTTTGGTTTCGGTTTCATGAAGATGAGGAAGAGCTTGTCTTTTTCTTATTTTGGAGAGTGGGGTGTTCATAGAGACTTGTAGTCCGGCTTTACAGAGGATCAGGTGAGGTAGAGCGACAAGGTTCTTAGTCTTTTGTTCTCTGTCTGCTTCTCTCGTCTCTTCCCTGACTTCTGTGTTGGCCCAGTTTCTTCTTGTGCCTGGTGGATTTGTGCTCCTGCTGTTGGTACATCTCTGCTCGGATCCTGACAGACTCTGCTCCTGAGAGTTGGGTCTGGTCCCACACGGGCACCCGTGGGCTCATACCTCCACAAAACCAGACCCACAGAAACAAAAAATAGATGGGGTTTGTCACAAAGGAATTTGTTTTTAAAATTGTGGGAGCTGCCCAAGCAAATCCTAACTCAAAAGGCAGATAGTTTAGAAGGCAGGGTCTAAGAGATACTTGGGAGTGTCTAAATTCAGGGAAGGACTACATTCTTTACCTGATAAACCTCACCTCAGGAGGTGAGAGGCATTTCATTCCAGCTGAAAACCCATTTCTAGTACACCTACCTTAGTCTTCTTTATTTTATTTTTAATTTTTATTTTATGTGCATTAGTGTGAGAGTGTCAGATTCCCTGGAACTGAGTTACAGACAGGTGTGAGCTGCCATTTGGGTGCTGGGAATTGAACCTGGGTCCTCTGGAAGGGCAGCCAATCCTCTTAACCACCGAGCCATATCTCCAGCCCCCTAGCTTAGTCTTTTTTAAATAAATGGAACTGTGGTTCAGACACAAGCCATTACATGGGAGTTTTGTGTCCAAGATTATAGGTATGCACATTTTTACTGAACTCTACACTTAGAATTGTCTGAGACTGTTACCTAGTACTGAGTGAAGTTGTTTTAGAATGTATTTTGAAACTTGTAACATTGAAGACCCAATTTAGTTACCCAGTTTCCTGAGACATCATTAGTAAGAATTTAGAACATTTCAGTCTCTTTAAATCTTTGTTTCCATTGCAGAAGCCAGTCTGTGAGAAATGCAGATGCAGACTTGATACTGCAGTGCAGATCGTATTAAGTCATATGGTTTCCTAGTATAGTACTAGACAGGTGCCTGGTAGCATCTCAAGTCTATTAAGCTCAGTTTTTGGTAAGGCAAAGGGGATATTCTAGATAATTTTTTTAATTATCTTTTTTTTTTTTTTAATGTGCAGGAGTCTTTTGCCCATATGTATGTTTGTACACTGTACATGTGCATATACATGCCTGGTGCCCACAGAAACCAGAAGGGAGCATCAGATACCTTAGAGTTGCCGTTAACATGGTTCTAAACCACTCTGTGGCGGCTGGGAACTGAACCCAGGGTCTGCTGCAAAGAGCAACAAGTGCTCACAGTGGCTGAGCCATATCTCCAGCTCCAAGGAGTCATTATTTTAATGTGCCTTAAAGAAACAAAACTGCATTTATTTGTTTGGAAAAGGTCGGTGCACCACAGTGGACACGTGAAGGTCACAGAACAACTATTGGGAGTTTGTTCTTCCGCTGTGTGGGTGCAGGTGGGGGCTGTGGGGGGTCAACCTCAGGTCGGCTGGCTTGGCAGCAAGTGCCTTCCTTGCTGAGCCGCCTTCTTGGCCCAGAAGTAATCATTTTTAAGTGTTCTTCTAAACTTGTCAGTCTTGTTAAAAGAGATACTCTACCCTTTACATTCCTAATAAGAAGTAGGCTATAACCTTAACAATACATTTAGGTCTAAATTTGCCAGTGAATCAGATGAAAAGTTGTTGTTTTTTGGCTTTTTGTTATTGCTGTTGCTGCTTTGTGACACGGTTGTACTATGTTACGTATCTTTGGCTGTCTTGGAACTTAACTGTGTAGAACAGGCTGGCACTGAACTCAAATGACTGCCTCTGCCTCCCAAGTACTAGCTAGGGTCAGAGGCGTGCACCACTAGGTCTGGCTTGAAAAATATTTTTGATTTTATATCAATTTGATTTTTTATAGTGAAAATTTAGTTACTATGTGCTGTGCAACTTTCAGACAGGGTCTAAAACACTGCCTAGAGTACAGTATTTATTGAATTAATGAAGCTCAGTAAGTAAGAGTATGCTAGGTGCATTAGTCATCCACTCCACACATCTGGGAGGAGCCAGTGTTAGGAATAGTTTTCACAGGTACATTTTGCCATTGAATGAAATGTCATTTCACTTTCTAAGAACTAAATGTAAGAGATAGATTGATGGCAGGTAGTACTTTTTATTTGTTGTTGATGATGTGACATCATTAGAGGAGAGAAGCTATGCGTGTCATATGGCAGTTTAACAAATAAGTATCTACTCAACACAGGATTTAGCTTACTGCTCGAGGTGGATGAGGGCTTGCTAGAAAGGAAGAGAACATGGTTGATCATAGCCGTGTTTGAAAGGTCCAGTGTTTGCACTTGCCAGTTCATCTTATTAAGGTATACCTGTCATATTGTGTCCCTTCTCTTGTCTGTCTTACGTCATCTCTTTTGCACAGCCTTTCTTCTCATTGTCATCTGTTTATTCAGAATCTGCTGATTATGACCTGATTAGTGCTCTTTGTCTTGTTTCATTACTTTCTCCTTTTGCAGAGGGGGGTTGTTGAGACAGGGTTTCTTTGTGTAGTCCTAGCTGTCCTGGAACTCAGAGATCCGCCTGCCTTTGCTGGGATTAAAGGTGTGTACCACCACTGACCAGCAACTTTTTCCTTTAATTTTTGTGTGGTGTTGAGTGTTATGCCCCGGATCTGAGGTGTGATGGGCAAATACTCTGGGGAGCAATACCCTGTCCTGGCTCATTTCTCTCCTCATCATTAGCTGCTGTGGTGTAGGTGAGCAGAAGTTGAGTGGAACCAGATGCATTGTCTTCACTGGCTGCAGCAGCTAAAATATGTGGGCTGGGTGGGCAGGCAAGGCATAAGTAAGTTAACTGTGTTAATATATTGCTGATTCCTTTGGCTCAATGAGAATTAGCGGTATATCCTGTTATGAAGCAAATTACGTTAAGATTGTGATGTTGGTTAATATTTTAAATGACATTTGAGTTCTGTTTGCTGTAATCGTAGTTAGATTGACCGTTTTCTTTCGTTTTTCTATTGCGCTTGCTTTGCCATCACCTAGATTTCTTGGCTCTTACACTAGCTCTGACTACTTGAAAAGGAACATCAAGTGGTAAGACTGGCATTGATGTGAGGCTGTTCCATGAGATGTCCCTCACTGTGTCATTGGCATTATGTGCACTTTCGGATCTCAATGTCGTCTTCTTAACATTGAAGTCTAATGTGTAAGCAAGGTACCAGCTAATTTTGAAGCTAATCATAAAACTAGATTTCTTCAACAAAAATATTGTATGAAAACCAATGCACGTTTCAAGTACATGTCATTGTCTGTGCACATAATGCCAGGGCAGCTTGGCACTCTGCAGTAAGGCTCAGGTGGCAGTGTTGAATTATGGGTCTATTTAGATTTCCTTTGTTTAAATCTTATATGTTACTTATTAACAATTGGCAATTAAAAAAAGTAAGGATACCTGGCCCACTTTGGACTAGACAAGCCTTGTAAAGTAAAGCAATCATTCAATAGGGCAAAGAGCAAGAAATCAGGGCAGATTTTAAAGATATCCTGTTTTTCCAATGTTACTGGAGCACACCTCTGCCCATCCATTGACTGACTGTCTAATTTTGCCCGATAACAGCTAAGTTAATAGCTGTGTCAGAGGCCCTATCACTCAAAAAGGCAAGGCCATTTATTTATACGGCTCTTCACTGGAAAAGCTTGCTGAACTTGGGTCTATGGCATCATATATTGTAGTGCTTTGAGCACGCCTGACACCAAGATTTTTACCTGATACAAAATTACAAGTTAGTTTAAGGAAGGTTTGTGCCAAAATAACATTCCTCAAAATATTTGCAAAACTTCCTTAAATCTACTATTTTTATAAATATCACAAATATTAAAAAGTATACCCAAATTTCATCCGCCTTTTAATTGATATCTTCTGGATGTTTTACTAATATTCTTCAAGTATCTGTGCTGTCTTGACATTTCTTGTGCTGATGAATTTGTTTGTATATTTTGGTAGAGTAGCTACCTATACTCATGAGAATAAATTGTGTGACATTTCTAGATACTTTTTTTTTTTAGATTTAAGGATATTTTAGAAATGATAGCTTGTTTTGTAATTGTTCATTTTCCAATATTGGAATTTCTTTTTTTTTTTCTTTTAAACAGGGGAAAACCTGAAACTGATACTGTGGATAGATCATTCAGTGAGAAGCGCTATGATCCAATCCAAGCCACACCTCCTCCTCCTCCCTTGCCCTCACAGTACACCCAGTCAGCTCCACCTATGTCCAGCTCTTCTCTCCACACACATTCCAAAGGTGCTCAGGGTGAAGGTAGGAAGAAGTTGACATGTTACTTACTATAATCGAGTAATATTTATAAAGTTAAGTTTTTGCAGTTTTGAAGCTTAGATCACTTTAATGTTTAAAAAAATATGCTCAGAAAATGTTTGAGTTGGTAACAGTGAAAAAGGTTTTGTTGAAAATATATCTTATCTGGGCACAGTAGTTCATGTCTTTAATCATAGCACTCTGGAGGCAGAGTCAGAGTTAGATGGGTCTGAGTTTAAGGCCACCACCTTGGTCTACATAGTAAGTTCCAAGCCAGCCAGGACTAGAAAGTAAGTCTCACAGGAAAGAAAATGTTGTGTGTGTTGTCTACTGTTTATATAAATGACCATTATATTGGATGAGCCTTGTAGCTACATGAATTTTTGTCTTTTTTTTTTTTTTAACCTAGCTTAATTTTATGCTATCTCCAAATCTTCTTGAAAGCAGTACCTGTTAACTGGTATGCCTCAATTTAAATACTTGAGGGGCATGGAGATGGCTCAGTGGGTAGAGGTGCTTCAAGGGTCCAGCCAGCCCTGGATCCCACATGATAGAAGGAAAGAACTAATTCCAGCTAGTGCTCTACTGACATAATATTACTCTCAGTGGCACATGCATGCCCGTACATGCAGGCATACACACAAGCACAAATAAGATGTAATTTTAAGTATTTGTATATTGCTTTGTAAAACCTGTTATGCTCCATCTTAAAATATGGACATAAGAAAGCCATATAGTTTGACACAGAAAATATCTTACATTTTCATCCTTCAGGAAAAATCTTGACAGACCTAGCTTCAGGAAAAATCTCAACAGACCTAGCTTACTTATTTGAATAGCTAGATAAAATTCTACTGTAACATAATGCAGTTTGTCCATTCTCTTCTTGGCACTTGTTAGTACCTCTCTATTCAATGGGTGTCAAATTGGAGGATGTCAGTCTTGAAGCATACCAGTTATTGTACACGTAAGTGATACTGGAGCTTTTCGGCTGCATGAGATGCATACCTCTAGCTCTGGCATTTTGTAGGCAAGGGCCAGCCTGAGCTACACAGCAAATTCTGTGCACAGTTGAGAGAGCTTTCTCAAGAAAAAGAAACAAATGGTAAAGACAGACATCTTTTGCTGGTTCCCATCCCTTAAGTGATGCTAGCTATAGGGTTTTGTTGGGGTTTGTTTTACAAGGTGGCTTTTATCACAGTCTCTATTCTTAGTTTGCTAAAAGCATTTTGTTTAACATTTTACCATCATAGGAGATGGCTCAGTGTTTAATAGCTTCTGATGCTCTTACAGCAGACCTTGGTTTGGCTCCCAGCACCACATCAGGCAACACTCAGCTCTCTGTAATTTCAGTTTCAAAGGCTCCAACATCATCTTCTGGGCTTCACAGGCACCAGTTACATACCTGGTGAACATACATGAAGTCTCACTCACATGCATATACAATTTTTATAAGCCACTGGGCAGTGGTGAAGCACGCCTTTAATCCCAGCACTCAGGAGACAGGCAGGCAGATCTCTGTGAGTTCGAGGTCAACCTGATCTTCAGAGCAAGTTCCAGGAAAGCTAGGGCTACACAGAGAACCCTGTTTGGGGGAGGGGGGAAAGTCTATAAAATTAAAAATTTTTTTCTCATATTAACATGATCATCTGATTTTTCTACTTTATTATCTTAATATGGTTACATACTCATGAACACTTTGGATTAATATTTTTCCTGAAACGGCTTTGTCTGGTTTTGTTATCAGTGCTATACTAGTTTAATAAAAGAGAGAGTAGAACACATTCCCAGCTTTTCTATTTTCTCTATCTTTTTTTTTAAACAAAAGACCTGGCATTACACCAGCATTCCTTTTCCTGTGATCCCAAGAACTTGTGTGATTCTGCTCTATGTTGCTTCAGCAGAGTGTGGCTGTTCCTGCTAGTCCACATTGGCATGGGCACTTGGACTTGTCGAACTGCTCAGCTTTGCCCTTTTCCCGTTTGTGCAGTGGTCTTCAATGACTAGTTTATTCTTGTTTATTTCATGTTTCCTTGATGGATAGGTCAGGGTCTTACTGCACAGTACCTGGAGTTCTTACTTTTGTTCTTACAGAGAGACAGATGTTCGGAACTTCTGTACAGAATATTAATACTGGTGACCACTTAGGTTTTCTAAGTATCTTCTCCCAGTGTGTGGCTGCTGGGCCTTTGTTTTTTTAATGCTTTGTTTAAGGGTGTGTTTTCAATACTGATGTGTTTCATAGAATCAAATTTGTCCTCTGTTTCTAATTTTTGGTAGATAGTGGGGCAAAGTTACTCAAGGTATCTTTTTCAGGGGTCAATACTTTCATAGCTTCATGCTGAATCTGAGACAACAGGATATACTACAACTTGTGTCCTTCAATATCAGACAGGACCCAGACTTCACTTCAGTGCCTGGAGACGTTATCTCAGGAAAGAAAGAAAGGGTTGTTAAAATGGGTTTCAGGAAGTTTTTAAATGTGTGTATGTTTGTTTCTTAGGCAATTCAGTATCATTGGATTTTCAGAACTCATATATGTCCAAACCAGACCCACCCCCGCCTCAAAGTAAGCCAGCAGCGTTCAGGCCGCCAGCCCGGGAGGACTCTGCTCAGACTTTCTATCCACAGAAGAGTTTCCCAGAGAAGGCTCCAGTTAATGGAGCCGAGCAGACTCAGAAAACCGTCACTCCAGCCTACAACCGATTCACACCAAAGCCCTACACAAGTTCTGCCCGACCATTTGAACGCAAATTTGAAAGTCCCAAGTTCAACCATAATCTTTTGCCAAGTGAAACTGTACATAAACCTGAATTATCTTCAAAAACTCCCACTTCTCCAAAGACTCTTATGAAAGCCCATAGTTCAGCACAGCCTCCCGAGTTTGACAGTGGAGTTGAAACTTTCTCTATCCATGCAGATAAGCCTAAATATCAAATGAACAATATCAGCACCGTGCCTAAGGCTGTTCCTGTGAGGTAAGATATTTATTGGCCTTTATTTAAAGGGCTGCCTATTTTTTTTTTTTTTTAAATGGGAAGGGAATGTGGTCAGAGATAAGACCTTGCTCTGAAAGCCGTAGCCAGGATGGCCTTGAACCCCACAGTGATCTTCCTGCCTCAGCCTCCCAAGTGCTGGGATTATAGGTATGCAACTGTAGTTAGAAATAGTTTATATGATGAAACTTGAAATGATAATTTGAATTATACCTGTAAACTAAACTTATTATAGTGAGGTATATGATGTTAATCAGATTATAAAGCTAATGAGCATATAGCATCCAAAGGTATTGTCATTATCCCTATATCAGCAGTAACTAAGATTGAAGGACAGAAGGCAGTTTTCCCCAGCAGCATCACATGGCTCGGGTGCTGGTAAGCCATTTAGCTCTGGCCATCTAATCTCAGAGTTCGTATCTTTAGGTAACTGTGACTTCCTATAGCCACTTAACTTATCTTCTACCAGTGGGGGTCACATTTGAAGAATAGTAAACAAATTTATCTATTCCTCATTTACTGTTTATTCAACTAGGGTACCGAAAAGACTAGAAATGTAAGGAACCCAAAATGGCTATTGAGAACAGTAGTAAGAAGGTGAAGTCTGTCTAGAGCCTCACCTGGGCAGTCTTTTCTGTCTGCTGGTTAAATAGTAATCGGTCAGAACCATCTGACCACACACCAACTACTCAGTTCAGCCTCGTGAGTAAATACTTTCATGTCATCCATGAAAGAGGACTCACAGGTAGACCCAAGAACCAGGAAGGCCACCTGAAGTCTGCATCTCAAGATGGATTTGTCAGTCTACCTTCCTGTAGTTGATCCAGCAGAGCTCTTGCTATGCAGGGCCTCCATGGTGTGACCACATCAGATGACGGGCTCTGTTTCCTTTCCATTGGCTTTCGGAGTCTACCCCTGACCCTGCAGTCATGCTGGAGAGAAACTGTGGCTCCCCTTCATGCACTAAATGCTGTTAGTTCATCTCTTCTGTCACATTCAAGTTCTGGCTTAAAACTACTTCACAAAGTCTTAATTTCCAATTTGGAAACATTCATTGATACTATGTCCTCTGCCTTTGGCAACATTTTGTAGTAAGTCACCTTGCTGTATCCTTCTTGGGTCTTTGAGGTACACCATACCAGAGCATCTTACCTTTTAGAACCTTGTAGGTTTTTCCTTTGGCAGCCTGGGCATCTAGGATTCAGGGTGTACTAAGAAGGGCAGTGAGTGTGCACACTAAAATTCTAAAGTCCACCAAAATCTCCATTATAAATACTCTTTTCTGTTTGGGCAGTGCTGGGCAAGTGCTGTGCTAACGAGCTCCATTCCCAGCCCATATTGTTGTTTTCTGTGTTACCAGCTAAAGTATGACTCAGCGTGATTTAGAGCACTCATTTCATGGATATTCACTGTGTTGCTTAAGACCCATGGTAGCTGTTAGGGCAAATATCGTGTTTGGTATATTGAAATTACACGGTAATTATAGTAACCTATTTTTCACCTTCAGAAAGGCAGTCTGGGCTTTTCCAGAAAGGGTATGCTCTTAGTTATCCCTCTGAATAAGATCTTTCACTAAAAACTTGACTTGTTTAAATAAGCAACTTCTAAAGTGCTTGGAGAAATAAAGTTAAGCACTTACATAATAGTAATAAAAGGAAAGCCCATGTGTATTATTAGGATTTTCACTTGCCATTTCTGACCCCTCAGTCCTTCAGCTGTGGAAGAAGATGAAGATGAGGATGGTCACACTGTGGTGGCTACAGCCCGAGGCATATTTAACAGTAACGGTGGTGTGTTGAGTTCCATAGAAACTGGTGTTAGTATAATTATCCCACAAGGAGCCATTCCTGAAGGAATCGAGCAAGAAATCTATTTCAAAGTCTGCAGAGACAATAGCATCCTCCCACCTTTAGATAAAGAGAAAGGTAAGTGTGCTTATTGTCTGCTTCACTGTAATAACTCAGGCATTGTCCTGAGTGTACCTCACTGTTGACAGTGGCAACCACAGGGATAAGCTGGAAGCCTCTAAATGTTTTAGGCCAAGCACAGCATTTTCTGTGGACAATAGAGGGCCTCTCAAATGAGCTTTCTGCAGAGAAGTGGTATAACTAGCATGTGGTGGGTGGGGCCCAAAGGAGGCACGGTGGCCTTCTACACAGAGTACTTTACTTTCAATGTGAAATGAAGTGATGCCACATGACTGCCAGGTTGTTTGCCCAACCTAATCAAATTTGTCAGCCCTTCTATCTCAAGATAGTTAAGTATCATCGACTCTAGAAGGCTTTGTCCTGCCTGTCAACTGTTAGCTCAGGAGCCAGCAATCAGACACGCAGCATAGTGACTGAAATGTCCTTAGAAGGTGGTATAGCATATTTCTGAACAGTCTAAGGGACCCAGGAGTGCTCTGATTTTCACAGCCTTCCTGGAGTCATTGGTACACTGTAATAACCACCTGTGATCTCCTTAGCAGTTTGGAGTTCACTCCATATGGCACTGTAACCCACTTTCTTGAGATACTCTTTTCAAAACAGTAGGACTGACACCGTTGGCCCTGCTTGAATCCCTGAATGCATGTGTAGCAAACACCTAGAAATGAAAGGCACAGACTAGCAAGGTGGTTCAGTGGGCAAAGGTGCTTGCTCCGAAGCCTGGAGATCTGAATTTGTTCCCTGGGGCCCATGCAGTCAAAGGAGAGAACTGACTCCTGCAAATTGCGTTCTGACCTCCACCAATACAGCCTGTGTGTGTGTGTGTGTGTGTGTGTGTGTGTGTGTGTGTGTGTGTGTGTGCATCCCAAACAAATAAGACTTTTTTCAGGAAAATATGCAACATTTGCAAAAAGGATATGGAATGTTTTATGCTCTAGATCTATGTGATGGAATGCAGTAGCTACTGGTTACATGGGATTATTTAATACTAGAGACTGCATATATTGGTTATGTGTTGAAATATTGTTTCAGCCATATTGTTAGATAAAATATTAAAATGGATGTCACATCTTTTTACTCTAATATATCTGTTAAAATCTTACCAATTACAGTTGTAGCTTCCACTGTATTTTTCTTAGCCCTCTTATAGAGCTATCTTCATTTGACTTCAGGAAGCATGCACGGGGAGTGGGACTGTGTCTAGAAGACAGACCTCATCACTCTTGCCCTTCTCTCTCCTTAACTCCAGGTGAAACTCTGCTGAGCCCCCTCGTGATGTGTGGGCCCCATGGCCTCAAGTTCCTGAAGCCCGTGGAGCTGCGCCTGCCACATTGTGCGTCTATGACTCCTGACGGTTGGTCTTTTGCTCTAAAATCATCCGACTCCTCGTCGGGTATGCGGTCTTCACTCTGTCCTTTGGGGCTTTGGGTACTGTCATTGATTAATGCCTGACCTCTTGGTGCTCCCCGTGCTGTGTGTGAACAGGTCTTCACTCTGTCCCTGTGGCCTTGTAAGCATCACTGGTATTTGAGATTTATTGTGGTACCTGTGTCATAAATGCATATGGAACCATGGAGACTTTTCTCTTTTAATAATCGGTGATTTGGCTAAAGATTGACTTGTTGTTGGGTTTCCAAAAGATTTTATGATCTATCACATTTTTCAAGATGCAGAATATTTATACTAATCTTAGAGAAAGTTTTCACAGTGATGATACTTGGCCATGGGTTTGGTTTTTTTTTTCCAGCGTGAACCTCTAAGTAACTCCTATTATGTACTATTTAAGTGACTTTTGCTCGTTGGCTCATGATTTCAAGGCTTCCATTGCATTTTCATATTTCTCACTTGAATAACTCAAAAGTCAGTCTTTTTTGTTTGTTTGTTTTTTCTGTTGTTTTGGTGCCTGTCCTGGATCTCACTCTGTAGACCAGGTTGACTTTGAACTCACAGAGATCCGCCTGGCTCTGCCTCCCGAGTGCTGGGATTAAAGGCATGCGCCACCACACCCCAGCAAAAGTCAATTTTTATTACCAATATTGTTCACTCTAACAGGAGCTATAGGAAAACAAAAATTTAAAGTTTTACCCCTAAATTGGTATAAATCATTGAGCATTAGTAAGTTTCAGTTTAGTCCCGTATGAAATAAAGGTTATACTAGATAGAAAGATTACAATAGGATCAAATTTAAATGATCCCTGGGAGAAAAGCCTTGTAGACTAGCTTTAAGTAGTAATTAAGCAGTATTTAAAATGGACATTCAGATGCAGGGAGAACATTGTAGGTTTGAGGCAGCTTCATCTAAACTGCCTGCTATACTTACCTGTGCTGTAAGTGACCTTACATGACGTACAAAGGAGCTCCACGTTTGTCATTTCCAGTGTTTATGTGGTACTGTTTGATTGTACTGAGACCACTGGAGTGTGTTCACCCAGAAAATAAGTACACCTTTGTGTAATCCAGTGCAGCAGTAGGCTACATTGCCACTGCTAACTTGTTCTGTAGGCATAGAGTTGGTAAGTACTGACTTAAATCAAAAACTTGATGCCTTTGATTTCCAGAGTTGTCACAATTTCCTCACTGTCTGAATAATTTGTCCACCTGTATCTGAAATTCAGTGACTCTTTATTAAACCATTTATTTTATTATTGAATGTGATATATATCTTACTGAACACAGGCAGGGTACACACTGGTGTAGTTGATAGTCAACGATTTGTTGTAGGGGCTGCCTGGTACATTGCAAGAAGGCTCGTGGTTTCTCTGGCCTCAAGTCTGTGGATGCCATTTGTGACAGAAGCATCTCCATACATTGTCCATAGCACAGAAACACTCCTGGCCATGGACTATTATAAGGGAAGGAAAAGTCAGCAGCTTTGATTCTCTGCTCCATTGGCTACCTCAGAGACTAGAGTTTCCCATCATTCACAGTTCATGTCCACTACCAAGTCATCATGCAGGGTACAAATCTGAAAATACCAAGAGCTTCTTCAAAACTCAAACACCCAAGACCTACCTCTGACCTCCTGAGCCTGTGGGTGTTTGAATTCCCCTAACGGATTGGATTGCATCCCGGAGTGTGGGAAGCTCTGGTGCAGTCTTGCTGGTTTGATTGACAAGGAGGAAGAGTCTAGAGGAGCTAGGTTCTACGAATCTTTGCAGAAGGAATATCCTGTGTGCAGAACTGAGTGTGAGCAGTGTTGTTTTCTCACACTCGCTAGAATGGGTTACTGTGCAGTGTTATACAGAAGGAAGGGGTTGGTAATAGTTAGGTACACTGAGGAACGGCTTCAACGAACGGTCTCCTGAGTCTTTATAACTTTATTCCTGTATTAAAAAGTCCAATGAATTTGATAACAGAAGAGACATCTAAAACAGCTTTGAAATACTTGCAGCTGGCAGGCCTACTTACAGTACCAAGTTTGGATGTAAGTATGATATTTGAAGAGATAGAAGAAAATTCTGTCTGATACATGTGTTTATGTTTGTTTATAATAGCAAAGCATTGTGGAAAGCAGTCCAGAAAACCATTAAGTGACACCAGAATCTTTTTCTCTCATAGGTGACCCTAAAACCTGGCAAAACAAGTGTCTTCCTGGAGATCCAAATTACCTGGTTGGAGCCAACTGTGTTTCTGTTCTGATTGACCACTTTTAGTTCTTAAGAGGGTAGGAACCGGACTAAGCAATGTGAACATGGACTGAACTTACTAAATCTAAATGGAACCACTCGACTGAGTATTATATTTTCTTAGAATTTATACTGCAATTCTTAGTATTAAGCATTTGTTGGAACTGATGAAGATTAGTGAGCATGCCCCTGAACCACGGTCGGAAAACATGCTACAAGCTACATGTCATTGAGTGAAGAACTGTCCGGCATTGGCTAGAGGTTCAAAGAGATTTTGCTTTGTACTGATTTTTGTACTTTTTTTATGGTCACTGCTTAACTTCACATACTGATTTCCGTTAAAAATACCAGCCAGTAAATGGGGGTGCATTTGAGTTCTGTTCTTTCCAAAGTACACTCAAACTTTATTACGGCCTTGGCCTAGCATACACATTTTATTTTATTATGCATGAGGTAATGTGCACACATTTTTTACAAATGCACCTGGAATATATAACCAGTGTAGTGGATTTAACAGAAATGTACAGCAGGGGGATTTATAACTTGGGGAGGGGGGGGTCAAATGAAGACAATTACTTATTGTATATGAAAACACATTTCTCTTAGGGAAGGACACCAAAGCATGTGAGCCTGGTTCCATGGCCTCTGAATCTATAAATTAACATATCACCACAGACATCTAACCAGCAGGAATGCCTTACCCTCATGTTTTTAATTCTTAGATCATTTCGCCATGTGCTACTAAGTTTTTATGAGTTTTGTGCATATCTAGATACTGTATCATGAAAAAGATTGAGTAAATTGTGGATGTGATGGTTTCAGAAACGTGTAATCACCCAGAAGAAAATAATGGTGTGACTTAAAATCTTTTTTTTTTTTTTTTTTTTTTTTGACAAGGGGGCGTGGTGGTCTTCTGTTCTCTGGGCTATGCATCTGAAATGTTTGATGTTTTCAGGACGCATGTACATAATGCGTGCATACCACTTTTGTTTTTGGTTTGTAAATTAACTTTTATAAACTACATTTTTATACATAAACAGAACCAAGTTTCTAAGGCTACCTTTGTATTCTCTCCTGTACCTCTTGAGCCTTGAACTTTGACCTCTGCAGCAATAAAGCAGCATTTCTACACATACAAGGTCATTTTTTTAAGAAAAAGAATGCACAGAGTTGTTACATTTTTAAGTGCTGCATTTAAAAGATACAGTTACTCTAGTTTGATTAAATTCTTGCAAAGTATCCCTTCTGTAAAATTTGTGATACAATGCTGTGCCCTAAAGTGTATTTTTTTACTAATAGACAGTTTATTATGGCACATCAGCACGATTTCTGTTTAGATAATACACCACTACATTCTGTTAATAATCATTAGGTGTGGAAGAATTTCTTTTGTGGTTATTAAAAAAAAATCTCAAATTTCTAAATCTGCAAGAATAAAACTTTTTAAAATACAGTACTAGTTTGGTTTATTTGCCCTGTTTCCCCTTTCAAGCAACTTTTTAATACTGTTTTAACTTTTTTTAATGTGTGTTGTGTGCACATGTAGGCTAGAGATGAACATGATCTGTCCTCCTCGGTTGTTTTCTGCCTTAGTTTTTGAGGCAGGATCTTGCACTGAACATGGAGTGCTCAGATTCAGTCGGCCTGGCTAGCACGATCCAAAGATCCACCTGTATCTGCTTCTCAACTTCCCAGCATCACTGGGGTTACAGACACAGTCCACCTCCTACTCAGTTTCTGTGTGGGTGCTGGGCATCCACACTCGGGTCCTCATGCTTGTATGACAACCACTTTTTACATACTGACCCCTTGGTCTAGCCCCTGTAGTCTTCTTTAGAGCCTTTGCACCAGTCACCCACATCACCTGCCATCCTCGGTAAGCTACTATACATGCTGAGTCTTGTTTCCCACAGCCACTGTGTACTACGGGTTAGGCATGCTAGTCAGAGGCTAGTAGGCCAACTCTAGCCGCTCTGTGTTCTCTACACTGTGTCTGTTCTTTAGGACAGTTTGTGCAGACCTCTCCCCCAGAACAGTTTATAACATGGGCATTTTTTTAATGCCACTGCCTTTGGAGAAGAAAATGACTTTTAATGGCTCCAAATACCCACTCTGCTAATCTTATTTAATACCACCTTCACTGACATTGAAGTCATTCTATATTGGTTTAGTGTCCAGCTAAGTGAATGTAGCCCATCTTTGTGGGTTTTGTTTCTTTTTTGAGGATGTAATTTATATGCATGTTACCTTTTTTTTTTTTTTTGGTGTATAGTTCTCCAAATTTTGATAAGTACATCCTGCTTGCCTAGGAAACTATGTACCTAAGAAAACTAAAACTGACTTTTGTTAAAACATTACCGTAGTTAATCTGGAGAACAATTTCTTTACCCCACTCTGAGAATACCTTGTATACTTGTAGACTCTACCCCTCTTCCAGCCTTTGGTAACTTACAATCCCTTTTCCATTGCCATAGCTTTGCCTCTTTGAGGATGTCATAAGTGGGGTCACACAATACATAATCTAGGAGCGTGGCTGCTTTCACATCACATGATGCAGTTGCGCTTGTGTTTCAGCAGTTGTTCCAGTGTGTGGCTGTACTAGAGTTTGTATATCCATTCTGCTTGAGGAACTTTGGGGTGGTTTCCACATTTGGGAGATTATGCGTAAGTGGCTATAAGCATTTCCATACAAATTTGAATATAACTTTTGTTTCACTTGACTGTAACTACCTAACAAGATGATCATTGGCTTATCCATTGTCTTTTTAACCCAAATGACAACAAAAACAGTGCTAGCTTGTTTCACAGCGCCTGTACCGCTTTTCATTGAAGTCATCAGTCTACGAAGGTCCACTTACTGCGGTGTCTTTGGCAGTTGACATTGCTTATCTTGGCCTTTCTGCTGAGCTGTCCCTAGCGTTTGATATTGTGGTAGTTTAAATGTAATTGGCCGCCGTAATCTCCTAGGGAGTGTTACTATTAGGAGGTATGGCCTTGTTGGAGTGGGAGGAAGTGTGTCACTGTAGGGGTGGGCTTTGAGGTTTCCTATGCCAGTCATTCCTGTTGCCTGCAAGATGGAGGACTCTCAGCTCCAGCGCCACATCTGCACACCACCATGCTCCCCATCATGATAATGGACTGAACCTCTGAAACTGTAAGTGAGCTACTTCCAATTAAATGTTTTCTTTTTAAGAGTTGCCATGGTCATGGTGTCTCTTCACAGCACTAGAAAACACTTAAGACAGATTGTACATCTATCTAGTGACTCCAATATCTCATCTTTTGGTAAAGTAGCTATTGAAATCTTTTGAGTTTCTAAATTAGGTCATTGTGGGGTGGGGAGATGGCTCAGTCATTAAAGGACTTACTGTGCAAGCCTGAGGACATGTTAGGAACCCCTGCACCCACATAAAAAGCCCAGGTGTGTCAGTAAGCACCTGTAATCTCGGCACCAGGAGGACGGAGATAGGCAGCCTAGCAGAACTAGTGAGTTACAGATTAACAGAGATGCTGTCTCAGAAACCAAGAGGGTGAGCAAGAGAGGAAGACACCCAGCATCAACCTTTGGCCTTCATATATACCTTTATAGAAACTCTATAAACCACATACACAAAATGGCGCTTCATCTGTTTCATTGTCTAATACATAATTAAGGCACCCTTAGTAGTGAATTTCAAAGAGTGGAAGTTACTCACTTGAAGTCTAGTTTTTATTCGTTCTCTCAAAGACTGCTTTGGTACATGCCTAAGAATACTTTGCCTAACCCGTGGCACCAAGATTTTTTGTTCCTTAGTTTTTCCTCACTCAATTCTTTTTTGGCTTTATGGTCCACTTTTGAGTTGGTTTTATGTGTAGCATGAGCTGTGTGTGTTGAGATTTATTCAGGCTGTTTTGTGTTTGCATGTCGGGTCTTGTAAATACATAGTAAGACTTAACAAGACATTGGGCTTCTGTTGGTAGGTTAGTGGGAGTCTGGTACTCAGGCCTGTCCAGCATAAACGCCAGGCAAGGCTTACATGTCTTCTGCTCCTTAATGACAGGAATAAGGACATTTCTGTTCCCCCAAAGCCATCTTGCACAGAACTGAGCATGTTGAGTGAAGTAATTCATATAGTCTTGGGTTAGAAATCCAACTTTGCCCCTTTCTTATGCCACTTATACTGGTGGAAAATTTAGTTAGTGTCCGTAGTTATTTGAGTCAGTTCTCTCTTCTTTTGACCTCTTAGCAAACACATTCTCGGAGTTGTACCCAGGTAGGAGAGACAGACCTTGACACTGGGTATTTTGACTCTAGTCGGGGATGCAGTAAGGGATGTGGCTGCCAATTCAGCCAAGGCTACCAAGCAGGCAGGTGAACTGAGTTTAGTTTGCCTGATGCTCAGTTTTAAAGTTATCCCAGATAGGAACCTAGTGTGATGCTTCCTGTGTAGTCTGTGGGAAGTAACTGTAGCTGTGCACAGGTACATCCCAAATCAATTCACTGAAGCTTTAGGTGGCGCTTGGCTCAAGAGGAAGGTCTCTGCTCTTAGGTAATTTAACAAAGTGGAGTACTGCAGAGATCAATTTAATGTTCCATCATTCACAGACCCTTATTACCAGCTCAAATTTGGTCACGGTAAAAGGTTGTTTAGTAGCTTTTTTATTTTTACGCCTCAGTATCCTAACTCAGTATCCTAAGGGATAAAGAGTTAATGTAGAATTCACAAAAAAGATACACAATAAACTTGGAGAACTTCCATTTCAAAACTAAGATGGATAATACTTGTAACTGCAAACGTCATTCAGGGTACACCTGGAGCTTGTTTCCTCTAGGTGACCCATGGTGGCTCAGGTCCTGAGGAAGGTGATAGAACTGAGGTACCTGGGAGTGAAATCTTTGCCCTTCACGTGCTGACACTCCATTTGCTGTCTAAGCTGCCTTGAATTAGCTGTACTCCTAGTTGCCAAGGAAACTACATGTCTGTGAAGACTAAAAATGAATTTTTGTTAATCCAGGTATTTTGCCTGCTCTAACTACCAGGCTGAGAAGATGTATATGCATATTGTGACGTACCTGAGACCTGAAGTTAGCAGGAGCTAGGAGACCTTCGCTAAGAACTGCCTTCTGTCCTTGTGCATGGAGAATTAGACATGGGTGTAGACATTGCCGTTTCTATGTTTTAGGTTAGGCCTAGTTGTCAGACTGGTTGTTGGTAAAGGGCTTGCTTACTTAGCGTGCAAGAAGCCAAGGGCCCAGTTCCCAGTACCACATAATCCTGGGTGTGGCCTTGCATTCTTGTAATCCGAGCACTCGAGAGGTAGAGGCAGGAGGATCAAAAGTTCAAGGTTATTCTTGGCTACATTGTGAGTGTCAAGCCAGCTTAGTATACAAAAAGATTTAAAGAAAAGATAGGCATACCTCTTTAATCCTTAAAAACAGAAGAAAAAATTGTCATGTGACCAGTGCACTTACAAGTACTCCGTGGTTGGATGCCACGTATATTCGACAGTTAGTATTGTGACAGAGCCTAGTTTGGAGTGGAGTCCTGTTGGGTGTAATGGTTTCTTTTCCTTTGCTGTCCTAATATACCATGACAAGAGCAATTGAAGGAAGGGTGTATTCAGCTCAGTTTGTGGGTGCAGTTCATCGTGGCAGGGGAGTCATGGTGACAGAGCTTAAGGCCACTGGTCACATTGTACCCACAGGAAGCAGACAGGGAGGAAGGGAATGCTGGATTTTCCTTCTGTTTGCTCAGTCCTGCATTTAAAGTCTCCCCACCCCAGTTAACATAGTCCTTCCTAGATCTGCCTGGAGGTCATTGAGACGACCCGCACAGGTATTCCTGCAGACTTGCCTCCTAGGTGACTGCAGTTCTTAGCAAGTTGCCAGTTAAATAGGAACCATCATAGTGGGGCTTCCATGGGCAAGCTGTTAAAAGGTCATGAGGTTTCCCAGAACATCTCTTAAGAATTCAGTGTCTGTTGAATTCAATATTTAGTACAAAAACTCCTAATTTATAGAGAATTTTTTACATTTGACCACAGACATCAATTAAAAATGTCATGAAATACTATTCTTAGCCAGGTGTTGTGAGATAGACCTATAATCAGTGTTTGGGAGCTGAGGCAGAAGAATTAAGAGTCTGTGGCCAGCCTGGGCTATTTATGGAGACCATATCTCAACACTAAAACAAAACCACAGCCAGGTATGGTGTGTGCTTGTAATCAGGACTTGTACTAAATATTGAATTCAATAGAATTTTTTTTCCTTTAATCATTGGGATAATTGTATGACCCTTTTATTGTGCTCCTGGGCCAGCTACACTGAGTTGTCTCTGTTGTTGAGTCTCTTGTGTACTGATTCCTAAGGAAACTGTTATTATGTGTTACATTCAATACTTAAATTTTGCTAACGTATTGCTTAGGTTTGGTTTTCGCCTATCTTTATAAACAAAACTACCCCTAATTTTGCATTCTTGTAATATCTGGCACGTTATACAAAATGTAATAATGGGCAAGATGATTATATATGTATATATAGGATTGAGTGCTTAAATCAAACTGACCATTGATAAATAACAATAATGGAAAAAACAAACTGACCATTGACTTAAAAATAATAATAAAAATCCACTGACCACTATAAAAAAAAGAAAAAAGAAAGAATTCAGTGTCTGGGTGGCAGTTTCTTGGGTGGCATCAGCCTCGTGGTCTGGGGCAGGGTTCTCCAGAAGGTAGTATATGCTCTGAATCAGCATCCAATATATGGTATGGTTTCTCTTATAGACAGGATCCACAAGTCCAGGATTCAAGGAGTGGAAAGGGGAATATTTCCACTCACTATCATCCCTAATGACCCACTAGGAAAGTTTTCTCTTCCTATTCTTTCAATCCTAAATTCTGCTGGCCTAGAAGTTTTGGTTCCAGATGGGGAGTGCTCTTGCCAGGAGCCACAGCAAACATTCTGTTGAACTGGGAGCTCAGACTTCTCCCCCGTCACTTTGGGCTTCTAATGCCCTTAAACCAACAGGCTAAGAATAAAATAACAGTGTTAGGAAAGGTGATTGATCCAGATGGAATACGGATCAACCCATATTCCCAGAGGGGAAATTGGATTGCCTTTCCACAATGGAGGTAAGAAGGATTATGTCTGGAATCCAGGAGATCCTTTAGAGTGACTCCTGGTGCTACTGTGCCCTGTGATTAAAGTCAATGAGAAGCCACAGCAGACTAATCCAGGCAGGATGGCAAAGGGCACAGACCCTTCGGGAATGAAGGTGTAGGTCACTCCTCCGGGAAAAGAGCCAAGGCCTGCTGAAGTGCTTGCAGGTGGTGGAGGAGATACAGAATGGGTACTAGAGGAAGGTAGCCACATGGCCAGTTGCAGAAACAAGGATTATAACTGAATGAGTGCTTCTGTTGTATTTTGTTAAGAATGCTTTTGTACAGATATTTGTGTCTTCTTTCAACTTCCTTATCATATGTAGTAACATCAATTAAGAGATGTTATCATATCTAAGTTTGAGGTACTAGAAGGATGTCTCCCAAGAACATTCCAACTATCCTAAATTTATAATGTGTTTGCGGTTGTATGAAGAATAGCTATATCATGTTAGGCGTAATTATGACCTGGTTAAATATATAATGTATTTGCGATTGTACGTGGGATAGTTATGTTTAGGCATTATTATGACCTGTTTATTATTTTTCACTTGGAAATTAATCATGACATAATATGATTATGTGTCAAATTGACAAGGGGTGGATTGTGATGGCTCTTCCTGGTTAACTGGACTATATTTGAAATGAAGTATAATCCAGAAATGGAGGGCATTCTTGTGATCGGAATCTTGAGACAGGAAGACAACATGTCTTTGATCCCAGTCTTGAGGCTGGATGACACATGCCTTTAATCCAGACCTTAAGTCTGGAAGGCACACCTTCAATTTGGGCCACACCTTCTGCTGGAGTACTATATAAGGACAATGGAAGAAGGAAAGGGTGTTCTTTCTTTGCTTGTCCTCACCTCTGTCTGCCCATCCATTCCTTCTTCAAGATCCCAGCAGACCAGCTGAGACACCCAGCCTCGTGAGACTGAGCAGCTCCTAGACATTTGGACTTCCCATTCATAACTAGCCATTGTTGGACTGCAGCCTGTAAGTCATTCCAATGAATTCCTATATATATAAGTTGTGACTCGAGAGAACCCTGACTAATACAATATATGAACAAGTATCTAAAGACAACCTAAGGATAAAAGGTGTCAGAAAGCAAAGCTTGAGGCCCGAGGAGGCCTGGGCTGGTGCCCACCTGAGGAGGCCGGAGGTGGCTGGTACCCACCAGAATGGAACAACTTGGAAGGGAACACAGCAAAGGGCTAAGAACACATTTGAAGCCAGGAGAATTTAAAGTAGAATTGAATTTCTTAGCAGTTACTTTTAAAAGTGGGTATAAGTAACACAGCACCATGAAGGTTCATTGGTTTTGATAAGTCGAGGGAAGAGGGTGGAAACTTGGGCAGGAGAGTCCAGGGCTCCTACTGTTCTGCGGGGACAGGGCTTTGTTTTTAATGTTTTAGAATACTTGAGTAAGCATAATCGAATGTTCCTCCCGTTACTTGCCTCCCAATTTCCACAATTAGTAACACCATATACAGTACATAAACTACAACTTTTCATAGATGGGTCCCCTGGAAATGCCTTTTTGTACTCCCAGGGTCAGAGGACCCAGGGCATGGAGCATGCCACAAGAGAGCAGAGGGAAGGTCTGTGTCCACTGTCTTGACTTTCTGGGGATGTGGGGAGGAGCCGTGACAGAGTCATGTCATGAGGCTGTCACTAACTCAGGAGACACAAGCCTACAGCCCAGAATCTTTGTGCTGTCTGCCTGATCAGGGTGGTGATGGGGTATCTTTGTTGTGTAACATTTCCACATGGGTTGTAAGAGTAGCACAGAGCATTTTGTGAGAGTAGACAATTCCCTCATCTCTTTGCTTGGACTTTGCAAGTGTTACCCTTTTGCTGTATGTACATGCACTCTAGGTAGGTAGATAAACACCCAGCTGAAAGTACCCCAATAAAATCTCATATACTGGGTGGCTTAAACAGCAAGCCATCCTGGCAGTTCTAGAGACTTGCAGTCAACTGGGGTGGCCCACATCTGCAATCCTAGCACCCGGGCTGGAACAGGAGGATGGAGTTTGAAGTCAGGCTGGGCAAGACTCTATCACCAAACAACCTAGGGTCTTGTGGAAGAGCTAGGGGCTGGCAATCTAGATCAGGCTGACAGCCCGGGCACCTTCAGTGGAGGAATTCCTTCATGAGTCAAAGGTGACCGCCTGTTGTAGAATATTCCTTTACACTGTGTGAATATGTGTCACTGTGATTGGTTTAATAGAAAGCTAAACGGCCAATAGCTAGGCAGGAGATACAGGTGAGACTTCTGGACAAAGAGCTCTGGGAAGAAGAAAAACAGTGTGGAGATCCAGATGTAGAGGGAGCAAGACATACAGGAGGAGTGGTAAAAGCCATGAGTCATGTGGCAGCATGTAGATGAATAGAAATGGGTTAATTTAAATTGTAAGACCAGTTAGAAACGAGCCTAAGCTATAGCCTGAGCTTTCATAATTAATAAGAAGTCTCCATGTCATTTTTTGTGAACTGGCAGCCCAAAGAAAAAATTGGTCCATAACCGCCTTCTTAATGTGTTTATGTGGCTTTTCTATGGTACATGCAAATAGAGCAAACAAGGCCACTTACACCACTGAATCATGACCCCAGACTTGCGACTTCATTTAACCTTACTTAGAAGCCCAATATGTAAATACAGTTGTATTAATTACCTTCTCCTTGGAAAGTTGGACAAATGTCCAACAAGAAGCAACAAGAAAGGAGGGCTTGCTATGGTTTACAGTTTCAGGGGATACAGTCCATCCTGGAGGGGATGTCATGGTGGCGGGGCCACACAGCAGCTGGTCGTATGTTTTGTGGTCAGGAGGCAGAGAGGGATGGATGCTGCTGTTCTAGTTCTGTTTCTGTTGCTGTGGTAGACACTGTCTTAGTTACTGTTCTATTATTGCTGTGCAGAGACACCAAAACCAAGGCAACCTACAAAAGGAAACATTTCATTGGGGGCTTGCTTACAGTCTCAGAGGGCAAGTCCATCCGTCATGGCGGGAAGTATGGCAGCAGGCACAGGCATGGCACTGGAGCAGTAGCTGAGAGTTTACATCTGATTTAAAAAGTTGGGAGCAGAGAAAGCCCCAACTGCAGTGGTGTGGACTTCTAAAACCTCAACTCCCACCCGAAGTAACACACCTCTCCCAACAAGGCTACACCTCCTAATCCTTTCACATAGTGCCACTCTGGTGACCAAACATTCAAATCTATGAACCTGTGGGGGCCATTCGCATTCCAATCCCCACCCCATCCAGTTGACAGTCACATCCCAACAGCCACAATGGTTGGGACTTCAACACAATTCGGCTCATAATGCAATTTTTTTCTAAACAATTTAAATACAAGCTGCAGATAACCACGTGGGTTTCCTAATAACGGTGATCTGTAACAGTAGTATACCTAGGCTCAGAAATCCTGAAGAAGATTGACTTCATTCTCTTTATTTTATTGGCCTTTTGTTTTTGGTTGTGTAGAGTTCTATTCCAACCCTTATTATTTTCCTTGGTTTGCATTGGACTCAGCTTGCTCATTTTTGTGTTTTCGGAAGTAGAACATCTCACTGACCTGAGATCTTCTGCTCTTGAATAGACATTTTAAACCTGCAATATCGTTTAAAAGAATGCTTTGGCTTCAGTTGTTCCTAAATTGTTGCTTGTTTTTATTTCAAAATTGATTTTCCAGTTTTCCTTGTGATTTCTTAAGCCAGAACTGATGTGCCAAATATTTAGGGCTTCTCCAAATCTCTTCCTGTTGATTTTAATTCCTTTATGATAAGAAAATATACTTCTTTGTGTTATTTAGATTCTCTTTAGTTTTCGTTCGTTCTTTCTTTCTTTCTTTTTTTTTTCTTTGTGACAAGTTTCACTTTATAGCCCAGGTTGACTCCATACTCAGTGTGTAGCCTATGCCACCCAGGTTGACTCTACACTCACTTTGTGTAGCCTATGCCTCCCAGGTTGACTCCACACTCAGTGTGTAGCCTATGCCTCCCAGGTTGACTCTACACTCACTTTGTGTAGCCTATGCCTCCCAGGTTGACTCCACACTCAGTGTGTAGCCTATGCCTCCCAGGTTGACTCTACACTCACTTTGTGTAGCCTATGCCGCCCAGGTTGACTCCACACTCAGTGTGTAGCCTATGCCACCCAGGTTGACTCCACACTCACTTTGTGTAGCCTATGCCACCCAGGTTGACTCCACACTCACTTTGTGTAGCCTATGCCGCCCAGGTTGACTCCACACTCACTTTGTGTAGCCTATGCCTCCCAGGTTGACTCCACACTCACTGTGTAGCCTATGCTGATTTCAAACTCTTGATCCTACTGCCTCGGATCAAGTGCTGGGGTTACAGTTTTTATACCACCACACCACACTTCTATTATCCTAATGTTTTTGTTTTTATGAGACCCTATCTCAACCCTGCTATGTAGCTGAGGATGGCCTTGAACTCCTGATTCTCCTACTTTCACATCCCAAGTGCTGGGATTACAGGTGTGCAGTACCACTCACGGTATTTACTATCTACTCACTTAAGGCCTTTTACAGAGTCTCACACTGGGACTAGCTGGAAGAAGAAGGAGGTGGGAGAGCGTGGGGTATGGGTGGGGAGGAGGATGGAATCAGTGTGGGGTGAGTTATGTGTAAAAGTCAGGTTGTTGGGAAGCCGAGTGGGCTCAGGTCTTCTGTGCCTTGTTTTTGTCTGTCTAGTGGTTCTCAGCTGGAAGCAGAGCACTGCAGACTCCAGCCATGGCTGTGTTAATGCCCGCTCCCCTCCCACGGGCAGTATTTGCTCTGTGTTTTCAGTACTGTTGTTGGGACCACATACACTGCTGTATTTCCCTTACAGCCATTTTGTGTTCATATGTCCCCTTCGCAGTGGTTTTTCTCAGTCTGTTCTGACTACTCCTGGGCTAGCTCTTCCATCTTTGTTAAGGTCACTGTTGATATGGTACATCTTTTCCTGATTTTGCTTTCAATCTGCCTTTAACTCTAAACTGTGTCTCTCTACAAAGTACATAGTTTACTCTTGTTTTATGAGTTCGTCTGTTTTGAGTAGAATTATTTATTCTAGCCATTCTAGCTTTCTTAGGGCCCTTGTTTGCACAGTAGATCTTTTATATTCTTGGTTTTCCGTCTGTGTCTTTGAATCTGGTGTGTCAAGTCTCAGAGAAAGTACTTAGCTTGATCTTCTATGAGTTAGTCTATGTGACAGTTCATCTCTGTCACATGATAGGATTCAGAGTGGCTGTGGAAGCAAATCTCTGGACATGTGGTGAAGAATCGTCTGGAGTAGGTTGAGGTGGAAACCCCTTCTGTAAATGTGAGTGGCACCCTTGCATGGGCTGGGCTCCCGGACTGAATAAAAAGAGAAGAAGGGGGACACACGTGAGTTCCCTGTCTGCTGTCCGACAGAGCACTTAATCCAGGTAGCCGGTGATGCGGGTTGACCTCTGCCAGCTCGTCATCTCTTCTCTCTCACGTAAAATAATTCTAGTATAATTATTTTAAATTCCATCATTGTGCCAGGCATGATGGCTCACGACTGTAATCCCAGGATTCAGGAGGCTGAGGCCAAGAGTGTGTCCTGGCGGTCTAGGCTGTAGAGTAAAACCCTACCTCAAATATGTAAGTAAATTCATTTGCTTTTCATGCTGTTTCACTTTTTATGTATTATGTGTATTGCAATATGAGTTTTCACCTCTTGCGATCTCCTGTGAATTTTTACTAAATCGATGAAATACAGAAACAGTATCCCCACGTAGTCCCCGACACTATTGCCACACATGTCATGTGTATTGCTTCAAGCCAGGCGAGCTTTACCAGCACTGTAAACAATTGTCTTTAAAGTCCAATAAAGAAAAGATATGAGTACAGTTCCAAGACTCTTCACACGGACTCTGTGAGTGTGTGTACGTACGTACATGTGTGTAGTGTCCCTGTGTGTGAGTTCAGGTGCCATAGCACATAGGAAGAGGTCAGAGGTCAACTTGCAGGCCTCAGCCTCAGAGAGTAGCTAGCCTTTGAGATGTTCCTGTCTCTGCCTTCCATTGCCCATAGGCTTGCTGAGGTTACACACGTTTGTGCCACACTGGCCAGTTTTCACTTCCGTTCCGAGGAGTCAAACTCTAGTTGTCATAGTGTGCCAGCAGGCGTTTTGACCATGGAGCCACCTCTGACCCCTTCACGTGGATTTCAGTCACTTTCTGGTGTCTATTGTTCTCTGCCAAAGGACTCCCAGTAGTTTGGGAGGACTTGCTGGAGGTGAACCTTCTCACACTTTGTTTCAAAATGCCTCTACTTCACCTCCCTTGGAAGGCTAGGTTTGCAAGGTGTGTTTCATTTAGCGCTTTGTTTCCTTTCTTGCCTCCCTGCCCCTCCCCCAGTGCTGCCACTGTGAAGTCCACAGTGGAGGTTCCCACCTCTTTGCATTGATGAGGTTTGTTGTGTGTGGAGATGTTTCTTTGTCTCACGAATGTTTGACTCGGCATGCGTCTAGCTATGAATCTCATGGATCCGAGGCCGTTTGTTGTACTTTGTTGATGTGTAAATTAGTACCTTTTCCCAAACTGGGGGATTTTCTTTTTCTTGCTTCTAGTTTACTCAGTTACCTCTCCTCCTTCCCCCCCTTTTTCACCTGAATCTCTCATAATGCAATCTTTCTTCCTTTCTCCACCCCCCTCCTTTTTTAGACAGATATCCTGCTGTGTGGACCAGGCTGGAGTTAAACCCATGATCCTCCTGCCTTGACCTCCTGAGTGCACATGCCTCGAATTGGATGGCTTTTATTCATCTATTTCTAAGTTCTTATGCCAAGGCAGGTGTGCTGCTGAACCCCTCTAGTAAAATCTTCATTTCGGTTAGATTTATAGAATAAACGTACAGTTTCTCTCTGTTGATAGGCTGGGTTCTGGCCATTATTGACATAACTTCTTTAATTCTCTAGCCACGATTTCCCTTGGATCTTTGAACATATTTACAATGGCTGTTTTGAAGTCTTTGTCTAACCCAGCCTCAGAGCCCACGTCACTGGCTGTGGGCTGCTTCCCCAGCCCACAAAGGGGGGCTCACATTTTACTCTAATGTGAGTGTATATCTCTAATTTTTTGAAAACTGAACACTTTAGATGTAATATTATAGCAACTCTGTAAGGGGCGGGGGGTTGTTGCTATATTCATTCACTGACTCCACGACACAAATCCTCCTGTCTCTGACCCTCCTTGCCATCACTGAGGTCTGGCCTGCTCTCTTTTGTCTGTTGTTCTTGGTTTGATTTCCATGTCCACCTGTCCTGTGGTTGCCCCAGGATCAGCAACTCCTCTGGCCAGCGATGGAGCCCCTCGGAAGCACTCAGGCTCCCACTCTTTGGGTGGACTTGTGTGTGGCCTAGAGGATGGAGTTCCCGTTCAGGCAGTTGGACTGTACACCAGCTCTTCTTTCCTCCCGTGTCTTCCCAGGGCAGGCACAAATCCCCAATTCAACCAGAGACACAGTGGCCTCACCCTCGCCGCCCTTCTGAGTGCTCTGCCTTACTCTGTTTCCCCCACCCCACCCCACCGCGCGCGCTTCCAGACAAGGGGGCCCTAGGGGAATGTACCAAGGCCTAGGACTCCCATTCTCTACCCTTCTGGTTAGGTTTCTGCCTAGTATGCAGCTCTGGCATTTTCACAGCTAAAAATCATAATGTTGGGCTTGCTACAGCATTGTTCTAAACGTGGGTGATTGTGTTGGGCAGTTGGAGGTGTGCCCTTGGCTTGCTATGGCATTCTGTCAACTACCCAGTAGCCAATATGGTATTGCAGAGCATGCCTCTCAGTCAGGGCCCAGGCCAGCACCTGACACTGTCCCCCTCCCCGGCTTTGTGATTCTTAGTGGGACTGGGTGACCACCACTGACACTCTGTCAAAGTTCCAGAAAGGGCTCCCACAAGGCCCCTGCTACTCCCTCCCTGACAACACCCACTCCTACCTGGGAATGAGCAAGAAGCACATTAGTCTTAATCCGTACACACCAGGTCATCCTGTCCAGGAGCGACTAGGACAGAGATTTCCAGAAGATGCAGTAACCTGTGAGAAAGCCCTCCCCAGCAAACACATGCCACTCAGCAAGAGCCCAGAGCTCTGCATTCAAGGGTAGGCTGAAGTGTCAGCTCACCCTTCCTGGTAACCCGTGGCCAAATGGAATCTCTCCCCTGAGCAAACTGGCAAGGATGGGCCAAGGGCTCGCCTAGTGTGAGCCACACCTACCAGCCTGCTTGGACAGACCGCCAGCTAGTATAGGGCGGTTCCCATCCTACAGCGGCCACCCCACAAGGAAGCTTGAAGCCCTGCATCACCGGTGCCGAAGAGTGGCCAAGAGGACAGGCAGTGAATCGTGTTCCAAGTCTGTCACAGTCACCATGAAGGCCACTAGCAACCTCGGAGGGAAGCCAGTTCCTGTGTCCATGGGTACAGACAGAGGCTCCAAGACATCCTCATGTAAAGATGTGACACCCTAATTTGCTACACTCTTGAGTGTAACCTCCACATAGGCACCCCGCTGTTCTCCAGCCTCTGAATGAAAATATTTGATACCTGCTTTTAGGTTTTGTGTGCAAAGAATGACATACAAGTTCTTAAAGCCCAAACTGTGGATCTAGGGCCATTGTCCAGTGGTCACTTGGGAGTGGCATTTCCAGTCAGCCTTTGTTAGGTAGGATGCTAGATTCTTTCCTCCAGGCACCAGGACACTCCTCACTATGAACCTGAGATTAAATGCCAGACTTCAGGCCCAGATGGGTCAAATTTGGAATGACCCAGGGTATGATTGGCAGACCTTTTAAGACAAGCTGTTTTGAGAAGGTATGAGAGACATGAGGAGTGTCCTCTCCCTGCACAGTTAGCTGGACAGTCAAGGTGAGAATTCTGTCCACTTGGCTTACTCTCCAAGGATGACTTATTTGCAGGGAGATTCTTTGCTCACATCCCTATGTTCTTATCTTTAAGAGGTAGCCCCAGAGCAGATCCCCCCTAGTCAGGTGTTTGGAGAGGGGACTGTAGCACTGTAAAACTGCAGCATCATCTCAGGGGATCAGGCTGCAGCACCATGCGGTCCCATCAGCTTCCTAGATGAGCCTCTCAAAGACATCATTCTTGTCACCTTCCTGCAATTTGAATCACACCGCGGCACTCCATCCTACGCTGAAACCCTCCATCTCCCCCGTGGTGGCAGGATGATGGATTCTGTGCAGATGGCAGCTGCTCTCCATCTGCAAGCGGCCGCTAGCAGGGAGAGGAAGGAAAAAAAAAAAAAGAAGCCAAACCCTGTTTCCTGCTCAACAGTTCTAGAACCTTCCAGAAGCCTGATACTACTGGGGCTCAGAAACTGATGTCCCAAAATAAAGGCTTCAAAGGCAGCGGCTCACTTCCCGCCTCTCATCTGGCATTGTCTCTTGAAGCAAACTAGAAACTAGAATGTCCCTTTCCTGAGTCAGGTCATAGATAACAACCCTTTTCCACAGAGCCAACTACAGAGCCTGAACATAGTCCCCTGGGGCTGGGAATTGTAGCTCACGCCAAAGCCTTTGCCAAGTGCACACACTAGTCCCTGGGTTCAATCCCCACCACCTCCTGATGCTTCCACACCTTTCTGTGTGAGAATCATCATAAAGCAATTCCCCTGGGCTATTTGATGGCTGGTCAGGAGACCACCATTTCAGGAGGAATATTATAGAGAGAGATCACCATTACAGTTTGCGTGTGAAATCCCTTCATGTGTTGACTGTTGGAGTCCCAGCTGGTAGCACTATTTTAAGAGGGGCTGAAAACATTGGGAGCTTGAGGTGATTGGTTACTGGGTCTGTGCCTGTCCCTACCTCTCTCTGCTTTTTCTCCCCATGAGGTGAACAGTCTTCCCAAGCACTCCCACCCCATGGTGCTCCGCCCAGGCATATGGGACCAAGCAGCCATGGATTGGACTCCAACACTGGGAACCAAATATATCACTTCTTCAAGTTGTTTCTGTCAAGTAACATGGTCACAGCGACTTTTAAAACTGTAACGCAGAAGAGTCTGGACAGACAGGCCGTGGTGTTTTGGATGAGAAACATCTCCTATAGTCTTGGGCATTTAGACAGTTGAGGTTTAGGAGGCACGGCCTTGCTGGAGAAAACATGTCACTGGGGCCAGCTTTGAGAGCTTCAGGCCTCTCCTCACTTCCAGTTTACTCTCCCAGGCTCGTGCTAGTGGCTCAAGACGTGAGCCCTCAGCTCCTGTTCCAGCCACTGCCTGGGGCCAGGCCTCCCAGCCATGATGGTGACAGACACTTATCCCTCTGGCACCGTAAGCCCGAATAAACCATTTCCTCTATGAACTGCTGTGATCGTGGTGTTTTATCACAGCAGCAGTAAGATAACTATCACATATGCCTTTCTGGGTCCCCCTCTGTCTGTGAGACCACAACTGGTATGTGATCTGTGTCCAACCTTGTGTCTACATGGTCGTCCATGCTGCATCCCACTTTGGCCTGAGTCTTGACCTCAATCTCATGGCACGTAAAACTCCGACCAAGTGAACTGCTTTCCTTTATTGGCTGTTTGTTTATGAAGGTCATCCCTTTCCTCACTCCTAAATGTACTGGGAAGGTTGTCACCCAATTTTCTGGAGCAGGGGACCATGGTGCTGTGGGGTCAGAGGCACCCTGAACCCGCCAGGGTCTCCAGGGCTCAGGGTGGCCCCCAGTCTTCTTCCTGCTCTCTGCCCTTTGCTGCTCTGCACACCCCTTTGCGCTTCCTCCCCTTCTGTCTTCTCCTCTCCTCCTGTTCTTCCTTCTGCAACTCTCCAGCCCAGGCTTCCCGAGGAGAGGCAAACGAGCGTGGAGACTCCGGCGAATAGACCGTCCTCAGCCGTCACTGTTCACCTGAACTCGGAGGCCTTTGCTGTCCTGACTGGAAGACCGAAGGGTGTGAGGATGTGGGGGGGGGGGGGGGGGGGTGGAGCGCCATGGTGCCACCTGGCTCACCCCGCTCTGCAAGGCCAACGGCTGCTTCCTTCTTTGGGGCTACCACCACAGAGCATGTCTGGTGCTTGCGAGCAGGCTGCTGTCCCCGAAAGAATGACTCCTGCCCCCTCAATCCCTTCTCCTCCCACCCAGGGCCCATCCTACCAGTTCTTGCCAGGTCATACCTCTGTTGCCCAGAAGCAGGCTCCTCTCCATGGATGCCTTTCTTCCCGAGCTGGGGACCGATTTCAGGGCTCAATCCTCACTTCCTCCAGGAAGCCTTCCCTGATGGTTGTCTACTGATCCACAATGGTGACCCTAGCCTTCTGTGTGCCTCTGTGTCCACTGTGTGTTCCAGCTATCTACACTCCCCGCCCACCCTCCACACAGAGGCTGCCCAACAATGCTCAAGAGTGGCCCTTCATTCTTCTGCTCTCCAAGACTGAAACCACAGCCAAGGGCCATCACGCTGCATTTTAGAAGTGAATATCCTGAGTTGTCACCTTAATGGGGAGACACATAATTCAGAGATAAAAGATCCAAGCCAGAAAACACGGCCCCCTCCCCAACTCATCATTAGGGGACGGGGGCTCACTCAGTGGTTCAGTCCTTGCCTACCATGCACAAGACGCTGAGTTCTATCTTGTGTGCATCACAGAAGAACCAGACACCTCGTCATTAGCTAGACGCAAAGAAGTCCTGGCCACCAGCAGCATTTAAAGATGTGCCCCTGAAATGCCGTGCTAGCCTGCTTCCCTCAGGGTCACTCTTCACGTGGTCTTCCTGCCATCCCTGGGCTGAGAGCTGAAATGGCCTTGCTGGCTTCACGATGGGAATTCAGGAGAGATTTTTGGGGTGCTCCCTTAACATCCTGGAGGGAACTGCAATGAGACTGAGCTTCCAGGGGTGCCCCTAAGTCCCTGAGCATTTGTTTGATGACCCTTGGTCTCCTTTTTGTCCTGAGCAGACCACAGCTGGGACACACACTGCTGATCAGGAGGGCACTAGAGTCCTGGCCCGGGTCCCAGGCTGCCCTGGAACCTAGTGAGAGGCCAGAAGTCATTGCCAGGTATGTATGGAGGTTGCCGCCCCTCCCCTGCCTCTAAGATGGCAGCCATTGCATGCATGCTCCAGGAATCAACGAAAGCTGCTTGGATGCCTGAGGTTCACCTGCACCGCTGCCCCTGTGCCACAGCCCCTCACCCTCTGCACCATTGTCCTTGAGTCCCTGCACCTGTGACTACACTTGAGTCACTATGCCCGTGTCATTGTGCTTGTGACTATCTGTGGCCCTGGAGGGGACTGATGGAAACAACCTTCTTATCAATGATGAATGGACAATGGTATTCATGGATAGTTATGGGGACCCGGGGGATTCCCAGGGGGCCACTGTGTGGACTGTGAAATCTGGCTACATTCTCGGGGCATGCTCAGCCATGGCAGAAGCTGCTGCCGTGGTGATGAAGAGTTACACCATCATCTTGCTCGCTGCTGTGGTTGAACCTGGAGCTGGCATCATCCTGGGGACCTCCTGAGACAAGAGGGCTCAACTCTCATCAAGACCTTCAAACACCCCATGACCACCACAGGTGACACTCACCCTCTGTAGCTGCGCCTTAGCCATCCCTACTATGGTCCACAAAGAGCCCATTACAACGGCCAGACCTGAAGGACCTCCTTCCCCTGAAGGACCTCAGACCCCTGAAGGACCTCCTTCCCCTGAAGGACCTCAGACCCCTGGGCTGCCGGGGCTGTGTTGCGAGTGGGAAGTTAGCCAGTGGACACTGGGCATATGTATGAACCTACTGCTGATGTAAGGAGCCCCACCCCCACCCAGGTCGGGTCAGCTGGTGCCCGCTCTGGAGCTCGCCTTCTGCCTGTTTCCCATGGGCTTTGTTTTTCCCCACATGAGGAGGATTGCTCATCCTTGAGCCAGTGCTGAACACTGTCCTTGGAGCCACCCAATACCGGCAGGCCACTCAGGTTGGGAAGGGAATCTGAAAAAGTCACTTGGGACAGCCAGAGAAGACAAGGCAGGGCCCACCTCTGGGAGAACTCGGCCCCAGGTGAGAGGAGGCAGCACTCCAGGCTAGACCCCTCCCTCACAGAGAGGAGCTAAAGTGGGGGACATGGGGAGTGATAGGAAGTGTGTTCAAAACAGGAGAGAAGCCCCTGGGTAAGGGTACCAAGAGACCCAGGGCCTCAGGAAACCCACCCAAATCCCCTGAGGACATTCAGGGTGATTGCAGGGGAGAGAAGAAAGAGTATGCTGGTGTGCAGGTGCTGTGGTGGGCACAGAGCGCAGGGTAAGCTAAGCAGAGGAGCAGTGGCCCGGCAGGGACCAGGAGTGGATGTGAGATGTGGGCGGCTTCCCCCCAGCTGGCCCTGGGGATGCTGGTCTGGAAAGGTAGGGAGGGTGAGGCCGACAGGAACAGAGAGGGGCCAGGAAGGAGGCCTTTGGAGAGAAGCAGGGGGAGGGTAGAGTAGCTGAGAAAGATCTAGGCCACAAATGTGGGGGAGGAGAGACCGACATGGGGGTGGGGTGGGCAACAGGGAGGGAGGAGACGCCGTGTGTGGGAGGGGCTTCCTCCGTCTGGGCCTCTACATTCCTTCTCCCCACCCAGTGCACTACCCCATTCCTCAGGGCCTTCCTCCCTCAGGGCCTCCCTCCTCTTCGCTTTTGCCTAGAAAATTTTAAGCCCACAAGGCAATTGGTCTCACAGAGATTTAAAAGAAAGCAAAATCCAACTACCAACTCCACCCTCCCATCCCCGCCCCCACCCCACTCAGCTCCCTCCCTCCATTTCACACAGTCCCCAGTCCCCACCCAGGGAAAGGTCCCCTCCCCATAGTCGGTGGGTCCACTCATCTAATAAGCAAATCAAGATTACCCCCCATAGACAAGTCCAGAGGGTCATCTTCACAGTGATTCTGAGTCTAGATTTTGTCAAACTGAAAACTAACATCGACCAATCTCCAGCCCTTGTCCCTTCCCCAGGGTTTAGGGGTAGGGCTGCAACCCTGTAATTTTTCCGTTGTATTTAGGATTGATCCCAGTTGCTATCTGGAAGCCACCAAGACCTGCTATCTACCAGGCATCTCATTGGTGCATGAAAGATGCTCTTAGGACCACAGAATCCTGTGCTGCTCCTGCCCATGCTGGCCAACCCACATGAAATTTAATTTATGAACTGGGCACTGCCCAGAACTAATAGCAAAACTCAGCCACTAACAACCTGAAATAGCAACTGCTGTGAATGTGATCTCCATCTTCAGAATATGCTACTGTCTATGTCCCCTTCCTATCCAAGTGTGGCCTTGGGGGTGTCACAGATGAATGAGAAAGCACGTCTCAGTTTTCCTGGGCATGAGATCCCATGTGAGGATGTGTGACCTCATTTCCATGGTACCTCAAGAGGGACACTCAGAATAATAGACCACAGTTCTCTTTTTCTTCAGGGGACTTTCCTGGTTGCATAAACTTCAGACTCCTCAAGTTAGCTTCAGGGTATAACAACACTGCTGGGCTTTTCTCATTACAGAAACCCTACAGAGCCTTGAAAGAAGAAATCCCAGGCCAGTCACACCTGATGCCATTGCCTGTTAGCAAGAGCATGCTTGCTCGGTTTCCAAGGCTGTCCTCCAAAGACTGTGACTCAACCTCTTCCTTGATCTCAGGGAGACCACAGCTCTCCTCCACAGGCCAGTCCCTGGGAATCAAGGCTGGAATTGCCTTTCTGAGCTCCCCCAGGATAGCCCCTCCGCATGCCGCCCTGTGTCTTAGTTCTGGAGTCCTCTCTGGGGATTTGGGCACTTTTCTCTATCATTTTTTGTTACCTCTCTGCCGCCTGCTGCTGGGGCTTCCTTCCTTTCCCACCCCTGCTGTGGCTCTTCCATGGAAAGAGTAAGAATTTGACAGGCTACATTTAACCTAGATTAAAATTGCTTCAAAATAAGACATTTGAAATTTGCATGCCAATCGAGTCTCTCACAAATACAAGGTGCAATCAGCTGCTTTGTGTTGACAGGCGGGCTGACAAGCTGATGTGGCTTTGAGCTTCAGCATCTCAGAGCTCTGACGCAATGTGCCTGTGCCGAAGGCTTGTGGTGATCACTGGAACAGGCTCGGAGCAGTTTTTTGTGAGCACAGACATGATGCCTGGCAGCCTAGCCCTCCCCAGCAGCCACTTCGAGGTTCTGCTAATGCTTTAGCACTTAACAGTGATAGGAGACTGGGATGCCACGGATAATCGAAACCAGCACCTCAATTAAAAAATAAACCAGACTCAGAAAGTAATCAAACTTCCTCTCTTCCCGCAACTTCTAAAAGAGATATTAGAAAGCCCCTTTCTGACCCCTCCTCCCTCAAAGTGGGATGAACCAGGGAGGAACTGGATAAGGGTGGCCCCTGGGTAAGCCTTGGCTATAATGAGTAAGTGCTCAAGGACCAGGAATAAAAACAAAGGCATTTCCCTCTGGAAGCACGTCTGTCTGAAGTGCCCAGGAGCCTCACCTCAAGCCCTGCTAGTTCAAAGAGAGCTTGACTAGGCTTTTCATCAACTGAAGGAGCAGGGGAGCCCCACATGCCACCAGGAACTTAAGGCTTTGGGTGTATGTGCGTAAGAGAGTGTGTATGTGTGAACTGGGAGTGTATATGGGTGTCTATAAATTCTAATGTGAGTTACGAGAGAAACTGTGTGTGTGATTGTGAGGGTACTAGAGTGAAGAAACCATGTGTGAATTTGGAAAGGGCGTAAAGAAGCACAATGGCCGACCTTCCTTGTCAGCTTGATTAGATCAAGTAAGCGGGGAGATCAGGAACACCTCTAGGTGTGTGTTGGGCTCTGACCTACTCAAGATTAACCCCTGGATGGTTTCACAATATGACAACCTACTTGAAGGGGGTGAAAGGTAGCAGACAGGGTGTAGTTGGAAGAAGCTGGACCCTGAGTATGAGTCCTTGGGGATTCTATGTTGCCCTGGTCCCTTCCTGTGTTCCACCTTTCTCTGCTTTCTGGTTTCCATGACATGAACTGTTCTGCTCCGAGACAGTTCTCCACTGAACTGTAGACTCAAGCCTTCCCTTCATCCAGGAGGATACTAGTGAAGCAGGTAGGAGTGTGAGTTGTGTAAGAATGTCCACATGAATATGAATAAGAGTGAGATGAGTTTGGAGGGTCAAAGCCCGTGTAGGGTATCTGTGTGAGTGTGTGTGCAAATGAGACAAAGTACGTGTGTGTGTGTGTGTGTGTGTGTACATGTACTTGGGTGTAAAGCCATTGCCTTTCCTGAGCCCTATAGCAGAGCCCTACAGCTGTTGGCTCACACTGACAGAGTTGGGAGGACTGAGGTCTACACAAGCACTGGGAAGAACATTTTACTTTTTCTTTGTCATGAAAAAAACAAATAAAAATACCACATTAAACTTTCTGGCTAACAAATATTAACACTTTAGTGGAATAAAAGCACAAACAAGTCTTTCTCTGTTCCCCAGACCCAATCCCTCAGTCTCGCCTCTAGCACCACAACAGATCACCAGCTGCAGCCTTCTCTCACCCCTGCCCACATCTCCTGTGGATCCCACAGATCACCCCCCCAACCTCCCCCACTTGTTGCTTTGTCCCAAATCCCAACTCCACCAGGCACCCACTACTAACCCAAGGGCAGCTCGTCCCAGGGCGGCAAGCAGGCAGAAGACAGACCTGTAGCTAGAGTTTTCCTGCCTGGCCCACAGTCAGGACAAATCTCTCTCACCTGCCAGTCCCACAGCCACTCAAACCCGACCAAGTAAACATAGAGACTTATATTGGTTACAAACTGTATGGCCTTGGCAGGCTTCTTGTTAAGCTGTTCTTACAGCTTAAATTAATCCATTTCTATAAATCTATACCTTGCCACATGGCTCGTGGCTTACCGACATCTTCACATGCTGTTTGTCATTGTGGCGGCTGGCAGTGTCTCTGACTCAGCCTTCCACTTCCCAGCTTTATTCTCCTCCTTGTCCTGCCTATACTTCCTGCCTAGCCACTGGCCAATCAGTGTTTTATTTATTGACCAATCAGAGCAACACATTTGCCATACAGAGCATCCCACAGCACAGACCCACACCTCTACTACTGCTCCTGAGATCCAATCCCCCCAGTCTCATCCCCAGCTCTGTAGCTGGAAAACAGCTGTGCTCTCCCTTTTCTCTTGGACCTCATCCCCAATGCATCACAAAGACCTCCTAACTCATCGCAGTTACCCAGCCTCCAACACCAACAGGCATTCTCTGTGAACACACCAGCTGAGCAGGCCAGGAAACCAGGCAACACACAGCCATCACACTCTCAGAAAGTCCAGAGATGAAACAGAAACCAAGAACAAAACATCCACCCAATGAAGACAAACTCAGAAATGGGCACCTAGACCTATAATCATCACCAAAACAGATGCCTAGACGCCAGCCTAAGAACATAATCAACAACAGCCAGGGCAGTATGTCACCACCATAGCCCAGCTATCCTACTACAGAAAGCCCTGAATATTCCAACACAGCTGAAGCACAATAAAAGATCTTAAACTCAACTTCATGAAGACGATAGAGGTCTTTAAAGAGGAAATGAATAAATCCCTTCAAGAAATCCAGGAATTGGGGCAGTGGTGGTGCATGTCTTTAATCCCAGCACTTGGGAGAAACACTGTCTGGAAGAGAAAAAAAATAAATAAAAGGATACAAGAAACTTACAGAACACCAAATAGATTGGACCAGAAAAGGAAGTCCCCTTACCACATAACAATCAAAACACTAGCCACACAGAACAAATAAAGACTATTAAAAGCTGCAAGGGAAAAGGACCAAGTAACATATAAAGGCAGACCTATTAAAATTACATCCGACTTTATTACTATAGTTCTATAGTAGAGCTTGAGGTCAGGGATCATGATGCCTCCAGAGGTTGCTTTATTATATAGGATTCTTTTAGCTATCCTAGGGGTTTTTTTTCCATATAAAGTTAAGTATTGTTCTTTCCAAGTCTGTGAAGAATTGTGTTGAGATTTTGATGGGGATTGCATTGAATCTATATATTGCTTTTGGCAAGATTGCTATTTTTACTATGTTGATTCTACCTATCCATGAGCATGGGAGAGCTTTCCATTTTCTGATATCTTCTTCAATTTCTTTCTTCAGAGACTTAAAGTTCTTATCATACAGGTCTTTCACTTGCTTAGTTAGAGTTACCCCCAAGGTATTTTATATTATTTGTGGCTATTGTAAAGGGTGAGATTCCTCTGGTGACCAGCCTAGCAAATAACCTAGCTGTCATCATAGAGCCTTTGTCCAGTGACTGATGGAGGCAGATACAGAGATCCACGGCCAGGCACCAGGCTGAGCTCAGGGAATCTAGCTGATGAGAGAGAGGAGGGATTCTGCAGGCAGGGAATGCTGAGATCATGATGGGAAGATGTGCAGAGATGACTGGCCACACTAGTGGAAGCCCATGAACTGTGGACTGGTGGCTGTGAAGCCTCCATGGGACTGAACTAGGCCCTCTGGATACAGAAGATGGTTGTTTGGCTCAAACTGTTTGGGGGGCACCCAGGCAGGGGGATTGGGATCTGTCCCTGGTCTATGGGCAGGCTTCTGGAACCCGGTGCCTGAGGTGTGACACCTTGCACAGCCTTGGTGCAGTGGAAAGGGGCTTGGACCTGCCTAGGCTCAGTGTGCTGGGCTCTGCTGACTCCCCTTGGGAGACCTCGATTTGGGGAATGTGGGGATGCGGGGTAGCTTGGGAAAGAGGGCTGGGGGGTGGGAGGAGGGAGGAGGGGGGATCTGTGGATAGTATGTGGAGTGAGTAGAAAATCTCTTAATAAAGAAAAATGAAAGAAAAAAAACCAAAAAACAAATAATATGCTAATCATTAAAATAAATTTTAAGACTTCATATTATATAGCATAAATATACATAAATTCTGTGATTTTTTTACTTCAAGGATGTTGAATAATAAACATTTTTCAATGAAAGCTGAAAAAAAAATTACATCTGACTTCTCTATGGAGACTCTGAAAGCCTAAAGAACCTGGACCAATGTGCTGCAGTCTCTAAGAGACCACACATGCCAGCCCAGATTATGATATCCAGAAAACTTTCAATAACAATAAATGGAGAAAATAAGACATTCCATGACAAAGTCAAATGTAAACAATATCTACCTATAAATCCAGCCTCACAGAAGGTGCTAGAAGAAAAACTCCAACCTAAGGAGGTTAACTCCACACAAGAAAATACAGGGAATAAATAATCTCATACCAGAGAGATCAGAAGAAGGGAAGCACACACACTCACATACACACACACACACCACCACCACCACCACCACCAACAACAACAACAGCAATAACAAAATAACAGGAATCAACATTTTTCACTGATATCTCTCAATATCAATGGCCTCAGTTCCCCAGTAAAAAGACACAGACTAACAGAATAGATGTGAAAATAGGATCAGTCCTTCTGCTGCATACAAGAAACACACCTCAACATTAAGGACAGACATTACCTCAGAGTAAAAGGCTGGAAAAAGATTTTTCAAGCAAATGGACCTAAGAACTGGTGTGGCCATTTAAATATCTAACAAAATTGACTTCAAACTTCTAATCAAAAGAGATGGGGAAGGACACTACATACTAATCAAAGGAAAAATCCACCAAGATGACATTTCAATTCTTAACATCTATGCCCCAAACACAATGACACCCAAGTTTGTGAAAGAAGCACTACTACAGCTTAAATCACATATTGACCCTCACACACTTGTAGTGGGAGACTTCAGTACCCCACTGTCACCAATGGACAGGTCATCCAGACAAAACTAAGCAGAGAAATACTGGAACTAATAGACCTTATAAAATAAATGTCCCTAACATATTTACAGAACATCTCACCCAAACACAAAAGAATATACCTTCTACTCTGAACTTCATGGAACTTTCTCCAAAATTGACCACATACTCGGACACAAAACAAGTCTGAACAGATACAAGAAAATTGAAATAATTCCCTGCATTCCATCAGACCAGCATGGATTAAAGCTGAATCTCAACAACAACAGAAACAATAGAAAGCTCACAAACTCACTGAAACAATAACTCTCTACTGAATAAAAGATGAGTCAAGACAGAAATAAAGAAATTAAAGGCTTTCTAAAATTCAAAGAAAATACACAGTATACCCAAACTTATGGGACACAATGAAAGCAGTGTGAAGAGGAAAGTTCATAGCACTAAGGGCCTTCATGAAGAAATTAGAGAAATCTCATACTAGCAACTTAACAGCACACCTGAAAGCTCTAGAACAAAAAGCAGTAAGCTCACCCAAGAGGAGTCAATGGCAAGAAATAATCAAATTGAGGGCTGAAATCAGTAAAATAGAAACAAATAGAACAATACAAAGAAACAATTGTTTCTTTGAGAAAATCAACAAAATAGAAAAACCCTTATGCAAATTAACAAAATCAGAAGTGAAAAGGGAGACATAGAAACAGACACTAAGGAAATCCCGAGAATCAGAAGAACATACTTTAAAAACCGGCACACCAACAAATTGGAAAATCTAAAATGAATAGATAAATTTCTCAATAGGCACCATTTACCAAAGTTAAATCGAAATCAAATAAACAATTTAAATAGAACTGTAGAAGCAGTCATTAAAAGTCTCAAAAAAAAAAAAGGCCATTGTCAGATGGTTTTAGTGCAGAATTCTATCAGACTTTTTATAAAAGAGTTAACATCAATACTCTTCAAATTATTCCACAAAATAGGAACAGAAGGAACATTGCCAAATTCTTTTTATGAGATCACAGTTATCCTGATACCCAAACCACACAAAGACTCAACAAAGAAAGAGAATTATAGACTAATTTCCCACATGAACATTGATGCAAAAATAATAAAATATTTGCAAACTGAATCCAAGAACACAACAAAAAGATCATCCACTATGATCAAGTAGACTTCATCCCAGAGTTGAAGGGATGGTTCAATATATGAAAATCAGTAAATATAACCTATCATATAAACAAACTTAACAAAAAAACAAACACACGCATGATCATCTCATTAGATGCAGGAAAGGCTTTTGACAAATTCCAATACCCCTTCATAATAAAAGTCCTGGAGAGATTTAGAGATACAAGGGACATACCTCAACATAATAAAGTCAGTTTACAGCAAGCCTATAACCAACATCGCAATAAATGGAGAGAAACGCCAAACAATTCCACTAAAATCAGGAACAAGACAAGGCTGTCGAATATCTCCACATCTATTCAACATAGTACTTGAAGTTTTAGCTAGAGCAGTAAGACAACTGACAGAGATCAAAGGGATACAACTCAAAAAGGAAGAAGTCAAAATACCATTAGTTGAAGATGGTATGATAATATACATAGGTAAAATTCCACCAGGGAACTCCTACAGTTGATAAACACTTTCAGTGAAGTGGCTGGATACAAAATTAATTTTAAAAAATAGGTAGACTTCATGTATACAAATGACAAATGGACTGAGAAAGAAATGGGAAAACAGCACCCTTCACAATAGCCTTTAACTAAGCAAGTGAAAAACTTGTGTGATAAAAACTTCTAGTCTTTGAAGAAAGAAACTGAAGAAAATATCAAAAGATGGAAGATCTCCCATGTTCAGGGATCTGTAGAATTAACATAGTAAAAATTGCCATCCTACCAAAAGCAATCTACAGATTCAATGCAATCCTCATCAAAATCCCAACACAATTCTTTACAGACCTCAACATAAAACCATATACAATGAACCTGATAGAAGAGAAAGTGGGATCAGTCTTGAACACATTGGCACAAAAGAAAACCTCATGAACAGAACACCAATCATGCAGGCACTAAGATCAACAATTAATAAATGGGACCTGATGAAATTGAAAAGCTTCTGTAAGGCAAAGGACACTATCAATCAGGCAAAGTAGCAGCCTACAGAACTGGAAAAGATTTTTACCAACTCCACAACCTATGGAGGACTAATATCCAAAATACATAAAGAACTCAAGAAACTAGATATCAATAAACCAAATAATCCCCAATTTTAAAATGGGGAACAAATCTAAGTAGAGAATTCTCAATAGAGGAATCTCAAGTGTCTGAGAAACACTTAAAGAAATGTTCAACATCATTAGCCATCAGGGAAATGCAAATCAAAACTACTTTGATAATCCATCTTACACATGTCAGAATGTGTAAATAACATGAGTGACAATTCATTCTGGCAAGAATATGGAGCAAGGGGAACACTCTCCTGTTGCTGATGGGAGTGCAAACTCATATAGCCACTATGGAAAGCAATATGGCAGTTCCTTAGAAAGTTGGAAATCAATCCACCTTAAGACCCAGCTATACCATTCTCAGGCACATACCAAAAGGACATTCTATACTATCACAAGGACACTTGCTCAACCATGTTCATTGTGGCTTTATTCATAACAGCTAGAAACTGGAAACAACCTAGATGTCCCTCAACAGAAGAATGGATAAAGAAAATGTGGTACATTCACACAATGGAGTATTACTCAGCTGTTAAAAATGACATGAAATTTGCATGCAAATGGATGGAACTAAAAACAAAAACAAAAGCAAACAAACAAAAAAACATCCAGAGTGAGATAACCCAGAAAGATAAATCTGGTATGTATTTTTCACTTATAAGGGGATATAAGCTGTTAATCCCACTACAGTCCCTCAACCTGAAGAGGTTAGGTAAAGAGAAGGGGTCCTGGGGGGGATACAGAGATCTCCCTGAGAGGGGGAAATAGAATAGATTTTATGGGTTGACTGGTTGTGGGGTGGGAATGGGAGCAGGGTGTGGGATCAGATGTGCAAGGAAATATGATGGAGGGGGGAATGCAGGGAGAGAGGACTGGAATTGGGGGCATTTGGGGGAGTGGTGTGGAAACCTAGTGCAGTGGAAACTTCTGCAATTTGTGAAGGTGACCCTAATGAGGACTGCTAGTAATGGGGAATTGGGAGTTTCTACTGGCCATTTCTTGTAGCCAGTCAAGGCTTCCAGTGTTGAGACTAGGGTGCATTCAATTGAATTGTTGGCCAAGGGGTCACATGGAAATCTTCAAAGAACTCAGCCTGCTGCTCAAACAAAAGGCTGTTCTCTGCAAACTAACAGTAGGACCCCATTGCCTCATTGAACTTGGAGAAGTCAAGCTGGTGCCTACATGGAGCCCACACTCCTACATTCTAGTCTCTTTGGTACATAAAGGTACTCTGCAGGCTACTGAAAAAAAAATGCGGATCCCAACCCAGCTACAAAACCTTTGACCTACAATTTGACCTGCTTGCAAAATATGCTAGGGCAATGGTGGCACAGAATGTGTGGGAGTGGCCAATCAATGTCTGATTTGATCCAAGGCCTACTCCATGAGAAGGAACCCACACCTGACACTGGATAACCAAGAGCCAGAGACTAGATAGCCCAGAGATCTAGGGTAAAACCAAACACTACTGGTCTTAGAAAAAAAGTCAATAAAATTGTTCCTAATGATAATCTGTTATACTCAGAGATGCTTCCTCTAGCAGCAGGTGGGAACAGATGTAGAGACCCAAAGCCAGACATTATGCAGGGAGAGAGGGAGAGAGTCTAAATGAGAGGTCTCCATCAAATCTCTCCCCTCAGAGCTCAGGGAATTCTGAGAAAGAGGAGGTGTAAAGAGTGTAAGAGCCAAAGGGGATGCTGGACCCAGGAGGACAAGGCCTTCTGAATCACCTAAGCAAGGTGCATATGAGCTCACAGAGCCTGAAGCAGTGAGCATGGGGCCAACATGGATCTGCACCAGGTCCTCTTTTAATAGATTTTAGCTATTAGCTTAGTATTTTACGGGACTCCTGAGTGTGAGAACAAGTGGGTCTCTGACTTTTGTGCCTGCTCTTGGGACTCTTTTCCTCCTGTTGGGTGGCTGTGTCCAACTTCAATATTACAGTTTTGCTTTATCTTATTATGTTTTATTTGGTCATGTTTGGTTGTTCTCTTAGAAGGCTGTTCTTTTCTAATGAGAGACAGAAAGGGAGTGAATCTGGAGGGGAGGGGAGGTAAAGAGGAACTGGGATGAGTACGGGAGGGGAAACTATAATCAGGATATAGTGTACAAGAAAATTCTCTGTTTTAAATAAAAGAAAAAAGGAAAATACAGTACAAACAAGGAAAATTACTATATACAAATCCATTTCTCACCCCAAGATAACACAGTTAATATTTTAGAATTCTTCCTTAGAGTCCTTTGCCTTACAGAAGCTTCTCAGTTTCAGGAGGTCCCATTTATTAATTGACAATCTCAATGTCTGTGCTACTGGTATTATATTTAGGAAGTGATCTCCTGTGCCAATGCATTTAAGTCTACTTCCCACTTTCTCTTCTTTCATTTTCAGTGTAATTGAATTTATGTTGATATTTTTGATCCACTTGGACTTAAGTTTTGTGCACGGTGAGAGATATGGATCTATTTGCATTCTTCTACATGTTGACATCCAGTGATGCCGGCACCATTTGTTGAAGATGCTTTCTTTTTTTCCATTGTATAATTTTGGCTTTTTTTTGTCAAAAATTGGGTGTTCATAGGTGTGTGGATTTATGTCAGTCTTCAGTTCTGTTCCATTGATCCACCTGTCTGTTTTTATGCCAGTACTAAGCTGTTTTTATTATTGTAGCTCTATAGTAGAGCTTGAAGTTAGGGATGGTGATGCCTCCAGAAGCTGCTTTATTGTAAAGGATTGTTTTAGTTATCCTGGGTTTTTTGTTTTTCCATATGAAGTTAAGTATTATTCTTTTGAGGTCTGTGAAGAATTATGTTGGAATTTTGATGGGGATTGCATTGAATCTGTAGATTGCTTTTGGTAAAACTGCCATTTTTACTATGCTAATCCTACCAATCCATGAGCATGGGAGATCTTTCCATCTTCTGATATTTTCTTCAATTTCTTTCTTCAAAGACTAGAAGATTTTATTATACAAGTCTTTCACTTGCTTGGCTAGAGTTACCCCAGTATAGTTTATATTATTTGTGGCTATTGTAAAGGGTGATGTTTCTCTGATTTCTTTTTCAGTCCATTTATCATTTGTATATAGGAGAGCTACTGATTTTTTTAAGTTAAGCTTGTCTCCACCCACATTACTGAAGGTGTTTATCAGTTGTAGGAGTTTCCTGGTAGAATTTTTGGGGTCACTTATGTATACTATCATATCATCTGCAAATAGTGAAAGTTTGACTTCTTCCTTTCCAATTTATATCCCCTTGATCTCCTTTTGTTGCCTTATTGCTCTAGTTAGAACTTCGAGCACTATAGTGAATAGATATGGGGAGAGTGGACAGACTTTGTCTTGTCCCTGATTTTAGTGAAATCACTTTGAATTTCTCTTAATTAAATTTCATAATGGCTGTTGCTGTATATTGCTTTTATTATGCTTAATTATGTTCCTTGTATCATTGATCTCCCCAGAACCTTTATCATGAAGGGGTGTTTGGTTTTGTTGAAGGGTTTTTTAGCATCTAATGAGATGATTATGTGGTTTTTTTTCTTTCAGTTTGTTAATGTGGATTACATCAATAGATTTTTGTATGATGAACCATTCTTGTATCACTGGGATGAAATCTACTTGATAATTTTGTTAATTCCTGTTGTTTCTTTTGTTGTTGTTGTTTTGGTGGTGGTGGTGGTGGTGGTGGTGGTGGTGGTGGTGGTGGTGGTGGATGTGTTTCCCTTCTTTGGGCTTTGCTGGTGTGAGATTATCTATTGCCTGTGTTTTCATGGGTGTAGCTAACTTCCTTGGGTTGGGTTTACCTTGTAGTACTTCCTATAGGGCTGCATTTGTGGATAGATATTGTTTAAATTTGGCTTTGTCATGAAATACCTTGTTTTATCCATCTATGGTGATTGAAAGTTTTGCTGGGTATAATAGTCTGGGCTGGCATCTGTGGTCCCTTAGTGTCTGCAAAATGTCTGTCCAGGACCTTCTGGCTTTTAGAATTTCCATTGAGAAGTCAGGTATTATTCGGATAGGTCTGCCTTTATATGTTACTTGGCCTTTTTTTCTTTGAAGCTCTTAATATTCTTTCTTTATCCTATATGTTTAGTGTTTTATTATGTGGCAAGGGGATTTTTTTTTGGGGGGGGCAGCCTATTTGGTGTTCTGTAAGCTTCTTGTATCTTCATAGGCATGTCCTTATTTAGATTGAGACAGTTTTCTTCTATGATTTTGTTGAATATGTTTTCTGTGCCTTTGAGCTGGGATTCTTCTCTTTCTATCCCCATTATTCTTAGGTTTGGTCTTTTCATGGTGTCCCAGATTTCCTGGATGTTTTGTATTATGAATTTATTGGATTCAACATTTTCTTTGACTGATGAATTTATTTCCTCTACCATATCTTCAACGCCTGAGATTTTTCTCTTTTATCTCTTGTATTCTATTGGTGGTACTTTTATCTGTAGTTTCTGTTTGCTTCCCCAGATTGAAATCCCAGTCCCAAATACTAGCAAGTGGAACTTCATTTAGAAACAGAGTCCTTAAAAGTGAAACTGCCCTGGAAACAAAGGCCTTGTGTGACCCATATAATAAATAGAAAGAAAGAGAGAAAGGGAGAAAGAAAGAAAGAAAGAAAGAAGGAAGGAAGGAAGGAAGGAAGGAAGGAAGGAAGGAAAGAAAGAAAGAAAGAAAGAAAGAAAGAAAGAAAGAAAGAAAGAAAGAAAGAAAGAAAGAAAGAAAGACAAAGAAAGAAAGAAATAGGGGCTGGAGAGATGGCTCAGTGGTTAAGAGCACTGACTGCTCTTCCAGAGGACCCAGGTTCAATTCCCAGCACTCACACGGCAGCTCACAGCTGTCTGTAGCTCCAGTTCCAGAGGACCCGACACTCGTGACAAAACACCAATGCACATAAAAATAAAATAAAAATATAAAAAGAATAAGGCTGGGCGGTGGTGGCACACGCCTTTAATCCCAGCACTTGGGAGGCAGAGGCAGGCGGATCTCTGTGAGTTCGAGGTCAGCCTGGGCTACAGAGTGAGTTCAAAGAAAGGAGCAAAACTACACAGAGAAACCCTATCTCAAACCCCTGCTCCCCCAAAAAAGAATAAAGGTAAAGCATTTTTTAAAAAAGGAAGGAAGGAAGGAAGGAAGGAAGGAAGAAAGGAAGGAAGGAAGGAAGGAAGGAAGGAAGGAAGGAAGAAGGCAAGTCTCTCTAGGTACTCAAGTTAATATGAGCTCATACTTGGTTAGGGTGGCCCAGGACTGGGTATGAAGTACTGCTTTTATAGGAAGAGAAAAGCAGACACACAGGAAGACTGCCAGGCAACAAATGGACACATGGGTTGAAACAACAGATCTGTAGTCAAAGCCTGATGGAAACTACCAGTCAAGAAACTGAAGAGCACAGATTCCTCCTTAAGCGCCTTTAGAGGGGGCATGGTCCTGTGGACACCTGGAGTTTGGGTTTCTAGGTACAATAGAGACCTGTCTGCTGTTTAAAAGCCACAGGGTGCATGGTGGTACCACCAGGACACCGAGATAGAAATCAAGAATTTCCTTAGTAGTTCAGAGGTTGTAACATAGGCAAACCCTTTGGGTGGGACTGTCTGGCAGACTCAGGAAGCAGCATGGACCAGGCAGGCAGTTTTAATGGTTAGGACCTGCCTTAATTGGGGTTTCTACTGCTGCAATGAAACACCATGACCAAAAGCATGTTGGGGAGGAAAGTGTTTATTCGGCTTATGCTTCCACATCACAGTTCATCATCAAAGGAAGTCAGACAGGAACTCAAGTAGAGCAGGAACCTGGAGGCAGGAGCTGATGCACAGGCCGTGGATGGTGCTGCTTACTGGCTTACTCTCCATGGCTTGTTCAGTCTGCTTTATTAAAGAACTCAGGACCACCAGCCCAGGGATGGTATCACCCACAATGGGCTGGGCCCTCCCCATCAATCATTAATTAAGAAAATGTCCTACAGGCCCGGGTTTAGCCCAATCTTAGTGGGTTATTTTCTCAATTGAGGCTTCCTCCTCTCCGGTGACTTTAGCTTGCATGAAGTTGACATAAAACTAGCCAGCACAGACCCTCTCACATACACACAGTAAAGCCTTTGACTTGCTTTCCTAAGGGTCAGAAGGTCATTTTAAGCAGAGAATGACTGGCTAACAGCATTAGCTTTCCCGTAGAAAACAGAATTGGGGTGAGAACATGAAACAGGATGATCTGTTAAGAGGCTGCGATGGCTGTTCTTGGTTGGCAATTTGACTACAGCTGCAATGAACTAAAACCCAGTGGCTGGTACACCTGTGTGGGATTTTTTTTTCTTTATTTTCGAGACAAGGTTTTTCTGTGTAGCCCTGGCTGTCAGGCTGCCCTCGAACTCGGAGAGCTGCCTGCCTCTGCTTCCCCAGTGCTGAGATGAAAGGTGTGTGATGCCACTGCCTGGCCTCAGGATTGTTTTCTTAATTAAATCATTTGAAGTGGGAAGACCCACTTTTAACCTGGATTTTTTGAGCTGGGAAGATCCACTTCTCATCTGGGCCACACCTTCTGCTGGCAGCCGATATAAAGGACATGGAAGAAGGAAGCTTGCTGTCTTTGCCAGCTTGCCCTCACTGTCCTTGGCAGGTCCATTCCTTCACTGGCATTAGGGCCTACTTCTGGATTCCTGTGTAGACTGAAGACCAGCTGAGATATCCAGGCTCATGGACTGAACAACTACTGGATTCTTGGACCTTCCCTTGGTGGACAGCCAAAACTACTTGTTGGAGTAGCTGGACCACAGCCTGTGAACCACTCTAATAAATCACATATGTATATGTTTAGACACATATATATGTGTATATATGGGATTCATTTTTATATATAAATGAATATATTAGAATGATTATATATTCATACTATCAGTTCTGTTCCTCTAGAGAATCAGGACTAAAACAGAGGCCATTGCTAATAATCTGCAAATAAAGAGGGCCAATAAGAGTATTTTTAAAGTGTTCAACACCATCCTTAGCCATCATGGAAATGCAACGTAAAGTAACTTTGAGATTCCATCTTACTCCAGTCAGAATGGCTAAGATAAAAAAAAAAAAGACAACAAACACGGCAAGGACTTGGAGAAAGAGGAACCCTACTGTAACCGGCCCCGAGACCTTAGCCCAACTAACACCATGTTAGAGGCACCAAGACACCATTCTGACCTAAGAGCCTAGCACATAGCAAAAAACACCTGCCAAAATGAGAAGGAAGACCTAATTCATCACAGTCCATAGTTATGGGGAAGTTCCTAAACACACTAACTTTGATTTTTGGCTTCTGTTAGCTTACTGCTAACTCCTCTTGCTAACTGAAGTGTGTCAACCAGGATATGGTTTTTGTGCATAAAAGGGCAAGATTGATAACGCTCAGGGCTGTATGATTTAGACAAGTTCTCTGTGTAGCCTGCCAGCCAGCAAATAAACACTTTCTATTGGCTTTAAGAGTCTGTGTGCTCTCTGAAGGAGTTACCTTACGACATTGCTCACTGTTGGTAGAAATGTAGACTAGTGCAGCTACTGTGGAAATCAGTGTGGAAATTCCTCAAAACGCTAAAAACAGACACAGCTATTCCAGTCCTGAGTGTGTTCTCAAAGGACTCTATATCCCATGGCAGAAACACTTGCACATCCACGTTTATTGCTGCTCTATTCACAATAGCAAAGAAGTGGAACCAGCCTAGACATCTGTCAACAGATGGAAAATGAAAATGAGGTTCATGTGCACCACGGAGTTTTATACAGCCATAAATCAAAAAAAATTATGAAAGATCAGGAAAATGGATGGAACTAGGCAATATCAAATTAACTGACATAGCCCAGACTCGGGAAGACAAATGGTGCATGTTCTCTCTCATGTGTCGGTTCTAGCATCTCCATTTTAGACGCGAGTGTTTATGTCAGAGAGAGCACATAGAAACTAGGAAACGAGAAAAGAGCCTTTGAGGGGAGGGAAAAAAGAGGCTTTTGCGGAGAGGGGTGTGGAGGATCACGTGAAAACAGAAGGAGGTAGTGGAGTGGAAAGGTTTAAGAAGGGACAGGAACCGGAAGGTGGGGGAAAGGAGGGGCTGGGGAATGTCAACCAGAAATAAGCATGTTTAGACGTGCCGGAAAGAAACTTGCTTTAGCGGAAACTTTCTGTAGCCTCTGCTACAGCACTCAGCCCAAGGCTGAGGCAGGAGCATCACGCAGACTACAAGCGTGGTTTTAAAGGCATCAGATCATGGCTGTATGAATTCACTAGCTGCAAGAGCTGTTGGGAGATGCTACCTTGTGGTGGTATTGTGTTCCCCAAAATATTGTGCACTCTAATAAACTTATCTGGGGTCAGAGACAGAACAGCCACAATATTAAACATAGAGGTTAGGCAGTAGTAGCACACGCCTTTAATCCTAGCATTCCAGAGGCAGAAATTTGTATGGATCTTTGTGAGTTCAAGGCCACAAGAATACAGCCAAGCATGGTGACACACGCCTTTAATCCTAGAAAGTGAGCCTTTAATCCCAGGGAGTGATGGCAGAAAGCAGAAAGATATATAAGGCGTGAAGACCAGAAACTAGAAGCATTTGGCTGGTTAAGCTTTTAGGCTCCAAGCAACAGTTCAGCTGAGACCCATTTTGGATGAGAACTGAGAGGCTTCCAGTCTGAGGAAATAGGATCAGCTGAGGAACTGGTGAGGCGAGGTGGCTGTGGCTTGTTCTGCTTCTCTGATCTTCCAGTTTTCACCCCAATACCTGGCTTCAGGTTTGATTTTATTAATAAGATCATTTAAGATTCCTGCTACACTATCTAGCATTGTGTAGGGTAAAAAGATGGAGCCAGGGTTAGTCACCAACACCCTCTGATCCAAGGAAGCATGAGGTGTGACAGGGAGCTGCGAGAGTCTTCAAGGTTAGAAAAGGAATTCTTTCTGATTTACAGAGAACTTGAAAACCAACCCTGAGCATTGGCCAGATCCACCGGGAGACCACATCTGGGCTGGTGCGGTTTAAAGAGACTGAGAAGCTTTGGCAGATGAAAAAAGTAAATTCCTGAGACCATAGCTCTTGGAAACTGGCCCATTACCCTTCCCACATCTAAGACTTGGAACAGCCCAGTGGGCACCAGAGTGGCCGTGCATACTCAGGGCCACGTTCGGAAAGCAAGAGCACACAGTGTTGAGAAAGGGCAGCAATTACTTTTTACAGTACAGGGGAATTCATATTTAAGAATTCTTCAGCTTTTAATATCCTTAAAGGTTAAGAGGAATTCACTGGCAAAATGAGTCTACCTCCCTCCAACGCTATTACTTAGACTGATTCTGAGAAATCAGTCTCTTTCATTTTACGGTGATCTGGGTCAAACCCAGGGCCATGCGCATGCCAGGCAAGTGTTTTATCACTGGGTTACACCTCCAGCCATACACGTGCCTCCCTCTGAGGACTCTCTCTGGGCTTGTGAAGGTCCTCCAGCATGTATTTGATCAACGGGGCCTGAGCAGTCACAACCCGGATCAAGCACCGAGTTTGGGTATGAGTGTCTGTTGGGCTAGGTGAGGAACCGCTGGTGCAGAGTCAGAATGTGGCCTAGACATAGGGTGGGATGGGTTAGGGCAAGCAGGGAGTGGGGGGCTTTCCAGCACACCCACACTTTGGAGATGCAGCCACCCCTTCTGGGGCTAGGTGGACCCAAGTCATTAAAACAGTGATGTTGTGAAAAAGACCATGCAAACGAGTAGAGAGAGAGGGTAGTCCATGAATATTTCCATGTGGGGACATATATTGATCATAAAAATTATTCCCATCGTGGAAAAATCCTCATAAGCCTGATTTTTGACAAGCAAGTGCAGCAAGACAGCACCAAAACCCAGACTACGTCACTTCCTTTTTGGATCGATCTATTCCCTATGAGAGGCTCCGCATCGCAGTAGCAGCCCCAGCAGAGCAGCGTTTCCCCCGCAGAGTGGTTTTCCCCCGCAGAGTGGCTTTGTGAGGACTCCATCAAACTTCTGCATGTTAAGGGAAGAGTGTTCTGACCTCTTAGGCAGATGCGGATATGGAAAACAGCAGTATCTCAAGGGTTAATATTTGTATCCCAATGGACTTATTCCACTGCTGTGATGACTAATAGTGTGCGTCAACATCACAGGCTCTGGAATCCCTGGAGAGAAAGCCTTGTCAGTGAGGAAGTGGCTAGAGGAGGTTCCCTGAGGTGGGTGGACCCATCCTGAGTGTGGACAGCACCACTCCACCAGCTATGGTCCTGGACCAAGGCCAAGGAACAGGTAAAGCTGGGCATCATGATGCATATCTTTACTCTAGTGTTGGGAGACAGAGGCAGGTTGATCAATATGGGTTCAAGGCCAGCCTGGTCTACCCAGAAAGTTCCAGGACAGCCAGAGTAACCGGGAGACTGTCTCAAAAACAAAAACAAAACAAAACAAAAAACCAACCAAAACAAAAACAGCAAAAAAAAAAACCCAAGAAGCAGTAAGCTGAGTAGCATTGAGCTCTTCCTGCCTCCCAGCAGGTGTAGTGTGGCCAGCGCCTCACTTTCCTGCCCCCATGACTCCCCAGTGATAGACTGTCCGCCCTTCAACTGTAAATAATCCTTCCTTCCTTAAGTAACTTCTTATCAGGAGCGTTGTCACAGTAACAGAGGAGTCAATAGTGCAATCGGGCTTCACTTTTTACGTTAATTGGATAAAGACCTTAGGATGAGCATTGATAGGTAAATGCAGAATGCAAGCCGTTGATAGCTTTGTGACGTCTGTGTCCTGAAGCCTTATGTGCACATACATTTCTGTGCATGTTTGTGGCTCTTCAGTTGTTGCATGGAGCTGAAACAGCCAGCCCAACATCACTTGCTCTTCATTATAATCAGCTTTTAAAGTATAATCTTAAAGATAAATTAGTCAGCTAAGTGAAAATGTGACAATCACGCCCAAGCTTTATGACAGGAAGTTTCGTCTCCTCAGGGTATAAAACTGTTTTAGGGTTTCCACTGAGGTGATAAAACACCATGACCAACAGCAACTTGGGGAGGGAAGGGTTGATTTCAGCTTACAGCGTGTAGTCCATCATCCAGGGAAGGCAGGGCAGGAACCTAGGGCAGGAGCTGAAGCAGAAGCCATGGAGGAGTGTTGTTTTTTAGCTTCTCACAGTTTGCTCAGCCTGCTTTCTGCTACACCTCAGGACCACCTGCTCAGGGGTGGCATTGCCCACAAAGGGCTGGGCCCTCCCATCTCAATCACTAATATAAGAAAATCCCAACAGACATACTTGCCTATAGGCCAAACTTATGGAGACATTTTCTCAGTTAAGATTCCTTCTTCTCAGATAAGTCTAGGTTTGTGTCAAGTTGACAAAACCCAATCACCACAGCAGCCCTCCGCATTCTTCCAAACCCGCCCTGGGTTCCCTTCCTCCTCTAAAACACCGAAGGGCATTGTTGACCTTGTCTGCTCGGTTTCAGTACATAAACAGTTCTTGACAGATCAGCAAAAATGCTGTAATTGGAACCACCCTCTTAATTCGTGTAAATATCATTAATGCTTTAAAATAATTATGGCTGTTCGATTCTAATTGGAAAAGATGAAAATAAAATGCTCCACAAAAACTATTTTACATGCAAGGGTATTTCACTATCATTTGTCAACAAGAAACCGAAGTTTGCTGAGTTTTCCTGGTACTTACAATTTTTAGTTTAATTGGTTTCAAAGAAGGAATGCATTGGCATGGGTCAAACCTGAAAGAGAGAGACATATCTGAAAGGCATATGGGATGTTCTGTATGGCATTCTTTGTAATAAATAGCTCAAACCAGAAGCACTCCAAATTGCTTGTGGCAGCAGGTAGATGAATGACGTGGAATAATCACGCTATTATATATCATAAAATAATAAAAAGTGAACAGTCTCATGTGGAGGCCAGAGGTTGATGCCAGGTATCCTCCTCAATGCCTCGCCACCTGTTTTTAGAGACAGGGTTGCTCACTGAACTTGGCTAGCCTGGCTGTCCTCTGAGCTCCAGGGACCCACCTGTCTCTGTCTCCCTTGTACCAGGGTTGCATATGTGTGCACTAGGCCTGGCTTCTTATGTGACCCCAGGGATGTGACCGAGACCCTCACGATCGTATGGCAGGTGCTGTAATGACTGAGCTATCTCTCCAGTCCCCGTACAAGTGATTTTGAGGCAGTAAGTTATTTAGACTATGTGATTTGATTTTTATAAAGGTCTAAATAAGAAAAGGCTGCTTTATGGAGTTAGAAGTCTAGTTGGTTTCTTTTTCAGGGGCGCAGAAATGCGTTGTGGAAGGACACTGCAAGATGAGGACTGCGTAGCAGCCAGCAATGTGGACACTGCATTTACTTGTTTCATTGAATGAGTTGCAGGCTTTAAAGAGCCCTAGGGAGGGAAAGGCCTTTGTGGTTTTTTTCTGTTGAGAATTGCTCCTTGTCCTTGGGCAGGGTGGGGTGGGTCGGTGTACATGGATGTGTGCCACAAGTCTCCTATTGCAGTTGGGAAAGAATTTTCATGAGGCCTTCAATGACCTGGCAAGCTGGTGTTGCACAAACTCCTGGTTGCCTATCAATCATCTTTGCTCTCCTGTTCAAAGTTATTTTTACTTATCAGCTTTGACAGCTTAGAGCAGTGATCAGGTTTGATAGGCACAACCAGGTATTGGTGCAATTAATTTATAGGCCTTTTTCACAGTCCCAACTTATCCAAGACAAAAGGTGGCCTGAAAGGCCTGATTGAATGGGTGTTGGGAGCTGCAGCCAAGAGTCTTAGTTCAGTTGATTTTCTTCTGATTTGACAGAGTACGTCACACGTCACAATTCCCCCTCCCCCAACATAATATTTTTATTAATTATTTGGGAATGTCATACAATGCACCTGGATCACACTCACTTCCCATTCCTCCTAGGTCTACCCTCCCACCCTTGCACCCTCCCCCCAAAAGAAAAAAAACACACCAATTCTAATTGTGTTGCCCATATACTCATTGAACATGGTCAAATCTCAGTGGCCAGCCCCTTAGAGAAAACTGAGTCATGTCCACCCCCTTGAGGGGGGCGCCCAAGCTACTAACTGTGAAAAGCTATACTTAAGCATCTTTATCACAGCCTTTAAGGACTCTCTTCAATAGCTCCCTGTTTGGACTGCTTCCTTTTTAGGGGTGGAGGTTGTCACAGATGCCTTCGATGTCTCTCATTCTCAATTGGGAGACTATAGTCATCGATACCAAGAAGTTTCCTTGCCCATAACAGTCAGCGGCATCACAGACCACAGACATCCACAAGGCCTCCAGCAGGGCGCAGAACACGGACCTCACTCCACACGGTCCCTGGCAGCAGCACCCACCACGGACCTCACAGTGGCTTCCTTCCAGAGGCAGCTCAGATCACAGCCACCAACACAGCCTCAGGCTGCAGCACAGACCGAGATTAGCAACATGACTTCTGGCAGCCACATGGACCATGGAGGGCTTTCCAGGAGGCTTAATCCAGACAACGAACCGTTCTTCATCTTGGGTATCTTGTTGCTGAGAGCCACGATGATTGTGCAGCTGGGCAGCTGGTTCCAGGACAGAACCTGCGCAAGCTCCAGGCTGCTGCACACCATCCTGCGGGCCCTACATGCCAACGACATGCTCTTTTGTCCACCATGGTGGTCCTCCCATACCCGTTGCTACCATGGCATCTCTAGTTCTGCCTCTCTCTACCCTGCGCACTGTCCTGTTCTGCCATCCTTCCCATCTCTCTATTGCATATACATCTATTAAAGTGTCATTGCACTTCAATGTAGTGTGTCCATATATATATATATATATATATATATATATATATATATATATATATATATATATATATTTCCCAAACAACTTTTCATGCAAATACTTAATGCAACGAGTCATTGGTCTGGTTCAAAGTTTCTGGTTTCTGAAGCACCGTCAATACTATGGACTATCACTGAGACTCATCTGGGATTTTCTGTTGTTGTCCAGCTGGGCAGTGTGTCGGGGGCAGGATCTGTGGGAGCTCCAGGCTGCTACACACCTCCCGGCCCTCGGCGCCCACCTAACCCGGCACAGCTGCGACAACAGTGACCCTGATTGGTGCCACCGGCCTAGTAGGTGGTGATGGGGCGAGGAGGGCCCGGTGGTCCTGGGCAGCAGCATGCCCCTCTGTCCACCAAGGCTGTACTCCCATACCCGTCGGTGCTGCCGCGTCTCCAATTCTGTTTCTCTCGGCTGTGTGCGGCTTTGCTCTGCCATCTAAGATCCTTCCTATTTTGTGAGTCTACCTTTAAAAAACGTCTTCCCATAGGACCTGCCTTTTTTTTTTTTTTTTTTTTTTTTAAAAAAAAAAGTTGTTCCGGAGTGATCTGCAGCCTCATCCTCCGCCACCTTGTCTCGCCTTGAAGCCTCCATGGGTCCAAGCCTCTGTGGGTCTCTCAGGCTCCTTGGAGCAGCTCTGCGGCCCCGAGAGCGGCAGTGGCCGCCACCATCTTGTCTTTCACTAATCTACACATTACAGCTTTAGTTCTACTTTTTATTTCTATTTTTGAGGCTAGCGTTGGACTCACTACCTAGCCGTGGATGTCCCTGAACAGGTGATCCTCTTAGCCGTGGATGACCCTGAACTCCTGATCCTTCCGCCTCCACCTCCTGAGTCCTGGGGAAGATAGGCATGCACCATCACGTCCAGTTTATTCTGTCCTTGGGACAGAGTCCAGGGCTCTGGGCAAGCTAAGAAGTTTCTACCGACTGAGCTGCATCCCCAGCCCCACAAAGTCATTTCCATATGAGTGTGAAATTCTCTGAGATTTGAGCATTGTATCCAACTGTGTGACCTCTGCTGGGACCACCAGCACTTACACCATCACGACACGTAATGACTGTCACCCCTACACAGTTCCTCCGATTGGGATCATCTGTTCCAGCGAGCCAAATGCCTTTGAATTCTGCTCCTTTCATGAAGCAGGAAGTGTCTGAATCCATTCATGCCCCCCTCTATCAGTAGCTTACACCCTCGTAGTGCTGAGCAGCGCTCCAACATATTATAAATAGACCACAATTTGGTTATCAAATTACTAGCTAGTGGACATTTGGACTGCTTTCAGAACTGAGTGATCATGAATAAAGTTAATTTGAATATCTACATACAGATTTGTGTGTGTTCTTATGTGTACATGTATATACGTGTGTTTGTGCACGTACAAATGAATATAAATGTGCACGTGGAAGCCAGAACTCAATGATGGTGTCTTCCTCAGTTGCTCCCCAGTCTGTTTTTTGAGACAGGATCACTCACAGAACCTCCCAGAGCTCACTCACAAGGCAAGAGCAGCTGGCCAGCAAGCCATACGGAGTCCACTGTTTATACTTCCTCAGCGCTGGAATTACAGGTGCACGCCACCAGGCCTGAATTCAGTGTAGGTGCTGAGGACCTGAATCCTGATGTCATGGCTAATCTCCATGCTCAACTTGACTGTGTCTAGAATCAACTAAAGCCCAAGCAGCTGGGCATGCCTGTGAGGGATAATTCAGGTGACCTACAGATGCAGAAATGTTACGGTATTTACATGTAATAGTACAGACTATTTTCTTTTTTAAAAAACTGTTGTGTGTGTGTGTGTTTTGCCTGCATGCATGTCTGTGTGTGTGTGTTTTGCCTGCATGCATGTCTGTGTACCCCTTGTGCTGGGGACCCACAGAGGTCTGAAGAGGGCATCAGATCTCCTGGAACTGGAGTTACAGACAACCATGAGCCGTAAATGGATGCTTGGGAACTAAACTCAGGTCCTTTGGAAGAGCAGTCAATGCTTGTAACCACTGGGCCATCTCTTCGGCCCTGATGAATTATTCTCTAAGCTTTTTATATCCATTTATTTTATCACTAACAAGAAGTCTTTCAGGACTTAGTTTAAGGTGCTCAGCAGTTTGGACCCCTGGCCATATCCTGGTAGCAAACCCACATTTTTCTCTTTTTTTGCATAGGGGATCCACAGATCCAAGCATCCACTCTCAGTGGCCTTGCCATGTTATCGGTTGTTAACTCCCTCTGAGAAACCACACCCCCATCATGCCTCAAGAGATTGTTTCAAACTGGTGTCTTTTCCAGGACATCTAGCATCTGGATTGAAGAGGTTCCAAAGGTCACATTTTTTTTACAACCAAGTTTCTCCCTTGGAAGATAAGCATGGTGGTGCTAAATCCTCCTTGATATGATAGTATTGAGTTTGGTCTGCCCAAATAAGGGCAGCTAGTAGCAGGTCTGCTTTAGTTTTGTGAGTCTTCCAGTTATTAATTCATGAGGTTATAGTCTATGAGTTCTAGAATAGGCTACCCTAATGGCTCCTGGGTTCAGACTCTCAGCCAGGGCCATCCAAGGGTCTCCGAGAATGTACCCAATTTGAATTTTACAGTTACATCTACTTTTCTTGGAAGCTGGAGAGTGGGGCAATATAAGTTTTGATTAAATGATGACACCATGCCAAGTTTCTTTATGGTTTGCTCAAGTAAATGTGCACCTTCAGCATGGGGGGACCAGTGGCGGATTGCCCGAGTGGGAGAAGCATTGTCCAAGGTTTTTGTTTTTTTTTTTAACCTGGCCACTGCAGTGGCTTTTCTGCCTGAGATGGCTTCACCAGTCAGAGAATTTACAAGCAACCCCTAGCATTTGTTGGTAGTCTTGTAATTTGGCCAAGTGGATAAACCCCATCTTTAAGTGGTAAGAGTCTCCTGGGATTCATCTTGCCTTCACAGTTTTACTTTCTGGGTCATGACACTACAGATGAAATATAAACCGTCCTCATCTCCAGCTTCCAGGGAGACGTCTCCCTATAAGCTTATTCATTAAGGAAGCGGCACTATTCATTCCAGTCAGTGTTTGTACCCATTTGTGGCATGACGGAGCAGCAGTCTCAGCTGCCTCGGGGAACAGGGTGGTAACTGCTCTTTGGAAGAGCCAAAATGCAACAGTCTGACTTCAGCTACTGTTGCTATTTTCTGCACTGTGACTAAACACTCAGAAACAGATTGCATGGAAAAGCCTGTTCATTTTTCTCATTTCTCTCATCGTAAGTAACACAAATAAGTCAACTGCTGATTTTGTCTAATGATCTGTCAATCCCTTCTGTATCATTGCTTCTACTCTGTTTAACTTTTAATGCAGATACATCTTTTGAAAGCACAGAATCTTCTTCTCCACTTTAAAACATTTAGGATAATTTTTAATAATAATAAAAAAGCTCCAAAGTGTCTGGGCGACACTCTTCGATACAGTAAAAACCAGCACGAGTATTATGTCAGTTTCTTATTTATTTATTTATTTATTTATTTATTTATTTATTTATTTATTACTATTTTCTTCAGTTAGGCTCTCATTATCTTTCCCAGGCTGACATTGACACCCTTGGCTAAAGTGATTCTCCTGCCTCAGCCTCCTGAGTAGCTGAGATTATAGTTGTGTGCTGATTCCCCCAGTTCCACCAGGTCAGCATAAGCCCTCGAGCAGAGTGGTCTTTCCTTAAACCATGTGCTATCTTCTTCATTGAACGGTGATTTGTATTTCCTCTGAGGCTTTTACCATATTCTACCATTGCACTTTAAGAACAGGTTTGAGCTTCTCAAGGGTTTAGCCAGGAGAAGTGACCTCAGGGTGAGGGCTTATATATTGAATAGCATTATATCCTCTTGAGAACATTGTCTCCTTGTTTGGTTGTTTATAAGAAGTCATCTTTATTTTGTTTGAGTAAAAATTACCCAACCAACTGCAATATGGCGATGATTACAGACAACCAGTAACCAATAGAAACTTCTGCAGAGATTGGCAACTTATTAAATATATTAGCCACATGTGCCTGCTGAAATCTTTCCATCTCCTTAAACATTATGAAGTGTTTCAATAACTGTGCTTAATTATGAGGTGTGTGGTAGCTCCGTGCAACTATATTGCATGTGCTGAGCAAACCGGGGTACGAGGCTGCTTCTGAGACCTTTTGTAGAAATGCATCTAGTTGTTCCAAACAAAGGGAAACAGTTAGCAGTCTATTTGAGGAGATGTAACAAAGGCTGAGGATGGCCCGTAGCGGCCAGCTGTGTACTGCCAAGTGGAATTGGAGCTGGAGTGTTATTATAAGAGGATGCTATTGGAAACCTGGGAACAGCTTTACCAATGGTTAAGTCTTACGCACACCAGTGTTTTCTACATATGTGATATGATAGGGAACTCACTAGCGGAGTTGGCTCATGCAGTCACAGAGGCTTAGAATTCATGACAGGCCTGCAAGTGGGGGATGCTGTAATGTGTCATTGGCTTAGTCCGCATTTGTGAGTTCAAGGGCCTGGAGACCAGTGCTGTGAGTCCTGGAGGCCAAAGGCCAGGGAGTCACTCTGGGTTTGGATAAATGCCTTCTACACTCTGGAGCTGGTTCAAAATAGGATGTTGATGTTAGATGCCAAATAGATCGACATTCCGGAAGCATTTTCCTTCCAGAACAGACTTCTCTTTTCAGACTGCCAAAGTCACCTGGCCCAAAGGACACAGGATCAATACCAGGAGCTGATGTTTTAGGTAAACCTTCTTGCTCCAGCAGAGGTAGCCTCCTCCCGATTTCACAGGGAAAGAGTCAATCTGTGGGGCTGGAGAGATGGCTCAGTGGTTAAGAGCACTGGCTGCTCTTCCAGGGGACCTGAGTTCAATTCCCAGCACCCACATGGTGACTCACGGCCATCTATAGTGGAATCTGATGCCCTCTTCTGGCATAAAGGTGTACATGCAGATATTGCACTCATATACATAAAATAAATAAAAAGAATGAATCTGCAGTCAAGGCCCACAGCGGCACTGGTGAAGCAGGTGCTCCTTTCCTCTTAAAATAGTGTTTATTTATTTGTTTACTTTTCTTAGGGTGTGTGTGTGATTGTGTAAGAGTACCTACACAAGACTTGCACAATATGTGCTGAGATGCATGTGTGAAGATCAGAGGATAATTTTTTGGGGAATCAGCTCTCTCCTACCATGGGGGTCCCAGGAATCCAACTCAAGTCATCAGACTTGTCGGCAAGTGCCTTCGCTGGTGCAGCCATCTAGCTGGGCCTAAGCTCTTCTGTGTTGTGGGTTCACCTTCTCAAAAGGAGCTGGCCATTGTCAAATGATCCAGGAGGGTGACCAGAGGGTCATCAGGGGGGCTGTGCTGTGTGTTGGGGTCACATTGTGGAAGGCCTGCCTTTTTTTTTTCCCTATGCATTCCATGCGATGTGCTTGACTCCACCCTCCAGAACAGCCTCTTCCATGTTATGGCTTGGTAGGAGAATGGGTAAATGTGGCACAGCCCTGCAGCACTTTAGTCTCATGCAGGGGCCACACACCCTGCTCCATGGCACAAAACTCCTGAGCATGCCCTAAAGGGGGCAGTGCCCAGGCTCACAGACCCTATGTTAGCCTACTCTGTCACGAGATAAAATTCCTGCCATAGACAACTTATGAAGAGGAAAGGTCTCCTTGGCTCACAGTTGTGGTAGCTCCAGTGGGTGGGCAGTTGAATTTGATCCGTGCTAAGGAGTACACCATGGCAGGACGTGGGTGGTGGAGGAAGCTGATGGTGGAGGAAGCTGCTCACCTTGCTATAACTTGCAAGCTAATAGAAAGACAGAAAGGGCTTGGTTCCTAGTGTCTCATTTAAGTGCACACCCCCAGTAACCTAACTTCCTTCCATTAGGACTTACTTATTAGGAGTACCATCATGGCCCAGTAGTGTCACAGGCCCACAGCTGAGCATTTCACACATAGGCCTTCTCAGACAACATTCAAGAGTGTGGTTGATATATTGTACACCCCAATAAACTTATCTGGGGGTCAGAGAACAGAACAGCCCCTATATTAAACATAGGTTTAGGCAGTGGTACCACACACCTTTAATCCTAGCATTCCAGAGGCAGAGATCTGTCTGGATCTCTGTGAGTTCAAAGCCACACTGGAAATAGCCAGGCATGGTGACATACACCTTTAATCCCAGGAATTGATAGCAGGAAGCAGAAAAGGTATTTAAGGCGTGAAGACCAGGAACTAGAGCCTGGTTAAGCTTTTAGGCTTTTAGCAGCAGTTCAGCTGAGATCCATTCGGGTGAGGACTCAGAGACTTTCAGTTTGAGGAAACAAGATCAGCTGAGGAATTGGCGAGGTGAGGTTTGCTGTGGCTTGTTCTGTTTCTCTGATCTTTCAGCATTCACCCCAATATTTGGCTCCCAGGTTTGTTTTTATTAATAAGACCTTTTAAGATTCATGCTACACAAGAGTCAAAGTGTCTAAGAACTGTAGGTGACCTAGCCAGCTGCAAATCACAGGTGCTGCCTGCAGTACTGAGAGGCCCTGGCTAGGGAGGGTCCTTGTCTGAGAGCAAGGAGGGAACAGAGGCTTGCCCTACTAGTAGATCCAAAGCCTGCACAATATCTGGTTCTCTATTTCTCTTTAACATGCTGGGCAAGGATGGGCTGTCATCCTGCCTTGCAAACCCACCACGCAAACCCACCAATCCTCTGTGCCGGCCCTCAGGGCTTCTCTCTTTCAATGTGAACATTTGCACCTGGTGCATTTGAAGGGGCATCTAAAGACCTCATTCTTGGGGCCTCCTCACCCACAGCACCAGAAGTCAGGAGTGGGAAGTACCAACCCTACAACTAACGGAGCCCAGGAGGATGGGGCACTGAGCCCATGACAAAACCCTCACCCATTTGCCAAACCTTGTGTGCATATGGATATTAAAATAGCTACCTTCTGCAACATCTGATTGCAAAACCACGCACAAACTTACTGAGGCTAGGCTTTTCTCCCCCCACTCATCTATTTTTGGCCTTTGCCTTTCCTGCTTTGATTGAGTGTTGTATAAAACACTGTTTACTCCCATCCCAATTTTATAATAAATACATTTAAGTGTCCCCATCTCCAAAATCAAATGCAGTTTTTTTATTACTACATATAAATTGGCTTGCTGATTTGGCATAAAAATACATCTTCTGGAGTCAGGGTTATAGCTCCATGGTAGAGCATGGGCTTAGCATAGTTGAGGCCCTGAGTTCAATCCTTAGCCCCCCCAAATAATTTCAAATCTTATGGATCTCTACTGAGACACAGATGAGGATAGTTCAAGCATTGAAATCAACGCTTCTCCTACCTCAAGCTTCAAAGCCCTTGGGAAGCTGGTGTACATGCCCTCTTGCCCCAGAGAAAGTTGACACTTGGGGTTCCTACCTCTTCACAGAATCCTGGGGATCCCAGCAGACAGTCTCCTAGAGAACTTACTCTCAGGGAACTTTGGAGCTGAACTAGCTAACAAAAAGCTCAGCAACCAGAATTCATTCCAACAGCCTGCAGGACTAATGAGGAATATCCATTCCCAACATTTGCACATCAGGCCAGATGTGGGAAGTCATATGTCCTTGAAGCTTCCCTCAGGATGGCCCTGGTTGGATGGAGCATGGCTAGTCTGTGTCAAAGCTTGTGCCCCTTCAAATCCAGACTTCTAGACAGATAGCAGAGAAGGAAGCTGAAGTAGGAACAGCAGGTAGAGGTGGCCCACGAAGGACCCAGGCCAAGTGACAAGAATTGCCAATGGCCTTCTCAGCCCATTGTTGGAGTCTGCCACCAAGGTAGTGTCTGCAGGGAGCCAAAGACAGAGCCTGATGTACAATGTACCAGGTCTGTGCCTGGATTTTCTTCCCTGCTACTAAATGGGGAGGGGCAGAGGGCTCCAAGACTTTTAAAGACAAGGGCAGGCATAGCACAGCTGTGGTAGCATTATCACTGGGCGACTGGAAAAGCAGTAAGGTAAACTCTCATCATAGCTACTGACAACTGGGGAATGCCCAGTACTCACATTTAGGGGATTATGGGAAATGGTGCATGGATTTAAAGGAAAGCACTGTCTGGTCCATATGCACTTCCTCCCCACCCCTCTCCATCATGGTGGGAGGACTTGACTCTTGGGTTTGTTCCTCTGTGACGGTGGGACATTGAGTGGGACATTGAGAGGCGGCTTTGTGACAGGCTGTCTTGAGGGCTTCTGTGTTGGTGTCATTTGTCACACTTAAGTGTGGGTGGAGCAGACTTCCATTTGAGGGGATGGTACTTGCAGAGGGGCTTGTGTCAGGGACAACCCACACTTCGCATTTCAATACCAGAACAGTTAGGAACAAAGCAGGCAAGCCTTCCTTCCAAAGGCTTTCTTCCCCTGCAAGTTGCGGTACACTTTCAGCTAAATTAAAAAAAAAAATCTTTAACCTGATTTTTCACCACATTTTACTATGAAACATTTACACGTGGGAAAATTAAACAAAAAGCTGAGGGATTTTCTAGACCCAAAGCAACAGTAGACGGACATCTAGCTGGAAAAGGCACCAGGCTCTCAGGTCTAGGCAAGTGTGTCCAGATGCATGCCTCTTAGCTCCATTTTGCTTCTGCAACTCAAATCCATGGAAATATTTTAGTAGGTGACCAAATGGGGACTCACAGGGGGTGGGGTGGTAAGAAGGAAGTCTGGTTGGAGAGCTCAGGGCCGGGAGCTGATGCTGTGAGTTCCTTGAGGGCTGTCTTCCATGTGTTTGTGTCTGTGTTTGGAAGAAGTTGCAATCCAGACACACAACACAAGCAAGGCTGGGATCTGGGGACCATAAACACTCTGATGGAGATACCTCCAGCATCCCAGAAACTCAGCACCTTCCTAATATCTGCTGCTGGAGTGGGGAAGGGTGTTATCTAGTGTCGGCAGGAGGTCTCTGTAGGGGGCCAGTCTCAGGCGGCAGAATCTTGAACAAGGAAGCTGTGGCTGATGCCCTCTGCACACACTGTCAACATCCTTATTCTGGCTAAGGGAAGGCTTTGCCATTCTCATGGGCCTGAGGCAGTGGTTCTCAACCTTCCTAATCCTGTGACCTTTTATTACAGTTCCTCATGTTGTGGTGACCCCCCAACCATAACATTACTTTCATTGCTACTTCATAACTGTAATTTTGCTACTGTTATGAATCATAATGTAAATATCCGATATGCAGAAGATCTGATATGCAATCCTGTGAAATGGTCTTTTGACCCCCAGGGGGGGTCTTGACCCACAGGTTGAGAACTGCTGGTCTAAGGCATTGGCGTCTGGGACAAGACTGTAATCATGTCAATGATGCATAGATGCACACTCACTAAAGACTTCATCCACTCCCCACACAGGCCTACCTGAAGGCTCAGACAAGCAAAGCTGTAAGAAAGCTTCCTTCTAGCAGGACTGGGAAACGGGCAGCTCACCAGACAGAGTGCCTTTTCCTCATGCCCCCTTAACTCCCAGCTGAACACACTGAGCTATCCAATCACCACAGCTTCAGGGATATCTGAACGGAGGGTCTAAACTCCCGTCCTGGCCCAGCAGGAGCGGCAGCCCAGAGGTGCGTTTTTCTTTTGTTAGAAGACCAAGTGAAGGCCAGATGGGAGTGAGCTCCACTCTCACCCGCCAGCACCTTGTGACCGATGGCTGTACTCCATTTGTCCTCTGGGGCAATCTACCCCCATTCTCAGTCATAAAGCAGGAGGACGGGCTTAGAGAGGCAGGACCCGGAGGAAGGCAACCTTCAGACCCTCACAGAGAGTGGGGAGCAGACAACTGGCTAGACTCAAAAACGCCAAAAGGTTTTAAAGGACTCTAACAGTTCCAAACATAGCACTGACAGGTCCTTCCTTCCCCTTCTTCTTTCTTGTGCTAAGCCACCAAGGTCCAGCTCCTTACTTGGCCACCTCCTCATGCCTGACTCATTCCTGAGGCTGACCACCAAGGTCCAGCCATCAAAATTCATTGTTTGGCTACACTGAGTAACGTATCCAATTAGGATTTACCAGTTCATCCTAGCATGGACTCCCCCATTTTCTCCTTAAAACCACGACTGTACAGCCACCTGCTGCTGTCTTTGCTCTGTTCAAAGGCAGCCTCCTGCTTGTCCCTCCGGGGTAATAAAATCTCCTTTGTGCTGAGAATTCAGAGTCTGGGTGTTTTTTTGTGCCGACTCCGAGGCCCCTTCAAGTTTTAATTAGTGCTGCAAGGTATTCTCATATACACACACGCTCACTCCACCGTCAGAGTTTAGAGGAGCCGTGGGGGGCACACACGCAAGCCAGATCCGAGCATTGCTGCAAGAGATCTGAGCAAAAGTACACTGACATCTGCCTCCTCCATCCTAACAGGGAGCCAGGCACCCAAGGTCATCATCACACAGCAGCCCAAAGACCCAAGGCACCGTCAAAGGCCACTTGTGTAGTCTTCCAGTGTTTTTAAACCTCTGATGTACTGCTCTTCAACATTCAGGGGCAATAAGTCAATATTCCCAGAGTTTTCAAAATGACGGTATTTAACACATACTTCTAGCAATCTTCACACTCTCTAACTTTAATAAACTGTTTTTAAAGAATTTGAGACATTATGTTTAGCAAAACTTACAAGAGCAACATTCTGCAGGAATACTCCATGAAAATACAATGTAAAACCCAGGTTTGCCAATCAGGTCACAGGCTCTCCTGGACTCACGTGTGGACTCTGCCCCTTTAAGGGCGCATTTGCACTGGAAAGGTGTCATAGCTTGAGACAGCACTCAAAGGACTTACACAAATATCTACATATGGAAACTCATTCGTTGCCCCTCAAAAGCAAGTAGCAAGGGGTCCTGGTGGGAGTGCGAAAAGCTGCCTTGAGGTAAGCCTGTTAGGATCCTGCCAGCCTTCCGTTGCTGTGACAAGCTGCTGGAGGCAAACAGCTTAACAGGAGGGAAGGTTCATAGTTCTGGAGGTTTCTGTCCTTGGTCATGCGGCCTCATCACTTTGGGCTGTGGCAAAGCAGGACATGACAGGGAGCTGCTCACCACAGGAAGTAGAGAGATACAGGAAGGGTCAGAGTCCCAACATCCTCTTCAATGGGATGCTCCCAATGACTTACCTTAATTAGATCACATCTCCTAATGTCCCTACCATTTATCAGTAGCCCTGTCAGCTGGGAACCAGGTCTTCAACACAGGAATTGGAGGCAGCAGTGGTGTGTGTGTGTGTGTGTGTGTGTGTGTGTGTGTGTGTGTGTGTGTGTGTGTTTGGCATCTAAGATGCAAACCATAGCAAGTTCTAACCTTGGTTTATCTTAACTGGGGTTTTCATTTGTAACTAATGGAAACATAAAACCAGTACCCTCACTCTGCAAACTGGTTTGACAACTGTTTTTAAAAATTAAGCATGCTCTATCTAGACTCTTGTATATGGAGTCCCATAGCAGTTTTATTTATATTACCCAAAAAGTGCCATCAACCTGAATGTTCTTCAAAGAGCAAGAGGTTGAGTAAATTCTGAAATATTCACAAAGGAAATTTTACTGAATAATAAAAGGAATGAGCCATCCACATATGCAACAGCTTGAATCGATCTTAGAGACATTAGGCTTAAGGAGAACAGCCTGCCTGAGAAGGTTGTGTGTGAGTTCATGAACAATGTCCTCAGAGATGGAGAACAGGCGACGCATTTCCAGGAGACAGGATAGGTGTGTGGGGATAGGTGAGATGATGGAGTGGGGCTATGAAGTTCTTCGGGGTGATGGAAGGTGTTAGTCACCATAGCACGTGCCTGAGATAGTCTACTCGGAGAAGTTTATTTTTGGTCACAGCTTTGAGGGTTCCAGCTCACAACTGAGCCACTGGTTTGGGGATGAGTCAAAAGTGCTCCCTCATGGTTGGGAAGCAAAGTGAGGGTGGACATTGTGGGGGGTCGCATCCCTGTGACCTAAAGACTGATCACCAGGCCTGCTTCTTAACACTGTTATTGCCTCCCAACAGTGCCACCCAGACACCAAGCCTTGGCCACACTGGCCTTGGGAGGACACTGTGTTTTTCCCTGTCTTCACTCCTCTCCCACCCTCCACATTAAACAGTATTTTTACTTTAACTGACTGGAGCTTTAAAATATGCTTAGGTTCCCCACTACCCCCTTCTAACATTTATACAGATTTCTGAACTTTTTCAGTACTGAGTGATTTTTTTTTGTTTTCCTTTTCTTCCTTTAAAAATTTTAATCTCTTGCTTTTTTTTCTTCTCTGTAACTTTCTTCTCCACTCCCCTTCTTTATTTTTCTTTCACTCTCCCTCACCCCCCCCACTTTGCTTATTGCCTTAGTTAGGGTTTCTATTGCTGTGAAGAAACACCATGACCATGGCAACTCTTACGAAGGAAACATTTAATTGGGGCTGGCTTACAGTTTCAGAGCTTTAGTCCATTATCATCATGGTGGAAAGTATGGCAGCATGCAGGCAGACATGGTGCTGGAGAAGGAGCTGAGAGTTCCACATCTTGACCCAAAGGCAACAGGAAGTGAACTGTCTACCACACTGGGTAGCCTATAGGAGCCCTCAGAGCCTGCCCCCACACTGACACACTTCCTATAACAAGGCCACACCTCCTAATAGTGCCGTGCCCTGTAGGCCAAGCATTCAAAGGCATGAGTCCAGGGGGGCCACATCTATTCAAACCACCTCACTTAGCTTCTTTCTTATCTCATTCATTTTCTGTTCTCACACTTACCCTAAGTTTTGTGGCGTCATAGCACATTCTATAGCAGTTTGGGCATTTTCAGTCCTTTGATGGTTAGGGATGGATTAGTGGGTTGGAATAGCTACAACTGTGTTGCTGTATCTTGAAAGGTGTGATGTCCTCTACTACAATGGGCAGTTTCCTCCTTGCTGAGTGGTACTAGGGACTGTGCCTTCAAGGCTAAGCTTCTCAATAGGAAGATCACCACCTCACTTCAAATCTGGAAGAGATGTCCTAACTGACGGATGTACAAATTGCAACCCAGAAAAGCAAGGAACATGGAAAAGCAGGACAACATGACTCCAAAAGATCCCCGTGGCTTCTCAACGACTGAACTCAACGATACTGAAATAAGCAATATGTCTGATGAAGACTTGGAAGTGTTGTGGCAAAAATGATGGATGACCTAAAAGAAGTTACAAACAAGCATATTGATTCAATTCAGGTCCTAGAGACAAAAGTCAGCAACCCAGAGGGAGAAGTCAGCAGGGTGAACAAGAAAATCAGCAGTAATAAGGACAAAAAAGGCAGCAACGTGGAAGAAAATGTCAGCTAGGAGATTCTGATTTGAAAAAGAGATAGAAATGTTGGAAATGGTAACCTCACTGAATCCCAGAAAAACAGTGAAAAAAAAAAAACCCATAGAAAAACGTGGACTCGACAGAGAAGAAAGACACAGGAGGATGGAGGAGAAGGCCGAAGGGATGCTGCGTTCAGACTTCAATAAGGAGGAAAGGGGACTGAGCATGACCACGACATCTAACAACCCATGACAAAGTCAAGAGACTAAATGTGAGAGTCCCAAAAGGGAAGGGACTAAGACAAACACAAAAGACAGAGAATACACACCCACACTTCAGTGAAGATATTGCAGAAACATTCTCAAATCTAGAGAAATAGGCATTCAAACACAAGGAGGCATCAGCACCTCAAGTAGACAGGACCAGGGGAGAATACCCCCATGATGTACTCTAGTGAAGGTGTCAAAAATGCAAAGCAAAGAACCAACATTAAAAGCTGCATGGGAGAATGCCAACTCATCTACGAAGGCAGAAACATCAGCACAGCATCAGCCACCCTCAAGGTCAGGACACCATGGAAACCAGAGGAGTACCATCCAGGCCCTTTGAGTCAGGCTTTCTTGTTGGCCTGGAGCTCACCATATAGGCTAGGCTGGCTGCTCAGTGAGGTCCAGGGATCTGCTTGACTCCGTCTCCCCAGCACTGGGACTGTAAGTGTGCACCACCATGCCCTGCATTTTTATGTGGGTTTGAGGATTGAACTCGGGTCCTTCTGCTGGCAAGGTAAACACTTTACTGACTGAGTCCCCTCTCCCTGCCAGCCTGGAAAGGAAGAGATCTTAAGGGAGGTAGGAGACAGAAAATAGGAAAGCAGAGAGGAAGCTAACAGGGAGGGAGCCAGCTGCGGGGAGGAGGCACAGCAGAGCATGTCGGAGGGAGCAAATGAGAACAAAGTAGAGCAACACACACGCATGAAGATGATGGAACTTTGTACGCCAAAGCATAAAAAAGAGTTATGAAACAAAACCATTCATGGACATTTTCAGATAGCCTTCCAGGAGCTGGCATTCTCTCGAGTTCTGTATTTGTTGTTAATGGTGTTATCTCAGCCAGGGAACCCCGTTACCTAGTGGTGGGGTTTTCAGCTTGTACGGCTAGACAAGCTGGATCCTGTCATCTCCTCTATTCAGTGCCCATGTGACTTTACAGATCCCGCCTTTTGTATCTCTCAGCCTCAGCTCTCCAGCTGGAACACAGGGAACCACAGGCTAAGCCCCTTTACTTCGTCAGTGGGAAGCAAATTGGATCACAGAGAACCGTTTCATCCTGCCAACTTTGGCGGCCTGGAGCATGGGCTCCACCACCTCACATGGGAATCCTCACTCAAACCCCACTCAGGACATGGCTGCTAGACCTTTCCTTGCTGAGATGTTGAGTGTACAAAGAAGCCTTCTCAGGGGAGACACCACAGCGCTGCTTGTGAATGCTGATGTGTTTTTTATGCTTCAGAAACGGACCCTTTCCTCTTCTTAAGTTCCTTATTCAACTCACTTAAAAGCAAAGTAAAAATCAGCAATAGAAATAAAATTCAGGAGTCAGGCATGGTGATGCATGCCTTTAATCCCAGCACTCGGGAGGCAGAGGCCAGTGGAGCTCTGTGAGTTCGAGGTCAGCCTGGTCTACAAAGAGAGTTCCAGGACAGCTAGGGCTGTTTCACAGAGAAACCCTATCTCAGGAGAAAAAAAAATACAATTCAGTTGCTTCAAGAGAATCTCCAACATTGTCAGGAAGCCATGGATGTTGGTGTTTAGGGTTGAAATGTTCACAGGCTATCAACCAGCTGTTCAATGGAAGCTTCTAGACTCCAGTTCAGGGATGTTTCCCCCGGAATGTAACAAGTCCAAGCCTTACACTTTTCTCCCCCATTGGGAAGGACAACCTTATCTCCATGGACACCTTGTCAGTCTCTGGTGATCACTTGGCAGAACTATGTCAGGAAATCTCTCTCTCTCTCTCTCTCTCTCTCTCTCTCTCTCTCATACACACTCATACAAGCAACCAATAAACCATTAGATTAACATTTTGTGAAGCAAATTTAACAGTTCCTGTAAAACCCTTTAAAGAGACAGTGTATGAACATCTGTGTCTCCTATAGTAGGGGTACTGAGGGAAGAATGCAGAACCCAGGTATAGAGATGAGTCTCCCAACACCCACCCGTCCTGTTGGGCCCATCACAGCCTTTTATATGGTATCAAAAGCCTCATCTTCACACACTACCAGCTTGCTTCTGCTACATCTTAGCAAAAAGAAGTCTGCCCTCGGGTTTAGGCGATGCTAGTCTGTCAAAGGCATGCCACAGCAAAGAGCTTTTGTGATGGACAAGGGCTGCTCGGCTTGAAAGGCTTTATTCCAAAATGAGGGTTACACATCAGAAGTGACTTGTCTGCTCTGAAGTTTGCAAGGCTGCTGTGTATTCCTATTGTTGAAGGTGCATTGTCCAGCACCAATGCTCGTGTAATCCTGCTACAGAGGAGCCCCTGGGGTCCAGGTCACCCCAACTGATATGTGAACCATAGTGAGAGTCAACTCCCTGAGCACCCATTCTTCAGATATCTAGGCCATCAACAAATGTGCTATTGAACAAGATTTGTGCCTCTTAGAAAGAATATTTTCACACTGCAACTCTGAGGCAAGAAAACATCAGCTCGGAACCAGATGTGCATTCTCCCCTCCGAGTCTCGTACACCGGCTGATCAGACTGCATGGGATTCCAGTACAGTTGGAAAACTTTACAAAGCATTCTTGCAGCAGAGTTTCACATGTGTAATTCAACATGGGAAGAAGGAGGCTTAGTTTATGACCATTGAGTACTTGCAGAATAAGTAGCACAAATATCAGAAGTCAGAGATAAGATTAAAAAAACCAAAGGGAAAGCCATGCCACCCATCTCTCAAGGAGAAGGAAGACCATGGATATGCAGAAGATTTGGCATCTGATCAAGAATTGCATGGCATAGCAAAATAAGGACAGACTCTTTTATACATATTTTGGGAATTTGCCCAGATAAAATCAGAGAACAGAAGCTCAGGGGAGTAGGTGTAGCCATGGGGGATAAAATATACTGGCAGAAACAGCCAGCTAGCTTAAAGGAAAAGGCTAAGCTAAGAACACCCTTGGTAGTTGCTCAAAGACATTTCCCGAATGATGAGATTTCTGTGCTAGAGAAAGATGAGGATAGGATGAGTTATCTTTTCATTCAACAAAGATTAATGAACAATGGAGCATTTAGGAGGAGCAGGGAAGTCCAAGGAACTCTGAGACATGGCCTGAGTTGACCTTAACACATGGTTTAGATTTCAAATTCCAGTATATGTATTGACAGCTTGGTCCCCAGAGCAACAATGTTCAGATCTGGGGCTTTGAAGACACGTGGATCACACAGGGGTCCTAACCTCATCAGCGGAGTCTCCAGTTATGGCTTTGTAGCTTCCAGGGCTTTTAGGAGTTGGACAAAACTTGACCAGATGAGACTTAGTAGAAAGGTTAGGTCATTGGTGGATGAGCTTGGAGGAGCTATTTTGCTCCACCTTACACTGTCATCTCCCTATTTCTGCTCCACAGCCACCATGAGATGAGTAATTGTGCTCCAGGATATGCTCCTGCTACGGTGCCCTGTCTCTCCACAGACTCCCAAACAACAGTGACAAGAGACTTTGGCCTGGGACCGTAAGACAAGCAAACCATCATTCTTTCTTTTCAGCTGATTTCTCTCAAGCATTTTATCACAATGACACAAAGATGACTGGTACACCACGTAACGAACATCAGAAAATAGCCAGGATGTGGACAGAGACTTGAATACCTAGCATACTAGGATGCTGGCAATGTATTCAGAAACCGCAAAGAGGCTGGAAAGGCAGAGGGTTAAGATTGGGTATGGTTGTTTAAGTAAGAAATGGTACCCATAGACTCAGGCATGTGAGTACTTGTTCCCGGGTTGGTGGCACTGGTTGGGAGGTGCAGCTTTTCTGGGGGTGGGCTTTGAGAATATACAGCCTTACCCTACTTTCAGTTCACTTTCTTTGCTTCGTACTTGTGGTGATCCATCAGCTTCCTACTCCTGTTGACATGCCTCCCTACCATGGAGGACTCTCATCCTACGGAAACCATAAACCAAAGTAAACCCTCTCTTCTTTAAGTTGCATTGGTCATGATATTTTACCACAGCAACAGAAAAGTAATGAATACGGAAGCAGGTAGAGAGAGTGGACTTTCTCTGTGAAGCACCCAGCTGCTGTGGAACAATCTTTGTACTCTGTAAATATGTGCAGCTCTCATTGTTAATAAAAAGCTGGTTGGCCAATAGCTGGGCATGAAGAGATTGAGCAAGACAGTCCCAGACAGAGAGAATGCTGGGATGACGAAGGGTGGAGTCAGAGGGTCACCAGCCAGATGCAGAATGAGTCAGACACACAAAATGGGATAGAGGTAAAAGCATCAGGGGAGTACATGAATGAATAGAAATGGGTTAAGTTGTAAGAGCTAGCTAGTAACAAGCCTGAGCTATCAGATGAGCATTTATAATTAATATTAAGTCTCTGTGTCAGTTATTTGGGGACCAGCTGGTAGGACAGAACTGGTCAGTGGTCAGGACAGGAAAACACAATCTACAACCAAATATGTTGTTTTGGGGGGAATATATGGAAAACTTTGGAACACTGGGATAGAAAAGCAGTTATATGCTGTAAGCAGAGATTAGTGGACCACTCTAGCAGGACCCTGGAAGATAGTAATGCTGAGAGCAATGATGACCATGGAGGCCCAGCTCAAGAGGTTTTAGACAACATTAGCAACTGGGCTACAGGCTATTTGGACACTATTTTGGCAAATAATCTGCTACTTTTTGTCCATGCCCTGAGAACTTGCCTGAGACTAAATTTGAAAGAAATGGGCTCATTTGTTTGATGAAGGAAATTTCAAGACTGTGTGATGTTGAGTCTGTGGCATGGTGCTCATTAATAAATAACATTTATGCAGGTCCACAATGAAGAAGAGCAAGTGGGGAGAAATAAATAAGAAATTTACAGTTTGGAGAGAAAAAAGCTACAGGAAGCTTAACATTATAGTTAAGACACGTACTGGTAGAGAGGGTACAATTTTTAATAAGATTAGCATGATTAAAAAGGGGCATGCTCTGCACTGGACAGAGGGAAGGGTGCCCCCTCAGGGCATGACCCTACCCAGCTAAGCTTCTAGTTTGTGAAAGAGACACTAAAGTGTTTCCCCAGAAAATAATTAAATAAAAATGTTCCAATGAATGTGGTTCAAGGGGTTTTATCCTCAGCTGGTATCCAATCTTGGCAGTGTCATCTATGTGCTGCTGGCTTTAGAGGCATGAAGGATGCAAGAGTGCAGAGGTCATGCTTTCTTCTGTGATTTCAGAGAGCCACTGAAGCCAGGTAGTGAGTGGCAGAAGAGTTTCTGTGTGAAGGCCAAGAGAGAGCAAGAGGCTATGAGAGGCCATCGTATGAAACTGAAAGCGTAGTGTGTGTTGCAGTGGAGACCTTAAGATGTTGGGGATGCCAGAGTCATTGGATATCTGCCAAGGAGAGCTGCATACAGAGAGTGGAATGAACTCGCGTGAGGGAATGGATGTGTGGGCAGAGCCATATATGTCCTTGAGCACCAGATATGAAGCTATGGGGTTTGGTGTTTGCTCTGCTGCATTCTGTTTGTTCTTGTTGTTTTAAGTTAAGGTTTCTGTGTAGCCCTGACTGCCCTGGAACTCACTCTGTAGACCAGGCTGGCCTTGAACTCAGAGATCCGCCTGCCTCTGCCTCCTGAGTGCTGGGATTAAAGGCATGCACCACCACCACCATTCTACTCCCACTTAGGTACAGTATTTTTTTTTTTTTTGTCATGCTCCCATTCCTTGCTTTGGGAATAGTGATATATATTCTGTGCCATTATATGTTGGGAGTATATAATTAATTTTTGATTTTTACAGGGAATGATAATTAGAGATTGCCTTGAGTCTCTCAAGAGACTTCAGGCTTTGAACTTTTAAACAGTATTGAGACTGTGAAAGATTATCGGGACTTTTGAAGTTGGACTGAATGGATTTTGTGTTATGACATGGATGTGAGCCTGTGGTTTGTGGCCAGGAAGTAAAGTGTGGCAGTTTGGATGAGAAGTGTCCCTCATAGGCTCAGGTGTTTGAAAAATTTTGTCTCTGGTTAGTGCTATTTGGGGGTGTGGCCTTGCAGAGAAAGTATGTCACTGGGGGAGGGCTCTAAGAGTATTTAACCTTACCTTACTTACAGTTTTCTATCTCTGGTTTGAGCTTGTGGTTGACATGCATGCTCTCAACTTCCCATTCCTGTTTTCATGCCCACTGCTTGCTGCCATGTCTCCCCTCCATGATGGATGCTTGCTTATGCCTCCGGATCCATGAGCCAAAATAAACTTCCTTAAATTGCCTTTGGTCATGACAGTTTGTCACAGAATAGTGAGCAATACTCTAAGAGGCAGGAGAGAGGATTAATGGGGTAGGGACACAGTTGGTGGAGGGTTTTGACTTGTATCACAGGAGTAAACACTAGACACTAGGGGGTAGGTTATCTATATCAAAGGAAGGAGAAATTACATGGCAAGGTTATCTCAATTGAATACACAGTGAGTGTTATTGCGATGCAGATTTTTGTGTTTCCCATGGATTCATACATTAGAGGCTTGGTCCTCAGTGATGGAATGTGGTAAAGCCTTTAAAAGGAGGAGTCTATCAGAAGGTGATTAGGTCAGTGGCGGTATGACCTCAGAGGAGGTTAAGGCTGGTCTTTCCATGTTATAGGAAGATCCAGAGTGGTCCCCCCCATCTCCTGGCTCCGTATCACCCCGTGTTTGCTCTCTCTGCATCTCCCACTGTGACGCCACCTGACTCAGGATCTTTTCAATTATTTATCCTTCATTTATTGTTCTTTATATTTGTTTCCTGGCTTTAAAAATATTTCTTGTTTTTTTTTGAGATTATAATATAATAACATCATTTGCCCCTTCTTGTCCCTTCCTGCACACTCGCTGCTTGCTCTTTTTCAAATTCATGGCCTCTTTTTTCCTTCAAAAGGGGGAGACTAGCTCTGCTCTAAGTCTTCTTTAGTTGCTCGTAGTTTTTGTGTGGGGATGAGGCCTCCTGGTCTTTCCTCCATCCACGTTAGCTTGTCTTCGGGTTGTCCTTGTTCAGTTCATGCTTAGGCAGTCCTGTTAGTGAGGCTTTATGGATGTAGCTTGCGACGCTCCTAGGAGACACAATCTCACAGCAAACCCCCTGTTCCTCTGGCTCTTCGAATTTTTCTGTCCTCTCTTCCTCAATGTTCTCTGAGCCTCAGGTGCGGGAGTTGTGCTGGATGTATCTATCCCCTGGGACTGAGCTCTGCATTTTGGTTGGTAATGGTCTCCATCTGTTGCAGAGCAGTTTCCTTGACATGGAATGAGGACCACACTTATCTGTGGCTATAGGGACATGTGGCTAGAGTGTATTTAGTGAAGTGGTGGTTGTAGGCTCTCCTCCAAGATGCATGACTTCACTTGCCATGGGCAGTTGGCTAGGTTTACAGTACCAGACATGATTTTCCTCCTTTTGAGCAGATCTTAAGCCAATTAGGAAGGTGTTGGCTGCTGCCAAGGTATGCATGGCCCTGCTGCATCCTTCAATTATTGTGCCACGTTGGTCGTTCTGTGGTTCACAGGCATCCTAGCTGGGAAGGACTATCCGTTGCCTCCCTCCCTCCTTTGGACACTTGCATGGTGCCTTCTGGTTCCATGAAAGTTAGTCCTCAGGGAGGAGGCTTTCAAATAAGTTCCAGCTCGGTGGTCTCTGGGCCCTGTGACTGAAGTGCATGGTGTCTTCAGCAATCGGGACTAGCGGGGTCAAGCAAGAGCAATATCAATAGCAATGGTCAGTAATATTCTAGGAGTCTCACTTTTGTGGTTTCATATGAATTTTAGGAGCTTTTTTGTTTGTTTCTATGAAGAATAAGATGGGTATTTTGGTTGGGATTACATTGAGTCTGTATGTAGCTTTTGGTAAAAGGGTCATGTTAACAATATTAATTCTGCCAATCCATGGGGTTTCTCTCCAATTTTTAGTGACTTTCATTCTCTTTTTCTTCAGAGGTTCACTTCACTTTCTCAGTTAGGTTTATTCCTAGGTATTTTCTTGGCTTTGAGACAGTTGTGAATGGGAATGTGTCCGCGATCTCCTTGTCTGTAGACTTGCTGCTGGTGTACAGAAAAGCTATTGATCTGTGCATATTCATTCTGTATCCTGCCGCATTACTGAGGTCCCCACCCCCCCCATCATTTCTAGAAGTTTTCAGGTCGAATTTTTAGGATCTTTAATGTATAATATCATGTCATCTGCAATGAGACACCCACCTCCTGCAACAAGGCCACACAACCTAATCCTTCCCTAAACAGTTTTTTCCAACTAGGGACCAAGCATTCAAATCTATGAGCCTAATACGGCCATTCTCATCCAAACTACCACAGAGTGATACGGGCTTCATAGAAGGAATTTGGGCATATTCCTGTTTTTGTTCTTTTGAATAGTTTAAGTAGGATTGGCTGTAGATCTTCTTTGAATGTCTGTTAGAATTCTGCTTGGGATCCATCTGGCCCTGTCCTTTTTTTTTTTTTTTTTTTTTTGTGGGAAGATTTTTATTACTATTTCAATCTCATTTGTTATGGGTCTGTTTAGGTTGTTGACTTCTTGGTTGATTTTTGGTGATTTGTCTAAATCTAGAAATCCATCCATTTCTTTAAGGTTTTCCAGCTTAATGGAGAGCAGGTTTTTAAAGTATTCCCTATAATATTCTGGATTTCTTTGGTGTCTGTTGTAATGTTTCCCTTTTCATTTCTGATTCACTAATTTAGGTTCTCTTTTTCTTTCTTTTGGTTAGTTGAGCCAAGGGTCTGTCTATCTAGAACCAATTTTTAGATTCATTGATTCTTTGTATTATTTTTGTTGCTGTTATTTTGTTTCTGCTTCATTACTTTCTGTTCTGATTTTTAGCATTTCTTGTTCTCACATGGATTTGGATTTGGTTTCTTCTTTTCCTCAAAGTTTTGAGTTGCACCATTGATTTGCTTATTTGTACTCTTTCTGAATTTTTTTTTTTTTTTTTTTTGGTTTTTCGAGACAGGGTTTCTCTGTGTAGCTTTGCGCCTTTCCTGGAACTCGCTTTGGAGACCAGGCTGGCCTCGAACTCACAGAGATCCGCCTGCCTCTGCCTCCCGAGTGCTGGGATTAAAGGCGTGCGCCACCACCGCCCGGCTCTTTCTGAATTTTTAATGCGGGCATTTAGAGCTACAGGTTTCTCCTACAGCACTGCTCTCCGTGTGTCCCAGAGGTCGTGTTGTGTTATGTTTTTATTTCCATTTAGTTCAGGGAATTTTTAATGTTTTTTTATTTCTTCTTTGACTCATTCAGCAATGAATTGTTTAATAGTTTGTGTACTTACTAGAAATTCATCTGCTGTCAATTCTAAGTTTTATTACATTGTGTTCAAATAGGATACACTGAGTTACTTCAATCTTTTTGAATTGTAAAGATTTACTTTGTGTCCCAAAAGTGGTCTATTTTAGAGACGCTTCCACGTGCTGCTGAGAAGAATATGTCTTCTTTGTTGTTTGGGTAGAATATGCTATAGAAATCTGTTAAGTCCATTTGATGTATGATGTCAATTAATTTAGTTTTTGTCCAGGTGATCTGGTTATTGAAGAAAGTGTATTTAAGTCACCTGTTAATGGACTGATATTAATCTGTGTCTTTAAATCCAACTATATATTTTTAATGAAATTGAGTGCACCAGAGTTTGGTATATCTATGTTTAGGATAGTAATCTTTTCTTGATTAACTGTTCCCTTGATTAGAATGAAGTGTCCTTCTTTATACCTTCTAATTAGATTTAACTTGAAGTCTATTTTGTCATTATTAGGATAGAAACACCTGCTTGCTTCCTGGTTTCATCTGACTGGAGGGCCACAGCCACACAGGGGCTGGCAGGTAAGTGGTGGGTCAGGGCCACAGCCACACAGGGGCTGGCAGGTAAGTGGTGGGCCAGGGCCACAGCCACACAGGGGCTGACAGGTGAGTGGTGGGCCAGGGCCACAGCCACACAGGGGCTGGCAGGTGGGTCAAAGGCCAAGGCCAGGGCCACACAGGGTCTGGCAGGTGAGTGGTGGGCCAGGGCCACAGCCACACAGGGGCTGGCAGGTGAATGGTGGGCCAGGGCCACAGACACACAGGGGCTGGCAGGTGAGTGGTGGGCCAGGGCCACAGCCACACAGGGGCTGGCAGGTGAGTGGTGGGCCAGGGCCACAGCCACACAGGGGCTGGCAGGTGGGTCAAAGGCCAAGGCCAGGGCCACACAGGGTCTGGCAGGTGAGTGGTGGGCCATGCTACACAGGGGCTGGCAGGCCAGGGCCACTGCTTCCGTGCCTTTTGAGGGTACACACACTGTAAGGTTTTTTCTCATTTCAGCATCATTTTCTGCCTTGGCTGAGTGTGGTTGAAGTTGGCCTGCATTTGGATGTCCCAATGAACACCACTGTATGTGTGTATGTTTGTTAGCTTTCTGTCTCGGGAGCAGATACCTGAGACAACCCACTTTAAAAGGATTGTTTTGCTTAGTGTTCGAGGTCTCGGTCCCAGGGTCAGTTAGCCATCCCTTTGAGCAAATTACTGTGGAACAGTGAACAGAATTCCTCACTTCCTGGCTAGTAAGTAAGGGAGAGGCAGAGAAAGGGTCTAGGCTCCACTATCCCAGTCAAGGGCATGCTTGAAAAAAAAAAAAACAACTTAAAGATTGCTCACCAGGCTCCACTTCTTTTTTTTTTTATTAAGAAATTTTTATTATTAAAAAATTTTCTATTCATTTTACATACCAACCACAGATCTCCCTCTTCTCCCCCCGCCCCCTCCCCCCCCCCCCCCCCCCCCCCCCCCCCCCCCCCCGCAGTCAGCAGAGCCTGGTACATGCAAATGAGGCAGGTCCAAGCCCTTCCCCCTGAACCAAGGCTGTGTAAGGTGTCCCACCATAGGCACTGGGCTCCAAAAAGTCTGCACATGCACCAGGGATGGATCCCTCCTCATCCCCCTTGCCTGGCAGACTCCTAAACAATTCAAGCTAAACAATTGTCTCGCCTATCCAGAGCAGGCCCCACTTCTTAGAGCCCTGCCCCCACCTGCTAATGGCACCATTCTGGGGACTGAAAGGCTTCAACACTGGACCTTTAGGGACATTAGAGATCGAAACCCTAACAATGTGTCCCTGGCACCAGTAACACAGGGGCAACCGTGGCACTGGTTTCCCACAGGCCCCTCTTGGTGTGACTGGTAAAGGCTGCTCTGCCTGATGTCAAGCCAGGCACGCTCCCCTCTCTACCCTCCTGCTTTAGAATGTGTGCAATTTAACACGGACTAAGCCCCGCCTTCCTTTTCCCCTAGAGGCAAAGCTTGGCACCGAGGTGCTTAACTTAGGTTGAATTTCACACAGAACTTCAGTATTCAAAATGGCTTTGGTAGATCGCTTCTTTAATATGCTCTATTATTTCCCAACATTATAAGTCCTTGGGTGACATGCATAATGACTTCAGAGGTTTATAATATCTGAAAAGAGGAGAAAATTGAGAACTATTTGGTACAGTATGTTCTGAATAAGATGGGGTCTACTGAGAAGTTAAACTGCCTTCAAGTTTATTTTGCCTCTTTCAAAAATTATTATGGCCTGTGTCTCATAGAAATTCTTTTCCCCCACCCTAGGCCACATAAATGAACCTCTTTATATTTGCTGTTGTTGATCTCTCTCTCTCTCTCTCTCTCTCATGTAGCCCAGGTTGGCCTCAAATTTTCAGCCCTGCCCCCATCCTATAGATGCTGGAATTATGGGCTGTGTGCCACCAGACCAAGTCTGGCCACTTTTTAAGACATAATACATTTTATTTTTTATTATGTAATGTATGTATGTGTATGTATGTATGTATGTATGTATGTATGTATGTATGTATGTATGTATATGGTGGGTTCTGTGATTGTGGGTACACATCATGTGGAGGCCAGAGGACAACTTTACAGAGCTGGCTCTCTTTCCACCATGGCTTCCAGAGATTGAACTCACCTCATCAGGCTGTGCGGCACCTTTCCCCTCTGAGTATCTTGCTGGCCCATGTTTTACCATTTTTACCCTGTAAGAGACACAGTCCGGGCTGGAGAAGTAGTACAGCCATTCCCTAGAATTTGCAAGACTTTCTAGTAGATCCCCAGCACCACACACAAGTAGAGGACAGTCAATTGCTGTTGTTAAAGACTGTACCAATGTGTAAACTCAACCACAGACTAAACACGACCCGTGTGCCACTCTCCCGAGGCTCTCCCTCACTGTGGTGTATGGTGCTGCCATAAACAGGTCCATGTGGGATGTTGACTTACATTCCTTCAGCTATCCACCAAGGATCGGATCGCTGGGTCATGTGGTCATTTTACTTTTGGTTTGTGAGGAAACTCCGAATGGATTTTTATAGCGGCTGCAACAGTTTACATTCCCATCAGCAGTGTAAAAGGGTTCCTCTCTCTCCACATCTCTGCCAGCATTTCTGGTCATTTGTTTTATTGATGATGGCTACTTTGATGGGGTGAGATGGTATTTTAATGTAATTTCAATTTGCATTTCCCTCATGGTTCAGGATATTGAACATCTTTCAAACGTTTATTGGTCATTTGTATTTCTCCTTTTGAGGATGTCCCATTCATGTATCCATTTATTGATTGGATGATTTGTTTGGTAATTTTTGTGGCGATGGTTTTAATTCAGAGGAGTCTCCATAGACTGGAGATGTCACTCTCCTCCGGTGTTTAGCTACAGAACTCCCATTTTACAGGCTCCCGCTTCACCCTGACAACTCTTGGCTTCGCTGTGCAGAAGCTTTTAAATCTCACACAATCTTGTTTGTCAGTTATTTTCTGAGCTTCCAGAACTCTTCTCAGGAACTCCTCGCCTACCCAAAGCCATAACTCAAGTTCCCTCTGGTTGTCCCAGAGTTTTGGGTCCTCCATTATGGTCTTTATCCATTTTGACTCCATATTTGTACAGGTGGAGAAGTCGGGGTCTAGTTCTACATGTGGATATCTAGAGATGAATGAAAGAGGAGGCGGGGCTTGTGAAGAGTGGGAGAGAACATGGATCTGATTGGACAACAAATAAAATTAAATAAATATAAGATGACAAAATAAAAACACAAAAGCTTCCCTCCTCTAAAAGATTCAAAGTACTTGTAAAAGTGCAGTGAAAAGAAAAAAGAGGAGACATAAGGGGCAAAGAAAAACGAGTTTTGGAGCCTTTTGTCTCTGGGTCTTCTAAAGTTGGCATCCTCCAGGTAGATGGATGGAGTTGGGGTCAAGCACACTTGTAAACCTGTCCTTCCTGTGCCCCGGGTGCTGAGCCTGTACTGGACACGTGTCCACCAGCATGGTCTTCACTCTAGGAGACTCCCGTTTTTTGCACACCAGAGGCCTCTGCTGGCCACACTTGGCTTTTCAGTCTGTTGGGCCAAACAGGCTTGGCCACCCTCGGGGGAAGCCAGTTTGTTAGGCCCTGGACTGGCTAATGTTCTAGCTGGAGTGTGCTGGCTCCAGGGCTTTGGGAGGGCAGAGGGAAAGACAGTCCTGGATAGGTGGACCCATTTCTGTACTTCTTAACCTATGAAGCATTTAAACAGCCTGCTGGAGAGATGGACAGTGGCTGTCATGTCACCTCTGAGCACCTTCAGAGTCCTCAGGCTCTTTTTTTTTTTTTTAGAAACTGTGACTCCAGGGGTCGATCCACCTGCTGATCTCAAGTTCAGGGCTTTCTGAAGTGGTGAGGCCAGTTACAAGGGTGCACGCCACTGTCCAAGCTGAGCTTGGTTTGTTAGCAACTGGCCTGTCCCTTTCGGCGAGTGCTTGAGGTGGCCATGTCTCACCCTGGGGCTGTCAAAGGTTAGATCACAGACCTGCCATTTTAAGATCTGTTACTTTGAGAAGTCAGACACAGCAGCCTGGGAGCAGTCAGACTGTGTTGTACTGCAGTCTGTCCCATGTGACAGAGCACGAATGAAAAATAAGTCCAGCCCCTCCCCAATGTGGCTGCAAGGTAAGTTTATAATCCTACCTAGTGCCTGCCTCTTCCCTTTGACCTTCAGGCTAGGCCAAGCTAGATCACGTAGCTGTCTTGCATCTCCTCTGGCCTTTGAAGAGAAGGCTCCCTCTCCTTTGAAGAAACCATCACACTGTCTATGGTATGATACAGTCCCTCTAGCGCTCTCCATCCTCAAGTCTCAAACATGCCCTGTCCCCATCCCCAAGATCTCTGTCCCAATAAAGCTTCATCTGGAAGGTAATCCAGGGCCAACTCCTTTCCTAAACCTTGCTATAGATTGCTCCTTGTTCCCTGGCCTCTCCCAGTCCTGCCTCTTCCTGGGATAGCTCAGTTTTAAGCAATATTATGTGCCCAGATATTTCCTCTGAGGCATGGAGGGTGACAAACTCCTGTTGATCTGTCCCACCAAGGGAGTCAGCCTCAGTAGCTCTGCATCCAGATTTGCGGCCTTGGGACTCTGTGGGCCAGTGTCTTTTCTCTTGGGCTTCCTCACTTGCCTTTTGGATGAAGACTCTTCTCACGTGCCTCTGGCTACACAGCGGAGCCAAGGGCTGCTGGCTTGTGTGTCTCCCCTCTGCCTGCGGTCCCCTCACTACCTCTGTGACTTTAGAGTTTCTGTGGAAGCCAGTCTGTGTTTATTGTCCTGCGTCTTCTCATTCATCCAGCCAGACAGGGACCTTTCCAAGCCCCATCTTCTTCTCCCCTTCCCTCTCTTTCCCTCCCCTCTCCTCCCCTCTCCTCCCTTCTCCTTCTTTTCCTCCTTCTCCCTCCCCTCTCTCTCTAAGACAGGGTCTCACTATGTAGCCCTGGCTGGCCTGGAACTCACTATGTAGACCACAGGCCTCGAACTCACAGAGGTCCATCTGCCTCAGCCTCCAAGTACTAGAATCAGAAGTGTGTGCACCACATCCAGCCATTCCCATTTTCATATACATTTCCTGGATGGCTGGTGTGACTAGCTTCCCAGTCTTTATCACTCACGTTTCTTTTTGTGGAACACCCATACACACCCTTTATCCAGTGTTCCACTGTGTTTTTTCATTGACTTATTTGCATATTACGAGAAGTATGCATTTTTAATTCCTGTTAAATGGGGGAGTGACAAGTATTGTCACTTCCTCTGCTGTGTATCTCGTGTTTTTTTTTTTTTTTTTTTTTTAGAAATCTTACTACACAGAATAATTAAGTTTTCAAATACACCCTTCAAGAGAGAAAAGGAACTTCAGGTCTTGTTCCTGGGTGGATTTTGTGTATCTTGCTCAGTGATTGACAGGGATTTCTCTGGCTCTGGGAGAGCCTTAGCTAGAGCTAGGCCCTGAGCAGCAGCCTCCCGGCTGCCTTCTGGTTTCTCTCCTCCGATGTCACCTGCTTTAGAGCGTCTCATGATTTTTATACGGAGAACAGAACCCAGGCTTTCGCAGGTGCTAGTTGAGTGCCCTGTCACAGATCTATAAGCCCAGCCCTGGCATCTCCCTCCGAGCATCAGTCAGAACGCCCCAGAGAGCTGTGAAATCCCAAGCCTATGGATCAGCAGGGCTGGGTGGATCACAGGCTAATTCTTACAAGTTCCCCACTGGCACTGGCACTGCTGTTTGGAGGCCACCCTTGGAGAACTGCTTCTCTGGATGTGGGTTTGCCACTTTGAAGCTTCTGGAATCTATTTATTCGCCCCTGTCTTTGATATTTCACCTAGGACCAAATCCTGTCACCTCCTGTCTGGGCGCCTTCTCTCCCCTCTTTGCGAAGAGCGCAAAACTGGATCTCTGCATTCTCTCCCTTCCACTCTTCCCTTGAGGCCTTGGGGTCATCTTGTGATGACCTGTACGTTGTTCAGCGCCCACGATCTGTCTTTGGTCCCTAGGGAATGCCACGTTCGTCTCTCACCTCGGGTATTTTGCATATGCTGTTTGCTACCTTGAATTCTCTGCTCCTGATGGTGCTATTTGGTCAGTTTGGTGGACCTCATTTACCGGGAGGTTTGTATATGGGTCAGATAACTGGGCTCTGACTAAATCTACCGATTGCCAGCATTACACAATCAAGCAGCTTTATATTTGGGGTTCGTTAAGTAGACCCCAGGAACACTCTAAGAAGCAGTACATGGGGCTGGAGAGGTGGCTCAGCAGTTAAGAGCACTGGCTGCTCTTCCAGAGGACCCGAGTTCAATTCCCAGCATCCACATAGCAGCTCACTATTGCCTGTAACTCCTGTTCAGAGGATCTGATACCTCCCCACAGACATACATGCAGGAAAAACAGTGATGTACATAAATACAAACAAACAAATAAATAAATAAAAGAATCAGTACATGCTTTCCTTTGAGAAAATGGCCCCTAAAGAAAGGCCCTTTTTGGACACTGGTGGTTAAAGTGAAGAAAACACCAGTGTTGGTGTCTAACTTAGTTTTTTTTTTTTTAAAAATTATATTATTCGAGGATTCCATACATTTTTACTATAAAATATGACCATGTCTGCTTCCTTTTCCACTCCAGCTCTCCTCATGTCCACCCAAACCGCCCCTTTCCAACTTCAGGTCTGTTTGATAACCCACTAAATCCAGTTAGCGCTGCCCACACATGCACGGATGAGGGGCTATCCTTTGGAGCACAGGAAAGCTACAAGCGGCCACATTCTCAAAAAGACTTTTCCCTTCTCCGGAAACTATTCACTACCAGTAGCTCCCGAGTAATGCCTGTAACCTGGAGATCTAACCTGTCTAGCCTAGGATTTTAGCTGGCTGATCTTGTTCAGGCCTTGTGCAGGAAACCAGGGCTGCAGAGTTCATGAGTGCAATGTCTGTGGGATGTACAGGTTAGCGTTCCTCAACATTCCCTCCCTTCCTCTAACTCTTAGATCCATTCCACCTCATTTTCGAGATGTTCCCCGGGCCATGATGGTGGAAACAGTCATATAGCTGATCTGTTTAGAGCCCGGCAGACACATGGTGTCTTATTCTTACCACTCTCACTCATTACGCACCCTCCATTGACCGATACCCACTGCAAAATGAAGCCTTTCCAAGCAAGGATAAGAGCTACCTAGGGCTATCGGTACAGAACTCCCGATTCTTTTCCCTCAGCCTCGTGAATTCTGGGGTTACAGATCCGTGCCACTGCAAATGACATTTTAAAAATTATTCCTTTTATTTATTGAGATTATGATATTAAATATGGTATTAGTTCATTGAAAGTTTCCTACAATGTGTTGTGATCATATTCCCTCCCAACTCTTCCAGATCTACCCACCATCTCTACCCACCCAACTTTGTGTCCGTTTATTTAAACTCTTCAAGATAAATTTATGATTCTCAGATATACTTAGATGTGTGGTCTGACTTTTTTTTTTAATCATTTCTTGTATTTTAAGGTTAAAATATTATTATATCACTTCCTCCTTCCCTTTCTTCCCTCCAAACACTCTCATAAACCCCTCTTTTCTCTATTTCAAATTCATGGTCTCATTTATCATTAATTGTTGATAAATATATATATTACATGTATATGTTTGTACCTACACACACACACATATACATACACACACACACGTATATATATTTAAAGACATAAACACAACTTGCTCAGTCTGTATCATGTTACTTGTACATACATGTTTCAGGGCTGACCACTTGGTATTGGATGACTAACTGATGTGCTCTTTGCTAAGGAAGACTTTTTCTCCCTTTCCCAGAATCCCTTCAATGCACTGAGTTCTTTGTGTAGAGCTGAGGCCGCATGGTCCTTCCTCTCCTCATGTCAGCATGTCTGCTGGTGTCGTCCTTGCTCTGCTCATGCTTAGGCAGTCGTGCTGGTGAGACTTTACAGGTACACTTCCTGACATTTTTAAAGAAAAACATTGGCTTAAAACAAGAATTGTTAAATTAATCCACTAAATGGAAAAATCTGTATCAGTAGCCTTATGTAGAAACAAAAATAGGTAAATAAGATGAAATAAAGTAATATGAACTTCTCCACTCTGTTCCTTGTGTTAAAGATCATTTCTAGCTTCACGTTGTGATGGATTTCAGCATATGACCAATTTTTTCATTGGTCCAATTTCTGCATTGTAAACTCTAAGTGCTTTTGCTTAAGTTTCCCAATACCCTGATATCCTGCAGCTTAATTTGCAACACTTGATGTCGTGTCTGTGCCTGTAATGTGGCCATTTCTCCTTCTGTAAGGAGACAACATAGGTTACAAATGACATTAGAGAGATCTTGTAGAGTAAATCTGCTATACCTCCTCTATAAGGTAATCTATAAATTGCAGCAAGTTAATGAATTGTTTCCCAAAATTGTTGTTGGAGTTGTTTTTTACTCTTTTTACTCTTTACTCTTTTGGGGGGCCCACCACCCAGCTCCCAAGTAAATCACAAGGAGGCTTATTCTTCCTTATAAATATTTGGCTTTAGCTTGGCTAATTTCTAGCCAACTTTAAAAAATTTTTTCCATCTACCTTTTGCCTCTGGGATTTTATCTTTCTCTATTCTATATACCTTTCTTTACTTCTTACTCCATGGCTTGCTGTGTAGCTAGGTGGCTGGCCCCTGGTGTCCTCTCTCCTTTTCTTGCTCTTGATCTTCTTACTCCTCCATCTTTCTTTCAAGATTTCCACTCCTATTTATTCCTTCTGCCTGCCAGCCCTACCTATTTCTCTCTCTTGCCTAGCTATTGGCTGTTCAGCTCTTTATTAGACCAATCAGGTGTTTTAGGTAGGCAAAGTAACACAGCTTCACAGAGTTAAAAAATGCAACATAAAAGAATACAACACATCTTTGCATCATTAAAACAAATGTTTCACAGCATAAACAAATGTAACACATCTTAAAATAATATTCTACAACACAAAATCTTGTAAAAGAACCAGCATCTGAGTCTTATGTATGGAATGTGATGGGATAAGCACAATATATTTCTATTTTCTCAATAAATGACCATTGTTCTAATGATTAAGTTTTTGGACAAATATAGATATACTACAAATAAGGCAGATCAAATTTTAGCTAATTAATGGAGATGCATGTCAGTCATAGGTGCATTAATGCTATTATATGAAAAGCAATAGAGGGTGGTCATCTCTTTCAAAAAAAATCTCTTTTAAAGTATACTGATATTTTCTTTTCTTTCTTTTTTGTTTAAGCTTCTCCTTTTTTAAAATTAAAGATAGATTATTTTCTCATAAATATATTCTGATTATAATTTCCCCTTCCCTCTACTCATCCCAGTTTCTCTCCACCTCCTCTCCCCTTCACTCCCTTTTTTGTCTCTCATTAGAAAAAAACAGGCTTCTAAGAGATAGCAACCATACATAAAAAAATAAAATATAATAAGATGGAGAAAAAAAAAACTATCATATTGAAGTTGGACATGACAGCCCAACGGGAGGGAAAGAGTCCCAAGAGCAGACACAAGAGTCAGAGACCCACTCCTTCTCATGGTCAGGAGTCCCCTAAGAAACACTAACTAATAGCTATAACATATACACAGAGGACCTGGTGCAGACCCCTGTAGGCCCTGTGCTGCTGCTTCAGTCTCTGTGAACCCACATGCACCTTGCTTAGTTGATTCAGAGGGTCTTGTTCTCCTGGTGTCCTCTATTTCCTGTGGCTCTTACAATCTTTCCACCTCCACTTCTTCAGAGTTCCCTAAGCTCAGAGGGGAGAGACCCAATGGAGACCTCCAATTTAGAACCTCTCTCCACATAATGTCTGGCTGTGGGTCTCTGCATTTTTTCCCATCTGCTGCTGGAGGAAGCCTCTGTGATGATGACTGGATAAGGCACTGATCATATTTGTCTTTCTAGGTCTGAGTTACTTTACTCAAGATGATCTAGTTCCATCCATTTGCTTGAAAATTTCATGATGTCATTAAAAAAATACTAGAGTAATACTCTATTCTGTCAATGTACCACATTTTCTTTATCCACTCTTCTGTTGAGGGACATCTGGATTGTTTCCAGTTTCTGGCTATTATGAATAATGCTGAAATGAACATGGTTCTGCAAGCGTCCTTTGGTAGGATGGAGTGTCCTTTGGATATATGCCCAGGAGTGCTATAGCTGGGTCTTGAGGTAGATAGATTCCCAGCTTTCTGAGGAACTGCCATATTGATTTCAATAGTGACCATGCAAGTTTGCACTCCCACCAGCAATGGAGGAGTGTTCCCCTTGTACCACATCCTCTCCAGCATGAACTGTCACTTATGTCTAATTTAGTTTTTTACACAGCTTAGCCTTTCATCAAATGACTAAACCTGTCATGTCCACATGCTTTGTGTGAAAATGAGAAAGCAGCATCATTTCACTGGCTTCATTTCAACAGTTGGAAGAATTCATAATTAATATTACTCAGGGGTGATGCAGTTGGGCTTTAATTAGCTTTATAAATCATAAAATACTCTATTCTAACATTTATAGACTAGCTTCAGATCTAAAAGTCATCAGAAAGTTCTCGATGTCATTTCAGCTCTTGGGGAAATGTATGCAAGTCAATGCCATTTGGGGGCACTGCTTGGGAGAGCTGCAGTCTCCAGCTCGGGGCTTCACGAATGTCAAGAATCTACACTGTGTTTTGAGCAGATGTCTTTACTTTCTGTACTGGGGGAAGGAGCATGACTTACTGTGTGCATTGAGTACAGGAGACTTAAGCTGGTGGCCAGCCTCAGTGGAGAACAGAAAGCAGCCAGTCAGATGGTGTCTGTTTTTGTAGTGCAGGCTCACCGAGTACATGCAGCAGCATTCTACCAGAGTAGGCAGGACTAACCACTGGGCTGTATTGTTCACACTTCTAACGGGAGAAGAAGCCAGGAGACCAGGCTTTACTTCTCCATGTTGAAGTGACTAAGACACTATAATGCTAGTGTTCTGACACATCCGTAGGTAATACGGGAAGAATTAGGCACCTAGTCCGTTACTTTTAAGATGGAGAGCATGAAAGTGACACACAGTCCATATCAGATCCTGTCCAAGAACTGAAGTCTCCTGGCTTCTAACACATCTGCATGGTTCTTACTCTGATGAAGGAAGCAGCGTTTATCTTATGGAGTGTTTTTCTTAGACATAAAGTACTGTGGTAGGTGTTTGGAGGTCAGGGCGGGAGGTGTGTGCAGATTACATCGCACGCCAAGGGTCTGGCTGACTTCAGGCTCGATCTAGATCTGCGAAGGCAAAATACCAACACTGGCAGTCTTCACTTTTCATAGTTCTGATAGGCATGAAATCTAGTTATAACGGTTTAGTTAAGTAACTCGTTTCCCAAAAACTTGACTCAGGTTTCAGTTGCCATGGCATGTTAGCTGAGAATACAAACTATAGAGAAAAGCTCTGGGAATGCTGGGTCCACAAACCCACATGTAAATAACCAGCTCCAACCGTGTTCAGTGACCAACCACGTCATTTCTTTCAGCGGTTGCAGATCGGTCTTCATACACCAAGTGCTCCGTCCATTCACTGCTGGCCATGGTCAATTCTGCTACCTCGTTATTTTCAGGAATGAGTCCAGGTAACATTTTAGAAGAATGGATAACCAAAAGGAAGGGTTACCCAATAAGAATCAAAGTATATATTTTAAAAAGGGATGAAGACATAGGTGAAATTTGAATTGCAGGAGTCCCAGAGGAAAAAGCTGACAAGCATTGAGTCTTCACTTTAGGCCACTGGCATTGAGGTGTTTGTTTCCAGAGCATGCCAGTGGAAATGCCTCCAAACACACAGGAGCTGTCCTGAATCACGCAGATCAGGAACGGAGGCCATTTCCTCAAAGAAGTTCCTGGGTTCCTTGAGGAGAAATTCAGTTGGCGTCTCTGGTGTCTTGGGCTACTGTGTTAGCTGCTTTTCAGTTGTCATAATAAAAATCCTGAAAAAGGCGATTTAAGGGAGAGCGAGCTTAATTTGGCTTATGGTTCCAGAGGCGTCCATCCATCATCACAGTGGGGAGGCGCAGCAGCAAGGGGCAAACATGGCGGCGGGGGTGGGGGGGAGGTGGGGAGGTGGGGAGGGAAGGAAGCGGAGAGATCACAGCTTCAACCACACCCTTAGCGAAGCGGAGGAGGCCAAATGTTCTCAAAACCTGCCCTGGGACATACTTCCTTCACCAAGGTCACAGCCCCTAAGCAACTCCACCAATGGAAACCAAGCGTTCAAGTACCCAAGCCAGCTGAGGGGCATTTCTCATTCAAATCACCACAGCCACCCCGGGGTAGGTAGACTCCTGGACTCCGAGGAGAGGAATCCAGGTCAGGCCACAGGGAGGAGTTGATCATGTGTCTACTGGTTTTGGGAACATGCATCCCATATTGGGTGTTGGGAGATTTGGGCTGTCTAATTAGGGTGGGCTGAACACCCGATGTCATTGCCTGGGGGGCTGCTTCTTACCTATGCTGGCCTTCAGCGTTTTTAGTGTCCTGTGGAGCCTCTGCTTGGGAGGTGGCAAGTCTGCTGTAAAAGGTCAACACAGCAGAAATGACAAGCTTACGAGAAATACCTGTTTGACTTGGGCCCATGGGATTCCTCTGTCACTTCAATAATCCTGCCACCTCTGGAGGCCCCAGGCATGAGTACAGAGTGATTTTATGATACCTAATGGACAGACATAAAAGCAGAGGGAGGGTGTGACAGGTGTGGCGCTATCCCCGGGAGAGTAATGTCAGCAAAATCCAAACCCAAACAAAAAGATGCTTCGGGAGAAAGGAGCCCCCGGGTGGACTTCAGGACACTCAAAGCATGATGCATAGAGCAGAGGGATCCTAACTTAGGAGGGTGTGCCAGCTCGCTGAGGCCCCGAGACACAGCAAGGTCACTCGCCCCTCGTTGCCATCCCTACCCATAAGAAGGCAGGCTGTGCCCTTCCAACCTTTCTTGTCAAGTTTCTCACAAAGAAATGAACAACATCGGTTTTTGAGTTCTATTGCTTTAACTTACACTGTGTGAAACAAATATCCATAGTCTGTTTGTTTCACTTACTTGTTCGTTTTTGAGGTGCTGAGATCCAACTCAGAGCCTCAGGAACACGTGGCAAGCACTCTGTCATCCGGTCACACTCCTAACCCAATTTCTCTATACATTTGTAAACTACTAGTAAGACAGATTGACAAGTTCGGACAAGCATCTTTTAATGTCATTGAAAAACCTTGCTTTTCCTATTGATTATTAATGTTTCTTTGTGTGGTTTCAGATCTCATGGCCATTATTATAGTTCTATGCTACCATTATAATCTATAACAATTTTTTACCAACATGCGCACTGTTTCTTACTTCTCCTTCTAGCTGAATCAGGGGCTCACCTACACGGGAAGAGTTAAACTATAGATTGTACAATAAGACATTATACAACAGGCATTGAAGAAACATAGGATTAACGGCTAATTAGTCAATGAGATTTTAACCATAGAGGCTTGCATTGTGGCCCAGGCTTGCTTTGAACTCTCTTGCCTCAGCCACCCGAGTACCAGCATTGCAGGCTTGTGCCACTGTTCCTGAAACAAAATAATTGCTATAAACCCTAATTTTCCTGTGAGATCACAGGAGGGAAAGACCCACTATCTAGACTGAGAGAAGATGGTGATGGTGGTGATGATGGTGATGATGATGATGCAAGATTCAGGATCTCCAGTTTGAACAGAACAGTGAAAGGAAGGTGGCAGTGGACGAGAGCAGAAAAGTGTGACCGAATTCACAGCTGACGAGACACTTGTCACACTCAATGTCAGAAGAGAGACTCTGTGACATTCTTCACCTTTAAGAATCTTTCTGGACAAATTATTTGATGTCAGAGTGCAGGTCTAAAAAGCAGTTTTCTAACTAAGCATGTTCAAATCACAAAGACCATGGAACAAGCTAGGAAAAATACGTGCTAAACCAACAGAATTATGCTCAGGTGCCTTCTCTCACTCTGAAACAGCGGTTGTCAACCATCCTGATGCTGCGACCTGTTAATACAGTCCTTCATGTCCTGGTGACCACCAAACATAAAATTATTTTCGTTGCTACTTCATAGCTGTAATTTTGCTACTGTTATGAATTGTAATGTAAATGTCTGATATGCAGGATATCTGATATGTGACCCCAGTGAAAGTTTCACAACCCAAAGGTTGAGAACCACTGCTCTTGAAGGTCTCCCTCAACTGGGAAGGTTCAAATTCTCCATATCCTGGAGTGATGCTGTGTCTCATAAGCTGGGCTGCTCCTTGGCTCTTGGACACGTAGACCCAGGAGATAAGACTCATTAACTCTTTTAATCTTAGAGCTAGAATAATCCTTGGTTTTTAATGAAATTTCCTAACTTGAAAAGGTTGACTGAAACTTTAAAAAAAAAATCGTTATCACTGAGCATGGAAAACAGCACAGTCCTGTGCTGGTTCAGGCTGTCTGTTGCAACTGCTCTGCCAGTCGGTGGCGCTGTTTTATATACAGTATTTATTTAGTCTTGATAATGCAGGGATTGCAACAGGTATGAAGAAACAGGTTTAGCAAGCTGAAGTAGCTTAACCAGGAGGGACTGAGGTCGGGAGCCAGTGTTTAATGCCTCATATGACGCTTTGTTCCCTACTCCATGAGCCTCTGCTGGCTCCTCAACCACGAGAACAAAATAACCCCCCAGCTATCAGCCTGCAAAGGACGTAGATCAGGACGGCTCTGCATATGTAGAAAGCAGGGCTTCATGGCGTGTCTCTCCAGGGCTTCCTCACTGGGATCAAGTTGAATCCATCTGTCCTTATTAGTCTAATCAAATGGGTGATCAATACGGCCTTCAACTATTCTCGCTCCACTATTACTTTCCTTACCTAAGCTTTCTGCCTGCCTTTGAGGGTGAGAATGTGGCCTATTAACTTCACTAACATGATTCAACAATTAGAACTGAGGCTGTGGCTAATTAGACAAACTTAAGTAAAACAAGGTGCTTGTTATTAGCATGTTACAAGAAGATAAGCTTTCCCTGCACGCAGATCGGTTCAGGGTATACTGTTGGATTGGGTCAAGCTTTTAGGTCAACTAAGAGACGGATGAATAGATGGAGGAATACAAGATTAATACATACACACACACACACACACACACACACACACACACACACATATATGATAGTTTTGCTTGAAAATAGTAAATCTAATCTTGGTGATAAAAGTCTTTTTTTTTTTTTTTTTTTTTTTGGTTTTTCGAGACAGGGTTTCTCTGTGTAGCTTTGCGCCTTTCCTGGGACTCACTTGGTAGCCCAGGCTGGCCTCGAACTCACAGAGATCCGCCTGGCTCTGCCTCCCGAGTGCTGGGATTAAAGGCGTGCGCCACCACCGCCCGGCTGATAAAAGTCTTTTAGCAATGTAATTATAAAACTAAATGCAATGACCCCCTGGACGCCCCAAGCAAAACTAGCAGCTAAGATTTCCCCTAAGCCTGTGGCTGAATCATATTTCTGAATCAATATGATCATCAGTTGTCAGCGAGTTAAATAATGGAGACATCTGCCCAGATGACGCTTTCAGAATAGCTTATCTGTAGCTCACCATCATTTGTTATTGGAGAAATACTAATTATGTTTCAATTATTGTTTATAATTAGATGCCCTCCCACACCTACCAATGATAACCCTCACCACAAACCTGATGATACCAATTACTGGAGGAGAGGAGCAGCAAGAGGGGCCCTTGTTCACTGCTGCTATAGATATGAAAATGGTACTGACATTTCAGAAGAGAATCTGTTAGATTTTTACAGTACCAGGCAGCCCGGTCATTGATTCAGAGGCCATACTCAGGTGACTGAAACTTGTTCACCCCCAAAACGCTGGTGTAAATGTTTACAATGGCTTTACTCATAATTGCTCCAAACTGTAAAAAAAAAAAAAATAAATAAAAATCAATGTATACTTCAGTGGGGGACAGATACGCACACTGAGGTAAATCCACACGATAGAATAGTTTCCAGCCATCAGAAGACTGAAATAGCAAGCCACAGAGTGTTGTGGATGATCTTCCTGCATAAGCATCGCTAATTGAAAGGAGTCAATCCAAAAAGCCACATGCTGTACAGTTGCAATCCTCTGGCAGTCATGAAAAAGCAAAGCTGTGGAGACAATAAAGGTATGAGTGACAGCCAAAGTTGACAGCAGAAGTTGAGTAGGTGAAGGATAGGGTATTTTGTAGGGCAAATAGTGCTATAATGGTGAACTCAAGAATCTTCCCAAGCCACATGAAGGAGTTCTAACAACTTTACAGTATAGAGTAAATCTCAGCCAAATTTTTTAAAATGAGAATTTTGGAGAACCCAGGATGAGATGTAAGACGTGACCAAAGGGTCTGCCTGAACCACAGATGTCTAAAAGAACCTCACTGAAAGCAAAGAAAAAAAAGTGCTGACTGAATCATGTTTGAAACCAATGGAGCCTGTTACCCGGCCCCCACAAAGGTCCATAAGTTAAAGGTTTGGTCTCCAGATGGCAGTGCTATGGAGAGGTGACTGGATCACTAGCTCTCTAACCTCAGCAATGGATTTTTCCATTGATGAATTCATAGCAGAATGACTGTCAGGGTTAGGGCTAAGTTGGAGGAAGTAGGTCACTTGGGTCATGCATTTGATGGTGTATCTTGTCCTGGTCTCCGCCCCCCCCCCCCCCCCCCGGGTCTGCTTCCTGCCCACCATTAAGTGAGCAGGTTCCTTTCCACTGTGAGTTTCTACCTTGCTGCAGGCTTAAAAGCAATGGAACCAGTCAACCATGGAGGGAACTCTCTGAAACCGTGAACTGCAATAAATCTTTCTCCTTTAAACTAATTTCCTCAGTATTTTGCCACATCGACTGAAGTTGACACAGAGTTTTACAAGAAGAAGACAAGGTGAAAAAGCTGTTCCCATGCAGTGTGGCTTGACGGCTCTGAAACCTGTGCCTGCACATGAGGACTAAAAAAAATGAAGTCAATAAAGCAGATGATGAAAATTACATTTCTCACTGTAGGAATGAGGAGTTATTAATAAATAGGGTATAAATAAATAGGGGAGGAGATTATAAGGATCTGTGTGGTGCTGGGTTAGAGGTAGAGAGTGCCACATGAAGACATGTCTTTCTTAACATAGACGGAGATGGTTACATCCAGAAAAACTTATAGAGATATGCACACAGGTTAGTATACACACATATATTTACCCACCTGTCACCTGAGAGGGCTCAACAGCAATGACTCCCCAGCAGCCTTGAGTATGTATAGTGTAGAGATGTTGATTTCTAATATGATTCTTCAATGGAAGCAACCAGTGTTCCTTAGAGAACAGTCGAATCTAGAACTTAGCGGGAAATAGAGACTGAGGCTGGCGCATCTGTCAGTAAATAAGGATGTGCTCACAAAAAAGTCTTCACATTGGTGGGGAACAAGGAGCAACTGCACCGAGCAGAAGCTTAATGATGTATGGAGTGTCTCTGTCATAAGGAGGTGAAAACCAATTATACTCTGTGGCTTTCATGCAACGAGGACAGTAAGGAGTGAGGGTAGAGAGTAACTCCACCACAGAGAGACTGACACCCAGTCCCTAGGGGTCAAAGTCACAGCCAACAGCTATCCTGGTGACAGTGTATGGCCTTGACATGACATGGTGAGGAAGGGCCTCTGCCACTTCTTCCTCCTCAAAACACAGTAGTTTAATTGATTAGTTTAATTAGTTAATATCCCCTGATTTCCAATTAAAAGAGTATCTACAAAACAACTAGTTCTAAATTCTCAAAATATGAAGGCCTTAAAAAATACAGTGTCTATAAATACTCACACCTGTGAGAAGTCAAAGGCGATATGACAACTAGATACAACATATATGTGAACTAACCTTAGGGAGAAAACTCGAATGGAGTATGGACTTCATTCATCAGGATGTGCCAGTACTGGTTCAGTAATTGTGATGAATCTACCGCATTGAGGTAAGATGTTGATAATGGGGAAACGGGAGCGCCGCACTATTCTTGTATTTATTCTGTAATAAGTTCCAAAATAAAGCGTCTGTTTTTAACATGGCAAGCCAAGTTGTTGCCCTACTTAAAGCCCTTCTAGTCACTCACTCATTCAAGAAAAAATCATACTGACTCCGAGGTTAGGATCCCAACACACGAGGCTGAGGAGTTAAACAAGATCAAAGTCAACTTCGAGCCTGTCATGTAATAAGGACGATGAGGTCTTTTGTACCTCACAGGAAGAATTTCAAGGAGCCAGGAGAGCCTGGTCAGGGACCCTACTGTGTCAGAGGCTAACAGAGTGAGAGGTGAGCAAGTTGGAAATTGTCGTGGAAGGAAGCCTGCTGCACTCCAATGTGGTTGGTGAAGGGCAAGGGACAGCAAGGTGGCCGGGGTTGGCAGGGCCTGTTGGGGAGCCTGTGGTCTCTTTCAGGATCTGGTTTTCTTCTAGAGAGTTAGGGGCCATTGATCTCATCTCCCCTTTTCAGCTACACGAAGACATGAAGATAGAGTGGGCTCTGGGCTGCATATTCAACACTGACCCCAGGTTGGGAATTAAACTTGAATAACTTAGTGTTTTGGAAATAATTATAGATTCACAAGAAAATGAAAAGAAGAGAGAGAGAGAGAGAGAGAGAGAGAGAGAGAGAGAGAGAGAGAAATTCCCAGGAAGGTCCCATGTACTTGCCAATGTAGCATCTTATAACTATAGTTCAATTTCACATCTAAAAAATAATATTGACACAATACACAAGCCTTGTTCAAACTTCAGCAGTCATACACACGTGTGTGTGTGTGTGTGTGTGTGTGTGTGTGTGTGTGTGTTTCTAAGCATCTGATCATGTGCATACAGACTCATGTAACCCATGGAAAAGATGCTGTACATGAGTCACACTCACCCACTCTTCACAATAACCACTGGGTGGTGGTTTTGCAATTCTATCTTTTATTTATGAATGACATGCTTGAGTGACTCGAGAAAAGGTGATAAACATTCTCTGAAGGGACCAAGGGAGCAAAGAGGAAGTATGAGCATTCCCATCCAGAGTGGAAATGGTGGTAAAAGGTAGACATTTTGGGACGGGCAGACTGTAGGCTGTTTACAGGGATGGCTTCCATGGATTCTGTACTTTGGAATTTGAATAGTTTCTGGTGAACAGATGAGGTGGGGGGCAGTTGGATGAGATGGAGAAGGAGATGGAGGTGAGACTTCCAAGGAGTTAGGAGACCAGGGATAACAGTGACTACTCAGGATGATGGCAGGTCTTGAACGGAGGGGCCACCAGGCACAGATAGTTGTGTATAAGCCACTCAACACAGAAGATTGGTGACTTTGGATTTGACAGCAGTGTGGTTAGCGTGAGCTCACAGTATATGACAGCCGAAAGTCAAGAGCCTCCCAGAGTGTAACTGAGAGATGTGCAAGGAACAGCCTGGCACCAAATTCCACAGAAGCTCCAGGGACGGCACATTGGGGCTGGAAGGAGGGAAGAGTCTCCCTGCCTCCCTCCCTGACCTAGACCTGTGGTCTGAACCCCACCCACTTGGCCTAGCCACAGGTGAGAGATGGAGATGAAATATGAGACCTAGAGTGACTAAGACTTCACCATGCCCTAGGTGCCAGGAAATCAGAGTGGGAGGAAGAGTAGGTTCCCCTAGAAATAAGCAACTCATACATTTTCTTAGTTGTTTAGTTTTAAGGCAAGGTCTTGTTCGTGTGTTTAAAGCAACACAGCAATGGTGAGATCTCCTGCTGTCCCACACAGATGAGAAGCACCCCTGCGTAGCACGTCCATCACACTGTGCATGCTGCCTGCCATAACCACCCAGCCAGCAAAGCCACTGTGGAGGCATTGCAATGCAGGAAGCCTTTGTGCAAAATCTAAGCGTAGTAGTTACTTTTCTTATAGCTGTGACCAACTGTCTGGCTGAAAGCAACTTAAAGAAGAAAGGGATTATTTTGGCTCACAGTCCAGATTTATTACAGTCCATCATGGCGGGGAAGGCATGGTGGAAGCATCATGCAGCAGCTGGAGACGCTGCATCCACAGTCAGGAAGCAGAGAGAGATGAGTGCTGGTGTTCAGCTTCATTTCTCTTTCCCCTTCTAAAATTCAGCCCAGGACCTCATCTCACAGAAGGGCGCCACTCACATTCAGGGTGGGTTCTGGAAACACCATCACAGGCATGCTCAAAGGTGTCTCTCCTAGGTGATTCAAAATCCCATCAAGATGGCAATCCATTTTGTCACTATACCTTTATCATTCACCTTACTTCATCTTGTCCTGCAGATGTTGGAACATCTCAGTCATCACAAGGTCGGGTACAGCAAGCTGTTCTGAGGGAGAGATCACATTCACACAACTTCTATGACAAGCCATGTTATGACTGTTTCATCTCGTCATTGATGACCCAGTACTGCACAAATTGAAGACATCTATGTGAGGATAAGGATGGTATCTGCAGGATTCAGCCCGGCCTGGTTTCCACCTAGCACCACTCATCCAGAGATAGCATTGCCCACAGTGGGCTGGGCCCTCCCACATCCATCATTAATCAAGAAAATGCCCCAAGAAAACTTACCTAAAGGACATTCCAATGGAGGCAATTCCTCAACAGAGAGTCCCTCTTCCCATGTGACTCTAGTTTGTGTCAAGTTGACAAAAACTAACAGGCACATTCAACTTGATTACACCTGCAAAGATCCCATTTCTAGATAAGTATACACTCACAAATCCAGGGGGCTTAGTTCTAAATCATGGGCACATGATTCAGCCCATAGCCCATAGATGGAGCATGAATGTCCTGTAGGAAATCTATCTGATCATAGATCAAGTAAATTGTCCTCCTTCATGGGGAGGGAGAGAAAGAGAAAGACAGACCTGAGATGTGCTTTGATAATTCCCTTCTGTGGCATGAAGATGAGGAGAAAGTTTCCCCTTGGCAAGAGTTGCCTAAATTGAATGATTTCGTTAAAGGAAGATTGAAAACCTACTTAGGCATCCATCTCCAGAACATTCATTATTTAGAAGGGACTGATTTGCCACAGCCTCATTTAGCAAAGAAAGATTGTCTCCAGGGTTTTTGGTGTGTTACAATGTTTTTAAAAGATTTTAGGGAGAAAGACAAATGTTTTCAGAAAGATAGGAAGGCAAAATTGTATTTGTGGATATCTATTTGGGAGACTGGCCTGTAATTAATGAGTAAGATGAATGTTGAAAGTATTAACAGTTACCTGCTTACACAGCAGTTTGTTGAACTGAGGAGAATCACACCTGATGTCTCCCGGGCGTTATTTGCATACCAACAGGAAGTTGTGTCAGGACACTTATAAAGCATTCTTATTGGCATGAATGACCATTTGGATTCCTTTAAAATCTACTATTGTATCAACCGTTCAGACTCCCTTCCTTCCCTCTTTCAAAGTCATCTTCCTGAAAGTTGCAGGGCTGATCAGCACTTTGTACGGTCTGCCCTGGAAACAGTGACACAGTGTGTCTATGGTTGTTTGAGAGCAGCCCTACTTACAGAAGAGAGGGGGGACTCTGTGGCCTCCTAAAGGTGCTTGGTTTGTCTCTTCACAGACTATAATTAAACTGGATGTTTTCTCCAAGAGGAATGCCTCCTCCTTTGTGTGGACCACGTAGGCAGAGCATTAAGGATCACAGGTCACTAGGATGCCACTCGGTTGCATACATTAAATGATCCCACTGCCTTGAAGCACTCCTTTGCCCATGAGTAGCCTACTCTCACTTAATTACAATGGTAATTTACACCTTTTACTGAGGAAGTTATTTCCTAAATGGTGCCCTAGTGGCCTGAACTAGCTATTACAGTTTCCAGTCCTACTTAACTTGGAAGACACAGCCTATTGAAAAACAAAACAAAACAGATGGACTTCATCTCAAACTCACCAGTCTGTGTTCTATTCCCGGGAGCAGCACACTGGCAGGCTGAGTTGGGAACTCTCTGAGAAGGGTCAGAAGCAAGAAGCAGGGCTTTGGAACTCTGTCTTGGTCATGCTAGAGACCGTGGTTAGCCAGGCTGTGGCTAGTCAACACAGAATCCTTGTGCCAATTAGAAAATGCAAAGGGACCAGCCCTAGTCAGGATGCTTGGCCTGGAGAGTGAAGGCAAGTTAAATCTGACTTCACTCATGGCTTCTTTGACTTGGAGTCTTTGATGTGGCTTCCTACTCTGTTGGCCAGTGACTGATTCCAGTTCCAGTCATAGGTGGAGACAAAGTCTTGAGGCACCATGACGAGGGAGTTGGGGGAGAAGATACTGGCATGGAATCTGAAAAACACGCATTTTGGCTGCAGGCCTACGTGCCACTAATGAATTCATTATTTCTATTCTATGCCTGTTCTAGGTCTCTGTTCCCAGGTATAAAACAGGAATTAGAACCCATGTCTTTTGTTGTTGTTTGCCCCCTCAATCTTGAAAAATGGACTCATAGGTTTGTCTCATAGAAATAGATCGGATGAGCCAGGCATGTGGTACATGTATGCAGTCCCATCACAGGGAGACTGAGGCAGGTGGAGTGTGAGTTTGAGGCCAGCCTAGGCGACACAGTAAGACTCTGGCTAAAAACAAACAAACAAACAAACAAACAAACAAAACCCCCAACAACAATACTCCCCCCAGACTCCACAAAGGAACCAATTAAATGACACATTGCTAGTCCAGACAAAGCAGAAGTTGAGGGGTAGCACACTGTCTGCCTCTCTTTCTTGATCCCCAGTGGTCCTTGACGCTGGCCACGAAATGCCCGGACCTTCAGAAAGGATATGATATGACACTCAGGAACCAGGATGGTTTTGAGATAGATATTCCAAGATTCTACCTTCCTATCTTCATTTTCCTAATGTGACACACCCACAGGACACTAGGCTAGTTTATTTATTTTGTGTGGTGTCTGGTGGGGAAGCACTAAAACACACCCATAACTGTAGGAAATGACACCAAGGAAAAACTCATTAGAGTCAGCTCTATATGCACGCTGAGGTCACCTCACAGTGGCAGCATGAGAGCTTCCTTTCTGTCTAGCCCTTCCTTTAAGCCTCACAGCAGCCGCGGGCATCCCCACCCCATCCTCACAAGGAAAGGACCGAGGGAGTATTCAGGAGTTTGCCGCTGGTTACACAGCTGGAAGGAGTTGCCAGTGCAGCCGGGTGTTTTGACGCTGACTCTACTATTTCTGCCTGGTCTGCGTGGCTGTGGTGGTGTTGATCAATCTGCAGATGAAAACTGGGAGAACCAGAGAGGTGACATTAAAATAGCTATAAATCTGCAGTGGGTAGACAGTGTGTTAGCATCTAAACGGCTGCAGAGGTGGCAGAGGGAGAGCCGAAGGGGGTGTTCACAGCCCCTGGTTTCCTTTCATTACATAAAGGGTTCCCTTGTCAAGCACCATCTGCGTGATGATATGCAGCCACTTTTTCATGAGGAATGAAGACACACAGAGGCAGGTTCCAGGAGAACAGCACATATATCTTTGTTCAGTGATGTCAGACACAAAATTGAGTTGTTTTAGAACCTGTTTTCAAACACAAGCACAAAAGTCATCATACAGGAAGGTCATGTTAAACAAGCCAGGAATAATAAACACTGAGCAAACACGTTCGGAGAGGAGATTTAATAAGCCTTTTAATCATATGATTTCTGTCCTTAAGTTTGCTTATGTGCTGTATTACACACAATATGTTACACATATGTTATATGTTGAAACCAACTTTGAATCCTTGAAATAAAAGCAAGATGGTTCTGGAGTAGAATCTCCATCATGCCCTCATGAATTCATTGTATCTTATTGAGAATTTCTGTGCCCATGTTTGTCGGGGGAATTAGTTCATATCTTTATTTTTGTTTTAGTTGTGTCATTATTTGGTCTCAGTTCTAGGGTGATACGGGGTTTATAGAATTAATCCGGCAGTGATTTTCATACCATTTTGTGGAGCAGGTGAAGGAGTACTGACGTGAAGTCTCCCTTAAATGTTGGAGAGAGAAATATGTCTGGTTGTGGGCTTCAATTTCTATCTTTCTTTTCCTTTTTTTTTTTTTCTCGGATGTGGTTTATGTGTCTGAGGAGACTAAAGATGAGTCAAGCATCTTTCTCAGTCACCCACTCTCCATCGTATTGATAAATTAATTGATTAATTTGTTGTCTATTTTGGAGAGTGTAGCCCCGCCCCACCCCACACACCACAGTGGAATGTCAGTGGCGCAATGCTTTACCTGGCTTTTTACGTGGGTGTTGGGGATCTGGACTCTTGTAAGCACTTTACCGATTGATTCATCTCCCCACTGTGTGGAGGAGACCTTATTAGTACCCCAACCCTTCTGCTTCTTGTGGACCTGCTTAAATGTTTTCTATCTTCTTGACAAGACTTCGGTCAGATCTGTCTAGGAATTTATTCATTACTTCTATATTTTCCAGTTTAAAACATGTAAGTTTTGAAAGTGTTTGCTAATCAACTTTTGGTTTTCTCTGGGATCTGTTAGGACAGCCTTATTTAGTTCTGATTTTTATTAATTTGGGTCTTTGTTTTGAGTAGTTTGCCTAAGAGTTTGTCAATGTTGTTTATTTTTTTTCAAAGAACCACCTCGCCATTTAATTGATTCTATATATTGTTATTTTGGTTTCCATTTCATTAATATCTGCCCTAATAATTAGTACTTCTTTCTAATGACTGATGTTTGGCTCCTTCTTGTTTTTCCAAGACTTCAGCATGCATCATTTGGTTATTGAAGACGCCTCTGCTTCTTTAATGTGAGCACTCATAACTGTGGACTTTCTTCTTAGAACCGTCTTAGCTGTGTCCCAAAGGTTCTGACAAGTTGTGTTCTCGTTTGCATTTGATTCAATGAATTTTAAATTTCTTCTCCAATTTCTTAACTAACTCGCTGGTCATTCAAGTGTGTATTGCTCAGACTCCCATACTTGTGCAGTTTCTATGGTTGCTGTTGATTTCTAGTTCTATTCCACTATAATGCTATCAGATAAAAAAAAAAGTTATCGACTGTTTTGCAGTTGATCAGACTTTCTTAGTGGTCTAGAACAGTGGTTCTCAACCTTCCTAATGCTGCCCCCCTTTAATGTAGTTCCTCATGTGGTGATGACCCGAATCATGAAATTATTTTTGTTGCTACTTCATAACTGTAACTTTTCTACTGTTATGAGTCATGATGTAAATATCTGACATGCAGGATATCTGAAATGCAACCCCAGTGAAAGGGTTGTTCGACCCCCAGGTTGAGAACCACTGGCCTGGAATGCGGTCAGTTTTAGAGAAGGTGTTATGGCTGCTAAGAAGAAAGCATATTTTGTTTCTGTTGGGTAGAATAGTCAATATTCCTAACATCTGTTGAGCCCTTTTGATCTATGGTGTAGTTTAACTGAGGTTTCTTTGTTGATTTTTAGTTTAGATAACCATCTAGAGATGAGGGTCAGGCACTGAAATAACCCATTCTTATTACAGGATCTACCTGACCTTTCATGCTCACTGGTGCTGCTCTTTAAAAAGAAGTCCCAATGCTAGAGTCACAATTGTTGTAACTTCTTTTAAAAATTATATCACACGCACACACGCATGCACAATGAACCACAGTGTACTGTATTGTGTACTACAGGAGCTTCCAGGCTGTTTTCCTGTTTCTACCTCCCATCTAGCCGCAGAAGTGCTAAGATTACAGAACATCTGTAATCCCAGCATTCCCATGCTGAGATAGGAGGTGGAGCTATGATAATTGATGGGAAGTTCATAGGCCTTTTAGCCTGAAGTATGTGGCACAGAAACAAAAGAGACCCTGTCGAAGAAGCAAGGTGAGAGGAAAGACCTGACTCCTGAAAGTCATCCTCTGACCTCCTTGCTCATGACATGTCCCATCTCCGCACACACCAGGGAATGCTGGGATTATAGGTATTCACCATTGGTTCTAGCTTTTGTGTATTTTTGGGCTTGAACTCAGGTCATTTGGTTGCAGAGCAAACATCTTCATCTGGTGAGCCACCTCCCTGGCCCTTTTATATCGTGCACACATACATGTGTACGTGCATGTGTGCTTGTGTGTGTGTGTTCATATGCATGTGCAGTTGCATGAGGCTGTGTGTGCATAGACCAGACATTGATATTGTATGTCTTCTCCAACCACTCTCCACTTCTACTTTTGAGACATGGTCTTTCATTGAGTTTGTGCTGCATCAGTTTGGCTAGGCTGGCTGGACAGTGAGTTGTAGGGATCTGTCTGTCTTGTCCTTGCCCACTTCCCAGTGCTGGGGTTACAGATACGCATGGCCATGCCCAGCTTTTTATATGTGTGCTGGGGATCTGATCTCAGCTCCTCATGCTTGTGTGACAGCCGTTTCTCTTCCCTAACTCCTTTCATATCTTTCCCGCCTCTCTATCCACCCAACTTCATGGTTTTGTTTCTCTATTTCTAAAAAACAGAAAAACACCAAAAACAAACAAACAAATAAAAAAACCAGGAAATAGCATCCCCCAAAAAACCTAAATCAAAACAAACTAAGAAAGAAAAAGAAAAGATAGCAAATTAGACAAAAAAATACTAAAACAAACCAAAACAAAAAACCACGGAGTCCCTTTTGTGTTGGCCAACTACTCCTGGGCACGGAGGCCATCCCACGGTATGGTTGATATACCTAGTGACACTCCACTGGAGAAAACTGATTTTCCCTTCCCAGCAGCTATCAATTGCAGACAGTTTCTTGGTTTGGGGTGGGACTGTGTCAACTTCCCCTTCTCATTGCTGGAAGTTTTTATGTTTGAACCTGTGCAGGTTTTCCGTGTGTTGACACAGTCTCTGTGAGTTCATCTGTGTATCCATTTTGTTATGTCTGGAAGACATGGTTTCCTTGGAGTCATCCACAACTGCTGGCTCTTACAATCCTTCTACGTCCTCTCCCACAGAGATCTCTGAGCCTTGAGGGAAGGGGTTTGATGAAAGCATCCCGGTTAGGGCTGAGTGCTTCCGAGTCTCCCACTCTCTGCTCTTCATCCTGCTGTCAATCTCTTTGTTAATTGCCATTGACTGTAAGAAGAAGCTTCTCTGATGTAAGCTGAGCTGACCTATGGGTAGAGGAGAATGTCATCAGGGTCATTTTATCCCTTTGTTCCTTTAGCAGAATAATAGTAGTAAGTTTTCCCCTGGGCACATGACCTATCTAGTCTCTGGTTCTTGGCCACTTTAGCAGTGTCAAGTATGGGTTCAACCTCATGGAGCGAGCCTCAAATCCAACCCAAAAGTGGCCATCTATTCCCATAACATTTGCTTCTGTAGCACCAGTATGTATTGCAGGCAGATCACTGTAGGTTGCAGGGTTTGTAGCTGGATGATATTGATGATTACTGTTCTCCTCTGGTGGTGTGTAGAGTAACTTCCAGAATCACGAATGCTAGTCAGTAGAGGTAAAGATTCCAGGTGGCCACCAGCTTGACTTCTTTATGCTATATAACATAAGTAAATGGTGTTTTAAGCATTTAAGGGCCTTACAATCAGGTTATGGAGAGTCACCAATAAATAGTCTTGGCAATAGCCTGTGATGTTTGGGGTAGGCTCTATGAGACCCTTTTGGCCAATCACTCAACAAGATGTGATTTATTCCTGGCATTGGAGGTTTGACTTGGTGACGTAAAATGTCTCTGTGGGGCATTGTGTCGTTCATTCTATGACAACTCCATTTAAATTCCTTTCGTATGTGTATGTATTTTTGGGACGCTTCTACATATGGCTTTTCAAAGCCTGTAGTGTTAGTTGTCCCTCACACTCCCTCCTCCACTCTGCCCTCCCATCTTCCTGCCATTTAACTGTCCAGTCTAGTCCCCTTTATCTCTTTAGAACACTGTATTCCCCATTACTTGGAAGAGCCCTCCCCCTTACTTCCTACCTAATCCATATGATTATTTGGATTGAAACATACATATCTAAATCTTTTTTTATTAAGAAATATTCATTTCACATACCACTCACAGATTCCCCCCCACACATATCTAAATCTTTTTTTTTTTTTGGTTTTTCGAGACAGGGTTTCTCTGTGTAGCTTTGCGCCTTTCCTGGGACTCACTTGGTAGCCCAGGCTGGCCTCGAACTCACAGAGATCCGCCTGGCTCTGCCTCCCGAGTGCTGGGATTAAAGGCGTGCGCCACCACCGCCCGGCTCACATATCTAAATCTTAAAAGCTAACATCTACACATAAGACAAAACAATGTAGTATTGGTTTCATTGAGTCTGGGTTACTTCACTCAGGAAGACTTTTGCTGGCTCTATCCATTTACATGCAAATTTCATTTTTCTTAAGAGATGAAAACTATTCCATTGAGTACATATAGCACACTTTCATTACCCATTTATCAGGTGATGGACCTCTAGGCTGTTTCCAAGTTCTGGCTATTTTGAATAGAACAGCAATGAACATGGATGAGCCAGTATCTGTAGTAAGATGTAGAGTCTTTGGGTATATGCCCAAGAGTGGTGTAGCTGGATTTTGTGGTAAGTCAGTTTTCAGCTCTTTGAGGAACTCCCACACTGATTTCCATCGTCTGTACCAATTTGCACTCTCACTAGCAAAGAAAAAGTGTTCCCCTTTCTCCGAATCCTCACCAGCATGTGCTGTTATTTGTTTTATTATCTTGACCATTCTGACTGATATAAAATGAATTTCAAAGTAGTTTTAATTTGCATTTCCCTGATGTCTAAGAATGTTGAACATTTCTTTGTTTCTCAGATGTGTGTGTTTCATTCTCTGTTTAGTTCTGTGCCCTTTTTTTTTTTTTAGATATATCCTGACCACAGTTTCTTCTCCCTCCACTCCTCTCAGATCCACTCTGCCTCTGTTTCCCTTCAGAAAATAGCAGGCCTCCCAGGGATAGCAACTGAACATGGCATAACAAGTTACAGTAAGACAAGGCATATCAAGGCCAGAGGAGGCAATCCAGGAGGAAAAGGGTCCCAAGTGTATTAATTGAGGTATTTGTTTTCTTGTTTAGGTTTCTAAAATTAATTTATTATTATTATTATTATTATTATTATTATTATTATTATTATTATTATTTTACTAATTTCTGGCCAAATTTTATTATGTTAGTATTTACAAAACTCAAAAGAGCAATTCAATTTCTAATCAAATATTGTAACAGTGTAACTCGAAGGTATATTCATTTTAAACCAATGCTGAAGAGTGATCATAGGAGAACATTAATAGTCTTTGCTTCAACCAGCACGTTTCCATAACAACACTGAATGTACAGTAACTTAATATGGTCTGGATCCTGAGCTGAGTTGTTTGAGACTGTGATAGTTGACACTGTGTGGTAAGGAGGAATGCACAGCGAGAAGTTTGTGGTACAGTTGGAACAAAGGTTACAGTCCAGTTGATGCCAGCAACACAGAGACAGCTGTCAAAGTCTCCTTAGATTCATTACATGTTTGAAACTGAACTACATTTCCAGTGTTACACACTCCAAAGCTTTTTAGCACTATGAAAATTTTTTTCTTTTTCATTCAGCACACTTTTAATTTGTGGGTTACTTACAGTAGAAATTGACAGTAGCAGGACCCCACAGAAGTTTTTTGATATGTTCTGGCTTCCACATCAGTTCTACATCTGTCTTAGTTAGGGTTTCTGTTGCTGTGAAGAGACACCATGACTGTATCAACTCTTATAAAAGAAAACATTTAATTGGGCTGGCTTACAGTTCAGGGGTTCAGTCTATTATCATCACGGTGGGGAGCATGGAGGCATGCAGGCAGACATGATGTTGGTCACATCTTCACCAGAAGGCAACAGGAAATGAAATTAAGCACTGGTGTGGCTTGGGCATATATGAGACCACAAAACTCACTCCCACAGTGACATCTTTCCTCCAACAAGGCCATACCTACTCCAACAAAGCCACACCTCCTTATAGTGCCACTCCCTATAAGCTTATGGGGGCCAATTAAGTTCAAACTACCATATTCCACTCCCTGGCCTCCATAAGCTTGTAACAATATCATAATGCAAAATACATTTAGTCCAACTTCAAAAGTCCCCATAGTCCATCACAGTCTCAACAATGTTTTAAAGTCCAAAGTTCAAAGTCTTTTCTGAGATTCATGTAATCTTTTAACTGTAATCCCCTATGAAATCAAAATAAAAAATCAGATCACATGCTTCCAACATATGATGCCACAGGATATACATTACCATTCCAAAACGTAGGGAAGGGAGCATTGTGAGGGTATACTGGACCAAAGCAAAACTGAAAACCAGCTGGGCAAACTCCAAACCATGCATCTCCATGTCTGATGTCAAAACGCTCTTCAGATCTCCAACGCCTTTCAGCTTTGTTGATCTCAACACACTTCTCTCTCTTGGGCTGGCTCCCCTCCCTGTTAGCAGCTCTCCTTGGCAGGTATCCCATGACTCTGGCATCTCTAACATCTTGGGGTCATCAAGGCAATTCAGGCTTCAACTTCATAGCTTCATGGAATGGCCTCTCTAGGCCTCCACTCAGGGACACCCCTGACACATGCCTGACTTCAGTGGCTTTCCTTGGGTGCAAAGGCAAATTCCAAAACCCATTTCTTCTATCCTTAACTCTAAAGCCAGAATTATGTGGCCGAAGCTGCCGAGTTCTGCCGCTTGCCTGGGCTGGAACATGGCCCCCTTGTTCAATTATATCTTCACCAGCTTTCTGTTTTTGATTGTTAACTTCACTGCCCAAGCTTGGCTGTCCTGGAACTTGCTCTGTAGAGCAGGCTGGCCTCAAACTCAGAGATCCACCAGACTCTGCCTCTGGAGTGCTGAAATTAAAGGCATGCACCACCACTCCTGGTTCTAAACTTTTCTTTAGTTCCTTTTCACAAGTTGGAATCTTTTTTTTTTAATTTTTATTTTAATTTTATTTTTTTTTTTGAGACAGGGTATCTCTGTGTAACAGCCCTGGCTGTTCTGGAACTAACTCTGTAGACCAGGCTAGCCTTGAACTTGCAGAGATCTATCCGTCTCTGCCTCTCTAGAGCTGAATTAAAGGTGTGCACCACCGTCTGGCTCAATTTCTTTTTTCAATGTCTTAAAAATTTTATTATACAAGTCTTTCACTTGTATGATTAGAGGGTTTTTGTTTGTTTGTTTTAGGCTATTGTGAAAGGCATTGTTTCAGTGATTTTTTTCCCCTCAGTCCTTTTGTCCTTTGTATATAGGAGGGCTACTGATTTTTGTGTATTAATTTTGTATACTGTTACTTTGCTGAAAGTGTTTATCAGTTGTAGAAGTCTCCTGGTGAAGTTTTTGGGTCTTTTATGTATGATACGATAGTATCATCTACAAATAAGGATGCTTTGGCTCCTTCCTTCTCTATTTGTATCCCTTTGATCTCCTCCAGTTGTCTTATTGCTCGAAGATTTCAATTACTGTACTGAATAGATAGGGAGAGAGCAGACATCCTTGTGCTCCTGATTTTAGTGAAAATACTTGTGGCTTTCTTTCTGTTTAGGATGATGTTACCTGTGGGCTTACTGTAAACTGCCGTTATCATGTTGAGGTATGTCCTCTGCATCCTTGGTCTCTCCAGAAATTTTGTTATGGATGGATGTTGGATTTTTTTCCAATGTCTTCTCTGCATCTAGTGAGATGATCATGTGATTATGTGTTTCAGTCTGTATAATGTGGTGGATTACATTTATCGATTTATGTATGTTGAATCATCCTTGCATCTCTGATATAAAGCCAACTTGTTCATAGAGGATATTTTTTAATGTGTTCTTGAATTTGGTTGGCAAGTATTTTAATGAGTTTTTAAATCTGTATTCATAAGGGATATTATATTAGTCCGTAATTTTCTTTTATTGTTTACTCATTGTGTTGATTTGGTATTGGGGTAATAGTGGCTTTGTAAAATGAAGTAGAAAATGGTCCTTTATTTTCTCTTTTGCAGAGTAATTTGAGGAGTGAGTATTGGTGTTAGCTCTTCTTTGAAGAACTGGTATACTTCTGATCGGAATCCATCTGGCCTTGAGCTTTTATTGATTGGGATAGTTTTAATTACTGTTTCTATTTCACTAGGGCTTTTGGGCCTGTTTAAACAGTATATTTCATCTTGACTTAACTTTGGTAGGTTGGATATATCAAGAAATTTCATCTATTTTTTTGGACTTTCCATTTTGGTGGGTTATAGAATTTTTAAAATACGTCCTTATGGCCTTCTGAATTCCCCTCTTGTCTGTTGTAATTTCCTTTTTCCCATCCTTAGTTGTATGAATTTGGATCCTCTCTCTGTCTTTTGCTTAATTTGGCTAAAGATTGTCAATTTTATTGATTTTTCTTAAAGAAACAACTTTTCATTTTATTGATTCTTTGGGTTGTTTGTTTGTTTGTATTTCATTGATTTCAGCCCTGAGTTTGATTATTTTTTCTCCTCTACTCTTTTGGGGTATTATTTCTTATTGATTTTCTACAGCTTTCAAGTGTGTCATTAAGTTATTAGTGTGAGATTTCTCCAGAATTTTTGTTTTTTTTTTTTTAACATAGCATTTAGTGCTATGAACTTTCCTCTTGGGACTGACTTCATTGTGTCCAAAGGTTTGGGTTATGCTGTGTTTTTATTTTCATTCATTCTAAAAAGCTTCTGATTCCCTTCTTGATTTCTGTCTCAATCCAATTTTCATTCAGCTTCCATGAGTTTGTATATTTTCTGAAATTTTGTTAATATCCAGCTTTAATTCATGGTGGTCAGATAGGCTTCAGGATTTTATCTCAACTTTTAAAAATATTTGTTGATTCTTGCTTTGTGTACTAATATGTGATCAGTTTTGGAGAAACTTCCATGGGCTGCTGAGATGAAGTATATTCTTTAGTGTTGGAGTAGAATGCTCTGTAGATGTCTGTTAGGTCCACTTTATGTATGATATTAAACTCCAGAATTTCTCTGTTTTGAATTTCTGAATGTCTTAGTCATTGTTCCATTGCTATGAAGAGACACCATGACCAAGGCAGGTATTGTAAGAGAAAGCATTCAACTGGAGGCTTGCTATAGTTTCAGAAGTTTAGTCCATTATCATCATGGTAGGGAACATGGAAGCTTACAGGCAGGCTGGAACAGTAGCTGAGAGCCACATCTTCCTTATCTGTAGGCAGAGATAGTGAATCTGAGTTTGGCATGGGTTTCTGAAATCTCAAAACCCCCCTGAAGTGACACACTTCTTTCAACAAGGCCACACCTCCTAATCCTCCTATTCCTTTCAAATAGTGCCACTCCCTAGTAACTAAGATTTCAAATATTTGAGCCTAAGGGGGGAATTTTTAATTGAAGTTAACATACTAGATAACCTGCCTTTTGGTGAGAGTCAGGTATTGAAGTCACCCACTGCCACTGTGTGAGGGCTGATGTGTGATTTCAGCTGTAGTAGTGTTTCTTTTATGAACTTGGGTGCTGTTGTGATTGGTACATAAATGTCTAGAATTCAGCTATCCTCTTGGATTTTTCCTTTAATAAGTATGTAGTGTCCTTACCTATCTCTTCTGATTAATTTTGGTTTTAAGCCTTTCTCATATATGAAAATAGCTATGTATGCTTGATTCTTGGTTCAATTTGCTTGGAATACCCTTCTCCATCTTTCTATCATAAAATGGTTAACTATCCTTAGTGGTAAGGTGCCATTCTTGGATGCAGCAGAAAGATAGATCCTGTTTTCTAATATAATCCGTTAACCTATGTGTTTTTATTGGGGAATTTATACCATTAATATTGTGAGTTTATTAATGAGCAGTGTTTATTAATTCCTATTGTTTTTGTTGTTGTGAGATTATTTATTAATTTTGTCATCTTTGGTGTAATAAAACTTCTCTTCAGACTGAAGTTTTTCTTCTAATGCCTTCTGTAGATCTGGATTGATGGGCATAAATTGCTGAAACTTATTTTTAATCCTGATTTTTTTCCTTTGTTGATTGTGATGGATAGTTTTGCTGGGTATAGTAGTCTGGACTGGCACCTGTTGTGAGAAACAAATGCCCAGGTCCTTCTGGCTTTCAGAGTCTCCATTGAAAACTCAAGTGTTATTCTAATATGTGACTTGGTCTTTTTCTCTTGCAGCTTTGTTTGTTTGCTTTTTCAAGACAGGGTTTCTCTGTGTAGCACTGGTTAACAGCCCTAGCTTCCCTGAAAGTTCCTTTGTAGACCAAGCTGGCCTTGAACTCACAGAGATCCACCTGCCTCTGCCACCCAAGTGCTGGGATTAAATGCATGCACTATCAGGCCCACCTTCTCTTGTAGCTTTTAGTATTCTTTCTGTGTTCTGCACATTTTATAGTTTGATTATTATGGGTTGTGGGGAGTTTCCTTTCCGGTCCTGTCATATCCTGTATGCCTCTTGGGACTTGATAAGCACTTTTTTCTTTAGATTGAGCAAATTTTCTTCTATGATTTTGTTGAAAAACACTTTCTTTGCCTTTGACCTGTGTTCCTCCTCACCCTTCTCTGTAGTTATTATTCATAGGTTGCTCTTTTCATATTGTCCCATATTTCCTGGGTGTTTGTGCCTGGATTTTTTTAGATTTAACATTTTCTTTGATTGAACTTATTTATTTATTCTAACTGGTCTTCAACACCTGAAATTCTCTCTTTCATGTCTTTTTAGTCTGTTAATGAGACTTACTTCTGAGGTTTTAGTTTTACAACCTGAGTTTTTTTTTTTTTTAATTTCAATTGGGTTCTTCTTTAGTGATTCCATTTCTTTGTTAAATTACACTTTCATGTTTTGAATTGTCTTCACTATTTCACTCAACATTTTTTGTGTTTTCATTAAAGCATTTATTCATATCTCTTTAAGTCTTCAAACATATTTACAATTGCTACTTTCAAGCCATTGTCTTATGCTTTCTTTCCTGGCCCTGATCATTCATGTTTGTGTTTTTTTGTGCTGGGATCTAGGCACCTGGAGTGAAGATGTTTGGGTTGTTTCTCCATGTAGCTATCCGGTTGTATCTTTGTTGTGTGAGCTTTTTCTTCTTTGGTTTCTATTGCCCAGTTTGAGCCCTAGCCATGTATGGTGGCTGTGACATTCCTGAGCCCCAGCTAAATGTGGTGGGTGTAGGGTCCTTGGGAGAGCATTCTGAGGGTAGGCGGAGAGTAAAAATGAGATGGAGATGGGGTAGAAGGAAAGGATGAAAGGGGCAGTTGGGAAGAACTAGAAGAACCCTCTGTCTGCACAAAGGCAGGGAGTCCCAAGGGATGGAGCCGGGCTGGTAGGAGGGGTTCAATCATGCGGGACCCAGGGTCAATCTGAAGAGCTAGCTGCCTGGATTATTGCTTGTCTTTTTCTTTCTCCCTATTAATATCTGCATTTTGCTATTTTTCTGTGTTGTGCATGATAGATTCCTTCCCATTTCTTCTGTGTTCAGCTATTTTTTTCACGAAATTTATTTTTTCCTAGTTTCCCTTGATTGAGACTGTCTTTCATATCTGTGTATAACATTCCGTTTTAGTTCATACACAGATATGAAAAATACTTTTTTTTCTACATTAATTTAAAAAGACAGTCTTTCTGGGCCTTTCTGAATATAGAAATCTTTGTTAGCTGTTATTTACTTTCAGGGCTTGAAAATCTGTTCTTCCTGGCTTTGGGGGTCTCTGGGGCTGCTCGGATGTGTTTGTGGGTGAGTTGGCCTCCTCACCTTATGCCTGCTAATACTTTTTTTTTTTTTGGTTTTTTCAAGACAGGGTTTCTCTGTGTAGCTTTGGAGCCTGTCCTGGAACTTGCTTTGTAGACCAGGCTGGCCTCGAACTCAGAGATCCACCTGTCTCTGCCTTCTGATTGCTGGGATTAAAGGTGTGTGCCACCACTGCCCAGCCTGTTAACACTTTTTAGTCTGTATTTTTGACATTATGACAGTGATACGCCTCCTGGAGGGTCACCTGTGATTACGCCACTTTGCAATTCTACATACCTTAAATTTCTTAAAAAATCAACATGGCATTTCCTTTATGTATTTTATATGTTTGGCAAACAGCACAAAAATCCAGTAACATTCGCACATTTAAAAAAAAGAAGTCGAATATTAAACAGTACTGAGGGTAGTTTTAAAACTATGGCCTATGCTGAGACACTTTGCCCAGCCTTGGTGCAGGGAAGAGGGGACTGGACCTACCTCAACTGAATCTACCAGGCTGGGCTGACTCCCCAGGGGAGACCTTGTCTTGTAGGAGGTGGGAATGGGGGATGGATTGGGGGGAAGGCTGGGGGGTGGAAGGAGGGAGGACAGGGGAATTCGTGGCTGATATGTAAAATTAAATTAATTATAAAATAAAAATAAAAATAAAAATAAAACTATGGAAATAATGAGTGCACACTTAAGATTCTTCAAACTAGCGGAGTGAAAGTGCTTGGCTCCTGAACATGTACACATTAAAACAACAACAACAACAACATAATTTATCTTTATAAAAAAATCACAGTGAGGCAACAGAAAAGCACATTACTGAAGGAGGCATCAACACATGTGCTTTGTGAGTGTCTTACACATGGAAACAGTATATCTCCTACCCTGAAATGCCATATGCGTGGAGCCAAGCAGAAGGAGTCGAGACTTGTTGCTGAGGTTAACCATTATTTGAGAATAATACTCCTCAGTTACAACTTTCTATATAGCCATTCCTGGATCACAATAACGTATCAATTCCACTGTATATCTGAGAAGCTGAGACTTCACTGTTGGCAGTGTAAAATTTCTGACCCGTATCAATATTTTGGTGGAACACAAACTGAAAGTGTTTTCTGGTGTTGTCAGATGGCACAGAGATCTATGAAAGGGGAAGGAACCCTCATATTTCACAATAAGTTTCTGCTGAGCTTTGCCAAACCAAACAGCTCAACTATAAGGCAAGATAAAATATACCCCTGCAGCAGAAGTGGGTCCTACCAGGTGAAGGTGGGAATTTCATCTTGGGAAGAAACCCTACATGGAAAGATCTGGGACTGTTGGCATTCAGGGGATCACATGAGAAACAACTAACATCCTGACATTGAGTCGTTGGTTCAGAAGCCTAACAATCTGTTGGAATATTTTATTAACTTAACGTTTTGGAATCCACACCAGTTCACCAAAGTTCAAATTGTAATATTTATTCTTGATTAAGATGTATCCTTTTGTGTTATATGAACACAACTGTACTTAGGTTAAAGAAAGCTGATTTGTTCAATTTACTGTGTGTTTTAATGTATATTAGATAGCAGCTGAGTTTCTTTTTACATGTGTTTGGGGTACTTGGAAGATAAAGTCAATTCCCAGGATTACATCTTGCTAAAGCATCCCTTAGCGTTGGTCCAGACTTGACGGCACAGCTAATGAGGGCTTCCTACAGGTCCCAAGCATTCGGTGTTAGCCCATGCATTTTTCAGAAATTCTCTGTCTTCCAGACTTTTAGACGTCAACTGCTGTTCCCCTTCATTTATCTGTTCCTTTAGCATCTTTATTCTGGCTTCTCTCTGCTCTGGAGTTTCTCAACCAAAGAGTTCGGTAGTCACTCCATTCGATGAGAATGTTCTCACAGCCCCAGTGGCCAGCTCCTCACATGACTGTTTCTTGGAAGCCAAGTCCTGAGCAGTGGCTCCTAGTCAAACTGCATAAGCTCGTGCTTCCTGCGCTCAGGCACAGGGCTTCTGGGGGAAAAAAGTACTCTTCAGCTGGTCTGCATAGTGTTCCTCATCTTCCAAAATATCATCAGTAGAAGATGCATACACGTCCATGTGATGCCAACACTCTGTGGTCCATCGCCCAATTCTTTTCGGATGGAATTCCATTCACTAAAAACTCTCCCACGATTCCCATGCATTTTATACACACTGAAGGGACCAGTGTGTTGCAGGGTTCTCCCCTCTGGACCCCGGATTAGGCACAGACCACACCCAAACACCGATTTCCAAACACAGAGATCCTTTATTAAGCAAGGCAAAGAGACAAGGTGACTGAATCTGAATCGGGCAGAAACAGCAGCAAGTAGCTCTTCTGAAAGGGTTACTTTTAAGAGGAAAAGTGGGGAGGTCTGCGTTAGAATGAGCTAGGATGGGTTGGTAAATTCTGATTGAGTATTTTAATTGGGGTAGCCAAACGGGGATTTTTGATCGCTGGACCTTGATGTTTTGGATCTTTTTGATCAGCCTCAGAGATGAATGAGGCAAAAGAAAGCGGCCAAATAAGGGAACAGACCTTGGATGGCCGGCTCTGTAATGTAATCTAATCTAGCAAGGGAGAGGTAAAGGCAAGACCTGCTGGTGCCATGTTTGCCGTGCTCCGGCCTGCTAGAGCCCTTCACACGCGGTAGAGTGGATCTGCTGCTCTAGCTCTTACTCCAAGGAGATGTGAGATGAGGTACCGGACTTCGTACTGCAGCGCTTCAGCTCAGTGAACTCTGCTTGAGTTTTTCGCTCTGAATGTTCCATTAAGAACTTTTAACCTGGAGTCGGCGGCCTTCAGTTGAAATCCAGTCTCATCCACAGTCTTCCCCAGCTACCTTCCTGCGTTAAAAACCAATAGAAGATTTTTGTCTCTACAAAGGACACGATGTGAAGTGACTCCCCCCAAGACACAGTTTTCTAAGCCTATCCGTCGTCTCTCCACAAAGTCTGGATCCATGTTGTCAGCGGAGACTTTATGATACACAAACTCTGTCCGCTGTTCTGGAAGAGGGGGCGCAACGATGTGTAGGTGGGTAGCACACCAAAAAGCAGTTTCTCACCAGCTGGAACTCACTGCACAGTGACTGTGAGAACCTACTGACCGTGACTCAGGGAGGTTACGTGCATTACTTCCGTGTTCACAGCGGTTTTTCCAGGTCCCTTTTCCGCGTCTGCAACACTGATTACTATTTTCTTTTCTTTTCTTTGTTTTTGGTTTTTTCGAGACAGGGTTTCTCTGTGTAGCTTTAGAGCCTGTCCTGAAACTCACTCTGTAGCCCAGGCTGGCCTCGAACTCACAGTGATCCACCTGCCTCTGCCTCCTGAGTGCTGGGATTAAAGGCGTGCGCCACCACCGCCCGGCTGATTACTATTTTCTGCAGCCAAAAATAATTTCCCACCATCCTGTCGATCCCTAAGCCATCTTCCTGGTCTCCCTCGATCTCCTCATCGACCACAGCTTCTCCTGGGGTGCCCAGCAGCTCCAGGGACATAGCGGCAGTTTAGCGCTGCCCTACCTGCCTCTCTGTTCTTAAATGTTTATTTCTTTTCCTAGATTTGGGAAATTTCCTGCTACAGTTTCATTGAATCCATATTCTATGCCTTTAGATTTTATTTCAGCTTTGGATTCTTCTATTTGGACTCTGGATGTTCCAGAGTTCTTGGACACTGGCCATATTTGTCTTATATTTTTTCTCTATTGATGCTTGAAATGTAACTTTTTCTCCATCTATGTTCCATCCCTGACAAGTTTTCTTCTGCTTGTTTAAGTCTACTGCTATTTTTTTCCAGTTTTTTATTTGATTCATTGAGTTTTCCCTTCCTAAATTTCTATTATTTTTAAAATATCAATTTCTTTCCTGAATTTTTCTTCATATTGTTGATTATTTCACCCATGCTGGTGACCTTTTCCTCTATGTTGCTTTCCTCCTCACTTTCTGCATTTAATTTATTAGGTTTTTTTTTTTTTTTTTTTTTTTTTTTTTTTTTTTTTTTTTTTTTTGGTTTTTCGAGACAGGGTTTCTCTGTGTAGCTTTGCGCCTTTCCTGGAACTCGCTTTGGAGACCAGGCTGGCCTCGAACTCACAGAGATCCGCCTGGCTCTGCCTCCCGAGTGCTGGGATTAAAGGCGTGCGCCATCACCGCCCGGCTAATTTATTAGTTTTTATTCTCTTTGAGGTCAACCGTTAATTTTTAGTATTAACTTTTGAAATCTTCAATATTTTGCAGACTTCAATAGCTTTGAGTTTAGTAGTTGAGGAATTCGGATACTTCTGAGGAATCATGTTGTGTTGCTTTTTCATATTTATTGTGTTTCAGTTTGTGCAAGTGTTGGTTTGGAAATCATTTTATTTGAGGAACTTCTGAGTAAGCAGCTTTTCCCCTCATACAATATATTCTGATTATGGTTCCCCCTTCCTACTCTCTGTTCCTCTCCATCTCCCCTCCCCTCCAGACCCACACCCTTTTGGTCTTGCCTTAGAAAACAAACAGGTATCTAAGGAATCATAATAAAATAAGATAAGGTAAATAAAAACCAAAGAAATTGGAATATGACAAAACAACCAAACAAGAAAAAGGGCCAAAGAAAAAGTACAAGACCTCGCACATATAGATATCCGCCCCCCCCACCCCCCGCCACATTCCATTGCACACTCAGGAATCCCATTAAAAACCCAAACCAGAAGCCGTAATATATATGCAAAGAACCTGTAAGGTAGGAAATAAACACCCTGACTTAACATTATGAGATGAGGATCCTCCAAAATGCCTTTGAGTTCATTTAAAGGTGGCCACCTAATGCTGTTAAGAGTGGTTTGTTTCCCCAGTGAGACTCACTTGGAGAAAACTAATTTTCCATTTGCAAGTAGCCGTCAGTTGGAGATAGCTTCTGGGTAGAAATGGGGGCATGTGTCCACTTCCCCTTTCAGTTCTAGGACCCCATCTGGTGCAGCCTGTGCATGCTGCCACCGTCTCTGAGTTCATACGTGCTCCAACGATGCTGTGTCTAGGTGGCCTGGGTTTCTAGTGCCCTCCATCCCCTCTGGCTCTTACACTCTTTCTGCCTCCTGTTCTACAGGATTCCCTGAGCCCTGAGGGGAGGGATTTGTTGGAGATGTCCCTTTTAGGGCTGAGGAGTCTAGATATTTCAGGTGTGCTGTTAAATTACTAGTTTGAGATCTCTCCAATTCCTTTTTGTAGCCACTGAGCGTTACAAACTTGCCTCTTAGAATCACCTTCATTGTGTCCCAGAAGTTTGGGTATGATGTATATTCATTTTCATCCAATTCTAGAAAGTTTTAAATTTTATTCCTAATTTCTGTCTTGACCCATTTTTTATTCAGTAGTGAGTTGTTCAGTTTCCATGAGTTTGTAAGATTTCTGTTGGTGTTGATATAACAGCTTTAATCTGTGGTGGTCAGGTACGCTGCAGGATATTATTTCAATTATCTTGTGTCTGTTTAGACTTTCTTCATGTTCAGGTATGTGGTTGCTTTTGAAGAAACTTCCGTGGGCCACTGAGAAGAAAGTATTTATTTTGTGTTTGGGTAAGACGTTCTCTAAATATCTATTAAGTCCACTTGGTTTATGATGTCAGTTAGCTCCCGCATTTCTCTGTTTAGTTTTGTCTGGATGACCTGCCGCTGGGTGAGAGTGGGGTACTGAAGTCTCCTACCATCAGCATGCCAGGGGATGTGTGATTTAAGCTAAAACAGTCTCTTCATTTTTTTAAAATTTATCTTTATTTTATGTGCATTAGTGTATGTATGTCTCTGTGAGGGTGTCCGGGTACCCTGGAACTGGAGTTACAGACAGTTGTGAGCTGCCATGTGGGTGCTAAGAATTGAACCCGGGTCCTCTGGAAGAGCATTCAGTGCTCTTAACCACTGAGCCATCTCTCCAGCCCCAGTCTCTTCATTTTTGCTGCCTCTTCTTGTTGCAGATTCAAAGTTACCGTTTGGTCTCTTCACACTTTTTCTAGGCCAGAAGCTGGAGCGCAGAGATGTAAATTTGGGAATGAGTACTGATATAATAGAAAGATGATTGGCTCTTGGAGTGTGCCATATGCCAGGTGCTGTTGTAAGGATTTTACATTGTCACATCATTTAATTCCCACAGGGACTCAAGAGGTGGGTAGGGTACTACCAGTGATTTCAGCGGGGTGTGGAACCATTCCAAGGCCATGAAGCAGGGTGGACCCATCTTCTGCCTGGCCCACTTTTCCATCCTACCTTTCACATACAAGAAAAGCCTCAAAGCTTGGATGAAAGTCACATAGGGGTTGAAGAAAGTCATCCTCAGCAAGAATGACCCACTGATTTCTGGAAGCATAAACAAAGGACAGGATGCTTTGGAGCAGAGTCCTGGGGAAACCTCTTGGAGAGTGGGGAGAGAAGTTGCTGATGGCCCAGGGTTCCATTAAACCCAGAGATGACATGCATGGAGAGGGCATCCCATTCTGACATGTAGGTCTCAGTGCTCTGCTCTCATTCACTATTCCTGTGGGGAACGTAACGGACAGGAAAGATGAGTGAATTCTGATGACTATTTTCCTGGAGCCCTCCTGTTTGTCCATAAGCAAGGCATTTTCCTTTGGTTTCTCATTGTAAAAATTGTTAGTGAAAGGGTTCTGGTTGAAGGTGACTCTCATGCTTCAAATCCAAATGATAAATTTCACTTCATTATTTTCTGTTCAGTTGATGGATGAGAATCACAATGTCTCATGTGGCTTGGTTCATAATTTTGATAGTTTTCCTAAAGGCAAAACATTTCCTTCATGTATAATTTTGTCAGAGTCAGTGTGTATGAATATGAATAGCTTCTTATTCTAATGAAATCATTAGAATACATAGATTTCTAATAACTTGATTTAATAATGCGAGTTGAATTAACTTAGCTGGAACTTCCTTCTTAGCCTCATTACCCTCTCTGGATAATCCAGCATCAGTTATTTCTCAGGGGATTTTCAGAAAATCCTAGTCAATAGCAGCTCGGAAGTGATAAGAATTTCCATTTTAACAGAGAGCTTAGGATACAGGATTAATTTAATAAATAGAGTGGACTACCACTATCTGTGAAGGACTGTGCCAGGAACATTAGGATGGCATGCATGACTGGGCAGGGCTCAATATTAGTGGAATAATGCTGCTCAGCATTCAGCTCCCAACATTTGCAAAATCCTTTTCTACTTGTGGTGCATTAAAATCTTATCAAGAGCCTATGAAGCAACAATATCTCAGGGTTCGTCAGGATGAGTGTTCTCCTTTCTGGATACTTGGTTGTCTTTCAGTTACTTTTTTCTTTTTCTTTAAAATACAGTTTTTTTCTCACGTAATATATCCTGGTCATCCTCCCTCTACTCCTCCTAGCCCCGCCCCCAACCTCCCCTCCCATCTGGATCCACTTCCTTTCTGTCTCTCACTAGAAAAACAAACAAGTTTCTAAGGGATAATAATACAACAAAGCGTAATAAGATCAAACAAAAATTAATATATCAGAATTGGACAAAACAAATACATAGAAGGAAAAGAGCCTGAAAGAAGGCATAAGAATCAGAGACCCAATCAATTGCACACCCAGGAATCCCACAAAAAACACTAGCCTGGAAGCCATAGTATATACAGAAAGGACACGGTACAGACCCATGCAGGTAATATGCATCCTGCCTCAGTGTCTGTGAGTTCATAAGAGCTTTGTTCATATTGATTTAGAGGGCCTTGTTTTCTTGATGTCCTCCATCCCCTCTGGCTGTTACATTCTTTCTGCCTCCTCTTCCACAGGATTCCCTTAGTCTTGAGGGGAGTGATTTGATGGAGACATCCCTTTTAGGGTTGAGTACTCCAAGGTCTCTCACTCTCTGCATCATATCTAGCTGTGAGTCTCTGTATTTGTTCCCATCTGCTGCTGAAAGTGTGTGACAATGTGTTGCTGTGATTAGTGTAATAAAAAGCTGAATGTCCAATAGCTAGGCAGGAAAGGATAGGCAGGATTTCTGGGGAGAGAGAGGAAGAGGAGGAGGAATCGAGGCAGGTGTATTATGCCAGTAGACTTGGAGCAAGTCGGACATGCCATACTGAGGAAAGGTAAAAGCCATGTGGCAGAACATAGATTAATAGAAGCAGGTTAAATTAAGTTATAAGAGCTAGTTGGGAAAAAGCCTAAGCAAAGGCCAAGCTTTCATAATTAATAATAAGTTTCCAGCTCATTATTTGTGGGCTGGTGGTCCAAAGATAGTCTGATAGGAAAGCTTGCTATAAGGAAGCTTCTCTGATGAAGGCCGAGCAAGGCACTGATCTACGAGTATAGCGGAATGTCATTAGGAGTCATTTTACTACTACATTTCTTTTTAGAACAGTAGTATTTGGTTTTCTCCCAGATCCTATGTAATCTCAGGTTCTTGATCACCCAAATAGTGTCAGGTATGGGTTCCATTTCAAGGAGTGGACTTCAGTCAAATCAGACATTGGTTGGTTACTCCCACAAGGTTTATGCCATCATTGCCCTAGCATATCTTGCATGCAGAATTGCATTGTAGATCACAGGGTTTGTGGCTCAAATGTACCTTCCTGAACCAAAGACCCTAGAATGTAGGGGCAAAGGCGCTATGCAGGTACCCACTCAACTTCTCCATGTTCAATAAGTTGTGTAGATGTTGTCTTCAGCAATGGGGCCTTGCCATCAGTGTGTGAAGAGCAACCTACAGTCTTGGCAACAAGACTGGGTTGTTTGGGGACCCCTTCAGACAAAAACTCAATTAGATATAATCCAGTCTTGGTATTTGAAGCTTCATTTGGTGATAAGAGATATCTCTGTCTCAATATTTGGCAATTTTATTTAGATCTCCTTCATGTATTTATATACTTTAGGAAGCGTCGATTGTATTGGATTTCAATACTACTCCTCAGATGGCCCTTAGTTTTAGCTATCACTCCCTGTATTCCCTTTCTCATCCTCCTTTCCCCTCCCCTTCCCCACTTGGTCCTCTTGCTCCAGTCCCCTCATCCCTCCATAATTATTTATTCTATTTCCCTTTCTGAAAGAGATCTGTCCCAGCTCTCCCCCCCAGTCCATCACTCTATATCTAACCTCTGTGGTTCTACATATTATAGCTTGGTTATCACTGACTTAGTTGTCTTTCAGTTATTATGGCTGCAAAAAGATAGCTATTTTTAAAGGCAAGAATAGAAACAAGCCACTTTCATACAGATGCTCTTCTCCATCAGTTTACTGGGACTTTCACGCTTCCAACTCCCCCACAGTGGTTGTCTGAGCCAACACACTCCAGAGTTGGAGGTAACAAGCAGGGGATGCTGGTGGTTCAGTCCAGTTCCTGTAGGCGCATACCTCGGAGGGGCGAGCTACCATCCTGTTATCCAGCTTCACTAATCAAAGTCCCTAAAGCAGCAGGTTTCAAGTTTTCCACAGCCTACCCAATAATTACTTTCTGTTTTTTTCTAAATTATAGCCATTCTATTGCATATGAAATGGTATTTCAATGTGCCCCTTTCTTACTGTGGTAAAATACATTTAACACAAAGCTCACCATTTTAATCATTTGTAAGTAAGCAATCCCGTGGCAATAGAGTGTAACTCACTGTTGTGTGACCATCATATGCAGTGTAAGTTTTTAATTTTCCCCAGCAAAATCCCTGTACCTATTCAACACCAGCTTTCCATTGTTTCCTCCTCCAGTGATCAGTCACAGACATTCTATTTTCCTTCTCCATGAATCTGACTACCCCAGGTTCTTCTTAGAAACATAATGGTTGTTTGTCCTTTTATGTCTGGTTTGTTTCATTTAGCGCAATGTGCTGAAGGCTTGCTTGCCCATGTGCATCAGAGTTTCCCGCCTTTCAGTGCTGAATGCTATTCTTCTGTCTGTGTGTATATCACATTTGATCCACTCATTTAGTGTGAGTGTGTGTGTGTGTGTGTGTGTGTGTGTGTGTGTGTGTGTGTGTGTGTGTGTGTTGTGCGTGCACATGCATGCATGCGCCATGGCAGGTATGCATGTGAAGGTCAGAGGGCAACCTTGGTTTTTCCATTCTCACCTTCAACCTTGTTTGGGCAGGGGGTCTCTGGTTAGTCGCTGCTATTGTTCATACACCAGGGTAGCTGGCTCCCAGCAGTTGTCCCTTCTCAGGCCTCCATCTCCTCGTAGATGTACTGGAAATGCAGATGCCTGTACACTCTTCTGGCTTTGACATGGGTTTAGGTATCCTAACTCAGGTCATCAAGCTTGCGTAGCAAGTGTTTCTCCCACTGGTCCACCTCCCAGTCTTCCACTAATTTGTTACTGGGTAGTTGAGTTGTCTATTGTGAACAATGCTGCGGTGAACCTGAATGTACAAATATCTCTTTGAGTCTGTGCTTTCAAATTCCTTTGGGTATGTACCCAGAGGTACACACTTCCTTTCTAAATCATAGGATAATCATTCTTAGCTTTGTTGGGGGAATTCTTATAGGCATTCTTATAGCCAATGACTCTATTATGTTATAACAATGTAAAACTTGTCTTATTTCCCCATATCCTTGCCAGCACATATTATTTTCTGGGTTTAATTTTCTTAATAATGTTCTTTGAATAATAAAAAGGTTTAGTTCCTTGAGTATGATTTACCTAATTTTTTCTTCATTGCTCATGTTTTTGTTTCTATAATTTACCAGTCGACTATTACTATAATGAAGTACCTGATATAATTAGTTTATAAAGAGAATGGGTTTACCTTGGTCTTTATTTTATTTTATTTTTTTTGCAGATTCCAATGCAAAATAGAGTGGATTCATTGCTCGGGGAGCCTCTGACTCACCTATCCGATTGCACCCAGATGACCGTGGCAGGGATTACGTGGTGAAGCAACCCTCGTCTCTAGAAAATAAAAGAGAAAAATGGAGGTGCCAGGCTCCACAAACTCCTTTGAGGGCTGTCTTGATTTCTTTTTCTGTTGCTATAATAAAATGCCCTGGCAAAGGCAATGTGGGCAAGGGAGGGTTATTTTAACTCAGCAGGTTGTGGTCCATCATGGGGAAGTCACAGCAGCAGGAGCTTAAGGCATCACAGCCACAGTCAGGAAACAGGAAACAACAGATATTTGTGCTGAGACCACTTTCTATGGTGATATTTTATTTGTACTGAAATGTGATTTTATTTGTATGTTAATAAATAAAGTTGCCTGGGGGTCAGAGCTAATAGCAAGCCATAGCAGAAGTCTGGCAGTGGTAGCACACGCCCTTAATCCTGATCACATGACAGGCGGATCTCTGTGTGTTCAAGAATACCACCAGCATGGAGACACACGCCTTTAATCTCAATACCAACCATAGAAGACCTGGAGGTCTGTATAGATGGACAGTGACGAGGAGGTCATGTGGTTGGGTTTACAACCAATGAGAAGGCAGAATAGAAAGTCAATAAAAAGGACAAACACACAGGAAGTAGGTCTCTTGCGGAGAGGGAGGACAGCAGCAGCAGTGAAGAGTAAGGTTTTTAATCTCAGCTCTTAGCTCTTGCTCTGACCTCTTCGCTTTTAACTCTGTATTTGGCTCTGTATTTCTTATTTAACAAGACAGTTATATCTACAACTTTCTGCTTTTTATATAGTCTAGGATCCCAGCCTAGGGAATGGTGTTACCCACAGTGGGCAGGTCTTCCCATCTCAGTTAACCTAATCAAGATAATCCCCCACAGGTATGCCCAGAGGCTGGTCTCCCAGGTGAGTCTAGAGCTCATCATAATTACATCGACTTGTCACAACTGTCACAACTCCACTCCCTGCCAATTTGAATTTCAAAGACAACATTTGAAAAATAGCTGCTCATCCCTTGTCCTCAGAATCCCATGCTTATCGAATAATGCAAACTACAGTTCAACCTTAAAAGTGCTTATAGTCTTTAACAATTCCAACAGTTTAACAGTCCCAAATCAACATCTTGTCTGAGACTGAGGTGATTGCCCAACTGTGAACTGCTACAAAATAAAAAATAAATAACTTTTTTCCATCATATAAGAGCACAAATAAATATTCTCATTCAGAATGGAAGAACAGGAGCATGGCAAGGTATGATTGGACCAAAGGAAGTCCAAAATCCAGCAGGGCAAAAACCAAATCCTGTAACTCTATGTCTGGCCCTTGATTACATTGGCTGGGCTCCAAAGGGCTGAGCTAGCCCTCCCCCCAGCTTTGTTATCTGCACCATACATAGCCTCTCTCTTAGGTTGGCTTTTATGACTATAGTCATAAAGTAAAAACTACATAGAGAAGACTACAGTTTTCCTCAGTGGATGTTCTTTGGTCCTGGCATCTCCAATATCCTGGGGTCCCAATTACAACTCCAACTTAACCTTCATAGCTTCACACAGTAATCTCTCAGGATCTTCTTGCAAGGACTCCAGCCATGCCACTCATTGCCTGCCCCCTGCTGATCACATGGACTCCATGATCCCCCTAATCTTGCATCTTTCACACCTCCCAGGGCAGTTCCATGTGAATGATGCTGCCAAGTTCTGATGCCAAGCTTGAGCTGCAGCTGGCCCCCTTAGACCACAGCTGCATTAGACCACAGCTAAGCTGTGGGAAACATATCCTCAGATATCTTTGAGGAGCAGAGAACCCTTTAGTTCAGGCCTCCTTCTTTCAAATGAATTTGGATCTTCCCATGGTAGAGTCTCAGATGGATGGGGTTTTATCTTGAGGACATCTCTCCTAGTATCCCAGTGCAGTGCAGGAGAAGTCTCTTTAGTGGCACTGGTCTATGTACCGATTGCAGCTGCTTTCTTACCACTGGCCTGAAGGCTTTTCCTGTCTTGAACTGTTCTCTGACAAACAGACTAGTCCCTTAGTTTTCAGTTCAACATCATTCAAGTTCTCAAGACATGGCCGATCGCAGCCAGTTTCTTTGACAGCATATATCCTGAAGCCTTGTTCCTAAGAGAGTCTTGTGATCCCCTGTGAAACTTCGGGATTCAGGCCTCTATGGTCTGCATTTCTCTTGGCATTTTTTTTTTGATAAAAAATGTTTATTTCTGTTATCATGTGTATGTTTGTGTGTGTGTGTAGGGTACACACACATGCTCGAGAGCATACACACACACACACACACACACACACACACACACACACACACACAAGTGCGTGGTATACATGTGGAGATTAGCAGACAACTTTGTGGAGTCAGCTCTCTCCACCTTTACACGGGCTCTGGGAATTGGACTCAGATCATCAGGATTGCACTGTTAGGTAGCAAATACCTTTACCCACTGAACCATCTCGCAGGTCCTTCCTTTGTATTCTTGTCTTCCACGCTCCCACCAGAATAGCTCACTAAACTCTGCATGATAGGCTTTTCTAATTCCAAGTACCAAACTCTTCCACACTCTAGCCACACAGTAGTTCCAAGGGTCTAAGAAACACATGGTTAGGTTGGTCAGAGTAATAACTCCACTTCTGATACTGCTTCCTGAACCATTTCTTTTCCTGCCACTGTGATGAAATATCTAGACAAAAGCAATTTAAAGAAGACGGGGTTTATTTTGGTTTATAATTCTAGTTCACTCTCCATCACGGCCAGGAAGTCAGAGCACCAGGAGCTTAAAGCATCTGGGTACACCACAGCCACAGCCAGGAAATAGCAAGGAATGCTATGCTCTGATGACTTTCTCCTTGCTATACATCTAGGATCTCAGCCAGGGAATGGTGCCACCCACAGTGGACAGATTATTCTACAACAGTTAATAATCAAGATAATGCCCCACATGCATGCTCAAATACGGGTCTCCCCGGTGATGCTAGAGCTCATTAAACGAGAGTTGAGGTTCACTATTACAATGGCATACCCTTCATGGCCTGATGACCTAACGACTTTTCCAAGGCCCTAAATTTAAAAGCCCTACCATCTCCCAACAGCACCACTCTGGGGACTAAGCCCTTAAATACATGGGCCTTTGTGGGATGCTCAACATCCAAACTATATCACACATGTAAGAATCAAAGTCAGAGCCATGGTCATGAAGTTTTATACCAATATCGTCTTCCTATGAATTTTATAGTTTTTGCTCATATATTTAGAGCTCTGATGTGTTTTGAGTTAATTTCTGTATGGAATGTGAAATTGAAGTCATACTTTTTATTTTACATATGCAAATACAGTTGCTCCAGAAACTTCAGTTGAAGTTTATTTTTTCCTGTTGAATAGTAGTTGCCTGACACCCTTCTCAAAGATTGGTTGGTCTTGAATGTGTGGATTTATTTATGGATTCTTAATTCTATTCCTATGGTGTCAATCTTTCTCCTCTGATAGTATCATATTGTTTTGATTACTACAGCTTTGTAGTAAGCTTAGGAATCTGGAAGTGTGAGTTTTCCTTTTTGTGGGGGAGGAGAAATCTTGGTATTTGTGGTCCCTGTACTTTTATGTAAATTTGAAGACTTGTTTTTCTATTTCTGCCAAAGATGCTGATGTCATAATGTGTTGGTTCTGTAGAATCACTTGTATATTCACATCTTAATATTGTATTTTTATCCTTGAACATAGTATGTCTTTTCATTCAGAGATTGAATTTCTTTCAACAATGCTTTGTGACTTAGGAGGTATAAGACTTTTATCCCCTTAAATACATAGTCATAGGACTGTACTCACTTAGATCTTACTGCAAACGGAGCTGATTCATTAATTTCCCTTTTAGATTGCTCATGGCTGGGGTACAGAAACACAACTGATTTTTGTGTGTGGGTCTCCTACCTTATAATTTGTTTGGACTTATTAGATCTCACAGCTTACATGTATATTTTGTTGGATTTTCTATATATAGGATAATGTCATCTGCAAATTGACATCATTTTGTGCCTTTCTTTTTAATTGTGATGCCTTTATTTTCTGTTCATGTCTAATTGCTCTTTTTGGTGCAATGTTGACTTGAAATGGTGAATGCAGATTTCCTTGTTGCAGCTCTGATCTTGGGGAAAAAAAACTGGTCTTTCAACATTGAGTATGAGATTAGCTGTAGCCTTTTCATAAATGCCCAATCCAATGTTGAAGGCATTAAGGGAAGGAGAGTTTGGAACAGTGCTTGTAGAAGTAACTCGAGCCTTAGGAAGATGTTACTCTCTCTGGAGAGGCCTTCCTAATGCTTTTGTCAGCTCTTAGAAGGTTGTGTAATATGGGATTGCCTTGCTGGAGGTCGTGTTTGAGCTTTCTGGGCAGTTTTACTCCGATGGCACAGCCATTTGGGGTTCCATAGCAAAGCAGGGAACTGGATTACCTGGTCTTCAGCTCTAGAAACCTCTGAACGCAAACTAATCATTTTAATCCTGTCTTCACCCACCTTGCTGGTTTCTTCCCCTCTTGGATCTTGGCATGATGTCCTTTCGTTTTCTCCATAATTCTTTCATAGATTTAAGAAAACACTCCAAAACATTTTATCTCGTTCTAAGTCACCTTGAGCTGATGTTGCTAGTTTTCCATTCCCAGAAGAGGGTGTCCCTTGGACCACTGCTTGTTGAGGGTAGAGGCTCTGAGTACCAGTTTCTTCTTGTTTAGAGAGGACACGAAAGGACACATTAATTTCTTATTTATCTATAGAAAGGTACATGCCGAAAGGAGCAAGAATGGAATGAATTGCATGGCAGGGTGAGACATTTGGTCAACGTTACTCAGTTTCTCACGGCAAAAGAGGTGAGCAACTTGCCTTTCACCAAGAAATTTAGCTATCTGTTTTGTTTTGCTCAAAAAATAATGGTTTAATCACTTAGTCTCATCTGATCCAAGGAGAAAAAGAAGTTGTCTTAAGTTGGTCCTGGAGGCTGCCCAAACTGCTATAACAGCATGGTGTGTTTTATAGGAGACAAATGCTGAGGATCAAAGGGGTCGGTGAGTTGTTAGGATCAGAGCAAGAGGGTAGGCTCACGGTAGTGCCATCTTCTCCCTCTTCCCTCTCCTCTTCTCCCCCCTCTCTTTCCGTCCCTCCCTTCCTTCTTTCTTCATGGCTTCAAGCCCACGAAATCAGCTCAGTTTAATTATAACTCCAGATTCTAAGATAACTGCAGCCACCATAGTCAACAGCATAGAATTCTAAAATTCTGCGAAACAATGTCCAATGAAATTATAGACTGGGCTCGTCCGCGATGTTACCACAGACCAAACCAGAACAGCGTCACTCATGCTGAAATGCCCAACTGAAGCTGAGTTCTTCTTCTGTCTTCCTGAGACATGTCTAACACTTGAGTTTCTGTGGCCTGATAATGGCATCCCCTCTACTTTAATCTTCACCAGGAAAGGCATTTGGAAACCACCAACCTTTTGGTTGGTTGCTATTTTTCTGCATCCCTTTTCATTTTTTCCATATTATTGGTGCTGTAGAGGAGAGTTCTCTGCACTTCTGACTTGGAGGGCTACCTGACTCACAAAGTGTTTGTTGTCAAATTATTTTGTTCCAAGCTCTTTTTTTTTTTTTAAACCAGTGGGACTAATTTTTAGGACAGCAAAGTAAGCTTAATTTTGGGATCAATCTCTTGGCTCTCTCCATGTCAAAGTTTGCAGTGGAGGTAGGTATTTGTAATTCATCTCACTCACGCCTCCTGCTTCTCGGAACTGTCGGCATGCCACTCATAAATGGAAAAACGTCTACATTTACTTCGGAAGCAATTTAATTAATAAATGAGAGTTTCCTAGAGACAGACCCCTAGCACTTCATCGTGTTCAAACCATCTCCCACAGCTCCTCAACCTCTCTATGTCTGCAGGTCTCCACTTTAACCCAATCTACTACCACCCCTGCTTCCCCCTTACACCACACACACACACACACACACACACACACACACACACACACACACACACACACACACACACGCTTACCAAGCTGATAGCAATAGCCTCTGGACCACAGTGTGACCAGAAAGCTCCTTCCCGTCGTGGGGTGGCAGGTGTAGCAGAATTTTCTATCCCACTGAACCCAGATGCAACTGACTTTGGAGCAATTATTGGTGTGCTGACAAAGTCCCCAGGAGATCAAAAGTCCCCCGGGGGGCTTGTCTGCTTTTGCTTGTCTCAAGTCTTCTCTCTGGCAAACAGTAGGGGTTTAACATAATTTTGACTAGTATACAATGTGGATAAGCTAAATAATTTGCTCATTTGTTATGCTATTTCTCTTTTGATGTGTCAGGGGCAAGGCGTCCGCTTGTTTTGTTCAGTGAGGCACCTTCCCCTAAGAGCCTTAAATGGATGGCTTCTGCTTAGACCCCTAGTCTGAACCGGTTTTCTGAAGAATGCATGAATGGGTGAGGGAGATGAGGGCTGTCCAGTATCACACTTTGAGATTGTTTCAAGCGGACAAAAACGCCGCCTTGAGAACTTCTAGACGGAAAATACCTCCAGGAAATTGGAATTAGTACTAGGGTGCTCCAAACACCTGGCCAGGGGCTTATTCATTTTACAGAGAACTGGGAGAGATGGCAGCAGTTGGTCACAGGCCAATATTTTGAGGTCAGCCACTTTATCCTGGGATTCCTATCCTCTCTCTTCATCCCTTGGCCATCCAGTTAAATTGGAAAATAAATCCCATCCCTGGTAAGGTGTTGGCTGATAAAGGCTTGAGCTATTGCCCCTTCAAGGGGAATTTGCATTTTAATAGAGGCTCGTCAAGCCCCAAAGGAATCAATATCTCTAACGCTGAAATTTCAAGCACCAGCAATTGAGATATTTTCAGGACACTGTTCAGTATTTCAAATCCAGCGGCGCGGGCGTGGGGTGGGGGTGGGGGCGGGGCTCCATAAGTCCCGCCAAGAGGCCATGGAAGACTGGCCTTTGCCTTTTATCTTTTTCAACTTTGCTTCTTATTTTTCGGTCAAGCCTTCATACTTCCAACACTTTAGGGCCCTTTCAACGTTAATAGGTTTAAAGCTGTCTCATCAACAGGGCCACAAAGCCATTACGACGACCGAATTTCCAGATTTCCTTGCAATTCCAAGGAAACCAGTCGTTATTAAAACTGTTGGCAAGAGGGAGTATAGGCGATTTATTAGGTTGTTACTATGTCCATATTTACATTCGTTTTGCATATTGTTTTAAAGCTCAAACTTGGGACTTATTTTATAAAAAGCCCCGCGAAGGAAAGGCGAAGGAAAGAAGGTAACTGCATGCCCAGAGTGTCCTAGGTGGCTGCTAGGGGAGATTCTAGAACTGCAGGAAAGCGCCTAGGCTTATCTTAGTCTCTGCTCTGCAGAGGGGCTGGAGGCCACCACGCCTGGGGTTCAGAGCAGCAAAGGCACATCCCAGGGCTCCTGGCCCTCAACGCCATAGGTCCCACAGCCCGGCTCCCACGCCGCAGCCAAAGGCTCCCCGCCGAGCCCGCCGGCTCCCTTGCCCTTGTGAAGACGCTGCCGTCCGCTCTCTCCTCGGGATCCTCCACCGACCGGGAGGAGGCGCCAGCGCGGAGGACACACCTGCGACTTCTCCCGCTCCGGGCTCCCCGCCTGGTCCCCGCTCCGGCTCCCGCTCCCTCCCGGGCCCAGCGCGCAGCGGCTGGGCTCGCTCCCGAAGCCCGCGGCGGCTCGCACCCGGCACGGAGGCTCGCGCCCGCGCTCGGCCGAGGGAGCGCGCGGGCGGGCGGGCGAGCGGGCGAGCCGGAGAGGGCGCCGCGCGGCCGGCGGGCCCTGCGCAGTGGCGGTGGTATGGGCGCGGGCACCGGCGCGGGCTGCGGGAGCCCGGCTTTCTGCCCGGGCCGGGCCGCTGGCGGTGACCGCGCGTCGCAGCCTCTGCTGTCCGCGGGGAGGCGGTCCCCGCAACCGGCGCAACTTGCCTCGGCGCCTCTGTGAGGAGCGCAGCGCGGAGAGAGCTTGCGGGGCGCGATGCCTCCGGCCGGCGGCCCCCGCACACCGCGCCCGCACGCGCTGCCCCGCAGCCTGTCCCGCTTGCGCGAGTGCCCGGGCCGTTCCCGCATCGTGCTGGCTCTCGGGGCCACGCAGATGGCGCTCGGATGCCTCATCGTGGCCGTGAGCTTCGCGGCGCTGGCGCTCACCACCTCGGCCCGCGTGCGCCACTCCTGCCCTTTCTGGGCCGGCTTCTCGGTGAGTGTCTGCGGCGGTGGCGCGGGCCGGGACCGGGAGCTGCAGTGGCGGGGACGCGGCCCGCGCCGAGTGGGGGCGCGGACGCCCGGGTCTGGCAGCTGCGGCTCGGGTGCAGTTTCCAAGTCCGGGCAGGGGAACTCCGGGGACCGTCGCGAGTCGCGCTGCCGCTCCAACGCGCTGCGCCCGGAGTTACTTTTCCGAGGGGAAAGGGACCAGGAGCCCTCCCCTCGCCACCTGGTGGGGAGCGGTAGGTGGCGGGTCTCCTCCTGGGGCAGCTGCCGGGAGCTCCGCTAGTCAGTGACCGACCCGGGCAGCTGGCGACAGTGACCGTGGTGGCGCGGCGCGGGGGCGCCCGAGCCCGGTGCAGAGCCGGTTGTGAGCGGCTCCCCGCGCTGCGGTCCTCGCCGGGGGCGCGCGGTGCTTCGCGTTCGGTTGCGGGTCAGTCCGGGGGAGACCGTCTGGTCCCTCTCTGGTCACTCACCTCCCTGGAGCGGGGACGTCTTGTTTCTCTTGTAAGCCCGGAATGGCCCTGTTGGACCAGCTGGCGACCGGGAGCCAGGAGTGTGCTTTTTGAACTCCAGACTGATTTTCAAATTCTTGACCCTCAAATCTTCCTTCAGGAAACATTTATTCAAGAAGCCATCGGTCTGAGATGATTTATTTATTTATTTAGGTATTTTGTGGCGTTTTGATGAAAGTTGCTTATTTTCTATATTAATAAAGAACGGGCATATGGGAATTAGGAGATAAATGCTGCACGGGTGTTTATAAAGACCGGCACTTGTTTCGAGAACTCTTGACATCTGTAACTACGTTTGGTCGCTGGTGCACAAATACATTACAGGCTTCCAGTGAACACTGTGCGTTTAAATTCCGCGTACACAGACAGACCCAAACCAAGCCTTTGAAATTAATGATCGCAGTTTGTTCTTAACTTTTGTAATAATAATTTAAAAAAAAGCTCGATCTTGATTTTATTTATTTATTTAGTTTGTAATGGCCTTTGTTCTTGCAAGTTCCTTGTCTGGTTTAAAATGAGATCCTAGCAAAATTACCCTTGAAACAAGGATCGATACAGGTGTGGCTGTTCATCCTAATGGGGGTATTAATTTTCAAAGCTTCTTTCAGGCGGGGTGGGGTGGGGCGGGGAGGGCTCATCTTGGATGACAGAACGGTGTGGTCACAGCTCCCAGTGTTCAGATCGATGAGAGGAGGTGGGAGGCAGCCTCTAGGGAGCCGTGGTCCAAACCCGCCCCTATATATAGTCTCCACACATCTGTTGCTCGGTTTTTAGCATTACTTAATATGCATTGTTTTCGTGTCTGTCTAGTGGGTACTGCGTTTCAGCCTGCTGGAACCAGCCTACAGGTGGCAGACTGGTGAATTAGGCTTCCTGGCTCTTTCCTGAGCCTCCCCCACCTTCTCTGAGTCTGAGCTCGATTTCCCCAGGGTTTGCCAAGAGAACTGCCTTTTTATAATAAGCCTTAAAAAGAAGACATTAATTGGAGACAGCAGAAAAGCATTTATGTTAAAACACACATTCCCTATATTTTGTTTCAGGAGTTGAGTTAAACATGTAAAACAATAATGCAGTTTGTGTTTCAAAGGCTGTACTGTTCAACAGCTCTAAGTGGTTGGTTCTAGTTTTCCCCAGTTCTGAGTCATATCCTGGTGTTTGTTAGGCTGAGTGCTCGAATTTCTCCGGGCTTTGGAGAACAGCACTGAAGCCACCACAAAATGTTCACAGGTTTTACCTCCTACCCTCTGTCCTTGAGTCTGTATCTTCATACTTAGTCAGCTGCAAGTGTTTTTAAAATTCTTCTTATTTTTCCTGTGCAGGGGATGGAACATCCCCATACACAGGTGACAAGTGCCCTGCCACTGAGCTGCATCTCCAGTCCTTAAATTCTTTCAATGCAGTGGATAGTGATTTTCACATGTTGTCTCTACCCTGCAGAAAGAATGGTTTGTTCCAGTTGGGACAGGCTTGCCTGTTGATGTGGTTGTGAGTAGGTAACACGGGTTCTTTGCCTTCCTTATACATCCTGCCCTTGGTATCAGCAGCTTCTGTTGCCATGGATTCAATCAACCAAGGAATGAAAATATTCAGAAAAACTCTTAATTTCTACAGAAATATGTAGATTTCCCTGTCCTTATTACACAAACAAAACATAGTAACCATTTACATGGTATTTATATTGCATTAGTCATTATAGGCAACCTGGAGATGATTTGAAAGCACGCAGGAAGACATGTGTGGGTTATATGCAAATTATATTACATATAAGGGATTTGAACATCCAACCATGGGGGCTGGAGATTCCTGAGATCAATCCCTTATGGATAATGAATATATTTGCCCTACTCCCTTGAAAGGTCCACTTATAGACAGGTGACCGAGATGGCTGGCTTTTATGGAAACCCACACTGGGCTTTGTGCTGGACTCTACTCTGTGAACCTTCTGAAAGGAATTCCTCATCGCTGTCTCAAGCTTTTTGATCATCTGTGATTTGGAATGACGAAGAATCATCATATCAGCAGTTCTTCTATTTAGGAAAAAGTAATACTAAGAAAAACAGTTCTGACTTTATTGAGTACACACTGTGGACCAGACCTGATGATCCCTTTTGCATGGGTCATAGGCCATTTCACTGGTGGCCTCCTGGACTGTTCTCATGTGCTCAGGGTCTTGGACAGTTCCCTCCCTTGGAATTTCCACGAGGTGCCTCACTTGTCTTAGCCAGGGCAATGCCACACAATCAAGCCAGCCTCTCTTCAGGGCCTGCTCCTCATACGGTCCCGGCAACCTGTGGTGAGGGACCTGAGAGGAGTAAAGAAGAAATAAGTCACTGTCCCAAGGTCACTGAGCCAAGAAGTGGCTTTGAACTTAGTCGCTCACTTTAGAAACACCAAGTCCAGCGAGTTCCAGGACAGCCAAGGCTGCACGAAGAAACTCTGTCTCGAAACAAAACAAAACAAAACGAACAGTAAAAAAACACCAGGTGCCTGACTGAAGATGACAGGTAACTGTCCACGGGGCAGAGGATGGAGGAGAGTCGGTTGGTGGAGGAATCCACCTTGGCAAGGCGGTCACACCCTGTGTTTCTTAGGAAAACCCTAACCATGCCTGAAAGGTAAAGGTTCAAGAGGAACTTGAAGATACATTACACTGGGAAAACTTAAAAGTCAATGTATATATGTCTGTCTGTCTATCTACCCATCCATCCATCCATCCATCCATCCATCCATCCATCCATCCATCATCCATCCATCCATCCATCCACCCACCCACTCTCCCATCCATCCATCCATCCATCCATCCATCCATCCATCCATCCATCCATCCATCCACCCACCCACTCTCCCATCCTCCTATCCATCCATCCATCCATCCATCCATCCATTTATCTATCTATGTGTTTGTGTATGTGTATATGTGTGTGTGAGATGTGTATATGTGTGAGTGTTCATATGTGTATGTATGTATGTGTGTATATTATATGTTTTGTGTGTGTCTGTGTCACTATATGATAAGTGTGTATATTTATATGTATGCATCTCTGTGTGTATGTGTGTAGGTACATGTATATGTGTGAATATATGTGTGTGCATGTGTATATGTATGTGTGTGTGCATGTGTATATATGTCTCTGTGTGTACATGTATGTGACTGTGTGTCAATGTATATATATATATATGTATGTATATATATATATATATGTCTGTGTATGTATATGTGTCTGTGTGTGGGTGTGTCTATGTGTTCGGGTGTGTACACACAGGATGACCACGTGGAGGTTTCTGTCCCTGACCCCCTGGCCCATTGCTTTCAGGTCCGTGGCAAGGACCACCCTGTGGTAGGAACGCATATCCTGCTTACTTTGAACCAGAAAGCAGAAAGAAGAAGGAAGAGGAAGGGGCTGAGACCCACCGTCCCTTCCAGGTCACTTGGGACCTCCCACTAGGCTCCACCTCCTTCCCGCAGAGCCTTGCAGGACAAAGTCTTCACCATGTGGGCCTTCAGAGGACATTCTAGAGCTAAACTATAGCAGGGCAGCTTGGCAAAGCCGGAGGCGGATGAGGCGGGCCAGCTGCGGCCAGAGGTCGGTGATGAACAACGAGCCACGTGGTACTCTGCTTCTGAGGACCACCCTCGGATGGTTCCCTGTGCCAGGCTGCGCATGGGTCGCCTCCCTCACGTGTGAACCTCCGGCGCAGTGAGTGGTGATTGGCAGAGCACAGAGCTGGGTGGGGTCTTGACCTGGTACCCTTCAGTGGCGCTGCTTCATTATTTTCTTTCTAATTTTGTCAACGCCCGGGACCCCGAGTAAGTGCATTTGAAATCACCTGCACGGCAGCTGCTGGCAAAGAAGCGAAATCTTTGTGTTCCCTTTAAGAGCGATGCCGCTAGACTTCTAAAAATATTCCTTAAGCAGTATGTAACTGTTGCCATAACTAAAATCCAGGAAACGCACAAATGTACACCCTCTCCTCCATCAGTGCTCTGCTGGTAGGAAACCGACGTGACCAGTGGTGTTTAACGTCCCTCCACGAGTTTCACAGTCACAAGTATATCAGAGTCCTCACATGTGACATGCCTCTTTTTCTTTTAAAGACTGTAAAAATGTGATTCTACCTCCCACGTTTTACTCCGTGGCTCCCTTTAAAATGTGATGCGTGGTGAATGGTCCTGGGGCTAATTGCGAACCCATTCCTTCAGTGGCTGTGTAAGAGTCCACACTGCAGGTTAGCACGGTTTATTCAGGTTCTCTGCTGCTGGGAACTTCCTGGTGACACAGATTCCATGTGTCTGATGCTGTTTATCTTAGATGGCAGTGCCTGCTTCTGAGAGTGACTTCCTAGGGTGGAACTGTTACTAGTCAAAGGGTGTTCCAGTTGGAATCTTGTGTTATTAGATTAGTTGAGGAGAAAGGTTATAATCATTCTCACCCCTGAGCCCTGCATAAGGATTTGATTTCCCCCACCCTTGAGACGTGGGATATTAGCAGCCGTGAGTGCTTTTATTAATCTGACGGGAGAAGATTGGCATCTGTTTTCATTTGAGGTGACTTTTCGTGGCTACTTTATTGTGTCTTGCAGATATCTTCTCACTGGGCTCAGTTCTTGCTGTCTTTTGCAATATTTAAGACTTTCCCAGTCATATGTCCATTTTCGCTTTCATAGTTTTGCCTATTTCACTCTGAGTTATCAATACAAAGGTCACACACATAGCCCTAAGATTTTCCTCCTAATACTTCAATTTTATTTTTTATTTTTTCTAGATGGGAGTTTCTCTGTGAGGCAGTCCTGGCTATCCTGGAACTCGCTCTGTAGACCAGGCTGGCCTCAAACTCACAGAGATCTCCCTGCTTCTGTCTCCCGAGTGCTGTGGTTAAAGGTGTGTGCCACCACCGCTTGGCTTTAATTTTATTATTATACCCACAACTTCACTGATCCAGAGTTTATTATTTTATTTTATTTGTGCGTTTGTGTATACACACACACACACACACACACACACACACACACACACACACACACACGCACACAGGACAAACTTGGCTGTTATTCCTCCTTAGGTGATATCTACCTTGTTTTTTTGAGGCTGAGTCTTTCACTGGGACCTGGGGCTCTGTGGTTAGCCTAGACGGGCTGTGATGAACCACGTGCACCCATGTGTCTCCACCTCCTCAGTGCTAGGATTAAGGGCTTGTACCACCATGCTCTACTTTTTACATGAGTGCTGGGGATTGAACTCAGGTCCTCCAGGCTGCACAGCGAGTTACCACATGAGCTATGTCCACAGCCACAGAACTGAATTTTTATAACCATGTCTTTACTCACTCAGCATTTTTTTTCACATACAACAGTAAGAAAGGGCCTAACTTTGTTTGCCTTGAAAGTTCATTTATAAGCAAGTCCTATTTTGGATTCTATTTAGTTTTTTTCTTTTCTCCCTTAATTGTCTATTTTAGGGTCAATACCTTTCCCCTGGCCCACTTTCCTCTTTCTCCTCCCCCCCCCCTTCAGGTGTTGGAGATTGGATCCCTGACCTTGTACATACGAGGCAGGCCATGTGCCACTGGGTCACACCTCCAGCCCAGTGGGTCATTTTGATCCTGCAAACTTCCTGGGCAAATGGGACCAACACATGGGGATCCGTGTGGGCAGGGAAGGGAAGCTAAGCCATGGGTGAACGAAATCCTTAGAACTATTATGCAAGCATTTCCCTGAAATAAAAAATCCTCGAGAGGTGCCCTGTGCGGATGGGAGAATCAACAGGAGGTGCAAGGAATCGAGACTTGGCCCTGAGATAGTGGCCCTCCTAGACCAAGACGGATTTGGCCGTCAAAGTGAACATCCCGGGCACTTGTAGGCCTTTTGGAATGCCGTAGCCCATTTAATGCTGGGGACTGAGGGAGTCTGTTCATTAAAACAAGATTGTTTAGAAAAGGTTTGAAATGAATGCTGGCCCAGACAAGCTGCAGAGCAGAGCTGAGGACATGTGCCCTAACCGTGATCCCCACTGCCCTGGCCTTGTGCTTAAGGATGCTTTCTCTGTGAGAAACAGATGCAGGATTGTTGGTCTTGTATTTTTCTGAATGCTTTGGGAGCCAGGCTGCTTGATGTGACGTCACCCCTACATGGTTCAGTGTGCTTTCTCCACTGAAGGATGCTATCTAGCCAGTGAAGACCTCTCCACTGAAGGATGCTATCTAGCCAGTGAAGACCTCTCTGGGTTAAGACATCAACACTGGAACATGCTTTCTGCCCAAGCTGCAGACTCTGTTCTAGTTCCATTAGACGTTAACGGTTCTGCTCTCTCTGTGGCCATCTGCTTTCCTCAAACCTGAAGCCCCCACAGGAGGAGACCAATGCTGGTTCATCCTAAAAGCTTCTTCCAAGGGAAACAGACCCGGCGCAGCATCCCGTCTGTATGCTTTGATTCTGTAAGAACACTTCCTTCTGTATTTCAGGCTTTTATGGGGGGAGGGGTGTTCATTGGAAGTTTTGAAGAGGTCAACAGCACTGTACCTTAGGGCTTTCCTGGAGGGAAGGGAGCAAAATGAAGCCTGTGGTGGTTTCTTACCATGGCTACACATCATGAGAAACTTGGCATGGATGCTTTGCAAACTTCCTGGTGAGTCCAGACCCCGTGGGAGGCATTTTACCACTGCAGAGTGGCTTTGGTGTGATGGTTCTAGAAGGAAAGATGTTGACACAGCTTCTGCTCAGCCTCTAGGACAGTGGTTCTCAACCTGTGGGTCGTGACCCATGGGGGGTTGCATATCAGATGTCCTGCATATCAGATATTGACATTACGATTCATAATAGTAGCAAAGTTACAGTTATAAAGTAGCAACGAAATAATTTTTATGGTTGGGGGTCACCACAACCTGAGGAACTATATTAAAGGGTCGCAGCATTAGGAAGGTTGAGAACCACTGCTCTAGAACCTCACGCTTCTTGGTACCCCTTGGGCTGCCACCAGAGAGGTGGCACACCCTCGGGTTCTTTAGACAAATACCTTGAGTGGGGACGAGGTAGCTCGCTGGGTAAAGGCGCTTGCTGCCAAGCCTGAAGGCTTGTTTGAGATCCCGGGGACCCACATGGTGGAAGGAGAGAACCAATTCCTGCAGGTTGTCCTCTGACCTCCACATGCATACTGCGGCATACATGCCATACATGCCCACAAATAAGTAAGTAAGTAAGTAAGTAAGTAAGTAAGTAAGTAAGTAAATAAATAAATGCAATAAAACCCCAAGTACCTTGAGATAATCATGTAAAGTGAAAAGGAATATTTAGCCTCCCATTTATAGAGGATTTGGCCCGTGATTGGTTGGCCGTGCTCGTGATGGGCCTGCAGTGAGGAAACACATTGTGGGGAGCGTGTAGTAAGGCAAACTGCTCATCTAGTGTGTGTGAGTGTGTGGGGGAGGGGTCTGGAATCTTGTTCTTCTTTTTGAGAACATAACCTTGCAATGACCTAGAGATCTCCCATTTGGGCCTCCACCCCGTAAAGTCCCATCACCTCTTAGTTGTGCTACCCTGGGAACAAGAATGCAGCACATGGGTCTGTGGGGGATCACTTAAGAGTCAAACCCTAGTGTCTGGTGGCTGTAATGGGTCTCTTTGCTCTCCTGGAGACTCTGGCTATGTGCCTGCTCTCCTGTGTACAGCCTGGACCTGCCTGTGCAGAGACTTGGCAGGTTGGGAATGGGATTTATAGGCCTGTGTCTTCTCAGCATGCCGGGCCTTCCTGGATTCTATTCCTGTGTTTAGTTACTTTAGCTGATCTTTCACCTTCTGATTTATTGAGCTATGAACAACAAATAAAAAATTACATGCATTTAAGATGGCAACATAGTGCTCTAGTATATCTCATGTGATGACTGCCCCACAACCAAACTCATTAACAACCCATCAGCTGACAACTGCCCGTTGGCGTTTTGTGGTGAGCCCATCAGACAGCCGCCATAGTCAACTTCCAGCATGAAGCACGCTATGAGCTGTCATTGTCCTGGCCTGCACTAGGAACCAGAACATGTACCTGAAGGTTTCTTTGTGCACTCGACTCACATCTCACTGGTGAGTTTGAAATGGTTGGTGGCTTCATGTAGTGATGAACTGCCTTCTCCTCCTCTTCACCTACGGCTGAGAGGTGTTGTATATTCCTTACGGGACACGGTACAGTGTGGTAGACAGCGGTTCATGAAGGGAGCCTAGAGGAGCCAAGAGTGTTAAAACACCGGCATTTTTAGGGGGTTCTGTGAGATACTGGGGCACAGTTAGTGAAATAAAGTGCGTCTTTGTATCAGCGGCTACAAAAGCCTGGAGTAAATAGTCTCAGAGGCTTCCTCCCCACCTCCTCTGAAACAGTGTCTCTTGTAGCACAGGCTGGCTTCGAACTTGTTATGTAGCTAGCTGTGGTTGGCTTTGCACCCCTGACCATCTTGCTTCCATCTGTCCGAGTGCTTGGTTTCCTAGTGCATGGGAGCACACCTGGATTATCTTAAATTTTTAGACTTTAAAATATTCAAATCTACCGTAACAAACCTAACCTTTAAAAATACTATTTTATTTTTTTTGTGTGTGTAAATATTTGCCTACATTTATGTATGCAAAATGTCTGTGCTTGGTGGCCACTGTCATGTGGGTGCTGGGAGCTGAACCTGGGTCCTCTGCAAGAGCAGCAAGTGCTTTTAACTTCTGAGCTCTCTCTCCAGCCCAAACAGCACATTTCAGATGGACATGAAAGTTAATTGTTCTGAAATGAATCCTTAAAACTTAAGCTGACTCTCTTGTAGAGAAAATTTGAAACATGATGAGATGGTAAAATTTTATTTGAAAAATAAGCCTTGCCATCATCTAATTATAAGATTAGTTCAGGCTTGTCACCTGTAATGAGATCAGTCAAAGTGAGTCATTTGTGTGTTTGGGGTCTGCATCTGTGGTTCTAACTGCAGATCAAAAGTACTCTGAAAAAAGCGGTATCTGTGCTGAACTTGTGCAGACTTTTCTAGTCATCCCTCCACAGTGCCGGTGCCTGTATGGAGCCTCGTTATGTTAGGCCTTGCATGCCATCGAGGAACAATTTAAAGCAAATGGGAGAATGTGTGTAGGTTCTATGCCAAGACATCCCTCTCCGCCGTGTGTGTGTGTGTGTGTGTGTGTGTGTGTGTGTGTGTGTGTGTGTGCACGCACACACATGCTTGAGAGGGCAGACTAAAACATCAAGTGTCCTGCTCCACCAATTTCCTCCATACACCTTTGAGACCAGGTGAGACCAGGTCTCTTACTGAACCTGGAATGAGGCTGCCAGCCAGCAAGGATCCTGCTGTCTTCATCCCCCACAGGACTGGGGGTTGCAGAAGTGTTCAATGACCATATCCAGCTTTTTATGTGGGTGCTGGGGATCCAAACTCAGGTCCTTAGACATGTGTAGCGAGTGTTCCTACCAACTGAACTATCTCCCAAGATGTTTTATTGCCATTTTACATAAGATACTTGAGCACCTTTGCATTTTAGTACCTGTGGGGGAAGAGTCCTAAAAACAGTTCCTGCAGACACTGAGAGATAGTCACAGACACTGAGGGGCAGCCACAGACACTGAGGGATAACCACGGACATTGAGGGACAGCCACAGACACAAAGGGACAGCCACAGACACTCAGGGTCACTGCAGACACCGAGGGACAGCCACAGACACAAAGGGACAGCCACAGACACAAAGGGATGACCACGGACATTGAGGGACAGTCACAGACACAAAGGGACAGCCACAGACACTCAGGGTCGCTGCAGACACCAAGGGACAGCTACAGACACAAAGGGACAGCCACAGACACAAAGGGATGACCACGGACATTGAGGGACAGCCACAGACACCGAGGGATGACCACAGACACAGAGGGACAGCTGTGGTGGCTCTCACTGAACGCATACGGTGGTCTGAGATACGTACGGTTTTGGAGTCCAGCAGCACTGGAAGGACGTTAGTGATTGTACCTGTCAAACATGTTGGTAAGCAGCTTGGCCTTGTTGAATATAAACTTACTAAATCCTCTGATTTAACAAATTATTATTTTCTAGTTACACCTAAGAATTTTTTTCAACCTCTCCCAAAGACAGGATCTTTATAGAAACTGACTTTTGGCCCTGTGTCAACAAAGAAAGAAAAACAGCGTCTATTTCCCACCTGCCACGTCCCCACATGCAGACACGGTGTCACCAGGTCCCCATCTCCTGGCTTGCTAGCACCCTTGGGCGCCGTTAGCGGGTGCGGGACACAGTGGTATTGGCTCTTCAAACAGGAGGGAAGTACACTAAGAAATGCCATGGACTGATGGAGGTGCCACATGACGCATGCCACATAGTAGAGACACACACATGCAAGTATACACATACATACAAATACACATATACATGCAAATACATGCAAGTATACTTGCACATATATACAATTACATACATATAAATACATACACAAATGCACACACATGCATACACAGATATACATACAAATACATGCATGTATACAAATATACATACACACACGCATACACACATACATTCAAATACATACAAATATATGCATAGACACAAATATGTACATATATACATAATACAATAATATACATGCACTATTACTCTATTACTCTGTTTTTGTTTTGTGTGTGTGTGTGTATGTGGTTCTATTAAACACCAGCTAACAAACCACAGCCATAGAGAAATCCCAGAATATTCTTAGTGCCCAGTGATATCCAGTTACATTTACGGTTCTTCCCAGCAGCCCAGATGATGTGCGGATTTCAATGACAAGGGTGGAATCGGAGCTCAAGGAATGAGGGAGCCAAGTGCTCCACTGTGGAGAAAGAATCTGGCACCATGTGCTCTCTGGCACTGGAAGCGGTGTAGCCAGCCCTGCCTTATCCATGGGGGATACCTCCCAAGACTCCCAGGCGATGCCCGAAAGCTTGGCTAGTGTGTTTCCTTGTACTTACCTTGCACTGTAGGCATAACTTCTGCAGTCTGAGGTCTAACATCAAACTAGCACAAAATGTTTCCCTTTCGATGTCGTGAATAGAAGATCTGTTCTTACTGTACGTTGTAGCAGCCTTAGCACATGTATTTTCCTTACTAAATGGAGAGGTTTCCATTGTTTACACAGGGAAGCACTTCCCACCCCCTGTTCTGCATCTGAGTTAGCCGCATGACTACTCTTGTGTGTTGGAGCTGTTATTAGGTAAAACCATGGTTACCCCAGTACAAATGCTTGGTAGCATGACTTTTGTCGTGGACGCACAGATGGCTTGGTAACTAGATGACCAAAGAGTCACCCACATATACAATTGGAGACATTGGATGTAAGGATGATTCATATCTCTGGCAGGACAGGGCAGGATGCTATGAGAGTCCACACTGCTTAGCACAGTATGTAGTTTAAAATTCACCAATTATGTCTGGGACTTTTCACTTAGTATTTTAGACCATGGTTGACTGTGGGAAACCCACAGAAAGCAAACCAGGATAGAAGTGGAGGCTGCTGGATATAGTTAAGGATGTGATGGTGATCTCAACTCTGACTTTAAAGTAGTATATGTTCGTGGCGATTAAAATTCAGAGAGTATGTAAGGCACAAACAGAACTGCATAACCCGTCCCTGGACTCCTGCTTGCTCTCCATTGCTCAGAGGTCAGTCTTTCGGGCATTATTCTTCCTCATTGGAGACACAAGCATCATTGTTTTTGTATCTAATGCCACAGTCTCGTGCCACTGAACTGTGGTTGGTAAGCCACCCTGTTTTTCCCCTCCGGTCTCCTCTCTGTTCTAGGTGCTCAGATATTTCACCACATGTACATGGAGGCCATAGCTGCTCCAATGTCTCTTCTTTGGTGCTGAACGCTTTGTAACTTGGTTCTTTCTAACCTGTGCAGTCTCGGTTCTTTTGAACGGAACTCCTGCAGAATATCAGACCTCCTGGGTTCACTTTGTGGGTTTCTTCATTTCTCTCCACAGTTTTTGTTTCTGTGCCTGTTGCTTTTCAAGCTGGGATATTTGTTCAAATCCATCCTCTGGACCGTCTAGTGAAATCTTCAGTGATGACTGCAGCAGGGAGAGAGATGGCTGATGGAAAGGGCACGGGAGTGTTGTGCTGCTGCCAATCCTGCCAACTGAAGCCTTTTCTTCCTCAGGGTAGAGAGGGTCTCACAGGGCCAAGGAAGCTGAGGAAGCTCCGTGTGCTCAGAAAGCTCATGAGACTTCCAAGGCCCCTCTGAGGTCCTGTCAGCATCAAGCAGTTGCTGGAGAAGAGGGGATTTCCATGATCTTGCCTGCCAGTGGTACGGCACCTCCAGTCATCCACACTGGAGTGTGCTTTTGGGTGATGGAGCGGCCTCAGAGTCACCAGTGCCTCTGTAAGCAACCTCCAACCCATGCTCCTGAGCGTGACCCCAGTGAACTTAGGTTCCCCGGGATAGACTTGGGTGGGATTGTTTCTTCTGTGCCCTGTGTCTCGTGTCTCCCCCAGGAAAGTCACATGACATAGACTGTCCCAAATATAGTTGTGCAAAGCTTTATTGAAGGGGCATGGTGGGGGGGGCAGTGGGAGAGAGGTACAGGAGGTCTCAGGGGTCTAGGCCACCCATGGGCAGCTCTCGGGGCCCTTTCTCTGTCACACAAGATGTCCTTGGGAGCAACAGACTCATCAGAGAAGAAAATATTTTCACCTTTCTGGTCATGGAGTGAAAACCAGGTTTCTTGATCAACTCAGGCAAAAACTAAGAGGAAACAAGTGTAAACTACTACGCCCAACATTTTCGCAAACATCTGACGGTTGCTATGGTCTGCTCCCTGGGCTGTCTCAGATCCTCCCTAGCACAGGCTGCCTCTGCGGACTGGCACATCCTTCTGGCTTTTAGCTGAAGATGATCACTGTGATGCTAGGTCCTGCGAGGCTCGTACAAGTTGGTGGTTGGGGGGCAGCAGACCAGGTGAGGGTCATCTGCTCGCTCAGATAGTAGTTGTTCTGTCTAGTGTTTGCCACTTTGACACCCACTAGAGTCGTCTGAGAAGAGACAGCCGCAGCTGAGGAACTGCCTCCATCAGACTGGCTCGTGGGCATGTCTGTGGGACATTTTCTTGATTAATGATTGATGTGGGCTGGTGGTCCTGGGTTGTGTAAGAAGGTCAGCTGAGCAAGCCATGAGGAGCAAGCCAGTCAGCAGTACTCCTCCATGGCCTCTGCTTCAGTTCCTGCCTCTGATTCCCCCGGTGATGGAATTTAAACACTTATTTAAACACTAAGTTGAAATAAACCCTTTCCTCCCGAAGTTGGTTTTGGCCCATGCTTTATTATAGCAACAGGAAGTGAACCAGGACAATAATCATAGTGACTTTTCTGTTCTCTTTCATATCTTATGTTAATTTCCTTAGTATTTGTGCAATTTTCTGGTTGTATTATTTGCTCATTTCTGCTTGATAGTCTTAATTGGAATTGAGCAAAATAAATTTTATGTTTGCACCAGGGACATTTCTTTTTTCTGTTAATTTTTCTGGAGCTATTGTGACTTCATTTTTCTTTAATGGTGGTGGTTCTTGATGATCCTTTGATGTCTATAGTGTTGAGGAAAAGAGAGGCTGGGCATATTTTCTTTACATGTTCTCTCTCTCCATTGAAATGTCCTGTCTGGGTGTGTCCAGGGCTCATCAGCTGACAGGCTTCATCTATGGATGCTTGAACTGGGCACAGTGAGCTCCTCTTTTGAAACAGTGTGTAATAATCTGAAGAACCTGCCTTGGGTATGACTACTCACTTTGGAGGCAGAAGGTTCATTTCCTTGTTGAAGGTAGTGTCCATTTGACTTCTGGAACACACACTAGTGTTGTTAGTGCCAGAGGTGTGAGGGGCTGAGGTACACACATCCTTTAGTACCTGCAGGCCAGACAGACTTATGAGTACAAACATTGTACTCCTCTAAAGCCCCTCTCACGGTGTGATGATGGGGAATGTCTTTCTGTACACTGTAAGTATGTGTTGCTCTGATTGGTTGATAAATAAAGCCTTTTGGCCTATGGCAAGGCAGCTTAGAGAAATCCAAACAGAGAGACAGGAAGAAGGTGGGGAAAGATGCCAGCCGCCACCAAAGGAACAACATGCCCGAAGACCGGTAAGCCATGGCCACGTGGCAACTTATAGATTGATAGAAATGGGTTAATTTAAGATATAAGAGTTAGCTAACAAGAAGCTTGAGCCATAAGCCATGGCCATGCAATTTGTAACTGTTATAAGCCTCTGTGTGTTTACTTGGGTTTGAGCGGTTACAGGACCAGGCGGGATACAGGAATTTTATAAGTGGTCGTGGGCCTTGGTGCCGGGTGAGACCAGGAAAACTTCCAGCTACAGTGCGAGCTGAGGTTCTACCCATAACTGGTCCTACCTTCTGCTCACAATTCACTTGTCCTCCTTTTCTCGTGTTCCGTGAAATGAACCACATCAGCAGGACTCCACAGGAGTGACTAGAGTCCAGGGCTGGTTAGCAGAGCCTGACTCTGGTGGCTGTCCCTTGAGCATGGCCCCAGTGTTCCGGATTGCATTCCATATCTCACGTTCCACTGCTCAGTGCAAGCTTTTCTGCTCTTATTCTAGTTATTGAAGGAATAATATTTATGACAATTTGAGTTGACCCATTTTCTTTTTCTTCCTGGGAAGCATGTTACTGTGTGTTGTGCCAGCTAAATCAGGGGCAGTTGTTGCTTTGGGAGAGAAGCAGGAACTTTCTGGAACAAAGAGCTCATTACTCTGCCTGAGTCCCAAAGCTAACTTCCTTGAGTCTCTAGAGAGACTGCAGCCGTGGAAAACAGGATTTATTGCAAGAGAAAATGAATATTGTTCCAGAAACCTTCCTTCATATACTGAAAGCAGAGCTAGAAGGCTCGAAAATGGTTTTATTCTTAAGTTCCATGTTAATAGGATGGAGGGCATGATGGAAGGGAAGTGCCCGTGGACTAGGAAGTAGGAAGGAATGGAAAGAGCCTCTCTGGGACTGGGGAGAGTTGTAGAGAGAGATTTGGAAGTGTAGATGGGACACAGCCCATCTACTGTATCCACATGGTAGACACCAGATGGGTAAACAGAGCCATCAGTGGTGGTTCCTGTACCCTCTGGAGATACCTAAGCCTTCTTATGCATAGGATAGTAAATATTTTGGGCTTTGTGGGCTGTGGGGGATTCTGTGGCAATTACTAAGTCTGCTGTTGCGATGAGAAATGCATAATACTGTGTATAAAAGCAGCAGGGCAATGCAGGCAAGTGTCAGAATTTGCTGGCCTCTTGTTGACATCTCTAGTTCTAAAATTTCCTATGAATTGCATGAATAGAAGAACACTATTTGGATTTCCGTGTTGATGGGACTTGTTAAAGGTAGCTTAAATACCCTTCTTTAAGGCCTAGCCTGCTGAGCCACCTGACCCTCCCACTCTCCCAAACTCCTCAAGCCACAGCATCTAGCTACCTGGGTCCCACATCCAGCGTCCCTGCTTAATCTGTTCACCCTTGCCTGCACCACAACCAACCTCTAGGCTTCCTCCAAGACTCACCCTAATTGCCCCTGACCCATAGGCCACCCCTAAGTCATACCCAGCCAGATCTACCACCACACTCCAGGCTGCACAAGGACACACATCAGCCAAGTCCCCTCTGTTCACCTGACTTCACACCACTTAAACCATTTCTAGCCTCAAGACCCAACCTTCCCTCAGCCTCCCTTCTGCCTCAACTTGCTCTCTCTGTATCAGACACAGAACTAACAAAAGAAATCCATATGCCCAGATCTCATCTCAAAAATACAATGTGAAAGACCAAGCCATGTCTCCTCTCCAAAGCCTACTAGTCCAATAGAATTTCAAAGAACAATTATAAACTTCAACAAAGAATTCAAGGAGTTCAAAGAAGTCACAAAGAAACAGTTCAATGAAATTAAACCGAAAGAACGTAAGGAGAATAAATGCCTGAGTGATGTTCAAGAAAACACAGAGGTAAGGCTGATGGACATGACAAAGATAATCCAGGACCTGAAAATGGAATTCAGTAGAAACATTGAAGAGGACTCAAGCTGAAATAAAGATGGAATTGAAAAAGTCCAGTGACTCAACTAGAAAATTCAAAAGGAAAGTCTTACATGTTGAGTGAATCAAGCAGAAGATAGAAGATCAGGACTCAAAGATAAAATAGAAGATCTAGACCACATAAGCAAGGAATATGAGAGTTAAAATAAACCACAGGGAAGAGGAAACACAGGACACCATGAAAAGACTAGATCTTCAAAATACAGGCAAAGATGAAGGAGATCACCAGTCAGTGGCGAAGACCAGATCTTTAATAAGATCATGGATGAAAACTTCCCCAAGCTAAGGAAAGACATACCATACAGATGTAAAAACCATACAGCATACCAAATAGACAACACCAGGAAAGAAAACCCCCAGTGTATAACAGTTAAAGTATTAAGTATACAGAGCAAAGAAAATATATTTAAGAGGCAAAAAACACAAGTCACATATAAAGGAAAACTCATCAGAATAATGGCTGATTTCTCAGTTCTGGAAAATTTGAAAGCCAGAAGAGCCTGGAGTAATGCATTCCAAGTTTTAAACAACCACAATGGCCAATCTAGACTGATATGTCCAACAAAGTCATTTTACATAGTTGAAGGAAAAAGAAAAACTTTCCGCAACATAAACAGTCTAAAAAATTATATTCAACAAACCAAGCCTGGAGAGAACATAGAAAGCAATATTTTGGGCTGAAGAGAAAAATGAATATAGCAGAGACACTGGAAAGAAATATGAAGCCATAATTACTGAAATAAAAAATACCATTGAGAATACCAGCACCACCAAAAACCAACACCGCGATGACCGCAGTTAACAGAAACATTTCAATAATAACTCCAATGATCTCAGTTCTACAGTCAGATGACACAAAATGACTGACTGGATCAACAATCGAAACTTCACATCCATTTTCTACAAGAAATATATCTTAGCTTTGATGCTAGGCCACCTTGCTGGGTATGGTGGCACAGGCCTTTAATCACAGCACTCAGGAGGCAGAGGTAGGCGGATCGCTGAGTTCAAAGCCAACCTAGTCTACAAAGTGAGTTCCAGGACAGCCAGATTGTTACTCAGAGAAACGCTGTCTCAAAAAGCAAAAACAAAAACAAAACAAGAAAACAAAAAACAAAGAAAGCTAGGCCACCTTAGATAATAAGATGGATGAAAGTACTCCAATCAAATGGGATCAGGAAGCAGGCAAATGTCGCTGTCCTAATGTCTGACAAATAGATTTCAAACTAAAACTATTCAGAATATCTAAAGAGGGACACTTCATTCTAATCAACAGAACAGTGAACCAAGAAGACATTGCTATCCTTAACATATGCATCAAACTCTGGTGTACTCAGTTTCATTAAAAGGTACTACTGGATTTAAAGACACAGATTAGCATCAACCCATTAACGGTAGGCGACTTCAATACTCCACTTTCTCCAATAGATAAGTCACCTAGGCAAAAAAATAAGCAGGGAAACATCAGAATTAGTTACATCAAATGGGCTTAACACATATCTATAGAGTAGTCTACACAAACACCAAAGAATACACATTCTACTCAGCAGCACATGGAAACTTTTCTAAAACAGACCACATCCTGGGACACAGAACAATTCTTTACAAATTCAAAACGATGGAATTAACTCAATGTGTCTTTTATGAACATAGTGCAATAAAACTTAAAATTGACAGCAAACGAATCTCTAGTAAATACACAAACTCATGAAGATTAAACAATTTGTTTTAATGATGAATAGGTTAATGAAGAAATCAAGAAAGGAAGAAAAAAATTTCCTGAACTAAATGAAAATGAAAACACAACAGAACAAAATCTCTAGGACACATTAAAAATGTCCTATGAGGGATATTTATAGCTCTAAGTGCTTACATTAAAAAGTTAGAGAGATCACAAATAAATGACTTAATGATGAAACTCGAAACTTTGGAAAAACAAGAACAAACCAAACCCAAATCCACTTGAGAGCAGTAAATAATAAAAACCAGAGCAGAAACTAATGGTACAGAAACAGAAAAACAATACAAAGAGTCAATGAGTCTATGAGCTGGATTTTTGAGAACATAAGCAAGATTGACAGGCCCTTGGCCCAATGAACCAATAGAAAGAGAGAGGACACAATTGAACAAAATCAGAAGTGAACAGGGAAACATTATGACAGACACCAGACAAATCCAGAATATTAGAAGGGAACACCTTTAGAACCTGTACTCCATTAAATTGGAAACCCTAAAAGAAATAAATGAGTTTCTAGATTCAGCCAAACCACCAAAATTAAACAAGAAGTCAACAGCCTAAACAGACCCCATAACAAATGAGATTAAAACAATAATAAAAAGCCTTCCACCTAAAAGAAAAGTCCAAGGTCAGATCCAGATAAAATCCTTGTTATTTTACCCACCTCTCCCCTTCTACTGTTTCTATCACACTCCCTTATTAGAGCACTTTGTCCACCCCCCCCCCGTCTTTCCTATTTCACCCAGCAGATCCCTTGCACCGTTCCCTTCTCCATTGCTCCCCCACACCTGCAGGGGTCCATTGTTACTTTCCTGGTTTCTTCAGTTACTCCAAGCTATGAACTCAGGTCTAGAGATTTGGAGGTAGGAGCCTCCAATGAGAAAGAACATGCTGTGTTTGTTTTTCTCGGTCAGGGTTACCTCACCCAAAATGATCTTTTCAGTCTGTCCATGACATGCAAAGTTCATGATCTCATTTTTCTTTACAGCTGAATGGTTTTCCATGGTGTATATGTATCACATTTTCATTATCCATTCCTCGGGTGAAAGTCAGTTTGTTCCCATTTCCCAGCTGTTGTGATTATGCAACGATGAACAAGACTGAGCAAATATCTGTGGAGTGGGATGATGAGTCCTTCAGACATCATCAAGGAGTGGTACACTTGGTCTTATCATGGGTTTATTTTTCAGCTTCGGGGGAATTCACCACACTGATTTCCATAGTGGCTGCACCGGTTTGTAATCCCACCAACAGCAAGTAAAGGTTCCCTTTCCCCCAACACCCCTCCAGCATGTGTTGTGGTTGTTTGGCTGAACTTTGCCATTCTGACTGGAGTAAAATGGAATCTCAAAATTGTTTTGATTAGCATTTCCCTAATTGCTAGGGAGGATGAATATTTTTTTGAGGTAGTTCTAAGCCATTTTTTCCCTTCTTTTGAGAACTGTCTGTTCATGTCCCAAGCCAATTTTTTGAATGGGTCATTTGTTTCTTTGATTCTTCTTTTGAGTTCTTTACATATTCTGGATATCAATCCTCAGCCAGATGTGTAGCTGGTGAAGATCCTCTACCATTCTGTGGTCTTCTTCCAAACTATAGAATCCAGGCTACTGTCATTCTTTGCAGAAATAGGAAAAAAAAACTATCCTAAAATTCATATGGAACCATAAAAGGCCCATGATAGCTTAAACAATCCTGAACAATAAAGACTAAAACAATGATGGAGGGGTTACCATTGCAGATCCTAAGATATACTACAGAGACACCGTAATAAAAACAATATGGTACTGACACAAAAAGAGCCATGTGGACCAATGGAACAATACTGATCAGGGTGGTAGGACTGAATGATCAACCATGAAATGTGGCTGTGTGTCCTATGTGGCAAAGGTGTGTTGTATATGTGATTAAAGGTGTTGAAATGGCCAGATCATGCTGGGTTATCCGGTGAGCCCAGTGTCAGCACAAGGGTCCTTATGGAGGGATACAGAGCATTTCTGTGGCCATAGATGTGATGACAATCAAGAGATTAGGATGCTGTAGAAGGAAGTCACGTGCCAGAGTCTGCAGGCAGCTGTTGAAGCTGGGAAAGACAAGGAAAGGGTTCTTGGTTCAAGAGAGGGAAACAGGTGCTCTGTTCATGCCTCAACAAGGAGAGAGGCCTCTTGACACCTTGAACTTAGCTCAGCGAGACCTATTTTTAAACTTCTGACTCCCAGAACTGTGGCATCAAACAGCTGTGTGGCTTCAAAACCAGCGGGATTGTAATTTGTTTGAATAGCGGTGGGAAAGGAATATGGTTGAGAAATCCAGGGGCATACTGGGGAAAACGGAAGACATTAGCTTTTGTTCTGGTGGTCCAAGCATGAAATATGAACAACCCAGCTGCCCTTCAGCCTAGCAGAGCCTGCTGGGATCAGAATGGAGCAGGAGCTGTTACCACACTCTTACTTCTGGCTCAGGTGACAGCATATGAAGTGATGTGTCTGGGTGGTCACAGTGTAAGCTAATCAGGACAGACACGAGACCTGATATTGTTGTGTCCTTACTTAGGGACATCACTCAGAGTGACTCACACACTATCTCACTTAAACCTTGCATTAATTCTCTGAAGACTGAGTTGGTGTATGCCTGTTTTTGTTGGCTAGAGATTGTCAGGCTCATTCCCTCTGAGGAGATCTCTTTGAGGAGAGGGTTGGGGAGGGATTTGTGTGGAAAATGGAAATTGCAACATGGCCTTGGATGGTAGGATAGAGAGCAAGTGTATGGATCCTGGGTGCTGGGTACCCGGCTGGGGCCAGGAACATGGACACAATTGGTATAGCCCACTTGTGTGTTTGGAAATCCGTGAGGCTTCATGTGTCCTACCTGGTGGTCCTGGATGCCCTAGCAGAGGAGGGTTGAGGCAGCAAAATGAGTCTGCCTCTGCTGAGCAATGACATTAGGGACCACAGGGCTGGCAGCCTGCTGCTCTCCAGGTGTCCCCATCCATTGCCTCTCTTGCTCCCAAGTTGTGGGTGGGTGGACTTACATGGGGTCAAAGACACTTGGCCTGGTGGATGGTGAAGAAAGTTTGTGGAGTGACTGAAGGGCTTCTTTGGCTTTTCTGATTTTGTTTTTGTTTGGCCTTGTTTTTTGCCATTTGTGGAAAGGAAGGATTGAATGTATGCTGCCCCCAGAGCAGACCACACTGAGGCCTGGTAGAAACGCAGAAACCCATCAGTCCCTCATCAAGCATATCCAGGTGGATAATGCGGTACTGTGCTGAGGCGACAGAGCAGGTGGCACAGGTTTCTCAGAGCACTGGTTGGTGAGTCTCCGAGTTCTTACCTGAGGGAATGGCAGGAATGTGGGGGACATGCTGGTCTCTACCTCCAGATCTGGGGGTGGAATGAGTTCTTGCTAGGTATTCTCACCATGTAGACCCTGCAGACATATTAGGCTCTTCCTCTTGGTCCCAAATGAGTGACATATTCACAGGGTCTCCCAAATGAGAATCTGAAGGCCAGGTATGGGGTTAGGGGGTTGCTACCGGAAGCTGGAGCCAGAGTGCAGAGGAAGAGCCTTGGGTGGGGGAAGAACCTGTGGTGGAGATGGTTCTAAAACAAGTTAATGATTCTCAACCTTCCTAATGCTGTGACCCTTTAATACAATTCCTTATGTTGTGGTGACCTCCAACCATAAAGCTATTTTCGTTGCTACTTCATAACTGCAATTTTGCTCCTGTTATGCATGCCTGCACACCATTAGTGCCTGGGACCCACAGAGGCCAGAAAAGGGTGTTGGAGTTCCTTGAACTGGAGTTATAGATGTGCACTGCTGTGTGGATTTGGGGACTTGAACCTGGGTCCTCTGGAAAGAACGGTCAGTGTGCTCTTTAGCTACTGAGCCATCTCTCCAACCCCATAGATTACTTGCCACAGAACAGGTTCCCAGATCCTCCTGATATTTTAATTGGTTTGCAGTAAATTTATGAGTCAATCTAGGGAGATTAATGACTTCATAGGTCTGAACCATTCTCTATGAGAGTATTATTATTTTTCATTTAATTTCTTTTTTTTTTTTTTTTTTTTTTTTTTTTTGGTTTTTCGAGACAGGGTTTCTCTGTGTAGCTTTGCGCCTTTCCAGGAACTCACTTGGTAGTCCAGGCTGGCCTCGAACTCACAGAGATCCGCCTGGCTCTGCCTCCCGAGTGCTGGGATTAAAGGCGTGCGCCACCACCGCCCGGCTCATTTAATTTCTTATTTATTTGTCTCTCTTCCATTCTGTAACGACATAGATGATGGTGGACAATCCATAAGAAAAAAGAGGTTTATTTAGCTCTCACAGTTTTGAAGGTGGGAGGTCCAAATATCGTGTTGTTCATTCTGCTGAGGGCTCCCCTGGCTGCATCACATCATGGTGGGTGGCGCTGTGGTGGTGTGAGATCACGTGATAGGACAGGGAGCCAGAAAGGGGATAGGCTGGCCATGGTCTTTGTAGTAACTCTCTCATAAAAACTAACCAGGAGCCGGGCGGTGGTGGCGCACGCCTTTAATCCCAGCACTTGGGAGGCAGAGCCAGGCGGATCTCTGTGAGTTCGAGGCCAGCCTGGGCTACCAAGTGAGTTCCAGGAAAGGCGCAAAGCTACACAGAGAAACCCTGTCTCGAAAAACCAAAAAAAAAAAAAAAAAAAAAAAAAAAAAAAAAAAAAAAAAAAAAAAACAAAAACTAACCAGGGATCCATGAGACCTTCCAAAGGCAGCACTTCCAGTGGCTGATGACAGCCTGAGGTTCTACCTGCTGAAGGTGCTCCTCTGGAAGCCAACTACGTTACTCCTCTCAAGGCTGTGACGAAACGCAGGACCTGAAGGGAGGAGTGTTCATTTTGGCTCAGAGCTTAAGAAAGGGACACAGCCCATCATGGCAGGGGTGTGACGCAGGCTGGTCACATGGGTCTGGAGTCAGGAAGTAGGCAGCAGACCGGACCAGGCTACAAAAACTCAGGCCCCCCCCCCCCCCCCCCCCCCCAGGAATCCATCTCCTCCAGCCAGGCCCTGCCTTCTCAAGGTTCTACACCTTTCCACACAGCATCACCACAGAACAGTGGGACAAAGCGTTCAGACCTGTGGGACTCCCACCTTCAAACCACAGCCCCGAGCTTCGGGAGCAGGACCATCAAACCATACTGTCGTCCATGGAGAGTTTTCCAGTTCTGAGAGAGTTCTGCCGCATCTGACCAGTTCTTTTCAGGTGTTACCGGGAGTGGGATTGTTTGATTCCTTCTCAGTGGGTCTTCTAAGTGGCTCTATCCATTTTCTAACTGGTTTTGCTTGTTTATAGGAAAAAGACAACTTTCAAATTTTATAGTCAACTTAATAAATACTCTTAATTATTCTAGTAGTTATTACTTTTTAACTCTTCTGTGGCTTTTAGGTATTTGTCATTTATCAGGGATAATAATGATGATGATACTTTATCTCCATTTATTGTTATCTAGATATTTTGGGTTTGTTCTGTCATCCCACAAAAACCATCAACTTTGTCTTTTTTTTTATTGCTTCGTATCTCTGTTGTGAGTCCTTGTGGTGTATGTCCTCTGCTTGATGGATTAGAGTCTGCCTGTAGTCTTCGTGGTGTGTGTGTGTGTGTGTGTCTATGTGTGTGTGTGTGTGTGTGTGTGTGTGTGTCTGTGTGTGTGTGTCTATGTGTGTGTGTGTGTGTGTGTGTGTCTATGTGTGTGTGTGTGTGTGTCTGTGTGTGTGGTGTGTGTGTGTCTATGTGTGTGTGTCTATGTGTGTGTGTGTGTGTGTGTGTGTGTGTGTGTGTGTAGGTACATAAATGAAGGTCAAAGAAAGACTCATAGAAGTTGGTTCCTGCAGATGGGTTCTAGGAATTGAGCATAGGTTGTCAGACTTTTGTGGTAAGGTCTGTTACCTGCTGAGCCATTATGCTGGCCCTATACATTTTTTTTTTCAATTAAAATGTGTTTATATTCTGGTGGTCTTAAAATCTTCAAAATTTTTCACGTTTTTGCTTTAAAAGACAATTAACTTATGGCAAAACTAACGAGGTAACAGTTATCAAGGAGGGTTTAAGCTCAATGAATTATATTTGTAGCCTTTACATGAGAGTATTATTTGCTCTGGTAGTTGTCTGACTTCGGCAATTCATGCTGAGATAACAAACTTTCCACTAAGCTCCTGAGAGAGCTTCCCAAGTGACTTTAGTTATTTATAATACCGCTTAGCTGTGAGTGGAGTAAAGGAGCATTTGCTGAGTGAGGTCATATACCTAACTCCTTGGCCTCCGCCATCCTTGCGAGGACTTGTTCAGTAATTGTTTTAACTGTGCATTTGTGGTGTTCCTTTAATCTGGTTTTGGAAGTGTTTGGGGAGAGTGAAGAACAATGATTTTTTTCTATTTATTTATTTATTTATTTATTTATTTATTTATTTATTTTTCATTTTACATACCAACCACAGTTCCCCCTCCCTCCCCTTTACTCACCACCCCCCCACCCCCCCACCCCCCATACACTCCTCATAGGGGGTAAGGCCTCCCTCAGGGAGTCAACACAGGCTGGCATAACAAGCTGGGGCAAGATCAAGTCCCTCCCCCTGCATCAAGGCTGAGCAAGGTATCCCACCATACGGAATGGGCTCCAAAAAGCCAGTTCACGCACCCAGGATAAGTCCTGGTCCCACTGCCAGGGGCCCCACAAACAGATCAAGCCACACAACTGTCACCCACATTCAGATGGCCTAGTTCAGTCCCATGCAGGTTCCCCAGCTGTCAGTCCAGAGTCTGTGAGCTCCTACTAGCTGGGGTCAGCTGTCTCTGTGGTTTCCCCATCATGATCTTGACCCCCCCACCCCTTGCTCCTATAATCCCTCCTCCCTCTCTTCAACTAAACTCCAGGAGCTTGGCCCAGTGCTTGGCTGTGGGTCTCTGCATCTGCTTCTATTAGTTACCGGATATAGATTCTGTGATGACAATTAGGGTAGTCACCAATCTGATTACAGGGGAAGGCTAGTTCAAGCACCTTCTCCACTATTGCTAGGAGTCTTGGCTGGAGTCATCCTTGTGGGTTCCTGGGGATTTCTCTAGCACCAGATTTCTCCCTAACTCCATAAAGGCTCCCCCTATCAAGACGTCTCTTTCACTGCTCTCCCTCTCCATCCCTCTCCCAACTGGGCCATTGATCCCTCATGCTCTCATCCCCCATCCCCTCCCCTCTATACCCCTTCTCCCCCAGTTTACCCAGGAAATCTTAACTATTTCCCCTTCCTGGGACAAACCATGCGTGCCCCTCTTAGGGTCCTCCTCTTTACCTAGCTTCTCTGTGGTTGTGGATTGTAGCCTGGTTATCCTTTGCTTTGTGTCTAATAGAGGAACAATGATTTTTTTTAATTAATTAATTAATTTATTTATTTGGATTTTTTGAGACAGGGTTTCGCTGTGTAGCTTTGCGCCTTTCCTGGATCTCGCTCTGTAGACCAGGCTGGCCTCGAACTCACAGAGATCCGCCTGGCTCTGCCTCCCGAGTGCTGGGATTAAAGGCGCGCGCCACCACCGCCCGGCAGATTTATTTATTTTTATTTTATGTGCGTTGGCATTTTGCCTGCATGTTGGTCTGAGTGAGGGTGTCAGATTTTGGAGTTATAGACAGTTGTGAGCTGCCATGCGGGTGCTGGGAATGGAGCCCGAGTCCTCTGGAAGAGCAGTCGGTGCTCTTAACCACTGAGCCGTCCCTCCAGCCCTGGAACAATGATTTTGAAGCCATTCTGTTTGACTCTGTGCTGTGGACAGTTGTCCCTCTCTGAAGGACCTTGTGTTTAGGAAGGAAGGAAGTATGAATGTCCTTCCTCTATCTAATTCCATTCCCCCTTTTCATTCTTAGAGTTAATTCTACCCCAGCTCCACATGAGGCTCTTGGTGAAAAACCAGTCACTATGCCCCACTCACAGAATGAGCTCACCACTCAGGTTCATTGGATTTCAAGACCCAAAGGAAGTTTCTAGAACAAATGCCCTCGTTTCCAGTCGTATGAGGATTTAGGATGGTGCTGTCACAGACGTTTAGTCACAATTAGGAGAGAGCCAGAGGAGGATTGTGTGGAACCCCAGACTCGAGGCAGAGCAGAAGGTACAGAAAAATCACGACTCAGTGACCCTGAGCACTGACAACAGCTCATGCCTGAGCTTGTCAGTCTGAAGCCAACGGGCTCCCTTTATTGTACGTGTCATGTGAGTTCAGAGATAAAGACAAAGACGCCCGATTTCGGACTTCCTATAATGAAAACTACAGCTCATTTCTATCTGCTTCAAACATAATTGTTTTCCTTCCGAACAAACTGAAGGATAGCAGATAGGACTCGAGTCTCTTATGCCGTGAGCTTCCTTGTCTTCTCCTCTTTAATGACTTGGCTAAGTTGAGATAGCTGTTGTGGATGTTATTGGTTTCAAGTGTGTGATGTATTCTTTCAATATGCAGTTTAATTTAAATTAGCATAGTTTTAAAAGTTGTGCTCAAACACACAGAGCACAAAGTTCTCTGTCAAGCACAGGAAAAGTGCAGTTCAACACTGTTCAGAATGCTCACATGGCTCTGTCATCATTTTCCAGAGCCTTGCATCTCATGCCCATCAAACAGATTCCCTATTTCCCTCTCCTCTCATGCTCTCATGGCCACCATTGGGTTTCCTGTGTCTATGAACTTGAATGTGTATGTAGTCTGTATAAATGGAACCTCACAGTTTAGTGCTGTGATGACTGGCTTACTTAGTTCAGTGTCCTCAGGGCTCCTCTGCATTGTTACATGTGTCAGAGTTCCCTTTCCTCTTGAGGCTCAGTGACATTGCAGTGCATGCATCACCCAGGCTGTGCCTGCTCACAGGTTGTTATGAATGCTGTTGCTGTGTGCATGGGTGTGCAGATGTCTCTTTGAGATGCTAATTTCAGTTATTTTGAATATATAACAAAAAAGGACTTTCTGGGTCTTCTGCTAATTCTATTTATTATCTATCTATCTATCATCTATCTATCCATCATCCATCCATCCATCCATCCATCCATCCATCCATCCATTCATCCATCCATCCACACACCCACCCATCTATCTGTCTATGATGCAGAGTCTCTCTATGTAGCCTTGACTGGCCATTTTGAGTGACTGTTCTGTTTCTTATCAGAACTCCCATTGTGCCTGTGTTGGCCCCTCTTTACCTATCTTTACTATTTTCTCATAACTGCTCTCTATCTTGTTCAGCATTGTATTGGTGTGTGTGTGTGTGTGTGTGTGTGTGTGTGTGTGTGTGTGTGTGTGTGTGTGTGTTTGCACTTTTGAGTGGGTGTACTTGCCTGTAGGTCAGCTTTAGGTGTCTTCCTCTATCACAGTCTCGTTTGAGACAATCTCTCACCCAGCTTGGATCTTTCCACTTTGGCAAGGCTGACGGACCAGTGTGTCTCCAGGAGCCACCTGATTCTACCCCCCCATCCCTGTGGCTATAGGCTTCACGGCCACATCTGGCTCTGTGTGGGTGCTGGGGACCCAAGCTCAGGTCCTGATGCTAGTACATCAAGTGCTTTCCCCACTGAGCCATCTCCCCACCCCCTGCACTGTTTGTAATTACTAAAATCACCATCCGTGCTGGGCCCCAACTTATTATCTCGTTGTGGACGGGATCGATTCCAGTTTCATTCATCTCCAGCACTCATTTTTTTGTTGTCTGAGAGTTTCACATGTGTGTATCTGTGCCTCATTCTTCTGTTAGTTCCATAAAGTGGGGATTACTTTGCTCGTGGGCATTTTGATATCTGCCTCCTTTTCAAGCCTTATCTAGCTCTTCCCTTTATTTTCCTCCGTCATTTCTGTCCTTCCCAAGTTGGCTGACATTTGCAGTCATTTGTTTTCTGGAATCCTGTTGGTGATTTTTAGCATCTTCGGGTACTTGGTATGACCCTGCTGCCACTGCCTGCCATCTTGTGTCACTCTGACCTTAGAGGAGTCACTCCCTTTACTTCTGCTTGTTAAAAGCCATGGAGTAGGGCTTCCCTTGTGTATGACACTGTCAGTTTGGGTACCATTCCGTATTTTTCATGTAGGATTTCCAGTGTAAAGTCATCTCACAGTGTGTCATACCTGAAGTCTCCTGACAGCGTGGTTCTGAAGGCAACAACAACTTCAAGTTTTGATTCTTGTGAAGTGTTAATGTCTGGTAGCAAAGCAGAAACGTGTTACGTATTTTCAGTGATTCTTGACTGAGCACACAGTTTCTCCTCAGGTGAGCCTGGTTGATGACACCAGCCATAAGCATCAACAATGCTTGGGGTCTGTTTAGGATAGAGATTGTATTCACAGTGTCCTCTTTTGACCAACTGCAGAAAAAGCACAATGGTCTCTTCATTTGTGGTTTCTCTTTCTTCGTTTTCAGTCACTCATGATCAACCACAGTCTGAAAACACGAGTGGAGAATTACAGAAATAAACACTGTATAAGTCTTAAGTGGTTTGCCAGTCTGGCTGGTGTCATCTCGTGCTGTCTGTTCAGGATGCGAATCGTTCCATTGTATATCCTATCCACATGGTATAGACACCTTTAGTCACCTGGCAGCTGCCTTCCTCATCACATCGACTATCACGGTACTGTAGTGCTTGTGTGCCGGCACCTTCTACAAGTGCCCTCGTGCCATGTCACGGTACCTCCATCCCCATTTCCTCTCATCACATACGCACTGTATCTTCTGACGCCATCACAAGAAGGGTGTTGTGCCACAGACATCTCCAACAGAGCTGTCTCATCGATGTTCAAAGATTAGTTGAAACATTAAATCAGTAAAATACTGTCTTTTCAGATTGTAAGCTTATTTTCATTGAAAGATAATGGAAAATATGAGAAATTGAATAATAAATACTATTTGCAAATGAAAAAAAGAAGAGTATTGTGCAAGGAAAGAAGAACAGAGGGAGAGACTATGTGCATACAATTTTTTATTATAGGATGTCATAATTGTTCCATTTTATTATTAATTTTTGTTGTTAATATATTAATATGTCTAATTTAGACATTAAATTTTATCGCAAATAAGTGTATTTATGAAAAGCAGTGTGGATAGGTAGGTTGGTAGGTAGTTTGGTATGGAGGGTGCTTTGAAGTATCCCCTCAGGATCAGGAAATGTGTTCTGAGGATGAGGAAGGACTCCTGCATTATGACTTCATCAGAAGAATTAGTAACAGACAAGGTGGCCATCAGCAACTGTTTTGTGACAAAAGTCTTGCCTCATGGCTGCAGTACAATATTGTGATTCACACCTATACGAAGGCCCTTCTTCTAGGAAGAATTTTAGAAAAGGAAATACCATGATAGATGTTGCTTCCATGAAAAATCCGGCTAATAGAAATGACATTCATCCCCACATTTCCCATTCTCTTTTTTAATGTCGTACTCTTTTTGAAAAAAAATATTAAACCAAAATTTTTAAAGTAATGATCTCACTATACAGTCCCACTAGCCTGGAACTTGTTATGTAGACCAGGCTGGCCTCCAACTCATAAAGATCTGCCTGCCTCTGCCTCTCAAGTGCTGGGATTAAAGGCGTGGCCACCACACCAAGCAAATGTCAAGCTGCCTGAGTATTAAGCTTTATTTTCATTCATAGAATTCCTCCGTGGTCCTGTTAGCTCTCTTGGCTGCTTAGATACTGCTCATTCGCTGCGCTCATGGTCTTGACCTTTCCCGCCCTTTAGTATTGACAACATAATTTCAAAGCATATTGGAAATCACCAGATGTCCTGCCTTTCCTCTTTGGTTAATCTCAGAATTTCACCTTATCCTTAATTGCATTCTGTATCTGTGGAAATGAAACAGCTGTTCTGGAAAGCCAGCTGGAGCTTAGGGTTGGAAAATATTCGGTCATGATCCTTACTGTGGATCAGTTGTTCTCATCAACTTATCCTGTCTTAAATGTATCAGGATCTTCCCCAAAGACCTAGCAGCTGATGCTTATTCAACTTCAGAACTTAGCCACGTGAAAAGCAGCCTTCTGCCCACTCAGTAATGCCTAGTCTTAGTGCGTATCACGGGGTAAGCTTATTGCAGATGTTTGACGGATGGATAGTCAGATGTGTAAATGGCAGTTCGGATTCCGCCCCATACATTGCTGGTGTCGATAGCTACATTCCACCAGAACCCTCATGCCTGGTGAAGTGGATGTATGCATAGCTCTTTCTCAGTTTGTTCCTCTCCTTGGCAGCTAGCAGATTTCTTTTGACATTGCTTGCACGAGACACCTCAATATCAGAGTGTTAACATGTGAAGAGAGGCGGTGTGAGAGGGGAATGCAGAACGGATCCTGGTGTTGCCATCCTGCTTGGCGGAAGATTTCTGCCATGGATCTGCCGAAGGCAAAGCCAAAGCCTGACTTCCCCTCTCCCCAGCACCTGGAGCGGTCTAATCCCACTTTGAAAGAATTTGAGATGCAATGTGCATGTAACTTTTACCTCACTATTTTTAAGAGTGCACTCGAGTAGTATATCCATATTGTTGTGGAGCCATTACAACCCACTAACTACTTGTAGGATTTTCTTCATCTTGCAAAACTGAAACTCTATTCGCCCATCCCCCCTCCCCCAGATAGCCCCTGGCAACTACTGTCCTATGCCCTGTCTCGGCAGTTTGATTACTAACTGAATTATTTTGTGTCAAGTGCTGATTAACCCAGAATGTGGACATGTCCTGCTCTAGTATCTACCTATCCAGTTTAGCATCTAAACTTGTGATTTCTTCTCTTCTCCATATTACTCTGTTTTGTAAAATTATTACATTTAAAGTCCTATTTAGAAATTTTCTTATGTAAATGGACGGAAAAAAATTGTTCAAAATGATTTTTTTTCAGCTCAGGGCATTGAACCTAGGGCCTTGTACATATAACTAGACTATCCCAGTCAAAAAGTGAAATATTTGTCTGCATGTATATGTGTGTGTGTGTGTGTGTGTGTGTGTGTGTGTGTGTGTGTGTGTGTGTGTGTGTGTTTGAAACAAGATCTTACTATGTTAAACTAGGTCTCAAGTGATCGGTCCTCTTGCCTCAGTCTCCCCAGAAGCTGGCTTAGAGGTTTGAGTCACCATGCCTAGCTTCAAAATATTTTGAATAAAACATTTGGTCAATATAAATTTATATAAAAATAAATAAAAAACAAAACAAATACTATATATATTTAATAGAATGTGCTTTGTAAATAGCTCTAGTTTGGCTCAACCTCATTTATAGGAAATCTGAAGAGTGGTAAAACAGAGAATGGGCCAAGGAGATAGCTTGGCAAGTTGGAAGGGCTTCCAGCATGAGCACTGAGTATGGATTCCCAGATTCCACATAAAAGCCAGGTGGCTGTGGCAGCCCCCCTGTAATCCCCGCCTGCAAGAAGTGCTGACAGGGAAGCTTGTCTAGCCAGACAAAATAAAAGCTCTGAGTTTGGAGAGAAACCCTGCCCCAGTGTATATGGTGGAGAGCAATAGAGGAAGATGCTTGAGATCAACATCCAGTCTCTACATACACATGTGCACCCATGCAACCACACACATGTGAACACACATGCAGATACTCACCAGTGCACTCACAACACACGTGCATGAAAACCAGGAACTAGTACAGCAAATCTGAGAGTATTTTAGTGACAGAACCAAAGCCTGCTGGATTGGTCCCTGTGATTTCAAGAGAGTCAAGTTTGCAAAAGACGTGGGGGCACTTTTTCCTATTGTCTTTCCTTAGCCTGGGATGTGCAAGTGGTTTCTGAAGTCACATTTCACATTTTCCAAAAGAGTTAAACAAAGGTTTCTTTCCCCACTAGGTAATTTTAGGGAGGAAAATGGAAAGCCTGTCCTCATCAGGTTCCTGAGACCAAATGGTATGTGTGAGCATGGAGGTAATGGTTTGTGTCTGTGTGTGGTGTGTCCCCGGGTGCAAGGGTCTGCTTCTTTGTCCACAGGCACAGTGGCAGGCCTGTGGCATCCACGAGTTTTAATGCACACAGCTACAACTCACTAGCCTGCCCTGCACCATGGCGAGTCACGAATCACTGGTGAGTAGAGCCTATCACTGACAGCGAGAAAGCAACTCAGATATTTGCATGCTCGTGTTCATGGCGGCATTGTTCATAGTAGACAAAAATATGGAAGAAAGCCATGCCCACCAACAATAAACAATTGGGGGGCATATAAGTAAATAAATAAATAAATAAATGGGGTATATGTGCACCCAATAGACTATCACCCAGCCTTGAGAAGGAGAGACATTCTTTGAAGTAGTTAAACCTTGAGGACATTATGTTAAATGAAATAAGCTAAGCCCCAAAGGATCAAGCTTGCCTTATTACACTTACAGGCAGTTCCTAGAAAAAAGGCAGATGGTGGTTGCTGGGGACTGAGATTGTGTCGAGAGCATGTTTCTCTTTCACAGGGACAGGCATTCAGCTAGGGGAGAGAGAGAGGGCTGGAGTGGATGGTGGTGGCTGCACAGTGGGTGAACTTCGTGACTCTGAACTCTTCACATAAAAGTGGGCTCCCCCCCGCCTCAAAAAGAGGGACCTTATGCCTGGTGCTAGAAACGTAGCCCACTACCCAGGGCTAGTGAGATCATGGATCTTGGAGGAGAGCCTGCAACGACCACTTCACTAAACCAGCACAATCCATAACTACATTTTAAATATTCATCCTTAATACTCACAGATAAGTGTAGTCCTCACCCCTCATCAAGGAAACTTCTCTTTGCAGCAGATGGAGACCATTACCACAGCCAATCAAAATGCAGAGTTGTGGAGCCCAGTCACAACTGATACATCTACTGTGCAGCTCCCGCACCTCAGGGAACACTCCAGAGGAGAGGGTGGAAAGATCGCAAGATGCAGAGAACAAGGAGTTTTCTGTGAGACCGTGTCTCCTGGACATGTCAGAAAAGTTATGCCTGTGAAATCTCACCAACACGGCTGCTGAACATGACCCGAACAAGGACAATGCTAACTGACCTGTTAACTACATGGACTGGGGAAAGCTCACAAGGCCTTTCCCTAGACAGAGCATTATAGGCAAGCAAGGGATGCCGAGAGTGGAATAGCACACCCATTGGTTGGCCAATACCGAGTGGTCAGCCCTGAAAACATACACACAGAAGTAATATTATATGGACTGAGAAGGTTGTATTTATGTATATGTTTGCATTTATATATTCGCACACATATTTATATCAACAATTACAGGAAAAGAGGCCATGAATTTCATGGGAGGGTTTGGAGGGAGGAAAACGAAGGAGGGAAGTGATGTAATTATATCTTCATCTCAAAAACAATTATTAAAAAATGTGTGTCCTTGGTGGTTAGAGAGATGTTTCTGTGGCTAAGAGCATGTGCTGCTCTTCCAGAGGACCTGAGATCAGTTCCTAGCACCTATATCAGGTACCTCACAACTGCCTGCGACACCAGCTCCAGGGGTGTCCAGTGACTCCGGTCTCTGACCTCCATGGGCACCTGCACTTACATGCACATACTCAGCTACAGAAACTCATATACGCATAATTTAATTAAAAGATTTAAAAAGTATGCTTTTTAAAGATCGAGAACAGTCTAAAAATTCACTATCAAAAAGATTTTTTTTTTAAGTAAGAAGATTGGGACAGTATTTGGATGGAATGAAAATATGGCAAACATGAGCCAGGAGCCAGCCAAACAAACCACAGGAGCCAGCTCATTCAGAGACGTGGAAAAGATAGACCTGGCGTGTGCTGAGATGCCACAAAGGACATTGCATATGGAATATGTACATTTTTACCCATTATGTTTGTTCTTGGTGCCATGGGCTGAACCTAGGGCTGTCTGTGTGTGAGGCAAACACTCTGCCGCTGAGCTACACCCCGGCCCGATATGTACATTGATGTTTTTACATGCTCCTTTAAAAATGGATGTGTTTGTTCTCTTGTGAAGAAAGACCTGTCCTACTTTGTCAGCGTGTCATTCCGTTACGTCACCCCAGCAGCCTGACCCCTGTCTGCTTCCTGCTGTCCCTGGATCCAGTCCTGACCCCTATGGCTGGTCCTCAGACTCCTGCACAGGCCCTGGGCTTCCCTCAGCCCTCTGGCAGGCCGGCAGATCCCTTCCATTATTGTGCCCGGCCACTGAGCTATCCAGTCACCTCCCATTAGATACACTTCTCAGCCTCTTCTTCTTCTGTCAGGAGATTTTTAGTCTTTTCTAACACTGAAGTGTGTGGTTCTTTCTTGACATTGAACTCCAGGTCCTTTTATGCCTTGGTGTGTGTGTGTGTGTGTGTGTGTGTGTGTGTGTGTGTGTGGTGTATGTATGTGTGTGCATGTGTGGTTGTTGATACAGGTTCTCATGTAGCCCAGACTGGCCTCCACTAACTGTGTAGCCAAGGATGACCTTGAGCTCCTAATCTTCCCATCTGCACCATGCAGGTGCTGAGATTATGGGTGTGGACCTGGTTATTCGTAACTTCTTTTTCTGCCTTGGTTCCGGTCACTGTTCACTTTCCGAGGAGGCTTTCCTGCTCTTAGGGGAGGACCCTGTCTCACCCTCACCCTGGCTTTTCTGCTCTCCCCTCTCCTTGTGTTGTCTTCGGCTCAACACTTCTCACCGTGTGAAAGCACATTTCTCTTGTATCTGTCTTTCCCCTGGGACACAGGCTCCTTCGGTGGGGCTTGGGGGGGATGTGTGAGCCTCATCTCCAGGCTCACACTTGGCTCACAGCAGGTGCCTAGGAAGCTGGGGAAACACAAGCCGGTGATCAGATGAGCTGAGTCTAAACGCCTACACACAGTGCTCTGGCCAGTTTTTTGGGTCTCCAAGGTGGGGCTGGTTGGCCCCTCAGCCTGCCATTCTTCTTGTTAAGCATTAGCATTCCACCCAGGGGTAGGGAGGATACAGACCCTGTGGATGCCTGGCAGTCTGTGATCATTAAGCCCAGGATGGTGCCGGTGACAAAGGACAGCACCAGCCCTGTCATCTTGAGATGCCAACCGAGCTTTTCAATGGACTTTGTTATTTAAAAAGGTACTTCCCTCATAGCAATGGACAGACCCCATTGTTCCAGACCCACGGTCTCCAGAATGTTACTTAGGACAACTATTTCAAGCCACAGGACTAACTTGTCTGCTTTCCATTTATTTGGAGGGTAGCTTTTCAACTTCTCATCTTTAGAGAAAGCTTTTAGCCATCCTGGTGTTGCGATTGTGTGGCCCTCGGATCACACTGTGAGGAGAGCTCCCTGCGGTGTGCGGTGTGGCTGCCTCATTTTATAAATGGCATCTTAGATGCTCATGACCAGGATGATTAGAGACTTGCCAGGACATGCTATGTTATACTGGAGGGCCATCCAAGTACTAGGCCTTTGAAACTTCATTTGAAAATGGCTGGACACCAAGTAGGACACACAGCTCCACCTGTCTTGGTTTGTTTTTCCCCAGGGATGTGCATCACCTGCCCCCACCCCCCCACCCCCCGCTGCCCTGTTCCTTTATGGTGCCTGGAACAATATCAGTGTGCCACAGTGGGCACATGTTTGAATTCTCCCTCCTTTGACCTCTCCTTGAAGTCTGTGTTCTTTCATTTCAACACCAAAGACGACGGGGAAAGGTTCCAGAAAGGGTGGGGTGACAGGAGGGTGCAGTGCAGGGAGCTGACCTGCCTCAGCCCCATGCACAACTCAGACTTTGGAGCCCCTGAGAAGCTCAGGTATGGAGGAGCAACTGGCCTGCAGGAGCCCTGTTGTCTAGACTTGTTCTGGGTAGCCAGTCATTCAAGAAAAAAGATCAACAGTGTTGGCATGTTTGGAGCAAGGTGATTTCTAGGTGGGCATGCATAATGTAAGGGAGCCAGGGTTTAGCACTGGAGTGTGCTGTTTGAACCTATATCACGAGGATGTCCTGCCAGCTGTGGGCAGGACAGCGGAGGCCACTGTCTCTGTCTGTGCAATTAGACTTTCCTGTTCTGTTTCTTAGGAATTCTGAAAGCCTTCCCATATTGTTCAGAATGGTTCTCTTTCCCACTTCGCTCACTTAACATAGAATCTCATGCTTGCAAATAAAAATTTAGAATCAGACAGGATTACACTAAGGAGTGGAGGCAGGTGAGAGGCCCACTGGGAAATGCAAAGCCACTACACTTTCCAGGTTAGGGCAGATGGATGTAATGGTCAGTCAGAGTGAGGTAGCTGGGCCTCAGAATTTAGCACCACAAAGGTAGAGTCAAGGCTATCTCCATGACACCATCAAGGGTTCACTGCATTTTCTTTTCTTTTTCAAGATGGAGTCTTGATACAGAGCCGAGACTGGCCAAATTCATGACCCCCCTTGCCTCAGCCTTGAGCCTCAGCTCCCCCTGAGTGTTGGATGACAGGTATGTCCTGTTACAACCTCTGCTCATACTGATTTGGATAGAGAGCTCTAGAGGGTGGAAAGAGCCAGGGATTTAACACTCTTGCTCATACCCTCAAAATAATTTTGGAATTTACTTTGTGTCTTTGCACTTCCTTTATGGGAGCTCCTTGGGAATCTTACAAGTCTGAATTCCCATTCTGGGCCATTTACAGACAGCGAAGAAGTGTATTTTTGCAGTACTCTTGTCTCCTTGCTAAAGCCACCACCTTTTATTCATGGTGACAAAATCTCTTGATTTTTTCCTGAACCAGGAAGGGTTTAAAGTATTTAAGGACAAAATAATAACATTGTATAAGAAGTTAGCTGCTCAGTTGGGTCGTTTGGTATTTACACGGCACATTTCTGAAGTCTATACCCGGTAGAACCTTCTGTTTATTTTCATCTTCTCAAACACCTTGATGAAGATGTATTCCCACTGGTTAGAGTCTTAAGGGGAAAATCAGAGGCAGAGTTCAGTTTACTTCAATCCCATAGGTCCCTTATGGGAAAGGAGAACAAGACACATGCACCATCTCCCCTTTAGCTAAGGAGAATATGCACACATAGCTCACTAGTGTGTCATTTGGGCTGATGTATGATGTTGCTATTTTTGTAGGCCACATATGGGCTAGTGTGGGTATCAGTATACATGTCAGCCTAATGTATCTCCTACAGTTCCTGAGTTGTGAGGAATCCTGGGCCCTGAATGTACCATGGCCAAAGGGAGAAATCAGCCCAATGCTGCCCCATCCCTTTCTTTTACACTGAGAATTTCATGTGTGCATATTACGTGCTTTGATAAAGCCCACCCCCCATTCCCTCTCCTCCACTCCCCATAGAACCCCACACTAGTCCCTCCTAATTCTCCTTAGTGTTGCTAGTGTGGACATGGGTGTAGGGCCATTTACTGCATGCGGAGCCTCTCAGGGGCTGCATCCTTGAAGGATGAATTCAGCCCAAAGTAGGACCAATCTACAGACCTCAACTCCTGCCCTGATGGTCCTATATCTGTCAGTTAGTCCTCCTGTCTAGAAGGTTCTACAGTATTCCAATGTGCCACCAGCTGGGGATTTTAAAAAGGTGAGCATGTTGGTTATATTTGACATTTAAATAAGAATTCTGATCCTTGTCATTAAAGAGCACAACTGTTCAGGAGAAAATAAAGAACTATTTCTTGTCCCATTCACTTCCCTAGTTACTCCATCGTTTTCTCATGGTTCCAAGTGTGACAACTGCATCATAGAAAGCCTCTTTCTGATCATGACCTGCCTCCACCCCCACCCCCCACCCCCAACACGTCATTCCACAGAGCTGGTGGCCAAGCAGTTTTTGGAGACCTAAAGTTACACATGGCATGGCTCTGAGAGCGGATGGGCATGGCACACCAGAAGTCCTAACCTTCTGGAGAGTGCTTCCTGGTTGGGTGTGAGAGCTGCTCTCACTCCTTCTCCCCCCTGCCCCCCCCAGGGTACTCTTGAGGAAGGTGAAGTGAGAAGTATTTAGATAGAAGGATAGAAGAATAGAAGAGAAAGAAACAGGTAGAAACACAGGACAGCCTCAGGAGGGCCTGGATCCTTATCCACCCACCCCTTCTAGCTCTTCTAAAGGGCTATTTATAGGAACGCCAAGGGGTGGAGCAAAGACCTCCCCCCTAGCTCAGCCAAGTGTAGACCCTTCCAATCACCTAGTAACCATGCACATGGTCAATCAGTCCTCTAATGCAGCCCTGCTGGGTAAAGCAAGCTCAGATCTCAGTGGGAAACCTTTGTGGCCCTTCACAGTTGGGCAGCAGGATGAGACTCTGAGGCCTGGGTTCTGAGCCTGGAGGGTGGTTATAAGAATCCTACCCCAGGGGAGACATCAAGATCGGGGAGAGGGGAATGCAGTGTCCCACATGTACCTGGCACAGAGCACACAGTGTGCTGTTCTTCTTTTCCTTCTGTAAAGTCTTGTCGCACAGTAGGGTCTGCTGCCTGTGCATTGTAAATATTTACCAGTTTTCATTTGGGTAGTTGAGAATCTTGGCTGTAAGGGTTATCTCGCCATTTATTGCCATTTGCTTAATTTCTGTGCAATGTGTATACTTTCCAAGTCTTTCAGTCTGAGGGTTGTTTTTTTACTCTGGGGGATGTCTCAGATTTATAGGTGTTTAAATCTGATAGGGATTAGAGCCAGCTGAATCCACATTTGCTGGTAGAGCACGTCCAGAGAGGCTGAAAAAATGTGTGTCTCAGACTTGAGCATGGGTTTAGCTGATTTCACTTGGCCAGCCCATTTGTCCAAGCAAGATTTTAGTTTTCAGTTAGAATTGGATGCTGTTTGGCACACCAGTGACCAGTATTCAGCCTCCACTTGCATCTCTTCTCCATAGTTGCTTGAGCAGCCGGTGTTGAAATCACTAAAACAAGTGTGTGGGAGGCAGCGCTGTGTGTCAGCCAGTAGGAAGGTATGGCCATGTTTTCTGCCCACGATGCTGAATAAATGTCTAAGTCACCCAGAGAAGTGTTGTTTTGTAGTATGCCTCGGCCATGACTACTCTACATGAGAAAGCCTTGCTTCCTTCTTTGCATCCTTACATTTTTATCTGTGCAGGATGTATTTCAAGTATGTCGGAACGTTTTAATAAACACAGGTGATTGTGCTAGCTTTCTGTTTGCTGCTGATGTTTTCCAAGTCGAATATTTCCTTCAGGTTGCAGTTAGGTGAGAGGAATCGTAACGCTTTCTGTAATGTAGGATGAAGGCTAAAAGTGGGAGAAGGCAGACTTTCAGCTCAGTAGGAGTAGGATCAGGAGGCCAGTTGTGCAGGATAACAGCTCTGGCTCACAACAGTGCAGTATGCTCTGCAGACTTGCTGCACATGTGAAGTGTTGTCCTCATGGAAAAATAAGTATGTGAGGTAATGGATGTGTTAATTAGCTCAATGTGGCCTTTCCTCCAGTGGGTACGTATTTCAAGCCATGTTGTACAGGATAGCTATATACACTTCAAATATTTTTACTAATTCTTGGAGGACCTCATACAATGTATTTTGGTCATATTCACTACCATTCCTCCCCTTAACTCCCGAGTTACCCACACCTTTCCACCCTCCCCCACCAGCTTCCTGTCCTTATTAAAAACATAATCCAATGAGTCTAGTTTGTACTGCCCATACACTCCTGGATGTGGGACCACCCACTGCAGTGTGGCTGACCTGCCAGGGTCCTCATCATGAAAGGAAGCTGACCCTCCCTCTACCAGAAGCCACGCACTGTTCACAGCTCCTCAGGGGTGCAGGAGGTTCGTGAGCCCATTTCACTTCACGCTCACGTGGTGGCTGCTTAATCCCATGCAGACACCACAGCTGCAGTGAGTTCATGAGTTCGGTGGTCCTGCCACACCCACTAAACACCGTTTCTACCCGGTCATCTCTGACCTCTGCCTCTTACAGTCTGTCTCCTCTCCTGCAATGGTCCCCGAGCCTTGGTGTGGGGTGTGATATAGATGTCCCATTTGTGGCTGAACACTCCACTGACATATTATCTACATTTGACCAGGTGTGAGTTTCTGCATCCACCGCACAAAGAAACTTTAAATAAAGTCTGAGAGTTAAACTGATCTTTAGGTATGGGATATAAATTTAGAGGGCAGTTTGATACTATGTTGACTTAGCAGAATCTTAGTAGGTTCACCTCTAGGGTCTGTGAAGTCCCCAGTTACAGTTCTTAGCCAGATTTACGGTACTCTGTGTTTCCTCCTGTGAAGTGGGCCTTAAACCCAAGCTGTAAGCAGTTGGCAACCCCATGTCTGTGCCACGATTACACCCATGGGCATGACTTGCCAGACTGACCGTTCTTGTAGTTCACAACGTTCACACCTGGCTAAGACTGTTGGTGACCTTTCCCTTCCAGCGATCTGCACAGCACTTGCTGGGACTATGAATGGAGGCCAGCAGGGAGGACATTTCCTAGTTAGTACCAACTTGATTTCTTCATGTCCCTTGACCAAAGAGTGTGGTGTCTTCAGCCTTCAGCCATAGGGTCTTATCATCAAATTCTAAGAGCAATGGCATTGGCCGTTGTTTGGGGGGTGGAGTCTCTCGGACATGTCTTACCAATAAATTGAGGGGAGGTATAGGGTAAATATATAGACAGATTTTGTTTGCCAAGTAAAACCAAAACAGGAAAAAGTAAAAAGAGTGTCCCAGGGCTGGAGAGATGGCTCAGTGGTTAAGAGCACTGACTGCTCTTCCAGAGGACCCGGGTTCAATTCCCACCACTGACATAGCCGCTCACAACTGTCTGTAATTCCAGTTCGAGGGGACCTGACACCCATGGCAAAACACCAATGCACATAAAATAAAAATAAATTAAAAAAAAGAAAGTGTCCCAGGGAGCTTTTTGTCACACACTCCAGCCTCATGCTTGGCTCTCCCCAAGTCTGTGTTTGCCTTTCAAATTCCAAGCCTCAGATAAAGACCGCTCATCCTCCTCCTGTTGAACTCAGGGGGACTTCTTTACCAGTGAGGGCAGGAAGAAAAGCTGGCGTGTAGAGTGTGGATGACAGCATGGACTGTGAGATGGAGACTGCTGGCTGTCGGATGAAAGAACAGGCTTTATTAGTCTGCTGGAGTGTTCTGGGATCGGTAATTTCCTACTAGACACGAGGACCGCCTTCTAACTAGGCTCTTCATGGTTGATGGGGATTTTCTCATGTGAGATATGGATCCACAGCCAGCTTGTCACTGGGGGATACCACAGGGTGTCCCCTAGCACCGGACAGGAAGAAGTGGGTAGGAATAAGGTAGGTGTGTCCCATGCATTGTTGGCAAAGAAGGATGTTGGTTTAATGGGTAACAGATTATGAATTAAGATTTGAGAATCTGTCCATCTGTTGCCCCCATGAGAGGCCATTTCCTACTTCACTATCATGTGCTCAAGAAGGTGGAAGGCAGCCATCATGCCACACCAGCAAACTTCCCCATCATCCAAAGCCTCTAACTTAGAATTTGTTGGAGAATTTGGAATGTCTGTGAAGAGTCTTTATGAAACAGATAGCAGGCATCCAAAGTATGTCTATTAATTGAGCCATTGGTACATAAAAATTGCAGATTTTCCTTCCTGTGTCCACAAGGAGAAACTTTGTCATAGAAAGAATTTCAAAAGAAGGAAAGAAGGGCCATTGGACATAAGAAGAGAACTGTCAGAAGGTAGGGCATGGCTTGTTCTGGGTAGAGAGTACACAGGACTGCCTATATCTCTGCGTATGACAGGAAATACTGAGAGGTCCTATGATTCCAAACCTGGTCAGAACACACAGCCCTGTGTTACAGAGCTATAGGATTATCACTTGGTATCTGTGGGGTGATTGGCTGTAGAGCTATCCAGGGTACCAAAATCCATGGATGCCTAAGCTCCTACATGAAATGGTGTCTATTTGCATCACCTGTACTCATCCTCCATAACTGTGAGAATCCTCTTGGGCTTCCTGTAGTATCACAAAAGTGTCTGATGAGGATGGAAGTGTACAGAGGTCATGTAACAGATCTCATGCAAAGTTTCTGATGGGGACTGGAGAGTACAGAGGTCATGTGACAGATCTCATGCAAATGTTTCTGGTGGGAACTGAAGTGTGCAGAGGTCATGTAACATCTCATGCAAAGGTTTCTGGTGGGGACTGAAGTGTACAGAGGCCATGCGACAGATCTCGTGCAGAAGATGAAATGGGAAGACAGTTTAGTCTTGGCTTCACCCTTCATTTAGTCAAACAAGTTAGGAAAAGTGGCTAGATTTCTCTGAGCTTCAGTGTTCCTCGAGTGCGGAGTGAACATAACATTGCTGTGTTTTAGAGCTCTTCTAAGCCCAAGTATATATAAATACTATGTAAATTGGCTGGAGAATCTTCATGATCTCATTTGAACTTTGTTAAATCAGTTCACCCCTGGATACCATTCTCTGTAGGGGAGACTTTGGGTGTGTATTACTCACATCTTCTTATTTTCTATGTTTTGATGTTTTACAAAACTTCCTTGGAGGGCATGTCCCTTCCAGGGCTACCCAGTTCTTAGAGCTGGCAATGAATGGCCTGTGAGTACATAGTGTAGATGAAATTCTAAACAGTCTTAGTAAATAAGAAACACAGAGCCAAATGCAGAGTTAAAGCCAAAGAGATCAGAGCAAAAGCCACGACTCCCTTATCTGACTACCTCGCTGTCGTCACTTCCCCCAGAGAGAGACCTTCTTTCTGTGTGACTTGTCTTTTTATTGCCTTTCTGTTCTGCCTTCTCATTGGCTCTAAACCCAACCACATGACTTCCTCATCACTGCCTGTCTATACAGACCTCTAAGTCTCTATGGTTGGTACTGGGATTAAAGGTTCGGGTCATCACCCGAGGTTTCTCCACAACGTTGGGCCATCATCTTCTGCCTATAGGCTTAGCATATCTGACAGATTGATTTGTGAAGTAGGATATACACAAGGCCTACAGTTCGACCTCACATTCGGTGAGAGTAGTCCATGTACCAGAAACATCTGAATTCCACTAGTGCCCTGTCATGATTCAGGATTTTCAATTCTGGAACATTGTTCAAATGCATCCCAGCCAGTCTAGATCCCACTTCCTCACCTATTTTCTTCATTAGGCTCTCACTGTGGACCACTATCCACGTGGCCTAGTCACCGCAGGTCCAGGTCTCAGAAAACTAAGACAACCTCTAGGCTCTGGAACCTGAAACCCATTTTCAAATAGCTCATCCTAAACCATTTACTCTCTCACCTTTTCCTTCTCATGGAAGCCACAGTAAAGGCTCATTCGCATCCTTTCCTCCTGGTTTACTGTGCCTCTAGACTGCTCTCTGCTTCCTGGTAGAGTCTGTCGTGAGCTGTGCCTCTAGCTTCTGGAGAACTGTCAAATGAAGTCTCCTTATGACAGTCACTGCTGCGTCTTTGTGTCTTGCACAGGGTGGTTCTCAAATGTTCAGCATGTGTACACGCACAGCCACGTAGAGCCTGAAATGGAAGGCTTTGAGCGGACAAATGTGATATGGAGACGAATGCCCAAGTCTGTCTCTGTTCAGCACCATCGTGTACAATCTCCAGCAAGGGAGCAGCGTCCTCAGCAAAAAGTTTGATAATTGATCACTGGTCACGGGCGTGAAGAAACCTTCAGGTTTCTATGAAGAGACGTAGCCAGCTGTTATAAGCCTCACACCAGAGGTGTGGCCTCATGGCGAAGCTATGTGAAGCTGACATTGTGTGCTTAGCTGTGCCACCTTCATGATTAGTGACTTTAAGTGAAGGAGAAGTAAAAGCTGGAGGGCTTATATAAGCTCGTCTTTGGTACTCATCCTCCTTGGTTTTGTTTGTTATTTGTGTGCCCTCTCAAAGCCCGCTGACGTTAGCTTGGCTCAGTCCTGAGGATCTCCTGGTGTGTGAACATTCTGGCCTCGTGAAGCGGTTGGTAGAGCGTGAGGACAGACGGAGGGAAAGCACAGGTTAATGTCTCTGAGCTTGTCCTTTTCCCCTTGTGGTGATCCCTACACAGCTCAAGCTGTGATGTCTGGGTCTCCTCGGGCGACAGATGGAACTTTGTAGGTTCTCTCAGTAAAGATTTGGACCTCACTGGGCCAGAGATGGTGGCTGAGCCGTGGGAGAAGACGAGGTGACCCAACAGCGATGGTCTGAGGCAGAAACCTGGAGAGCAGTGCTATTTCTAAAACTAGGGCAGAGAATTAGAAGAGGTGGAGGAATGACCCAAGAAGTGGGGAGAGAAAAAGAAGAGAGAAATGGTGCAAAAGACAGAGAAGGGTGTGGCCATCAGTGCCTATACTGGAGAGCATTGTCTATAGGCCTGGAGTGCAGTCGGTGGGTTTTCCGGGTGTTTATGGGTTCTGTTAGGGTTTTTTTTTGGCATCACTGTGACCACAATATCTGATAAAAAGACACCATAAGAAAGGTTTTGATGACTTGTGGTTTCAGAGGGTTCAGCTCTTGGTTGCCTGGCTCCATGTGTTGAGCAGACCATCATGGCTGTGGGGTTGTGTGATGAGGACAGCTGTTCACATCATAGGTGACAGGAAGTAGTGAGTGATGGAAAGGGGTCAAGGATAATATGCGCTAAGTGTTACTCCCAGGGACACCCCTTTTCCAGCCATGACCTGCCTCCTAAAGCTTCTAGAAATTTCCCACATAGTTCTGTTAGCTGGGAATCAAGCCTTCCACACAAGACTCTGGTGGTGGTAATGAGGTAGATAGTAGGAAGGAGAAGATGGCTGGAGCATTGGAAGGTAGATGCTGGATTTTATCGCTGGGGTTGTTGAGGAGTGTGGAGGAGTGTGGAGATGGGATATGAGTAGGGTGGTGCAGAGATCAAGGTTTGGTGGTGGTGGGGTGGTGATGGTGGTGGTGGCAGTGGTGGCGGTGATATGTGTGGCTAGCAAAGAGAATAGCACACAAGAACACAGATGGAGAACCAGGATCCAGAGTGTGCAGGGGGAGCCTTTGGAAGGAGCTCTGCCCTCTTCCTCCCTGACTTTTAATTGGGCATCCCATAATTGAAGGCAGGTTGATTGTGGTGGGGGCCCTCCAGGGAAAGCAGATTGAAGACAAATATTTTAAGGGCCATCACACTCTTCCTAGCTTCCCAGTGTAGGAGGAACCTCATCAGTGATTGTTTTGAGAAATAGATGGGTTAATATTCTTGGAGGACATCATGACTGGCATAGAGGAGGAGGAAGGACTCAGAAGAAACATAGTTTCCAAAGTAAACAATGGTTCAAATAAGTGTCTGTGGTCTCTATTTGAGATCTGACCTTAGTTGTTTATAATATTTTTATAATAATATGTTTTGTTTTTTAATATGTTTCCAGTTTCAAGTAACTGACCCTGAGGAGAAGTTATGGGGTGTAACTTGGGGTGTTAGTAATGACAGATTATAGAACCTTCCCTTCAATTGGAAACATATTAGAAAAAAAGAAATATATCAGCAATAACCTTGTTTTCATTCGACTCTGACATGTAGGATACTCTCTGCCTCTCACCCCTGTGGACCTGAGGCTCCTGTGCCTTAGTGAGACAGTCATGTGTGCACATAAATGCACACTCGTGCCACACCTTCTCAGTCTAGAGTAGTGAGAAGGCCGTATGTATGTGTGTGTGTATACAAATGCACACCTTCTCAGTCCAGTGTGTATGTGCCTTAGTGAGACAGCCATGTGTGTACACAAATGCACACCTTCTCAGTCCAGTGTGTATGTGCCTTAGTGAGAAGGCTGTAGCTGGAAGGTTTTTCCGGTCTCGCCCGGCCCCAAGGTCCTGCAGCCGTTCAGACTCAAATAAACATACACAGGCTTATATTAACTACAAACTGTATGGCCACGGCCTATGGCTCAAGCTTCTTGCTAGCTAGCTCTTATAACTAAACTCAGTCCATTTCTATTAATCTATATGTTGCCATGTGTTCTGTGGCTTTACCTGTGTGCCATTACATGCTGCTCCCTGGATGACAGGATGGTGTCTCTCTGCCTCTCCTTTCTCCTTTCATTCTCTCCCTTGGATTTTCCTGCCTGGCTCCATCTTGCCCTGCCATAGGCCCATGCAGCTTTATTTATCAACCAATCAGAGCAACACATATTCACAACATACAGAAAGACATCCTACAGCAGAAGGCCGTGTGTGTGTGTGTGTGTGTGTGTGTGTGTGTGTATACAAGTGCACACCTGTGCACACCTTCTCAGCCCAGTGTGTATATGGCTTAGTGAGACAGCCATGTGTGCACACAAATGCACACCCATGCATGCCTTCTCAGTCCATTGTGTATGTGGACGTCTGCCTCTGGCAGCTCTGGTGGGCTGGTGTGTTCACAGCAAACAGACTGTGTGTAAAAGAGGCTTTTACTTTCCAGGTTAGATGATCCCAGAGAAGACACCGACTGCCCTGTTTCCTGTTATATTGTCTTATTCCTGGGCCAGCCACAGTGGCTGGGGGGTAAAAGAATAGGAGTAGAAACTCTAAATAGGATCACATAAAATGGAAGAGAATTTATAAGAATGGAGCTTGAGGCAGATAAAATGACGTGTAATTTGATTTGTACGGTATTACCCAGTTATTTTTAATGGCTGCATATTATTCTGCTTTATGAACATTCTCTGTATAGTCATTCTCCTGTCCAAGGAGTTTAGCTAGTTTCTTTTTTGGCTTTTGGAATACAACAATGGTTCTCCAGTGCAGAGAGCGATGAATCACTGAGTTACAGAAGGGCTTGAACATATAGGACATCACAGTGCAGCACATCCCTTACTGTCCAAAGATGCGATTCTTCACCATGAGACTTGATTCTCCATCATAAGGATCTGCTGAGGAAGTATCATTTGGCTCACTCGATGGGTTCTGTTTTGGCATCTTTATTTTTGGGTTCCTTTCCCATTTGAAACTGGCTCGTTATCACTCATGTGGGCATGAGGCCATCGTACCAGATGGTCTTGACTGCAGGCATGCCAAGTGACTCTCACTCTGGGTGTCAGAGGCTGGCTCTCTGCTGGGAGTTGTCGGCCAGGAGGGTGAGCATCACCTCATTACTTCACAAGGACACGTGGCCGCTCCTTCAAATGCATTCTCTTTTTATTTCATTTATTTTTGGATCTGCCCTTAACATGGAGACTGTTGCTGCTTAGGAAGGTGTTCAAGGTCTCACTTGACTCCTTAATGGGAGTTCTGTGGAGCCAGATGCTGTACATTGTCGAAGTAGTAAGGGGAACACCTGTCTGGCTAGCCCCAACCTCTGCTGCTCTTCCTAGCTCGCAGCCTTTCGATAGGAGCCCTTGTCTCTGAGGTTGGGGATCATGGGATCTGCAGTCTTTACTAGCATGCCACCTGATGTGGAGAACTCTCCAGGTGTCTGCTGAATGAATGACATGAAAGCATAGTCTCCGCAGGGCTGATGTGTACCAAGCCAGTGGTCATGGCGGGGGAACCGGCTCACGGTTGGAATGAACTGTTTACCCAACTGGCCCAGGTGGTCAGAATTTCACCAACAGATCTGGGAAGCCTGAAAGAATAGAGGCCTGTGTGAGTGAAAGGGACCTAAGAAGAGGCCGCTGGGCAGGGTGCCCATCTTGGGTCCCTGGAGTCTGAACAAGTTTCCTAGGGAAGATTGTTGCAAGTAGGCACAGAGCCTTGTGTGTTGGATGTAAGATATATATATTTTGGAGGGAGGGGAGTCTGGCTGGGGCTTGTCTTAAAGCTGGAGTTTGTTAGGGGACTTGGGGGCGGGGGAAGAAGGGAATAGTTTGAAGAGACCTCTGTGCAAGAAGGGAACCATCTCACAGCCTGGGGAGGGAGGGCTTGGTCTTGAGTAAGGGACATTTCCCCTGCAACAGAGTCATTTTTTTTTACCAGGTGACTGAAATGTTCACAGTTGCCTTTCAGCTCACTCTACAGAAATGCTTCCCCCCAAGTGTGGCATTATATCATGCACATGGAATTTTAATTTTCCTTTTTGCATCCAAGCTTAAACAATTAATTCTTGTGCTTCGGTATATAGAACACACCTTCCCCTTGCCATGGCGTATTAAATCTACCCATTGGAAACATTTGGATTTAATGAATACAGAATTGATTAGCTCATTCTTGAAGTAAATCAGTTAAACTTGCTCATTTTGGAGGTGCAGAAGTTTCTTTCATAATTATTGAGGAATGTACATGTTAGGAAAGGGAGGGCCTGATTTCTTTGTTGGCTTTCTGGGGCTAGAGTACTGATTTTGTTTTTCAGTGCGTGGTTCTGTGAATTCTAACACATGGAAAGGGTCCTGAAAACACCACCAGTGTCAGGATGGAGACCATTAACTCTAAAGCTGCCTGGCGTTACGTTGCCCTCTCTAAGCCCTCCCATTGTTCTCTACTCTATACTTTGGTTTTGGAAACTTTCGTGCCCCTGGAACCATCACTTTGGCGTAATTAACTGATGGAGGCAGTTGATTCATCCACCTATGGAAGGTGTCTTGAAGTGACCTGTGGCTGGCTTCTTACACTTAGCAAAAATGTTTACAATGTTAACCCAAGCGGGAGCATCTAACACAGTTTTATTTCACACCGTGGCTGAGTGGAGTCCGTCGCGATACACTGTGTTTGTTTGCCTGTTTGTGGCGGGACAAACATTTGATTTTGCCTCTCTGGCTATTGTGACTAATGCCAATGCTAACATTTCTGTGTGAGCCTTTGAGGTTGAACATGCTCTCAGGTCTTAGGCGTGTAGCTAGACGTTGAATTGTTGGGTCTTCTGTAACTCAACATTGACTGTTCCAGGTCTTTCAAATTGTTTTCCAAATTGGACACATTATCTCACATCTCACTAGCCACAGTGGAAGCTTCTGATTTTGCCGCACTCACACCAACACGTGTTTCTCGTGATAATGGTAGGCAAGTACTCTCCCATTCAGCGGCATCCTGAAGTGCGCGCTCTCTGTCTCTCTGTCTCTGTCTCTGTCTCTCTTTCTCTCTGTGTCTATCTGTCTTTCCCTCTTTCTTCTGACAGGGTCTTGTTGAGTTGCATAGACCGACCTTTACGGCACTGTATAGGCTGGCCTTGAACTTGCAATCCTCTTACCTCTGCTTCACTAGTAGCTGGGATTACAGGTCTGTGCCACTCTCTACTTTTGATTTCCTTTTCCCTCATGAATAAAGATGCTGAGTTCATTGTCCTTTGAACATCTTGTTGGGAGAAATGTTGATTCAAATCCTTTGCTAGAGTTTTTAGTTGGATTGTTTTGATCATAACTGGGCTGTAAAATGTCAGATACATGATTAAACATTTTTTTCTCCTGTCCTGTGGATTGTCTTTTCATTTTCTCAGCAGTGTCTATCAAAGGGGACAGCTTCTAATTTTTATGAATCCATCTTCCTTATGTTTCGTTTCGTTTCCCTGCTGCCTGTGAACCATAGCTGGGAAACCGTCAGTGCTCATCCAGAACAAGGAGATGCAGTTCATTGTATTGTTTCCCCTAAGGGTTTCACAGGTTGGGCTTTTATACGTGAGTCTTGAAACCATTGTGACTTAAATTTTATGATGAGTAATAGGGGTTCAGTTTTCTTCCTTTTCATTTAGCTTCCCAGTTGTACTGTATGACTGGTTGAACAGTCCAGTCCTTCTGTATCGTGTTGTCTTAACGTTCCTTGAAAACCAGTTGCCTGAAGTGTAGGCTTATTCCTACACTTATTGCTGTGGTAAGTTTTGGAACCAGAAAGCCTGAGTCTTCCAGCTCGGTTCTGCTTCCCTATGTTGTCTTGGCTCCTCTGGATTGGGCATTTCCATGTGAGCTGCAGGATAGTCTTGTCTGTTTTAATACAAATCTGGCTAGATTTCGATAGGAATTCCATTTGATCTGTAGATCTCTTTGGAGACACTGGTATCTAAACAATGTTAAGTCTGTCAGCCCAGAAATGTGACATCTTTTCATTCATCCAGGTCTCCCTTCTTTTGCTCCAGTGATATCTTTTTATTTTCAGTGTACAAGGCTTGTGTTACTTTTGCTAACTATTTCTGGTGATGTTAGCAATGGAATTATTAATCTTATTTTTGATTGTTCCTTGTGTATGTACAGAAAGACAACTGGTTTGGGTTATTGATTTTGTATTGGAAACCTTGCTGGACTCATGCCTTTGCTGTACTTTTGTGGATTGCTTAGGATTTCTTATGGAGGCAATCAGGTCATCTACAAATATAATTTTACTACTTAGCCAGGCAGTTGGAACTCTGCCACAGCCTCTGCTTGCTGTTTGCATAGAGCCTTCACATCAGTCAGAGGAGACAATCCAGGGCCTTCTCGGGCCTCTCTTGGCCTTGAGACACAACCATTGTCAGGGACACAGCCCTTTGTGTGTGGCCTTTACATTTTCAGGACTATATTGAGCTTTTTCTAAGGTTCTGTAATGGGACATCTCCTGTCCTGTAAGATTTTTTTTTTTTTTTTTTTTTTTTTTTGCATCTCTGCAGCTTTGGTGGCCAACAGGTACCTTCCATTGCTTTGGAGAAACTCCTCCAGGAAGAGCCTTGTCACGCCGAGTGTACTCTGCTTTCCTAGTGGTTCTGCAGGGGGAGCCGCAGATGAGTCAAGTCAGGACAGTTCTCTGGGAACCCCTACTGTGCCCATCCAGGCACTGGCATGCACTGTGCCCTGGTTTTCAGGGTGCTCCAGAGATCTTGAGGTGGGATGGAAATAGGTCAAAGCTCATGCGCTGTGGGCCTCAGCATTCCTACCGAGATTCCTCTACTCGAAGAACCTTGCACAGATTGCTGCGCACTGCGTTAAAATATCCTGAGTTCTAAAAGAGTTGATTTGACAGCTTTCTGCCAATTTTCTCATGGCTTCTATGGAACAGAGAGTTTTTCTTGGTTTTTGCCAACATTATTCTTTTTATTTATTGGAGAGTGTTTTTATATACTTTGGCTACAAATTGTGTATTAGTTTCGTACTTTGTAAATATTTCCTGGGAAGTGACTTGCCTTTTCATCGTCATAACAGCGTGTTTTGAAGACAAGACATTTTACGTTCTGATGTACTGAAAATTGTGCTTCATCTAGAATTGTAAAGATTTGTTCCTTCTACAAGTTTATTTTATTGTGTGCATGAGTGTGCATGGGTGTAGGCAACTGTGTGCCACAGCATGCATGTAGAAGTCAGAGGGCAACTTGTGGAAGTGCATTATCTTCTTCAGTGTGGGTCCTGGGGACTGAACTCAGGTTGTCCGTGCTTGGCAGCAGACCCCTTTACCCACTGAGTCCTCTTACTGACTCTCTCGGGTTGTCAGGTTTGGCAGCAGGCGCCGTCATCCGCTGAGCCAGCTCACTGACTCTCTTCTACAAGCTTTCTGCGTTAACATTTTACGTTTGGTATCATTGGAAATGAACTCTTTTTAAAAAGAGGTATTTTATTTTTAATTATGCGTATGAGTATGTGTCTGTGTGTGGGTATGTGCATGTGAGTGCAGGTGCCCCGGGTGGCAGAGGCATCAGACCCTCTGGGGCTGAAGTTACAGGCCGTTGTGAGCTGCCCAGACGGGTGTTAGGAGCCCAACTTGAGTCTCAGTAAGAACTGGATGGGCTCCTAACTGCTGAGCCATGTTTTCAGCAGGAAGTTATCTCTCGTGTATGAATAGGAAACTTATTTTGCTTTTAGAAATTTCATTTTTCTGGCACCCTTTGTTGAAATGTTTATCTTTTCTCTAAAGAGTTGATTTTGCATCTTCATCAAAGTGTTTGTCCAGATATGGCGATTTCTGCCACAGACATTATGATCTGTTGGTCTGTTTGTCTTATCTTGAGGCTAACACTGTACTATCTTATGTAAGATATTTACCCCCTCCCCGTGTGTGTGTGTGTGTGTGTGTGTGTGTGTGTGTGTGTGTGTGTGTGTCACACATGTGATCAGAGAGGAAACACAATATTACATGTCTGGATCAGAAAACAACCATTTTATTACTCACTACAAGTTTTTTTTTGGGGTGTGGCAATCTGTGTCCGTTGTTGCCCGATACTTTTGTGTTTTGGTACGATTGGGAGGAAGAGAGGAGAGGAGAGGACTGGAGGCCAAGTGTGTAAGCTACTTTCTCCTGTGACAAAAGCATGTTAAGGAAGGAGAGTTCATTCTGGCTCCAAGTTCCAGGGTCCAGTCCAGCATGGGGAGACAGCTTGGCGGTGGGAGCTGGAAGCAGCCGGCCTCACTGTGTCGGCCGTCGGGGAGCAGACAGTAGAGAACCCTGGTGCTGAGCTGCTTTCCTTTACATTCTGTGCAGACTCTCAGCCCATGGATGGTGCTTCCCATCATTTCTTCCTACCTTAATTAATCTAATTAAGACAATCTCTCACAGGCATGCCCAGAGGCTAACTTAATTTAGATAATCCCTCACAGGCATGCCAAGAGGCTTGCCTCCTAGATAATTCTAGATCCTGTCAAGGTGATAATGTGAACCATCTCATGAAAAGCAGTGAGGGGAGGGAGGGCAAAGGGAATGGGACCCTTGTGAGACACGTCTCTCTAGGGAGAACAGGAATGTCCAGTTTCATTACATCTAAAGGCAGCCAATGGCTTTAGGAGAACAGTATTTAACCCCCACCTTGCAAAGGCACTATTTCATCTTTCATGGTGTTCAGATTTCTTTTCAGACATGGTTTCCATTGATGCTTCCTTAGACGGACAGGATACACAGAATTCATGGAGAAAGGCTCCTTGCCACACTGGGACTTCAGCATCAAGCCTTGGAGTACTCTGAACAGCCCCTGAAAGGCTGAGCTAGGGTCCTATTGTGGTTCTTCACAGCCATTTTGATTTTCTATGTCCTTTGACTATGAATGTGAATTTTAGAATTAGCGGGCTGTGTTTTCAATGGAGATGGCTGGGATTTGATGAGAACTGCTTGGCTCTGTAGATCAGGATGTTTCCACAGGGCTCTGGTGATGAGTGGGCTGGACTGGCTCTGGGTTGTCCTCTGAATGAAGGGTGTTTTGTGTCATTTTCAGCCTCAACCAACAGATCGAAAAAGTGCCCCCTGGGCTTGATAGCCAGTGATGTTTCCAGATGTTACAGATATCGCCTGGGGTGGGGAGAACCACCCGTGGTTGAAAGTCATTTCTGTTGATCAATTTGGGGAGAATTGATGACATAAAAATCCCATGTCTTCAGCTCTAGAGACATTATATGTCCTTTATTTCAGTCTTTAGCTTTACTCAACCGTGTTTAGGAGTTTTCAGCTGAATCTCATTGGCTGTTAGTGCAGAGGCTTTAGAAATGGTGTTGACTTCCTCATACTGACCCTGTATTTGCAACGTGGCTAAACCTAGCTGTTATGGTAAAATTTCACACAATGCTGTCTTAGTATTTTTTTTTAAATCTCCAGTTCTACTTTAGGTTTAAACAGTGGATTACTCTCCCATTTTTCTAACTTTTAAATAGGTATCGTGGGAGCCAGGTAGTGGTGGCGCACACCTTTAATCCCAGCACTCGGGAGGCAGAGGCAGGTGGATCTCTGTGAGTTCAAGGCCAGTCTGATTTACAGAGTGAGAGCCAGGACAGGCACCAAAACTGCACAGAGAAACCCTGTCTCGAAAAACCAAACCAAACCAAACCAAATCAAACCAAACCAAACCAAACAAAAGGCATCGTGGGAAGTGTTCTATAGAATTGATGAGTGTTGTTTCTTGTATGTGTATTTGTGTGTGTGTGCGTGCGTGTGAGTGTGTGCACACACTTGTGAAGGCTAGAGGGCAATCCTCTGTGTTGTTCTTCAGGTGCCATTCACCTTGCTTTTGGGCCTGAAGCTTCCCAATAGAGTGAATAGAGTGAGCTCCAGGGACCTGCCCATCTTCTGCTCCCTGTGCTGACTTTGCAAATGTGAACCACTGCACCTGGCTTTTTTGTGTGGGTTCTGGAGTTTGAATTCAGGTCTTCAAGTGCCTTAGTTTCCATTTTTGTTGCTATGATAAAATACCTCAATAAAAAAAGTAACTTTAAGGGAAGTTATTATTTTGGTTACAATTCCAGGTTATAGTCCATCATTGCAGGGAAGTTAAGGCCCGAACTTCAGCTCTCTTGTCACATCCAGAGTCAAGAGCAGAGAGAGAATAAGCTTGAAAACACTTCCCCGGTTGCTTTCTCTGTTCTGTACAGTCCTGAACCCAAACCAGTGAATGGTGCTGCCCACTTTCAGGATTTGTCATCCCACAACAATCAAGGTGATTAAGACTACTCTCCCCGCCCCCCAGACATAGTCACAGGCAATGCAATCTAGACAATTTCTCACCAAGAGTCTTCCCAGGTGACTCCAGGCTGTGCTAAGTTGAGAAACTAACTATCAAACACGTTTGTGAGGTGAGTGCTTTACAGACAAGTATTTTCCTCCAGGCCCTGATGAATACGTTTTATACGGGGCCAGCCTGACAGACTTGAAATGCCCTTGGTTTTGATGACAGTTATTCATCACGGATAATATAAATAATTCTGGAGGGATCCAGGTGGATGGTGGATTCATAGCTAATACATCACAGGCTGACTGGATCTTTGATGGCTAATTTGCTGTGCAATTAGCCCAGCAAATGTCAGCTGAAACTTCTTAAAGTCTACACATTTCTGCTGTCTTTTGTGTATGCTGGGAGAGAGCGACTTTTATCCCTAATGTTCCAGATAAAGCTGGAATTGTTATTCAGTGTGTAGGCTGTCGACTTAGACATTTAAAAAGCTACTTGTTTAAGGTTGGGCTTGAGTTCCTTGACTCGGTTCAAAGGGGAGTTCCTGGCTTCTGTGAGCGAGGAGGGCGTGAGAGAGACTGGGGGTGGTGTGCATTGTTTGAGACTATCAAGAAAGTGCTGCTGCCTGTGACTGTGTGGGTCCCACCTCACTGACTGGTTGAGGTGACTTGGTCGTGTTACAGCAGAGAGCATTTCTGGCTCTCCTGCGGAACAGGGGCTCCACTTATCCTGCGGCAGCGTGCACATGGTCTTGGAAAGCTGCAGCTTTACTCACAGACCCTGTCATCCGTGCGCTGTCTTTGCCTTCCCTGTGTGCCTGCTCTTCTTTGCTGTCCCCGTATGAGATCCTCTCGGATCTTTTCACGGAGCCATTCCATGAGGACTCAAGAAGCTTTCGCCCCTGTCACGAGTTTGCACCTCCTTCTGTGTGGATTTTTCTTCCGCGATGGTATTTTTAGTCTCTGTGGCATGCTTTCTTATCTTGTCTAGCTCTGTGCACGTGGCCCCCATTCTGTACCTTCTGAGCATAAGCTTCCGTGTGTTTAAGACCTCGATTCAGGGCATCTGTGCCTCCCTACAGTCTACCAGGATGGCAGTCTAGAGAGACCTTCAGATTTACTTCGGAGGTATTTTCTCCTTGGTGTCCACATGGCTTCACTGGCCTTTCATGTCTGCAGGTGTCATATGATGGGTACAGTACCCCCTACCCCACCACCCCAAGTTCCACCCCCTACCCCACCCTGCCCTGGAATTCTTTCCACGGTGTCATTTCTGAGAGCTCAACCATCCTCCAAAATGGGAAATTCCAGAAATAACCGAATCATTAGCTTAAGATTGCTTTGGAGGCATATATTGTTAGAACTGTTCTATCATCACTGCTGTTACTGTCTTTCTGTACCTAGTTCACCAGTTAAACCCATCCTAAGTATAGAAAAGGCGTCGTCTGTATGGGTTGGAACCATCTGTGGCTTCAGGTACCTCACAGACATTCCTGGAGCTCAACCCTGCTGCTGATTTCCACTCTCTCTCATCATGGGCTTTGACTTAGAATAACTTGTGAAGAGTGATCAGTTCCCATCCTGAAGCACTCGAGGAATTCAGGAAGGTGCAAAGAATTCGGGGAAGTACCAGGTGCAGCTTATGCAAGAGTGTTTTCTGATATGGACGCAAATAGAGACTATGTGCCTAAGAGGTAGGGGTGTGTGTGTGTGTGTGTGTGTGTGTGTGTGTGCATGTGTGTGAGTGCATGCATATGTGTGTGTTTTGCTCTAAGGATAGTTACTCAATTAGAAATTTATTTTAAGAAAAAAAGGATATAAGTATGTTTAATACCTCAGTAGAAAAGGTTGTACATTTCTTGAGTGGTTGGAGTAATTTTTTTTTAAGCCTTGAAGTCCATGTTTAAACATATTATTCTCTGAAGCTCTCTGATCTTTCCTGGTAGGGGCTGATTCCTCCAGTAAAAATGCTATTCCTGATATGTCAGAACGACTTGGGTATTTCCTCACAAGTGGCTTTTTTGGTGAGGTCTGCCTTGATGGCTTTATTTCCTCCAGATCCTGCCCCACGTTTATTGGTCTCACACTGTGTCTTCGGCCATACTGAAGAATCTGTGTGTTTGTTGGAGGCACTGTCCTTGTCTACCCTTTCCTGCACCCCACTGTCTAAAGGTGGGGTTTTCTATCCCTTAGGCTCCATGTTCTTCCCTGGGCCTAGAACAGTGCTTGGCACACAGCAGGTACCTAGTAAATGGATGGTGAAGATGGTGGCATCCTAAACAAAGTCTATAAACCTTATGAAACCAAATTCCACATGTCTAATGAGGAGCATGGCCATGTTATGGCATAGTTTTATAGATTAGAAGTAGAACCATTCCTTTAGTCAGTCTGGCCATGAAATGGAACTGATAGTTTATCATGGCCACTGTCATTTTCACCTTCCACGGAGTGTTAGTATGATGTTTATAAACAGCTTGGATGACAGAAACACAGACTCTGAAGTAGAGGGTATTGGACATAATAGCATGGCACCCTGGATTTCTGATCATGCCCACCTCTTCTCAGTGATGGGTTTTACCTGGGTCATGGTGCTACCTCTCCACATCAGGGCAGAGGGGTGGGGAGGGGGAAGAAGGAAGAGATTTAGGCTGTATTTTGAATGACCTCCTCCTCAAGCATGCTGCTTCAAGACAAACTTTGTATTAGAGTTCCCAGTCCCTCAATCATTCTTTGAAATTCAAGTTCCTAGGCGAGAGGTCTTCTAGCACATAAAACTCTTGACAAGCAGATCCACTTCATGGTTGGTCAGTCATACACAGTCCCCTGCACAGACCAGAGAGCTACTTCATTCTGAGTGTGGGTTCCTACAGATGCTCTCAGGAATGAGAGGGGGTCCATGGGAGATGCCAGCAAGGCCTTCAGAGCCAAACAGGGGAGCATTTGTGGAACTGTTAGCATCCTGTGTTTTATTTGCCACCAGAGAAGTGTGTGCTGGCTCCTCTGCATCCTGGATCTTTCCTGCTATGATTAATTTTATCCTCTGTGTGTATTGGCAAAGACAGGATGAGTTTGCTCAAGTTGACAGGCCATGTGGTCTCGCAGCCTCTCCCTGAGCTCTGGTGCCTGGGCATACATACTAGTGTTTCAGACCCAGTCCTTTGTAAACAAAGCTGTCCTTTTTTCCAAGCTGCTGCCCTGGGGGACCATCTCCACATATATCCCATGCCTCTGCCCTTTCAGAGTGACTCAGGTTCTTCTTAGCTGCTTCCCATGACTCCAGTAGACTCTGTGGTACAGAGTGTTCTTTGGTATTGGCCATCCCAGTGATGTGATTTTTACCTTGTGAACTTAAACCACAGAAGGCAAGGATGTAGGGAGAGGGGGACCCTTACTCACTGTTGGTGGGAATGCCAACTAGTGCAGTCACCATGGAAATTAGTGTGGAGGGTCCTCAAAAAAACTAGAAATAGATTTACCATCTGGACTTGTTGGGTCTTTTGTCAATTTGTCACAAACCTGCACATATCTGAGAAGAGAGGATTTTTTTAATTAAATTATTATTTTTGTTTTTGGTTTTTCGAGACAGGGTTTCTCTGTGTAGCTTTGCGCCTTTCCTGGAACTCACTTGGTAGTCCAGGCTGGCCTCGAACTCACAGAGATCCGCCTGGCTCTGCCTCCCGAGTGCTGGGATTAAAGGCGTGCGCCACCACCGCCCGGCTTAATTAAATTATTTTTATACAATCTATTTTGATGTTTTTCCTCTCCTCCAACTTCTCCCAGGTCCTCCCTACCTCCCTATTCATCCAACTTGATGTTTGCATTTTCTCTGTCTCTTTCAAAAACAAAAAACAAGAAACACACAAAAACAATCAAACACAAACAACAAAGGAAAACCAAACCAAAAACCAAAAATGAAAATGAAAATAAGAGAAAAACCAGTAAGACTGAAAAAAAAAGCCAAAACAAAACAAAAAGTCCACAATAAAGTACCATGGAGTTCATTTTGTGTAGTCCATCTATCCTGGACCCGGGGGCCTACACTGGGTTGATGTATCTGGTAACTATCCATTGGAAAAAAACTGATTTTCCTCCGTTGCCAGCCATCATTAATTGCAGCAGCTAGCTTCTTGGTTCGGGGTCTTGTGTCTGCGTCTCCTTCTTGGTGCTGGACCCCATCTGATTTGAACCCATTCAGGCCATGTGCACACTGCCACAGTTTCTGTGCATTCATATGTATATCAGTCCCCCTGTGTCTGGAAGACACTGCTTCTTGGGAGGCATCCATCACCCCTGGTTCCTTTTCCACATAGATCCCTGAGCCTTGAGGGGCAGGTTTGATGAAGACATCCCACTTATGACTGAGTGCTCCAAAATAGAAGAGAGAATCTTCATTAAGAAAATACCTCCATACAATTAACCTGCAATCAAGTCTGTGCAGATATTTTCTGAATGATTGATGTGCAAGAGCCCAGCCCACTATGATTGGTGACAACCCTGGATAGGAGGTCCTGGGTGTATAATAAAGCAAACTGAGCAAGCCATGGAGAACAAGCCAGTAAGTAGTGTTCCTCGATGGCCTCTGCTTCAGTTCCTGCCTTGAGTTTCTGTCCTGAATTCCCTTAGTGATGGAATGTGACTTGAGAGTTTTAAGATGAAATAAACCCTTTGCCCCTCAAGTTGTTTATGGTCATGGTGTTTTATCACAATGGATACCTCAACTAAGATACCATATGACCCAGCTATACCCATGAGTACATGGGTATGTACCTAAAGGACTCAAATCCTAATACAGAGATTCTTGTTCTTGCAAGAATTTTTATTTACAATAGCTAGAAAATGGAAACAGTCTATGTGTCCATCAACCAATAAATGAGTAATGGATATTATACACACACACACACACACACACACACACACACACACACACACACACACAATTTTATTCAGTTGTAAAGAAAAATGAAATTATGAAATTTTCAGGTAAATGGATGGAACTGGAAAAAATTAATACTGAGTGAAATAACCCAGACTCAGAGAAACGGATGCCATAATTCTGTTTCATATGTGAATCCTAGCTTCAAATTTTTAGATTTGTATTTAAATCTAATCTGGAGTGTCCAAAGAAGCCAGGAAACTAGGAAGAGGCCTTTAGGGAATGGATCAGAAGGTATTAAGGGAGGATCCATAGAATTTGATATTGTCATTCGTGAGAGACCTGCTCCCACGTTTTCCCTCAGGGTACTCTTGAGCAGGGAGAAGTGGGAAGTATATAGATAGAAATATAGAGGAGAGAGACAGATAGAAACACAGGATAGCCTCAGGAGGGCCTGGATCAAAATTCACCAGCCCCTTCTGTCTCTGCTAAAGGGCTTTTAAAGGAATGCCAAGGGGTGGAGCAAAAGATCTCCCCGAGCATAGCCAAGTGCAGAGCATCCCAAACACCTGGTAACCACACATGTGGTCAGTCCATCCCCTTATGCAGCCCTGCTGGGTAAAGCAAGCTCAGACCTCACTAGGAAACTTCTGTGGGCTCCTACAGGCATTATTACTAAAATACCACATTAAACCACAGAATATGGAGAGATCAGGCTGGAACTGATCTGGAAGCTCCTCCCTACTTACTAGCTTTCACAATGTTCAAAGGTACTGAACAGGCTGCTGGAGGAGAGAAGTCATCAACAGTCTACCCAGCTATGAGTGTTATGAGCTACTATAACTACCAGCTGGGCAAGATAGGCACACTGGCGCAATAGTGGCATGAATTTTATAGGGGTAACCAACTATTGGATTGATATTGGGTTAAAGGCCTGCCCCAGAGGACAGGCCTCATAGGCCTTAGGGGACAACCTACTACTGTGTTCTCACTAAATGGGCATAGCATCAAACTGCTCTCCAAATACTTAGCTTTATACTCATAGATTGGCGCATCTCTTACCCCTCACCAGAGAAGTTCCTTTATTTTTATTAATTATTTTTTTCATTTATTTTACATACTGACCACAGTTTCCCCTCCCTCCTCTCCTTCTATTCCCCCCTCCCTGGCCTCCCATTTACCCCATTCCCCATCCACTCTTCCTCTGATGCCTCCCATGGGCATCAACAAAGCATGGCACATCAAGTTGAGACAGGACTAAGCTCTTCACCCTGCATCAAGACTGAGCAAGGCAACCCAGCATGGGGAATAGGTTCCCAAAAGCCAACACAAACGCCAGAGACAGGTCCTAATCCCACTGCTAGGAGCCCCACAAATAGACCCAGCTACACAATTGTCACACACACATAGAGGGCCTAGGTCAGCCCCATGTAGGCTCCCTGGCTGTTGGTCTAGAGTCTGTGAGCTCTCATGAGCTCGAGTCAGCTATCTCTGTGGGTCTCTGTCTATGTCCCCCCCAGCTCATACAATCCTTCCTCCCTCTCTTGAATAGGAGTCCCAGAGCTTGGCCCAGTGCTTGGCTGTGGATCTCTGTATCTGCTTCCATCATTTACTGGATGAAGGCTCTCTGATGACAATTAGTATAGTCACCAATCTGATTACAGGAGATGGCCAGTTCAGGTGCCCTCTCCACTATTATTAGGAGTCTTGCCTGAAGTCATCCTTGTGGATTCCTGGGAGTTTCCCTGGCATCAGGTTTCTTCCTAACCTGGAAATGCCCCCCCCCCAATCAAGACACCTCTTTCATTACTCTCCCCCTCTGTCCCATCCCCCAACTCACCCATCCTGATCCCTCATGTTCTCATTCCCCTAACCCACCCTACACCCAGTTTACCCAGGAGATCTCTTCTATTTCCCCTTTCCAGGGAAATCTATGCATCCATCTTTGGACTCTCCTTGTTACCTAGCATCTCTGGGGAGGGGGACTGTGGACTGTATTCTGGTTATCCTTTACTTTACACCTAATATCCACTTATGAGTAAGTGCATACCCTGTTTGTCTTTTTGGGTCTTGGGTTGCCTCACTCAGAATGACTCTAAAATATTATCTTACACCTGTCAGAATGACTAAGATAAAAAACACTAATGACAGCTTATGTTGGAGAGGATGTGGAGTAAGGGGAACACTCCTCCACTGCTAGTGGGAGTACAAACTTATACAGCCACTTTGGAAATCGATATGGCAGTTTCTCAGAAAATTGGTAATCAATCTACCTCAAGACCCAAGGATGCCACTCTTGGGCACATTATCCAAGGAATGCTCAAGCATACCACAAGTACACTTGCTCAACTATGTTCATAGCAGCTTTATTCGTAACAGTCAGAACCTGGAAACAATCTAGATGCCCCTCAACCGAAGAATGGATAAAGAAAATTTGGTGCAGTTACACAAGGGAGTACTACTTAGTGGTAAAAAACAATGGCATCATGAAATTTGCAGGCAAATGGATGGGACCAGAGAAGTTTCTTTATGCACTCAATGGTGGTTAATTCAGAGCCTCACAGCTGGTCAAGCGCAAACAACAGGTGACTGTGGGATACTCAGTACTAAGAGGGACATCAATATTGCTCCCTTCTCCTAAGGTTCAGAGAACACTGTGGAAGAGCAAGCAGAAAGACTAAGAGCCCGAAGTTGGGCAGAGTTGCTGTAAAGCAGTGTCTTTTAAATGTGACAAAGCTGGGCTTGTGCACCTATGAACTCACAGCAGTTGTATTTGCCTACATAAGACCTGTGTAGGATTAAGCCAGTCAAAATTCCAACATGGATAGGGCAGGGGTCACTAAGTCCCAGCCCTTGCTGAGGAGCTGTTGACCGTTGATGGCTGCTGGGGGAAGAAAGTTACTTGTCTTCAGGAATGTGGCCCCTGGTAGGTTGTCCAGTGGGTGGCCCTACCCCCACACACATACAGGCAGCAGTAATTAGACCCTGTGGGTTAAAAAATACATGAATCTGGGAGGGGCATGTGTTGGGGGCTCTGGAAGAAGTTGGAGGGGTGAGTAGAAGGTGGCTGTGATCAAAATACATTGTATACTGGCATGAAATTCTCAGAGAACCAATCGATTTAAAAAGTAGTTGGTTTTATGCATGTATTGTTAAATTTCTTATAAATAACCCTTCTTCCCAGGAAGACTTATTGTTAGCATTGAGGTCCCTCACTTCTGCTGGAGATCCATGTTCCTGGTTCAGGATGCCAGTCTAACCTATCCTGGCTCCTTGCCTTGTCTGGCTTGAGGTGCTGTCCCTCAGTTAGGATTGTTGAACGAGTAGGTTGTGATCTGATCAAGTCTTCTGGGAAGTTCTTTCTTAATTGTAAGTTTTTAAACTTCCTGACACAGGTGTTAAAATGTTCATCCCAGATCCTTAAATGTAGGTTGCATGTTGATTCTGAGATTCTGTCAAGGAACTCTTTGCTGGGACATATGGGCCAGTGGAGCCCTTGTTAGGCTCCTGGGTTATGTGGTCTGGCCCATTCATCTGGTTGCAAGTCAAGATAAAGGGCCATAATTTGGTGGAGGCCCTAGGAATTTTGAGCTACATGTTCCTAGCAACAATTCACATTTCATTCTCCAGCCCTTGCTCATTCAGTGCACTTTAGGCTGACCAGCACCAGTCATTAGAGAAACCCATCTTCAACAAATAGGCGATTTTGAATCTTCTGCAGTCTGTGGTAGTAGCTATGAGAATCCAGATGTTGCACTCCTGGTGACAAAGTGTAGGTGTGAGGAAATGTTTCAAGGAAGGAGGTCTAGGGCCATGGAGGACTTGCAGAGGGGGGTAAAAAAGCCTGTGGAAGATAACGGAAGATCCTGGAAGATGGGTGGGAAGGAAGGTGGCTGGTAGGATGGACCCTGGTGACATCTGATGTGGCATGGCCAGAACAGCCAGCTTTGATGCTATTCCCATACTTTATAGCATCCTGCAGTGGGGCTGACTCCTGATGGAAGGCCAAAAGTGCCTGCCTTCTCCTACTACTGTCTTTGGTGAAGACTGTGCAGTCTCATGGGTCTCCTGCTCCATGTGGGTCTGTGGCTTCAGGGTTCCTACTTATCTGTGTGACTTGCTTTACTTTAGTATCATTCCCTGCTTCTCTCCCTCCCTCCTTCCCCCCACCCTTCTATTCCTCTTCACCTCTCTCCTAGCCTTTTATCCTGGTCTTCCTTACATCAGTTTAGAGCCTCCCCAAGCCTCTGCTTGCTCCTTCTAATTCTAGGTGTTGTCTGATGGCTTGCTAGTTCTCATCATATTCCTGTCTCTCGTAAGGTGCCAACTTCTCACTGAAAACCAACTTGCTCACATTCTTTAAAGTTGTTTTTTCCTTTAGAGAAAATTTTGATACACACATGTTCTAAGAGGAGTGCTTCTAACAGCCTGTGGGCAGAAGCAACCCAAGTATCCGTGGGTGGGTGAGCAATAAACAAAATGTGGCATGCACATATAGTGGAAGGTCGTCCATTTGACAAACAGGGAAAAAGGTTCTGACCCAGCATACAGCATGATGATCCTGGAAGGCATTTTGCAGAGTCCAGTTAGTCAGTTCCAAAGGGACACATCCTGCGTGATTCCACTTATATGAGTCCCTACAGTAGTCAGACTCCCTGAGACAGAGGGGAGCATGGTGTGGGGAGGGCTCTGAAGAAGGAGTGAAAGGGGTGTTATTTAATGAATATAGAGATGAGAAAGTTTGGGAGATCTGTTGTATAACAAACCGTATGTACTTAACATTTCATTTCTGCACACTTAAAAATAGACTGGAAGATTTTATGCCGTGCATTTTTGCTATTTAAAAACTCACCAAGACCAAACAAAAAGTATTCTGTCTTTACCCGTCACTCCATGTGCCTCCATTCGAGCTGTTTGCTTCTTGGGACATGCGTCTGTTTTGTGTGCCTACGTTTCTTACCTTGGCAGTCTCCTCTCTAGAGCGTAGCAGCCACAACGCTGAGTTTCCTGTTTTGTTCCCTGGAGGTCTAGAAAAGTTCTTAGCACCGGGGAGGCAGTTCATTAATAATGTGTTTTTAAATCTAGTCACAGTCAGCACTGACCCCAAGGCCCGGACATGGACTTTGAGGGGTTCTGGCAAGGTGGTGGGGAACCTCTATAGTGTATCCACTAAATTGAGACTTCAAGTTTATGTGGCAGTGCTGTGTGTGAAGGGGGACAGACAGGCAGGGTGTGGGCAGTGCTTCTGTTTGTCTTTGACCTGGAGCAGCGTTTACGATCTGGAGCTGCTCCTTCACTACTGGCTGAATGAAGCTGGAACAGCCTTGCTGAAATGAAAATTACTGTCTGTCCACATGTCCCACAGGTCCCCCTGTAGCATGGCAGGTATGTGTAACCCCTATGCACCCCACTCTGTGGACAGGGCAGACTCAGCTTTTACCAAGGGACCAGCAGTTTTCAAACCAGCCTCTGGGTAACCCTGGTGTTTTCAGCGCCTTTACAGATTGCAGGACTCGAGCTCTTAGCAACGTTCCGTTGTGATGCTCGGTCTTGATGACTCATTTGGCAGAGGTGCTCAGAGCTGAGTGTACAGCCAGGCTCATCAGTGGGCCCCTTTGTTTCTGGGTCATGCAAACTGGGGGCCCTCATTGTTGCTGAGAGTCTTTATTTGCCATGTTAAAGGGCAGAGAGAACACAGTTAAAACAAGGCAGCGAGGGAGCTGCTCTCCCTTAAGGCTCAGTGTGTAGGGCTGAGACCTCACACGAAGGGGAGTGTTCAAAGAGGGCTTTCCGAAGAAAGTCGCATGGCAGGTGTGAAGAAGTGGACTTGTGAAGACCCTGATGGATTCCAGAGAAGAAAGGGTCCTTGCACAAATACTCTCTGTAGCATTTACAGAGCACTGGCAGTAGGCCATTTGTGTCTAAAACCACAGCAGTGCAGAGCTTGGCAGTGGGTTAAAGAACTGAGGGTTCACAGGGGTTTGTGCATGGCCTGCTATAGCCATTCGAGACAGAGGGCAGGTATATTAGTCACTCTGGGCTGCTATGTGGCAATACCACAGACTGGGCAGCTTAAACAGCAGATGCCCGATGTCCCTGTTCTGGCGGCTGCAAAGTCCCCAGTGGATTTGGTTCCTGGTGAGGGCCTACTTCCTGGTCTGCAGATGGCTGCTCTGCTGCTGCGTTCTCTTGTGTAGGAAGAGCTGTGGTATTGCTTCATTGACTTCCAAGGGTGCTTATCCCAACATGGGGCTCCATACTCGTGGCCTCACCTAACCCTCATTGCCTTCCAGAGGCCTCATCACATAACTCTATCCCATTGGGAAACAGGGCTTCAGTTATTAACTTTGAGGGGACAGTTTAGTCTATGGAGAAAGAGAATAATGGTTTTGTTGTCTGGATATGGTTCTCTGGGCTTACACTAGTCCTTAACGAGGTTGAGCCGTTTCCACTTTTCCCCCTTACAGGATTTGTTAGTATTATGCATTTCCCCCCCGAGATACATCATAGTTGTATGGGGCCTGAAGCAATGTACTCTGGGAACCTTTTGGTGACAAGTAATATAAAAACATAAATATGCATAAAGCAAAGACAACAGGTGTCTGTGGGTGGAGCCTGAGCCTATGGGGGCCTCCAAAGCTTGATCTTCATTAGTTGCTTGCAAATCTTGTTGGTTCATTCTCTTTCTTTTTTTTTTTTCATTTAAAGATAATGTTTATTTACCATTTTTCTAATTTTAGCAATAATATAGTTCACTGTAGGAGATTTAGAAACTACAGGTGAGCTAACACATCTGGTTTAATTTCATAACCCTACAATAAAACTTGCTGGGAATAAATATTCATCATGGATGGGTATCTTGATTACAGGATGGGATTGTTGCATACAGCACCCTTCCCTTGCTGGAGGCATCTTTATAACAGAGGGAGTGCCAGTGTGTCAGCAGCATGCTTTCCCACTGTGGTCTATCTTTCATTTGGTATCCTAGATGGGCAGAGGCAAGAGAATGTCCTGCCTATGCTAAACTGCAAACCTCTTTTAAGGCTGGAGATGATGGGAGATCAGACATAAGTGGTTCCCAGGTGTCTGAGTAGCACTGCCACCTCACTGGTGTCTGCCATGTGCCTCTGGATGGATGGATGACTGCTGCCACCCTCCTGTTATCCTGTTGTGAAGATTAGTGCATTTCCTGTTTGGATTGTTAGGCCATTGGATGAAATGAGTTTCATTTGTCAAGCATTGTAAAAGTGTGATTAGGAGGCTGGGGAGATGTGTTGTTTAGCACTTTCCTCTGAAATCAAACATTTCAACTGGGAGGGAAGCTCCTTAAGAGACCTAAGGTGTTCTAAAGGGAGGGTCCTTAAAATTCAGGAGATAAACAACTCAGAAGCTTCAGGAAGTCCCTGAAACTGACCTGAGGCACTAGACTCCTTCTTCCCTAAGTGTATATAAACTGTAAGGACTGCTGAGAGCACTCCCAGACAAGTCAAGAGACGTCCAGTGCTGCTGGAAGAGGCTCTTTTCAACTTGCTGAGTTGCCTGCAGGTTGTACAGTGAGCTTCAGGTTTCCAGCCTTCATGAGTCGTCACCCATGCTGATGTGGGCTTTTGAGTCATTTATGCTCCTCTAAGTAATCTCAGTAAAACTCATTGGTTCAACAAGTTGGACTTTGGTCTTTGGTCTGTTGCTGCTTCTCTCTGGAATTCAGTATCCCCAAGAATAGTGTCACACAGCATGAGGTGGCTCAGTGGGTAAGGGCTCTTACTGTTCAAGCATGAGGACCTGAGTTCAGTTCCCCAGCAGCTGGTGAATACAGTCTCTCTCTCTCTCTCTCTCTCTCTCTCTCTCTCTCTCTCTCTCTCTCTCTCTCTCTCTCTCTCTCTCTCTCTGATTTCCTCCATCAAGCATCTATCAGAAATCACTTGGCAGGTTCCTGGCCAGGGTGGGATACATAGGTGCATTTTAGGTGTTTTCTAAGTACATCCCTGTCTAGTATCCCCTGAAGACTGATTCCCGGACCTTATGGATTCTAAGATGTGTATTCATTTACACAACGGCATGGTGTTTGCGTGAAACCTTTGCAAATGTTCTGTTTCCTATTAAATCTTCTCTTGATTACTTATAATACCCGATATGCCGTAAATGCTGTGTAAACAATCATTCTATGTTGTCCAGGGAATTACGACTTAGGAAAAAAGTCTTTTCAGTATGATGTGATTTAAAAAAAATTTGACTTACATTTGGTTGAATGAAGGATATGCATACATATGTTCACCTACATATGCGTGCATGTGTATTGTTGTTTTTGAGATAGTGCCTTTCCCTGAACCCAGCACTCACTGACTTGGCTAGACTGGTGGCCACCAAACCTTAGGGATCCTCCTGTGTCCACCTCCTCACCACTGGAATTTCAGGTGTTGGCCTAGCTTTTTACTTGTGTCCTGGGGCTCTGAACTCAGGTCCTCAACCTTACATGGCAAGCATTTCACTGACAGAGTCATCTTCTCTGTGCCACATGTCACACTGTTGTCTTCATGGGCACCACTGTATACTCACAGCTTGTCTAGTAAATCTCACTTGGCTAGAGGTGTTTTTATTTCTTTATTTACTAGGCATTTGATGGCTTGGCGGTTTTCTGTCTGTGATGTTGAGCTACACATCTGTCCTTGTGCAACTTCAGGAACGGCTCCTCAGGACCCTCCACCAGATCTGCTTCTGCCAAGGGTTGTCTGTGTTTCCTAGGATTTTAAAGGCTTGGTGACAGAGCTGCCACCCACCCCCATGTCCTCACCATCCTCTGGTGCCACCTCATGTGCTGGGCTTGGGAAGGGACACCAGCGTCACTGATTTGACTGATGAAAAATGTTAGCAGTGTGCTCCAGTCTTGCTTAGCATTTCATGAGTTTCTCATGACTATTTTTTCTCTTCTTTGTTGGCATTTGCTCTTTAAAATTCAAATATTTCTTCCACTCAGGTAAAATGTTCTTAATCTAGCTTCAAACAGAAAAGGTCAGAGAGAGAGGGAGAGAGGCTAAAACTCCTAAGAAGCATACATACATAATTCGGAATTAATGACTGCCTTTGCTTAGAAATACCTGCCTCAGCTTTCTTTCTTTAGAGTTTTTTGTCTTTTTTTTTTTAAGAACCAAAAACATTACAGATCCAGCTGCAGCCTTTTGTGGCCTCCTCTAGCTTGTCCCTCTCATAAACAAGGGGCTTATTTCTAATGCTTTATTTCTCTGTCTTGTAATCAATGTGTAGTGCTTTAAAAAAAACCACACATGCACTATTAGCTGTGTGTGCCACTCTGAAACTTGCATTTAGCAACTTGATTTTGTTTAGTGCATCCAACCATGTTGATCTGCATAAATCCTTTTGTAATTCCCCCTGAGAATATGCGTGGCCTTCTTTCTAGCCGGGGTTCTACAACTGCCAGTTCAAACAAATGGGTTGAAAATAGTTGGAGAAAAAAAATGGCATCTCTACTGAACATGTACATATTTCCCTGTCAGTATTTACTAAACAATTCAGTATATCAACTATTTATGATATTTACCTTACATTAGGTATCTCAAGTCAACCAGCTCTGACTTATGAGTATATTGGAGGATGTCTGCAAGTACTGTGCAAGCACCAGGCTGTTTTATGTAAGGCACCAGATTATGTCATAGCTTTTGCTGTATTCCTTAAATTTATTTTCAAACTGTTCACTGTTGGTATATAGATGTATAATTGATTTTTGTATATTTAACTTGTATTCTGTAATTTGGGTTGTATGCTTCAATTGTGTGTGTATATGTGTATGTTCGTTATAGAGTTGGTTTTTTTTTTTTTTTTAAACAAAATTAGGTCATCTGCAGGAAGAAATTAGAAATTCCTGTCTGTGGGTGCATTTTGCCTTCGTGTTTTTTTTGTTTTTGTTTCTGTTTTTGTTCCCCCCCTCCCCCGGTTTTTCAAGACAAGGTTTCTCTATGTAACTATGGTTGTCCTGGAACTCGCTCTGTAGACCAAGCTGACCTCGAACTCATGTAGAGCGAGTGGCCTGCCTCTGCCTCCTGAGAGTGCTGTGGGATGTTCTGTATGGCAAATGTGTTGCTAATTAGTCAATAAATAAAACACTGATTGGCCATTGGCTAGGCAGGAAGTGTAGGCGGGACAAGGAGGAGAATAAAGCTGGGAAGTGGAAGGCTAAGTCAGAGAGACACTGCCAGCCGCCATGGTGACAAACAGCATGTGAAGATGCTGGTAAGCCACGAGCCATGTGGCAAGGTATAGATTAATGGAAATGGATTAATTTAAGCTGTAAGAACAGTTAGCAAGAAGCCTGCCAAGGCCATACAGTTTGTAATCAATATAAGTCTCTGTGTTTACTTGGTCAGGTTTGAGCGGCTGTGGGACTGGCAGGTGAGAGAGATTTGTCCTGACTGTGAGCCAGGCAGGAAAGCTCCAGCTACAAATGGCGTCCAACGTGTTGGCAAGAGTTTCCACCTAAAAACTGAGAAAAAAGATTCTAAAATGGAGCTAAAAACAGTTCCTAATTGTCTCTCTCAAATGAGTGGCAGCTGCCGGTTTGAGCTACTTGTGGGTTCCTAGTGTGCGCGACCTGCTGTATGGCAGGAATGAGGCCTCTGCAAGTGGCACGTTAAGCTGCATGGTAGATTTAGACTTTGCTAGCACAAAACAAAAAAAAAAAAAGAGGTTTCTGGGCTACACGCTGCTTGGATAAAAGCATAGAACCACGATAGTTCCTAGAGCTGACAGAAAACCACTGCCATGTTGGGAAGCTGAGGTGGGCGGAGCCAGCAGCCACAGCTGCTGCAGCTTAAAGCCAGATTCACAATAAGACAGATTCAGATGTAATAGTTTACAATGTGTGTAAAAGATACGTAGGCTTGAAAGAGACAAAAAAGGTGATATATAGAGTTATAGAAACAAATACATAGTTTTAAAAAATAAAGTCTTTAAAGAGACAGTAAAGGTAATATAGAAAATAAGCCATGTAGAGATGAATATTACACAGAGAATCTGGATTGTGTTGTCTTTGGGATTTTTAACTGCAGAAAAACATTTGATTGTAAAAGCTGTTGAGTTAAACCAATATATATATTTTAAAGATACCTTGACTTCAAAATTTGGATATAAGGATATGTTGCTTTGGAAAAGAGTCTCTTTTGTTCCCACAGAAAGCCAGAGGCTAAGGATTTGTTCCAGATTAAGATACATCAGGTTTGACCAGCCAAGACCCCCTGAAAGGTCTCCGATGACACCATGGCCCAGATGATCCAACATCCAGAATGGTTTGAAGGCATCTGGCTCAGACAATACAGCCTCATGGACTATTCCATAATCCAAAAATTTTCTTTGTATCCCCATAAGCTACAGCGCCCCCCTCCAGCAGGAAGTAGTAAGAGAAGCTACGCCCAAATTCCCAAATTATATGTAATTTTACTTTGTTAAGGTTAAAACCTTCCTTTTTGAAAAAAAAAGGGGAAAGTGCTGTGGGATGTTCTGTATGGCAAATGTGTTGCTAATTAGTCAATAAATAAAACACTGATTGGCCATTGGCTAGGCAGGAAGTGTAGGCGGGACAAGGAGGAGAATAAAGCTGGGAAGTGGAAGGCTGAGTCAGAGAGACACTGCCAGCCGCCATGATGACAAGCCGCATGTGAAGATGCTGGTAAGCCACAAGCCATGTGGCAAGGTATAGATTAATGGAAATGGATTAATTTAAGCTGTAAGAACAGTTAGCAAGAAGCCTGTCAAGGCCATACAGTTTGTAATCAATATAAGTCTCTGTGTTTACTTGGTCAGGTTTGAGCGGCTTGGGACTGGCAGGTGAGAGAGATTTGTCCTGACTGTGGGCCAGGCAGGAAAGCTCCAGCTACACGAGAGCTGGAACTAAAGGCATGTGCAACCATGTCCTGCTTCCTTCATCAGATCATAGGTGGGAAATCAATCTTCTTCACCATCAGTGTGAATTTCTCATAATGTCCTTTTGCAAGCTGAGGAATTTTTTTTGGTTCTCTGTTGAGTATTTCTGACCATGAAAAGATATTGGAATTGTTCAAGAACCTTTTCCCCATCAATTAAGATCATCATGTGGATTTGCGCGCTATTCTGTTAAGGAGCTCTATTATGTTGATTGACTTTTGTATGTTGGATGGACTTCATATTTTGGGAATTCAGTCCTGTTTGACCATGGTAAATAATTCTGTTCACTTGTTGTATTAGTGCTTTTCTATCACTGTGATAAAACACTATGAGCAAGGCAGTTTATAGAAGAGGGCTTACAGTTCCAGAGGGAGCAGTCCATCATCATCACCATCACAGTGGGGAAGCATGGCAGCTGGTAGCCACGGTGGCAGGAGGAGCTGCGTGCTCACATCACCAGCTGTGAGCAGGAAACTGAGAGAGCCAGTTGAGGATTGTGGGAGGCTTGTGAAACTTCAAAGTCCCCCCCCCCACCCGTGACATACTTCCTCTAGCAAGGCCATACCTCCTAAGCCTCCACAGTGCTACCAACTGTGAACCAAGTATTCAAATGCCTAGACTATGGGAGCTATCTTATTCAATAACCATAATACTGTTGATTCTTTTTGCTAACAATTTTGCAACTGTGTTTTTACTGTCCTTTTCTTCCCCGTGATGTCCTTGGGTTAGCTATTCTATCTCGTCTCATGATGAATGAAGAAGTGCCCCTCCCCCCACCTATGCTGTTAATGGAAATAGTCATGTCTCCATGAAGAGAAATACAAACATTTTTTTCTATAAAGATATTTTTAGACACTAGCAGTGAAATCAGCTGGCCATAGTCTTGTTGAAGGTTTTATTTATTTACTTTGTTTTCTTGACATAGAGTCTCATTGTATAGCTCAGGCTAGCTTCAAAGTTGTGGTCCTCTTCCTGAGCCCAACAAGTGCTGATCTTATAGGCATGTATCACTCATTTGATTTTTGATGGAGACTTTTTTAAAATGAAAATTTCACCAAACAGTGGGTTTCATATCGCCACATATATCATGCCTGGCACATATTCATACCTCATTGCTCTTTCTTCTCTACCTTTTCCTCACTCTGCTGCTCCCCAGTAGTCCCTCTTCTATTTCATGTCATATATATTAGACATGGAAGAAAACATACAGTATTTTGTGTTCCCATTACCTTCTCTCGTTTCCCTGACTGTTAGTCCCATTTCTACACTCATGTGGTCTCCCCTACTTTCATGAAATATCTGTCTGCATCTCTGTCTCATCTCTCTGTACCCCATCACCTCTGCATCTCTGTCTCATCTCTCTGTACTCCATCACCTCTGCATCTCTGTCTCATCTCTCTGTACTCCATCACCTCTGCATCTCTGTCTCATCTCTGTGCATCCCCATCATCTCTTCACTTCTATCTCCATCTCCCATCTCCATCATAACCTACATCTTCTCTCTTACCTATGAATGTTTTAATGTTTGTGTCAAATTATGTTATAATCTCCTCTAAGATTTGATTGAATTTTCATTGTGTGTGTGTGTGTGTGTGTGTGCATGCAGTGCTGACTAGTTTTATATAAACTTGAGGCTAGAGTAATTTTGGAAGAGGGAATCTCAACTGAGAAAATGCTCACACCAGACTGGCCTATGGGCAAGACTTGGTCAGTTTTCTTGTATGATTGATGTGGATGGGCGCATCCCAGATTTCTGCTACTTAAGAGTCTAAGACAGATGGTTATAAGTTTGAGGTCAGCCTTGGAAACTGAGTGGAACTATGTCTCAAAAAATGTTTTTAAAGGTATGGATGAGCTTGTGGCTTTGTGTTAGAAATTCTCCTAGCATATGTGAGGCTCTAGTTTTGATCCTTACAAAAGTGTGAGAAAGAAAAAAATGGGTGAAAACCCTTCAAAGTTTTGGAGAGGTGTAGATACCCAGGTCTCTGGAAGCTCTAAGGTCTCCAGCTAGGATCAAGTCATAGAAGACATCACCAGGATGCATCACAATCAAACTGGCAGAAATCAAGACAGACGGGTAGCTTACACTGATAGAAAGCTTCTTGAGAAGAGCGCTTGAGCCTACAAATTCAAGATGCAGTGCTGCAAGACTGTCTTAAAACACAAACATTCATACAGATAAACCTAAACAAATGAAACAAAAATTCAAACTGTAACTTCATAGCAGCAAAAACAAGGGCCTGTCATGAACATGGGAGGGTAAGACCATCAGTGCATTTCTCAGAAACCTTCCAGACTGAGAGAGAGAGGAAGGATGGGAGATAATGTTAAAGGCAAACCAAATCCAACTCAACCCAAAACTTCAACTAAGGATACTCCACCCAGCAGAGCTGTCCTTCAGAAGCAGAGATGAAATGCTTTCAAACTGCCCACATGAGATGCCAAAAGGAGCCATTCTAGCAGAAAGGAAGAGTAGTGTTTGGTAACAGGAAAACACAGTAGCATAGAATTCACGAATAAATGAACAGAATCCCATTCAAATACTCCAGTTGTTGTGGTGTGTGAATTAATCATTAAGTACAATTAATCATAGTTATAGGCACCAAAGGCTAGTGGATATGTAATATTACATTTATGAGTTGTGAAATCAGTGACAAGCAAATGTGAATCAAAACAAACCAGCAGTGGCTCCATGTATACCAGACAAAGTATATTTGGAAGGCTATAATAACCATAAATACACGTGCCCTGAGCTTCAAGGTGGTCAAGGTTATATGGCAGATGTTGATGGATTTATGTAGGAAAAAGGGGGAGGGATGGCTCCATGGGAAAAGTACTTGCTGCACGAACATGGAGACCTGAGTTCAGTTCAGTAGCACCCATGTGGTGACTCCAGGCCCAGTGATGTATGTCTGCAGCCCAGTACTGGGGACAGAGACACGTGGATTCCAGGGCCTCACTGGTCAACCAGTCTACTGAAAACAGTGAGCTCCAGGTTCAGTGGGCGTCTTTGTCTCAAAATACAAGAGAGAGCCATAGAGGAGGACATCTAGTATGGACCTCTGATTTTCACACATCCATGCATGAGTGAGTGCAATGTGTGCACACATACTCATACACTCCAACACACACACACACACACACACACACACACACACACACACACACACACACACACACGTTCACGGTAAAAAGCAAACAAACTTTTTTTTTTTAAAGACAGTGGTCACACTGGAAGGTCTCAGCACCTCACTTTCCACAATTCATCAGCACAGAACATCACTAAGGAAACAGACTTCAGCAGCCTTGGAGAGTCCATGAACCCTACAGACAAACAGAGTATTCCATCCCACAACAGCAGAATATACATTCTTACCACCCAGAAGAGAAACCACAGAACAAAACTAGTTCTTAAAAGATAAAATTGATGTATTTTCTCTTTTGGAAGCTTACCTAGCACCTTCCAACCCATGATAAGTGCAGCTCTCACACCCCCTGACAAAGCTTCTTTGTCCTATGCCAACGTCTTATGTCTAATGCCCTATGCCTAGGTGAAGAGCTATAGGTGAAAGGCTGCTGAGGGAGAACCAGTTTCTTCAGGGATAAGACACCAGTTTAGGTGGTCAGCCCTAAACACGTGCAAATAAGCTCAAAAATAATTTGACTTGGCTGGGGTGTGTGTGTGTGTGTGTGTGTAATATAGAAGAGGTCATGAATTCAAGAGGAGGTTGGGGACAGAAGAGGAGTTGGAGAGAGTAGAGGAAGGATGAAAATGATGCAAATACAGTGTATTTGTTAATGTATGAAATCCTCAAAAAAAAAAAAGAAAAAAAGTAAAATTAATGCACGGTTAACTAGACTAAGAGAAGATTCCAATAAAATCAGACATGAAAAAAATGACAGCTGATACCACACAGATACAAAGGGCCAGAAGAGCCTGCTGTGAGCAATCATGCACCAACAAATTAGTTAATCTACAGGAAATAGATGCATGTCTAGAGACACAAGCTGTGGACAGTGACTTGGGAACTAGATGTTCCCAAGTAGAGTAAGGGACCACATTGGTTTAGTAAGAACTGAGCAGTGCCTGCATGGAGGAATTCTACCAAACACTGAAAGAAGGCTTACTCTAGGACTTTTAAACTCTTCCACAATAAAGAGGAGGGAGCATCTCTAAGCTAACTTTACGAGGCCAGCATTATCCTGATAGCCAGAAAAATATAGGCCATTATCCCTGTGAGCACAGTTCAGAAATCCTTCATAAAGTCTTGATAAGTTCACATCAGCATCCCCTTAAGAGGGTTATTGACCATGATTTAGAGTGTTTTATCCCAGTGTAGTTATGGCTCAACATGCACAAATCAAGAAACATTGCATAAGCATTAAAAAGAACAACAAAAACCATATCATTATCTCAGAAGACAGAAGAAAAGTTGAGCAAAATTTAACATCTTTTCATAATTAAAAAAACTTTTAAAAGTATGTATAGAGGGATATGTATAGACCTCACCACAGTAAATCAACACACACACACACACACACACACACACACACACACACACACACACACACACACCATATTCACGAGTCCCAGCTAGCATTGACTCATTGGTGAAGGGCAGAAAGTGTTTCTGCGAAGATCGGGAACAAGACCCAAGCCACTCTCATGGATTTCATTGAGCATAGTGCTGGAAGTCCTAGCAAGAAGACTCATTCTGATTGCCAAGGAAGAAATGGAACTGTGTGTTTTAGATGACATCATCTTACACATAGAAAATTAAAGACACACTAAAAATGGTCAGAGTTCATAAACAAATTCAGTAATGCTGCACGATAGGAAGCCAACATGGAAAAAAAAAAAACAGTAATGCTTCTGTACAGTAACAGTGTACAGAATCTGAAGAAGAACTGAGAAAGAACTCCATTTATATCAACATACACATAACAAGGAGCTTATGGGTAAGTTCAGCCAGGGAGGAGGAAGAAGAAAATGCAAACACTGAGAAGTATAACATGTTAGTGAAAGATACCTATGAACAAGCTGTGTTTAAGAATTAAAGACTCAGTATTGTTAGATATCCATACAGCCCCAATGGATAGACTCAATGGAATCTTAATGAGTTTTTTTTTGGGGGGGTGGGGATTGGGTATTTTTTTGTCTTACTGGCCTTTTGCTTGTATATTATGGTTTCTGATTTTGTGTTTTTATGGATTTTTGGTTTTGTGTGTATCTGTGTGTTTTTTTAAAATTATGGTTTGTTTATTTGCCTGTTTATTTTCTAAAGAGAGAGAAGAAAAGAAATAGTATGGAGTTTGGTGGGTGAAGAGGTGAGGAGAATCTGGGAGGAGTTGGGGGAGGGGAAACTGTGATCAAAAATTTTCAGTAAAAAAGGTTAAAAAAGGAATGAAGAAATACAAAAATCATGGAACTTCAAAGTCTTCAAAGAACTAGCATTTTTCAGTGAACAGAATAAAGACGGAGTTATTCTGTTTACCTGATTTCAAATAGATTATGAAGTATGTTCATCTAAAGAGCTTGGAGTGAGCATAGGCAGCACATACAGATCAATGGACCAGAGCAGAAAGCCAAGAACAACCCACAGATGACCAGAAACCCACAGCAAGAAAGGATGGTGCTCTGGTAAACACAGTTGGGAAAACTAGACATCTAATGCAGAAATGAAATTGCACCCATACCTGATGTTGCACACAAAAATCAACAACTAGTCATTTGAAAATAATTCCCCAAACCACAAAAATCCATGTTTACAGTATATGTTTAGGTGACACATGGGTGCTGGGAATACAACTTGGGTCCTCTAAAGAACAGCAAGTGTATTCAGCTGCTGAGCCATCTCTCAAGAGCCGTGGTTTCTTGTTTCTTAGCATGCTGAACAATTCATTTTTGTTGGAAAATGGACTTTTAGCTGGACAGTGGTGGTGTACACCTTTAATCCCAGCATTCAGGAGACAGGCAGGTGGATCTCTGTGAACTGGAGGCCAGCCTGATCTACAGAGCTAGTTCCAGGACAGCCAAGGCTGTTACACAGAAACCCTATCTTGAACCCACCCCCAAACCCCTAAAAAGAAAAATAGACTCTTTTTATTAGAGGGGAAGCTTAAGAGAGTAACTTACTTTCCTAACTGGGAACTTTTTGTTGTTTACCATAGACCATGGCCTCTTGTTGCTAACTCCATGACTTCTTCTTACATTTTTGGTCATGATCCTAGCCTTCATGGCTGAGCCATCTTTCCAGCCCATACGTGGCTTCTTCTTGCTTACTGTAGACCAGGGTCTCTTGATTACTGTAGACCATGGCCTCTTTTTGCTCACTGTAGACCAGGGTCTTTTTTTGCTTACTGTAGACCAGGGCCTCTTGATTACTGTAGACCAGGGTCTCTTAATTACTGTAGACTATACTTAAACTTTTTCCACTCATGACTCCTCTTCACCCAAGACATTGCCATATTATTCTGGATATATAGGTGTATAAAACAGGCAAACAAATCAGACATCTACTGATAATAAATTATAAACAAATCGGTTTTAAAATATCGTTTGGTATTCATATAATTTTACCATTTCTTTAAGGTAAAAACAAACTTATATACTAGTGAGGTAGATGTGCTTATTTAGTTTTTGCATAAAGAATTTTTTACATAAAGAAATGGCTGAATATTTGATACTGCAGGACACAGAACATCTTCAATGTTTTTCAGAGTTGATCAATATTTTGATTTTATGATTGTTATTTCTGAGAATGCTGCTTTGCATAAATACATAATAACAAACAGCAGGCATGTGTTTAGGGCCATTGTAGAAATTGTTGGAAATCCTAACCTAATCCTGAGCCAAAATCCATTTAACAATTTTTCTTTATGAAACTCAGAAACTCACACAATTCCTAAAATTAAACATTCCAACACGATGATCTAGTCCAGAGATAGACAATTGGAGCCTTGCATGCTGACGAGAGGCAGTAGGAAAGTCATAAAAACCACATTTCTACCGACGAGGAACATCTGTATGGTGCAGTAACTGCGGTCTCTTGTTGACAGCAGTCTACACTCAGGTGCCTCAGACAGTTCTTGTGCCCTGCATGGTTTGAGGTGTGTGCAGTGCAAAGTGCGCACACTGTGTGTTCAGACCTAGGCTGCAGTGAAGTCACATGACCCGGCATGGGCGAGCACTCCAGATTCAGCACACATCTGATTTCTAATTTAGTTCTGCTCGTTGTACTTGAAGCATTTTAGTGTTGCCGTTGTTTTTTGCAACTCATTCCCTGAACCCAGTTATGTGGTCCCTTATGATATTGTGACATATTAAAAAGCTGTGCTAGAGACTGTGCCTTTGTTTTTGTTTTGCGCTCTCAAGGTCTGTGTTCTTTGTAGGTTGTGGTCTCTGAAGCCTTTGTTTTGTCTTGTCTTCTCCTAGTGTCTTCAGAGAGCAGGGAGGGAGGTGGGCTGGAGAGGGGGGACTGGGGCGGGTGCGGGGTGGAGAGGGCAGGAGAGGAGAGGGAAAGGAGGCAGGCTGATTTTGCTGGCATTGGCACACCATTTCCATGCCATCAGCTAGCCAGGATATGGCTCTGCCTCTGCCTTAGCCCTCACATGCTAATTTTGATGCTAATTTTGCTGCCCACCTGATGTGGATGTTCGGGGTCTTCTTGGGTCTCCTCAGAACGGATCCTGCCTTGGGCACACATGTGCCTTTCTGAATCCCTGCGCCCCACAAGCCCCTCTCCTCGCCATGAAGTTTCTTCCTCTCAGGGCCTCAGCACGCTCTCCCATGCCTTGGTGATAATCTTCTGTTCCAGGTGGCTGTTTTCTGGGGGCACCTGCTGCTCTTCCACCCTCAGTGAGTTCTGTTCTGTGAAACTGGGAGACCCCCACCTTGGGTCAGTTCTTCATCAGTCTCCCACAGGTCAGTCCACAGAAGCACGGCGCCATGTGAGCCAGGGACCAGGGCCTGCACTGGAAGCTCAGACACTGTCTTCAAGACACCCCACCCCTTGTCTGAGGCCCTGCATTGCAATAAACAAACAAACAAACAAACAAACAAACAGCAAAACCTCAGCAACAACCCACAGGCGTTTCCTTCTGTTCCAACGGTTTTTCTTGATTCAGCATTTGTGTGGTGACGGTGAACTTTTTACTCTTTTCCTGGCTTCTGACAAAGTTGGCAGTTTCTGCTTGAGTTGTTGATGTTTTAGTGGAGGGGTATCCCTCAGAGATGCCTACTCTGTCCTTTTGCTGATGTGTCTGGGCAGAAGCCAGGAATGTTTAAATGTTGTCAACAAAATATAGTTTGGGCTTGCAGAGTGAGGCTGAGGGCTAAAGTTTGCAGGTTTTAGATGGAGTAAGTATTCGTTGAAACCCAATAAACAATAGAACAATAAAAACATCTAACTTACAACTTGTATTTGTGTCCTTTTCTGCTAGAGCCCTTTTTATTTTGTGTCTTTAGGCATGAAGATGATGTCTTTTAAAAAGCTCTTTGCTCCATGTTGTTGGCAATATATACTTTGTTGCTTTAGTTCATATTCCATTTAGTAAAGAATTTATTCCACTAGTGAACTGTATGAGATGAGACGTGGTGTGCCCTGGGAGGCAAGGTGTAAATTAATAGGGGGAGGGGGGATGCAGCAATTTAAGAAATGTTTTCTGTTCATGATAAGCTTGTTTTCTAGTAAATTACAAGCAAATAAAAATGTTTATGTGTGTGTGTGTGTGTGTGTGTGTGTGTGTGTGTGTGTGTGTGTGTGTTGGTGTGTCCATGTGTATGTGTTTGGAGTACAAATGATTGCACATGGCTCCGTGTTGTGATGATTTGACCTATGACTTTCAACTTTAAATTGATTCAGAAATGGTATACATTCAATAGAGATTTGAACTCTGACCCTAGAGATCTGTGCTGTCCTGCTTTCTGCCTGGTGACAGTGGGCTACATGTATCTCTGAGATATTCATGAGATACTGAGGGAGGCAGCTATCATTATAATGCGCTGTGTTTAGTGGTTTTCAGCTGAGGGTGGGCATATCTGGGTAGACCCTACAGGAAGTCAACTTTCCCATGATAGCTTCTGTATTTGTTATAGTTTATGTTCACACTGTGAACAGTTTTGGACTTGATGCTCAAAAAACACCAAAGTTAACTCTTCCTGCATCCCTGATCCTAGGCCTTCTGAACCAGTGGGTGAGGGCAGTGACTGAAGACTTACTCCTTTAGGACCCAGGATCGTTGACATAGTAACAAAGGAGGACATTTCAGCTGCCTAAGTGATGACCTTGGCAGGGCCTCCCAATCCACTTGAAGTCCACATGAAGGTGTGCAGACATGTGCTACAGCGAGTAAGGAAGGCATGAGGGAGATTTCTGTTTCAACTGAGTTCTTGTTATGATGAGGTGTGAGGTTTAATTGTTCTAGCTCTTGAAGGAACATGTTTGCTTTGACTTGAATTGTAACAAGTGTTACAATTGTTAAAGTGTTTTTAAAAAAAGATCTTTAAACACATGTGTCCTTGCTCCCAAACTTTGAAATCTAGAGGAAGTCCTGTCCATGCCCTGGACTGAACGTGTTCCCTGTGCAAGTCATACACATCCTACAGGAACCCCAGTGCCACGGAAGAGTTAACAAGCAGTACACTGAGTGGAGCAGGAGGATTTTTATGTGGGATTAAAACATCTTACAGTCTATATTGTATGTTGATTTTATCAGAGGTGAGATTTAAAATATACAACTGTATATTACTATAAGATATACAATTTTTATATTAATATTAGATATAAGATATACAATTCCCATATACTAATGTGGTTTCCCACAGAGTAATACAATCACTTATTTTATGGTTATTTAAAACTCCGACTACCAGAAATTTGAGAAGGTTCTTTTGTGGTTGTCAGGAAAGGGTTTCTCAAGTTTGTGTGATGAGCTGAGGACCCAGAATGGTTGATCCAGTAAGGAAAGAACAATCAAGCCAGAACACAGTGCTGCTGACTTCCAGGCCTGCCATAGAGGTAATTACGACAGTGTGCTGATGGTAAAAGCACAGATTGATCAGTGGGACAGACAGAATCCAAGAATAGACCCGTTCAATATAGCCAACTCACCCCCGACAGCAGAACAAGAGCAACTGAGTGGGAAAAAAGACAGCATGTTCAACACATTGTGCTGGGCATCTCCATTCGAGCTCTGCGCCAAGATCAACTATGGACCCGAGAGCCAAAGGCAAAACCTGACTGTATAGCGTCTCAGTGGTCAACAGGAGAAATCCCGATGATGTCAGCAGTGACTCTTCAGATCAAAAGGATGATATTCGGGAGAAAGAAGTGATATGTTAAACTTCATTTAAATTAAAGGCATGCTCCATGGAAGCCACTGTCAAGCCACAGACTAGGAGAAGATATTTGCCAGAGTCATAGCTGATAAAAGACTGTCACCAACACATACATGACTAACTACAGTAATACGAAGCCAGACGACCCAGGGAAAGCTTCAGAAGGTGATGGAAACAGACACCTCGCAGGGATGATGCACAGACTGCAGACAGGCAAACATGATCCACACGGCATGGCCTCGGGGAATTTTACATTAACGCTCCTCTGCATGCTGTGAGGACACCAGCCTGGGCCCTGCAGCCGTGCTGAGCATCAAGACCCCATGCTCACGCATGGAAGAATGCAGTAGAGTACAGTTTGGAGGATGGCTTGCAGTTCCGTCTTCTTTTTGACACAGAGTCTCACGATGTAGCCCAAGCTAGCTTCAAATCCATGGCCCTCCTATCTCACCAGGTGCACCATGCCTGGCAAAATGAAGTCTACTCTTACCATATAGAATAATTAGACTTCGGTTGTGATAAAGTAACTGACGCAAACAACTTAAAAGGACAGAAAGTTGAATTTGACTCGAGGTTTTAGAGGTTCCAGTTGATAGTTTTGGAGTCTGTCACTTTGGACCTGTGGCAAGGCAGAGCGTTAAGGCAGAGCAGTGTGAGTCGGGGAACGTTCTTACGCACAGTGGCTAGGCAGCAGAGAGAACATTATCCCTCAAAGGCACCCTCCAATGACCCAACTTCCTTCCACGAACATTATCCCACAAGGCCTGACCTCCAGAAGGTTCCATCACCTCCAGTGAGCCAGAGGCTGGTGACCATGCCTTTATACATTCTTGTGTCTAAAGAGCATTTCAGATCCAAACATCACATCTGATCATGTGATCACAATGCTTAGTATTTACCTGTGTGAAGTGGAAACCATGCACACACAAAAACGTGTGTGTGTGTGGTGTGAGTACATGTTCACAAGTGTGTGTGCACATGTGTATGTGTAGTATATATATGAGTATATGTTCACATGTATGAGTATATGTTCATATGTGTGTGTGTGGTATATGTGAGTATATGTTCACTTATGTGTGCTTGTATATGTGTGGGTACATGTTCCTGTGAGTGTGTGTGTGTGTACACATACATATATATATATGTGTGTATATATATATATACATATATATATATATATATGTATGTATATATTTATATGCATTTGAAGGCCAGAATTTGATTTTGGGTTGCTAAGTTGCTTCCCTCTTCATTTTTTGATATAGGGTCTTTCACTGAATCCATAGCTCACAGATTCAGCCGAATCTGCTGGCCTTCATTGTCCCGAGAGCCTCTTATCACTGCCTCTCCAGTGCTGGGGTTACAGGTGTGCACCACCGTGCCCTGATTTTTACATGAGGATCCAAACTCAGGTCCTCAAGCTTACGTGGCCAGCTCTGTACTGACCGAGCTGTGTCCCCAGCCCTGCATATGTATATTTATAGCATCTTCATTCATAACTGTGAAAACGTGGAAGCAGTTAGGATGTCCTTCAGAGGCGAGTGGATCAGTAAACCATGTCACATTCAGAAAGTAGACTGTGAGTCGCTCTGAAGAGAAGGAGCCGGTGAGGCAGAGAAATGCCTAGAGCCTTAAATGCGATGACTAGGTGACAGGAGCCAGTTGATAAAGGCCACAAACCAGACAGAACTATCAGATAATAAAAGCATTGGTAATTCTCATGAGTTAGAACAAAGGGATGAATGAAGTTCTTGGGAGTTTGAAGGCAGTGCACTTTCCTGATTGATACTGTGAGTGTGAGATTGCTCAGGAGTCATTCATCCAGACCCATAGAATGGACAGCAGTGAGGTAAACCACTGTGTGAAGTGTGGACTTGGACAGTAATGATCACGATGCTCCAGCAGGTTCATCAGGGTGTCTGGGGGGCACAGTATGTGCACATGAATGCAGGTACCTGGGCGGCAGGAAGAGGGCGTTAGATGCCCTGAAGGTGGAGTTACAGGCAGTTGTGAGCCAACCAATGCGGGTGCTGGGAACCAAAGTTATGTCCTCTACAAGAGTAGCATGTGCTCTGAATTTCTGAGCCAGCTCTCTAGCCCCTAGGCATCCTCTTTCTTGATCCCTTCAGAGCCGAGGTTACAGATGCCATGCCCAGATGTTTTTTGTTGTTGTTTATTATATTTTTAGAATATAAGTTCTGGGGATCTGAACTCAGGGCCTTGTTTTGTTCAGGAAGCACTTTACTAACTGAGCCACAAATGTGCCTCTCTGGTGGGGGTACACTGAGGAGGGCTGTGTGCGTGTGTGTGTGTGTGTGTGTGTGTGTGTGTGTGTGTGTGTGTGTGCGCATGTAGGAACTCTGGACATTTTGTTTCATTAATTAAATACATTTGAAAATATAATGTTCAGCAGTGTGCAGGGTAGAAGGCAGGATCTGCTTACGCATCAAATCTGAGAGTGCTCCTAACAGGGAAGGTGTTGTCTAGGGCTCTGTTCCATGATTTATAAAGGGAGGTGAAGGGACCGCTGTCTTATTTATGGCCTTATCCTTCTTCAACCCCCAGAGTGTACTTAACCAGGCCATGTGAAGCATATAATTTAATATTTTCCATCTTTATGCCTTATAAATGTTTCCTCCAGAATTTTCATTAGATTACATAAGTAGGTATTATGGAGTTCCTGAGTTTATTCACACTGAGCGCAGATGTGGAGGGAACATTCTGCTTCTTTAGTTTTTTATTTTTATATTACTAATCTCTTTGAAAGGGGTGATGCGAGGGAGGATGTTTTGATTCTGTTAATTCAAGCAAGTTTCTTAGGATCTTTCTGGTCAATGTGTGGCCCATATATTGGGGTTCTCTGCATCTCCGGAGGTGTCTGTTAGAAGTTCAGGTCCCGTCCAGAATATCGAATCCCCTTGGTTATTTGTATACATACTTGGGTTTGAAAAATTCCCTTTAGGTCTGGCTTGCTTAGCCCCACTCCATGCCCTGTAGGCCCCTCTCCAGAGTGGTACCAGGTAGTGGGGCATCATGGCTCTCTGACCTGGCCAGAGCTGAGGAATGGGAATTTGGAAACCTTGATCTGTATCTGAAGCAGTATATTCTTTGGTGTTTATGCTTGGTGGTGGCTGAGGTTCACTCTCACTCATGCAATTCCTTGGCTTCCCCAGAATCTCTCAGTGTTTGCTGCTTCCCCACCAGGCCCTCAGGAGTCCCCTCCTTGCTCACTGTAGGGGTTCCTTGTCTCTCAGGTTTCCCAGCTGCTACCTTCTCTGTAGCTGTGGCCTTTCTGGGTCCTACCCAGTCCCTGGGAAGTCAGAGAGATTTGGTATTCCATACCTCATGCTCTTCTGGTTCCTGTTGACATGCCTATGCAGGTGGATTAGGCTCTACTTCCTGAACATGCCCCCCCCCCCCCTGCTGGCAGATGAGCAGACATGCTTCAGTCTATTTCCAGGCCTCCATGAGCTCTGAGCTAACAGCTTCCAAGGAAAGGAGGATTTCTCTGGCTCACAGTTGGGAGGTTTCAGCTCTTTGCAGACTGATTCTATTGCTTTGGGTGCATAGTGATTCATGATGCAGGGAGGGTCCGGCAGAGCTATTTGTTCACCTCATGGCCAGGAAGAGAAGAAAGGATAGGGTGCCACTATCATCTTCAAGGTTCTGTCTCCTAAAGGCACCACTATTATTGATTGGTTTTGCTCTTTCGGGAGGCCTGCCACCCAGTTCCCAAATAAATCACACATGAAGATTTATCCCTAATAATAAATGCCCGGCCTTTGCTTGGCTTGTTTCTAGCCAGCTTTCCTTAACTTTAAATGATCCCATCTAGCTTTTGTCTCTGGGCTTTTACCTTTTACTATTTCTGTTTACTTTTCATTATATCTTACTCCATGGCTTGCTTTGTAGCTGGGTGGCAGGCCCCCCAAAAGAACAAAGAGCCAAAAGAGTAAGAATTAAAAACAACAACAATACACCATTGCATCCCAGTAAGCTTAAAGCTGGGGACTCAGCCTTTAACAATTGAGGACATTAAGATCCAAACTATGGACACTCCTGAAGACTGGACTGTTGGGGAATATTATTTTAAGGTGTGCTACTTTTGTTTATGTTGCATTTGTTTAACTCTGTGAAGCTGTGTTACCGAGTCTGTATAGAACACCTGATGGGCTAATAAAGAACTAGCAGCCAATAGCAAGGCAGGAGAAAGGATAGTCGGGGCTGGCAGGCAAACAGAATATATAGAGGGAGAAATCTGGGAGGGAAAAAGAAAGGAGTCAGAGAAGGAGGAGGACATCAGGGGTCAGCCACCCAGCTACACAGCCAGCCATGGGATATGAGTAAGATTTATGAACATAAGAGAACAGGAAAAGCCCAGAGGCAAAAGGTAGATGGGATAATTTAAAGTTAAGGAAAGCTGACAAGAAACAAGCTAAGCTAAGGCTGGGCATTTATAATTAAGAATAAGCCTCTGTGAGTGATTTATTTGGGAGCTGGGGGGTGGGCCCCCCAAAAGGGCAAAAACCAAACAACACTAGACACCCAGGTGTGTGTGTGTGTGTGTGTGTGTGTGTGTGTGTGTGTAGGCATATGCATGTGGAGGCCCATGGTACTGAATATCTTCCTCCTTGCTCTCAATGCTAATTTTGAGGCAGGGTCTCCTGCTAGTCTAGCTAGCCAGCTTGCTCTGCTGAGCCCATATTTTCACCTCCCCAGTGCCAGGATTCCAGGCAGGAAGCCACGCCCATCAAACATGTGTGGGTGCTGGGGACCTGCACTCCAGTCCCCATGCTGTGCAGCCAGTGCTTTAACCTCCGAGCCGCCCCCCCCCCCAGCCTCCTAGTTATTTCCTGCTGCGTGTTTGTGTTTTCTCTTTATATTGTAGTGAACATTTTCTGAATATTTTTGGATACGTGTCTTGTTACTTTCTTTGGCTGAATCCCTGAGAGTGAAATTATGGCTTCAGAAGAGATACAGTATTTTTAGTCTTAGATATCTTCAGACATGTCATCGAAATCCTACTGGTAATTAGAACCAATACAAATAATACAGCCACAATGTGAGACTTTAAAATCCTGAAAGAAAGCAAAGCAGAGGCAATCTGAACAGCAAGTTTTCCTGTTTAGTTCTGTTTTAATCTAGAGTCACACCAGTGTAATCCAGGTCTGTTTAATGAAAAAGCAGAAAACCTAAGTGTAGGGTTAGCCTGTCTTGACGTAGAGGCTCCTGCAGTGCCCACAGAAGCCAGTTACTGCCGCCGCCTCCAGGCCCTGTTTTTTGGAGGCCAGTTCTGCTCACACAACTGCAGCACTCTCAGACTCCCCACCCCTCTCACCCCAGCTCAGTGGGAAGAGTGGCCTTTGCTTGGCAGGGATTCTAGCATGTGTTCACTGCCTCGTATTGACAAGACCTCGGCGTCATGGACAGTGGAACATCCTAGTTCTCAATGGGGGTGCAGTTCAAGAGAAACCAAAGCAATGACGGGGTATGGAGGTGGGGAAGAAGTGGCAGCCTTAGCCTGTCGGGTCTTGAAATGTAGCTGGAGTGAGATGGGCCATGCCTTTCAAACACCTAGCAGATTTCAAAGACTGGGTGTGCTAGAAATATGTACAATGTGTAATAATTTTTGATGCTGCTTACCTGTTGAAATCACATGATTTTTATGTTGGATTAGAGGAAAAAATAAAATTAATTTTTAGCATCAATCTTTTTTTGTGACCATTAGGAAATTAGAACTCCAGACAAATGCTTGTATTGTATTTCTCTTGGATGATGCAAACTGGAAGGAAGCAGGCGTGATTTTCAAAAGCTGAACAACTGTCTGTGTGGTCCTTATCCGTTCATTGCCTCCCTGCCTGAACGAAGATGAGAAGGCTCAGGCATACTTCAGGTGTACCTGCCTCTTCCACCAGGCGGCACTGCAATCAATTTATACAGTTGGGACCCTGGGTAGAGTTGGTGTGGAGGTTGCTCCTTAGCCCCTGGTGTCTTTGACTTGCAGGAGGGCTCTTCACGAGTGGCAGCAGCTCTTTCTTAGCACATGCAGTGGGCTCAGGGTGGATTGGTGGGTGTGGGCTTGGTAGCTAGGCTTGGTAGGAAAATTCCCTGAAAAATTTCCTCAGAGCTCACGTTCTTCATTCTTCAACTCCAAGGGCTAACAACAAAAGCCCAAATCTTGGGATCTTTGTCTCCTAGCAACAGATTCTTTCCCTAACCCTTAGTTGTTTTTTTATTTTTTTATTTTTTTAAACTTTGTGTTGAAATCTAACAGATATGTACAGAACTGAACAAATATTTGAGAGCACAGCTTAATATGTTTTTACAAAGTGAATCTCTGTGCAGCCAGCCCCCACAGATCAGAAAGCCAGATGTTACCTGTTTCCCAGGAACCTCTTCATGATTCCCCAGTCACGGCCTCCCGAGGCCAAACCTCAATTCTTGATTTCAGCAGCATGTATTAATTGTGCTTGGTTTCGAATTTGTCATCAGGGAACCATACACACTATTCCGTAGTGCCCGACTTCTTATCTTCAATGGCGTCTTCTGAAAGGCCAGTGCTACTGTGTTGCATCGTTGTGGCTCATTTGTGTTCATTGCTGTCCAATGCTCTGCTGGGTCCTTGAGCCAGGTTCATTCATTAGGTCTGCTGTTGATGGACAGTTGGGCGGGATGCAGTGTGGGCTCTCTGGCATGACTGGGTGCATTTTTGTTCACAGCCTTTGATGAGTGTCCCCATCTGTGTGGATGGGTGTGCTACAACTTACCTGCCATGCAGAGAAGCTGTGCAGTTTCACAAAGGGAAGAGCTCTATTGAAGACTGATGGCCAGAAAGCAGTCTCTCCACTGTAGAGGGATTCTACGGTCAAGGGAAATGGAAGGTGTTTGGGTTAGAACTAGGGGTCTTGGTGAGATATCGTGGGATCGGCCCAACAGTCCATGTAGAGCTTGTAGATAATTCTGTCCCTTCCTGTAACTGCTAGTCTTACCCCTTGCTTCTAACTTAGGGCTCTGTCGCCTGGCTCTCCTTCCTCAGCTGCCACTCACTGGAGGACTGTAGTTCTCTCCCTTCCTGTTCATCGTCATAGCCTCTAATGTAGGCATAGGAGTAGAACTCCAGTGCATCTCATCGGTGAAGCATGACCTCAGACTGCCAAGGAGGAGCAGGATACCCAGATCCAGCAAGCAGGGTACCTGGACATGGTAAGGACATCTCAGGGAGCTGCAGGAGTGTGAATCAAACATATCCTCACACAAGGAAGGCAGGAATGTCCAGCTGTTACCCCAGTGCTCAACAACGTCAGCTCCTCTATTGCATTAGGTTAGCACAAATAAAATTCATCCCTGACCTTTCAAAAAGCAACAGGGGTAAAACAAAGAGACCAAGAAAGGTGAAAAATAATGAGCAAAGATGTATAAGGACAAACGAACCAGCATTAAATCAAAGCAGGAGGTACCAAAATGAATGTGAGGCTGGTTTATGCTAACAAAGGTGTATTCTGCAATGAAGAAAAAGTGGATTCACTAACAATTACAGAAAATAAACACTCCTAAAAATAACAGCAAGAAAAACAAGATCACAGCTTTCTGAAAGTTTCTCCTTTTTAGAAAACATGAAACAAAGTGAATAAATGCATGACTTATATGGAATGATGTAAGGTACAAAAGGATCATTTAGTAGTTACATACTAATCATCTGTTCTACCGACACAAACTAACCATGTGATTTAAATATCGATGAATCATTTAAAAACTGATGATAACTTCGAACTCAAGGAAAATATCAGCTTCTTTAAAAATGTTGAAATTGTATATCTATGGTCACCATTTCATAAAGTCACAGTTAGTAGCGGGGAGAGTTGGACAATTAGTTGTTTGGTTAATTAGCCAAACAAATGAAGCAGACACTTGGTCAAAATAACTTTTAAACCATAGGAGAAATAAATGTTTAAATGTTAGGCTCTTCAAGAAATGACATTACCACCCAATAGCAACCATACATACATACATGCATACATATATACAAAGATACTTACATATGCCTATCCATGGAGGAATAATTATAGTTTTAGTCCTTTTGTTGTTACTCAAGAAAAAAAAAAAAACAAAACAATTTTTGGGCTGGTGAAATGGCTCAGTCAGGCTGTGCAAGTCTGCTGACCTGAGTTCAATCCCTGGGTTCCATAGTGGAAGGAGAAAATCAAAAGTTGTCCACTGACCTCCACACATGGGCCATGGCTTGTACATGCCTGCACACACACACACACACACACGCACGCACACACACATGCACACACACACACATGCACACACATGCACACACCTGCACACACACACACGCACACACACGCACGCGCACACACACAGATAATAAATAAAAGAAAACAATTTTTAAAAATAATCTGAACACCTGCCATCGTAAACAAACCAGAAAAAAGCAGTAGTCCCATCTACGAGCTGTATGAGGAAGGAGTTAAGAGACCACTGGAGACGAAGTACTCAGGGAACAGAAAGTAAGAGTTGCTGGATGAGCCCAAGAACTTGTTCCTGGAAAAGACTAACGGTATGAAGATCATGTCTTAATCATCTTCCTCCCCCCAAGGCAGAAGTCGGAAGAAAACGCACCACGCTGAAAAGATGGGTGATGCAGGCAGAGGTAGACACACACACACACACACACACACACACACACACACACACACACACACACACACGGAGCATTTAGCTGCTCCAGTGGTTTTTTTTTTTTTTCTTTTTTTTTTTGGTTTTCGAGACAGGGTTTCTCTGTGTAGCTTTGCGCCTTTCCTGGATCTCGCTCTGTAGCCCAGGCCAGGGCCTCGAACTCACAGAGATCCACCTGCCTCTGCCTCCTGAGTGCTGGGATTAAAGGCGTGTGCCACCACTGCCCGGCTTGCTCCAGTGTTTTAAAAAATCCTATGGAAATAGTGTTTTTCTCTGAAAAGAGGCCCTCATATCTTCGTAGGAAGCAGCAGACACCAAAAGGAACGACACCTAAGGAGAACTTGGAAAAGGAGCTATCAAGGAGATATTTATAATGTAAAAGGGAGATGGTCCCAGCAAGCTATTAAAGCCTATTGAGGTATTTATTTCACTGAAATTAAGTGCCAATAGGATGCTCTGAGGAAAGCTTACTCGAGATAGGAAACATATTCGAGTCTTAACAAAATGTCTAACAAATCAATAACAAAAAATGAATAATTGAGTAGAAAAACAGCAAAAAAAAAAAGCGAATGAGCAGTTTTTGAAAGGAGAAACATGTAAGTGGATAGTAAAGTTAAGGAATGGGATTTGGATCTCAGAGAAACTTTACCAGCATTTAAAGCAGAGAGCCTTGTAAAGATGGCCATTTTTCCAGCACCTTCTGGATTTTGGAATTAGGTGAGTGCATGCTTGTATTGTATCCTCACCCACTTTCTGCCTATGGTTTGGTTGTGTTCCCTTAATTTTTAAACCTCAGTTTTCTAATATATAAGGTAGGTGTCAACATTCCTGACTGAGCAGTACTGAGAACTAATGTGTACAAACCTCTAAATCTATGTAGGGCCTCAGTGGCTACTACATAGATGCAAGCCACTATTGTTATTCTTGTCCACCAAATATCAGTTGACCTGAAGAATGGTAAAACCCACCGTTGGGGAACATGAAGAAGTGGGAACTCCTGCACACGCCCCTTCGCTTGAATGTCTTCTGAGGACAGTGACAGCAGCTTCCCTCTGCGTAGGCCACCTGGATTGTCACAGGAACTGTTTATTCTGAATGTCAGGGGAGGCTGGCCAGTCTTTGGGGTCAATTAGAAGGTTGATTCCAGAACTTTAATAACACGGGTGTTGGACTTAGCAGTCCTACTTCTCAATTTATCCTGAGCAAACAGCCCACTACAAGTGTGGAAACATGCACGGAACCGGTTCAAACCACACCCTGAACACCCTCGTGGCAGAGTTCCTTAGGCCCCTCCCTATCCTGGTGAGAGTGTCGCATTTTCTCGGGCTGCATTATGCCCTCACAAGCCAGGCATCACAGGCGCTCCCCTCCCCAGGACCCAGCCCCACGGTGCCACTAGCATTCTCTGGTCTTGGCAATAACCATATCACACAAGGAAGGGACAGGTAAAAGGTGTTGCTGTCGTTTGGATTTGAAATGTCCTCTGAAGGTCCCTGTGTTACACTTTGACCCCAGCCTGTAGTGCTGTTTTGAGGTGGGAGAGGGCGGGGGAGAGGGCTCAGTGGGTAAGGAGTTTGCTGGATAAACATGAAGACATGGATGTGAATCCACAGAATTCAAATATGCCAGGTGGTGTACTAGGGCATAGCTGTAATCCAGGGCTCCTACGGGACAGTGGAAAAATCCTGGGAAGCTCAGGGGCCAGCTAGCCTGACAGGTGCTGCGGCAGACAACAAAGACCCCCATATCAAATAAGGTGCAAAGCAAGGTCTGACACTTGTTTGTCCTCTGACCTCCACGTGTGTGTCATGGCATGTGCCTGTACTTACACATATGATTGTACTCACACATCACACACACACACACACACACACACACACACACATACTTGAAAAAAAAAATCAAAAGGTGGGAAGAAGTCAGGCCAATTGGGGCATGCCCTTGAAAGGGATATTGACCTCTAGGGTCTCCTTCCCCCCATCACCTTCTCCCTCCCCCTCTCCCTCCTCCTCCCTCTCCCTCCTTCTCCCTCTCCCTCCTCCCTCTCTCTTTCTCCCTCTCTCTCCATCTCTCCCTTTGCTCCTTCCTCTCCTGACCTCTACAGAATGAGCATTTTTCTCCCTCATGGTCCTGCCGTGACCCCTGTGCCCCACCACCATCTCAAAGCTTCTAAACCATGAAGCAAAATAAGCCTTTCTGCCTCAGAAGTTGATATGCCAGGAACTTTGTCGCAGTCACAGGACACCAGTCAACGCGGATGCTGTGTCTTCACTTACCATGAAAATTATCTGCGGTTGTGAAATATCCCCTAAGTGTATCTGTTGACATGAAAAATATTTATGATACATTAAGTAAAAATAACTTCATAAAAAGGATGTGTCTAGGATGAGCCTCCCAAGTCAACGTATATTTAGTTTGATGCTTGAGGGGAATTCTCAAGACTATTTATATCAAGGAATTAATGAGTTGTCCGTCATGGCCTGATGGGGGAGGGGCATTCGTTATGCTGGCTAGCATTTTCATGTGTTCAACAGTGAATATGCACTACTGTGACATGAAGCCAAGATGCAAAAGCAGCCTGTGTCCATCGGTACCAGGAGCCCCACCCACAGGCCTGCTCTGCAGCACCCTCCCACTGCTGTGGCTGTCACCTCTGATGGGGGTTGCGGGGAGCAAAGGTCAGCTGCTAGAACTCGGCAGGCCCTTCTTTGGGTTGTGAAGGTTGGAAGGAGGCAGAGGACTGGAGGTTGGCCACAAGACTGAGGACCAGAGGCTGGCTGTGTCTATTTTGGAGCCCGGTGGCTTCCAAGTGTCTTCCCAGAGGGCAGCGCAGCCTGCTGACATGGTGGAAACTCCCTCCTCCCCCTCCTCGTTGCTCACTTTGCAGGAAGGCCAGTGGCCATTCGGGGGTCAAGGGGGAGCCATGGAAGAGTGGACAGTATCTGCTCTGTGGGTTTGATAAAAGTAGTCACGGTCCGGAGACTTGGACCTGGAGAGGAAGGGGTGGTGTTCCAGGGGCCAGGATGGAGCAGCAGGGACACATGTCGAAGGCCGGTCCCACCTTGGTGGCTGGACCTTGGGGAAGAGCACACACTTCTTCTCTGAGGCTCTACACAGACCTTCCTGCCTGGGGCAGCAGGCAATTGGCATCTGTTTGTCGACAGAGCATTCTGGTGTCATTTCTCCTGGTGTTTTAGCTTAGATGCCTTTAGGCAAAAGGAGACCCTATGGGTGCTCAAAAATATGAACCCAGACCTTTTCCTTTTGTGGTGGTGGTGGTGGGGTAAGTTGGTGGTGGCAGTCAGTTTTACAGTGGTTCCCAACATTGTAATCAATATAATAAAATACACGAAATAGTTCTTCAAACTAATCCTATTAGATAAAAAACAGTTTTGTATGAAAACAACATTTTTTTTAGAATAAGAGGAACTTCAGATATTATAACCATGATAGAGAGGAGGTTTCATCTTGAGCAATCTCCAAGCTGACTAAATTCTGCACATGCTTGTCCCTTCTCTGGCTTTCAGGCTGTTGAACTCATAACTGTATAGATTCTAGAAGACATGTCTACAGAGGTGCACAGTAGGCCAGGGTCAGCAGCAACCAGCTTGGTCCTCAGAGACACCAATCATTGTCACCGGACTCACGTCTCTGTCTCCTGTATTTTCTGGGGACTCAAAGAGTGACTCTTGGCCTCTGTCTCTGTCTTTTTGGATGTCTGGGGTTGTGTGTATCCTTGGCTCCCACTCTTCCTCCCCAGCCTTCTTACCCACATTTTTATCCCATCAGCCTTGCTGGAAGACAGCTTCAAACTCTAGTGTTCAGTATATCCCATGGTTCTTTGAAGTAGATGGACCTTGTAGACCTTGTTCTGTGTCTGGGACCATGTGAGTTGACCAAGGGAGCCAGACATGTCTTTTTACAGCACTGTGGTCACAAGACAGGTACGTCATGTTCAGGTAGGACTTCCTACTCCAGCCAGCAGCAGTAGCAACCATGTCAAGAGTCTGCATAGATTGAATGCTTGCTGGGGATTGAGAGGCTGGCTGAGAGTGCCAGTGCCCAGCATGCTCCTTGGAAGCAGCTGTTGGGGTTGTAAACAGGCTCTACCCCCAGGCCATACTGTTCGTGTCCACCCCACCCCACCCCACCCACTCCATCTCTCTGAAAGAACCCCATGCTTGCTTCTCTGCATGTTCAATGTGAACACACATCTTTGTGGAGGGTCAGAGTTTGTTCTGGATTATTAAATTTAGGGCATGCAGGTTTTATAGGGAAGTAATGTTCCTATGTCCACAGGAAGGAAGGGCCTAGTACTGACATGAAAAGTCAGTATAAAAGGCTTTCTGGCAATCATTGTGTCTTTGTTTTTAAATTTTTCTTTTCTTTTCTTTTTTTTTTTGAGACAGGGTTTCTCTGTAGCTTTGGAACCTGTCCTGGTACTCACTCTGTAGACCAGGATGGCCTCAAACTCACAGAGATCCCCCTGCCTCTGCCTCCCAAGTGCTGCGATCAAAGGCCTGCGCCACCACACCCAGTCTAGTAGGGCTGTTCTTAAGCCAAGGTTGTGAGTGGCTTTCTGGCCTCTGTGGAGTTTTATTTAGCTGCTGCAGTATTTAAGAACGTCTTTTCATCAGGCTTGTAATCTCAGCGTTCTAGAGGCTGGGTCAGGAGGATCATTAGTTAAAGGCCAGCTTAGACTACATAGCCAGATCTTCTCTTAAAAAAAACAAAAAACAAAACCAAAAAACAAACCAAAAAAGCTTTATGTCCTAATTCTTAAAACTTGAGAGACTCCACAGTAAAACACATGCTAACCCCTTAGGCAAGAATAGGGAAATCCGGACCGCACTGGTCTGCAGTCTGTGAGGCAGCTGGGCAGGGCACACGTAAGTGGGGAGCTTCTCAGGTGACAAAGTAGCCTCCTCCCTGAATGGGACTTGTCTCCCTGGAAGAGCTATAGAGCATGCTTTCCTGAGGGTCCTTCCTTCTGTGACACCTTTGCCATCCGTCCCTCACAGCCAAGGCCTTAATGGACACTCTGTGACAGGTGTGGGGTATGTGCCATGCTGCCCGACACTGGGGTGTCACCTAACAGGATGCCTCCTGGCTGGATTCAGTTGATCCCTTGTTTGGTTGGAAGTATTAGGATTTTTCCATAAAAAAACGGACAAGTGACTTCTGCCCTAGAAGAGGGCCTGCCGCAATTGGTCAGGGACCAGTTACCTTGTCCCGGGCAGAGAGGTAGCCAGAGGTGGTAAGGAAGCAGGGAGGGCCTGAGCAGGGTGGGGCCTTGAAGAAGTCAGTGTTGACACAGTGAGTGAGTGAGTGTGTGTGTGTGTGTGCGTGTGCATGTGTGTGTGTGTGTGTGTGTGTGTGTGTGTGTGTACGTGGGGCTGGGGAGTCGGGGGTGGGTGGGGTGGAGCTGCTGTTCCTCCTTGCCTGGGTGTAAGTGTGGAGTAGGAGATAGAGGGTGGGACGGACCCCAGTGAGTGCAGAGACATTTCCAGTCCATTCTGTCCCCTTCCTAACTCACCTCTCAGGAACCACTGGGAAGCCTTGTGAGCAGCCAGCCACCGCCTTCAGCTTCAGGAGCCAAATTGCCTTTTCATTCTCCTTCTGGCAATCAAATGTAAGACGTGTGAGCATTAACTCTGAAATCTTCAAAGAAAAATAGAGAAAGAGGGTTCATATCTACATCTACTATTTTAGTTTAATGGAGCCGTAACTGGTATCATTAATTACATGAATTATATTATCAATATATCTACTGAAGCCTAGATGCCTTATCTAAACGGTTCGTCATTTAGTGCCATTTCGGGAGGTAGCTTTAGATTTTCAAAACCTGTCTTTCGGAAGCTATGATTTGCCTCCTGTCCCTCACCCTGAATTGTTCCTGGTGACACTGGTTGAATTAGATTAGGGACCTGGTTCCAGCGGCTGAGCTATCCCTAGGGATGGAGAAGGTGAGGCAGTCGATAATGTCAGGAGAGATTTGTTCTGTAAAATGAACATATTGAGGTCACTGGCTGTGGTCCCTGCTTGCAAATCTAGAGAAAGATCAAGAAAACCACTCTGTGGAGCTGCAGGCCACCCTGCAACACCCCACGTGCAGGTACTTCTCTGTCTGGGCCTAGCCCTTCGAGGAGTCCATGTGTGCCGCCCTCGGGGCTACGCCTGTCTCTTTCTACCCTTGGACTCCTGGTCTCTTGTTTGATGGCCATCAGCCTTGTCCCTGAAACAGAGTGCCCCTGCCTGCACACACTTCAGCTGCACACACTTGCCCGCACCTTCTGATTCTAGTTGTCCGGCTGGAGCTGCGCACACCCATCTCTGGGCGTGTGAGGGAAGGTACATGTAGCCATGCTAATCGTCATTTCCAGAAGGCTCCGAGGAGAGAAAGAATTGGGGAACACTGCCTTGCAGCCCCATGCCATGTTTTCAGAGAGCGCCTGGGGCCTCAGTGCTGGACACATGCTGTCACAGGCCTCAGCCTTGTCTGTCTGGTCTGTGCCTTGGCTTTGGTGCTCCTGTCCCTGTCCTGCTGTGGGGTTGTGCTGGCCATAGGAGCACTCATGAGGCTGTGGCCAGAGCCCTTGACTTCCTGTATTCCCAGGAGCTGCCAGTCCACCTTTCCATTTCTCACATGGCTTCTTTGTTCTTGCTGTATTGCCCTGCTCCCTGGCCTTCACCTCCTACTTTCTCCCACACTGATGCTCACTCCTCGCCCACTCTCTCCTCCCTCTGCTCCTGCCCTCCTTGCCATATTATCTCCTCTTTTCCTGTCCCCCTCTCTTTTCACAGTGATGAAGTTTCTTTGTCCTTTTGTGAAAGGCTGGCTCCTCAGCAGGGGATCATCACGGCTACACTTCCAGGTCCCTGGCTTCCAGGTTCAGCATGAATTTCCTGTGCCCTCTGCTTTCCCAGGCACAGCTCAGGCTCTAAGATATGAGTGTTCCACCCTGAGACCCTCACTGTTTTGAACCCTCTCTGCAGATTCCAGGGTCCCTGGGCTGCCCCCAGAAATCCTCCTTGGGGGTTTCCCATCATTGTGCACAGTGGTAACAGCGGGAGATGGTTTTGCTTGTTGTTTGTTTGTTTGTTTGTTTTTTTCTGTAGACAATGGAGCCTTTTCTGTCTCCTGGTGAGCTCTTACCAGTTATCTTGTTATGTGAAAATGGAGGTGATCTATGTGCAGGTAGGGCACAGGCCATGTAACCCTGCCACCTACCAACTCACTCTTGTGGGGCCATAAAATTCTCCTATAAGTCCTCTGGGGTTCTGTGGGACCCCACTGATAGCCACTGTCCCAGGCCATGCTCCACCAGATGAATTCAGCAGCAGGCAAGAGAATCTCAGTGCCACACCTTCAATGACTTTCAGCAGAAGTTTTGTGCTCACCGGGAGCCAAAAACCCAGTACACACCACCTCTGATCTGCATCATCTCAGTTAGAAAGCCTGGACTTTAAGATGGGAATAAAACAGTATATACAATTGGTAGGAGCCAAACTTTAGGTTTAGAATTTTGATCTGTTCTTGGGGAAGGGGTGTGCAGCACAATGCTATGCCCCACCCAGCAGCTCCTGGTCAGCCATGCCATTGTGAGGGCCGACAGCCAGAGTTTCACTGTGTTGCTCACACGTGGTGGTGTTTTGGAGACTGGATCTGAAGTGCAGTCTGACTTAATGATATTTTCCATTTACAGTGGGTTTAATGGGCTCTGACTCTACTGTGAGTGGAGGAGCATCTGTTGAAAAGGTGTGAGATTATGTGTGATGGTGAATCTGTTCATATAAAACAAGACATGATGTTTGTCAGATGACTCGTGAACCCAGAACACTTTTAATTGTGACTTGCCAGCATTTATTGGCAATTAAATAATAATAAATTCAGCTAGGAGGGAAGTCAAAGGAGGGATTGCTTACTCTCAGGGTTATCGTGTGTGTGTGTGTGTGTGTGTGTGTGTGTGTGTGTGTGTGTGTGTGTGTGTGTGTGTGTGTGTGAGTGCGCGCGCATGCGCGCGTGTGTGGTGCTAAGGGTTGTAACTCAGGGCCAGGAGCATTCTAGGCAGACACTATAACATTGAGCTACACTCCAGCCCCTCATCTCAGACATCATAAAGGCAAAGTACCCTCTCTTGTCACACTAATAGAGCTAGTTGCTGGAAGGTGACTGTCCAAGACAGTCATGGGTGTCACCTGACCTGTAGATGCTCATTACTTGATTGCGAGTCTGGTAGTTTCTGAAAGATTGAAAAGAGTTTTCAGGTGAGTTTGGGCTTCTGAAAAGGTGACATGGTTGCCCAGCAGTATCAGCCATGGTGGAGGTGGGTGGCTGGAAGTGAACAGAACTGGCTACCCAGAGGGGTGGGGGTGGGGGAGATGAACTGATAGCTGAGATGAAGTTTGCACAGGAGCTAGAAGCAAGGCCCTAGGGACTAACCAGTGACCTCTGACCTGCTGACACTGTCCTGTGACCCTTGGGATTGGTCACAGCAGCCCCAGGATCTTCTGGATTCACTGACCAGACTCTCCATGTCCTGCACCCACATGCACACACGTGTAGTAATGGCAATGCACTGGGGTGCCCTGGGATGCTTCTCTGCCCATCACAGAGGCCTCTGGCTTGTTCTTCCTGTGGTGATGTGTATGCTCTGATTTTCTCTGGTGTGATATGAAGTTTATATTTAATTCTGCATCAACCAATTGATCTTGTCACAGACTTTAAAAGCTGGTTTCAGGAAATCCATTCCTCAGTTTTCACAGTCTTCTTGAATATAATATAATATTGAACTCATATTGCTGAAAAACCAGTGGGTAAGCTTTTCTGACTTCTCACAGACACCGACTCTGGGAAAGGAGCAAATGACTTCCACGGTGGTAAAGAAATGTAGCTGTAAAGACATAGGGGGGTGGTGATTTTGCTATGGATTTTCAAGACTTCAGCCAGGGTCTCTGGAAGGGCCTTGTGGGACCCCTTCTGGGAATGTGTTGATGGAAGCCTTTTGGGCTAGAAGAAAAACTTATTTTTAAAACAAATTTTAACTTATTTAAAGTTTTTCCATCTTTAAAGTTCTTTTTCTTTTCTTTTTGGTCTCAGGATGAAATGTACAAAACAAGGGCCTTATGTGCGCACATCTTCATCCACTGGCCCTTCTTTACTAGTTTTTGAAAGCCTGAGTAACAGGAAGTAGTTGTTCATGTTTGTGGGCGGGGTAAGTGTGAGATTTCTGTCACAGAGTCTGTACAGATAATGCCAGGGCAGTTGTGTTTTGGAACCTTGTCTTTCTCTTCCAGCCCTCAGTAAAATATGCCATGCATTTTTTACCGTGATCACCGGCCCAGCTGTAGAACAGTAGGACCTACGGCTTGTATGTTTTTCAAAGTTGTGATTGTGGTAAAATGTGCCTGTATGTCTGCCTAACCATTGTGAGGTGCACAGTGCGTTCCCACTGCAATGGCGTCATCTCCAGAGCCTGCTCATTGCCCTCAATGGAGAGTGTAAGCATTAGACTGTCCAACCTTCTGCTAGCCCCTGATGTCCCAATCCAACGTGACTGTGGGAGGGTGCTTGAGAATGTGAGACACTGCCTGTCCTGGCTAGTTTCATGTCAACTTGACACAGCCTAGAATCATCCAAACGGAGGGAACCTCAATTGAGAGAACGCCTCTGTAAGATCAGGCTGTAGACAAGCCTGTAGGATAGTTTCTTAATTAGTGATCAATGAGGGGAGGGTCCAGCCCATTGTGGGTGGGGCCATCCCTGGGCTGGTGGTCCTGGGCTCTATAAGAAAGCAGGCTGAGCAAGTCAAGAGAAGCAAGCCAGTAAGCAGCAACCCTTCCATGGCTTCTGCCTCAGATTCCTGCCCTGTTTGAGCTCCCCTCCTGACTTCTCCTTCAGTGAACCATGCTGTGGAAGCGTAAGCTGAATAAACCTTTTCCTCCCCAGGTTTCTTTGGTCATGGTGTTTCATGTGAGCCCCCACATGATGAATTACCTGTAGAATCTGGTGTTCTCTGTGGCACACATCACATGTCTGTGCTCACAGGGGCAGTCATCTGTGTTGTTTCTGGATATGCGGGCAAGGGTTTCCATGTCTGGAGGCAGACAAATGACCTGAAGGCTGGGACAATTAGAAGGGCCGGCAAGGAGGAAAGCCAGAGCCAGGAGTGATGGGTGGGAGGAGTTAACCCAGCCAACAGCGATGAAGGGCACTGGGAGGCTGGTCCCCCCAAGTTCGGATGGAGTGGTAGAAGAACACATCCAAGGATATAGAGTAGGCCAAGCCTAGAGGAGTGAGACTGGCTAGTGTGTGGCCCTGCTGTGCCGTGGAAAGTCTTAATTGGCCTGTGGATGTTCACCTTTTAAGTCTTTTAGTCCTGTGTCCCTCCTGTGAGGGGTGATGTCATGGAAGTGGAGGATGTCATCCTTTTGCCTTGCAGTCTCTGTGCATTGGATGCCTCTGCCAGTCTTGGAAGGTTCTCTGACTAGGACAGAGCCCTGCAGACTTCAAATGCATTGTTATTCATCTGCATCTCACACTGTGTCTCCAAAGAACATCCTGTGTGCACCTCTGTCTCTGTCTCTCTATGTCTCTGTCTCTGTCTGTCTGCCTCTCTCTCTCTCTCTCTCTCTCTCTCTCTCTCTCTCTCTCTCTCTCTCTCTCTGTGTGTGTGTGTGTGTGTGTGTGTGTGTGTGTGTGTGTGTGTGTGTGTGTGTGTAGCTCTTCAGCATTATTAACTGAGCTGCCATCCTGGAAGCAGGATAATACTTATTCTGGATATTTTGTCCCGAGGGTGACAGGGATGTTCTGCCATTATCTACCCATGTTTGGCAATAGACGAATAGACTGCAGGTATGCTGCGTTCACAGACCCTGGGGTTGGAATGTCGCTCAGAACATTGCCTGGGTGCCTCTGGGGAAAGAGAAGAAAAGCTGCCCTGCTTGTGCATTGTTCTTGCCCAAACTCCCACACCTCAGAGGTCTCTCAACTTCTTTTGTGTTACCTGTCTGTCTGCTCTGCCTGTATTTGTCTGGACACACCCAAGGCTGCTCCTGTCTCTCCATCCTTACCTCTGCTCCTTTTGTTCAAGCTCCTGGGTCTCCCTGCGTGGGGGGCAGGGGGCGGGGCGGGTAGCATCCTTACTCAGTATCACATGAGTTTTTCAGGGTAGAGGCTCAGAAATGTCTATTCTGTCAGTAGCCAAAGAAAGCATTTGATCCAAAATCAGCTTAGTGAACTAATGAGTCTACAGGAGCATGGGTGACACCAGGATGTCACAGCAGCCTCCCCTGCCTTAGGTCAGTCAGCCTGGGCAGCTGCATCACAGACAGAAAGCCCACTCCAACATGGGCGATGGCTCACAAAAGTTGCTTAACTAAGGCTGTGACTGCTGTCAACTTCCCACCTCCTATATACTCCAGCACCTCCTCACAGAAAACAGTTCTTAAACAGTTCAGGCCTTCTAGCCATTAAAAGGAAAGCAACCAGTTAGCCTGGAAAGCCACTCTGTGTCCGTGGGAGGACGTTGACAGGTTCAGTCTTGTGAGAGACTTGTGGATGATGATCACAGATGCTCCGATTCGAGGCAGCAAAGATCATGTAAAATCTGCAATAAATAGCACCACCACACTTGGGCTCTCACCTGAGGTTGTAGCATTGTCTTCTGGGCCCTCACCTGGGTATCTATCACAGCATCCTCCCCCAGGCTCTCTCACCTGAGCACCACATATCTGCATCTGTACTCTTACCTTGTTATCACAGCATCCTCCCTGGGATCTCACTTGGGCATCACAGCATCCTCTTTTGGGCTATCACCTAGGCATCACAGCATCATCCCCCAGGCTCTTATGCAGCCTCCTTTGGCTTCTTACCTGTGTGACACAGCATGCTCCCTTGGGCTCTCCCGTGGGGCTTTTGTATCCTCACTGGTTTGTCCCTTTGCTGTTTTCTCTGCCCGCCTTCCCTTGGAGGTCTGCATAATCACTGCGGAAACCTAAGCCAGACTTCAGTGTGCTCCTGGGGGATGGCTTTCACTGCTTTCCCTATTTTCCTGCGTGCTTTCTTGCCTTTTCAGCTGTTGATGGAGATGCCCACACTGGCTTTCCCCCAGTTTACTCTTGTGTTCCATCATGTTGTTTGGTTAATTTTCCTGATCCTTAAGCCAGATTTTTCTTGCCTAAGGGGTTCCTGCCCTCCCTGATCACATATAAAGCAGTGCCTGCACACAACTGATCTTCAGTAAATATTTGTTGCACAAATATCCAGCAGAACCAGGCCTGGCCCAAGGTATCAGCTATCCCAGATCCTGTGTAGCAAACTGAAGGAATACTCACTTAAGCAAAAACTCACTGAATCTGAAATGGAGTCCCGCCACTTGAGAAGCCCGCCAGATACTCCCACTGATTAGATGTTAGTGATAGGCAATTAGTTTTCATTTGTTTGATTTTGGCCTTTTTATTCTTGACATATAATAATTGTGCATATTCATGGGATACAATGTGATATTTTGATTCATGTATGCATTTTATAATTATAAAATCAGAGCAATTAGCATACCCATCGCCTTAGACTTTTATCCTGTATTTGAAGTCATCCCTTTCAGCTGCTCTGTGATACGTTACACATCCTTGCTGGCTTCATTTTACTGTAGTGTGCTGCTGCTGTAAGGACACCAGGATTCATTCTTCCCATGTAGCTGTCCCATTGTACCTCTTCAAGGCAATGACTTTCTACTGTACGTTGATAAATTTTACTTTTGAATGTAAAGCATTTCAAAGTTTTAAATACAACTAGTATCCAGAAGAAGTCAGGATCCGCATTAAAGATTTTTGTGAGTTCTCACTTTGATCCTTGGCTATGCTGATGATGGACTAATAGAATCAGAGAGCTACAGAGAAACGTCTGCAGACACCTGGATGGTCCAACGGAGGTAACGAAGAACGGGAGATGTGACAGGGGACATAGCTTAGGTCAGATGGAGTGCTTGCTTAGCACGCTCCAGGCCTGGTTTCTAGCCCCAGCATTTCAAAACCCACAACTTAACAAATATAAACTGTTATTCTCATGGCTGCTCTTACTATTCAGCTGTAGGTATTAGAATGCATTTGCATTTGTTTAAGCAGAACAGCTGGTGGTGTTTTGTGGACTCTGGTCTTGAACCACTGATGGGTTTTAGCGTGTTACAGGACTGTCAGGCAGTTGTAACTTGAACCAAACATTTTTTTCCCAGTGACTCAGTTACCCTAGTTCATGCCACAGAGCTGGCAAATTTCTTCAATCCCTTCCAGCATTAAAGTCCTCTAAGTCAGGGCACTACTTCCTCACTCCACTCACCAGGTAGCTCTTTCATCTACTTGTGCATTAGAAGGCCCATCTCTTCTCTGGTGGCTTCTGGGCTTCTTGTCCCTTTGAAGGTGGTACCAGCACTGATGAGGGGGAGGGGACGGTGTTGTTGGATGCTGGACAGACTGACTGCTCTATGGGATGGACAGTTGCCACCTATACAGCTTACTACCCCAGGAGGAGCCCTTAAAGCCCTGTGCCTTCTCCCTTTCCACTACAGGCTGCTATGGTATTTTAAAAAATCCGGTACCCAAATGCAGAACATTTGTATCATGGGTAAATTCAGCTGTTCGTTTTGAAAGTCAGCGTTCCAGCCTGTTGAGGTGATCTCATTGCAATTTGGTGTGTCACCCTGATGTCATAATCCTTTCCCCCGACCCTGTCCCTTGTCTGGGCCTGAACTCTGTGTCCTGATAGACCACACTTGCTGCCTCCCAGGTGGTGCTGCCTGCTGACCCCTCCCCATCTCCACCGTCTTCCCGGGGCACACGAAAGACAGTGTTAACATCATATTGAAATAAAGGCCCTCATCTGCTTAGCAATCCTCTAATATGCCAATCTTGTAACCTTATTAAAAGAGAAAATGAGATGAGTTTGGCCCGGCACTTGCTTCCTGAAGTACTCCGAGCCTTCTGCTCTGATAATCCCCGCTCAGATCTGGCCCTTGATTGACAAGTGGTTTATTGGTGTGCAGCTTTTATGCCTTTCTTTTCTTTTCATCTCTACTGTTCTCTATTATGCTTTAAAATTAATACTTAAAAATCCACTGCACACACAACACAGTCCAAATCAAATGGCGACGAGAGGCTGGTGATGAAGGCCCACCCTAGCCCACCCCTGAGGACACTGGGGTTACCTCTTACACATTCCCAAGAGTTGTGTGTGTGTGTGTGTGTGTGTGTGTGTGTGTGTGTGTGTGTGTGTGTGTGTGTGTTTTCTTTCATCAACTAAGACAATATTTTAAAAAAGCACACCTAATTTGTGTCATGGTAAAATATTCAAAATTGACTCTACTAGCCACTTCTGAATATGTGTTCAGTGGCATTTCCAGCACCCATCTCCAGAGCACAGAAAACCTCTAACCATTAAACCCTGTTCCCCCTTTCTCCCACTCCTCACCCCTCACAACCGCCATACCCCTCCCTGTCTGTAGGACTTTGGTGGCTTGAGGCAACTCTAGTAGTATGATCAGATACTATTTGTCCTTTTGTGACTGGCTTATTTCACTTAGCATTCATTGGCCTTGAAAAATGTCCCCCAAGATGCATGTGTGATAAACTCCATTCCCTATGCAGTACTATTGGCAGGTGGAGTCAAGCTCCTCATGAGCATATGGGTTGCCGGTGTTATCTCAGGAATGGGTTTGTTACAAAAGCGAATTTGGCCTTCTGCTGCCTGCACTGTCTACTGCTCTCTTGCCCTTCCACGTGCTTCAACGGGATAATGTAGTCAAAGTCCTTAACCACAGGGCAATGCAATGTTCTTGGACTTTCCAGGCTCCCAAACTATAGGGACAAAACCTCCTTTCTTTGTAAATTACCTAGTCTCGGGTTATTGTTACAGCAACAGAAACTGGACTGAGATAGCCCTCGGGGTTCGTCGATGTGTAACGTGTCAGACTGTCTTTCTTGGTTAAGGCCGAATTATACTCTCTGTGTTTGTATACCAGTTTGCTTCTGCACTCAACCACTGATGGCTGCTTGGGCTGTTCCCGCCTTTCAGCTATCAGGAATAGTTGCTGAGGATGTCTTTTTGTATGCTGTGAATGCGTTGCTCTGATTGGTTAATAAATAAAGTGCTGATTGGCCGGTAGCTGGGCAGGAAGTATAGGCAGGACAAAGAGAGAGGAGAATTCTGGGAACAGGAAGGCTGAGTCAGGAGAGCTGCCAGCCACTGCCATGAGAAGCAAGATGTAAAGTTACCGGTAAGCCACGAGCCACGTGGCAAGGTAAAGATTTATAGAAATGGGTTAATTTAAGATATAAGGACGAGATAGCAAGAAGCCTGCCATGGCCATACAGTTTATAAGTAATGCAAGTCTCTGTGTGTTTACTTGGGGGACGCTAGTGGGAGAGATTTGTCCCGACTGCTGGCAGGCTGGGACACAGGAAAACTCCAGCTACAAGTAGTGCTTTAGAGAATGTAGGTGTACAGACCTTTGAGTCCATGTTTTCAATCATTTTGATTGTGTGCCTAAGTGTAAATGCTGCATCAGGTAGTCGCCATTCCTTTTGAAACTTAAACTGGTCGTATCTTGGTCTTGACTCACATTTAACTAGGGGCAGCCTCTAAACCTTGCTAGTTGGTTTGAGTTCTGTCATCTCTTTGCCTTTCTCTTGATGAGTTATAATCTGCAAATCTCACTGTTATCCTATTGTAAATGCACAGCTTGATGGTTTTAGTGAATTGTATGGTTTCGTGGTCACTTACCTAGGTTAAGGGTAATCCCTTAAATAGACTCCTCGAGGTTTGAGGAAGATTTCTTGTGCCCAGCCCTTATATCAGCCCTGGACCTCACACTTCCCTGGTTGAATCTTGTTAGAGCAGGATATGGTCATGTGGATTCATAGGATGGCAGGGGCATCTCTGCAGCCTGCCTTCCAGAGACCCGATGGGTCTAATGTATAACCTCCTGTTCTTCAGGGGGGTTGAGCTGAGCCTCCTCAATGCCTCCTCCACATGCACCAGCCATCCCAGATACTGTATCCTTGCTTACACATCCATAAAGGAGCTGGACTCCCTGGCCCATGATTGCTTTGTTTCTTTGGCCTTCTCAATCTGTTACCTCTGTGATTTCAGGAGGGAGAAGGGGAATAGAGAGCAAAGTAATCACTTATTACCAGAATTTCCTACTCTTCATTGTGCTGGAAAACACTTCAACAGGACCAGAAGGCACGCATTTTAGAGACATGTTTCTGTTACAATGTGAAGGATTCTTAGGATTGGGGTGCCTGTTTTTCTATGTAAGTTGCAGCAACTTGCCTGCCTGGTTCACATACACTTGGGACTGCAGGGGTCATGCCCACTGAGGGGCTGCTTTGTCGCCAAGATGTCAGAACTCCTGGCGGCTCCAAGTACATTAATTACTCATCATCGCATTTCCTCTTGAAGAATCCAATCTTGTCCTTAAAACATCAGATAAAGAATAGGTTGGTGGCTCTTCATGAGGATCAGACAACAACGGCATGCCTTGGCAGTCTGCCTTCTCAGTTTCTGCAGGAAAGAGCTGGAGCAGGGACTGGAGATGTTCGCCCGTCTTCACCGCAGTATTACCCCCAGCTGCCTGAAGTGCTTATGGAAGCGAAATGTACTGTCTTTGTGTCATAGAATATTATTCAGCTATAAAGAGAAAGGGCTTGTGACACAGGGTGACATGGATGAATCTTGAGGACATTGGGCTGAGTGAAATAAGCCAGTCACAAAGGGCGAAAATTATGAGATGCTACTCCTGGGAGACGTTGAGAGCACTCAGAGCCTCTCACGTGCAGGGATAGAGACAGAAAGAACAGTCCAGGCTGAGGAGAGGGCATGTGGGGATTTCCAGGCTCCGATGGATAGTTCCAAACCCATGTTCACGTAGAAGGTCCCTGTTACAAAATGACAGGATGTGGGAATGGTTGGGGGTGGGGAGTGGGGTGGCTGGAGAGGTGGGAGGGGGGAGATAAGAGAAGGTGAGAGGAGACTGTAATCAGAAAGCATTATATACATGTATGAAATTGTCAAAGAACAAATTTAATAAATAAACACCTTTATCTGTGAACCAGCTCACATTTCCTTACTTACCAGTAATGATACCGACATTGTTTCCGAGCACATTCTAAGCAATTATATCTGGCTGAAAAGGTTTTATGACAGAAGATTTAAATGAACTTGGCCTTTAGGAGATGAAGGGAAGTAAAGGGTAGTCAGAACAATTCTCTGTGGCAGCATGCTGATCAGAGTGACCACATAGAGCAAGGTGACACAGTTCCAGGGCTTTACAACAGGTGTGTCCAACACCCGAGGAGATGGGGTGAAACAGATTTCTTGCTGTCGGTCTGGTGTTGATGCCCAGTTACTGTCTTGAGACTCTATCGTCTGCGGGAAAGAAGTGCTTCATAGCAAGGCGCCCGAGAGAGTTGTAACTTGACAAGTTACCCATTAAATGAGTGCCACAGGAGATCCAAAGCAAGTATAAAGCTGGGTAGCAGACTTTCTTGTCAGTTTACAGTTCATGGAAGATTGACCTGCAGGTGACCTTCGCCAGCAAGCACTTATTAATTGGGGAAGTGGAAGAATGACCTGCATATTATTTTCTTTTATGGTGGTGAGCTAGAATCAGTGGTTTTTCAGTTGGAAGTTGGAACTGTAGAGTAGAGGTCTTCATCTTTGTACCCGCTAAATTTCTGAAATGTTCCAGTGGGCTGACCCTGGCCAAACAACTGCTTAGGAATCATGTCTGATATGTGTATTGTTTCATATTTTAGAGTTTGAGTGTTGACTCTGAAATGCTGTCATCAGGTGTTTTATATTGGCATAGAAGATAAAAATGGATCCCTTTTCCTATCCCTCCCTCCCCCTCTCCCCCTCTTCCCCTCTCTCCCTCCCTCTCTCTCTGTCTGTCTCTCTCTCTGCCTGCGTGTGTGTGTGTGTGTGTGTGTGTGTGTGTGTGTGTGTGTGTGTGTTTGGTTTTTCAAGACAGGGTTTCTCTGTGTAGCTCTGTCTGTCCTGAAACTTGCTCTGTAGAGCAGACTGGCATCGAACTCATAGAGATCTGCCTGCCTCTGCCTCCTGAGTGCTGGAATTAAAGGTGTGCGCCACCACACCCAGTTCCTTTCTTATCTCTTAATAAGGCATGGCAATATCAACATAGCCTGCAGGGAGAGGTTTTTATCACAAAAGAACTGACCTACCAAGTAATGTCATGACTGAATTGTGAATTGTGTTGACAGCGAGTCCTGTGCACAAGTTGGATTCCTCACACAGAGCGTGGGTGGTGACCCTGGGCTGCAGGCCAAGGCCCTGTGCAAACTCTGGCTTTACTCCCTCCTGGCTTTAGGTCACCTATAAGACACTTAGCTTTACTGAGTGTGGTTGGGGGTCAGTTGAGAGGTCAAAGCTATTTAGCTGTTGAAATAATCCATGCACAGCAAACTGTCAAGCTTCTAATATGATTCAAAGATAGCATGTACTCATGGTGATGATGAAAGGTATTTTATAAGCTGGTGGAACTAGCCCAGTTCACTTCGGTTCTTAGAGGAGAGTCCATCCCCAGAGCAAGATGATAGTCATGTTGCCCCTCTGTGGGAGCCCATTTTCAGGTTCCTCGTGGCTTTACCCAGCAGGTCCGAATAGAGGATGATTAGGACCACGGACCTAAGTGCAGGTGTCTGGGATGGTCTGCACTTGGCTGTGCTGGGGGGAGGTCTTTTGCTCCACCCCTTGGTGTCTCTATAAATACCCTGGGACAGAGACAGTCGGGGCCCGTTGGAATAGGTTCCAGGCCCTCTCGAGGCTATCCTTTATTTTCTGTTTATCTCCACAATATAAATCCTTCTATCTAATATTTCCTGCTGCTCACACTCAAGAAAACTCTGGGGAGCTGTGGGGTTGGTGGGTAAATGCCCACACCCCACCCCACCCATGTCACACTAGAAATTTTGTGGCACTGCACACTACCAAAGTCTATGGCCAGATTCTTATCCTCTCCCATGCCATCTCACTCTGTTGTGAGACTATTCTTAGGAAAAGGCTGGATTGACCAGGGGGACTGGGTCCGGAAGGCTTAGAGAAGTGCTTTGGTGGGCCATGGTGGCATTTATAGTTCCTTGGTGGGTCTACTGAATATATTGGAACAGAATCAGCCCATATCCCTTGCAGCCGTCCAGGGGAAAGGCACCCACATTGGACATTGTAGTCATCTAACTCTGCTCCTGAGATAGTGGGAGAGTAGAGCAGGATGCCCATGGAGTCAACTCTTGTCAGCTCTGAACAGGCTGTGTGTCCAGCTGCATCTCTGTCCCTTGGGGAAGAGAAACCTGAGAAAAATCGCACGGAGTCTATGAAGAAACAAATCAAAATAAAGCAAACTATGACTGTGTCAAGTAAAGGATGTTTTCTTGAAGAGTCAAGTATGATCCAGAAAAAGGTTGTATTCAGCGGTGGGCCACCCTCTGTGGAGAAGCTTGTCTTGCAGTGTTTGTATTAAAGTGTGCTCATCGCTCTGGTGGTTTGACATTGTGCTGGGAATGGGAAGGACAGGGAAGGAGTCATAAGAGCAGGTGTATCACTTCTGGGAGGGATTAGAAGTTTCAAGTTGGGTGGAAGAGTTAGAGGAATTGGATCAGGGTTTGCACATGCTTGGAATCACTCCTTTTCTGTGGAACCTAAGGTTCTATAATGGATGATGTTATGTGTCGACTTGCCCAGGCTAAGGGTAGCCCCAGTGGCTGGTGAGACTATTTGTGGAAGTATATGTGACGGTTTCCTAGAAGAGTGAGTAAAGACCTACCCCAATCGATAGGGCAACATCACCTTAGGTATGCTGAGGGCTTGTAAAAAAAAAAAAGGGGGGGCGGATTCTTTTCTCTGCAAAGAAAATTGATTGTCCCCCAGGACTGGCTCCTGCTTCCTGCTTCTGAACCCACCCCTCTTTGCTGAGCCTCATTCTTCCGAATCTGGACACTTTCCCTCATGGAATCTTCTGTGATTGGCCAGCAGTGTCTGTAACTTCTGCCATGTTGTCTGTTGCTTGGGTCTTAGTCGTTTCGTTCATGTTGGGCTGTACAAGGTTCTTTCTTGAGGTTTTTTATATTGGTGATCTTTCCCACAGAGGCTGTAGAGAGTGACACCATGTCTTCATTGTGCCTCCCCCACCCCTCTACCTCACCTAGGGCTGCACTCAGAACGACCTTGGGGAATTTAGTTGCCAACTGACTTGGAGACTTGGGACAGGTTTGGTTTTGATTAGAGGCAAACAATGGCCATGGAGTCATCCCTTTGGTTAAATTGACTGTCTGTCCATCTAGCCATTGATGATGCTTCATCCTGCTTCTTTGAAGCCCTTCATTGGCAACCTCATCGCTCCTACATGTAGGTAATTGTGAACATTTCTCTGGGTACCCTAGTGGGAGATCAGGTAACATTATTCTGGACAAAATTAAAACAGTTGTCATGGGGTCGGGCCAAGATTTGCTTTTGTGTTGATAGTAAGTGACACCCTGAAACAAAGTCTCAGGTGTTATGGAGAAAGAGAATGGTACAGTAGGTTAGATTGTCACCTATTGTCATTTACTGAAATGACCTTCCAGTGGCTGAGTCAGCAAGAGCAACCTGGAGCATACTATTAAGAAATAGTCTTGGCCACTGAACTGTTCCCACATCCATAATAGGAACAGAAACAGTGGCAGCTGTACCAGATATTAAATTCTGTGAAACACACCAGGCTAGAGCTTGGTAGCTTGGCCTAACACACACTCATGGGGACACAGCATGAAAAATTAGTGTGGGCATGAATGGGTGTTTCTTTTGTCTAGGCCCTTCATAAGCTGCTAGGCCTGCAGCCGAGGGCCTCCTCATGTGACTGACAGGTGTTCAGCTGGAAGCTGGGGTGCAACAGGGATTGTTGGTCATAGAGTCTCATCCCGCAGGCTTATTTCTGATTCCTTCCCATGCTAGTGACACAGTTGTATGGTGGTGAGTTCCTGTGTGCAGGCTTCTGCATGATCTTTGATACTGTTCTATTGGCCAAAGTGAGTCCCACAGTCAAGCCCAGTTTGAGAGATGGAAAAGAATTACATGTTTTTTTCATGGACAGAGTGACAAGCCATTGACATTTTGTTTTGATTTGTTGTAATCTACCATAGCTATTGTTGCATCCATTCATGTATAGATGTTCCCCGACTTACAATGGGGTTATGTCCCCAAACCCTCGTAAGTTGAAAAAGCATTTAATGTTCCAATAACCTCATTGAGAAGTTATATAAGCCATCATCAAATTGAACCATTAAGCAGGCACCTCTGCATAATGCATTATCTCTCTCCTGTTGTATAACAAATGGCCCTTAAACTTACCCACCTACAACAAATGCTGGCTTGTTCACAGTTTCTGTGGGTTGGAGAAGACAAAATACAGAGTGATGGGCTTAATCATGACATTTTCGTGCATCTACATCTTTGTAATTTGCTCCTACTTACCCCCTCTACAGGTCAGGGATCTTGGCCCAACTTCTTAGAGTGTTTCTGTTTCATCTTTAGCTGCCTCCAGGGAGTATCTGCTTCTAAGCTTATTCCATGATGACTCTAGTACTCCCTGGCTGGAACTGGGTGACATGTGAAATCAGAAGGCCGAGCCATTGGGAGTATCTCAGAGACTGCCTGCCGTATCCCGCCTCTCTGTATTAAATGTGCTCTCATTATCCTCCATAGTCAATCTAGGAAATTGAGACACTGACAGCAAGCATTGGAGCTGGGGTTGATCCCATGCTGAAGGACAATGACACCGCCCCAGCAATGGGGGGCATCGTGTGGGAAAGATTGATACGATTGACCACACATCCATTAGTGTGCTCCATGTGTCAAACACCATCAACAGAATTGGCAAATCCGGACACACGCTATCCACCTGCCAATCCATCCTTATTATACTAAAAGCAGTCATAAATCAATAAGGAAACATTAACATCAAATGGAAAGGGTCCAGATAGTCTCCAGTCAGCAAGAAGAAGCTGCTGAAGAAATAGAGAAGGCAAGCAAACACAAACACCGAACCTCACAAGTGATCATAGAAAGGCAGATTCAAAACATTCTTTTGCAGGGCAGGGCTTTGAAAGGTCCACACATTGGTACGGAAACTTAAATATCCACTCTCAATATGGATGTGCGTGTTGAAGAACAAATGCACTTCCAGACAACTGGAGGGAAGGTTGATGGGTATAACCTTCTGAAAAGTAAATATTTATGCCCTTTGCTCCCATCACCCGCTAAGAGTTCATATGAAATCAGAGACCACAATAAAACTTTTATAATAAGATATTCAACTGCTTTATTTATCTTGGTTGAAAAATTGCACACAACATGAAATACCACAATAGCAGGATGATTATAAAATGCTATTTCCAGATGCCACAGCCATGAAAACCATGTTTTCAAAGAGTATTCAGTTGGCTAGGCAAATCATTACATTATTTTAGATGCACATAACGTAATTCCTACTAATTGTGATCAATATATAGAGATATGTAAAAGATGGATGGGAGGGACTATGGGTATGGCTCAGTAGAAACAACGCTTGCTGAGTGAGTGTTAGGATCAGAGTTCAGAGCCCCAGAACCCATGTAAAAGCCAGTAGGTGTGGCACTTGGAGGATGGACACTGGGGATCCCCAGGATGAGCCAGCTAGTTAGACTAGTTAGAGAGGGCAAGCTCTGGGTCCAGGGACAGACCCTGCCTCAATAAAGTGAAAAGCTATTGATGGAGATGCCAAACATAACTGCTCCCCACCCCGTGTTCCATCCTACTTGTGCCCACACACGGGAGCATACATTTATACATGCGTGCACACCATATACAAACACAGGCCAAAAAAAGGCTTGCATGGGAACATGACAAAGTATTAACTGTTTATCGCTGCATACAGGGGTATTTTGTTTATTGCCGCCTTCTTCTTCTTCTTCTTCTTCTTCTTCTTCTTCTTCTTCTTCTTCTTCTTCTTCTTCTTCTTCTTCTTCTTCTTCTTCTTCTTCTTCTCCTTCTCCTTCTCCTTCTCCTTCTCCTTCTCCTTCTCCTTCTCCTTCTCCTTCTCCTTCTCCTTCTCCTTCTCCTTCTCCTTCTCCTTCTCCTTCTCCTTCTCCTTCTCCTTCTCCTTCTCCTTCTCCTTCTTCTTTGTATGTTTTCTCTGTTTCCTTCCTTGAGTGTTTATTACCCGTATAATGTAAAGAAGTGGTGGGAAACACCCAGCTAGAACAGACCTAGTGGGCGTGGCTCTACTCTGCATTGTGCTTGTTGTTGTTGTTGTTGCCATGGGGCAAAGCTGGCTGGTCCCTCCAGGACCCACGAGGTCTGTGGGGTTTGTTGACCCTGGGAAAGAGTCTGCTCTGCAGTCAGGATTTATTGCATTTCCCTACCAAGGCCAAAGGCCCATGGCTGTATTTCAGTTAAAGAAATGGATGTTTTTAATCTCTCAAAAACAGAGGTGAGGTTCATATTGACCTGTGCACCCCCATTCTTCTGCCACCTTTAGGACATAGTTGTGAAATTGTTCCGCCCAGGCTGAAACACCGGGCCACACTCTCTCTGTGTGCTGGCAGAATGCTGGGGATGGTAGCATTGCCATAATAGACCAAGATGTTTCTGGTCCTCCATGTGGTGCGGTCAGTTACCTCCAGGTGAGTTTAGGGGGGCGGGGAGCCAGGAGGCATGCTCCTTCCCTTTAGCTTCGCTGCCTTCTTCCTCTCAGTGTTCCTGACCGCCCCTCCCCGGACACACACACCACATGCTGCCTGCTGGCCTGGCCTGCTCTCTGTGGCTCTAACTCCTCCTTCCTGGTACTTTCTTTGGATGTGGCTGTTTTTCCTTTGACCACTCCTGCTCTGGAGTTTTGCTTTGAGTGTTATGTGAAGGACATCAGCTATAGACCTTCAAATATGAGAAACGCAACCTGTATTTTAAAGATGAAATTGCGCCGGGCGGTGGTGGCGCACGCCTTTAATCCCAGCACTCGGGAGGCAGAGCCAGGTGGATCTCTGTGAGTTCGAGGCCAGCCTGGGCTACCAAGTGAGTCCCAGGAAAGGCGCAAAGCTACACAGAGAAACCCTGTCTCGAAAAACCAAAAAAAAAAAAAAAAAAAACAAAGATGAAATTGCTCCCAATAGTAGCAGAAGTGATATAACACAAATACAAATACTAACAAAAGGAGACTCTGCATCCTGAAAAGTAGCTGCCCTCCTCCCTCCCTCCCTCCCTCCCTCCCTCCCTCCCTCCCTCCCTCCTTCCCTCCCTCCTTCCCTCCCTCCTTCTCTCCCTTCCACCCATGCTGTGTCTATCCTAGGGCATAAAGTAGGCAGGGCTATCAGTGTGGTACAGTGTCATTTCCTTTACTGATCAGCAGAGTCAAGCATATGGAACCTGCAGGTGACCCATGACCCACCATCGTCTCCCTATTAGGCACATACAAGTATGTAAGCCCAGTCCTTTCAAGGTGGTAGGCATGCCCTCCACCCTCAGAAGCCATGGATTCTGTACATGGGTGCAGCTACCTCTTTCTCAAAACCATAGCTGGCTTGAGATTCTCAGTGCTTATTCCTCCACGGCCTGCTCCAGTGTGAGAGACAGAGGGTCCAGGTCTCAGTGCTCCTGAAGAACACGTGACTGTGAGCTGGTCCTTGGTGCCACCCTTTCTAAATGAGCTGTGGGTTGTTTCTCTGGTCCTGGCTTGGAATTAATTTGGGGTTACCTAGAGAAGCAAATCAGTTAGACAAGTCAGAAAACGTGACAGGCACAGAAAAATCAGCACTTCATACTTCAGAACCCGTTTTTCTAGAAGAAAAGTTTTAAGTCCGTTCTGTGCAGAATGATACTTATAATTACTTTTAAAGCATTTTCCTGAGCTAGCCTCTGAGGACCGGGTGAGGGTTATGGACCCTTAGAGGAGCCCTTCAGGATGCAGGCAGGGATGGACTCTGCTCTGTACAAGTGATGATGCCTTCAATGATAGGCAGCCTGATGCCTAGTTGTCCTTAAGTCTCTGTCACACACAGGCATCCGCAGTTGCTAGCCATGCATGTTCTCTGCCTCTTTCCCCATCCCCTTCACTCCTACAGAAGCTCTCAGAGCGTTTAGTGTCTGTGGTGTAGTCCTCTGTGGGGTCTGTGTTTCTGTGCGTGCGTGTGTGTGTGTGTGTGTGTGTGTGTGTGTGTGTGTGTACAGCTGTTCAGGTGGCCCGCTGCTGGCTAGCCCTGCAGACTATTGGGAGAGAGAAGAAGTGAGCCTCTAAGGGCTGAGGATAAAGCTTGGTGATGTGGAGCTGTTGGGGGAGCTGATGCACCCACAGCATCAGCCCTGGACCAGAGGAAGCCCGATGCTCTTGCTGGGGTCTGGGAGGCATTCCCACCTGGGTTCAGTGGAAGCCTTCGGGGTGTATTTGGTGTAGTGCTTCTAGTTTATCTTATGTGGAGCAAACTCAGTGTTTCCTTAATGCAAATGAGTGCACAGTTATCATCGTAAGGTAAAAGAATCCAGATTGCCCAGCCTCACCATTGGCGGATGTCATAATTGACCTTACGAAGGGGTGGAGGCAATACATATTCAGTAGAACTATACCTTCAAGTTTGAGCTCTTCGTGGCTGGAGATATGTGTCTTTTGTGATGGTGAGCTGAGACTGATGGCGGCTCCCAGTGAGCCTTGCGAGCACAGGAGAGCTCACTGGGCACTGTGCTGTGTGGCTGAGTGAAGTAAGTGAGAGGTATTCAGTGCAGTGCTCCCCCACATGCTACTATGGCCTTTTATATGTTAGGCAAGTGCTCTGCTACTATGTGTGTATACAATATAATATATACATACATATATGCATGTGAGATATATATATATATATATATACATATATACAGATTATATATACACATACATACATGAATTGCAGGTGTATACTGCTAGGCCCTGCCTTAACTATATTTTCAATTTAGAATATTTTCAATTTGTGATGGAGTTATTGGGACAGAGTCCTATTGTGTCCCTGTGCCATTCATAATCTTTTTCAAAATGTTTGGCTTTAATTAAAACCACACAGTGCTATGGGATGTCTGCTGAGGATGGTGAAAATAATCATTGAAGTCCTAGGCCACCATGTTGGCCTGGCGATGAGGCTGAAGTTACTCACCTTTCTCCTTGGGCGTTGTTCTTCACTGCACAGCATTGGGTTATGCTGTTGCTTTAGTAATTAATCTTGCTGAGACTTGTGTCCTACCAAAGAAATAAAGGGTAATTGTTCACATTTGGTCTCTCTGATGGTTTGTGTCTGTGGTCACTTGTCAGGCTCCTTCATACATCAAAAGTGTTGAAGTTTCTCCACCCCAGGCTGGGGTCCTTCACAGAGCGCTGTGCTCAGAGCTGAGTGTTCCTAGATTTTCTGTAAGATCCAGTTTTACTTCTGTCTTTTTATACTTTCTTGTCTTTTATCTAGATAGTGACAAAGTCTTCATCATTTTGAGGACTGTCCCACCTTCCTGGGCTGCCCTGAGCTGACCCCTCAGGGCACCATGGACAACATCCTGGTTAGCTGTGTCTCTCCATTTGCCCTGTCTTGTGCTGGCATTGGTACTTCCGTCTCCCCTGTACTCTACTTTCTCTTATCTCTTCACCTTGACTGCAGAGGTCTGTAAATGTGACCCTCTTTAATTAGAATTCTGTCTTTCTTCTCCCTCTTCACTCTGATCCATCTATTCTTATTAGACTGGTCTTTTAAATAAAGAGCATTATTAGGTTACGACTGCTATAATGAAATACTTGAGACAATTAACTTATAAAGAGAAAAGACTTGTTGGGATTCAGTGTTTGCAGCTTGTGATAATTTGGGCTCACTGCATGGGCCTTTGGCTAGATAGCACCTCATAACTGGAGTACATCATGGAATAAGCCACTATTTCATCAGTCAGGAAGAAGCAGAAGAGAAAAAACCCAGGGATCTCTCATCCCCTTTGAGAGCATGTCTGCAATGACCTGAGAACCTCCCAGAAGGCCTCACTTCATTAAGGCTCTTGTAACTCCAAATGGCATCACTCTGGGGGCCTCTTCAACACAGGAGCCTTTGGGGAACAGTGTAAATTCAAACCCAAACTAAGAGACGAACTGAGCCTGCTGATGATGCCTGCCTCACTTGGCTTGCTTTGAGGTGATAGTAACATTTTTCTCTTCTCCCTTTTGGGTGATTTCATGCATCAAAGTGTTATGTTGAAGAAGTTTCTCCACCCCATGCTGGGTCCTTTGGGGTCACAGAACATGGTGCTCAGAGCTGAGTGTTCCTAGACTTTCTGAAAGATCCAGTTTTTACTTCTGTCTTTATACTTTCAAAGCTGTTTCCAGATTAATTTTTCTCAAAGCAATTTCTAAGAAGACACCAAGAAAACAGGATGGAAAGAGTTAGATTAAATTGCTTCACCTGGTTGAGCAGTCTAATTCTCCCCTCTGCTGATGTAATGGGATATTTATCATTTGGAGGAGGGCTCAAAAGCTTGCGTATGAACTATTTTATTATTCATTTGGGAAAATGAACCTTTGCATTATTCATTCATCCGATTCTTTTTTGGAACAAAGCCTGTGGCCTGTGGCTGGTTTCTCTGAATAACAGGAAGTATCACACTTAACATTTCATAGGTCAGTGTCAACATCCCATGCCAGGACCCTGCAGGGAACAGTCTGTGTGCATTTAGCATTTGGTACAGAGTGATCCTGACCTGGGCTCACTCCACACAGCAAGGGCCAGAGCTGCTTTACCTGTCCAGTATGCTCAGCCTGAAGTCCTGGAGGGAGGTGAATTCCACATTGTGAAGACATGGAGACCAGAACTGAGGAACCGGGGGCTCGGGAGACACTGCCAAGATCCTGAAGATCTTTATTTCAAATCCACAAAGCCCCACTGTCCCTGAGGGGCTGGAACCTAAGGACTCTCTGTCCCCTTTCTGTTTATACAAAGGGCCTGTGTCTACAGAGACCTGTTTAAGAAGCACAGCTGGTGCCTTTAATTAGCAAGGTGAACCATCTTATTAGAGTTACTAAATAAAACACAGTTGCTCCTCTGTAGCTGCAGGTGTCAGGTCCAGGGCCTCTCGAGGACACCCAAATATGTAGCTGCTCAAGTCCCTAGGAAGTATTCATCTCATACTATGTCCTTCACTTCATCTCTAGTTACATTACCTGTTATAGTGCACATGATCTGTAAAGCATTGTCATGCTGTATTGTTTAGCAAATGATACCAACAAAAAAGTCTTTATGTGTTTAGTCCGGATAGTATTTTTCTTCATATCCTTATTCTTCCATTAGTTGAATGCTCAGATGCAGAACCCATGGGCATAGAGGGCCAGTTCCAGCTGAAAGCTGAAAAAACTGCATTTTTCAAAAATTAAACATATTCAAGGTCCTATGTAAGTTTATTTTATTTTTAAGGGGAGGGTATGGGGATGAGTTTGAGACAGGGTCTCACAATGTAGTTTGGTACTCACTCTGTAGCCCAGACTGGTCTTCAACTCATGGCAGTCATCTTGCCTCAGCCTCTTGAGGGCTAGAGTTGTAGGTGTGAACCACCATACCCTGCTTGAATCTGGATATTTTGGAAGAGGATGCTAAGCTTAGCTCAGACAGACACACAGTGAAGGAGCCTCAGCCTGGCTAAGCTGGGGATGTTGTGCAAGACCTACCTGATTCTGTTCCGTGAGAGCTCACAGCACTCTCTTGAATAGGCAGGCTTGGTCCAATCTCATCTAATGTCAGAATGGTTTACCTCTTCCACGAAAATCTCAAGATAGCTGTCTTAGTTACTGTTCTGTTGCTGTGAAGAGACACCACAGCCAAGGCAGATTATAAAAGAAAGCATTTGACTTGGGGCTTGTGTACAGTTTCAGAGGGTTAGTCCACAATCATCATGGTGGGGAGCATGGTGCTGGAGATGTAGCTAAGAGCTTCCATCCTGATCCACATGCAGGAGGCAGAGAGAGTGAGACAGGACCTGGTGTGGGCTTTTGAAACCTCAAAGCCCACCCTCAGTGACACACCTCCTCCAACAGGGCCACACCTCTTAATCCTTCCTAAACAGTTCACCAACTGGAGATCAAACATTCAAATGTATGAGCCTATGAGGGCCATTCTCATTCAAACGAATACAATAGCCTTCCTGATTCTCTGTTTCAAACATTTTTTTAGAATCATAACAATTTTTAATATTAAATTTAAAATTTTAATTATAATTATGTGATTTTGTTCTCAAATTATAAGTGGGGTTGGCTTGTTGTATATGTGTATGGTTAGCAGAATAGTGATCTCTTCAGTTATGTTGTGTTTTAATCTTTGGAGCATACTGTGTTATGTGGAAAAGAGGAATTAAGGTTGTAGATGGATAAGGTGATGTATCCATTGACCTTGAGGAGGGACATGACCCTGTACTATCTAGGTGAGTGGAAGAGGGAGGCAGGGGAGCTGAAGAGAGGGGATGTGAGTGTGAAAGACTCTACAGAGAGGCACGTGACACTGTTGGTTTGCAGCGTGAAGGGCCTTGGGTTTGAGTGGGATGAGCATGCCACCAAAAATTGGGCAAGGATGCACATGGCTTCATTTGCAAGGCTCAGTGGTGAGACACAACATTAGATACTGAAAACTGTGTTGCTTTAAGCTGCTTAAATATGTGGCCTTTTGTTACGATAGCTGTGGAAAACAAACATCCAATGAAGCAGTATAAGCTTCTATAAGAAGAATGCCAAGCCAGCCCAACCCCTCTCCACAGTGCTGTGTAACCAGGCTCCCCCTTTCTCCTTCCTGCCTTTACCATACTGGCTTTGCCTAATGCCTGTCGCCTACAGGGCCAGTATCTCTCTAAGAAGCATGTATGTCTTCTCAACTGCAGGAAATTGGAAGCAGAAACAATGAGCATCCTTCATACACCACTTCCCCAAGAAGGCTTGCACACATCCCTTTGTGGAAATCAGTTCACATGGCAACTAGATAGTATAGGTGATTTGGAATGGGAGGGTTAGTTTGTGTCTTAGTCTGTTTGGGATACTGTAATAAAATGGCCTAGGATGGGTAGTTTAATTATTTCTCATAGTTCAAAGTCAAGGTAATGCAGAACCAGTATCTGATGAGGACTTCCATCTTCATGGACAGTGCCTTCTTGGTGCGGTGGGAGGGGCAAGCTAGCTCTGCTCTGCTTTATAAGGAAACAACTCAAAGTGATTTTTGTACTCTTACTTTCAATGTTGAATGCTTCACCTCTGATCACGGAAACATATTTGGGATGATTCCCCACATGGACACGTCTCCTGCAGACACTGACAGAGTGCCTTACAATTCAGCCTGGCTCAGCCTGTCTGCCTGGAGCCATCACCAAATTCCACAGTTTGAAGGTACAGCCCAGTTGCAATTCTCACATGGAAACTGTGTTTCTGACCTGCCAGCTATAAATGAGGGTCAGCACCTCTCAGTATCAAATTTGAATAATTTGTCAGCATAGCTTTGGACCTCAGGGAAACACTCTACTTGTAACCGTTTACTGTGAAGGGTACATAAATGTAGATGCCAAGCAGAGGAACAGAAAGAGCCAGAGCTGCTCTCAGGGCAGGGCATGTGAGAAGGGTTTGGGGCTGCCATGCCCTTTGGGGGTGTGTCATCCTGTAGGAAGTCTGTGTTTTTAGCTGTAGGAAACTCTAAATCCCATCCTTTTGGGGATTACTGATAAAAGGATTGGCTGATGGTCAATTTGACATTAAATTTTCTTAAGGTCAGGAGTGGTTCTAAAGTTCCATCCCTCTAAGGGCAAGGTGTTTGCCTTCCTGACGACCGTTCCCCATGTGAAGATGCCCAGAAAACCTGACTGCATGTCACTCACTCACTAGTCTACAGAGACCCCTATACTCTGTGCATTAATCCTGTTCAGGAGGGCTCTGTCATTTAAATATTAGGAGATGGAGCCTCTAATCACCTCCTAGAGGCTCCACCTCCCAATATTTAAATACATGAATGTGAAAATTGGCTAAGCACACAAAGAGCCTTTGGGCATCTTGGTACTTTATCAAATATGAGGAAGATGTCAGTTTTGATTTAAGACCTTGTCTTTTCTCTCAGTTCAGTTTATTCACATTTTAACCTCATTGTCATCTACAGCTTCTTCCTCTTCTGAAGTCCTGGTTTCTGTTCCAGAAGTCAGTGGTTGATTGGCAATGTTTCCCTTGCCTCTCAGCCATCCTCACTTGCTGGTTTTCTTGGTAGAACACACATTGATCACCTAGTTATCCAGCCCTAGCCACAGCTGCGATGCCCGTGCTGTGTCGGGGCTGGATCTTTTCTGATGGCTGACTGGCAATTAGTTAGTCCTTTTTCTTGGTCCAACTTACTAACACCCCAGCAGGGACATTCTCCCTAGACATCTGATGTTTGAGAGTGCCCAAGTTTTTTATTTTTAAGTCAGTACAGAAGGTCTTGAGTGTTGAAGGAGCTGGTCAAACCACATATTGCCTCAGCTTCCTGGGTGCGTGCAGGATCCTTCACTAGCCATTAGGTATGGATTTAAAGTGTAGGGGTGGAAGGCTGGTGTACAGCCGTAACTGGAGGATGACCATATAAGTGGTGACAAGTAGGGAGGTCAAAGTTCAGAGCCCTCTGCTCTAATGGAAATTACCTTTTGTTAGGCCCACCTGAAACCTGAGACGCTGTCAGGGCCGGGCCACAGATCACTACTTGGTTCTCAGCTTCTAGGACCAGGAGGCTTGTCTCTCCCTGAGCGACCCTGTCTTCATATACGAGGACAGAGATATGAAGGGTTTGCTCACAGGCTCTGGTTTTGCCCATTGAAGAGCAAGGCTGCTGCCCTGGCGGTGCTGTGCTGGGACCAGCAGCCTCTGGAGGTCCTCGGGGAGGCTTTGCCCCATGTGTTGGTTTTTAAAGAGTGCACAGTTCTACCAGTCAGTGAGAGCATTGTTTTCCTGTCTTGTCTGCTTTCTTATCCTTCCTTTAGTCATGGAGGCCCCAAGAGTTGGCACTCTGGAAGCTGACATTCTACAGTTTGGCCCACATTATTGTGCTGTGCCTTCTGCTGGCCCATGCAATCTTCAGTCTGGTGAGACTTAGGGTGAAGAAATGGGGGTGACATTCAGAAATTTGGTTGAGAATATCCCCTGAAGGAGGAGTTGGCAGTTGAATTCCAAAGTCTAGATGATTAGAGAATCAGGAGAGGAGAAAGGCTCCATTGTTGTTGGGAAGGGACCTGCTGGAAAAGAGTGATGGTTATAACTTTATAAGGGCAATGTTAACTCAAGGTTATTGCAGAACATTTTATGATTAATACACACCATTCTATTACATGCAGAATAAAAATTGTTCTCATCACACATCGGACTATGTGAAATGACATGCATGTTCTCTGGGACCATTCAATCAAATGAGGAAAGTAAACTAGGTCACTACTGTAGCAATCATTTAATTCAGCAGTGAGGAAGCCAGGGCAGAGGTTCAAAATCACTGAGGAAGAACTGTAGTTTTTAAGATTCTTTCTATAGGAAATTTGAAAACAGACCAAACTAATTTTCAGGGATAGATAGGAAAACAGTGGTTGCCATGGGGCTGGGGTCGACTGAAAGGTCATCCTGAGGTTCTAGCTTTGATGGTAACTTTTACCACAACAGCCATTTTTAACCTGGGAGAACGTTGCGATGTGGAATTATGCTGCCTTTTCAAGGTCTACACAAACTGGAAGACGTGAGAGTAAATGATGTTTCAGGGATGTTACAGTCCTAGAAACCACGCCATCTGCAAAGTGAAGATTTTTTTTTGAGATCTACCAACTTTAAGCTTAGTAATGACACAAAGTAGGTATTTGAAAAAATAAATTTCTGAGATGGGGTTGGATAGAGGTGGAGGGTGTTCTCTCTCTCTCTCTCTCTCTCTCTCTCTCTCTCTCTCTCTCTCTCATGTGTGGGTGTATCTGCTTGGGGTCAACGAGGTAACAATTACAGTACCAAGATCCAGTACGATTAACCAATGAGTCATCTTACTATGGCTCACTTGGTTGGCTCGGCTTTACTTTTGAACCCAGTACTTGAGGGTGGAAGAGAATGGTGGGGAAAACTGCTCATCCCATGTTGTCCAGGAAGTAAGGAGAGGAAGAGAAGGATCGAGGTTCCAGTAGTCATTTTCAAAGGCACACACTCAGTGACCTGACATAATTCCACTAGGCTCTACCTCCTTTAGGTTCTTCTACCCCCAGAGAGCGACATGGCTTGGTGGAGATCAAGTCTTTGGGACTATTTCATAACACTGCTTGTGCCATTGTCTCATGATGTTAAAGCACATTGCTTTGCTGTGGGATGTCCTGTATGTTAAATGTGTTGCTCTGATTGGTTAATAAATAAAACACTGATTGGCCAGTAGCCAGGCAGGAAGTATAGGTGGGACAAGGAAAGAAGAGAATTCTGGGAAGTGGAATGCTGAGGCAGAGAGACACTACCAGCCGCCACCATGACAAGCAAGATGTAAGGTACCGGTAAGCCACGAGCTGCGTGGTGACTTATAGATTAATAGAAATGGGTTAATTTAAGATATAAGAACTAGATAACAAGAAGCCTGCCACAGCCATACAGTTTGTAAGCAATATAAGTCTCTGTGTGTTTACTCGGTTGGGTCTGAGCAGCTGTGGGACTGGCAGGTGAGAGAGATTTGTCCTGACTGTGGGCCAGGCAGGACCAGGAAAACTCTAGCTACATTGCATAGTATTTATGGTTTGAGGAACTGACTTGTGTCCTTGGCCCACGTTTGTATCTTGAACTCATAGCCCCTAGTACTCCAGAGTGTGACTATACTTTGATACTGGGTCTTGAAGAAGGTAAGTAAAAATAAGATGATATGCTATTTTCACTAGGGAAGAGTATGACAGGCAAGCAGAGAGAAAGAGGATGCTATGAACGTACAGGGTGGTGACAGCCACGTACAAGCCAAAGAAAGAGTACTCAGGAGAAGCCAGTTCAACTCACACCTGCAGCTAGGACTTCTACACTTGGAACTGTGTGAAAGTAAATGTTACTTAATTCACCCAGCCTGTGGTACTTTGTTACAGCATCCCTTGCAGACAGATACATACCATTTTTGACACCCTCTCTTGACTCCCATTAATCAGGCCCTCTGAGCAAGACAGTTTAGGAGAAACTGAACTCATACATGAAGAAACACTCCTCAGGGCTCCATGACTGAAGATGTCACAGCTAACACTTTCTACTTGACTTTATCATGGAGTTTCTTTTGGGGAAAAGACAGTCTCAGTGTTAACATGGTCCTCAGTCAGGACATTTTGTCCTAGCCTGAAATTGGAAAGGACATAGTTCTTCAGGTTCTTGTGCCTAATGATTAGATGGGCAAAGTCAACGTTCACGTATATGTCTGTTCTCAATTCTTCTGTGGGTCTTCACACATTTTTATTGATTAAATTTATTCTTCAACAGTTCTGTACATGTGCATAGTGCGTTCTGTTTACTCTCGCTCCCACCCTCTCTTATCTCCTTTCTACCCTTCCCATCCCTCCCTCCTTCCCACATCCATGCCTTTTACTTTTGTTTTATGATCCACTGCTGTAACTAATACTATCTGTGTGGTTACATAATGTGAGGATTTAACAAGGCAACTCCATGTAGCTAAAAAGGAGGTTTGTTTTGGTGTGACTTACAGCCAGTAAAGGGGTTGGTTACAGGATCTAGGAGAGGAGAAGTGCAGTCCAGCGGGGTTCTCTGGAGAACTCTGACTCGGTCTGCCATCCAGCATCCAGGATCATGAGGAACCAAGAGGCCCGGCTCGTCCGAATCTCAAGTCTCAAGTCCCATCTCGGCCCCACCCCAGGGGCAGGTCATAGATAAGTGTAGCAGTTACCAGAAACCTCACTAGGGATAGTACTTCCAGGTCAAAGCTGGAACAGTTACCCTCTACAGTCACATGTTTTCAACTGTCCCCTGGAGCTTAGTGGGCTCACCAGTACATATACAGGTGCAGGAAATTACTATTCTTCTCTCAGAATCCATCAGTTGCCAGTAGTTCAGCATGGAGGGACAGAGACCCTGAGCCCCTCCCTGATCTACAATTAGTTATTGACATGCCTAGTCCTGTGCAGGTCAAGTACAGACAACAACATCTGCTGTGAGATTGTCTTTACCATGGCTATGCCGTGCTCTGAACGGCATTTCACAACCATATACCTGTCTTCTGACTCTTACATTCTTGTCTTGGTATCATGATTAGGGCTGAACACTCAACTGTCATTTATTCTGAGTATCTCAAGGGCCATGAGTGTCTGTATTCCTTGTTGTTTGCGGTAGAGAGAAGCTTCTCTGATTAGGGATGAGAGTAGTGTTTGTCTATGGGTATAATCATAAATATTTAGCATGCAATTTGGTACCATGTCAAATTGGCTACACAAGAGTAGTGAGTTCACCCATGTGACCTCCTGAGCCATGGTATTTTGACTGGACTCACAGTACCAGGTATGTATTCTCTCTTGTAAAGCCCGCCTCAAACAAGCCAGAGTGATTGGTTGTCCTCATAATGTGTATGCTGCTATGGCATCAGTGGGCACATCTTGCCTGCATGTTGATATTGTAGTTGGTAGAGTTTAGAGCTGGGTAACACCATTGATGCCTTTTCTATTCCAGCAGCCTAGAGAATACCTTCTGGAATCATGAGAGCCAGCTAACAGGGAGGAGGATTCTGGCTCAGTTCCAGCTTGCTTTCTGTATGTCTTGCAACCAAAGTGCGTGGTGTGCTCAGCAGTAGGGTCATATCTAGTTATGGTGAGCATCAGAAAGGAATAGCAAGAGTCTGTGTTGTTTCAGAGCCTTGGGGTCTTCCCCGATGAACAGTTCTTACAGAGATACCTCAAACCTAGGTCTAGGGTTTATGCTTGATAAATAATGGCTTGTAGGAGCAGTGTTATTTTGTTCTTAATGCTTACCAACAGTTAGCCTTAAGTTTGTGAGCCTTGGGTTTGGTCTTCTGCACAGCAGATATTGAGTAAAGCCTAGAAACATTGTATTGTCCTGGCACTGTGTCAAGGTGATGACCATGGGCAGGATCTCCATGCACACACTGTCGAGTTTCCCATCTAAGTGTTAAGTAGATCTAAAGGCTCTCTGTGGTCTGATAGCTACCAAAGAACAGAAAAGGAAAAGTCAAAGTTCTGGATTATATTATTTTCTGGATTTTAGTGCTCATTTTCAGATATTTTACTTTCTCATCTAATACAAAGACTATTCTTTTACTGTCCTTTTAAATACATCGCTTTACAAATAAATTGGACATACATTATAGAAAATGGGTCCAGTCCTAGTAGATTCCCTCAAACATACTCTTTCAGCATGCATATGTCTTATGAAGTTAGTTGTTACTTTATCTGCATGTGGGTATGTTGTATGTGTATACACTGCATATGAGAGTGCAGGTGTGTACATGCCATGCTCAGAGGACAACCTCGGGGATTTCTCACTTACTACCTCGTTTGAAACAAGATCTGCTTTTTGTTGCTGATCCAGGCAGGCTAGTCTGAGAGCTTCTGAGAACTCTCCTTTCTGACCATTTCACCCAAGAGTGCTGGGATGATTGACACATATTACCTACCATACCTGGCCTTATGTGGGATTTATAGATACAAACATGCTTTATCCTCTGAGCCATTTCCCTAGCCCTACTTATTCTTTTAAATAACTTAAGATAGTCTTTTAAAACCCACCCCTACAACTAAAAGTCCTTAGTAGATCCCTTATTTGACCACCTGTAAACCTGAAATCCCAGTACTCCAAAAAGCTGAAGCAGGAGGATCATGAGTATAAGGCCAACCTGGGCTACATATCAAGACTCCATCTTAAAAACAAACAAATAACCATAATCTCCTGTATTTAATCTTTGAGACTTCCCCAGACTATTGTTCCTCACTGTTTTGTGAATCACTGCCCATCACTCTTGACTATGCTGTGAATATATTTCAGGGTTTTTGTTGTTGTTGTTCTTGTCCTTTGATTTTGTTTTCAAGACAGGGTTTCTCTGTGTAGCCCTGGCTGTCCCAGAACTTGCTCTGTAGACCAGATTGGCCTTGAGCTCAGAGATTCACCTCCCAAATACTGGGACTAAAGACATGTGCCACCACTGTCCAGCTACATTTCAGTTTTTGATCTGATATCTCATGCATGGACATCTAGGTCATTTTCCACATTGTTGCTCTTGTGAACAGGGTGTGTTAAGAACATTCTCCCACTAACCTCAGGTACAGGTGTCCAATGCTTTTTCTGTGTTACATGCCCAAGAGTCAAGTTCTGGGATGGGATTGCTGATGTGCAGTACCAGGAGAGAATGCTGCAGACTGAGAAAATGCCCTTCACTTTATCCCTCCTTCCATTCTTATCTCTGTACGTCTTTCTCTCATGGCTTCATAGTCTCTAGTCCCAGGTATCATTAGGTCTTGAATACTTTCCCCAGTGAGATGAATATAAAAGGATTTTGAGTTTGTATTCTCTGATCATGAATGATGGTCACCATCTGTTCATGTGTCTGTTGACCACAGGAATGGGTGGATATGAAATAGTCTCAATTAGTCCTTGCTATGTCCTCAAGACTTCTGCCGCTTGTATTTTTTTCCCTTTCTTTTCATGGTTACTTTATCATTTTGTGAGTGTATTAGGGCCCTTTCATGATGCACGCACGCTTCACTGACAGGATCTCCTGAGCACTCTGTCTCTGTCCTATGAGGGAAGTAGACGGCACTCTTTTTTTTTTTTTTATGTCTCCTTTGCCTTCCTGCTGCTGCCACTTGTGTGGCTTTAATGGTAGTCTGGGACCTCGTGTTCATTTATGTGTGGATTCAGGAATTTTAAAACCAACCAACTCCATTTTTGGAAGACTGATGGTGGAATTTTCATTCACTGTAGAATCAGCTAATGTGACTGAACTCAGAGGTAGAGTGTCCTTTAACGGCTCTGAGATTGGTGCAGGTACAAATGCAGAGGAGCTGGGCACCCTTCATCCGCCTCCCCCACAGGTGAACATCTCACATAATCATGGTATGCCCATCAAATCTAAAAACAAAACCAACAACCCGGGCTAGGCTTCAGTAGGATTTTGCTCATGGCTTTTAGTGACCTGTTCCCTTTGATCATCATGACTAGTTTCCCTAATCTTTGGCAGTTCCTTAGTCTTTGCTTGATTTTCATAACCATGGCACTTTAAGGATTACTGGCTCCACGTTTTATAGAATGGCCCCAGCTTTGGGTTATCTATTGTTTCCTCACGATTGAACTGTGGTTGTGGATGCAGAGAATAGTATCACAGAGGTAAGACAGTCTTCTCACTCTCATGTGGAGACGTTACTGACGATGCTGTCTTCACTCACCTGGGCCAGGTGGTGCCCGCCCGTCCTCTCTTTGTAAACACCACCCTTAGCCTTCCTGTACTCACTACGAGTGCATTTGGCCGATACTCTATGGGAAGAGAGTAAGTGAGTGCTGCTTCCTAGAGGAAGGAACCGCACACAATTATGGGACACAAGTTAGCACCTAGTGACTAATAACTGCTCTGGTGAGGTACTTTGGTGAAATGCAAAGGCTTCTCCTGGCAATTCAAGCATTAATTTTAGCACCATTGAGTGTGCTCAGCAATTATCACCACGGTGGTGTTCTGACAGTAGGATTGTTATTCTCTCCCTCCCTCCTTCCCTCCCTGCCTGCTTCTTCCTCCCTCCTTTTCCACCTCTTCCCCCTCCTCCCTCTATCCGCTTTCTTCTCCCTTCTATCTTGTGGGGGGGGGGGGGGCGGGGGACAGCACCTTGCTATACAGTCCAGGAGCTGAGCTCAAGTTCCTTCTCCCTCACCTTCTTGGGTGCTGGGAATCTAGGTGTGGACCCCACACCCGGCCTTTATTCCCCCTCCCCCTCTTCCTTCTTTTTTGGTTTTCAAGACAGGGTTCCTTTGTGTAGTCCTGGCTGGCCTGAACTCCCTTGGTAGCCCAGGCTGGCCTCACACTCACAGAGATCCGCCTGCCTCTGCCTCCTGAGTGCTGGGATTAAAGGCGTGCGCCCCATGGCCCGGCTCTTTATTCCTTCTTTTTATACCTTTATTATTTTGAATCTTCCTAGAGGATGATCTGTCCCACCTTCCCGACTCACTCGTTTGTAATTTGTGTGTCAGGTGGGCTCATGGGTGTTAATTTTATTTTTTAGGTCATAATTAAATATTATGGTTATTTATTTATTTTTGCTCATATTGCTTGACCTCTGGCCACTTGGTTCTTGCTTCCCTTCAATATATGTCCTCCTTTATTTCTTACACATCTATTTTTTTCTTAGCAATTTCTCATTTTTCTGCCATTATAGGAGTCTCCAGGCTCATTTTATGTTTTCTGTGCCCCAGCCCTATCATCAGCCACTTGTCCATTTCTTCTTTTATCAGAAAATCCTGTTGGAAACTACTGGAATATAATTGCTTCTAGGCTCTCTTAGGGGACCAAATGAGGAAATACACATGTAATTAGGCCTAATTATTTGAAGCTATTATGTTCTGTAAAATATCAAAGATTCTGAACTAGTGAATGTTGCATTGTTCCCGGGAGGATTTCAGGGCCAGATGCCTTCCTCTCGTCATATTTCTGTCAATTGATCAATATTAAACCTTGTTTTATTTTATGTGTGCTTCTATTTACAGGTGTGTGTGTGTGTGTGTGTGTGTGTGTGTGTGTGTGTGTTAGATTCATTAACATTGGTCTTACAGCCATTAGCACTAACATTTGTGCCTGAACTTGTTTGCACAATATTTTTTTTTCTGCACTTAGGAACACCATGCAAACCTTTGACACTCTGCTCTGAGGTTTCTTAAGCATCAGACTCACCAACATAAAACACAGCATTACAAAACTGTGCCATTAAATAGGCTGTGAAATAGACACGCATTTATAGTATAAAAGATGCCGGGGGGAAGGCGAGTGCCACTTCCTTTTAGCTCATCTGGGAACATACGTGTTGGTGACTCGAGTTATTTGCTGCCACATATGTGTACCCACAGGGCTGCAAAGGGCCTTAACTATTGAATTTTGGGTTACAAGTAAATTTTAGTAAATAAGTGGATCAACAAGTGAGTAATTGGTAAATAACGAGGCTCTGCTTTATACACAGCAGCCTGAAGATACACACATGCCTGTATGCCTGCCTGTGTCTCTGTATCTCAAGCTAAACACACACTTATACTGACATTAACAGCCTTAACCCTGCACGGTGCAATTCAGTCCACCATCTTGCTTGTTTATATGAACAGAAGTTCCAGGAAACAAAGCCACATCTACTTCTGTAATTGTGGAGAGTAGATGTTACAGGTCTGGAGCCCAATTACTTGAATCACGTGGAGCCCCTTCAAGAGTCATGCATTTCCCACCTGTGTGTGTCCTAACATCCATCCTGTGACTATTAGGTCGTTCTTTGGGGAACATGCTACCAGACTCCTAATTTCCACTAGTCCAAAGGCTGAGTATGTTGTCATATAGCACCCCTAGCCTACACTGTGGGCTGCTACGATGTAGTAGTACCCGACGTCACAATAGCATAATGACTTATTCCCACAGGTGTATCTTTCAAATATCTTGATTTATGATGGTCTCTGTTCTGCTGTTACATAGAATTCATGACTCTGTTACTATATTGGAATATGGCATTTGGGGGTAACCTGGCTCTCTGTTCCCAGGCCATGGTCACTCATATTTGACTTAAGAATATGCTATTTCTTGTTCCTTTTGAGGTGAGAATTGTGCTTTTGCCTTGATGTTTGTTTTTGAAATTTTAAAATTGCATTTATTTGATTGTTGATTTGTGTATTTGTATGCTTCATGTGTATATGTGTGTGTGCATGTGCACATGTGTACGACATGCATGTAGATGTCAGAGAACAGCCTTGACTGTCAGCTTTCATCCACCTCCCTTATTTCAGACAGGGTGTTTCCACTGGATGAGTCAGGCTCATTGGCCCACAGGCACCTGAGGATTTCTCCGTCCCTGCCCCTAGGAACACTGGGATTGTAGATGCTTTTATGTGGATTCTATAGATTTTAAACTCATTCTCTCACACTTCAGTGGCACCCACTTTGCCCACTGACCCATCTCTCTGTCTTGCTCACATTTTTGTTGTTAGCGAGGCCGTTCATTGAAGAGATTGAAGGGGTGCAGCCAGTTGTCCCGTGGGAAGTCTCACATTCTAGATGGGTCTCGTCAGTTCCTCATGCTGCTGCTTGATGGGATGTGCTTTTCGGTCCTCCAGCTCCACTTTTCACTTTCTGGAGACATTGAATCTGTGATCTCTCTAAGAGCAGCCATTCCCGGAGGCCTGTGCTGTGTGGACTGTCCCATCAGTTAGTGATGTGAAAATTCAGGGCCAGAGCCTAGCATTTCTATCCAGTTCTGTCTTGCTGAGGGCTTGAGCTGCCCACTGAACCTCCAGGGTGGTACCTGGCAGCTGTAATTTTTTTTAACTTGCTGACAGGGTGACTTTGGCTGTCCAAATTTGAGTTGGATTCTTTCGACTCGCACAGTGTATTTGTATTTAAGTGACAAACATACCAGTATGTGAGCCAAGGTCAAGTCTGAGATGAAGCCTGACTGCTGTGGCCACTGAAGGGCTTTAGAATTGATGCTTGTCACTGGATGGGGGGGGTGAGTTCCCTTCATTCTCAAGGACAGCACTTGTCTCACTCGAGAGCCGAGGTCTTGATAGCAACTGTCTTGGGTGAAACATTCTGGGAATACATGTCCTTGCTGCACAGCCAGTGAGATTTGTACTTTGGAAATTCATGCACATTTTCTCCAACCCACAGGCGCTAATGAAGAGCTAATGAACCATGGAGCTGGTTCAAATAAATGATTACAATTGACAAGAGAAGTGCAAACATGGCCCTGATGGAGAATAATCAAGAGTGAGTGGAAAGGGAAGATTTTATTAATTATCCAAACTCAGAGCCTAGCTTCAGAACTGTGACAAGTTACAGAAGTTTGAGTGGGGACATTACAGTACACACTTAGCAGGCCACGTGATATAGAAATAGTTTTAGAGGATCATCTTTGACATTTATGTATTTATTTTTGTATTTAGAACTGGTTACTAATTTCTTCTTTGAATCTAGATAAATGAGCTGATTTTATAATTTACGTGTTTACTGATTTATATTGTTTTAGTTAGTTGGAAACTATTGCAATTATTACTATTATTATTATTACTATTACATCCTGGCCTTTGGCTGGTGCACTGCATAGAGGAAACTCCACAGTCCATTGAGAACTTGAGAAGTCGTTATTTTGTGGAAGGAACCACAGATCGCTTAACTGAGCTGATTCCACACCAGCCTCTGGCGTGGCTGGCACACACTGGCAAGCCACAGGCCAGACCAGAAATACCCTCTTTGCTGGATGACTACTGAAGCAGAATGGAAAGTCTAAAAGACAGTATACGTTTCTTGACTAATTATATGATACATATTTTAAATAAGCACACCACCACTCCTCTGTATTTAAAATTTGACTCTATAAAATCAACTTCTGCTAACAAAATGGCCACTTTCATCTGCTTTATGTATTTGAGTGCATCGAGATGTTTCAGGGAATGAAAATTCTCACACACTTTGAAAACTATTGAGCCAGAGACTGAAAAAGGCAGTGTTTTGTTGTTGTTTGCTTGGTTTTTTTTTCTTAAAGAATATCAATGTTATCTGAGGGCCATGCATGGCCCCTCTCAGAGGTGGGTCTCTTACAGTGGCCAGTGACGGTGAGTGTTCATGTGGGCGTGGGTATCACTTGCTGGGATTTTAAGGTTCTTGGGACTCAGGATAAGAATTGCATCAGGGATACATAGTAAGGTAATAGAAAGAGAGACCATTTATTGAGAAAGAGAAAAATCCTGGTGGGCAGGTGACCTGGGAAAAGTCATAGGCTCCAAAGGCACTGTGTCACTGGTCTCGTGACCTTTTACAGGTCATTGGTATAGCAGCTACTTTTCCTCAGTTCGTATCCCTGGACTTTCTGCCACACATGCTTTGCTGCATGTATCCAGGTGCAGAAGGGCTTTCAGTCTATGGCTTTGTTCCTATGTTAATCGCAGTGCCTTTCTCTCTACATCCCTGCCCTCCTCTCAGAACCTGCGGCTGTTTGCCTATAGTCAAGACCCATGGGATATTACTGGCATAAGGAAAGAAAATTTTCAAATGTTATAAACGAACCAAGCACCTACACTTCTCTAGTTGAATGTCAGGTGTTTTACAATACGACACCCGACACCGCACAGAAAATGACAGACGGTGACATCTGAACTCTTGCCAAGGATTTCACTCATTCTCGTATCCTGTAAGTGGAAGAGCCAGCAAGGATGATTCTGCTAACATCAGAGCGTTCTCAGGCCACATCCGACATCCAGCCTCTTACTGTTGGCCTCCCTGCTCGACTGGTTGCCTCAGTAGCGGCAAAGGGGTTAATCTTCTGGCTGATAGGCATGTCCTGCTGTCATGTCTAAGTAAATCAGGGTTGGCAGCCAGGCCTGAGGGCGTCATGGGATGAGGGACTTCCAGCAGCCAAATCTATAGCGCTGTGCTGACCAGGATGAGCAGCTCACCCAGGTGTGACTCTTTGTCTCAGCCACGGTGAAGGTGCACCCTCTGGGTCCTGTTAACATTTGGCACACATGTATTCCTTGGCAGGATTATCTCAAAAGAAGCTGAGGGTCTTATTTTGTGCCTGCCTTTCCTGTTCTTCCATCATAATGATGGTTCAGAACTAAAGGAGAATTTCTAAACTTATAAGTTTATCAAGTTTATAAGTTTATCAAGATGCTTTGAAAACTCGGGCAATTGTTAGCCTCATACACACACACACACACACACACACACACACACACACACACACACACACACACGGGAACACAGATGTTGTTGTGGAACTCTGCCTTCTCGGCGTGACATGACCATTGTCATCTTGAAATTAGAGCAGCTATGCCTACCTGAGATCCTTACAAGATTGAGCCCACTAACATTCCACTTACAAGTGGCACATGACTTTCCTCCTTTTTCCAACTGCTGGAGAGGGGACTCTTCAAGGTCTATCTGCCCAGGAGTCATCCACATTCCTGTAGACAATCCCTCATCAATGCCTGTGCAAGTAACCCCAATTAAACATACTAATTCACCCAGCTAGATTTGAGCCGAATAATTTCTTTCATCTGATTTTGGTATACTACCCAAGGTAAATAGACATTTGCTCACATCTACCTGCGAAAAGTTACACAATACTTGGCACCCAAACAGGGACATGACAGAGTCAAAGAGGAGTTTGGGGGTAGCAGTTACATCATCCCTGCTCTTGTGACAAGATATGCAACTGAAGCTAAGTTGTCTGAGGGTGGAGTACTCATAAGAGCAATCCTGGCGTGGCTCTCCTCCCTGCCTCTGCCTCTTGAGTGCTGGGATGGCATGACTTTTTTTTTTTTTTTTTTTTTTACTGCAGTAGCTGTTCATTGTCCTTGACATGGGCGATAAGACATACAGCTGAGAGTGCTGTGTCTAAAGCTTGGGCATCCATGGAAGAAATCTCAGGTTGGCTTTCCTCTATGTGGTATGGAGTAGCATAACTCCTTGGTAGTTGGGGTCAGATGTATAAGTATAGGATAACCCCCATGGCTGATGGAGTAGAGAAAATGTTGCAGTCCCCAGAAGTAGCATTATGGGATAGAATTGTAAGCAGGTTGTGGGCAATAAGATGTGCTATTGATATTCAGCTGGCTATCCAGAAAGAACTTGGCCACATAAGGGAGCAATTACATGAAAAAAAACCGTGGATGATACCCTTCACACAAGTTTCTGAATTGGGAGAAAAAGTAGGTAAAAAGGGTGAGATGGGATGGATCAGCTGGCTTTCCATTCCTTATTGTTGTGGATGGAGGACTATAAGGGAAGGAGTATGAACTAGATTTGTGCTGAATATCCCTTCCTAGGATCCTTAGGAAGAGTCGCACAGCAGAGGAAGAGGGCGAGGTTACATTATAGAGGGTTCTTCTTAGGCCTCACTTTTGATATTGTGTAGTATAGGAAACTGATTGCCAGGGAATACTTCTCCTCTGAACTGCTTGAGTTTGGAAAGACTTTTAAACAAGAAATAAAATAGGAACATGGGGGTCATTTGTGGTGAGTTGGAAGCAGAGAAACTGAGTAATATAGTTTCTCATCTCTCTTTGAGACAACAGCTACATAATCCAAAGCAATGTGAGAGGACTCAGTCCCTGCTGGCCCGACTTGTGTGAGCCATTGGGAATGCTTGGTTACCACTCAAGTACCAAGGAATATCAGCAACTGGAAGGTGACGGAGGGAAGAAAGGTATTACTGAGGGCATTGGGCATATGAGCGATGGTGTTTAATGCCGAATTCTTGGACTGGCTATGACTGTGCTCACAGGAGCGTTAAGAAAGAAGTTAATTTAGCAGGGACCCTGAGACCATCATGAGGCTTTAGTGACTCTGCTGAGCCCCATGGTGGATAATGATCCCTATAAGATAGGAGAGACTCTGGCAGACTTGAAGTTATTTACATCAGTGTGTAATTCAAGATGAGAAGATACTCGGGAGGGGACGAGAAGGGGGAAGCAGATGACGGGGCCTGTAGAATTCTGGATCACTCAGAAACAAATGTGGCAAAATCTTTGACAAGTTGGCATTCCTAGTGAAAAAACTTGACAGCCAAATCCTGTGCTTGTGAGTCAGAGGCCTTAAAGAAACAAGTCGGTGTGGATATAAATGATAAACAGTACTGATGATAAAGATTAGTCCCATTGCAGGAACAGACGGTTACCCCACATCCCTGTGCGTACTACGTACATTTCACCAAGCCTGAGCCCCTTTCAGCAGGCACTGTGGTCAGTGGAGATGCATTGGCCAATTCCAGTCCCAAACCTGCCAGACCTTGGGAGCTGCCAGCATGGCATCCAGCTACTCCTTCTTGGATCCAGGTGAGACTGGACAGTATGGATTGGCTTAGTCTAGCCATTTGTGATGAGGAATTATACAGTGTTCACAGTGTGAGGAGGTAGAGAGGCTCATTGAGAAAGAAGGACTGTGGATTTCAGAGAGGTAAATAAAATAATGCCTCCGTTCCATGCCACTCTAACCAATGTTACTCTTTTGAGGAAGTAATTAGCATGAGAAATGGGATCTTTTCCTGCTGCATTTGGACCTTGCTAAATATTTCAGTATCCTTCAATTCTCAAATCAATCGGCCCTTGCTTAGAATGGATGATGGAGGAATTTGGAAACTTTTCAATGCATAATGCCAACCTATAAGTGTCCTATAGATTCAGGAAAGAATTTGATATGTGCAAAATTTTAAAGGAACAAGGACTGGGAAGCAGTCCCCCATGGGGCATGGGACAGGCACAACTGTGAAGTTTTGGAGGTTTTATGATTGAGTAAGGTGCAGCTCATGTTCAGAAGGTGACTGAGAAATCCTATAATGGTCTGTGCCTGTAAATGTTAAAACACCAGTGTAGGAGTTTAAATATAGGAGACATCCTACACAAGTGGGAGAAACCATGCTCAGAAGATCTAATTACTAATTGAAAATTCCATTACTAGGGGTTGCCTCCCTCCCTCCAAGCTATTAGATGGGGAGGTCCCTGAATGTCCCCCAAACGATATAGTTATTGTCGCTCTGTTGATTAAATTCCAGAAGTAGATGGAAAAACCCATTGATAAAAACACCCCACACTTTGGTAGCCAGATATGGAGTCAAGCTGGCATTGAACTGTGGCTAACTTTCAGAGTTCCTGGAGGTGCTACATAGGCTACTGGGAAAGGATTGTCACCAAGTCCTGCTCAGTTATAGACCTGATAGACTCCATTACATGCCAGGCAAGGTTCACCTGTGTTTGTAATATGGGGACAGCAATCGTAAGTGCAACCAGTTGCTCTCTAATTGGATTTAAGGCTTGTTCTATAAAAGGAACCAACATTTAGTATTGTAAGCCAAGGTGAGCCTGTGACTGGGAAAGGTCACAGGTCTAGTGGAGAAGCTCCTGCTATTCTTTGGTTAAATGGATGTAATATCAAATTGCCTTCTAAACATTTATATTTAGATTTTGATGCTATTCAGGGAAGTTTCTTTCTGAAGTGGGCAGTGGTTACTGGGGAGACTCATAACCAGTCAATGTGACTGTTGCTCTGGCACAGTGGCTCATTGCTCAGCCCTAAATGTGATAAATCAATCATACGTCGGTACCATCCCTTCCAAGGATCCAGGGTTATCACAGAGGAGGGAAGAGGAAGAACGTAGGCTGGAGGAAGGGTAGAGTGTTCTGGAACTCAGTCCTTCAGGCAGGACATGATCATTGCTGCCTAAAATCAGAGCAGCTGTGAAACCCTCACGAGGTCCTCACCAGGGCTGGGCTCACTAAAACTACTTCACAGAAGGATGGCTCAGGAGGGAGTGAGTGAGACAGAGTATAAGACAGTGTGTGAGGCCTCTCCCTTCCAGAAGAGATGTGAGTGGTTAACAACTGCTGGAGGGCAGAGACTTTCAGTGGGGTAGCTGTCAGACCCAACTATGGTTCTGTAAGCCACCCTCACCCATGCTCCTGTAGGTAACCCTAGTTGAAATCATTAGTTCTTCAGGCTTGATGTGGGTGGAATCATTTCTTTGGATAGATGTTAGTGCCCTAACATGGATGAATGGATGCTTGTTCTCCCTAGGGGAAAAAACACAATGGAGATTAAGCAAGTAATGTTGAAAACAACTCTAGCCTCATCCAGGATGCCTCATCCAAGTCCCAGGTAGATGTAACCTCCGGCTGGATCTGGCTGGATCTGGGAGAGTTTCTTTTTTGATATCCGTATTACAGATGATCCTCTAACTCTTGAAGACTTGGCTTACAATATTTAAATTAACATGATGTCAAAATGATATTCAGTAGGGAACATATTCCAGTTTTGAACTTTGATATTTTAGAAGGCTAGCAGTATGTGGTCCAGACCTCTCTGGTCGTGCTGGGCGGTGGTGGGGAGCTGCACTTCTAGCCAGCCCCAGTTGTGAAGGGGAAACATACTCTGGAGTATTATGTCTTGCTGGTATCTGGGGACATCATAATTCATATTCTCACATCTCATCCTGTCTACAAAATTCCCATCTGTGTCTTCTGCTTCTGGTGTATTAATGAATTTTTGATATTTCAGCCTCCAATGCTTCTATCACGGTGTTCCCCATGAATTGAGAAGATCTGTATGTGAGGAATGTCCTCATGAGGGGCTGAAGTCTGACTGACTGGTCTCACCCTGGATCATATCCTGAGCACAGTGGAGCCACTGATCTCTATTCTCATTTAATAGTTTGCAAACAAAAAAATCCAGATGGAAACGGACTCCCCTCGAAAGGATGATAGGAAGGAATTTTGCTGACAGGAGAAAATGCCTCCTCTTTGTCCAGTCGAACTGGGTAAAAAGGAAATGCCTTGGAGTGTGGTGGGGGAGAGGGAGAACACGGGAAAGATCACAAACCAGACTTCTTGGTAGTCTTGGGGTGAACAATGGCTTTTGGGGGAGCAAAACTGCTCATTTGAGAGCCCTTTCCAGCCATGGCCGTAGCTGAGGTTCCCTGGACCCACGAACTCTGTTTTGAGAAACACGAGTCAGAGAGTCTTCATAACAGTTGGGCCGGGTCCGTCATGTTTCCTTGTGGATTCTCTTACCAGAATACTATCCGGAACTGTTCATTTGCACACAAGATGCTTTTTCAAGGTCTAAATCATCAGGTCTCAAATGTGAGACCCGGCTGCAGCAACTGCTGCCGCCTTGGTCTGCCCCTGCGATCGTAGCTCCAAAAGCACAAAATGAGCTCCAGGTAGAATTAATTCAGGTAGAGCCATTTGCTCATGCTTGCCTCAGGTTGAATCCACCAGAGTGGCGTTCTTCTCCCAGTGGCTTATTTGGCAGTGCGTGGAGGTGCCTTGTGCTCAATAATCTCAGGCATCTGGAATCTTAGTTATGATACATTGTATGGTTGCAGATTGGTGTGGGACCCTGAACAGGTGAAGGAATGCTGATGAAAGGCAAGAATGCAGCTTTAATTATCCAACTCTCCTGAATCATAAACTGTCAGATATGAGGTTTGTTTGCAGAGGCCAAAAGTAATTTACAGTGCAGACCTGTGCACCTGGGAAGCATCTTTTTCAAAGGCGAAGTAAACTCCAGCCCTAGTGCAGAGCAGTGGTCTCTTTCAAAGCAGAAACAATGAATGAAATGCGTGCAAATGCTTATACTGCTGAATTCTGCAATCAGGGAAGCCTGTAGGATGGCTTTGGAAGATTTCAGGGGACTCCTGAATTCCTCAAGATCGGGATGTATTCAAGCAGCATGTGAGTGAGAGCTAAAATAAATACAAGCTTTTGTTCAGTGGGGTTTTTGGTCATCTATTCACACAACATAAAAAGGAAGATGTGGGCCACCCTGCCAGGGTATGCAGCTCCGGGCTATCAGGGAAGCTAGTGCCTTTCCTTTTCATGAAAAGCTGAGGGTGGCTCACTCTTGGTAAGGAAGGTGTTCAGAATGTAGGGTGAAAAACTAGCTGTCCTAAGTTAAAGACTCCTTTGGTGTCTGTCTCCAAGGTCATGCCTTGAGAAGTGAGGGTGCTGGGGGGCTTCTCCTGTGGAATTTCCATCCAAGTGGGACGGGCTTTGTGGCAGGCTTGGAACATCTAATGATGGCTTTCCTCTACAATTGGTAGAATGAAATTTGAGTAAAAGAGACTTTCTGGAAATGGCTTTCTGTTGACTCCAAAACAATCATTTGAAACTAGCTATATTATGTGATGCAGAGTAAGGTATCATTAAATGGTTTGGGCTTTCTCTTGTGGATGTGTGAACTAACATAAACATCCTTAAGACGAAAATGTACAGAAATTGCCAGTGCCATTTGCAATTGCAAAGGGCAAAGGGGATTTTTGACTATTCGTTTACTTAAGCATTACTACACTGTGTGTGTGTGTGTGTGTGTGTGTGTGTGTGTGTGTGTGTGTGTGTGTGTGTGTGTGTGTGTGTTACTGGAGCCCTAACTATGCTCGTAAGTCACTTTACCACTGAGACACATGCCCACATAATCTACTCTTAGTTCAGAATGAAAAGGAGCAAAAAGGATTCTTCCTGGGCAGGCACAGCCTTTGTCACGTTATACTTGGGACGAGGTCGCATCCCCACAAATCCATCCTAATATGAAGATGTCACTGGTTGGAAATGGCTTACGACCTCCTCCTGACCTCCAGAGCACTGTAGGTTTCCACAGCACTGGAGAGCGTTGGAGTTGTCTCCTCTGGTGAGCAGCTGACTCACTGGGGCTGTGGTTCGATGCTGCTGCCCTTATCCTAAGAAAGCGTTATACTACCTAGCTTTGGACCAAGGAAAGATCAAAATTCAGAACCCCAAATATGGTTTCTACACTATCCTAAAGATGAAAAAAATAAGTCAAACTATTTTGAGTCAGGTTGAGCTGTATTAGATTCTAGCTACTTGCTACATGGAAAGGAAAATGTAGCCTAAAGGTCGAGTTAACTGGGCTTGGTTGTGTCCTCTCCTACTAGGCTCAATCCACTCCTCCTAACTATGATGTTGGAGTAGCATCAGTCTCAGTCCCAAGCACTGACTCTGGGTCCAATGTGCTGGTTCAGGTGGATATCTTAGGCTCTGGCAAGGGGAATGGGCATGATTGAGGCACTCTGCTGGGAGAATGCGATGAGAAGGTAGAGGACCAGTGACTGACCTTAGATTCTCCTTGGAGACAGATGCTCAGGAGGCAGTTAAGAATGGACCACAAAGGAGCTGCACGATTCTAGGCCTTTACAATTAGTCCAATAAGGTCCCTTGTAACAGTCAGGGGAAGCCACAGCTGACATCAGGAAGTAGGAGTGTGTAAACTGAGGCATAAGGTCCCTTGTAACAGTCAGGGGAAGCCACAGCTGACATCAGGAAGTAGGAGTGTGTAAACTGAGGCTGATTCTGAGACATCCCCCCCCGCCCCCGCAGCCCAGCTCCTGTAGATGTACACTGCAGTGGTGTGTACAGCCCCACGACTCTCACACTCCTCCATCAGCAATGGTGTTTGCTGGAACCAGTGTCCTGACATGGGCTGAAATGGCATGTGAGGGGGAAGTTCAGATCAGAAACACCTCCTATAACCTAAGATTTAACATGGTACAGATGCAAAGAGGGGGGCATCAGGGTACCTCTCTAGGCAATGATTGGCAGGAAGAGATTGCGACAGTGAAAAGGCATTGATGGGGAGGTCTGGTGAGCAACAGGCTGAAACAGAAGAGAAAACCAAAGGCAGTGGTCCAGACCTGACGTGTGCTTGGGGCATAGGGGGCCTAAGATGGCGAAGGAGGCCTAGGACCAGACGTGGAATGTATTCCAGTCCCAGGAGAATTGAGTTCTATATAGGAATATGCGGGCATTGCCTGGAGTGAGCCGAAGTCTTTTAAGTTACAATTAGAGCTGCTGCAGAGAGAGAACATGTCACTAATTTCATTTTTAACGGCTTTGCTCTGCCTGTCCATTTGAAAGTAAGGATGTTTTACAGTGATACCGCGTACTACAGCCAGAGAGCCATTTTACACAACAAAGGATGGAATCTCAGGCAATTTGTCATGGTTTTGCTGACTATCAAAATAGCCTGTTCATACTGAAAGAAAATGCAAATGCCTTCCAGGCTGCTATTATTACAGACTTTTTGATCAGAGTGGTCTTGTGCTCATTTCATTAATTTGAAGAATTGTAAAGAAGGGTTCTTACTCCAGAATGAGAGGCAATTGGATTGATTTTCTTACTTCTACATCCCACTCATTGCCTTTAAAAACTTACCTAAATTTTGTGTGTGTGGAAATAGGCTTATAAGATTTATTTTACTTTTCAATTTATTTATCTCATTCCCTCAAGTGGTCTGTATCTCCTGTGCCTGTAGACATGGAGAAGTATAAGATTCTAATCAAAGCAACAAGTTTACTGCTACTTAGGTCTAAAAATTATTTCAACCCAAAAGGTTCTATATGCTATATCCATTTGGGTGTAGAGGGTCTCAGAAAATGAATTTTATTATCAGAGTTGTGGTTTTGTGTAAGGCATGTCTATAAAATGTCCCTAGAGCAAGTTGTAAAATTTTATCGTGAGGGGAGTGATTCCTGGCACAGTCGGAGTTGTTAAAGGATGACACAGGTAGATCCCACTGTAAGTAGGTTCATAAAGAGTCTCTGTTATGTTCAATTCCTTATGTATTGCAATAGAGCTGTACTAGTCGGGGCTTAGCAGGGAGAACTTTCAAATAGTTCAGACAGTTGACACTGGAGCCGGAAGGGCTAGGGTCCAAACCACAGGTCCTGCCCTGTGGTTTTTTGAAAGTTTCCTGACCCGTGCCTGGAGAGCTCTGGTTTTCATCTTCAGAATACATTGTAATGGTTTGTCTCTCATCAGATCCTTCTGAGGATGAAGCGAAAGATGAGGCACAGTTTGGCTCACCATAAGCAACGACAATCCATAAATACAATTTAGACTTTAGGAATGGTTGTGTTTGGGAGCAGGTAACAGAAGCCAACTTTGGTAGACTTCTACAAAAAGGAGTTGCTGGCAAACTCTGGGGAGGGTGGAGCTCATAGAAGCAGGAAAGGGCAACCCTGGGTGTAAACGGAGGCAGAGCTTTCTGTCCCATCCACCTGATTATACCCAGCAGTCACTTCCCAAATTACCACACAGAGGCTTATATTAATTACAAATGCTTGGCCAATGGCTCAGGTTTATTACTAACTAGCTCTTACATTTAAGTTAATGCATTTCTATTAATCTTTGTATCGCCCCATGTCTTGTGGCTTACTGGTCTTTTGCATCTTGCTTCTTGGGCAGCTTGCAGCATCTGCCTTGACTCCACCCTTCTTCCTCCAAGTCCTCAGTTTGATTGAACTGCCTAAACTTTCTTGCCTTGCCATAGGCCAAAACTGCTTTATTATCAACCAATGAGAACAACACACATTCACAGCTTACAGAGGGACATCCCACGACACCTGGGACTCTGTACATTCTCATCAGATACTTTACTTCTCTTCTTTTGCCATATAAAAGATTCAGCCACTGATCTTCATTCAGTCACTGGCTTTTTGTGAGGAGGGGGGATCTCCAGGGAAGTTAAATCTAAATAGATAAGGCTTGGTGATACAGTGATGGCTGATCCCACTGCCCTCTTCTAGCCTCTTTGTGCTCTCTCATTCCCTTCCCCTATCTCCACTTTCTGTTCTCCATCTAGCCATCTTTCCATCTACTTGTCCATCCACTCATCCATCCACTTGTCTACCTACCTACCCAGCCACACATCCATCTGTATTAATCATAAGGCTGCTGTGTACCAGGCTTCCATTAGCATATGGAAGCAGAGATGTAGGCAATACAGACTGGGCCTCTGCCTGATGAGTGTACATTCGGGATTAGGAACGACACATAATAAATAAGTGAACCATTAATATCGAGACATGCATTTGGAAAGTAAACAAAACTACAGTGCCATGGGAGGCACTGGGCTTTGCCTTGGGCTGGGCTTCAGTGAAAGCCTCTTTGGGCTGATGACATTCGAACTGACATTGAAGATTTGAGTGGATCCAGGCATGGGAGAAGCCTCCTGTTAGTAGTGGAAGCAATCAAGTCTCTAGGTTATGCTCTGAAAGAAAGACTTTTAGCTTCTTCCCATGTCCTATGTTGTTGAAATCACTAATTTCCTTTTTTAATTATTGAGAATTTTATACAATGTGTTTTGATCATATTTACCCACGCCTCCCAGATCTACCCTTTCTTTACACTCAACTTCATGTCTCCCCCGACCCTGCATACATCAAGTCCAACTTGTGCTACCTCTATATTCTTGGATGTGGGGCCTTCCACTGGAGCATGGTCAACTTACCAGGGGTCCCACTGTTAAAGAAAACTGTCTCTCCCTCTCCCAGCAGCTGTCAGTTGCCAGCAGCTCCTCGGCTGGGGGTGGAACATCATGCCCAAACCCCCACTCCATGTTGTGATTTGACCTGGCTGGAGCTTGTATGGGGCTTGTGTATGCTGTTACAATTGCTGAGTTCATCTGTACAGTTGGCCTGCTGTGTTGGAAAGACACTGTTTCCTAATATACCAATCCATTGCTTCTGGCTCTTACACTCTTCCCAGTTCCTCTTCCAAAATGATTCCTGAACCTTGGGAGGAGAGGATGTGAAACAGATGTCCCATTTAGGGCTGAGCATTCTACAACCTCTCATCTCTACATCTTAGTGACAATTTTGTTTTCTTGGTTTTTGCCACCTCATTTTTCAGATTGTGCAACAGCAAGAAAAACTACCTTGGCCTTGGATGCCACATCTATGGTGGCCCACAGAGGCTTTTACTCAGACCCTTACTCAGGGTCAGAGAATCTGAGCTTCCTTTACCAAACAAGGCTGCATAATGAGATGATTTGACCATGGGTGTGTTTACCAGGTGTTTGGAAGGGTCTACACTTGGCTGTATGATGTGCTTAGATCTTGAAGTGGCGGGGGGGGGGGGGCTTTTGCCTCTCCCCTTGGCAAATTATAAAAAGCCTGTTTGAATAAAGCTCTGGGCAGCAGCTGGGTATTGACCCAGGCCCTCCCAAAGCTACCCTGTGTCTCTGTCTTTCTCCTTGTCGTCTATGTCTATCTTTTATTATTTCTATTATTTTCTCATTCCTCTCTCCTCCACCCAAGAATCTTTTGAAAGGTAGGAGCTGGTCGGAGCTGGACTCCCACAGACTCCCACAGCCACCTGAGTCTCTGGGACTCCTTAGCAACTCCTGTGCAGAAGTGATCCCTGGGTAGAGTGGCCAGCTCAAGTTCTTGTTCCCTCTTCCACTTTGGGCATTTCCTTGGATTTTGCCTTAGAATTAAGTTCCTCTTAGATAAGTATGGTGGTTGGGGCCATAACATAGGCTTCTGGGTGTCATGGAAGATAAAGGTTCAGGAGTATTTGAAAGTCTGGCCATCCCTGTTGCAGGATTTAGGTGGCCTCTGGTAGGCCTAAGCTTGGAAGTATTTTCACAAGGCTGTGGGCAGTATGGAACAGCACTTCATCTTGTTGGCATTTCACCACTAATGACTCATTTACTTCTCTAAGAACTTTGTGACAGGCGGCTTCAAATTATGACTACAGGTTTTAACCACAAACTAGTTTGTCCTTTCCTACCTAATTCAGCCAGAACTGGGATAGAGGGATGGAAAGAATTCAACTAACAATTGTGAGTGGCATATTTAATGGAAAGAAGACAACTTAATGTCTACACATCAAATACATCAGTAGAAAACTCTTCACTTCAGGCTGGTGACAGAGCTCAGCTGGTAGAATGCTTATTTCTTATTCATAAAGCCCTGGACGTGATCCCTAGCACCACATAAAACCAGCTGAGAACACACCTATCTGTAATCTCAGTATTTAAGAAGCTGAGTCAGGAGGATTGCTGCATGTTCCAGTCTGGGCTACAGTGTGAGACCCTGGCCATTCCCTCCTCGTCCCAACTCCAACACAGAATACTTAGATTCAAAACGTACCTTGTAGGTGTTCATCCTTGACTGCAGAAGGCTGGCGGATGCTTTGACTGTGTGCAGAGGGTTCTGGATGTGCCAACCGAGGTAACTTCAGTGTGGACACGTGACCAGCTGCCCAGCAGACCTCAGGCACTGCTCCTCCTGGTGTATCTTCTGTGCAGTGAATGTTGCAGCTTGGGTGTCTGATGACCCATGACTGGATTTTACACATTGTATTTGGCAAGCATTAAGGATGACTGATAGCGACATTTAAAAAAAAAATCATGCTTCCAAAATGTAGTGCTGTTTCGAGATGTTTTCATTATCCCCAGTTTTCTATCTGCCAGCGGATGACAGCATAGGAAGCCCCAAATCATGAAGCCTGTCAATTCTAGGGGCATTTAAAGAGAAACAGTGACACATGAACTGCAAAGACATTCTTCCTTCCCCCTAAAAATGTATGCAAACAGTTCAGAAATCTTACTTTTTTAAAATAAAATAGTTTTAAGAAGAAATGAAAAAGTAAATCTTAAAAAAATGGAATATATATATTTTGCCTGTACAGAAGTCTAGTTATCCAAAAAGATTACTGCAAGAACTAGGAAGGGATTTACCAGGCTAACCAAGGGCTCTTTCTATTTGGTTGAGCAAAGTGGACCTCTATTGAGTCTAGGGGTACATCAGCCCAGGTTTTGTGATTTACTCTTATTTTGTTCTACTGATTCATAAACATGGCTTTTTTTCATTTGATTTCTCAATTCCAGTTCAATTCTTGTAACAGATAGACCTAGGTACATACCATTATTACTTTTTAATTTTGGTGTGTGTATGTGTGTGTGTGTGTGTGTGTGTGTGTGTGTGTGTGTGTGTGTGCGCGCGCGCGCGCGCTCTGTTTATGTTAGGGTCAAGTAGCTTCATGGGTCATTAGTTTTCTACTTTTAAGGGTTTTGAAAGAGCAGGTTCCAGTGGTCAAGTGGTGATGTCAAGTTCAGTACTTTTTGCTTTGTAATCTGTTTGACCTTACTAAAGGTACAGGTTTAGGGGCTGGAGATGAAGCGCGGAGATAGAGGGTGTTTGTAGCATGCGTAGTCCCTCGGTTCCATCCTAGCACAGGTGGGAAGGGAAGAAAGAGAAGGAAGAAGGGAAGGAATGTTTGTAGATGTGTGGGCAGAAGTCTGTGCTCTCACCCAGGGAACCCATGAATGTGTTGCCTTACGTGACAAAGGGACAGTGCACGTGTGGTTAAGTAAGGTCCCCTTGGTGGAGATATTGTCTGGATTATTGAGGTGGCCCGGTGTGGTCACAGGGACCAAATAGCAGGAAGAAGGAGACTGGAGAGTCGGAGTCAGAGAAGGAGAATGAATGGCACCAGGGCTGGAAAAGGCAACGAAACTCCCAGGAGCCTCCAGAAGCGGGGCAGACCACATGGGACTCCTGACCTCCAGAAGGGGCGCAGCTCCACCAACCCATGTGGGGCTGACTCCTGACCTCCAGAAGGGGTGCAGCTCCACCAACCCACATGGGACTGACTCCTGACCTCCAGAAGGGGTGCAGCTCCACCAACCCACATGGGACTGAATCCTGACCTCCAGAAGGGGTGCAACCCATGTGGGACTCCTGACCTCCAGAAGGGGTGCAGCTCCACCAGCCCACATGGGACTGACTCCTGACCTCCAGAAGGGGCACAGTACCACCAGCCCACGTGGGACTCCTCACCTCCAGAAGTACAGCATGCTAAATTTGTGTTGTTTCAAGCCCTTGAGTGTGTGGCAGTTAATTTCAACAGCAATAGTATTCAACACTAATACACTGACCACATTTCAGATACACCATGTTAGATTGTCTGGGATTGAGGCTCAAACAATCTTCCTTGCGTAACTCCATCTCCACTGTGTTTCTTTTCTTTTCTTTTTCTTTTTTCTTTTTTTCATTCATTATACATACCAACCACAGATCCTCCTCTCATCCCTCCTCCTGCTCCCTCTCCCCTCCCCTCCTCCAAAAGGGTAAGTTCTTCCCATGGGGGCGGGGACAGCAAAACCTGGTACATTCAGTTGAGGCAGGCCCCTGCCCCTCCTCCTTGTCTCACGGGTGAGCAAGGTGTCAGACCATAAGTAATGGGCTCCAGAAAGCCAGTTCATGCACCAGAGATAGATCCTGATCCCACTGCCAGGGGCCCCTCAAACAGACCCAGCTACACAACTGTCTCTTGTATGCAGAGGGTCTAGTCCAGTCCCATGCAGGTTCCATAGCTGTCTGTCTAAAGTTCGTGAGTTCCTATGAGCTTGGTTCAGTTGTCTCTGTAGATTTCCCCATCATGATCTTAACCCCTGCCTTGCTCATATAATCCCTCTTCCCTCTCTTCAACTGGACTCCTGGAGCTTGGCCTGGTGCTTGGTTGTGGATCTCTGCATCTGCTTCCATCAGTTACTGGATGAAAGTTCTATGATGACAGTGAGGGTATTCACCAATCTGATTACCAGGGTAGGCCAGCTCAGGTACCCTTACCTCTGTTGCTAGTAGCCAAATTGGGGTATTCCTTGTGGATTCCTGGGAATTTCCCTAGCACCAGGTTTCTTCCTTACCCCATAATGTTTCCCTATATCAAGATATCTCTTTCATTGCTCTCCCATTCTGTCATTCCCCTAGCTCAACCATCCCATTCCCTCATGTTCTCATCCTCCATCTCCTCCCCTCTAGTGCCCCCTCACCCCCAGTTTACTCATGGGGATCTCCTCTTTTTCCCCTTCCCAAGGCAATCCATGTGTCCCTCTTAGGGTCCTCCTTGTTTCCTAGCTTCTCTGGAACTGTGTGTAGTCTGATTATCCTTTGCTTTACATCTAGTATTCATTTATGAGTGAGCATATACTATGTTTGCCTTTCTGAGTCTGGGTTACCTCACTTAGGACGATTTTTTCTAGTTCCATCCATTTGCCTGCAAATTTCATGATGTCATTGTTTCTTTACAGCTGAGCAGTACTCCATTGTGTATATGTACCACATTTTCTTTATCCATTCATCTATTGAGGGGCATCTAGGTTGCTTCCAGGTTCTGGCTATTATGAATAATGGTGCTTAATTGCTTTTTCTTGGTTTTCCTGGCCTTCTTTAAGTGATTTATTGATTTCCTCCATTTTTTGTTTGTTCCTCAATTTCTTTAAGAGAATTTTTTATTTCCTCTTTAAAGACCTCTATCATCTTTTAAAAGTTATTTTTCAGGTTGTTTTCTTCTGTTTCTTCTATGTTGGGATGTTCTACATTGCTGATGTAGAACCACTAGGTTCTGGTGGTGCCATATTGCTCTTTATGTTGTTGAATGTATTCTTGCACTGGCATCTACCCATCTCTTCCTCCAATTGGTGCAAATGGTGTCTGTGTCTCAGGGAGCAGCTCTTGGTCCAATCAGTACTCTTGGTCCAATTGGAGCTGGCAGGGTCTGTGTTCAGGGAGCAGTTATGATCTTATGGGATGGGTAGGTTTAGGCGGTGGAGTGGGGCTTGTTGGTTACAGGGTCCGGTGTGTTGGGGTGAAGTCAGGCCTGCCTGCAGGAGTCCTGCCTGCTGGCCTGCAACTGGGGCTCTTAGTCCAATTGGAGCTTGTGGAGTCTGTGTCTCAGGGAGCCCTTGTGGTCTTGGGGGATGGGTGGGTTTGGACAGTGGAGTGGGGTGGCGTGGGGCTTGTTGGTTACAGGGTCTGGTGGGGGTGGCCAGTCCTGTCTGCAGGAGTCCGGCCTGAGAGCCTGCACTTGGGGCTGCAATGAGTGGGGGTATAACCCCACTGTGTTTCTTATGAACAATGGAGTAGGGGAAATAATTTGCTCTGATGTAGCTGCAGGATAGTAATTAAGTCTAGAAATCTTTGAGAATGGGAAAATTAAGGACATGCAAATTGATAATATGTACTCAATGTTTATAAAATATATAGTCTGTGTAATTATATAGCAGAAATTTATAATTTGCTTTAAACATAAATAAATGATGTAAGCTCAAAAAGCAAAAGGAAATCAGTTAAACAATAACATGGTACCATCACTACTAGAAACCCAATGTCTACAGGCCCCCTTGGTCTGTCTTCTCTCATCACTAGTTTTTATGGGACATGAGGAAAAGTGCTCATGTTTAATCTCGATTGGACAGTTGTTTTCTCTTTGTGCATGTAGAGTACTGCCTATGGTTTTTAGCATCTCACTGATGAGTTGGTAGTCAGTGTTGGTAGCACTTATCAATGTTTAGGACCTATCATTACCCAAATCTATTTCTGTTGTTGTAACAATACCTAAAACTAGATATAAAATATATAGAGAGAAGAGTGTAGGTAATTCAGGCTGGTGGCTCTGGAGCCTGGGATATGCATCATAAGGAGGTTGTGTAAGATAAGGGCCTTGTATGCTTTACCTCAAGGTAGGAAGCAGAAAGCATGTGAGAAAGAAGAAAGAAACCATAGAGGGATGGCTTAACCTTTTAATAGTCTGTTCTTGATACTAATCTAGTTCTGTAAGAGGGAGAACTCACTCCTTCAAGGAAGGTCTTCACCCAAGAGTGTCCATCCCTGTCTTCTTACTACGTCCCAATAGGCCCCACCTCCCTACATAGGACAATGTCAATCAAATGTCAACATACAGGCAGATGTGGTGCAGGCCTGTAATCCCTGCACTGGTGAGGATGAGAGAGGTGGGTTGTGAGATCCAGTCCATAGTAAGAGGATATCTCAGAAAACAAAACTTCCATTGTGAGTTTTCCGGTGGACAAACCATGATCCAACCATAGCAGTCAGAGCTGGAGAGCTGGGTCAGTGAGTAAAGTGCTTGGGTTAGTGGGTAAAGTTCAGATTCCTCAGAACTTGCAGAAAAACTGGCATGTGTATCTGCAACCCCACCACTGGGAATAAAGACAGCTGGATCCTTATGGCTTGTTGGCCAGCCAGTCTAGTCCAAATGACAAGTTCTAGGTTGAGTGAGAAACTCTGTCTCAAAAACCGAGGTGAAAAAGTGATTAAAGAAGACACCTGACATCAACTCCAGGCCTCCACATGTGTGTGCATGGGTGAACACATCTACATGTATGCACACACAAAGACACACCCCTACCCTGGCGATCACATTCCATCTTCCATTGGAGTAAATGTTGCATGGGTGAATAGAGAAATGGAATAAGACTTTAAAATGACTGTGGTTCATGAACTCAGTGAGATTTGAGAGGAAGCCACACGTCAAAAGGGAAAAACTGGCGAAGTGTAACCGAGGCCGGGATATGTTTCTATGAGGAGAGAAACCAGAATATCCAAACAGGATGAGTGTGTGAGAGGACCAGCCAGAGGGTCACGTCTCACACCGAGGGGAATGAAACAAGGCTGGGGAGCTGTGATAGAAGCAGGTGCTCATAAAGGCATGGCTAGGTGCTTTAGCTTTGGTTTTGGCTTTCTAGAAAAGTCTCTGATAAATAAAATTAAACCAAGATGAACATTAACAGAAGAGGAAGGCTACATGTAAAGCAAAGCAAATCAGGTTGATACAAGATTTTAAATATTGTTCTATATATTTATTTATTGTGTATGTGCTTCCTGTGGTGCAGCTGTGACTTGTCTGGGTCAGGTTTTTCTTTCCACCAGGTGGGTCCTCAGGTTGGTGGCAAGCACCTTTACCTGCTGAGCCAACTTGCCAGCTGGTCCTGATCTCAATTTGAATGTTCAAGACCAAGAGCTAGAAGAAAAGGGCCCAGCATCTCCATGTTTTAGAGGGACTCAGTTGTTAAGCATGGATTCTATGGGCTTCTTAGCTCATTGGTGTCAGTGTGCAAATGAAAGTCACCCTCCGCAAGACAATGAATTCAGCCTCTGCGTAACACTTCTGAAAGAAGAAATTGCTTGAAGTGCACAAGTCAAATAGAAAAATTTATCAATAAAGATAAATCAGGAAATGGGAGGCAATGGTATAAATAATGCAGAAGTGAGTGGTACAAGCAGTGGAATGTAAAGTGAAGTTTGAGTTCTTGATGCTAATGCGATTTCCTCGATAAAACCCAGGAGGCAGAGTGGAGAGTCTAAGCCTGTGGCCAGCCATAGTATTTGCATTGATGCATGTGTAATAGACACCTAGTTTCAAACAGATGTTCAAAGATTTAGTCACTGGAGAATAAAAGCAACAAAAAAGTTGATAGAAATAGCAAAAGTCAGGAAAAAATGGAGAAACAAAGGCAATAAAATATAAAAATCTAAAAAAAAAATGGTAGGAAAAAAACCAGGCATGTCAGGTCATCACCATAAAAATAAATGAGTTACTTTTTTTTTTATTTATTTTGCAATACAATTCAGTTCTACATATCAGCCATGGATTCCCTTGTTCTCCCCCCTCCCGTCCCCCTCACCTTCCCCCCAGCCCCCCCTCCATTCCCATCTCCTCCAGGGCAAAGCCTTCCCCACAGACTGAGTTCAACCTGGTAGACTCAGTCCAGGTAGGTCCAGTCCCCTCCTCCCAGGCCGAGCCAAACAATCCTGCATAGGCCCCAGGTTTCAAACAGCCAACTCATGCAATGAGCACAGGACCCGGTCCCACTGCCTGGATGCCTCCCAAACAGATCAAGCCAATCAACTGTCTCACCCATTCAGAGGGCCTGATCCAGTGGGAACCCCTCAGCCATTGGTTCATAGTTCATGTGTTTCCATTCATTTGGTTATTTGTCCCTGTGCTTTATTCAACCTTGGTCTCAACAATTCTCGCTCATATAAACCCTCCTCATTCTTGGGGGTAGTGAAAGGCGAGGGTCGAGGGAAAGAGAGCTTGGGCGAGTGGGAGACCCCAGCTGGATCAACAACAGAGAGGGAGAACAAGGAATAGGAGACCATGGTAAATGAAGACCACATGAGAATAGGAAGAAGCAAAGTGCTAGAGAGGCCCACAGAAATCCACAAAGATACCCACACAACAGACTGCTGGCAGTGGTCGAGAGAAAGCCCGAACTGACCTACTCTGGTGATGGGATGGCCGAACACCCTAATTGTTGTGCTAGAAACCTCATCCAACTACTGAGGGATCCGGATGCAGAGATCCACGGCTAGGCCCTGGGTGGATCTCTGCGAGTCCAATAAATGAGTTACTTAATGTCCTCTGTAAAGGACAGTGTTTTGGGATTCATAAAATAATACAAAAAATTGGATTGTTGCTATTCACCAAAATTATGTTTACAATAACTGACCAAGGCAGTAACAGAGGTCAAGAAAAAGAAGCCACGGCTACCAATATGAGATCAATTAGCATGCAGTACAAAGGTGGTCTAAATAGAGTGTATTAATCAGGGGTCTCCAGAGGATAGTAAGGGATAGCATGGCTGTAGAACAAAAGGGAATTTATTGTAGTGACTTACCCAAAGGGTCTGGGTAGGCCAGCAGTGGCTGCTGTCTGCACACTGGAGAGCCTGAGAACCCGTAGCTGGGTGTCCCAGCCAGTCACACTGTAGCACTGAACGCAGGAGGACTCCTGGAGAGCCCCTGGTCTTCAGTCCACACTGGAGGGCCTGAGAAGCCGGGTTCTCACATCAGCGGAGAAGGCAGACACACGGTAGATGAACCTGCCAGACCTGAAGGCAAGCCAGCAAAGTCATGAAAGCTTTTCCCCTGGGCCTCCTTAAAGCTGTCCCCTCCAACCACACTCCGGGTGGATTTGCCCTCTTCAGTTAATGTAATCAGGAAAATCCCTCACCGGCCCGCCCAGAGGTTAAGCTAATCTAGATAATTCCTTACAGGTGTGCCCAGAATCATGAGCAAGTCTAGATCCTGCCAAACGGACAATATTCACCACCACACAAGACAAGAGGATTTAGAACTAGAAGAAACATGTCAGTCACTAAAGATGCTTGCAGATAGGCTGTCTTTCGGGTTTTAATGGTGGAAATTGAACGTGTTGAGTCAGGAGAATTAGAAAAAGGTGGGTTGTTTGGCAAGAACCAGATTCTTAGAGGCAGGTTTAATACACAGCCTGTTCCTGTGTCTACCAATGAGAGAGAAAGGCGGGGGGATTGGGTGCGAATTTGTGCATAGGACCCCTTGGATAAAGTCCTAAGTGATCAATAACAGGAAATGTGTCTGGGCTGTGGCTTGGTGCATTGCAGACGCTGCCCGCTGTTTCTGCCTCATGGGTAATATGAAAACAAACACAGAATCCACACCCACAGATCCAACCTGCTGCAGGTTGAAAGTATTCAAATCCACATGCAAACATTTCATCTTAAATAATTCAGCTTAACTGTTTGTGTAGCATTTCCTTGGTATTGAACATTGTCAGTCACTTAGAGATTACTTGAGGTCTGCTGGAGAATGTGTGTCGAATGGGTTCTCTCTAAACTGTTCCCATTTTACATATGGGACCTGAACATCTGGAGACTTGTGTTTGGGCCAGTGGTCCTCTAACCAGAGCCCCGAGGAGACTGAGTGTCCTAGTTAATATTAACTGTCAACTTGACAGAGCCCAGAATCATCTGGAAAAGAAACTCTCAATTGGCTCAGTGTTTTTACCAGCTTGGTCTGGGGGCCTTGTCTGTAGGAGATAGTTTTAACTATTAATCGATGCAGGAGGGTGCAGCCCAGAGTGGGTGGCACCATCCTTGGGCAGGTGATCTCGGCCTCTAAGAGAGCCAAAGAGCAAGCCAGCAAGCAGCCTTCCTCCACAGTTCCTGCATTAAGTTCCTGTCCAGGTTTTCCTCAGTGATGGACTACGACATACATGGAAGCATAAACCACATAAATCCGTTGATCAGCGTGTTTATCCCAGCAACCAAAGGACGTACTAGGGGATACACCAAGAGTTAGCAGTGGGCTTCCTCTGGTCAGCTCCTGTTGTGGGTGTTTTCTCACTGGGTGAGTACTGGCTGTGGCACCCTTAACCCTGTCCTGTTCATCCTGCACTGAGCGCTTGAAGTCTGTGTCTACAGCCATAGCAGCTGTATCTCTTTCCATGGCAAAGAAAACCCTGCGTTGACCACAGTGACACACATCTGTGATTCTAGCTACTCATGAGGTTGAGGCAGGAGGATTGCATGTTCAGGACTTATCTGCTCTACAAAGAGAGTTCAAGTCTAGTCTGGGAAACTTAGACATAGAGAAGGTCTGTGAATGTAACCTAGTGGCAGAGCACATGACAAGCACATGCAAAGCCCTGGGTCTAATTCCCAGTACCCCATGCTCCGTAAGGGAAAAAAATCTCAAGACAGATTGTAATGTATTTTTAAATGGCAAAGGTCAGCCTTGCCTTTATTTAAAAAAAAATCCAGAAAGGACAGCATTGCATTCGTACTGTCAGCAGTCGAGGCAAGGGCAGTTCTTTGCCCAGTAGGCCATTTTGTGCCAAGAAGACAAACTTCCAAATGGAAATGTCTTAGAAGCCCAACATTCTCTCAGGATCAGATTGGTGCTGCCAGGAGCAATTGTGTCTCACGTCAACAGAATTCTAAGTTATTTAAATGCCATATTCTCTAGGTCTATGAAGTGTTTGAAGATTACCTGTCCATCTGACCTATGTATCTGTAAATCTGGATAACCTAACTAATGTAACATATAGAGATGACAAGCATAGGTGACTATAAATCTATAAGTCTTATCTACCAAAATAACCTAAGGACTAAGGTTTCATGTAAACAAGGTAAACAGTCTATAAGCAAAAGTATGGTAAAGAACGATGACTTCAAAATTGTGACAATACACAGGACAGTACGAATGCAATGCTGTCCTTTCTGGATAAGCGGGACACAAGGAAAGCGACCACTGTACTCTGCCAAGACAGGGTAAGATGGCCTTTCAGAATTCCTGCTTCTGAAAATGATCTGTCAGATACTCTAGGCCGGTAGCCAATTTGAATGCACCAACAATGCTGAGAAACATTAGGTGACTGTCCAGGCTGCCAACTGTCTCGGTCTACTCTTGCAAGATTCCCGAAAGTTGCTTGCATCCATCTACCATTTCTCAGGTACCATTATATTCCTTCTCAGGTCTTTGATGGGATTGAAGACTAGCAGTTATAGTTACAACTTAGTATATATATAATCCCTTAGATAGAACATATTAAGTATTAGATTCAGGTTCTTTAGGATAGGACACCTTTTGGAATGATCTTTGTAACATACCATTTAGCTACGCTCTAGACTTCTCTGGATTTTAGTATGTGTTTCTTGCTTGATATTGTTTGCATTGATTGTAGTTCCATCTTATCTAGGGCATTATCCCTCATTACTCCTGGACAATATTTGATAACCATTCCTTTGTATATAATCTTGTATTAAGTAAGAACCTTCTTATTTAGACAAAAAGGGGGAGATGTAGTGGGTAGCCATTCCAGCTTTGGTCTGGAAGTTCCAACCCCCACTGAGGCTTCGGTAACTATCACGCCTACAAGGCGAGGCCAAGGGAGGGCCCTGAAGACCCGAGATGGGGACGCATGGCTTTCTCTGTTCCTGGACCCTGGACGGTGAAGGTTGACCGAGCAGAACTCCAGAGAACACCGCTGGACTGCGATACACCTTCCCCAGACCCTACGACCTACCTGTCCCTTCATTTGTAAGTTACGCCACTAATAAACTTTCTTTTTAACTAAAAAAAAATCAAATGAAGTCTCTGTGTAGAGTAAACTCTGGCTACAAATGCACTTAAATATTCCCATTGATTTTTCTGTGTCAGCCCTATGAGTGAGTTGTATTTTCTTCTCTGTAATTTTTCATATTACCTAATTTTAGCAACACAAGTATGCATTACTTAGATAGTCAGAAAAGGGTATTTTCATTTGGAAGATAAAGTGCGCAGCTCTCTCTCCCTGAGTTTCCCCTATAATTTTCCTCCTTAGTATTTTCTGAAGTATGCGCAGGAGTGCCTGCCTAGGAGAGATGCTAAGTATGCATTCTGAATTTTTAATAAAAGATTCTTAGGTCCCATTGGGGAATGGGGAAGGCCTGTGTTCTCCAGGCTAAACCCATTCCTTCCTGTCGTTATGTGTTGGGACTTGTTAGTTACTCCAACACTGATGTTTCCTGGTGGGGATATACTACATGATATTTTCAAGTCTCGTTGGCTATGGGACTTTCTGTATATATGTTCCCTGAGAAGCACATACTATGTAGAGAACATTTTCAGACACATAATGCTGAGAATCAGTGGTTCTCAACCTTCCTAATGCTGCGACCCTTTAATACAGTTCCTCATGTTGTGATGACCTCCAACCATAAAATTATTTTCATTGCTACTTCATAACTGTAATTTTGCTGCTGTTATGAATCATAATGCAGATGGATATCTGATGTATCACCCACAGAGGGGTCACAACCCACAGGATGAGAACTGTTGACTTAGCTTCTTCACTGGATTCAGTTGCATTCTGCCCCCCTTAGTCCTATTAGACCTATGAGATGAACTGTACACACCCAGGTCCCTCGGCTGTCATGTCTAGTCCAGCATTCCCCCCATTCTTCAATTTCATGGGCCCCATGCTCCTTCTGAACCACAGGCTCAGGGGCTGGTTTATATTTATATTTACCTATATTTGATACTCTCAAAGCAGTGGTTTTGAGTTCTTGTCACTTTCTATCTTGGTCTATGCATATGACAGCCTCTTTCTCCAAGAGCAACAACAAAACACAAAAACTAGTTGCTGGGGAGATGGCTTCTCAGGTAAAGTGCCTGCGACACAAACCTGAGAACCTGAGTTCAGATCCCCAACACCCAAATAAAAAAAAAAGCTGGGCATGCTTATGCATATCTGTAATCCTCTTGTCCTCAAAGATTCCCTGGTCAGGCAGTCTCGACAAGTGATAAGGACCTGGGTCAGTAAAAACCCTCTCTCAAGAGATTAGGTAAAGACAGATTGAGGAATATTGGCTTTTGGCTTCTACATGTATCACATACATGTATACAGATGCCTGCATGCACACACACACACACACACACACACACACACATCATATTACATACATATACTCCCCACATACACATCACATACATATACTCCCCACATACACATCACATACATGTGCACAGGGACCTGTATGCACAATGTATACATATCACATAAACACACACACACACACACACACACACACACACACACACACACACACACACACACATTTTGTCATGAAATGTGGAGGGCACAGTCTGTGTCACGAGTCAGATCTAGCCACCCATCTTCAACAAACCAATACAAATAACCAAACTAAAAGTGGAAAGGGATGTGGCCACGTTGGGAAGTGGGACAAAGAGAGCCGATGACTTGTCCAGGTCTGTGTTCCAGGTCCTGAAATGAGATTGACTCTTAAATAGAGAGCTAAGGGTGTGCACATCTAAGCAAGTCCAGCCAAGGGTGGTTCCATCCAGCACTGACCCATCACTGTCTGGGCTTCAGTCTCATCCTGTTTGGTGTCTGACAAGTTGTGTCAGAAGTCTGTGAACTGTGTGAAGTCTCTTTCCAGTAGACAAATTCCCATCAAGCTGCTGCCTTCTTCTCCCAGCGTGAGAGTCCTGGGGAAATTCCCACTTGTGTAGGTTCATTATTTCAATAGTGTGATAGCCAGATTGAGATTCAGAGGTGTCTCTTTAGCATATCTAAATTTATGTCAGGTAATTTGTATGATTACATCATACACACACACACACACACACACACACACACACACACACACACACCCCACACACTTCCTCATGATTTTGTAGGGAAGATGGTAATAGGTATAGGGTTTACTTTGCACAGCCAAGAGCCAATGACTTCCATCCTTATGGTGTTTTCTTTTGCCTTACAGCTACCTGGCATCTTTCACAGTCTTCCCTGATTTCACACACTTCATTTCTGTTGCTGTGGCAAATACACTGGCAAAACACCACATCGGAGAGGAAAGGATTTATTTGTCTCACAAGTCTAAAATATAGTTCATCATTTGGGGGAAAGTCAAGGCAAGAACTCAAGCAGCTAGTCGGAACATTGCATTGACAGTCAAGAGCAGGGAGACATGAAATACACCAGAGCCTGTTTGCTGTCAGCAACCTTTCTCCTCTCAGGCTGTTCAGGACTCCCTGCCTAAGGAGTGCGGCTGCCCACACTGGGCTGGACCTTCCAACCTCAGTTAACAAGTCAGTCCTCACAGGCATGCCAACGGCCGACCTGACCTAGGTAATTCCCCGTTAAGACTGTTCTCCAGTGGTTGTTCAATTTGACAGTTGACTAACCAGAAGAACATACAAACTTGTCGATGCTTGATGGTCCTCCTTGAAACTCCCAGAGCGGGTTACCCTGTTGTTTCTGTTTTTTCAGCTCTCTACTATAATTTAAAGACTGTTAGTTCAGCCTCAGAAGCCCCTTCGGATTCCAATGGTATCATTTACGTCCCTGGAGCGAAGTTAATAGGTGTATTGTGTCCTTAACTTAGGTGAGAGGCAACCTGCTCCGCCATTCAGCCGTTGTGTCCTCACTTGGAGTGATTTTCCAGGACTCTGCCTGGGCTGACTTCAGCAGCTGGCTGGAGGCTGGCTACTTTCCAGCTCTGAGAGTACTTTACTCATGAAATGATAATTGGAGAAACCAGCTGATCTTAATCCTTTTGGTGTTTGGGGGGTGTAGAAACATCAGCTTTCTCTTTCCCGGTGGTGCCATGAAAAATAGAAAGATTTAGGGATTCTGGCATAATTGAAGAGAATAAATTGTCTTTGTATTTAAAAATTTGTAAAGGGGCCAACAGTTTTCCCCCCGGCTGTAATAGATGCCAATGTTACTTAATGTGGTTTGGGCATTTAAGTTTTATGTTACTAGAAAGGAAAAGACATTCATGTCTAATTCCCTTTAAATTAATGTTTTATCATCTAACAAAATAATACAGTTTTAAAAGTAAGATATCAAATAGGATAGCATGGTGGTTCTCTATCCTAATTCGCCCAGAAGTAACTGCTTTTGACTACCAGCCTTCCCACAGCCGGGCACCATGATATCACATTCCTGTGTTGGATGCATGGTTTCTGGATGTTTGATTAATTAATTTTGAGCATCACCTTGAACACCCTTTCCTCCTCATTCAATAGGGTTTCACTGTGTTGCCCAGGCCAGATTCCAACCTTGTTATCTTTCTTCAGTCTCCAAGTAGCTGGACTTACAGACATGCATCACCATACATGACTTATTCGGGGCTTAAATTAGGGAGATGAACAGTTAACTTTCTACTCCACTATCCCTAGAACTTCCTGTTCCTCACCCATAAGAGTAGGTGTGTATGTAGCTAAATCAGTGTGTGAGTTTACGTTATCATGTCTACGCACACATTATTCTTATAGAGCTTTGTATGTTGGGTTGTATATCGCTACCTAACCTTCTATTTTCTTTCAGTTGACAGTTTCCTTCATTTTTTCGTTAGTTTGATTAAGACCTCTTTTTACAATAGTCTCTTACAAGAATTTTGTAGCAGGCCAGCTTTAGCAGATTGTTTTCTTGCTTCTGTTTTCTTCTCAAGACTTCATTTACTTTCTTGGGTTTTCTTGTGGCTGGTTGGTTTCTTGTGGCTCTTCAGGCTTGCCACACAGCGTCCCTCCTAGAAACTTCCTTGGCTTCATCTCTGGCATTCCACTGACTCATTTTTTTTTCTTTTTTTCAAACTCAGTTGTTTCTTACTCTGGATTTGCTCCCTTGTTTTGATGGAGAATCAACTTAATCTAAAGAGAAAATGACTCGTGCTAGTTCCAGCGCTGGGGAGGCAGAGAGAGGGGGATTCCTGGGCCTCCCTGGCAAGCTTCTGAACTCGCAGTCTGCATGCAATGAATAAGACTTGTCTAAGAGAAAAAAAATGTGGGTGGCATCCGAGGTTGACCCCTGGCCTTCTTCTGCACACATGTACATATGCACCTGCACACACATGTGTGAACATGCACATACGACGGTGTGGCAGTGGTAGAAGGCATGATGGGTTGTGTCTTTGTTCATTTTTACTCATATTGTTGCAGTGCTGATTGATGCCAGTCAGTCCCGACATCACAGACCTTGTGTTTGAAAGTTTTAATGAATAGCCATGTAGAACTCTTAGGGTGAAGGAATGGGAGGCTGTGATCTCTTCCACTCACTTTCCTTATTCTAGCCCCTCCTCCTTCCCGATTACTATGGAAAGTGGACCAAAGGTGGTGTCTTACCAGTTTTTCGTTACTATAATAAAATACCTGAGTCCGAGTACTTTTGAAGAAAAGAGGTCTATTCAGCTCATGGTTGTAGAGGCTCAATACAAAAACAACAGAGCGAAAGCTCTGGTGAGGGCCTGTTGGCTGCAACACCTCATGACGGTTAGCCCTGAGAGGCCTTAGGTGTGAGAAGGAAAGATCACCTGACAAGAATGGAGACCAGAGACACAATTCCTTCTGTGGTCAGACCCCAGCTGACCTAAAGACCTTCCACAAGGTCCCACCCCTCAACATCCTTGTACTGAAGACAAGACTTCACCACATGAGCCTTTGGGCATTCACTGAAATCACACTTTCCAGATAGCCTCTGAATTCAGGGTCCATGGTTAATAATTTCCTCAGAACAAGCCGGGACCTGTTGGCTTGAAAGCCTCCTGGTACCTATTTCAAAACTTATACCTATGATTCTTTTAAAATATAACTTAAGTAGATTTTAGTCATTGAAATCCTTCTTGCCTTGCATTACCCAAAAAACCTCCTCAGCAGCTATTGACCACTGATGAAAGAGTGCCTCTGGCTGTAAGACTAGACACCAACAGTGCTCTGCAGGGCTCTGACCCAGCGAGGACTGTAGTGCTGGAGAGTGACCACTGCATATGGAAGTCCCATCATTAACTCCCCCTCACCCTGTGTATTCCCTCCTCCTCTTCTGGGTGGCAGACCCTTGATCTTTAGACTCTGGACATCTCCCGCTGTGACGAACTTTCCATCCCAATCAACCTGCCCAAGCAGCACTCAAGGAAGCTCAGGCATCACTGCTTGTCTTGATTGTATCTCTGTCTTCAATCAGCCTACATACAAATCCCTCTGTCCCAGTTAGCCTGAATTCCCAAGGAGCCTGTTAGACCTGCATCCCAGTCTTGTCTGCTTGGGGGTGTACACAGGGCTGATGTAGACCTGCATCTGAGTCCTGTCTGCTTGGGGGTGTACACAGGGCTGATGTAGACCTGCATCTGAGTCCTATCTGCTTGGGGGTGTACACAGGGCTGATGTAGCCTGCATGAGTCCTGTCTGTATAGGGGTGTACACAGGGCTGATGTAGCCTGCATGAGTCCTGTCTGCGTGGGGTTATACACAGGGCTGATGTAGACCTGCATCCCAGTCCTGTCTGTGTGTGGGTGTACACAGGGCTGATGACTTTTCTGCCATTCTTGCTGTGTTAGAATGGGTCTGTCTCAAGGCTTCTGGATTTTCAGCACATTAGTGTTCACTCACTCCTTCCTGTTTATCTGGTTTTCCTCCCGGTCATTCTGCTTTGCTTTAGTGCAGGTTTTCTGATGATAAATTCTGCTTTGATTGCCTAAAATGGTCTTTATTTTGCTTTTTATTTTTTAAGAGAACATTTTCTTGGGTGTAGAATTTTAGGCTGGAGATTGTTTTCTTTTAAGATTTAAAAAATTTTTCCCCATCATTTCTGTCACAAGTTGTCTGTCAGAATTTGCTACTTCTTTGAAGATATGCATGCACATGCACACATGTGTGTCCAGGTGTGTGTTTATGTGTGCAGGTGTGTGTGTGCATGGAGGTGTGTTTGTGTGTATGCAGGCATGCATGCAGGTATGTGTATGTGTGAAGGTATGAGTGTGCATGCAGGTGTATGTCTAATGCAGGTATGTGTATGCAGGATTGTGTATGCATGGAGGTGTGTTTGTGTGTATGCAGGTGTGTACAGGTATGTGTATGTGTAAAGGTATGAGTGTGCATGCAGGTGTATGTGTTTATAAAGATGTGTGTGTTTCCATTCCTTTGCTCCTTTTAAGATGTTTTCTGTTTTTCATTGCTTTCTCTTTTATGTGGTTGGCCAACTTGGCTTTGCTGACTTTCTTGAGAAATTTGTGATTTAATATTTGTTGTTGTTTGTTTTTTGAAATCCCCAGACATCTTTTCATATCCTTTGTTTCTCTGGTTTGGATGTGGTTTGAGTGTACCCCACAAGGCTTGTAGTGTTGAACTTTGACCTCCTGTGAGGCTCTGAGAGTGTAGAGATTTAGTTTGATTAGGGCGTGTAGAGGCTTTAGAAAGGTCATTAATGTTAGCTGGTGTCTCTAAGGTGGTAAGATACTGGTGTCTTTATAAGTAAAGGAAGAAACCAGAACAAACGTGAGCTACCTGTCTCTTGTCACATGATGCCCTCTACTGTCTTGGGACTGTCAGCATGATAGCTATCACCAGATTCTTGAGTTTGTGTCTTTAGAACTATAAGCAAAGTAACACTCTCTTCTTCCTAAAGCTACCCTGCCTCAGATGTTTTGTTACAGTAACTGCTGTTGGGGTATTGAATGACCCCAGACATCCATATTGTTAGTGCTGGGTTTCCTGGGGTATGCTGGGAGGTGACAGAAACTTAGGGAGTTGGCACCATATGGTACTAATCAAAGGGTCTTCTGGGGCCCATGTTTTTCTCCCTTTTCTCTTTGCTTTTGTCTGATGAGGTGAATGGTTTATTTCTTGACTATTCCTGCCACAGTGTGGTGTCTTAGCAGAAAACAAAGAAATGTGGCCACTTGGTCACGGAGCAGATCTCCCAGAACTGTGAGCTAAATAAACCCTTTCTCTGTGTAAGAGAGCTGAAGTGTTGCCATGGTGACACGATGCTGTCATAAGAATAAAATCTATTCCTTTTCTCTCTGCCTGGAACTTCCATCTCAGCTCACACACAGACTTCCACAGAGGCTTTGATCTTTGCTTTGCTGGGGATGGAGCCCTATGCCCCGAGCATGCTGGGCTCTGCTGCAGAACTGCACTCCTCAACCTGATGCTTTACTTCCTCTCTATGGTTTTGAATGGGTTCATGTCTCACTTTCCCCACCTTCTAGTTTAGCCTTCTGCTATGTCTGATTTTTGTTAAACTCATATGTTGCATTATCCATTTAGGGAATTCAAGTTTTTAGTTTTACTTCTCTCTATTTTTTCCCTAAGATCGTCATTTTCTGGTGAAATTCTCATTCCCATCCTTTTGTTTATCCTCTCAGTTTTGTTGGACATGATAGTAAAAACCCTGTTTCTAAGTCGGTCACCTCCCTTCATTTTCTGGACTCTCTGGTGGCTGTCACCTCCCACCAGGCAGGTGTGCTGTCTCAGAGATGGCTGGAGCCCTGGTGAGGGGCAAGATGGCTTTGGTTTACTGGCCTTTGGGGATCATCTCTGCTATGCCACAGCCTCACCACCTTGTGTGCCCCAAGTACAACTGTTTGCTTCATGTTGCTTTTCAGTGGGGTTTTGCCAAGATTTCATACTTAACCTTTAAATTTGAAAACTGTCCCAGTGGAAAAAAGACTGTACCTCACCTCGTACCCCACCCTGTGGCCATGCTGTGGTCTCCCTTACACTGTCTTTCTGTGTTGTAGAACCCAAGATTGCAGGCTCCTGCTGGTGTTCAATGGGATTTGAAGCCTCTGGGACCTGGTTTCTGTATTTTCTCCAGCTTTGCTTCCTCTTCTTGTTGGGGACACAGACACACTTCGAACTCTGTGCTCCCTGGACAGGGAGAGCCTGTAATCCCACAAAATGCCTTTTAGAAGGATCAAATGGAACTCCATCCCTCTGGATGCTGTGGTAGCTTGTTTGTGGGCAGCAGGTAGGTGAACTATGGTGTACCAATGAAAGTAAATCACTTTCCAGTGTCACAGTCAGGCTCCCAAGGTGGTATCTGCTTTTAGCATGAAGCTGTGGATGATACATGAGGCTGGCTTCTGGGTCACTGGAGAGGCCGGCCACCTGTCTGCCATTTGTTGTTGGGTGAAGGATTCTACTTCATGACTTTCAGAGATTTGGGGGAAGACTATTTCTATTAAATGTCTTTTTATGTGGAGAGAGCTGTTGCTGAGAGCATGCTGTATAAATGTGCAGGTTTTTAGTAGTGTAGCTAGTTACACCATCGCTGTACATTCTTGCACTGTGCAGTACACAGCTTAGACTCGGAGTAGATACAACAGCCACATCTTTAGAGCATATTTGCTGTAATTTCTGAATAAATTATCCCAATCATTATTCTAAAGTGTTCTGAATCTGCTTCTATTCTTACCGCGGTTAGTATGCCACATATTATTCTATTCTGATTTTTTTTTGAGCAAAACATAATTGCTTTTGTGGAATATAGCCCCATTGATGGTGTAATCAAATATTAAAAATAGAATTACAGAGTTTTGCAGAAAATGCAATTAAAGAAGCATGAATGCCTGTGTCTTTGCCCCTATTCATAATGTTCCTTTCGGATTCGGGTTATTAGAGGAAATCGAATCTTGGTTTGAGAAAATTTATGTGGAAAGTCCTTGTGGATTATATTTTCAAGGTAATATGCACCTTCTTATCTATCATGACCATATGAAAGCTCCTTTTTAAAAACTCAAATTACTGCACGTACGCCTGGAGATTTAACGTAGTCTCACTCCCATTTGGAATTGCTTCTATGACGTAGCTCTGCAGCACCAGTGTGGACTCTTCATGGAAGTGATGGAGTATCTCCATGTTGACTCATGTTTTATGAGATCTGTGTCCTTGGGCAGGTTCCTTCTCACCTTGGAGACTTGGTGTCTCTGTAAAGTTGAGGTTTCATACGTAAGCATCATGAGGACTGTGGCTGAGCTGTCCCTTCGGCTCTACTCCAAAGCATCCACATTTCTGGTTAGTCATCATCATCTGTGGAAGATGAGGCAAAGTGTCAGAGCTGTAAAGAGTCCGGTGGAAGAGCAAGGGGAGATGGCTCTGGAGAAGTGTATTGTGGGTAGGGTTAAGCGGGGAAACTCAAGTCACATGGGTCTTGGATACTGTAGCATTTAGGGTATTTTACAAACCTAAAGAAACAAGAGAGAGAATCATTTGAAATACAGTTTGCTATACCAGATAAATTCCTTGGAAGAAGTGAACTGATTTGAGAGCTGTGGGCATAGACAAGGAGACATGATTGCCAGGCATATCAGCAAGGAGCAGGCTAAGAGTGTGGGCTGACCCCACGAGGTTTACCAGTGTGGTCTGTGGACATGAGTCAGGACAGGAAAGGTGACGTGGGTAGAAGACGTAACTAGAGGAGTTGTGTATCTGAACAAGAACTTTAGGAGCCTGGCATTCTCAATGGTATAGAAAAAATAATTTCCGGTGACTGGGGGAGGGGTTTGGTTTGTTGTCTCATTTGACAACAACAAAACCCCCGAAACACAATAACAGAAAAGAAAGGAAGAAATGCAGGTATTCCAGTAACTTTACTAAATGAGCAAGGAACAGACATAGTTGTTCTGGCAGATGAAACTGAAAACAAAAACCAACCGAGCAACCCATGGGCACGCTGCCCACAGGCATGCCTTTACTCCATGGGGGAGAGACTGGAGACACCTCTCCCAGCACAATGTCAGCAGTTATTTTATAATCAGACCAAATGTTTGCCTAGGAAACGTTCACTACATATACCACACAGATACAGGTTTATACTTTGTATACATCTAATAAAATAGCTGCAAAATAGCTAAAGAAACTCAGTTACATTGGAGATGAATTGATCAATCTTCTGTCAAAGGGAGAAAATTAGTCTGAAAAATATATATTTTTTTCATACAGTTTATTCTGATCACTGTTTCCCGTCTTCCAACTCCTCCCAGATCCTCCCCACCTTCCCATCTACCCAGCTGGACTTCCTTTCTTTCTCTTTGTCTTTTTTTTCTTAAGAAATTTTTTATTCATTTTACATACCCACCACAGATCCCCCTCTCTTCCCTCCTCCTGCTCCCATCCAGCCTTTCCCCCCAACCCACCCCCCATTCCCTCCTCCCAAAAGGTAAGGCCTCCCATGGGGAGTCAGCAAAGCCTGGTACATTCATCTGAGGTAGGTCCAAGCCCCTCCCCCCTGCATCAAGGCTGTGCAAGGTGTCCCACCATAGGTAATGGGCTCAAAAAAGCCGAGTCATGCACCAGGGATGGATCCTGATCCTATTGTCAGGGACCCTTTAAGCAAACCAAGCTACATAACTGTCTCACATCATGAAATTTGCAGGCAAATGTATGGAACTGGAAAATAACATTCTGAGTGAGGTAACCGAGACTCAGAAAGACAAACATGGTATGTACTCACACATAAGTAGATACTAGATGTAAAGCAAAGGATAACCAGACTGCAACTCATAGTTGCAGAGAAACTAGTTAACAAGGAAGATCCTAAGAGGGATGCATAGATCACCTTGGGAAGGGGAAATAGATGAGATCTCCATGAGTAAACTGGGGGAATGGCAATAGAGGGCAGGGAATGGGGGATGAGAACATAAGGGAACAGGATGGTTGAGCTCTTTGTCTTTAGAAAACAAACAGACAAACAAACAAAACCCTAAAGAAACCAGAATTTGTTTAAAAAATGAAAAAAACAAAAACAAAACACAAGAAAAAGGCACAGACAAAAAACCCATAAAAATACAAAATTGGAAACCATAACATATGAGCAAAAGACCAGTAAGGCAAAAATATGCTCAGACAGAGCTGTAGGAGACAAAATGTCTGTGAAAATACCATTGAGTTAGTTTTGTGTTGGCCATCTGTTGCCAGGCATGGGACCTGCTCTGAAGTGTGATTAATACACTCAAAAGGAGCCATTTTGATGTATATCATTTTATTGATAGACCATTGAGACAGAAATTTAAACTGATGTGACCATGTGATGAACACAGTTATCAAAGTTGATATAATTGACATATGCAGAATTATGCAAAGTGGAGATAGTTGCAAGTAAATATAATTTTAAAAAATATCGATTGCATAGAATCTGTAAAGTGAGTGTCAAAAATTTTGAAAAATGAATATGAAGAGATCACGTTCCCTTAATTAACTTCCCCAGGGAGGAGCACACCCATTGTTTAGTCAATACCAAACTGTCAGTCCTGAAAATGCACGTACAAGTGACATCATATAGACTGAACAGGTTGTATGTATTGATGTATTTAGGGATATATATATATATATATATATATATATATATATATATATATATATATAACAACAGTTAATGAAAAACAGAGGCCATGAATTTGAAAGAGAGCAAGGAGAGGTACATGGGAGGATATGGAGAGAGAAAAGGGAAGGGGGGAATGATGTAATTATATTGTTATCTCAAAAAGTAAAATAAATCATGTTTTAAAAAAATGAGTCAATGGCTAAAAGATGAATGACCTTAACATCTTTGAAAAGTTAAAAAAAAACATTTGAGTGACTCATTAGTCAAATAAGAAGTAAGGATGGGAATTAATAGCCTTAAGTACTTATAAAGAAGAAAGATTAAAATTGATTGAAGTAAACACTCATGTCAACTTTGGGAAGGAAAGCGGGTAAACTTAAAGATGACAAAGATACAAAGGTAAATTAATGAAGTAGAAAACAGAGCTACAGTAAGGAGGCTGTGGAGGGTCTATCCACCACACCCACATTTCCCCAGAGTGCTCTTGAGTAGGAGCAGCAGGAAATATTAGTTAGAAGGATGTAGGGGGGCGGGGGAGAAACAGAAAATACAGGATACCCTCAAGAGGGCCTGGAACCTAATCCATCTGCCTCCACTGTCTCTGCCCTAGGGTATTTATAGGAATGCCAAGGGGTGGGGCAAAAGACTTCCCCACAGCACAGCCAAGTGCAAACCATCTCAGACACCTGCACTCAGGCCCGTGGTTATCCTCTGTGTGGACCTAGTGGGTAAAGCCACTGGGAATCTGAAAATGGGCTCCTACAGGAGGCTTAACAAGGTCAAGTATAAGATAAAAATCTAAGAAAATCAGTGAGCATTGTTAGAATGAGTAAGAATAAAGAGAATACAAACAGCCACGAACATGGAAGGGGGGTGTGATTACGCATGGAGAAGTGATTGAAAGTGAGCAGTGGCATTTGATAGCTCAGTATAATGGACAGATTTTTTAGGAAAACATGATAAAACTTATTATAGGAAAAGTATTAGCTTAATAGAACTGTTTCATTCTGTAAGTGTTGCCTTTGAAATCAGCAACAGGGGGTTGGAGAGATGGCTCCATGGATTAAGTCCTTGCTGTGCAAGTGTGAGAACCTGACTTCCATCCCTGATATCTGCCTAAGAATCCAGATGAGGTGGTACATGGCTGTAATCACAGGACTGGAGAGGCCAGAGACAGGGGCATCCCTGGGCTGGCTAGCAGTCTACCCAAATCAGTGGGCTCCTGGTTCAGTAAGAGACCTTTTCTAAAAACTTAAACCAAAAATAATGGAGAGTGACTGACGAAGGTATCAATGTTGACCTTTGGCCCTCACGTGCATACCCACCTTTATGTGCACATGCACACTCACACATGTAGAAAAAAATCAGGAATAAGACATACCGAAATATTTGAAGTTTGTGTTAGGAGTTTATCAGCAGGTTACCTGGAAGATCAGTGTATCAAAACCCAGTCAGGTATATTTTTATGTTAGAAGCAGACCAAAGATGTAAAATGAGCCATTTATAATGGCACAAAAATAAGGTATCTAGACATAAATCTAATTAAAATGTTGGGAGCTGGCAAGATGGCACAGTGGGTGAAAGAGCTTGCTGCCAAGCCTGCCAACCTGGGTTTGAACCCTGGAACCTATATGATGGAAAGTGAACCAAAATCTACCAGTTCTCATCTGACCTCCATGCACGTGTCCTGGCACACACATACACAAATAAAAGCACTTAAAGTATTTAGAAAACTGTGTATGCAGAAGAATTTAAAACTCTGTTGAAAGACATTAAATAAGCTTCAATAATCAGTGAGCTAGTTAATTGAGCTGGGCAAAGTCCATGCTTATGAGGATGGTCATTTCTTTTTCTAAATTGATTTGGCTCATCACATTAATAACACTAATGGGAAGGGATGGAGAGATAGCTCCATGGTTAAGAGCGCTGGTTGCTCTTACAGAGAGGACTCAAGTTCAGTTCCCAGCACCTACACGGTGGTTCACAACAATCCATAACTCCATGTCTAGGGGATCTGGCGCCCTCTTCTGACTCCCACCGGCACTGCACACACATGGTGCAGATACAAACATGCAGACAAACACTCACACACATACAGTAAATAAATACATCTTGAAAGTTTTTCATAAAGATTAGCAGGACTTTTTGAGGAGGGAGAGGCATTTTTAATGAAAGAACCGTTGGTCCAAACTCAAGAGACTGCTGAAGAAGTTGAGGGACTTGGTGCTTCTGGGTACCCAGACTCATCTTGAAGCTGTAGAAGTGAAACATGGACATGTCTCCTGGGAAATGTGACCCATAGCCCAGAAGCACAGCTGAGCTGGCTCAGTGGTGGAGGGTGCAGCTGGTGGGGGCAGGTGAGGGCATGAATGCTGTTGGACTACTAGCTGTCCACAGATGGGGGCACTGCGGTGGTTTACTGTCTTTACTGTGACAGATGTGTGTACTGATGCACATCTGTAGTCCCAATGCTCTAGGAGCCAAGGTCAGGTAGTCCCTTGAACTCAGGAGGTCAGGACTAGCCTAGCCAACATACTGAGACTACATCTAAAAAAACAAAGCAAAACAACAACAACAACAAAATGCCAATGAGGGATGGCTCGCTTGTAGCTGAAAGTTTTCCTGGTCCTGCCTGGCTCCTGTGACCCCATGGTTCACAGCGCTCAGACCCAAGTAAACACACAGAGGCTTATATTAATTTAAACTGCTTGGCCATTAGCTCAGGCCTACCACTGACTCGTCAAAACATTTGATGCACAAACCTGATAGCCTGTGTTCTATCCAGAACCTATTTTTGAAGGAGAAACAGCTCTTAAACATTGTCTGACACACTCACACACACAGACATTCACACGTGCAGACACTCACAGACATTCACACACACACACATATATACACATTCACATTTGCATACATACTCACAGACATTTACATAATACACATGTCCACATTCACTCATGCACACACACTTAGACACGCACAGTCATACCACTTGGGCACACACAAGCCTGCACTCACATATCTGCATCTTACAAACACACACAGGTCAAGTGCCCATGCTTCACTTAATGAATTAAAACCTAAACCTTCCTACCACCGTGGAGTTCTGAACACTCCAGTCAGGAACTGGATTTCCCACCTGTCTATGTCTCTCTGTACTGAGATGCAGGGCCTCAAAATTTAACTTCCCAGGGATCAGATCCTTTCTTTGAAAGTTTTTGGAGAATGCAGTCCTAAGGAATTAGCAAATAGCAGAAGTAGTATCACAGAGCATATGTCAGTACTCAGTACTCCTAATGCTTGGGAGGGAGATTGTGAGTTCCAAGCCAGCCTGGGCTACATAGTGAGAGCCTATCTAAAAACAAACACACTCAAGAAAAAAGAAATTAATGGTTAAAATAAGTGCTCTAGTTCAGGAGAGAAGGTAAGGGCAATTCAAGGAAAACCGAGACCCTGGGAACTGTACTGTCCCAGGCCAGGGAACAGACAGATGAGGAAGAGCAGGGCATGAGATTCTGTAAGGATACACCCAAGCAGGGCAATTGTCTGTTCCAACATGGTGTGTGTGTGGGGGGGAGGGTCTCAGGTCTGTGGGAGAGCTCACCATGAATATTGGCAGATGAAAAAGAACAAAGTAATTAGCTGCACTTTAGTACAGTAGTGTGATTTTAGAAGGTATTTTTAAATGCTTTTAATTATTATACTCCCATGGCTTAGTTATGCACAGTATTTTCATCATCATATCGTCAGTGCTGAGTGATGATGGACTGCTGCTCAGCTGGGAAAATGTGGGGTCTCACTGCTGCCCGCAGGGGCGGGGGCCTTGGGAAAGTGAGGGCCCTCAAGCTCTCGTGAAGTGTCAAGTTTAGGAAATTGTCAACAGTAGCAGGAACAGCCCGCAGTCTTTCTGGAGAGCAGCCTAACTCCTCAGACAGTGATAAAAGTGACTCAGATCAGAATGATTAAATCAAACTCGCGTTCCTGGGAGCGTCTCTCTGTGCATTTTACTCACATGTTTTTACTTCCATGTCTTTGTGATTCCAGGCACTCGGAGACTAACAGTAGGTGACTCTGGGAGTAAATAATATTTTCATTGGACGAGCTGCTACGATGACAGTGGTGTGAACCTACAGATCACAGTGTAGTGAGAAAAGGTGTCCTGTCCAGAGAAGCTGTGTTAGTTCCATTTCTGTTAGTATAACAAATCCCCCAAGGCTGGGGACTTTATAAAGAAAAGAAGTTTACTTTGCTCACAGTGCTAGAGGCTGGATGGAAGGATCATGGGAAAGGGGGAGTGAGTGGTTAGATTTGCATTTTAACAGGACTATTCTACAGCCCAGAAAATAAGTTCCCTGTAGCAGGACAACTCTGTAGGAATGGCCTAGTGGTCCAGTGGGAGGTAACAGCCAGACATGGGATGCAGGATGGGCTGCAAAGTCTGCTGTGAGGTGATTAATAAGGTACACCTGGTGGGAATGGGTTTTTGAGGTTTGGGTGGATAGGACACGGGACCTGAGGTGATGCTGGGGTTCTGGTAGGCACACTAAGTGATGGAGGTAGAGGATGCTGAGAGAATAGTTGATCATGGGATTGGGGTATAGGTGGATAATGATACAGTTGGTCTACTGGGCAAGCATCCAACAGATCCCCCTGGGCCAGGTTATGTGGAGGCTGAAGGGTGGAGCTGGAGAATTAGGAGTGTGAACTCTCCCAGGATACCTCTGTGTGGAGGGAGACAGGGGCCTGGAGGAGACACGCTGGAGGGTGGGCACCTGCTTAGGAGAGGCTATGGAGGAGGGGGTAGGGAGGAAGCCAGGGGAGCAGGACGGCAGTTTGTACAAGAGACAGGGGCCGATGAGGACGAAAGTGGGTTAATTGATTCAGCCACCCAAGGCTACCGCTGAGTGAGCAGACTTGGGGTTCTGCAGGAGATGGATCAATGCCTATTGCTTGGTGGAGAACAGGACTAGAGAGAGAAAATAACCATCACAGGGTGCTGAATGCCTTGGTTGGAAGGAAAGGCGTCCTTCATGTCACTAGCCTGGCATACATTGTTCAATCCTCCCCACCCTGTGTTGGGCCTAGAAGTGTCTAACTCTCAGGTAGACATAGGCAGTGAGTGACATTTGAGGGCCGAATAGAGTCCTCTGTGTCCTAGTGAGGCAGGAGGGTAGGGAAGAGTAGGCAGTGAAGGTCTTACACAAAGGCTACAAAGCCAGCGTAGGAGAATGACCAGCTGGCCGAGAAGAAGGCTGGAACCAGCCAGTCAAAGCCAGTGAGGACTGATGGAGCCCATGTACTAGAGGCCTTCTAGAGTGTCTGAGGGTGACTTGTGGCTCATTATAATAAGGAAATCTCCACATTCTGGGAGGAGATTTCAGATGCTAATGAGACACAGGGTACATGAAGTTGTATGCAGAACTACCTGTAGATAGAAGATGTGCACAAAGCCTGTACTATGCAAATAACTCCAAAGCCATTGAAATGTGTCATCGAAGTCCCCATCTTTTGTACAGTGTGGCCCCCGAGCTCTGAAATATTCGGTTCCATTCATTCTTCCTTAACCATTTCTCTTGTCTGATTCCTAGATCAGGGGCCTGGAACCCCTCTAAGGGCATCCACTGAATCCCACTATCCATAAGCATCACCAGTGTATATCATTTCAATGTAGGTTGTGATTGGTGGGCGTGATGGATGGGACTCAATCACTCCACGTGCCTTCTTGCTGTAAGCAAGTGTTCCCCGCCCCCAGCTGCCACTGCCCTCCACTTCCCTCTGCCTCCTGTCAGAACCTCCCTAAGTGAGAAGACAGAGGATGTGAGGATGTACTCTGGCCTGAGTGTCAGATGTGAGAGTATAGGACAGTCAGGAGGGGACAGGCTAGCCTGGGTGGCATAGTTTTACTCCCAAGTTTCTGGGGCCACTATGAGAACTAGTGAATCTGGTCCCTGGGTACTTCACCCCAGGGGAAGAGTTCCCAGAAGGGCACACGTTTTGTACCTGGGCACAACACTTCAGTGTTCACCTGTGTTAAACCAGACAAAGGTGGCCTCAGGGAGTGGGCCTGCCTTTGGAGCTGGCACAAATAGCGTGAAGTTCCTAGCTTCAGCCCAGTGGCTTTTCATTCGGCCATTTGGAAATGAAGCAGCATTTTTTTTTGCTCCAGACAGCCTCAGTTCCTGCTGTAATTCCAGTGGATTTAAAGGTTGACTTGGGTCGGTGAGCCTGCTTTTGTAATTGTAGTTTGGTAGCTTTTCATTATACATAATGTGATTTTAATGGAATTAATGTTCTGTATCAAGAAATACATTGTTTTTTATTGTTGAGCAAAGAAAGAGGCTTCTAAAATGAGAGAACTAAAGTGCCCTGCAGTTTCTATAATAGTCTTTGCTGAGCGGGGTAATGGGCCCACTTGGAGCTTCCCGTCTGACCCTGGTCTTACAGGGTGGTCATGACTACCCAGCTGGCACCTTTCCGGGCCACTCAGGTCTTCCCACCCCGCCACATACCTCTTTGGTCAGCTGGTCACCCCTGTGCCATCACATACTGGAGATCTAGTTCCCTGCCCCTTTATGTGGACCAGTGACAACTATGACCTGGAACCCAGCCCTATCTGAGTGACAGTCAAGGGCCTTTGCTGTCTGGCTCTGACTGCCCACTTCTCCTACATTTAACATGAAAGGTTGGGAGTAGTTTTTAGGGTTTTTTTTCCCACCCTCCCTCCCCACCCCCCCGACATAGGTTTTCATCCACCTTGGAAGATAGAACCAACTACTATTGGCTTGGGTTTTAGTAATGTCTTTTTTATTGTATGTAAATCAGAAATACAAAAGAAAGAAGAGGAAGCCAAATGTGCTGAGGATAGGTTGAGACCCAGCCCTGGCTTCTCCACCTGCTTGTGTGTTGGTGTCCGTATGGACACACTCACTTAGCGGGAGAGTGATCCAGCTTCCCAGATGCTTGTCGCTGCCTTTTGCTTTTATTTGCCTTTCACCAGGTGTGAGCATGTCTTTGGGGCATTGGCTATATTTCCAAGACATGATTTTGTTGTAGCCGTGGGGAAGGGTTCAGCAAATAGCAGCATTCCCCTCTTGGTAATTACCTAAGTTATTTCTAGTTCTCAAATTTAACCCTTTGGCTAATGTCAGCAATTATTGTATGGATGTGTGGGATGAGTGTGTGTGTGTGTTTGTGTGTAGGGTGTGAGTATGTATGTGAGTGCTGGGGAGCTGAACTCAGGTCATGATCCTTGTTTGAGAAACACGCTACCAACTAAACCATTGACCCAGCCCTAGGACCAGCAACTTTAGACCTAGCATTGTGGTTTTATTGTAATGATATGCATTATTATGGTATGCATTACACTATAGGTCATTCAAATGATCATTTTATAATATTAAAATTAGTATTATAGAAAGTTGCACATTTAAAGGCAAGTGTCCCTTCCCCTCAGCTCCGATTCTGCCTCTCAGTGCTGAATTTCTCATGTACCCTTCCAGAGAGGAACACTGATGTCATATCATCACACATCGTTTCTTCTCATTTACTCCAGTGGAAGGGAGACCTCCCTCCTTCACATGTTAGGCCTTGTCTTGTTGACAGGTCAATCACCTTTTACATCCTTGCTCAGGACAGACTTGCCTCCTGTGCCACACTGCAGACCTTCACATGAGATGTAAACAGCATTCACTTCAGTGCTTCTCTGCTGCTGCATTCAGGGACAGGGTTTTGCTGCAACAGTCCTGTGTAAACGGCAGGGCACATGTCTGGCACAGGCTAAGTGCCTGGTGGTAGAGCCTCTGAGTGTGAGCGTGTGTGTGTGTGTGTGTGTGTGTGTGTGTGTGTGTGTGTGTGTGCGTGTGCGTGTGTGTGTGTGTGTGTGTGTGCATCTCTTATTGAGAGAGATTATGAATCTATGCCCCAAGCCAAGGACACTTGTGTCAAACTGTACCAATATCCATCATGTTTCAGAGTATTATTCCAGTAATATTCAACATTTAATTTTTAATATTTTTTTATTGAAAATAGATTTTTTTCATATCATATATTCTTATTATAGTTTTCCCTCCCCTGCTCCTCCAAGTCCTCCCCACCTCCCCTCCCATCCAGGTTCACACCTTCTTTCTCTCACTAGAAAACAGGCATCTAAAGAATAATACTAAAATAAAATAAATAAAAACAAACAAATCGGAATATGAAAAAGCAACCAAACAAGAAAAAGAGCCACAGAACAGGCACAAGAAAATACATATAGACACTGAGACACACATGTTTGCACACTCAGGAATCCCATAAAAACTAAAAACTGGAAGCCATAAATATGTGTGTATAGTAAAATAAACAAAAAGCAACCAATTAACCAAACGAACACAAAACCCTGATTCAACATTATGACACAAAGAATCTTCAAAGATGCCATGGAGTTCATTTAGTGTTGACCATCAACTGCTGGGCATGAGGCCTACTCTTTTTATTTTTTAATTAAATTTTTTCATTTATTTTACATCCTGATTGTAGTTTTCTCTCCTTTCTTTCCCCCGTTTCCTTCCCATGCCTCCCCTCTCCCCTTCCCATCCACTCCTCTGTCTCCATTCAGAAAGGGGCGGGCCTCCCATGGGTGTCAACAAAGCATGGTACATCAAGTAGAAACAGGACCAAGCTCCTCCCCACTTCATGAAGGCTGGGTGAGGCAACCCAGCATGGGGAATGGGTTCCCAAAATCCACTCAAGTGCCAGGGACAGGTCCTGATCCCACTGCTAGAAGCCCCATAAATAGACCAGGCTACACAATTGTCACAGACATGCAGAGGGCCTAGGTCAGTCCCATGCGGGCTCCCTAGCTGTTGGTCCAGAGTCCATGAGCTCCCAGGAGCTCAGGTCAGCTGTCTCTGTGGGTTCTCCCATCATGATCTTGACCCCCCTGGCTCATACGATCCCTCATCCCTCTCTTCAACAGGACTCCTGGAGCTCAGCCCAGGGCTTGGCTGTGGATCTCTGCATCTGCTTCCATCAGTTGCTGGATGAAGGCTCTATGCTGACAATTAGGGTAGTCACTAATCTGATTACAGGAGAAGGCCGGTTCAGGCATCCTCTCCACTAAGGAGTCTTAGCTGGGGTCATTCTTGTGGATTCTGGGGAGTTTCCCTGGTACCAGGTTTCTCCCTAACACCAAAATTCCACCACTGCCGCCCCCTCCCCCACCCCCCAACCCGCACCAAACAAGACATATCTTTCGTTACTCTCTGTGGGACCAACTCTTAAGAGTGGTTTGTTTCTCCATTGAGACTTTCTTGGAGAAAACTAAATTTTCATTTGCAATTGGTTATCAGCTGGAGATGGCTTTGGGTTAGGGATGAGCGTGTATGCCTACTTCTTCTGCCAGCTCTAAGACCACATCTGATGCAGACCCATGCAGGTTCTGTGCATGCTGCCACAGTCTGTTAGTACATGTGTGTGCCAGCCTTGTTGTGTCTAGAAGGCCTTGATTCCTTGATGTCCTCCATCCTCTCTTACATTCTTCCCACTTCCTCTTCCACAGAGGTCCCTGAGCCCCGAGGGAAGGGATTTGATGGAGACATCCCTTTTAGGGTTGAGGGTCCCAAGGTCTCTCTCGGCATACTCTCTGATTGTGGGTCTCTGTGTGTATTCCCATCTGCTGCAGGAGAAACCTCTGATGATGACTGAGCAAGGCATGGATCTGAATATGGCAGAGTATCATTAGGAGTCATTTTATTGCTATGTTCCTGTAGCAGAACAGTCATATTTGGTTATCCCCTAGGTCCTTAGCCCGTCTAGTCTCAGGTTCTTGGCCATCCAAGCAGCACTGGGTATGGGGTCCATCTCATGGAACTTAAATCAGATGTTGGTTGGTTACTGACACAAGCTTTGTTCACTCTTGTACCAGCCTATCTTGCTGGTGGGTCAGTCTTGTAGATTGAAGGGTTTGGGGCAGGGTTGGTGTTTACCTTTCTTGTTTGGTAGTGTGCAGGGTACCTTCCAGTACCATGAATAAATACTAGTCTGTGGGCCTGAAGACTCTAGGTGGGCACCAGCTCTGCTTCCCCATGCTCAATAAGTTGTGTAGGCCCACACTTCTGCCTTTTGCCATAACTTCACCAAAATATTGCCATCTGATGGGTACAAATATTTATATTATTGTTCTAACATTCTAAACTTGGAGTCATTTGAAGCAGGCTGGCTGTTAGAGGTTTATCCTCTGCTCAAAATGAACGGCCTCTTTTTAGAGTTCAGCTATTTTTCCTACTGAATTGTTCTTTTTGTCTTGGTAATGTAGACAAACCTCTTGTAAATTAAGAAAAAAAATCAATCTCTTCTACTATATCCATTATTAATTTATTTCTCCAACTTGGGATTTATATTCTTTTAAAATTACAAATCTGCTTTTTGCCCCTTGCCATAGATCATACTACATTTAAACATCTCCTCAAAATTCAGTGTTTTGTTCTCCTCCGGGTCTGCAGGTCAGTGTGGAGAGCTCCACTTGGTACTAGGCTTCTGCTTTCCAGGACTCAGACTTGAAGAGACTGCAGGCACATGTATGAGGAGGAGGCCAGAGTGCATGGGTGCTGGCTTTACAGGCCTTATGGGTGACAGTGTGTCCTGCTTCCACCTGGCGTGACCAGGCAAGTCTTTGGCCAAGCCTGGTTCTGAGATGGGAACACCCACTTCACCCACTGGCACATGAGAGCACAGTCTTATACCTTCAACAAAAACAGGTGGCAGCATTTAGTCACCCACACTAGTGTTTAAAAACCACAAACGTGAAAAGTTTTAACACATCGGTCTTTTCTGTTATGACCTCTGGTGTTGTCTTATGTTTAAGGCTGACTTCAAGATGGTTTTTAAAATTTTCTCCCATTTTCGTCTAGAACATTTAGGTTTTCTTCTTTGGTTCCTCTGGAATTTGTTCTCCTATGAAGATTAGAATACAGATTAAGTTTTGTTGCTTTCCAAGAGACTTAGCCGGTTCACTTTGTATTGCATGGATCATTTTATCTCTTTTAAATATTTTAATTGGATTTGTGCAGAACGTGTACATTACTGAATCCCTTCTGTCTTGAAAAGGAATGTTTTGCCTCATTTCATAACAAAACTTCCCTTGTCCCTCAGTTTAAGGCAGTGATTCTCAACCTTCCTAATGCTTCAAATACAGTTCTTCGTTTTGTGTTGACCTTCAACCAAAAAATTATTTTCATTGTTACTTCATAACTGTAATTTTGCTGCTGTTACGAATTGTAATGTAAATATCTGTGTTTTCCAATGATCTTAGGCGATCCTGTGAAAGGGTTGTTTGGTACCCCTGCAAAGGGGTCGCGATCCACAGGCTGAGAACCACTGATCTAAGACTTTCTTGGCAGTATTCTTGTCCCATTCCTGTCTGGTCTGTTTGTTCTAGGCCATCCCACCTCTTTACTTGCAAGTCTCATAACTGCAGTTTCAAATTTTATTCTTTTTTCCGCCTTTCCTTGCACACATATAGGAAAGCTGTGTGTCTGGGATTTAAGCACTCATGCCCCCACACGGCTTTCTACAGTAAACAGGGACAGTAAGTTAATGACTGTGCTGTCCTGTTTCCTTCTGCGCATGGACACAGCCATCACACACACCTCTGAGGATGGTCACGGCAGAGTTAAAATGTAAACGCATGGTAGGTGTCCAGCATGCAGCCAGTGCTCAATAAACATAACTACTGACATAATATTTTGATGTACTAATTGCTGTAGCAGGTAGTACACTGAATCAATCCTTCCTTTCTGTCTCCCTTCCCCGCCTTCTCTTCTCTCTTTCCCAATTCTCATGGATTTCTCAGTAATCCACGTTTTGTCTAGTCTTGCTTCCCAATTCCAGTTCTCATAGGTTTCTTTTTCACATTCAGTTTATCAGCTCGCTGCTTCAGATTTTTGTTGCTGTGTGTCTGAATTCCACAAGCCTAGTGGCTCAGAACACCACAGTGTTAGTATTTCTGAGTTTCCATGGGTCAGGAATCTGGGAACTTTGTGTCACATCTTCTGCATGGGTCTGAATGCTCTCCAAATGCAAAGGTCAACCTAACAAGTTCAAACATAATTTAGCCCAAGAATAGAAAATAGAACAATGAGTTTTGAATAGAAGAATGTAATGCTTTAGTAGAAATGTTAAGAATTTGAATTCAGCAGTACTCTTGAAAGAATGGAGCATGATGGGGGGTTCATATCTGGAGTGAAAAGATGCTTCAAGGAGGAGGAAGTGCATGAATTAATCATTAATGTTCATGAACAAATATGATTATTCAGGAGATGCAAAAGAGACAGTTGATAAAAACTTAATGATAGAGATGTATATATCTTGCTCTTAAAATTCGTCCGAACATACTGGTGTAGCATGCAGAACCGTGTGATGGCCTGGGACACCCTGCCCCGTGTGTACACATTTATTTAGCCCTCCTCCCTGCATGTCGGCAGGACTGTGGTTGAGATGGAATCCTTAAGTGAGTTACGGTCTGACAAATGGGAAGAATTTCAACATGTACAGTCACAAGCTTCTTATTCATGGAGATGCACTGTGGGAAGTGTGTTGGCAGTTCCACTGTTGAGAGAGTATTATGGAGTGTGCTTACACAAACCTGCGTGGGGCAGGCCAGCCACTCATCATAGGACTTCATTTTGTTTCTTTGATTTTCCTTTAATTGTGTGTCTGGGGGGAGAGGGATAGGAAGAGTGAGAGGGAAGGAGAGAGAGAGAGAGAGCCTATATGACCACTTGATCTAGACAAGCCAGATGAACAGAGTTGCTGCTGCCATCTCTGTGACAAAATATACAGCTTTATATTTTTTAATTAATGGGTGTGCATTCTAAAGTAATGGTTAAAAAGTATAGAACATTACACCTCAACCAGCAACATTCTAGAATCTGGGGTACCCACTATCATATATGTGGTCTCCCATTGGCAGAAGTGTGTTTTAGGTCCTGGGTCAATTTGATGAAGAAATGGGGCGGGGGCGGCGTTGTGCTGGGTGGGCCTAGCTTGCTGAGGGCCTTAGACCATATCACGTGTTGAAGCTGTGAGGCATGAGAGGAATTCTCTGGGTTTAACTGCTGACCACGAGGAAGCACACAGCCAGGCTGGGATGTGTCTAAGAGCTGAGAGCAGACAAGAAAATGAGGACCAGTCATGTTACCCTCAAAAATTCCACCAACAACCCTGGGAAGGGGCTCTCTGCCTTTGTAGTTAATTAATACTTTTATTAATGCGTGTCTTCCTTCTGGATGATCTTTTTGTTCCTTACACGATGCTGGTATTCTCAAATGACAGTGTTCTTTGCTGTACAGAAGCTTTTCAGTTTCCCAAAGTCCCTTGACTGTCTGTATTTATGGCGTTGGTCTTAGTGCCCAATGTCTTGTTCCGAAGTCCTTTCCTGTGCCGACGTGTTCAAGCCTATGCCCCACCTTCTCTTCTGTCAGATTCAGAGCACCAGGTCTTATGCTGGAGTTGAGTTTTGTGCAGAGTGATAGAGATGGATCTTTTTTCATTCTTGTACATGCAGCCATCCAGTTTGATGATCAGCATTTGCTGGAGATGCTGTCTTTTCTCCAGTGCGTATTTTTTGCTTCCTCATCAAAAATTAGGTGTCCATAGGTGTATGGACTTAACGTCTGTGTTTTCGGTTCAATCGCATCAGTCAACATGTCTGTTTTTATGCCAGTCCCATGCTGGTTTTATTACTTTGTCTCTGTAGTGTAACTTAAAAAAGCAAGAATGATGATGTCTCCAGCAGTTCTTTTATTATTTAGGATTTCAATATTGTTTTAGCTATCCTGTTTTTTTTCTTTTTCTTTCTTTTTTTGTGAGTATGTTTCTATATGAAGTTGAAGGTTTTTTTTTCATTTTCTATGAAGAATTATGTTGGAATTTTGATAGGAATTGCATTGAATTTGGATTGCTTTGTAGGATGACCACTTTTGCTGTATTAATCCTACCAACCCATGAGCATGGGAGGCCTTTCCATCTTCTGGTGTATTCTTTAATTTCTTCTATGTTTTAAAGTTTTTATTATACATGCCTTTGATTTCCTTAGTTAGAATTACCCCAGGATTTTTTTTGAGGCAGTTTTGAATGGAAATGTTTCCATGATCTCTTTCTGAGTGTGTTTGTTGTAAATGCTACTGATATTTATGTGTCAGTTTCATATCCTGAATATGCTGAATGTATTTTCTAACTGTATAAGTTTCCTGTTGGCCCTTTAGGGTCTTCTGTGGAGAAACTTATACCATCTGCAAATAAGGATCCCCTTGATTGCCTAGGTTGTCTTGTTGCTCTAGCTGAGACGTAAAGCACTGTATTGAATGGGAATGGAGAGAGTACCAAGAATGTGTTACCCTTTTTTTTTGAGTTGTTGGCCAAGGAGGCACCACAGACCCCTCAAAACATTACAGGCTATTGTTGGTGCTATTGGTTGCCCTATAGAACTCGGTGGCAAGAACCTATTGCTGAAGATACCACATATTTGAGTTATAAAATGGAGAAATCTAGCTGGTACTCTACTAGAAGCTTCATCCTCATTGGCTAGCTGATTGAAGATGCTATGCATGCTCCTGGAGGAGAAAAGTAATCATTGATCTCATCCAGCTGTGAACCCTAAAAAACTACAATAACAACTGAGCTGGTAAGATATGCCTACTAATGCGATAGTGACATGAATGTCATGGAAATAAGCAACTCCTTTTTGACGACTGGATTTAAAGTCTACTGCATGAGATAGAACCCATATCTAACACCATCAATGAGGCTATGAACCTGTGGCTAGATAGGTCATGAGCCCTAGGGGAAAACCCATTACTATTAATCTGCCAAATGAATAAATTGACTGCCAAATAGCAATAAAATGACTCCTAATGATATATTGCTATACTCAAAATCAGTCCATTGCTCAGCCTCTTCAGAGAAACTTCTTTCAGTAGATGGTAATTAACATGGCAATCCACAGTGTAAAGAGAATAAGAGACATTAGAATGCTCAGCCCTGAGTATGGTGTCTGTATTACTTCTCTCTCTTCTGAAGATGGGGAAGAAAGATTGCAAGAGCCAGAGGTGATGAGTGACTTTAAGGAATTAGTGTTCTCTAGACACAACAGGGCAGAGGAAGATATGAACTCACAGAGATTGTGACAGCGGGCACAGTGTGACAGCAAGCTCAAGCAAGACAAAATGGAGTTCCGTCCTTAACTGAGGAGCCATTGGCATTTGATAGCCGCTGGGTGAGAAAATGTCAGTTGTCTTCAATGGAGTGACACCTGGCATATATATCAACCACGTACCAGGGCAGGCCCCGTGCCCAGGAGTAGTTGGCCAACACAAACCGGACTTGATTTTTTTTTTTTAAGAGAGAATGAAAATAAAAAGTTGAGTGGGTAGGAAGGTGGTGGGGTGTCTTTAAGAAGGTGGGAGAAGAGAATATATATAGTTAAAACACATGGTACAGAACCTTCAAAGAATACATTTAAAACAATTAAAATATAGCTCAAAGTAAGGGTGACAGAAAGAGCTGTCATGCACAGGATGATGAGAGAGGAGAGGAAGAGGAGAAGGAGTCTTCAGAGAAATGCCCCAAACAAAGGGAAATATCTGACCTTTCAAGGGGGGACAGCAAAGTCTATGCCATGTAATGTAGTCTGGGATAGCCTATGTGACAACGAGCTTGGGGGAGCCAGGTACAGGGTAGGACCATAAATTAGAGGCTGTAAAACCATAGCACAGATAGCCTTTGAACTCAGTTTCAAAGAACTTGGGAAGGGAACATGGCCTGACTTCTGTTTCTGCAAGATCTGGTCCCTTAGAGTGGCTGGGACCTATGAGAGCACACGGAGGGCTTTTTGTGGAACGTTATGAGCTCCGTATAAGGGTGCAGCCCCCCACCCCAAGGAAATGGTGTGGAGGAGGCTGGGGCCACAGACTGAAAGTCACTGGTAGTGAGAAGGAATGGTGAAGAGTGAGTTCAAGAGGAGACACAGTCATGGGCGGGGCTGGCATGATGGTGAGTTTGTTTCCTGGTGGTAGAGAAGAATAAAAGACTAAGCAGCCGGTCACCAGAGTAGGTCAGTTCGGGCTGTCTCTCGACCATTGCCAGCAGTCTGTTGTGTGGGTATCTTTGTGGATTTCTGTGGGCCTCTCTAGCACTTTGCTTCTTCCTATTCTCATGTGGTCTTCATTTACCATGGTCTCCTATTCCTTGTTCTCCCTCTCTGTTGTTGATCCAGCTGGGATCTCCCGCTCCCCCAAGCTCTCTTTCCCTCGACCCTCGCCTTTCATTACCCCCACTCATGTCCAGGCTGTTCATGTAGATCTCATTCCATTTCTCTGTCATTGGGCGATCCCTGTGTCTTTCTTGGGGTCCTGTTTTCCGGGTAGCCTCCCTGGTGATGTGAGTAGCAGACAATTCATCCTTGTTTCATGTCTAGTATCCTGCTATGAGTGAGTACATACCATGTTTGGCCAAACACCCTAATTGTTGTGCTAGAAACCTCATCCAACTACTGAGGGATCTGGATGCAGAGATCCATGACTAGGCCCTGGGTGGATCTCTGGGAGTCCAATTAACGAGAATGAGGAGGGTTTATATGAGCGAGAATTGTTGAGACCAAGGTTGGATAAAGCACAGGGACAAATAGCCAAATGAATGGAAACACATGAACTATGAACCAATGGCTGAGGGGTCCACACTGGATCAGGCCCTCCGAATGGGTGAGACAGTTGATTGGCTTGATCTGTTTGGGAGGCATCCAGGCAGTGGGACCAGATCTTGTGCTCATTGCATGAGTTGGCTGTTTGAAACCTGGGGCCTATGCAGGATTGTTTGGCTCGGCCTGGGAGGAGGGGACTAGACCTACCTGGACTGAGTCTACCAGGCTGACCTCAGTCTGTGGGGAAGGCTTTGACCTGGAGGAGAGGGGAATGGGGGGGGGGCGTTGGGGGGAAGGTGAGGGGGACGGGAGGGGGGAGAACAAGGGAATCCGTGACCGATATGTAGAACTGAATTGTATTGCAAAATAAATTAAAAAAAAAAAAAAAAAAAAAGACTAAGCAGCCGGACAAGCCTTGTCACGTGGCTGAGAGCCAGACAAAGAACGTGAGTGGGCCGGGCGAGGGGCGGGGAGAGGTGGCGGTCCATCCCTCCATGTGAAGCTGACCAGGAATGGCTTGAGACAGAGCTGCGGTCTGAAGTGCTCCGGCTGTTACAGCTCACGAGGCAGCGTTCATCCCGGGCAGATCACTTACTCCATTTTTGCAACAGCTTCCTTCCCCAGGCACGGAGCAAACGCAGCCTCTTGGCGGTAAGCTGACTTCGCAGTAGCTGCTGGGCACACCTGCCATGTGTTGGGGGAAAGTAATTGAATTGGCCCTCGTCTTCCTTCTAGAAGGACGAGTTCCACTGCTGAAAATATTGCCTCATCATTTGCCTTTGAATTGGATCTGATGATCTGAACAAAATTCTTGATTGTAGGCATCAACAGAACATTCTAGCGTTAGGAAGACACGATCTACAGAGCTCGCGGATTCCAGGCCTCTCTGGCCGGCAGTGGCACCGTCGATGGAAAACACTTTTGGCTCTAATGGGGCCATTGCTACCTGACAGTCTATTGCCTTCTTCATCACCGTCTGCAGCAGGAACTTCTGACTCAATTCCAGTTTTATCCCTGGCCTCTCCTAGGTCGGGTAGGGAAGCGGAAAGAGCGAGCTGGTACCCTTGTAACTCGACGTGCTTGAAAGGTGAAGCCTCCCCTCTGAGTAGCCGCGCCCTGCCGCTCCCGTTTTTTTGCCTTTTCTTTCCACAGCTGTTTAATTACATGTTGCTCTTCTCTGACCTTCTGCAGTTTTTTCTACATTCTTCGCAAATTGTGGACTTTGAATAACAAAACCCATCAATTAAATGGGTCAGCAGTTTCATGGGGTGGTAATTTCACAGATAGCTTGATTCACAACCCCTTTCCTCATAGGCATGATATAAAATAAACCTTCAGAGCTACCGAGCCCCCAGAACGCGCCACAGCTCCTCACTGGAAGCTGGAGTTGGGCAAAAATAGCTCAAACTAAGACCAATCGTTCAAGGAGCAGAGGCTTTGAAATTCTTTTGTACTGTGCTCTGAAGGACGGCTCTCCCTCTCCTGGGTCACCAGTGAACATGGGCAGGTGTCCCTACAGAGGAAGTGTCCCCTCACTGGAGCTTGAAAGTCCTTCTCTGAACTGTGCTGGCATGGCCCTTGCTGTCCTTGGAACTGGCCCCAGCGTGTCTACACCGGGAGGCAGGAAGCCTGCTGCTTATGTGGAAGCAAGAGAGGGAGTGGTAGATATTGTAGAGTCCAGCACCCCACTCCAGGTAGAGTAGCATATGCAGTGATTTGAATCTTAAATGTCCCTGAGAGGCCAATGCATTGAAGTCTCAGTCTCCTAACTGGTGCTCCTTACTGGGAAGTGCTACCTGTGAGAGGTCATGTGGGACGCCCTTAGGTAATTGGATGAAAGCTCTTGGAGGGTTTTGTGGTGCATCCTTCCCTTCCTTCCTTTGCTTTCTGGCCCTGAGGCTTTTCTTCTTCACACACACCTTATTCATACTGTGCTGTCCTTACCGCAGGCAGGGGCAGCAGAGCTAGCCAGTTGTGCACCTAGACCTCCAGAACTATGAGACCAAGTAAACCATATTTGTGTGTGTGTGTGTGTGTGTGTGTGTGTGTGTGGTATTTGCATGAGTATGTGTTCATGAGTGCATGCTTATGTACATGTCTCTGTGTGTGCACAGACATGTGGGGAGGCCAAAGGTCAGCATCAAGTATCTGCCTCTTGCTCTCCACCTTACCTTTGGAGACCAAGTCTCTCACTGACTAGAGTTCATCAACTGACTAGCCTGCCTGGCCAGGGTTCCACCTTCCTTTGCCCCCCTACCCCCCACCTCCCAGCACTGGAGGTGTAAAAGATGTACCACCGAGCTCAGCTTTTACATGGCTACTGGGATTGAACTCAGGTCCTCCTGGTTACCCAGGAAGCCTTTAACCTACTGAGCTATTTTCCTATTCTATCTGTGCCCTGTGTAAGTGAATTATCTCAGGTATTTTGTTATGCTTATACTTATACTACATATTAATCAATTCTTGCTACTATACCAGAGCAGAACTCCATGGCTTAGATAATGTAAACTTTTTCTCACAGTTCTAGAGGTTACAAAGGCCAAAGCCGAGGTGCCAACATGGTTTGTGTCTCGTGAGGGTTATCTTCCTGGCTTGCAGACACTCGCTCACCTGTTGATGGCCCAGGAGAGCTTTATTTGGTACATTCATATGAGAGAGGGGTGGAGGGAAGGGGAGGGAGAGCCCCCTCTCCTAAGGGCACTTCATCATATAGGCAGGGGTGAGTGAGTAAGGCTAATGTCTGGGCATGGAAGAAGGCAGGGGACAGTCTAACGGCAGATGACTCAGTCCAGCTTTGCCGCTTACTGACCTTTGAACTATATAGTGAGCTCAGAAAATGATGGCAGTCTTGATGGGAATTTCAAATCAACCTGAAGAGGAAACTCTGGAGGTGAAGGAATGGAGCTGGAGTTTGAAAGGTGAAGCAGGAGATGGTGACTGGAATTGTAACAAGATGTCCACTAGAGAAATGGTCCTGCGATCTAACTTTAAAATGAGTTGAGACCATGGTGTCTATCAAGCAGTGATGGATCTGGCCTCACAGAGGCTGTTGGAGATGTTTGGGTATTGGGGCTAGAAGTCAAGTCGTGCATGGTTCTAGGGACCTTTGGAAGAGTTGGACTCGGATGCTCAGAGACCAGAGAGATAGAAGCCAAGGTCTCCCCAGCATTAAAGAGAGAATATCCGGAAAAGGATGCTAGACAGCACATGGTGGAGATTAAAGGTTGTAGTTAACTGTCAATACTGACTGGAGGATTCCTGTGCATTGACTAAAGCCTGTTGGCTGTAAGATCTGGTTCTACTGACTGCAGTCTGTGACTGTGGTGGGTCTGAATGAGAATGACCTCCAGAGGCTCCTGTTTGAATGCTTAGTCATCACTTGGTAGACCATTTGAGAAGGAGTAGGAGGTGTGTCTCTGGGAGTGGGGGTGGGCTTTCATGATTTAAAAGTCTACACCAGGCTCCTGCTTTTTGTCTCTGTCTCTCTGTCTCTCTGTCTCTCTGTCTCTCTGTCTCTCTGTCTCTCTCTCTCTCTCTCTCTCTCTCTCTCTCTCTCTCTCTCTCTGCCTGCTGCCTGTAAATCAGGATGGAAAGCTCTCAGCTAAATTGCTCTAGCACCATTCCTGACTGCTTCCCACCATGATGATCATAGACTAACCCTCTAAATCTGTAATCGAGTTCCAGTTAAATGCTTTCTTTTTTAAGAGTTGCTTTGGTCATGTCTATTCACAGCAACAGAACACTAAGACAGTGACCAAGCAGACTTTGTAGCTCTGTTAGTAGCATGAGCCTCACAGGTCTGGTGGGTCCTTGTGCAGTCCCAGGGGAAAAGTATCCAAGGCTTCCAGTTGGGTCCTTGGCCGCCTGACCCAGTCCCTCAGTGGCAGGTGTATGTGGTCCATCTTTCCAGGATCTCATGTCCAAATAACTTATTTATGATAAGGCCTCCTGAATGATTGTCTTGAACAGCAAGCTAGAGGCTCCTGCTCTGAATCTGTTTAGATACAGGGGTGCCTGGGCTGGCAAGGGATGAGATTTAGTCATGAGTAGCCAGAAAGGAGTAGCATTGTTTTGGAAAGTTGAGATTGTAAGAGGAACACCAGGTCTGGAAGGTTATGGCTTCAGATGCATTTGCAATGTGTTGAGTGGGAGAGCAACAGGTACCAGGAAAAGAAGCCACAGGGGGTGAGATGCCTAGCAGACAGGACAGAGCTCTGGGCCATGAGGGTTAGTCGGGCTGCATGATAGCTAGTTTCTCATGTGACTGGGGAGAGGGGACAAATATCTTGGGAACCTGGGATCAGGGATTAGGACTCTAAAAGATGCTGAAGAGAGCAGCTTGGAAAATGGGAAGAGCATGAGGTGATGGAGAACCACAGAGCCTGGAGGGGTGGGATCTCTTCGGTGCATGGTCCTTTAATGGGCAATGTGAACAGCACCTTGTAGCATTTGGTGACCTCTCTGTGACCTTGAGAAGCAGGGTTTCTGTTAAGTTGTGGAAGCTGAATTACGGATGTTGGATGGGAAGTAGCTTTGTCTCCATAGTCATTGGTTATTCCTGGACCCAGGGAGACTAAGAATATGGGAGCAAAGCCAGTGTCTTCCCTGATTCGTGTAGCCTGTAGAAAAGGTGGGCCTCGGGCTAGATGATGTCACACACTTGAACAGTGGTTTTCTAAAGTATGAACACACAGTGTATCAGTGTGCTAAAGATGACATGGGAGAAGAGAAGCAGGGGTGATAGTAGGGTCCAGGGCAAGGATAGTCAGGGCTTGGTCAGGAAAGGGCCACATGGGCTGCTGGGATTTGGAGTCTAGAAAGTTTCAGAGCTGTCCAAGGAGATATTGCTTATTATCAAGGTGGGAAGCTTTACTGAGAACACAGGGGCTGGAGGGAAGGTGGCATGATGGGCAGCCACATCACTCTTCAGAGTGGCCAGTGAGTAAGGGGTGGCCTAGCCTTTGCTCCAGGGGGTATCTCCCATCCTTTCTGTGATTGTGTAGAACTCAGCCAAGTAAGTTAGAGGACTGGAGAGCACTCAGCAGCTTTGTGGAGAGTCTGGAAGCCCATCCCTCACATACCCTGAAATGCAGTGCACGATGCAATCTGCTCTGTAGTGCCTGGGGATCTTGAGCTGCCAGGTGAGTGTGGTCACAGGCTGTGATCATCTGGAGTGGAGATCCAGCTCATGGGAACACCACTCTTGTAGTGTATGGATTTCACATGCCCTTTCATGGGTGGAACAGGTTGACGTTGATCTGAAAGATGGCCAAGTGTCTCACCTCCCTCTACTCTCCTTCCTTCCAGGTGCTGTTGTCTGGCCTCATTGGTGTCGTCTCCTGGAAGAGGCCTCTCTCACTTGTGGTAAGTGGTACCTGCAGCTCCAGGTGGCCTTGGACAGTGCTTCACCTGCAGAGGAGCGAGTGTGGCGGAGGCAGTGGCAGCCAGCTTTCAGCTGTTGGCAGGAGGTGGTGCCTAGTGTCTGCTATGTGCTGGTGGCAGACTTTTGTATATAGTGTCTGCTTACATGCTGACAGGCTTTCAAGAACTTCTGTGCATTGGCATGCTGGGTTGGCATGCTGTACTTCCCAGCATGCCCCTTGAGTGATTCCTAAGACTGTCCTACCACATCCTTTGTCTGTTGGCTTTGAGGCTATCCCTCGAGGACACACTGAGAACAAAGACATTTTGAAAGTCTGGATGCTGATGCTTTCTCCAGTCACTAAGATCTCTGTGTGCATGGGCAAATACTTACACAGGAGATGGGAACAACACACATTCTACCAAAGTTCAAGAAATGCTAGTTTGGGGGAAACTTAAGTAATTGCATGGATAAAATATTCTTTCTTGAATCATTACTGGGCAGGGTGAGGAGGCGTGGACCACACCAGGGGTGGGAAAGGGTGATGGGTTTTCCCTCTGAGAAGTACCCCAAGCATCTCTGTGTGTATTGATCTGTAGGCTGGTCTTCTCAGTGTGTGCATTAAAATATTGATGTGTCTGTGTCAGGACTAGAAGAAGAGCATTGATGGGCACTGAACAAGGTAGTGTGGTTATGTTCGCCTTTTGTATTAATCAATTATTCAGAATCTTGTTTTAAGTGATAAGACTGGGAGATAATGACGCATACTAAATATTAATGGAAATGGGAAAAAACAAATGCGTTTGTGGAGTGGAAGATACTTCCTTCATGAATGTGACTGTGATACTCTGAAATGGTGTCAGGGGAGATAGTGGCTTGAATTCGGTTGAGCTTCCTCTTGAGTAGTTCGGTTCACAGAAGAGTTTATTCAATTTTTTTTAATATAGAAAATTTCAAATGTGCAGAAAAGTAGAGGGGGAGGCTGATGTAGTGAATCCTGGTGCACCCTCCATCCTGCTTCAACAACAACAAAAAACAGCTGGTCTTTTCTTTTTTCTTCTGTGTGCTCTCCATACCGGCTCCCAGCCCTTCCCTTCTTGGATGAATGACCTTATGGCAACTCCAGCATGGGGATCAAGAAGCTGGCTCTGTGTAGGATGGGTTGGCAGTGCACACACTGGCTGGGGACCAGCCGTAACTTCTCAACGCAGGGACAGTGTGTTCCATTCCTCCACGTACCCCCACAGGACAAACAGATGAAGACCTTGGATGCCAGCCGCCTAACAAAAGAGACTGTGTTCCTTCGGATGGATGTAAAAACATAAAACTTTTGTCACCCAGCCACCCCCTCCTCTATTTCCTGTCCTAGTCCCAGAGTGGAGATCATCACAGGGTGGCCAGGATGCAGGTGCCTTAGAAATACCTTGTGGATGTGGCTCAGATGTATCCTGGGAAAGCTGGAGAGGTTTCGGAGCCTGGTGCAGGGAGGAGGGGATGGCAGCAGCTGGGCCTGCGGAGGCAGTGTTCCAAGTGATAGTTCCCGAGTCCTGCTGGGTGATTGGTGTAGGACCAGCTGCTCTCTGGAAGGTGCTCACATTCACCTTGCCTTGATTGATCTCCTCCCAGGGTCCAGCTGGAGGATGAAGGGCTTCACTGGGGACATGCTAGCCACTGCGCCAAACCCCAGATTTTTAGTGCCTCTGTGCAGTGCAGATTTACTCCCATTGACTCTCCTGTGCAGACTCTGCCCTCAGCAGATCCTTTCTCCACAGAAGGTTTTAGAGAGATTGTGGGTCTTAACATTTAGGGTCCCCCTATTCCCTATGCCTGTGGAGTCTCTGGGATTCAGTGAGGACACACGGGAGGTGGGGTTGGGTCTCCTTAGCCTAACAGTTATGCACATCCTGTGTACATCTCATGGTAAGAACTTGTCACCAGGCCATTGTTACATAGGAGGCTTGCAGATGCTGCCTGTCTGGACAGACACCTCTCAGAGGCAGCTGCACACTGTGGAGGGAGGGAAGTTTTGATGGGTAGTTATTTGTCTCTCCCATAAGAGTGTTCTTTGGTCTGTGCAGAATCCATGGATACAGAGGCCCAACTCTACATATTTACATATCTGTGTATCAGTCAGGGGGTCCCCAGAAAACACAACAAACAGGAGGTATCTAGCTAATCTCTGCCTGCTCATCTATTAGGGTATTTACTTTAAAGAATGTCATGAGATTGTTAGCAAGACCAAAATTTACAGCCTGGGCCTGTAGGCTAGCCCCTCAGGGGAGAGTGAGTGTCCCTTGAGTCTGAAGCCTGGTCCCTTCATTTGGGAGGAAGTCATTCTTTCTTCTCATAGGACTTTCAACTGATTGGATGAAGCCCTATGAGAAGTCCCCACATTAGGCAGGGCATTCTGCTTTATTCAAAGATTATTGACTTAAATGTTCATTTCATGTAAAATACATAGCAACATCAAAACTAGTGTCCCACCAAGTACCTAGCTAGGAATTATGTGCTTGCCACGTTGACACATGTTTTTGGTTGTTTTATTACTCTTTTGGGGGGGCCTGCTACCCAGTTCCCAAATAAATCACACATGGAGAGTTATTATTACTTATAAATGCCTGACCTTAGCTTGGCTTGTTTCTTGCCAGCTTTTCTTAACTTTAAATTATCCCATCTACCTTTTGCCTTTCTCTTACTTCTGTAATTCTTACTTTCCCTCTTACTCTGTGGCTGGCTGTGTAGCTGGGTGGCTGGCCCCTTGCAGCCTCCTCCTTCTCTTGATCCTTGATCTCTCCTCTTTTCCTCCCAGATTTTTCCCTCTATCTATTCTTTCTGCCTGCCAGCCCACTTATCCTTTCTCCTGCTTTGCTATTGGTTGTGAAGCTCTTCATTAGACCATCAGGCAAAGCAATACAGCTTCACAGAGTTAAACAAATACAACATAAAAGAATGCAACACATCTTTGCATCATTAAACAAATGTTCCACAGCACAAACAAATGCAACACATCTTAAAATAATATTCTACAACAGACACATGAAAGTAGCTGTCACTCAGGATTATTAGGTGAATGACCGAAATGCTCCATTTGCAGTAATACCATTCAAATACTGTGGGTAGCAATGGTGGCCCTTGGTTGAGTGTGATGTGTGTGCTTCTCTTCCCAGTCATACAGGCAAGAATCAATCACTTGTGTATTTTAGAAGAGAAGGGGAAACCTCCAGGCCTTAACACAACTAACTCATACTTGAACTCAAGTCCTTGACTCCAAAATCCTTTCTCCCACCCAACCTACCATGGGCCTCATAGACATCCCCTCGTGCCTGCTGGTTCTTCTGCCTGCTGCTTCGTCTCTAACTACACATCCCTTGAGTTGTACATCGCCTTTCACACTGCCACACCCCAGCCTGGATGCTGAGGACTCACTCTTACATCTTACATATGTCTTTCCATACTCATCCACAGGGTCTCATTTTTGCCACTTTAATATTTGTTCACTTGGCCCTCTCTTCTCTGTGCTTTTAGCAGGCCCCAGCCTCCTCTCACAACATCCTAGCATAGACGATTGACAGAGCTCGGTGCCTGTTCGGTTTTTTCTCAAAGCTACTTGGCATGCTCGTGCACACACACACACACACACACACACACACACACACATACACACACACACCAGTCAGTATCTGCCTAGGACATTACACCTAAGGCTGTATACTTCTTAATAAAGAAAAAAGGCATATTTAGCTCACAGTTTTGGAGACAAAGTACAAAATATGGTGGTCTCATTGGTTCAGCCTCTGTTGGGTCTCATGACACGTGGCATCACGGTGGGAGCGTGTGCAGAAGAGATAACACGATGGGCCAGGAAGTCAGACACTAGGGAGCAGCCAGCCTCATCCTTTCATAACAAACCATTCTTGCCGTAGCTCACTTCAGGAGACAGTCATTCCTCCCTTCTGAGGACACAACCACAGTGGCCTAACCTCCTCCACTAGGCCCTATTATCATCAAACTGAGAACCAAATTATAACCCATGAACCATATTTACACACTCAAGCAACAGCCAAGCCATGACATCATGTAAAGCATGCTACGTTCAGCTCTCCGTATTTAAGACCCTCTCAAGTTCCCCAAATCCAGAAAATAGAAGTAAGTTTTGTAGGTGATGAGTGAGTTGTGAGGAGCAGAGGCAGATGAGGGGAGGGGCTTGCTGGAGTCCTATAGCTAGAATGCCTTGAAGTCTTTTTTAGTTATAATTTATCCACTTCTCTCTCTCCCCCTCCAACTCTTACATATCTCCCCTATTCCATCTCAAATTATTGACCTCTTCTCTAATTATTGTTACACACATGCGCACATGCACACACACACACACACACACACACACACACACACACATACAACTTGCTGAGCCCATTTAGTGTTGTTCTTACATACATGTGTTTAGGGCTGACCACTTGGGATTAGATGACCTACCAGGGGTCTGTCCCTGGAGAAAATTGATTCTCCCTTTTTTAGCAGCCATTAATTGCCATCCAGGCGTGGGGCCTTATGAGGTTTCTCCCATTATGTGGGCATGTCAGTTGGCGTTGTCATTGTGATATTTTGTTTGGGTGACTATGTTGAGATTTTATGGATGAAGTTTCCATCATGCATAGAAAACACTATTTCACAGCAGAAGTTTGGGTCCTCTGGCTCTTAGGATCTTCCTGCCTCCTCTTCTGTGATGTTTCCTGAGCCTTAGGTATAGGCTAAGGTTGCATTATAGATGAATGAATTGGAGTTGAAACCAGGATATTTTCTAACTGTATCCTAAATACGTGTATCCTTATAGCTACAGATAGGTGTAGTTCTCTCCTCTCATCAAAGAATCTTCTTTTGCTACAGATGGAGACTATTTCAAAAAAATCTACAACTGGCCAAAACAGAGAACAGCAGACCTTGAAGTCTTGATTTCTTTTCCCCAAGCTGCTGTGTTTATCCTCTCCCTAATGATGGCCCATCTTTCTGGAGGTGCAAACGGACAGGGTCACTGTGAGCTTTCTAGCTCATTCCCAGGGATATCACTGGCCTTTTCTCCTCTGTGGTGACAGCCACAGTGAGTTGACTTCTCTGAAGGGAAAGCGTCCCTAATGGTGGTTAGAAAGAAGCAGTGTTAGATGCCTGCTGGAGTCCCTGGGTGAGTTCAGGGATGAGAGACCCTGTTGGTGGCAGGGATGGCTGCCTCCAGTGTCTGTCGACAGCAGCATCCCTTTGAGACTCTCACACATGAGCGGGTTATTAGGTGTGCTGTGTCTCTTCCCTTGCATGAGTCTGAGCCTCTTCAGCAGCTGTGGGTTGAACGACAGTCAAGCCTTCTAGCACAAAGCTGGTGACACACCGGAGGAAGGATCTGCCCTGGGGGAGGGGAAGGGGCAGCAGCCACCTGACCAGCACTTGGGGGGAGAAGACCTTGTGAGCATGATGCAAGAGGGATAAGATGAAGGAAAATGCTGTGCATGGGGCGGGGGGGGGGGGGGGGGGGGCGCGTGGTGCACACACTCCTGAAGTACTCTGTGAGCGCCTTCTCAGACACTGAAAGCCAACGGCAGCAGTGACAACAATGTACATTTTTGTTTTTGTTTTTGTTTTTTTTCACCTGGTGCCATTTGTCATGTAAAATGTCTCCTACGATTGAGGGACTTGTCCTGTTTGCAGTAAACTAATCCCAAGTTAGTGCCCAGACCACACAGCTCTAATTAGATGATGTGTCAAAAGACTCGAGAGAAGCACCTTGTGACATTTGTGATCCTAATGGTGACGCTCTCATGTGTAATCACAGATAACATGATTTCAAAAGCTTATGTCAACTAGCAATGCGTCGAACCCTGCCTCCCTACCTTATTTGAAATAATTATACTATGGGGACTGTTACATGAAAAGAGTAAAACTAACCCTTTGTCCTCCTCCTCCTCCAAAGAAACCATCCACAAGGCTGAAATATTTTTATATATAACGAATTATAGATTATCTCAGATATCACAGAGCATTGTGAATCTGTTTTAAAGAACCCTCCTCTGTGGCAATATAGGTACCAGAGAGATCTAGGGATGTATTTACTATTGCTTGCCTTTTATGACAGGAACCTGGCTTTTTGGTTGGCTCCTTTGTGAATGTGCTATTTCTCATCATAAGACTGTTTCATTGTTTGTGGGTTTCTTAATACATGGATCCTTCTCTGTTTTAAACAAACAATACTTTATAATGCTGTTGTCTTTTAATTTTTAATGACACATCTTTAGTTTATTATCTATCTATCTATCTATCTATCATCTATCATCCGTCCATCCATCCCTCTCTCTCTCTCTCTCTCTCTCTCTCTCTCTCTCTCTCTCTCTCTAACTCTCTGCATGTGTGTGTGTATGTATGTGTGTGTCATGCCACAAGTGAGGAGGTCAAAGGACACCTGCAGGAGTCATGTGGGTCCTGGAGGTCAAACTCAGGTCATCAGTCTTGGCAGCATATGCCTTTACTTGCTGAGCCATCCCTCCTGCCCTGTTTTTTAAAAAATTATTATTATCTTTTTAATCTTATAAAATCTGCTTAGTTTTTACCCCATTTATGTGGCAAAGTTTTATATGCCTGAGGCTATCTGTGCCTCATCATGTAGCCAAGGATGAGTAGTCACTGTCTCAGTAGGCGTTTTTGAATGTTAGCATTTCTCCTCATGTATGAAGTGTTTCCCCCTCCCGTTGCTGGATGTGGGTCTGTTTATTGATGTCTGTGCTATGGAATGAACCTGTTAGTCTCTCCTGAAGCCAGTACCATCACTTCAATTAACCAATCTTTCTAACAAATCATGATTTTGTTTTGTGACTAATTTTCCTGGCTATTTCTGTACATTTTTCTTTTTAACAAATTTTAGACTAAATGGCTAAAGTTGTCTAATGATTGTGGATTTATTTTCATCATGAATGAATTGATTTTTATCAATGAATTTATGGACAAATGATACCTATAATACTGATAGACATTTTTGGTTACAATTTCTGAAAAGCTATTAATATTTTGACTTCAGATCTGTTTAGCATACACTGCAGAGACTATACTCATTCTGATTATTTGTTTATTTTAGATACTTCAAGAAAATTTTGCTGCAATTTAAAAACAAATTATCTCTTCTTTGTCCTTTTTGGTATGTCTTTCTTGAATCCATTACACCTGCTAAATTGACCTTTTACATTAAATATTTCTATCAGTTTCTTGTCTTTTTCTTTCTTTCTGGGTATATTTCCTCTATTTTATTTTCCAGAGCTATTTGGGCTTCAACTACATCCATTCTACTGGTTAACCCTAGTATTAAGCTTTTCATTTTGACAGACACCTGTGCAATTTGATAAGAACTTTCTGTTCTAGGATGAATTTTTTTTCATAGCATCATTCACGTTTTATGAAACATGTGCCCCACAACCCACAGGTCAATTCATACCCTTTTCCCCCAGGCCCTCCTTTTGCACAACACCAGCAATCCCTGCTTGTCCTTTTCTAGTCACTGAAGAATTGCTAACTCTGTGAATATAAAGTGAGTGACTTATAGACATCATGTGGTTGGGTTGGGTTTTAAAAATATATGTTGTCAATGTCTGCCCCACAATTGAAGGCATTTTCCACTTAGCCTAAGTTCTGATAAGGAAGGATCATGACTCAAACTCTCTTTTCTTTCTAAGTGCCTTACATGTTAAAGTGTTTTTCTAATCCTCTGTTATTACCCTCTTTCATGTTTTCTAGCATAGTACTTGGTAATTTTGATTGTGAGCCTAGCCTTTAATGGCTGAGCCATCTCTCCAGCCCCAGCCCTAGCAGACTACTTTAATTCTATTCTTTTTATTTATTTATTTATTTAGGTTTTTTTTTTTTTTTAAAAAAAAAGAAGACAGGGTTTCTCTGTGTAGTTTTGAGCCTGTCCTGGATCTCACTCTATAGACCAGGCTGGCCTCGAACTCACAGAGATCCGCCTGGCTCTGCCTCCCGAGTGCTGGGATTAAAGGCGTGTGCCACCATCCATCACCCGGCTAATTCTATTAAGAATGTATTTTTGCATTGTTGTCTTAGTTATTGTCCTTGATAACAAGACGAATATCGTAATATATGGTAGCCTGCTTCAGATGAATACTACCTTAATGTCAATACTATACAAAAGCCGAACTTCTGTAACTCCGTTCTTCATTTTTTTGTGCTGTTTTATTTTATTTTAAATCAGACAGGAGAAGAGTTACGTTTCTGTGTAATACTGTCCCTTTCTCTCATTTCTTGTAGGATGTGTCTCATAACAAATTCTCCTAAGTTTTTATTTTGGAATGGCTCAAACTTTCCTTCATTTTAAAAGGATGGTTTTGCTATATATAGAATTCTTGATTCATAGGTTTTTTTCCTTTTATTCTATTTTATGGCCTTAACTATGCCCCATGTTGCCCTTTATCATATATGATTTAGGAGAGACTAGTTATTGATCTTGGGGGGATCCTTTGTGAGTGACAGTCACTTGTTCTTGCTTGTGTGATCTCTCTTCGACTTCAGCTTTTGACAGTTGACCTAAGACGTGTCCAGGTATCAGTTCTTTCAAGTTTGACCTACTTGAAATTCCCTGGGCTTGGATGTTTAGATTCATGTCTTTTATCAGATTTGAGAAGTTTGGGGCCACAACTTCTTCAAACCTTCTTGCTAACCTTTGTTTCTTTTCCTCCCATCCCCTCTCTACACTCCCTTCATGCGTGTTTAGCATCCTTGGTGGTGTTTCATGCATCGTTTAAGGGAACGGTTCTCGACCTTCCTAATGCTGACACCCTTCAATATGTTCCTCGTGTTGTGGTGACCCCCAATCATAGAATTATTTTCACTGTCACTTCATAATTGTAATTTTGCTACTGCTATGAATCATAATGTGAATATCTGCGTTTTCTGATGGTCTTAGGAGACTCCTATAAAAGGGTTATTATTCCACCCCAAAGGGGTCGCAACCCACAGGCTGAGAACCGCTGGCTTAAGGTCTGTTGTGTTTCTTGGCTCCTTGTTCCCCTTCTGTCCAGACTGGATGATGTCAATTAGCTGGTCTTTCAGATTCCTGCTAATTCCCTCTACCTACCCAGGCCTGCTGTTTTACTTCTCGGAAGAAATTTTCATTTGAATTTCTCTGATCTCTTTAGCTCCATAATGTATGGTTGATACTTTCTTATGACCCCTGCCACCTTTTTGCTATTTTCTACTTAGTGAGACATCATTGTCCTGTGTTTTTTTTCCTTTAGTTTTTTCCCCCTTAAACAAGATTTTAGGTCTTTCCAGTATATTTAAAAGAGCTAAGCTGAAGTCTTCAAGCCTGCCATCTGGCCTTCCTCAGGACTGTTTACATTGATTGTTTTCCACTCTCACGTGTGCCTTGCTTGCTATATCTCTCCATGTCACATAATTTCCTGTTGCAAATCAGACGTTTTCAAGAATAGAACATGGCACCTATGGCAATTCAATTTACCCCTCTCCATATTTCATTGTTGATACTGTTTATTGTAGACTTTGCTGCTTGCTTGTTTAGGGATTTCTTAACTAATTTTGCAAAGTAGTGTTCTTTGTCAGACATGCTGCTTTGCTGAATTGCCTACTCAGTAAACCCAGTAGTTAGCTGGATCATGGTTAGACAAAGATTCCTTTAAATGCCTGCAGCCAATGCCTAGTCTCTGCTAAGGGGTTGTGTGTGTCCCCTGGGACACGCCTTTGATGTAATGCCAGGCAGCTGACAATCTGCTTTAGCATTCACTTCCTGCTTACATTCAGTCCTAGACTTGGAGGCTACAATTTAGAGATGTCTCAAGTCCATCTTGGGCATAAACACAACTCTACACATCCAGGTGACATGCTGTGTTCCCAGAAGAATGCTGGGGCTTTTCAAAAGCTTATGGTCATTTTACTCCCTAGCTTTTACTAAAAGGCTTTTTGGATGCTCTTCTAATCTGCCATGGATATTATCTACTACTTAAGCGACTACAGCATGAAAACACTTACCTGTAACTGTATGTGACATTTCCCTCCCAGGGGTCAGACTTTTCATCCTGGGTGGGTTCCAAGTAAGGTAGAGTACAGATAACCATTGAGAATGTTCTCCAAGCTGAGATGTGAGATCTGTCACGTTCACCAACTGAATGCACACCTGGAAAGATCATTTCTCTGACCTCATAGAGCTCTGGTTTCTTGGTATCTCTTAGTAAGACCCATCTGTTATTCAAAGGTGTCATTGGGAAGATGTTGAACACACTTCTTTATCCTCTTGGAGTGTTTTAATGTAGCACATTTCATTACATTGTTTTTATGTTTTAAAAATAGTTCTTTGAGACTCTCCTACAGTGTGTTTTGATCTTATTCACCTTCCCTCACCCAAATCTTCCTAGATTCGCACCCCCCCATCCCTTCCCACAAATCTCTGTGTCTGTCATCCCCTCTTGCCCATCAAGGCCTGTTTTTTATTGCTCAAATATTTTTGAATGTGGCCTTGGGGTGTGGTCAGTTGACTGTCTCACTCCCAGCAGCCAGGCATTGCCAATAGCTTCTTGGCTAACTTCATGCCCAACTCCCCTCTTCACACTGAGATTTGCCTGGCTTGAGCCTTCCACAGGTCTTGTGCATGCTGTCACATGTGCTGTGAGGAGCCCCCCTGCTGTGTCTGAAGACACAGCTTCCTTGTAGTCGTCTACCACTTCTGGCTCTTTCACTCTTTGTGCCTCCTCTTCCACAGTGATTCCTGTACTTTTGAAGGAGGGAGTGAGATATCACACACACACACACACACACACACACGTGTGTGTGTGTGTGTGTGTATCATTTATATATATATATATATATATATATATATGATATATATCATTCATATATTCCATTTAAGGCTGGACATTCTATAGTTTCTTACTCTCTGTACCTCGGCCAGTTGTGGGTCTCTGTGTTGATCATCATCTATTGCAAATAGAAGCTTCTCTGATGAGGGTTGAGAAATGCCTTAATCTATGAACATAGTCCAGGACAGTAGGAGTTGTTTTAATACTGTGTCCATGTAGCAGAACAATAGTAGTAGGTTCTCTCTGAGGCACTGTGACCTGTCCAGCCATAGGGTCTTGGCCCAGTAATGATAACAGGTATGGGTTTCATCTTGTGAAGGAGGCCTTAAACCCAATCAGAAAGTGCTTGGTTACTTCTGTGACATTCCAGCCTCTATTGCACCAGTTGGCACGCCTTTCCAGGTCCAGTGTTATTTTAGTACATGTAGGGTTCACACCTGAGTAAGACTGATGATTACTTTTTTCCTCTGGCAGAATGCATAGCACCTTTAGAGCTAGGAAGGCTATCCAGTAGGGACGAAGCTTCCAGGTCAGTAGCAGCTTGATTTCTAATAGAGCACTGCTGGGACTGAAGAGGCCCTGGTACTGATGAATGCAATATGGATGAGTCTCAAAAGAAATACATTAAAGAAACCAGACTTGCTGTGATAGCACATAATTGTAATCCTAAATCTTGGGAGACTGCAATGTCAAGGTCAGCCTGGGCTGCATAGTGGATCCCTTTCAAAGAAAGACAGAAAGGAGAAAAGAGAAGGGGAAGGGAGACCAATCATGAGAGACCATATGATCGGGATTCTCTGGATGCTGGTGATGGAAGAGGAGATTGCTACTCTTAGGGCTTGAGTGAGGGGAATTCTTGAAGCATATGGGCATGAGGGAACCTCTGGTTTCTATGGAACATTCTATGCTTTCATTCTGGTGGTGTTTACATGGCTATCTGTGTTTGTTAAGATTCATTGACCTGTTCAATTAAAATGATTAAATGTTCTTTTCTGCAAATTAGACCTTAATAAATACAATAAGAACACCCCAGTTCAAATAACACATTCTATCTAATTGCATTAGTCATTAATATCCAAAACAAGCCCAGGAGGTACAGAAGTCATCAAAGAACTCCTCAATGGCTCTTAAGTTGCCACGTGCCCAAGAAGCACCAATGACATTCATTCAGAATTTTAGAATTTACATTTAAATTACATGTGAAATTTAGGTTTCACAGCAGACCTTCTGGCTTGGGGGTTGCTAGGATTCTGGCTTCTGAGTCTTAGGTAGAAATATCTAACAATGGTGACAGTAGCCAGGAAGGTGTGGAGGATCACAGAGTCAAGTGCTTATGTTGAGAACATGTTTGAAGCACCACTTATAGACTGTTTTTTTTTTCTACAGTGTTCTGTAGGAGAAAGACACATAGTAGATTTCAGAAATACTAAAGGTTCTCTGGTGTTCTTACAGTGTTTGAAAAATCACAGTATCAGGTCATAGATGAAAAATTCAGTCTCTTCCTTCAGTAGAATGGCTAAATTAGCAGGTGCATCCAGACAGAGGGTCATTCAGTACTAAGAAGAGATGACCTATCAAGCCAGGAGGAGACAAGGAAGAAACTTAAATGCTTATCACCAAGTGAAAGCAGCCATCCAGCAAAGTCTGCATGCCTTTGATAAAAGTCGCTCTGTGGAGAAGTTGCAAGGGAGTGGAGAATGTCCAACAATTAGGAGCTGTAGGGAAGGGATAACTAGGCAAAACTCGGTCCTTTTAGGGAAGTGAAATGCTTTCGTTGATACTGTAAATGTGAATGCACACCACTATGCATCTGTCTGAACCATGGAATGTTTAACACCCAGAGTGGGCCCCATCATAAGCCATAGACTTTGGGTCTTGATGAATTCGTGGGCTCGCTGATGATAACTAATGTGCCTTCGTGGTGGGGGATGTTGGTAGCAGCAGAGGCTGTGCATATGAGGAGAGAGGGAATAGATGGGAAATTTCAGGTCTCCCCTCTCAATTTTGCTGTGCACCTTAATTATAAAAATAAAACCTACTAAAATTCTTTAAATTATAAACATTGCAAAGATATAACCCCCACATTAGGATGCATCCAGTTTATTTGAAATGACCAATAATAAGGAAAATGCGTGGTCAATCTGTTGCCACTACACCAGCTGTTTCCACCTTCCAGATGGGCTGGAAAAACCTCTAGAGACAGTTGTACAGCGGGAGACTTGAATGGGCAGAAACCACAGCCACAGGGTCTCATCACTTCAGTGTGACTTCTCTGACAAAAGTGGGTATGACAAAGGGTATGGGCTGAGACCCATCCACATACTACCTCCACTTAGAGCTCATGATACCCAGTGAGGCACCTCTGTTGTCCCACTCAAAGAGAAACTGAGGCACAGGACAGGTGTGCAGCAGGTAGACATGGGTGTGCTTTCAGACAGGGCAGACTAGTTCATGATCAGAGTTCTCTGTGTAGCTGAAAGTCCTCTTTCATTAGCTCACTAGGGCGTGACTCAGACTTGTAGCTTGAACTGAGACCACAGCACATCAGACTTGAAAAATACTTGTAGGGCCAATGATTCTTTCACAGTTTTTGATTTGATTAGGAGCTATCACATAGAGGGAAGGTTTTTATTTTTCCTGTCTATGTTTATTTTCTTTAAAAAAAAATGCTTTTAATTGAAGTAGCTTTCTCCACTTTTTCCTTCCTCCAGCCCCTCCCAGCTATCTTCCCTCAAATCTTCCCATTTCCCCCACTCAAGCTGATAGCCTCCCTTTCTTTGATTATTATTGTTACATATGTGTGTATGTATGTATGTGTATGCACAAATCTCTCTATATAAATACAACTTGCTGAGTCTGGTTTTTCGGTGGTGTGTATATGGTTTGACCACTTTGCATTAGCCAACCAGTAAGGGGGCTCATCCTTGGGAGAGGCTATCTCATTCTCCCAGTAGTCATCAACTACCTACAGTTCTTGTCTAGGGGTTGAATCCCAGGAAGTGTTTCCCCTTCCATGTTAACATGCCCACTGATATTGCCTTTGTTCTGGTCTTGTTTATGCAGCCAAATCTAAGAGAAACTGTTTCACAGCAGACATTATTATTATTATTATTATTATTATTTTGGTTTGTCTAGTTCTCTGTTATTGCCCTCTTTCATGTTTGCTAGTATAGTACTTGATATTTTTGGTTGTGAGCCTAGCCTTTAATGGCTGAGTCATCTCTCCAGCCCTAGCAGACTACTTTAATTCTAATTCTAATTCTAATTTATTTATTTATTTATTTTGGTTCTTTTGAGACAGGGTTTCTCCGTGTAGTTTTGGTACCTGTCCTGGATCTTGCTCTGTAGACCAGGCTGGCCTTGAACTCACAGGGATCTGCCTGGCCCTGCCTCCCGAGTGCTGGGATTAAAGGCATGTGCCACTGCCGCCCAGCAGCAGACTTTTAAACTCTGGGTCTTACAATCTTTCTGCCCCCTCTTCAGTCATGTTCCCTGAGCCATGTATGCTGGAGCTGTGATGTGGATGTGTCTGTTGGGGCTGAATTCTCCGTGATCTGTTAATCTCTTGCATTGCATCCAGTCGTGGTTTTCTGGTCTCTGTTTTCTATAGAGACAGGCTTCTCTGATGACAGGTAGCAGCTATACTTATCTGTGGGCATAAGCATAAGATTTAGAACACAGTAAGGAATTATGCCAGTCTAGCCAAATGGTATTAATAGATTCTTTTCTAAGGTGCATGAACTCATTAGCTGGCTAGCTTTCCAGTCCTAGGCATGATTTTTCTCCTGTTGAGTGGAATGGGACTTAAGTATAATCAGGCAGCTATTGTTTGTCACTAGCATAATTTGCAGGGTTTTACATCAATTTAGGCAAGTGTTGAGATGGTTCTTAGGCTCAAGGTTACATCCTATCGCTGATAAACCTACCTGTGTGGCACAAAGAGACATCACGTATGTCCAAGGACTGTTGTGGACAGTGATCAACTCATGTCGTTACCAGAGCTTGCTGACATCATCTTGGAATGGAAGCAGTAAGTTGCAGGATTGGGAAAAACAACCTTACCTATTTATGAATAACCACCAATGACTAGTTCTTATCATGGTTTTGAGTTTATTAGAAAGCCATAGATGAAGAGAAATGGCTTTTCGGTCTTTCTCTTCAGCTAGATTCTGTTGCTCTTATTTTCCACAACTGCAGTATTTAACTTAACATGCAAATGCCAAGGAACAGGAAGTGCATGATGGATGAACGTCATCCAGGGTTAGTGTGCTTTATGTTTCTCTCTCTTCATTGCTATGCCGATCATTTTTCAATGTAAGAAATCTTAAAACCCTGGGCTGCATACATTATCTTCTTTCCAAAAGTGTCTTTGAATTTCCGTACTGACAGAAATGATTCCTGCTGTGCCCATCAGAAATTCATCCCTAGTCACACTACAAAGTCATATGTCTGACCAGATTCTATGGGGGGAGAAATTATGAATCACTTTAACCTTTAATGCGAGTTCTAGAAAGCCTATGGGGCTTTCTTCCTAAGCCGTGAATTGATCTCAAATATAACTTTAATATGCTATTAAAATATAGGTGAGTTAAAGGTTAATATATTTAATGTAAATCTGTTTGAAGTCATTATTCAGGAAATTCATTATGAATCCACTTTGGGAGTTTCTTACAGTCAGGAAAGAGCAGGACCTCTTTTTAAGAGAATATATTTTGCTTGGTCATATTAAAGATGAATCTTCATGGGTTAATTGTGAAGGAGAAGGAAATAAGCTGTACGTATACTTCCTTGTACAGGTCTTGGAAGCAATGAGAAATTTTACTTTTCAAGCAAAGCTGTTTAAGTATCTAAATCTTCTTGTCTCTTAATCTTCACAGTGCCAGGGCTACAGGTGTATGCAGACTTGTCAATGGTTTTTATGTAGATGCCGGGGATTTGAACTCAGGGTCTCATGTTTACACAGCCACTGCTTTTGCCCATTGAGTCATTGTTTCAGTCCCCATTCCCTTTACGTTGCTAGCAGTAGGACATGTTAACAGGGAAAGGGTGTCTAATTAGAAAACAGATCTAAACACACCTTTCCAGACCCTGTTGATGATTAGTGTTAATGGACAGCCTTACAGAAGTTAGAATTCCCTAAGAAATGGGCCCTTAGGTATGTCTTTGTGGGATTATCTTGATCATGCTAGTTGGGGTGAGAGGATGTATCCACCGCGGGTGGCGCCATTCCTTTGGCACCATTTCTTGGACTGTGTAGTAGTGGAGAGATTGAGCTGAGCACATTTGTTGTGTCATTGTTGCATTTGTTACATCCATTTGTTACACTCCTCTTCTGATTGGAGATAGGATCTGACCAGCCACTTCCAAGCTCCTGATGCCTTTATTTCCCTGCTGGAATGGACCCTATCTTGGAATCATCAGGTTAAATAAACCTTTCCTCCCTTAACTTTCTTTGGTCAGGATATCTCATCACAGCAATGACGGGGAAAAAACAAATAAAAGTAAGATACCGTGTGAAATTAAAAATTGCCATGGGAAAATACTCCTTTTTAGTAAAGCTGACAGTGATCTAGATTCCCTTAAATGACTCTAGTGAGGAATATAAGCTGCTTTATTTTGATCCATCAGGCGTGTTTTCAGTTAGAAATGTACTAATACTTTGCTTTTGGCAAGAGAGAATGAGCAGATTATATACAAGGTTGACAAAGATTCTTGATAAGGTAATTATGCACTCAACATCACAATGAGTTAAATGCATCATCTTAAAATTCACCTGGAAACAGTTGTAATAGGCTTTTCTTGATCGTTGCTTCTAAGTGCTGTTAGGAAAATCCTCAGAAAGAATTAATTATTCCCATGGCCCCATTGGAGAACGGTACACCTTTCCTATCAAAACAGGTGGTGACCTCCATAGAAACAGTGCAGAAGAGATGGGTCCTCTGGTAGCTCAGGAGGCCTGGAATGGGGTGTCACACCCTGAGTATCTATGTTTATAGTGATGACTGCTTTACTATAATCTGTGCCTCATGGTTAATGTGCTCTGAGTTGTGTATGTGGCCCCCAAGACCTTGATAAATCATCAGCTTATCATTGACAGTGGGCATCAATGAAGTTTAAACAAGTTTTCAACAGAGAAGAGTTTCCCAGCTGCTACAGTGTAGGCCGAATGTCTCTTGGTGTGCTTTGGCAATGGCAGGCTATGAAGAGGGTGACCTTGGGGTTCAGTTTCTCATACTGTCTCTACAGTGAAGGGCTGTCATCCCCCAGTGGTTCTCAGAAATGCCAGGTAGTATGGCTCAGAGTCTCCTGAACCACAGCCCCTTACAGACAATGGGACACATTGTGCAAAGCCCTGAGCCGTGTGCTGAACTGGACATCAGAAGCATGAGAGATGGTTCATGCCTTCAGGGCGTTCTAGGTGAGGAAATGATAGGATCTGGGCAAATGAACATGGTAACGTGTTAGTAAGCCTTCTGGCACTGTAACAAAACACCTCAGGTGATCTCTAAGGAGGAAATGTGTGTTTTGGCCCATGATTTCAGAGGGTTCCCTTTGTGGTGGTTTTGCCCTGTTGCCTTCAAGCCTGGGGCAGGCAGAACAACCCTAATGGAGCATGTGGGAGAGCAAGCTGCAGAACTGTGGAGGGGGAGGAGGGGAGAGAGAGAGAGAGAGAGAGAGAGAGAGAGAGAGAGAGAGAGAGAGAGAGAGAGAGAGAGAGAGAGAGAGATTTCCTCTAGGCTCTACATCCTCAAAGGTCCATCTCCTCCTGGAAGCACCATAGGCTAGGGACCAAGTTTCCAATGCATGGGCCTTTGGGGGCACTTATCCAACCCACGGCTGGCCATAAAATATTAAAATAGTATTACAGTCAGCCCTCAGATCAGTGGGAGATTGATTCCAGGACTCCCTGTAGATTTCAAAATAAGTGGACGCTTAAGTCCCTTATATTAAAGTAGAATAATATTTACGCACAAACTATTCTCTGATAAATTGTAAATCATTTCTAGATAACTTATAATACAAAATACAATGCAAATGGGATGAAAATAGTTGTACTGTGTTGCACAGAGAATAGCAACAAGGATAAAAGCTTGTATTTGTATAAATGCAGTTGTCCCACCCAAGTATTTTCAACACGTGGTTTGTTGAATCTGCCAATGAAGAACCCACATCTGTGAAGGGCTGATTGTGGAGGTATAGTGGGAAGAAGCTGTAAGAAGTAGTAAGTTAGAACTTAATCAAGGATGAATTATATACATATAAGAGAAAAGGAGGATGAAGACCTCTTGCTATTGTACAGAGCTTAAAACATCCTTTCAAGACCAGGATCCCGTTAGGGATGAAAGACGTGGCCTTTTCAAACACATAATTGGCTCTGGTCCTGGGGCAGTAACTACTACAGCATGGGTGGTTGGTCTTGTTTGCATTCTAAGGGTGTGGTTCATCATGTTCTGCTGCTTCCTCTGGGGTTAACATAGAGAAGATGGGTGCACGCTGAACTTGGTGGCCACAATGGGATTGAGCATCAGCGCTGGATAGATAGCACTTGGGCAGATGGATCAGAGGAGACTCTCTGCAAGTCAACAGAGCAGAATAAACTGTAGCAACCACCTCGACCAGCAAGGAAGACACAACACTGAGCTCTTCTTTCTGCCGTTTATTCAGGAACCTTGAACAATCTTCTGACCCCGGGGAAAGCCAGCCCACACCCTTTATAGCCACAGGGCACCCAACCCCGTAGTGCCACGTGGACAATGCCGATAGGGTCAGACATACGCAAGCAAGCCAGATTCCATGCCCAAGCCAAATAAGGAGTTGTTTATCCCAGAGAACACCTGCCATCGGGAAGGCAGAAGCCGGACGCCGGCGCCATCTTTGAGGCGCAGCTGTGCACGGCTCTCTAAAATAAACAAAATCCAGGAAGCAGGCAAAGCACAGGGTGAAGGGCCTGGGGTAAAAACAACTGTCAAAGCTCTTGAGAAAAAGTGTAGCAGTGAAGGAGTCTCTGGCCGGTTCTTGGAGCCTTTACACAGCCTTGTAGTAGCCCTCCCTCAGCCTGGGCTTGAGCACCCCGATATCAGGACCCCCAGATGGCTCACTTCCACCATGCAGTAGTTTCTAGAAGTGCTCCAGTAAGTGGATCTTTGGTTGTGAAGACTTTTGTCCCCACACTGAATGAGCACTCGATGTTTATGGTCAGCCAAGGAAAGAGCCAGCTGCCGGGGCAGATGGATCCTTCTCTGTCCAACTGGTTTAACCAACCAGCAAGCCAGCAGAGGGGAGAGTGCAGTAGGGTGACCCCTCAGCTGAGAATGTGAAATTCGGGGACCAGTGGCATGTTGGTGTGTGACTTGCTACATAAGCAATCTTTTTTGCAATTTTTATTATATATATATATATATATATAGTATATAATAAAATTCCTATACATACACACACACACACACACACATATATATACATGTATACATATATGTGTGCAAACATATATATATATGGGTGTTTTGCCCGTGTGTATGTCTGTGTACCATATGCATACCTAGTTCCCAAGAAGAGGGAGTTATGTAACTCCTGGGACTAGAGTTATAGGTATAAATGGTTGTGAGCCACTATGTGGGTGCTGGGAGTAAGAACCGGGTCCTCTGGGAGAGCAGCCAATTCTCTTAATCACCATGCCATCTCTCCAGCCCCTGTGTTGGTAGTTTAATTTGCTACTTTAATGGTGAGCTTCATAGCCTTTTGTTTTGAAATGTATGTCAAATTTGACAGGAAGTGGAGGATCTGCTATTTGGAGTGTTCTTGGCAAGAGTCATCTGGTGTACACCTTAGAAATCCCAACTCTGCTAAAATGCTTCCCCTTCCTGATGCACTTCCTTTGCCCTGGGGCCTTTGTGGTCTCCTAATAGAAAAAAGTCGTTAAGGAAAAAAAATGTAATACGCTGAGGTAGCTCTAATATAGGAAAAGTAATAGATGAAGTGTCATGAGATTCAAAATGCGTATTCTTTCAGAAAGAAGGTAATTACTGTTGTAAAGATATGGCATTAGGAGAATTATTACAGCTGGGAAGTATGTGATCTGTCTGTCCATGGCACAGTTAATTTTAAAAGTATCACCAAGCATACAAATCATAAGAATAAAATGCTGAACCATACTAATTGAAAGTGAATTTAATATGCGGTTCTGAGGAGCCGTTTCTCCTTATGCAGCTTTGAACAATGTCGACCACATAAGCTATTAGTTACCAACTTTTCTTTCAAATGCCCAGCTCCTTTTAATAAAGAGTACCACTCCTGTGCCTCCTCTCTGATCCCTGAGTAATCTCATGCTATCCAGTAAGTTATGGTGATAACGAAACATCCTGTGTTCTGATTTTTGTATGTGTGAATCAAATTACTTTAGGCTTAAGTGTTTTAACAAAACAAAAATCTCGATTAGGGATGAGCATAAGGCTCAACTTTGTTTTGGTGTCCGGTTTGTGTGTTAATAGTTGGAAAGTGACTGAAATTGACCGAAGAGGGCCTTACCTACACGATATTATCTGATGAGTAGCAGAAGCTGTTAGGCACAGAGAGACTATGGGAGCTGAGTCCTTCCTATGTGTTTGTTCTCCTCACCAAACATGGGTCTTTATAATGTTTTTCTCCAATAGTGTCTTGACAGTCCTGACCCTTTGTTCTTCATGGAGGTTTTAGGAGTGACTTGTCAGATCCTGTGAAAAATCCTTTCTTGAATTTTATTGGATCTGTGTTACATCTATCATTGGTGGAGTGTGGTCATCAGCCTGCTTTCACTATAACAAAACACCTGACATAATCAACCTCTAGGAAGAACAGATTTTTGTGACATAGTGGTCCAGAGCTTTCAATCCTTGCTTGGCTGGCTCCATCACTTTGGGCGAGGCAGGGTGTCATGGTGAGAGAATTATGTAGAGAGTTGGGTCATTCTCAGGGGTGTACAACAAGGGAAAAAGGAAAAGCTGTGGTCCTACTCTGGGAGGTGATTCCCAATGACCTAGACACCTCTCGCCAGGTTCCACCTCTTAAAGGTTCTACCACTTCCAAGTTGCTCCATGGGTAAGAGAGGACTATCCCCTTTAACAACACATGGGCCTGTGACAGACACATATCCATACCACATCAGGGAGGAGTTAATGTCTTTGTAATAATGAGTGGTCCTTTCCATAGGATACTGTATTTTCCCACTTACTTAGGCTTCTTACAAAGCAATGGTTTCTTTGAGGTGGACTTGCCTGTCTTGTAATGAATCTTACTTTTAACCACTCTATCAATGATATCTTTTCTGGTCTATCTTCTGATTTTATAAAGTATGTTCAGTCTTCCACTTATGAAATTACCCAAACCAAAGATAAAATACCATCCTCACAGAGAGTAAGATGCAGTTGTTTAAAATATGGAGTTGAGTAATTTTTTTCCAGCCAAAGTTAATGATCAAGGGACCCTCCCTCATCCTCATTGGAATAGAAGGCATGGTATCGTAAATAAAGCCTACTCAGAAGGACAACAACTTAAAGATATCCACGTGAAAAGTGAGTAAGTTGACATTTTTTATTCTGTTCATGTAAACCCCTTCTTATCACAATTATATGTAAAGACTCGAGTTATACCAACTTCTTTCCCTCCCCAACACCCCCCCCCAACTCTTTATCTTAGTTTCTTTTGCTGTAGCTCTGATAAAATAGCCCAACCCAAGCAACTTAAGGGAGCGAGGGTTTATTTTTTAGCTCACAGTTCAAGGGTGCAGTCTATCATGGTGGGCAGAGTCAAGGTGGCATGATCTTGAAACAGCTGGTCACCTCACGCCCACTGTCGGGAAGCAGAGAGCCATGCACATTAGTGTTCAGCTTGCTTTCTCTGTTCTGCACAGTCCAGGATCCTCACTCACTTAAGGAATGGTTCTGCCCACAGTTGAGATGGGTCTTCCTGACTCAATTCACCTCATCAAGATGTTGTTCAAATCTTAGATGGCCTTTTAATAAAAATTCCAGAGCCAGATATTGGGGTGAAAGCTGAAAGGTCATAGAAGCAGAGCAGCCAGCCACTAGTTCTTACCTCTTTGAAATCCTCAGTCTAAAGAGAGTGAGTTCCTGTTGCCTCACACCTTATATACCTTTCTCTACCCAGACATCACTTCCTGGGACTGAAGGCTTGTGTGCTTCCCAGTACTAGGATTAAAGGTGTGTGCCACACTGCCTGACTTCTATGTCTAATCTAGTGGCTGGCTCTGTCCTCTGATCCCTAGGCAAGTTTATTAGGGTACACAATATATCACTACATAATCCCTCACAGCCTTCCTCAGAGGCTAGCCTTAATCTAGATAATCCCTCACAGATTTGCCCAGAGCATTATCTCTGATGTGATTCTAGATCCTGTCAAGTTGACAACAGGAACCATCACATGTCTCTGTGGGAGTCCTTCGTGAGCCCCAGGTTTCACCCTCCCTATTGCTCCATGCCTGACTTTAGCTCTCTTTGGGTAGGTATATATATTTGGGGTGGATATATATATATATATATATATATATATATATATATATATATATATATATATATTACATATATCCCACTGGGTATGAAAAGGCAGCCATATGTCACTTTAACATAAGAACAATTTATTTAGGTTCAGAATTCTTCAGCAATCAGGTTTTTTGGCATTAGCAACTTGAGGAAAATTCTGAAGTCAAAGCAAGTTTCATTTTGTAATGAGAGCAGAATGTCTGTTCTGGGTTCTCCTGGGGAACCATGTATGATGGATTGTTCAAGTCTGTGCTTCTCCCCCCTCCACATGTGACATTTCTTTCTCTTTACATGTATTTCTCTGTCTTTTTGGTGTTTTTCAGCATTGCTTGAGTTCATTATCATCAGTGGCTTTTAAACTATTTTTTAAAGCTTTAGAACACTTAAACTGAAATTATGAAGCAGAACCACAGTTTATAAAAAGGCCTTAAAGACACAGTGGTTCTGCCCTGGCAGAGGCCCAGGGCTGTGCATACTGTTTCCTTAAAGGCTCAAAAGGGCACTGATGACGTATTCACATCAGAACGCCCTAGGAGACAGCGAATCGAGTCCACTGAGACCAGTCTCCAGACAGTTGAAAGGGGTGTGTGGTGTATCCAGAGAGAAAATAAAACTAGCAAAACTGGGGGGAATTTGACATTCTGCTCTGCAGAAAGCACTTTAAACAGCTTTAATTTTAATAGTTGGAAGTGTCTGGCCTGCCTTTCCCTATTTGCGGCACAGATTTTAATTGGGACTCTCTCCGCTCTTGTGAAGTCTTTTCCCGTCTTGGTGCTTTTCCTTCTGGATACCAGCTATTCTCATCTCCTCCCTTTCTGTCACTGAGATTCACTCCAGTCTCATGGAGGAAATGTCCTTTTATCCTCAAGTGACTCATCAAAATTATCCAAGGATTTCTTCTGCTATCATGAAAGCATCGACCTTAGAGTCAACCAGTGGCACCTTCGTCGTTTGGAACACACCCCCACTCTGTTACAGAAAGGCCTTATTTAGATGGCATGTGCTCGCTGCTTGCTTTGTTTGTGTGCATATTTATATACGTTTTGAAAGGAATGTGGGTTAGGGTTCTTCAAAGAAAAGTAACCAACAGGCTATCTACCTAATACACCAGTAGAAGGACTGTTACAGCTCACGAGGTCATGGAGACAGGTGGATTCTACAGTTTGACATCTGTAGGGAGACCCAGAAGATCTAGTGGCATAATCTAGTCAGTATTTGAGGACCTCAGAACCTAAGGGAGGATATAAATCCTGGAATCTGAAGGCCCGAGAACCAGGACAGGAGAAGATGGATGTCCTAACTCAAGGAGACAGTCTCCTCTCCTCCGCCTTTTTATTCTATTCTGGAACCAAATGGGATAGATCCTGCCTTCCCTCCCCATAGATGAGGGCGGATCTCCTTTACTCAGTCAGTGATTTGAATGCTAACCTCTCCCCAAAATAGCTCAAACACACCCAGAAACAGTGTTTGGCCAACTCTTGGGATATCTCTCAGCTCTGTCCAAATGACTCATGGAATTATTCCCTGTCACACAGGGTCGAGTACAGGGGCCTGTTAGCACAGTAAGCACAGCCAGGGTTGCTTGCATGTGTGAATGCTTTATGTGTATAAAAACTCAGCAAGAATACTCATATGCATGTGTGTATGCCTGCATGTACACACATACAGATGCACACACACAGATTCACATGCACAGTACAAAATTACCCACCTCCCTGTACATATAAGCCTGTCTAGGTAGGTCCTATCATCCCAGTGCCGAGACACAAACTTCATATGGTGTTTTTCATGACCTCTGCTGTGTAGTGAAGTCCCAGCATTTCCCTGAAGTACATCCTTTCAAATGAACCAAGCCATAAGGGATCAGAGAGTCTTTCCCATTACCTAAAAAAGCCTGTTGCTATTTTGTATGATGATGATAACAGATCACACACACACACACACACACACACACACACACACACCCCACATGTATAATTTTGAGAAAATTTTGTTTCATGATTTCTTAAAAAAATTTGTTTCTCTTCTAAGTTTACATCCTATGAAAGGAAGTAGGCACTTTAATGAACATGGAATATTCATATCACATGGGGAATGAATACACCTGAGTATCATCTTTACACGAGTTCTAAGCCTTTTTGTCACAAAAATCTGTATGACTTATTCTACAGAAACAAGAGCTGGGATTCCACTGTTTGCATATCTTGACTAATGGAATTTGAAAGGCTGTTAAAATAAGAAGGGAATAGTGCTCTGTGATAATAACGAAATGAACCAAATGATTGGTCCAGGGGGACAAGAAGAAAAAAAAAAACCTAAGAAATATCAAAAGGGAACTTACCAAGTAAAAAGGGAGGAAATCATTTGACAAATGAGATAATAGCAGCCGCCCCCAGGTGGAGCCGGATTGACTGCCGTAGCCAACAGGCATCATCAGCATGTCAGAGCGAGTAGCATCTCCGTGATAGAGGAGTGAGGAGGGACATGCTCACCAATGGCAGGATGCTGAGTGAGTGAGTACATCTGTCGGATGATGAATGAGCTGGTGACGCGGACCTGACAACGGGCAGGAGAAGATGCCTGGAAAGAGGAGACAGCAGGGAAACCCTCACTCCTGGACCAAAGGACTCTGAGATGCGCTGTCATACGCAGGAAGGGTCTTGCCCAGTCTGCTTTGGCCACTGTGGGAAACGTAAGAAAACTCCTGCTCAAGAGAAAGCTGAGACCCCTAGTGTGGGCCTGGCTGTTTGTGGTGTGTGTCTTGTTTATCTCCTCTAGGCTTTTCCTCCTCATTCCTCAGGATCGTCGTCTGTAAAGCAGCAGTGATGATGATAATCGTGCCATCCATCCTTCCCTGTGGGGTCATTTGAAGATTTCAAAATGCTGAAAATGTTGCCAGCACATAGGTAACTAGGAAGACTACTCTTGATTGCTGCTGCTGCTAACCTATCATCCTTACACTTTTAACTTAAAAAGGATTTGTGTATGTGTGTGCGTGCATGTGTGTGTGTGTGTGTGTGTGTGTGTGTGTGTGTGTGTGTGTGTGTGTGTGCGCGTGCGTGCACACGCGCCTCGCCCTGTGAGTGCTAATGCCCATGTCCAGAAGAGGGTGTCAGATCCCCTGGAGCTGGAGTTTTGGGTAGCTGTGAACTGCCTGGTGTGGATGTTGAGCCATCTCTCCAGCCCCTGTTTTCACCCTTCATTTGTTCCCCTCTTGGAGTGCAAACTTGACCTTGCACATCCTCAGTTCCTAGTTAAGCAAATGCCTCCCTCTCATGAGTCCTCGAGTCATGTCTCTTGGGCAAATGAAATGCTGATAAATGACTTATCTCATTCATAATAGTAGGAAGTAGTATAGACTTTAGAGGAAGTTCATAGGATTTTTGTTTGTTTTCCATTTCCAACGTGAATTTTCAAACTTTACCAACACCAGAGGTGAATTTAAATTTCTGTTTGTAATTTTTAATAGAAGTAAATGCATAAATCCACAAAAGGAGCGATTGAAGTAAGGACAGAAGAATAGTAATAAATTAAAAATTCAAGAGTAATAGAAGCAGTCAAAGAAACTCAACATTCTTTGAACATACTGTGTTAATATCTTATTATTAGATAAAATAGAAAAAGGAATAAAAAGGGAAAACAATGTAGAGATTTTAGTTGTGATAGTCGGCAACCTTGTGTCAATATATTTGAAATTTTCCATGAAATGCCTAGTTTTCATGAACAATTTAAAGAGCCAAAAAGTATTCTAAGAAATCGACCCAAATAGAGTAATACTCGTTAAATGCTTGAGTTAGACTGAGATGTTCCTGTTCCTTGCTAGACAGCTGAGCTTTATAACTACAGGTGAAGTTTACCTTAAGAAAACGTTAGTAGCCATCATTGTGTGGTTTGTAGCGTGCTCGGCAATATTTGTATATCACAGTGTGGGACAACTGTAAGCTGAGGTCTCTTAAGAATAACTGTTTTCAGTATCTGCAAACACAAAACATTACGGGACCAGTGTGCCCTCTCTGCCCCGCACGCCCTAGCTCCTGAGGAATCCTTTGACTTGTTGCTGAGTTTTCCTTACTGGAAGCCAAAACACTGCCTTCTCCCTCTTTCTGGCAGCTTAGAGATGTTTCCAATTCGTGCTATCGTTTATATTGTTAGTTTACAGTCTGGCTTGCCAGTATGCCGTGGATAGAAGTCCCCAAGCCAAAATTTATGTATTCATGATGGATGCCAATTTATATGCAATATAGCTTATATATGTTCCTGATTAGGCTGTTTCTTTTAGTAGACATGCTAACAATCTGGAGTCTACACCCTGGCTGTATTTTGCCTTTGCAATTGTGTAAACATAAAGCTGTCTTCTGATTTCCCTTCACACAATATGGGGGTCGAGGGTACTGCTCTTCTTTTTGTGAACTGTGGTGCATGCAGGGGACAGGGATACAAGCACTTCTTGGTGAAAGCAGATTTTTCAGGGTACACACAGTGTTGTTCATATAGGAAGGTCTGAAGAACTTTCTGGAAGGTGTGGGAAAGCAGATTGTGAAGTAAGGATAGCTCCTCACCCCTCCTGCGCCGCCCCCCGCCACTCCTCGCCCCAAGTCAGCATCAGCTGTGCACACGAGATCAAGCTGTGCCCACAGCCACAGCATCCCCTCTCCTCCAACCTGGCAGTTACAACCACACTTGATGAGTTAAATTTGAGGTGAAGTGCTCAAATTAGGTCAGAGGACACACTGACTGACCTCGTTGACCCATGTTAAATTATTTGATTAGAATTCAGATCGAAGTTCACATTTATGTGAAAAAAACTTGAGAACATGACCATTAGGTTTTCCCTCAGGCTGTTAAAGTTAGGAGGCTTTGATGTGGGTTAGCTTCTTGCCCAATGCTGAATTTTGAACGACAGCATTTTCCCTAAATGATGCCACGTGGCTGGAACCACTGTCTCTTGACTTCTTGTGTGAATTCTTCTCTATGACCTCTGGCAGTTTCCTGTTGGGCTGGATTTTTACCAAGGTGTGGGCCACTGTGGGCCACATTACAGAAGCCACACCTTGTTGTTTTGCTGTGTTACTTGGGTGAGAAACAAAGATCCTTTTCAAATTCATTCTAAACCTGCCCTTTCTGTGTTGGAAACTCTCCAACAGGCTAATAGCCAGGCTACCCAGTGTGTCCCCACCTCTCTACCTGCCATGTTTCACCTGACCCCTCCCCCCTCATCATCAAGCCCTAGCCACACTCCCCCTCCCTGTTCCCAGAGTCTAGACCCTTCTCTCCCCAGAGAGCTACAGTACCACGGCCTCATCTTTGAGTTTCTGTTGTTAGCATTCCACTGAGGCCAACCCCACTGAGAATCACCCATCCTCCTCCCGGTTTTGGTTTTCTCTGCTTGCCTCCTGTATTAATTTTGTGTTACTGCAGTGCGATAACCAACTTGTGCTACATATGAAATCAAGAGAGCTCTGTTTTGCCTCATGGTTCTGGAGGCGTATTTGCTTCGGGCCTCTGGTGAGGGAGGCATATCATGGTGGGAACAGGTCACGTCTTCAGTCAGAAAGCCGTGAGAGAGGAGAGACAGACAGGTCCCACAGCCCCTTTTGAGGGCATACTCCTGAAAGACCTTAAGGTCACCCATGAGGTTCTGCCTCTTAAAGATTCTACCAGTACCACTTAGAGACAAAGTCTTTCTTTCTTTCTCCCCACTCCTCTTTTTTTTATTTTGAGACAGGATTTCTCTGTATAGCCCTGGCTGTTTTAGATGACCAGGTTGGCCTTGAACTCACAAAGATCCACCTACCTCTTCCTCCCCAGCGCTGACATTAAAGGTGTGTGCCACCACCGCTTGGCAGGGACCAGGTCTTTAACACAAGGACCTTTGCGGGACACTCAACCAAGTCATAGCACTGCCCTTCGTTCTCTGATTTGTTCATCCTCCCACTCTTTGGGTTCACTCACCAGTGTTATTCCTGCTGCACCCCCAAACGGGGACTAGTTCCTGACACCTGGAAGATATGCTCGGATCTTTATTTGGGGGTTAAATCGATGAATTCAGAGTTCATAAACTACAGATGCAAGATGGGACATTTGGCGCTTGGAGGTTCTCCCTTGGAAACCCATTGACCTTTTCCATCCCGAATCAACAACCTAACCATATTCTCCATTCATCCCGTTCCGGGTCTGCTGTAAATTGTGACTGTTCTTGGCGCCTCCGCAGACACCTGGCAGTGAGCCGGAAGGTTGGTCCCCCGGCAGCATTCTTCCATTAATGCTTTGTGGTGCAAGAGAGAAACTGAAAGTCAGCTGATCTTTGCCACCAGGTACATGGAGTGTGCACCCCCCGCCCCGTGGAAACCAGCCTGCCATGCCACTGTTGCTGATGTCTGTGAGCCAGCATTGGCCTCTAATGAGTCCCTGTGTTTACTGTGCTGTTTGAATCCCTGGTTCTAGGTGTGTGTGTGTGTGTATGTGTGTGTGTGTGTGTGTGTGTGTGTGTGTGTGTGTGTGTGTGAAGTCATAATAATGTGTTCTTCTTCTAGTACTGTCTTTTCTCTGTTTCTAAGCACCTAGTATGGACCCCAGTGCCTTGTGAATGCCAGGGAAGCTCTCTACCACTGATACTCTGTTTCTACCCCTTGGTTTTTTTTTTTTGTTTTTTTGTTGTTGTTGTTGTTGTTTGGTTTTGTTTTTCGAGACAGGGTTTCTCTGTGTAGCTTGGAGCCTGTCCTGGAACTCACTCTGTAGCCCAGGCTGACCTTGAACTCACAGAGATCTGCCTGCCTCTGCCTTCCGAGTGCTGGGATTAAAGGCGTGCACCACCACCGCCCGGCTACCCATTGGTTTTTTGAGGCAAGGTCTTGCAACATAACTCCAGGCTAGCCTTGAATTTTTTTTAAAGGTTTATTTATTATGTATACAGTGTTCTGCCTGCATGCCAGAAGAGGGCACCAAATCTCATTCTAGATGGTTGTGACCCATGATGTGGTTGCTGGGACTTGAACTCAGGACCTCTGGAAGAACAGCCAGTGCTCTTAACCTCTGAGACATCTCTCCAGCTCCCTTGAATTTTTTTTTTTATGTAGTCTAGGTCATTATTGAACAACTGGTTTCCACCTTGCTGAGATCACACACCCAAATACTTTATGATACTTACGGTAAAAAATCATGCCTGGCACTGGATACATATCCAGCTACCCAGGGCTAAGGAAGTCAGAGATCTTGGAGAAAAGCCTGCTACTACTACTTTCCTAAACCAGTGTTATCCCTAACTACAGTCTAAATATCTGTTTTTATGCCCACAGACCAGTATAGTCCTCACTTCTCTTCAAGGAAACTTCTCTTTGCAACAGACAGAGTCTATTAGAGAAAACCACAATCAATCAAAATGCAGAGTTGTGGAGCCCAGCCCTGAATGATACATCTCCAGCACAACTTCTGCACCTAAGGCTCAGAGATCATTGAGAAGGGGCGTGAGCAGAAAGATCATAAGAGCCAGAGGAACAGGGAGTTTGCTGTGAGATTGTCTTCTGGAAATGTCAGAAACTACACCCATAAAGTCTCACCATCATGACTGCCCAAACATGACCTGAACAAGGACAACAGCAGTAGACATGTTGATGTGGACAGGAGAAAGCCCACAAGGCCTCAAGACTACACCAAGAACTCCAGGCAGTTAAGGAATCCTGAGAATGAGAGAAACAGTCTTCCCCCGGGAAGAGCACACCAACTGGCTATCCAATACCAGATAGTCAGTCCTGAAAATGTATACATACAAGTAACATTATACAGGCTGAGCAGGATGCATTTATGTATGTAAGACTATACACACACGCATACACACACACGCACACACACACACACACAAAACAACAATTATTAAAGAAAACTAGTCGTGAATTTAAAGAGAATGGATGAGGTACAGAGAGGATTTGGAGGTGAGAAAGGAGAAATGTAATTAGAATCTCAAAACCCAACCACATTTAAAAATGAAAAAAGAGATCAGCATCACTAATCAGTGGAGAAATGCAACTCAGAACCAAGAGATACCATCTCCCATCTGTTGGAAAGGTTATTATGAAATAAACAAATAATAAAAAAACATATTATTGTGGGATGATTTATGTCTCCAGTCTGTTGTAACACACATTTCCTTGTGTTTATGTGTTTGCATGTAAAATACAGTAATGACCCTGTGTGAGACAGGAAAACTTAAAAGTTAAGAAATCAAGCACAGAGGTCCTTACTAACAAGGATCAATTTAGTGACTTTCCCACTTTCTTATGATATGAAGGACAGACATTTAGAAGAAGCTGACGTTAGTTCCTGTGGTAGCCTGGAAGGTCCAGGCTTTTCTCAGCATGCTGGGCAGTGGCAGGAAGCTGCTGTCCCAGGCACCTGCCCGTCACCTGGGAGACAACCAGCCCTGTAGGGTGGTGTGCTACAAAGCTGCTCTGTGGGTTATGGTAATGTGGGGTATGCGTTTGGTGCATTGCAGCCTGTGGTATTTTCAGCTTGTTACAAGTTTATCAAGACATTCATCACAAACACAGCAGTGTTTCGGCGGTATAAGGCAGGAATTGTTCTTTTTTATAGAAATATGAGGTCAAGAAGCATGAGCTTCAGGCTGTATTTAACCTGCCTTCTCAAGGGCATTTCCGGTGGCTGTTTATGTCAGGCCATCCTCAATTGGCTCCAAACTTTTCTATGAGCTGTAAACAATTAGTTCTTCACCTCACTGGAAACACATCAGCACTCTTGATTTGTGAACTTAAAATTCTCATGTTTTTGCAGATAGACTGGAAAAGACTAGATAAGATCAGGTTTCACCCAAGGTCATCTACCCTCCTTTATTGCCAAGAATCCACAAAATGAGAGCATTTTCTGAAGGTCACATGACCTCATTAGAAAAAGAGAAAGAGAAATCTCTGAACAATGTCGCCACAAATCTTTGCTTACTCAGGCGATTGGGATGACGAGTGATGCTAGGGAAGTGAATTTGGAAGTCTTCGGAGAGGGCTGCTAAAGGAAGATGCCCTTTCATGGAGCCAGCCCATAAAGTAACAAAGAATTTAGTTAATGCAAACATTTTATTTAATGGGCTTAATTTATGGAGACAAATGGATACCAGCAGGCTGACTGCCCTAGCAAAGCGAATTCCACAGTCCGCAGCTCCTTTGCTCCGCCTGCTCTCTGCTGCCATCTTGGGGCAGGGTGTGTGCAGAAAGAAGGACAGTGAACAGAGAGCTTTTTGCCTTGAAGCAGAATCCTGGCACCCTCAGAGTTCTCTCAGAGAATTTCCCCAGGAACTAGCAGCTCTCCTCTGGTTCCTGCTGGTTTCTTCCCTGGGCTTTGGTCACAAACATCTGCTGATATTTTTTTTTCCAGTTTTATCTTCCTCTTTGCCTGGCTGTTCACATCTTTCTTGATTTCTGTTTATCTTGACCCTCCAAAGCTCCCATCATGCCTTTCGTTGTCTGGTGCAGCTTCTGCTCCTGAGGCACCTGCCTGGAACTGGACCCAAGTTCTGTTGCTTAGCAGCTGGGCAAACCTCCAAAAGTTATTCACTTTCTGTGTCTCCTTTTCCCCATCTGAAAAGTGGTGATCACCATGGTGATTCATACAGTTGTCACGAGAATTTTAATAGTTCATAATACAGTACTCAGTCCAGCGACGACTGAGGAATGTGTCAGCTGTCATCATGATTCTGCCTCACTGGGGCATGAGCCGTTGAAGGACAGTGACATGCACTCCCAGAGAGGCAGGTGACATGACAGCCGAGCGGGGATCTTGAGTCCATAGTACCATCTTGGGTTGCAGGGAACTCTCTACACTCAAGTTGGCTTTACACTACTCCCAAACCAGAGCTGGAGACAAGGGTGCAGGGGTGGGGGTGAGCCGAGATGCTAGAAGATTCTCTGAGGTGCATTAATGATGATGCTAAGCTGGGCTGGAACTTCAGTGATCTGGTGATCTGGACTTGAACAGGATGGCCAGACCTGATGGGATCAGTCAGAGACAGAGGGTCCTCAGACAGGGAGTCTATCAGAGAGAACCCTGGACATTCAGAGAGCACATGGTATCAGGACAGAAAGTATGTCCCTAAGCACCTCACAATGTCCACCGAGGTGACTGGATCCAGTAGCTAACAGAGCCAGCACAGGTGTGTGTGTGTGTGTGTGTGTGTGTGTGTGTGTGTGTGTGTGTGTGTGTGTGCGCTATAAGGATAAGTCCCTTTCTAAAGACACACTGGAAAGGGTGTGTGTGTGTGTGTGTGTGTGTGTGTGTGTGTGTGTGTGTAACATATGTCCAGGTGTGCCAGTGTGTCTATATGTGTATTGTGTGCCTGACTGCCTATATATTGTTGATGAAAACAACTCTTTCTCCAAAGAAAGAAAAAGATAGTTTATTCTGAAGCCAAATTTGAGTGGTTATAGCCCAGGAACACGGATTCATGTTTCCCCAAATACCACCTTCCAACATGGTAAGGATTTGGTTCTTAAGTTTTTATGGCAATGGAACAAAAAGCCATAAATTAAGACACTCTTAAAATACATTGGTGGGAACATCAGGTAGGTGGGTTACAGCAGAGCAGAGAAGTTTGTGTTAGAGGTTTCAGATATTATCTGATGGCATGCTTAGCTTCCAGGTTGGTGGAAGCTAGGGGGTTTGTTAGTGCATCCCTAAACAATTGCATCTGATAGTTACAAAAATGTTAGGTCACACACAGAGGGGCAATGGATGCTGTTAAGGGGGGTACATGCAGCCAAGATAGCTTTTCTCCTTGTCTCAACATTCCAGCTCTCCACAATCATGGACGTTCTCATCAGTCTATCAGCTTTGTAGGCTCTTTAACACAGGTGAGCTGTGGCTTTTCCCCAGGAATCTCAGTCCACAATATACTCATGTGCACTTACCTAGTCTAGGGGGTATGTCTCACTCTGCATCAGCAAGGGCTTTGCCCACAGGTCCTCCCTCCCCATGGTTGAGTATAGAGAGGTTGGGCTGGAGAGATGGCTCAGCCATAAAAGGCTAGGCTCACAACCAAAAATATAAGAGTGTACAGGGGCTTGGGGTTGGAGGCAGAGAGAAGGGGTATGGATCTGAGGTCAGATGCTCTCACTGTCTGTACCACCCAGGCTTTTATCTTTCCAGCCCTAGGTCCCTTCCTAGCCACTCTGCTGAGCAAGCGCCTCAGAATCTTACTCCTAGAGAGGGTGGGGAACTCCATTCAAGGGATCCAGTGACAGTACCCTGTATAATCCCCTGGTGCCAGCTTTCACATACTAAGGAAATGCATGTCCCTTATCTCCTGTGAGAAGGAAGGTTGTGGGGAAGGAACCATAATTTGTTCAGGGCTTTGAATCCTTGGCAATCACCATCCTGTTGGGATTTCGTCATGATTCATCCAGCCGGGATGAGGTTGCCCACTTTACAAAAGGAATTATAGGTTTGGCAAAGTGCAAAAACTTACCAAGACACATGTGGATAGACCTGGGCGTGGACAAGTCTGTGCCTATAGGTAGCATGTGTGAGACTGTGTGTATATATGGTCTGTGTTGTGTGTGCCATATGTTAGTATGTGTGTGTTTATACCTGCGTGCTGTGTTTCAATGTTTGTGTTATGAGTTTATGTGGGTGTGCTGTGTATATGTGTTTGTGCTGTGTGTGTTTTTCTATGTCTGTGCTATGCCTATGTGTCTACATGTATGGCATGTGCATGTATGTGTGGTGTATATATTATTATATGCATACCTGTCACTATATGATATAGTGTGTGTTTGTGGGTGTGTGTACGTGAAGTGTGTGTGTTTGAGCATTTATCTCTGTGGCATCTGTGTGTATGTAGAGTATGCTGACTGATGTTTTGTCAGCTTGACACAAACATGGATATATTTTGTGAGAGGGAATCTTAACAGAAATCACCTCATCAGAATGATCTATAGGCATATATATATGTGTATATATATATATTCTTAATTAATTATTGATGTGGTAAGCTCACTTTGGGCAGTGCCACTCCTGGACAGTTGATACTGAGTTACATGGGAAAACAGGCAGATCAATCCAGTAAACAGCATTCCTCTATGGCCCATGCTTCAGTTCCTGCCCAGCCTTCTCTCAGTGATAGACTGTGACTTTGGAGTGGTAAGCTAAAATAAACCTCTTCCTCTCCACGTTGTGTTTAGCCCCAGTGTTTATCACAGCAATAGAGAGCAGACCAAGGCATAGGGTGTTGTAGAATATTATTTTAAGGTGTGTTACATTTACTTATGCTGTGGAATATTTGTTTAATGATGCAAAGATGTGTTGCATTCTTTTTTTGCTGCATTTGTTTAACTCTGTGAAGCTGTGTTACTGTGCCTGTCTGAAACACCTGATGGTCTAATGAAGAGCTGAATGGACAATAGCTAGGCAGGAGAGAGAAATAGGTGAGGCTGGTAGGCAGAGAGAATAAACAGGAGGAGAAATATGGAAGAAGAAGGAGTAAGAACAAGGAGAGGAGGATGCTAGGGGCCAGCCACCCAGCCACCCAGCCACCCAGCCACCCAGCCACCCAGCCACCCAGCCAGCCCCGGAGTAAGAGTGAAAGTAATTGTACAGAAATAAGAAAAGGAAAAAGCCCAGAGGCCAAAGGTAGACAGGATAATTTAAAGTTAAGAAAAGCTGGCTAGAAATAAGACAAGCTAAGGCCAGGCATTTATAAGTAAGAATAAGCCTCCGTGTGTGATTTATTTGGGAGCTGGGTGGTGGGCCCCCAGAGAGTAAAAGAGTAAAAACAACCAACAACAATAGGGTGTCTGTATGTTTAATTGACCACACTTCTGCCCCTGTGACCTCCCTGGCTCTCAGAGGCCACTAATGTAGTTTCTTTCCAGTGTGTTTTCAGTAGATGGATCACTCTTTTAGCACATGCCATTGGGCAGACTCCATTATCCACAAGCACTGGGCTGCTCTGTGGACACTGTGGATGCTTGGGAACAGGCTGTCTATATGGGCCCTGTGTATACTCCTGTGGGCTTGGAATTCTCAGCTCTCCACCCCTTCGTGGACTAGCTGTGTTGAATAAGGCAGTAGCTTTTGGAACTGTCCTCCTCGGGGACGTGTGTTGCTCAGCAGTCATCCGTGCAGCCCTGAGAGCCAGGTGTTATAAGTAACAGTGAGTCACCATAGAGCAGTGCTCCTAAGAAGCCTGTTCATCAGAGCCTTTCTGCTGAAAGTAGAAAGACTATGAACTGATGCCAGCACTCTGTCTAGCTGTCAGGGATACCACTGCAAACTAACGGGGTTGCATAGATTAGCAGGATGGAGGCTTCTGGAAAATGGTTTGTAGTTCCAGGGTGAAGATTTCCATATGCTTTGCTCTTGGTTTTTATTAGTTACTTAAGGTTAGGTTTAAAAATGTCAGTTTATGGCATGGTGACACATGCCTTTAATCCCAGCTCTCCGGAGGCAGAGGCAGGCAGATCTCTGTGAGTTCAAGGCCAGCCTGGTCTACAGAGCAATGGCAGGCTGGGTGGGGCTATATAGTGATACCCTGTCCCAGAAAACCTTGAACAGCTCTGAATCCTTGCATATGAGTGTATGTGAGTGTAGTTCCTGAGAAAGTGACCCCTGATTTCTGGAGTCTCTCAGGCTAGCGGTAGCTCTGTGAGAAATCCACATACACGTGGGATGGTGGCCTGATATGGGGCCAGGAGTAAGAACAAAGCTTCTGTCTTTAAAAGAAACCAGGACTCTTAAATATCCTATATATTTTAAATGTGGTACAGATATGATAGAGAGCTGCAGGTTTATTCTAAGGGCTGGGGTGCAGGTCATGCTGCCGGCACGTGTGAGGGACGGTGTTTGCTCCCAACAAGCAACACACAAAGACAATTTTTTTCCCCCAGAGGAATTTAGCTGAATAAACTTGAACCATTTATTGTAGAAAATATATAACTTTTGCTTCTTACTTTACATAGAATTTATTTTATACCTAAAAAGTTATTTTTGCCCCAATGTTTTTCCATCTTGAGTAGGTGGTTATATGATTTAATATTTCTAAGTGTGAAGCTGGAGGTTTGGCTCAGTGATAGTGTGTGTGCTTAGCTTGCCTGAGGCCATGGGTTTGATTCCTGGAACCAGGAAAAAAAAATCGAAATATAGCAACGCTTAAACAGTGAATTCCCGCCTCTGCCCCAACCCTATCCCTCTCACACCTAATTACTTCATTCATTTCTTTAAGGGGAAATAGTAATGTTCTCTAAAGCACAGAATCACCTAGGAAGGGACAGACATAGGGACAGAGACAAAGACAGACAGAAAATGAAAGGGCGAGCTATGTGGCCAGTGTAAAATGTGGGATGCAAGCCTGCAGGCCGAACATACAGGCTCAGATAGCGGTCCTGAGTCTGAATTCCACAGGACAGCAGGCTGGAACTCAGATGGGGTTTCTTCCCATGCCACGGTCTGGAAAGGAATTGCTTCTACTTTGGGGAACCCCAGTCTTTGCTCTTATAGCCTCCATCTTACTGGGTGAGGCCCACACTCACTCTGGAGTGAGATCTGCTTTACGTGATTTTACTGTAGATATTAATGAATTCTAAAGAACACTGTCACATCTACCTTTAGACGATTGTATGACTGAGTTGTGCATTATGGCCTGCCCAAGTTGACATGTAAAATTGCCCACAGCTGTTCCTTTCTGAAGCCGAATAAAGGAAGAGCAAATATCCCATCATTCCTTCAGCTTAGCTAAGGAGTTAATGTGCTTTGCCTTCTGCTGGTAGTTTGTTTGGAGATCTTTCTAAACTGGACCCAAGAGCTTCCCCATTTCTTCTGACCCACTCATGGACCATTCTTTGCAGCTATAAAATTTGAATAAGTACGATTACATCAAAGTAAAAAAAATAAAAAGAAAAGAAAACTTCTGCATGGCAAAACAAATAAATAAAACATTTTTTTTCAAAAGCAAACAAACCCCAAAGCTTAATAACCTGGGGAAAATATTTCCAAGTCAGATCACAAACAGTTCATACTTCGTAGAAATGTATTAGAAAGAGACCACAAACATCCAAATCAAAACTGAACATAGACACAGAGCTCACAGGAAGGGAGATGTAAAAGACCTTAACCACGTGAACACTGGAGACTTCCTATGGGACCAGAAATTCCAGGGACAGCATGGAAATACCAAATTTTACCCAACTCCCCACCAGCTAGGTAACATAGTCTTCTTTGTGAGGCTGTAGGGACACAGACACTCTCGTACTTTGCTAGTAGGGGTATAAATGGAACAGCCCCCAGGGGGAGAACTTGGCAGGGTTTAACCAACTGTAAGTTAATTCACAGTTCAATTCAGGAGTCTCCATTGTGGGATTTGATCTGAAAGGCAGGCCTGTGCTGGGAAATGGGACCTCATCCCAACAGTACATGAGATACAGAAACCCCGGGGTCCATCTTGAGGAAGCAATTGATAAACTATGACACAGCTAGGTGGAAATCCCTTATTGGGCAATATTTTAAATGGAAAGCATGCTCTGGGGCTGTAGATATATAAACGACAGGTGTAGAATGCACAACAGTGCCTTCACCTCGCCTTACAAACATGCATGTATGATCCCCGAGTTCTTCCCTCGTCTCCACCTTCATGGTACCTCAATGATTCTCTTTACCCTCTCCTAATCTACACAGCAGCTGGGATCTGGACAACTTCTGCTCTGTGCAAGGCATGTCAGAGGGCTGGAATCTGCTGCAGCATTCAGGGGATGGACTGGCCTTAACTTGTAGCAGACCCCTTTATGGGAGTAAGGGCCTAAGTGAGCTTCATGAAAGACCCAAATAAGACCCCATCAGCATGTTGCCTTGTCTCATGTAGGAAAAAAGTGAAAATGTTGCCTTTGGCCTGCGGATCTTGCCCAAGCTGTTTGCTTTTCTGATGCTGTCCTACATTCTAGCTGTGGCCCCCTGGCAGTTTCTGGAAATATCTGAGATGTCCCCCTGTGGTTGGAATATGCTTCCTGACCCTTCCTCTTGTCACAGGGGCTCCCAGTCCCAAGTGTGCCACCCCCTTTTCTGATGGCCCTCACCCACCCCTGCCCACACAACCTGTTTGTTTCCTCCATAGTACTCGACACTAGATTTTTTAGGAATGTGGGCGTATGTATGTATTGTGGATGCGATTTAATTTGCAGATCCGGGAGAGAGTCTTCCATCCCCACTGGGCTCAGTCTGCTGCAGACCAGTTCTGGTTCAGTGTGCCTGTGGCACCTGCATCCTGACCCGTTCAATGCCCATCAACCTCCTAAGGCCTCTGTCTCCACAGCTGAGCTGTGCCAAGAGCCTTGTATCTTCATTCCCTGCTCGGTATGTGGCTGCAGACGTGTCCCTGACTTCACAGCGGAAGAATGAGCCGAGAGATGGTCAGAAATGCAAGGGAAGGCATGATCAGTGAAGCAAACCCCTCAGTGCAGGCGGCAGAGGGAGTGTGGAAGAAATGAGGGACTCTAGATTTCAGCTGCACCTCGGTGGGAAGCTTGAGAAAGTGTGATGAGCTGACCCCAAGAGTGCCTTGACTTCTCCACCTCTCCTCAGAGTAGTTCAGAGTTCTTCTCTACCCAGGCCTCTCTGGATGGATGGAGTGCAAGTCCTGTGCCACGGAAGCTGGTTCTGGCCGGATCACTAACATAAATCTGTGAAGCATTAGACTCAAAGCAGGAGCAGATAGTAAACAATGCACTGTGCTTTTCCCGTGAGCCGTTCCCAGCTCTGGAGGCTTTTACAACCCTTTTCGTTTTTACTTATTTTATGTGGCGGGTCACAACACAAGGCAGGGAGTTGGTTCTCTCCTCCCACCTTGTTGCAGCAGAGTCATTTTCTCTGCTGAGCTGCATGGTTCAGGTTAGCAGACCCACAAGCTGCTGGCTGATTTTTACTGCCTCTCTTCTTGCCTTAGGCATGCTGGGGTTTTTAACATGGATTCTGAGGATCAAATTCAGGTCGCCAGGCTTACATGACAGGCGCTTTCCCCATGAGCTGTCTGCTCAACCAGTTTGTTTTGTTTTGGGTCCTGGAAATGGAACCCAAAACATTTCTCACACATGGCATTCCTCAGCCACATTACCAGATCCTCACTGTTGTCTTTTTATTATTTTTTCTTTAATGTATTAGCAACATTTCCATTCACAAATATGGTTGGGTGTGGTAGTTTGAATGTAATTGGCCCCCATAAATCCATAGGGAGTGGCACTATTGGGAGGTGTGGCCTTGTTAGAGGAAGTGTGTCACTGTGGAGGCGGGCTTTGTGATCTCCTTTGTTTAAGCGCCGCTCAGTGTCACAGTCCACTTCCTGTTGCCTTCTGATCAAGATGTAGCCAGCACCATGTCTGCCTGTGCACCGCCACGCTCCCTGCCATTGATGATAGTGGACTGAACCTCTGAAACTCTAAGCAGGCCACTCCAATGAAATGGTTTTGTTTTATAAGACTTGCTGTGGTCATGGTGTCTCATCACAGCAATTGAAATCCTAACTAAGACATTGGGGGATGTGTTGAAAGGTCCTGGTGGTTTCCCAGGATCATATATGCTTTTGATAAAAGTTTCGGTATGAGAATCGCCACAACCTGTAAGCCTCTTCATGCTGAAGGTCATCGCCACTCTTCACAGTCTCTGCTGCCTACCTTTCTTCATTCTCACCCCAGTCAGTGACTCAAGTTTCCCAAGGAGGCTGCTAACTCGTGTAATCAGAAAATACTGTACCATTCTCCTGAAGTGCCCTCCACGAGCACCCTGCCCACCTCTATCCCTCCACAAGTCCTCCTTTCTTACCACCACCTTCCAGGTGTCTTTACACCCTGCTCAGTGCCTACCCTGTTCCTCTGAGTCTGTCAGCTGGCACCTGACGAGTCGGCAACACCCTCTGTGTGGCATTTCATCGCCGGGCTCTGTGTGGTGCCCATGCTGACATGTTCTTGCAGTCAGTCTGCTGTGGAGTAATCCTCCTGTGCACTGTAAAGATTTGTCTCTTGAATTGGTTTAATAAAACACTGATTGGCCAGTAGCTGGACAGGAAGTATAGGTGGGGTGACCAAACGAAGGATGATGGGAAGGAGAAGGGCAGAGTCAAGAGTTGTCAGAAGACACAGAGGGAGTAGGAGATGAACATGCCGTGCTAATAAAGGTACCGCCACATGGTAAAGCATAAATAAAAATTAATTTAAAACGTAAGAGCTAGTAGGTAATAAGCATGAGCTGTTGGCCGAGCATTTACAATTAATATAAGCCTCAGGAATGGTTATTGGCAACAGGTGATTGGGACAGGAAATATCCGATTACATATGACATTCCAACACGGGGCTGAGATTTCCACATAGAACCTGATAAAGTTTAAAAAAGGATTCTAAACACATAAAACATGGAGTCAAAAGCAGCTTCTTAGTAACCATCTTTTCTTGGGTAGGCTCTGTTTGCTGGCACTGAGCAGAGGCTTGACTCCTTTAAGATGTGGCTTCTTGGCTCAGTACTAGCAGCAAAAAATGGGCAGCTCTTTTAAGAGCCCTGCTGCCAAATACTTATATGGTGTTTATGGCATGCTACTTGGTGGTGGCATGGATCTAGAAACTTGCCAGAGTTGAGGTGGTAAACATGGTTCCCAGAGCTGACAGTAAACATGCCTCCTTCGCGAGACTAGACTCTCAGGGTACCGAGGGGGAGGATCCAGCACCAGCATGCCATGATCTAAGTTATTTAGCAGTTTATTTGCTCAGACAGAAAAGGTTACAGATATGTAATAAAGACAGATTCAAACAGAAAAAAACTCTAAATAGGTTACAGTGTGTTTAAAAATATATGTAGGCTTGGGAGAGAAAAGAAAAGGGGTAAAAAAAAGTCCTTAAAAAGAAATAGATTAATAAAAAATATGATAAGCCACATAAAGATGGGAAATACATAAACAGTCTGGATCCTGTATGTTATTGTGTTGTCTTTAAATTTTATGATTGCTAAGGAAAGAATGACAGCCGATAAGACACACTGAAATATGAAAATTGCTGTATTAAACCAACCTATATATTTTAAAAATATCTTGACTTCAAAGTTTAAGTCAAATTATATGTTACTTTGAGTAAGAGGTTCTGCTTATCTTTGCACAGGAAATGAGAGGCTCTGGACTCATTCTGGGTTAAGAAAAATCAGGTTTGATTGAGGAAGACTCCCTAAAAAATCTCTGACAGGAACGTATGGCCCAGATGATCCAATGTTTTAGAGCTCCTCTGTTACAGTTTCCTCTGAGTTCTGCATCCAGAACAGCTTCAGGGCTCCTGGCTGAGATGATCCAGCCTCACAGACTACTCCAGTCAGGACTTGACCATAATCCTAAATTTTCTCTGGACCCCTAAAGAATATCAGCACCCCCATTCAACAGGAAGTAGTCTAGAGAACTACACCCACATTTCCAAAAATAATAATGAATGTTTGTCATCGTTTAGGGGGGTTGCTTGCAAGCTGCTATTGGTAATAGGAAAAATGCTGAACAGAGGAAATTAGATTCAGGGATCTCATTCTAAAAAGAAGAATGGGGGATATAGAAATAGGATAAAAGGGTAAATTATTGAATCTACTTTTAAACCAAAAAGGCAACTTCTAGTCTTAAATATTTTATAGTATGGATTTTGGTTTATTGATACAAATTTAAAATTAATTTTGTTATATTGTATGTGTATTTCTACTCTTGTTTGAGGTATTGTGCTTATGCAGCTCATTTAAAAATGTATAATTAAGAAATACAGATTAATAATCATCTATAAGAGTCAAACTTATAGTCATGTTTGCTGTGGGATGGTCTGTATGTCAAATGTGTTGCTGATTAGTCAATAAATAAAACACTGATTGGCCATTGGCTAGGCAGGAAGTGTAGGCGGGACAAGGAGGAGAATAAAGCTGGGAAGTGGAAGGCTGAGTCAGAGAGACACTGCCAGCCGCCACGATGACAAACAGCATGTGAAGATGCCAGTAAGCCACGAGCCATGTGGCAAGGTATAGATTAATGGAAATGGATTAATTTAAGCTGTAAGAACAGTTAGCAAGAAGCCTGCCATGGCCATACAGTTTGTAACCAATATAAGTCTCTCTGTGTTTACTTGGTCGGGTCTGAGCGGCTGTGGGACTGGCAGGTGAGAGAGATTTGTCCTGACTGTGGGCCAGGCAGGAGAACTCTAGCAACACATGTTAGCTATGTTTACAAGGTCATAAACATATATTTAGGTAGATAGATGATCTTCAAACACTTCAAAGACCTACAGAATATGGCATTTAAAATGTTTTAATAACTTAGGCTTTTCCTGACAGTGAGACATGTTTGCTCCTGGCAGCACCAATCTACTTCTAAAGAGGATGATGGGCATCAAAGAAACTCCTTAGGGAGTTTGCTTCCTTTGTGGCAAAGCTAGCCATTAGGGCAAGAAACTGCCCTTGCCTTGACTGCTGACAGTACCCTTTCCAAACTGGACAAGGAGGATGCAAGAAAGACAACTGCTGAATTTTACCAAGACAAGGTAGGGCAATCCTTCAAAATTCCCTGCTTCACAGGAAAGTCTGTTAGACATGCTAGGCCTATAGGCCAAAGTTGGATGCCCCAGTGTTGCAGAGGAACTTTGGGTGACTTTCCAGGCAGCCTGATGTCCCTATCATTAGGTAACATTTCACCCTTCTGGGGTCTTTGATGGAGTTGAAGACTAAATAGTTATTGTAGTTTTCCTTAGTTATAATAGAAAATAAATAAGATATAAAATTTGAGACTCACCAAGATAAAATAGATAACTAAGTATTTTCTCTAATTTTGCCAAATGCAAATGGATTAGATAGTGTTACTATAATTCTTAATAACTTTTTGTTATATATAATCTTACTATGTTAAAGTTAAAACCTTCCTTTTAAATTTAGACAAAAAGGGGGAAATGCTGTGGAATAACCCTCCTGTACACTGTAAAGATTTGTTACTTGGATTGGTTTAATAAAACACTGATTGGACCAGTAGCCAGGCAGGAAGTATAGGTGGGGTGAGACCAAACTAAGGATGATGGAAAGGAGAAGGGCAGACTCAGGATTTGCCAGCAGATGCAGAGGGAGCAGGAGATGAACATGCCATGCTAATCAAGGTACTGTCACATGGCAAAGCATAAATAGAAATATGGGTTAACTTAAAATGTAAGAGCTAGTTAGTAATAAGCCTGAGCTATTGGCCTAGCATTTATAATTCATATTCAGCCTCTGAGTCAGTTATTTGGGGTCAGGTGGTTGGGACATGAAAATATCCATTTATATCAGTCCATTTGTCAAACTCCTGTTTATCCTGCAGAACCCAATGAGATATCATCCCTGACCCTGAAATGCACCACAAAGTGAGGTATACTTCTTGGTTTGGATTCTGGTTCATTTTGCTAATGGATGAAGGTTTCTCCTTTATTCTTACCTTCTTGAATGAAAGAATTTAGCTGAGAGACAGAGACAGCAGCAGTTGAAACAGAAGTTTATTTAGTAAATCAAAACAAAGCATGTACTGCTGGGGAGACTGCAGTGGGAGATCCAGGAGGAGGAGGATTAACAGCCCATTGGATCCTATGTTGTGGGTTTTGGAGAAGTTTCTTATGAATATTTATGAAGTGGGTGGTGTATCCCTTAAATCCTAACCCTTAATGTGGACTTGCTTTCCATTTTAGGATCTTTCTTCCCATGTTCCTCTTGAAATAGCTAACAAAGAGGGTCAAAATCATACTGTAAATGGTATGTTATGATGAACCTGGACTGTCTTGAGGTCATAAACTTTGCTAGTGCACATAACCTACAATTGGGGAAGTGCCCTGGTGTCGTTTTCTGATGTAGGAGGAATACCCTAACTATAACTTCAAGCATGCTTCACCACAGAGGGACGTTTTGACTGTTGAGAGACAGTGTCCTTGGGTCCCTCACATCTAACTTCCTGCCCAACCAGGAGACAGCTAACAAGACCCAGCTGCCATTTTCCTTGGTCTCTAATATCTGCCCCCTCCCCCCCAACCCCATTGCAGTTTTGCCCTCATTTTGTGCAACATTTCAGAATTCTGACTATTTGCTCTCTTCCTCTGGGTATACCCGATGGCCAGATTTCTTCAATGTGGTTTTATCTTGCAGCAACTTTGAAACAACCCTTAAGGAAGCTTTGTTAAATACTAGTGCTTTTTTAAAAGCCCTAAATATCTTGACCTCATACAAACCCTAATCTGAAGCTAGCTAGAAAACCAGAAATTAATCAAATGTAATGTCCTATGGCAAAAACATTCAGTTTGTGACTCCACCTGAAGATGATGGGAAGTCCACGGGCCTTGCATCAGGTCCCTCTGCAGTGCCTTGCTGTCATATTTTCGGGTGTTGCTGGGACCACGTTTCATGTAGCAGTTTATTAAACAGCAGCATTTCATATATTAATGAGTGACTTTGTAGCAACAGGATTGCATGCCTTACAATGATGATTCTTTATATTTGAAAACCTCCCTAATTAGACATCTTTTTCTGCAAGTCAAAAGATGTAATTTATCTTGCAGTTATGCATAAATTGGAGCACTGCTGGGTGCCACTGCCATTGTCATTAAAACATTATTTGGTAAATTAGATCTGTATTTAGTTCAGATCTAATGATTGAAATATTGTTGTGACAGATAGCAGAGGAAGGCTGAGTGCTCCCCTGTGTGGATTCTCTCACTGTCATATCATGTCATAGCTCTTCTCCACATCTCAACTCTACAGACCCTCCCAGAAAAGCCTGGGTCCTCCTGTGGGCTCTCACATCTCACTGATCTGTCCACATGAAAAACCGTGTGCATTTTCCATCTCTGCATCCCCAGCCTTTCAAACCTATTCTAATTCTTCCTTCTGGATTTCCTTTTTCCTTCATGAAAAAGCCTTCTTAGAAGGCATAGTCCCCAGACTTTGACCCTCACTGGCCCTTTCCAGTTGACATTGGAACTGCATGGTTGGCCGAGCCTATTGGGCATCAGCTAAGACCCTTCTGCAACTGGGCAGCCAAACATGGTTGGGCTGAACCAGAAATGCAGCTCCAGGATGGAAGTCTCTTAAGGGAATGGACTTTCCATAGCTGATCAATTAAGACCAGGTGTGATCCTCCTTTTGAGGATGGCAGAACCCCAGGGGCAATGCAAACACACAGGAAGACTAACTGATTCCCAGTGTTCTGTGACCCCAAAATGTAGAGGACTGGGCCAGGTAGGCTCCAAGGCTTAGATGTATCAGCTGACAATTGAAATGGAATTGAATGTACTGTTTGCTGGGAATCAACCATTTTGACACTGTTTTATCCCAGCAATAGAGAAGTAACTAAGACAGTGTTTGTCGAAGTCACAGATGGCCAAGTAAATGGAGAGGGTCGGGGCCTATGAAGCAAAGGGAAAAAATAGCTGTGGTGTCTCCTTACTTCTGGGGCAGCTTCCTATGCAGCCATCCAAGAGAAAGGTCCTGCTCCATGGGGTCAGTTCGTACCTGCCTGCTGTCTTGGCCTTGTCTCCAAGTCCTGTCTCATGCAATGACCACCCTTCTGTTTACTCCATAGGTCCAACAGAACAGAGGTACTTGTTTCTTTCTTTCTGGTGATGGATTTGATGCCAATGTGGCCACAGCCATTGGTGATGGACCTTGCTATGGGTTTGTGGTGGTGCTTAGTCCTGCAGTACCTCCTCCATGTAGGAACTGTGTGTGTGTGTGTGTGTGTGTGTGTATGTGTGTACTATATGAGTTTTTATAATATACCCACATAGTCCACATATATGTGTGTGATTTGTGTTATTATATATGATAGATTACATATAAACACATACAGGAGCCTCCACATATTTGTACCTTCTACCTTCTGTAGACAGAATAATAGAACTCTTTATATAGCATTTACATTGTATTAAGTCGTCTAGAAATGATACAGAATGTATAGGAAGACGCAGATGAGTTCTATGCAGTTAGGACATTATTCTGTGTGAGGGACTTGTACATTCCTAGACTTGGGTGCCTTTGGCAAGTGGGATGTCCTGGGACCAGTCTTCTGTGGATACAGGTGAAGGATTGGGCACACACGCAGGCACACTCATAGAAGCAAACCCCACCTCAAGAAATCCTTGTAAAATGAGTGGTATGATGGCTTTTGTTGGACAGATAAGGAAAATGCCTCCCTTGGAGGTTGAATTTTATGGTTTTATTAATGTCAACACAGCTATGAAATGTCACAGTATACTATTTGACAGCACAGGCTCTGGGGTGCTCGGGTAGATATCCCAGCTGTATGCCTGGAGGCCACTTTGGGATCAAACATCATTTACTGTCTCTCTGTTCTTTAGTTTCTCATTGGTAACATGAGACAGAACATCATGGTCAATTATAAAAGCTGATCAGTTTAAGAGGGCGCTCAGGTAGGCATGGTGTGTGGTTAAACCTTCAGTGTCGTTGACTGTTATGAATCTCTGGGGTTGAGCTCAACACTGAGCATCTAGTCACAGGTACCGTGAACACTGACTGTCCCTTTGACCTCATGCTCCAACAATTACTGCTAGTGTGTGCCTCTCTCTCTATTAGTTGCTTCCTTGTCACTATGACAAATACTGACAGAAACAACTTGAGGGAGGAAAGGTGTACCTTAGCTCGTGGGTTCAGAAGGTCCTGTCCATGGTCACTCAGGCGGAACATCATGGTGGCAGAGAGTACAGGGTGGAGAGGAACTGTTCACTTCCAGTGACCTGCTTCCTCCAGCCAGGTCCCACTTCCCAAGGTCTCCAGAACTTCCAAATAGAGCACCACTGGTTAGGGACTAAGCTTTCAAACTACAAGCTTGGCAGGAACATTTCAGGTTCAGATCATAACAGCGGATGCCTGTGGAGCTCACCAGAGTCTCCCTTCCCTGTAACCAGTCCTGCAGCAGGGCTGGCATGTGGGAGACTTAGCCCAAGTCAGCTCCCTCCCATTCCAGCTTCAGTGGGGTTCTGAGGGTTACAACCATCCAGGTCGCTGTGTTCCCACACACATCCACAGAGAGGCCTTTCAGTGTTCTGACTTTATTTTAAATGGAAATGGATTGACACTCCCCACAGTACTCCAAGCTTTATACTTTCAATTAGTATTTGCATAATCATCCAAGTCTATCAATGGGGATCTGCGATTTGGTCTTAACAACTGTGTAATGCTTTTCTTTGAAGTCTGCAAGAAATTCATAGTCTCAAATTAATTTTCCTTGCTATACATAAATTAAATTTTTTTTCCTTAACAAAAAGATAACCAAAATAAAACTTCATTTGCAGTAAACAAGTGAGCAGGCAACCTCAGACCTGCAGTTCTGAGCATTCTGCAGGATATCTTGGGGGAAGGGATCGATAGCAAACCTTGCACCTGCTGGAGGCAAAGCGAGTATGAGCAAAATGGAGGCATGTATCCAGCATAGATGGAATGACCTTGGCATTTCTTGGTAAGGAGATGGGGGCAGGTTGGTTTCATTTAGTCCCTTTCCTTCCATGTGCTGACATCTGGACTCTGGGAGCCAGCTGTGAGATCAAGGAGAGCTGTCTCCTGTCCTGCTGAAATGAGAATGACCTGGGCTTGAAAAGAGGCTTCGAGGGCACAGAGTCTTGTACACAGGACAGTGATGAGCATGCAGTACAGTTGGATACAGGTTAGGGTCCTTACTTACTTTTATATTTCAGTGTGTATTGAACCAGCAGAGAAACAAAAGAGGCAGATCTCAGGCTGTGTGGAGGATGCTTTGTCTCAGCTGACTCTAAGGAGATACAGGCTGGCTAGAGCAGGAACACTTGAGCTGCAAGAGCTGGCTCTGGCTGCAACAGATAACTTCCATCCCTACTGATTCAAAGAGCCCACGTTTCCGCGACATCTTTGATGCCTCCTTGGAATCAGAGCCACGGAGCCCATCCATGCCTTTAGAAAATCATTTCTGTTATCTGTTTGACTCCCACTTTGGAGTAGAGTCCTGCTCGATCTTTGAGCATTGCAGGAGTGTGCTCTGGCTCCCTGTCCTTGCCACCTTCCTTGGACAGCTGTTAGGAGAGTGAACACGGGATACTTTTCTGCTAGGTAGCAGCACTGTGTAAGATGTGCTTTGGCAAAGGTCCTGCAGTCCTTTGTAGTGAGAAGCTATATTAATCCCACTTGATTGTTAAAAAGCATCCCTAATGGAATTTCAGTTGCACTGCAGCCCCTGGATAAACCTGCCTAACTCTGTTAAAAAGTCTGAGATGAAAACATATTTCACTGACAGAGAGCTGAGCTTTAGTTTTCTGTTGTGGATATAAACTACCCTGAAATGCAGCAACATTGAACAGCTACATTTTTATTTTGTTCATGATTTTGTGATGGAGGAATTTAGGAAGGGCACAGTAGAAACATTTTACTTGAGACTACAATTCCCACAGATGGCTGGGACATTTGGACTGGGGCCCTAAGTTTGGGGTCATAGTTCTGACTATTGGTCAACTTTCTTGGTTCTCCATGGCATGTCTCCTGGGGCTATATATTCAAGAAGACTCTTGTTATGGATTGGATCTTAAGCGTCCCTCAAAAACACATGTGTTGAGGTTTAGTCCCCAGTGCAGCAGAGCTCAAAGGTGGGGCTTTGGAGTGTGATTGGATTATGAGGGATCTGACCTCCCTTGATGGATTTAGAGCTTAATGGTGTGTAGGAGGTGATAGAGACTATGGTTAGTGGAATATACTTGGAGAAGGGCAGTCACTGGTATGGGTCCTTGGAGGGCATGTCTGGTCCTGAGTCTCCCTCTCTCTTCTTTATGACTAAATGATTTGAGCAGCTCTTCTCTACCCAATACTCATTGCCACCAGCCCAGGAAAACGTGGAGCCAAGTGACTTTGTACTGAAACTCTGAGCTAGTTTAGTAAAAGTCCTTTCCTTATGGACGTTGTCACAGTGGCTGAAAGTTGACAGGCACAGCTGTTCCTCTCACACACTGCAGCAAGACAGGATGCAGAAGCGGAAGCAGCTACCCCACCAGCTTGCGATCTCTGTGTGGCCTTTCCGTGTGGCTGTTTGAGCTGTCTGTGGAGTGTGCCCATTTCACGATGTCGTGCCTGTTACATGGCATCTAGCTTCTCCTGGGGTGAGCTTGGGCCAAAGCTGCCTGGACCCTTCTGACTCATCTTTCTGCTTGAACATCATCTCGAGTACATTCTCTTGTTCAAGCAAGTCACAGAGGCTGGCCCATATGCACAGGGTGGGAATTAGACCTTCCTGCTCGACAGGAAGGGACGCTACCTCTAATGTTCTACAAAGAGCTCCTTTTAAATCCCAACTTTAAAGTATTTTAATACCCTCAGATGCGGTTCAGCGTAATGTCCTGCTTTAATATTTAATATTTTGCTCAAATGTTTCACATGATGGCAGAGACCATTTCATCCTGGCTCTTAAGATCTTCAAACTGTCAAGACGTGCCCCTCAGAACTGATGTGTATGAGAGGAGAAACTGCTCTGAATGAATGACTGTCTTGGAAAACGCTGCTGCACATTTGGGTAAAGCATTCTGTCCTGCTGGTGACAGTCATCTGGTTTCTAGCAAACGGCTGGAGCTGCTTATAAGCAATGGTCACCCTAATATATGACAACCGTAACATCTGCCCTGGGGTTTCTGTGGTTGTTTTCTGGGTGACTGTGTTCCAAGAAAGTTGTTGCAGTGAACCACAGATTGTGCAGGGTAAGCAGCAGAAACTTCCTTGTGTCTCAGTGCTCTGAAGGCTGAGGCCTGAGATGATGGTGTTGGCAAGGTTGCTCCAGGAAAGAGCCCTCTTCAGGACCCTCTACAAACTCAATGGTTTGATGGCACACTTTTCTTCTTTGGTTCAGAGGCACGTCACAATGTTCTTCGCCCTTCTGGTGGCGTGGCATCCTCCTCCTGTGCATGTCTGTCTGTTCAGTTCTCTTCTTTGCATAGGACACCGTTGGATTGTATCGGGCCCCTTCTATTCTAGTACAACTCCGTGTTCATGGATACTGGCTGCAGTGGTCTTCTGTTTAAAAGGCCATAGTCGAGGTCTTGGGGATTGCGGTGCCAATCTATGAATTTCAAGGGAGACAAAATTCAACTTACGAAATAGGATTGCCATTGAAAATTAATAATTTTAATTTTTCCTTGGGAAATAAGAGAAAGCAGATAAAGCCACAAGAATAATTTAATACTAAAAATAAATACAAATCAGGACAGAAGGGTATTATAGTGAAGAGAGTAAGGTCATCGAATTGTAATTTTAATGCATTTTAGCGCAGGTAGCTGTCCATATGCCCTTCAAGACCAAGTGCCCTGGATGGAAGTGCATGTATTTTTCACCAAGGGTAGAAGGAGGAGGTGGTTCTCTGTGCTGTGCCTCCAGATAGCTGTCCAGGCTGCCCCCAGCACAGGGCTCAGTTGACAGTTACCCTTTCCTTCTTCTGAGACTAATGGTTCCCATGTAAGAATCCTCACTGGCCCTTCATGGACCCATCTTCTCTGGGCTCAGATCTCAGGAGTTGCATACACTTGTATAGAGGTTTAAGAGTAACTGTGTCATAATGGTTATTTAATTTAGATTATGAGTCATCTGTTCTCTTAATTATGTATGTGAGAGCTTATTCATAGCCTCTAAAATTTTTATTATAATTTATTTAGTTAATGAAAGCATTGTAATTGTACATATTTGTATGACAGTATCATTTCAATGTGTGCCATGTATAACAGCATTGAGGATAACCAGAATATATATTGCCTTAAGCATCATGTCTTTGTGTTGAGAACATTCAGCATCCTTTCTGTTAGCTATTTTAAGTGTAGTTGTTGTCACTGAGGTTTTCCCACTGTGTTAGGGAATGGGAGTCACTCATCCTATTCCAGGGCACTTCTATGCCATTGTTTGTCCTCTCTCTGTACCCCCTCACCACCTTCTCCAACCCAGCAATCACAGTTCTACTCTCCCCTTCAATGAGATCAGCTGAAGTCAGGTGTGACCACTCCCCTGGACTCTTCCTGGTTTCCCAAGATGGTATGAACAACCATTTAGTGGTGTCCCCGAGGGTCTGAATCTCACTGCTTCATCCTCAGCCGTTGTCTGAAAGGGACATTGGTGGCCTGCCCCCTCCATCTCTCTCTCTCTCTCTCTCTCTCTCTCTCTCTCTCTCTCTCTCTCTCTCTCTCTCTCTCTCTCTCTCTGTCTCTGTCTCTGTCTCTGTCTCTTCTCCCCCCAGGGTCTCACACTGTACTCCAGACTGGTGTGGATTTCCTATGTAGAGGCTGTCCTTGCTCTTCCTGCCTCCCAGAGCTGGGATTACAGGTGTGAGCCTCCACATCAGGCTTGGGATTTCCTGTTTCCTTTCATCTGTTTTTCTCAGGGTGAGAAGACGTGTCCAGCAGCTTTCTCTGACCTCTGTGTGAGCCTCACACTGGCATACATTTTACTAAGGTGCATTTTATTTTGTTTGTTAGTAGTGTTATCCTAACAAGAAGTAGATTATCACCTTGAGTGTATAAGTTATTGGCATATGTTATTTGTGCGTTAGTGTCTCTGAGCCCTTTATCCCCATCCAGTCCTTACAGAGCTGATAGCTGACAGTGTCAGACAAGCTTAGTGAAAATGCAGTTGTGTTTTGGGGCAATGTCACGTTCCTCTCCTTAGACACCCACTCTCCAGCTCTACTGCTCAGGTGGATTAATGCCACAGGTGTAATGAGAGGGAAAACGGGACTTTTGGTTCTTCAGGCACCAACCCCCATTCCCAAGATCCCTGAACTACCAGGAGCTTAAAGCATGAATGGTTTGTTTCTGGTCTTGGGCAGTTCTGCCACCATGGGAAGATGGCACTTACAAAGGTGAATAGCTTGTCTTAGCCAAGCTGCTCAGCTTGTTGTCTTGGTATGTTAGCACCACACCGTCCCTGCTGTCACTGTTGGGTGTGAGTGGGCCAGTGTTCATGATGTACGTTCATGTATGTTAACAACACACTGTCACTGATGGGTGTGGCTGTGTCAGTATTCATGTTGTACATTCATGTTCAGATGCCACCTGGGAACCTTCTGGTTACATAGATTGTTCTTAGGATGATGAGATGCCCAGCCTGCAATGCTGGGTCTTTCTTGCATGCCAGAAGGCAGATGCCAGCTAATGATCAGCATGCCCCTCCTGCAGACTGAGAAGCAACCCCCCCTTTGGTGATGCTGAAAACCATGCTCTAACATTTTTTTCTTCCTATATCAAGCAGGAAAACATTACATGAAACCCATTCATTCTGACTGGAACTCATCTCCTGTGTAAATTAATTTGATTCAGGGATAGAATCAGGGCAGTGACAGCTTACTGGCATGCTGTAAGTGTTGTGAAAGCACAGTACTTGTGCCCAGCCCTGCGGATATGAGCAGCCAGTATCCACTTATTTATAAAAGCAGCTTATAGGGAGGTGAAGTGTGACTGTGGGAGATATTTATGCTCTATGATTGCTGTTTGGACTTCTAAAATACACTTCATCTTTTAAAATAGTTTCACATTTATGGAAAACTTGGGTGGCTGTCTAAAGAATACATGTTTCCCTCATTAGTGGCCTCTTGGATTTGGACAGTCCATTTATGAAAATTAATGAGCCAGTGCTGATGCAGTATTATTAATCCAAACCCATAGTCTACTCACATTTCTTTAGTGTATACCCAGATCTCACCCAGGATGCTACATGTTAGGAGTTGAATCTGATATGACCCCCATAGACTCGTGTATTGAACACGTGGTCCCCAGCCGAGACACTGATTTGAAGGTTATGGAGTCTGGGAATTGGGGTCAGTCTAGGAGTAGGTAACAAGGGGCAGACTTTTGAAGGTTATACCCACTCCTAGCTCTGGCCTGCTTTCCGGTCCTCCCTGTGAGGAGTCTCTACAATATACTCCCTCCCTCCTCCTCCAAGATCTGAGCTGTTCCCACCAGGATGGACTGAATCCCTCCGAAACTGTTGAGTTCAAACAGATCTTTCTCTGGAGTTGTTTCTGCCAGGCATCCTGTCTCAGTGATGTGAACTGTAAATTATACTTTCATTATGCCCCTCCATTGTGTCTCCGTATATTCTCTTGGCTGTGACCTTGGCAGTCTTGGAGAGTACTGGTCAGAAATTTTGGAGGATGCCTCCCTCCCTCTCTTTTTAGAATCTTTATGATATTTGTCTGCTGTATTTGGTGGTGTTTGGAGGCAGAAGACTGCAGGGCAAAAGGACATTCTCATCCCGTCATTCCAAGGGTTCATAGTGTCAAGGACCACTGCCACCGAGGCAGTGAGTGGCACTCATAGTTCTCTAGGAAAAGCTAACCTCCCTTCTCACTGTACTTTTTTGGAGGAAGTCCCTATGTTCAGCCCTTACCTGAGGCATGAGGAGTGACCTTCCTCTAGCCTGAGGATGAAGGATCTGCCTAAGTTATTTGCAATTCTTCTGCTTGTGAGATTTCTTTCTTCATTGTTTATTTCCACATTTATTTACTTTTACAAATAAAGATTTATAAATCATTACTTAATGTTTCTGTTGTATTCCTTATTTATTATGTTGCTGAAATTATTTCTGTTCCGCTTCTGTGTCACTTAAATACAACCCCAGCATTGTGAGGCTTTTGTTGACTTTTGTCTTTTTTTTTTAATAGTGTTGGACCTCACCTGTGCTAGGTAAATGCTTTCCCACTATTCTGTATTCCCAACCCATCTCATCATTTCTTTACTTTCTGCTCATCTTATGTTTCTCACCTGGTTTCTGAGCAAATCAGCCAGTTCTCCAAGGAGTCTGGATTCTGGATCCCTTTTGTTGGAGAACGGTATTGGGAAATCTGGGTGCTGGGCTATTAGTACTTTTTGAGTTCTTTGCTTCTAAGTTTCCTCCCCACAAAATATGAAAATACATATGTCTATCAATGTGTATATACGTATGTGTTTTGCAAATGTTCTTGTTAGTAGCCACCTGTATCTATAGGAATACCTAAGCGTGAGTTTGGAGTGATGTCATGAGTGACAGTCTGTGCCACATGATCATCCTAGCCTCCTCCCCCTGCTCTCACTTCAATAGTGAGATGGCCCTCGACATCTGCTATTCATTTGCTCCCTTGTTTAATTCCAGCATACATGTGGGGTGGTGCTAGTTGTTAGCTGGTACCCCTAGTTGGGAGACAGCTTTAGCAAGCAGAGTGGGTTGCTGGCACACGGCCTCATCTGCCTTCAGTTATACAGACTGTGTTTACCTCGAAGAGTTGCCAGGGTCAGCCGAGTCCCTGCTTCAGTGAGGTCATTTTACACATTTCCGATGTGGTTCTCTTGTTCTTTCATGCTCACCACTCCATTTTAGGACTCTCTGCCACCTGAAATGATTACGTTGTTGGTTTGTTCTTTGTGCTGTGTGGAGCATCCGCTCAAACATATGCCTGTTGTCATGTGTTCCCTGTTACAGCGCTGCAGAGGCAGCTCCCCCACTCTCCTGCACTTCAGCCAGCCAACCCTCCCCACAGCTGTAAAGTCCCGGAAACCACTGGCTCTTTCACTACGTCTGTCTGTCGTTTTGACTTTCCAGACTGTGAGCCTTCTCACTGGACCTGGAGAGTGAGAGCTGAGATAAACAGACCCAGGTGTGAGGGGAGATAAAGGATATGGGCCAGGTACAGGAGTGTTTGCTGGGCTCCCCCTCTGCGTGCCAGGGGCTCCGAACTCACCTGTTCCCCCTGGTTTTGTCCCCTCTTTTGTCTTTGGACTTCCCTGAGAAGTCCATGTCTCGCAGCTCTTTCGGCTGTCACTCATATGATCATCCTGAAGCACTGCTGGTGTGGGAAGCCGTGGGGTGAAGTCATTTGCTATTGTCAAGTCTTTTGTGGGTCGTGTGCCTGAGCTGTGGTCACCACAAATGCTTCTTAGACTGCCTTCCCCTTAGGTAAGACAGGAGTAGGGAAAAGACCCTTTTCCTAGGTGGGAGAATGTGCTGGTCAAGTCTAGTCTCCTCAGAGTAGGCTATCTGGCTTTTGTCCACACTTCACCAAGAACAGCTCCCTCCCTGTACACAGCCCACAGGCGATCTTCCTGGGCTTCGCTGTGAGGACATGAGATTATTCTTAGAGATTAAATGCCCTCAAGTGTGGGGGTTCCTAAGGCCTGGCACTCAGCAACCTTTTACTTTTAGCCCAGACTCAGCCTCCAGCATTTGGCCAAAAGCAATCTTTTAAAGACCCTCATTAGCCTATGGCTCCGGGATCGTCTCCAGATAAGCAGGTGCTCGACACTGGCCTCACGGGATTCAGATTTCAGAGAGGTTTGTGTAGGGACCTACCTCTCTAAAGAATGTGAGCAAAGTCACCTGTCTTCGGTGCGTGCTTTTGTGCTGTACCTGGAGGAGCACAGAAACTGGATGTTACCGTTTGCTTTTTTGCATTAGAATTGTTACTCCAGATGGATCTCTTACCAGTGGCTTGTGTGTCCAGAATCTGGGCATCTTTACCTCTAGTCTTGGGGGTGTGGGTGCATCTGGGCATCTTCACTCTAGACTTGGGGATGCGGGTGTGCTCTGCTATGCTGTTCAGCCCCTGATAGCACTTAGAGTCAATAGTTGGAGAATGAGAGCTTCTGAACAGTCAAGGACATCATGGTTCATTCAACCTGAATTCGTGTGTATTCTTGCAGAGGAAGTGAGACTTCCATAAGCTTCTTACACAGAAAGACTGGGGTTAAGAGCTGGGCATGTTGGAACATGGCTGAGGCAGGAGGATTGTGAATTGGAAAACAGCCTGGGCTAGACAAAAACAACAACAAAACAAACCCCTTTCTCTTCCCCTCCCCCGCTCCAGAACTGGCTAGCGCTTTACCATTGGTGTCTGACTCCCATGTTATTCCTCTCTCCACTGTGGCTAATTTGAAAACACAGGAGAGTGTCTGGAGTTCCTAAGACGCTGTATTTCCATTCATCTGAAATTACGTGACAGCCTGCTGTAAACTGTCTTCTGATGCCAGTAGCAATGCCCCTGGCAGCAATGAGGTACTCCTGGACCCTTCCCTGGGGGCTCTAGTTCAGGTTGAGTTGGCAGCACAGATATCAAAATAAGATGGCCTTGCTTTTTATACCTCTGTTTTGAATAGAATAGATATTTTAAACAGCATACAGTTAAAATGTAGGTTTTTATATGGGCCTTTAAGTAAGTTTGGCTTCTCATGGCTCACACTTTTTCAAAGGAAAGGGCTGTAGCTATCTGAGTGAAAGAGGACAAACTGGTTGCTCCCTGATCATTGCCAGTTTGCTTCTCTCTGTTGCACGAAGCCTACAGACAGGCTGACACAACTGTCCCTTTATTTGTGCTGCTGAGAGTTTGCCATCAATGTATATATCATTCTGTTGGGACTATTGAAAAGCCAGCGCCTCCAATCAGGACACTTCTGTGGACCCTGTCTGTTAGTTCACTGTGGGAACCAAGTTCAGGTAAACATTCAGTTATATAGGACTCAAGATTCAAAAAAAATGGTAGCCAGTAGTCTGGTGATACCATAGAGCTTCTAAATTACCTGTGCCTGTACTGTCCCAGTGCAGAAGCCGCACTTGTGACACCTTGGGAGGAGGCTGCATGTGTATGACCTGAGTTCATTGATTGGCCTTCACCTCTTGCCTTTCTGTGAGCCAGAGTCAGGAATCTTAGAGACCGCTGATGCAGTGAGGTGTTCATGAGTTGGTCACACGGCCGTTGTACAAGTTTTCTGGATTAATACATAAATATTATTGGGATGAACACAACTGGGGTTTTGTATGGTATATCTAATGCACTTGAGCATTTTAACAAGCCAGCAGTTATGGTAATTTTAACGGGAGATTCCTGTTCCACTTTGCATAAGTGATGAATTTAAATTTGATTGAGTCTTTGAATGCAAATCCTCAGAGAATAAAGATGGAATTCCTTAATGCTTTGTGGTCTGTCTCTGAGTATTTTGATTCAAGTATTTCATTTTTACATTACTCCATTTACCAGGGCATTTGAAAAGGAACATGGTTTTGCCTTTGGCTTTGTAATTACCATAATCTGATTACTATGCTTTTTTAATGGACCAATAGGCAGAATATGCCTGAAAACTTTGGGTGTAGCAGAGCGGGCATCCGTGCTCCTACACGTTTGAGGGTATTGATGATGGTAACTATGTACGGTTATAGATGCTCTTTAGGGTAACTCCGTTTGACCTAGCATTTGAAAGTGGCAAGAACTGAAGGGTATTTGGGGCCATATACTGAGTTCTGTTCTATTATTGCAGTTCTGCATAACTGTCAAACCCTGAATTCCTTATTTCCCCTTTAAAACCTCCTTTAGATGGTTGCTTTCATTTTTGCTTAATGCTTTTACTAACTTGGCAAAATTTTATTCGTACTAAAAATTTGTCCACAATACAATCATACTGCATATGGCTTTTGTAATGTCATTAATTTGCCTTATAACTTGAGGGGACTTGAGATCGTGAGGACATAAGAGGTTCTGGCAGATGGGTTGTGTCACCAAGCAGAACAGGGATCTAGACTGTCCTCTCTCGTGTTTTAAAAGATGTTAACTGTGGACAAGCTTAGGCATATGCAGAAGTGAAGAGCATGGTGCACGGAGCTGGCCTGCTGCTGCCTGCTGTGACTGCCACTCATCCCTGGCCATTCTTCTCATCAGTACCCGTTGCTGCTCCCTCTCCCTGAGTGAAGCCAGTCTGAGACATCATGCTATTTCATTTCTAGATACCAAAGAAAGTGACCTCTTTTAAAAATGGTCTTGCCACCATGTCCTGAGTGTTCCTGTAAATATAACCGCTTTTATTTTCTGTCAGCTGTGCCTTGTGTTCAGGTTTCTCTTTGTCTGTTTGTCTCTCTTCTTTTTGCTCTGGGCTGTGTTTCTCGGTTATTTTTTTTTAATCTCTCCTTTCTATTTTTCCCTGCTGCTGGAGACCACATGCCCATCTGTGATCGTTAGATCCACGTGCTAGGAAAAATGTATAGTCACATCCTGCTTGACAGTGGAGGCACATTCAGAAAACATGCTGTCAATTAGTTTCATCATTGACCAGATACTGTGAAGTCAGTTGAACAAAACAGATGCTATAGGTCAGTGGCCTCTTGGTGTAGTCAGGAAATAGGGTGGACTTGAGATGTGAGAGGCCAGTTTGGCAATAGTCATTGGTTTTTTAATAGGTAGGAGTACACTTCCAAATAATGATTTAAAACTCCATAGTACAGGCCAGGGGTCTAACTCTATAGATAGTGTGCTGACCTGGTCTGTACAGTGCCTGGGTTTGATCTCGAGGGCCACTTAAGTGGGGACTGTTGGTGATTTCCTGTGATCCAGCACTGAAGAAAGTAAGGGCAAGAAGATCAGAAGGTCAAGGCCAGTCATGGCTAAATCATTGACCAAAACATCTTCATGTGGTTCACAACTACAGCCAAGTGGTTAGTTTTAATAGTGCCGCTCCCTTTGGGGGCCATTTTCTTTCAAACCACCACACATGCATAATTCAGTTTTTCTTGAGAATTCTAATTGTGATCCCTGTTCTCTCTAACCTGTTTCCTTCCCTTCCCTCAACATCTCAATCCCCCATAATTACTGCTCTTTTATGTGTTTTCCTTAGTTTTGTTGAGTGCCAGGAGTTGAACTTCCCCTGTGCCTGCTTCTATTTAGAGCTCACAAGCAAACAGCACACTGTCCATCTAGGGCACGTATGCATGTGTTCCCTGCATGCGGCTGTAGCTCTTGGTTCTGTAGCACAATGCTACGCAATGCTTTATCCTGGGGATCAGAGGAGGTCCGTGAAGAAGTTTATCCCCTCCACAGTTGCGCAGGACCCATCAGTATGATGGATGTCACGTCTTTCTCCATGACACTCTTCCTCGTCTCTTGTTTATCATTTGCGTTTTTGATTTACCTCTAGTGGCTTTTGTATAGAGTATAAAAGATTTTTATTTTGTGAAGCTAAATTTATCAGTTTTTTGCGGTTGTGGAAACCCAGTTTTTTGGTCTGTTTCTCAACTTCAAAGCTATAGAGGGATTTCAATTTTCGTCTGGTGTTTAAATGGATGTTCTCTGTCTCTCTTTGTCTCTCGCGCTTTCTCCCTCCTCCCCTCCTCCCGCCCTCTCTTGCCCTTTACTTACCCTCTCATTTGCATTTCTGTTCAATTTGGAAATAACTTGGATGTAATCGGCAAGAAGCAGATACATTGTTTTCCTTGTCCTCACAGCAATAGATATAGCATGCCAGTTATGGGCAGTATGCGTTTTCTCAGTGATTTCAAGTGACCTCCTCATCATACACTAGATTGCTATAGACAAATGTATCTGATTCTGGCTATTTTGTTTCCGTTCCGCTTGTCTGTCAGCTCACAGATCAGTATCGCCCTGTTTCACCCAGCAGACACTTTATGGGATACTGTAATATCTCCAGGGCTAGCCTTCCTTGCTGTTCTTTATTGATCTTGCTTGGTTGTTCTTCCAGATGAGGCGTATAATCAATTTGCCTGCCCTCTAGGCAACAATGATGGCAATTTTGCTTTATCATAATGCCATTACATGTATGGATTGCCTTTGAGAGAACTGGCTTTATTTATTTGTTTTAGAGTGTATACCAGGCTGGCCTCGAACTTGCTACGTGTAGTTGCTATGTATTAACTACTTTTTTCATCGCTGAGACAAGATACCCACGACAGCAATTTAAGGACGGGAGAGCTTCTTCGGCTCATCATTTGAGGGTGTAGTGCATGTTAGGAGAGAAGCCATAGCAGCAGGAGCTTGCGACTGCTGATGGTATTGTATCCACTGTTAGCAGGAGACGGATAGAGATGAATGGTGGTATTTGGTTCCCTTTTCCTTTTTCCTTTTTTTTCAGCCAGGGACCCAAGCACATGGGATGGCACCTCCTACCGTTAGAGTGGCTCTTCCCACCTCAAGTCACCTAGAAAGCCCCTCCCAGACATGCCCGAGGTCTGTCTTCTACGTGATTCTGGATCCTGTCAGCATTCGCCATCACAGTGACCCAGGCTGACTGGCTGCTCATTGTCCTGCCTCCAGCTGAGGTGACAGGCAGGCATCACCACACCTGGCTCTAACTCAGGGCTGCTGAGGCTAGGCAAGGGCTCTACTGAGCTACACATAGAGCATATCTCTAGTGTCATCTACTGCTATCCACGTGCATGATGTATCTCTCTGTCTATTGAGATTTGCTTGCGTGAGCATGGCAGCATTTCATCATATGGCTTTTAGGCAATTCCCATCATGCTCACAATCCTATAATTTGTGCATTCTGCTACCGTGGCTGTATTTTTCCCTTCTATTGCAGTTTGTAACTGGATGGCTGTGGTTTGAATATACATTACCAATTCTGTATATTTATTTTTCTTTTTTTTTTTTTTTTTTTTTTTTTTTTTTTTTTTTTTTTTCGAGACAGGGTTTCTCTGTGTAGCTTTGCGCCTCTCCTGGAACTCACTTGGTAGCCCAGGCTGGCCTCGAACTCACAGAGATCCGCCTGGCTCTGCCTCCCGAGTGCTGGGATTAAAGGCGTGCGCCACCACCGCCCGGCGTATATTTATTTTTCAACCCTTTGAAAGTTTTCTTTATTTTTTGTGTACATTTTTTTCAACAAATATAGCCACATGCTCTACAAATAAAGAGAATTTAACTTAGTCCACATGTTTTATTCCTCTTGTAGTCTTCTCTTATCTAACTGTGTGGGGATAACGTCACAGATTCTAAGTCGAAGCTCACTAGACACAATTCACACACCTTTATTCCACATCTGGACCTGAGAAGTCTAATTGATTCTGTTAATTAAAATGCTGTTTTTTAAGGTGTGTATGTTATAAGTGAATACAATTTCTATCATGTGAGAGTATGATGGTGATGTTTTCCAATTCTGTCCTGCTGTTTTGAGATGAAGGAATGCCAAGCATTTTCTTCCTCATTTAGCTGCTTTCCTCTAGCTCTACCAATTCGATGTTAGTGTGTTTCCTCGTGGTGAATCATGCTTGTGTTTCTGGAGTGAAGTTATTTCTGACTGATTCTGGTCTTCCTGAATCGGCTGCCTGCCATGAATTGATTCACAGCAGGGCATGGTCTTTGGTTTCTGTCTCCTACATCTGTAGTAGTTTCTAATACTCATTTATTGCAGGAACATTGAATGGATTTCCTTCTCTTAGGATAAAGATTATACTAAAAAAAAGAAACAAGACAGTACATTTTTCCAATAAACTAAGCAATGCAGAAAAGTAGTAAAAGCAACAACAGTTCTCAGAGTGGGAGTGCCCAGAAACTATCAGTTTAATATTATATGTCCATAAATTCATAAGTACTTAATCATATGGTGATAACAGACTTGAGCTATGGAGGAACAATACTTCGTTCATCTGTTTTACAAGACAGAGTCTCATACAGCCCAGGCTGGCCTTGAGTTCCCTGTCTTCCTTTTTCCGTTGCTGTGATAAAATACCCTGACAAAAGCCATGGAAAGGACAGAGAGTTTATTTTGTCTCACAGTTCAGGGTCACGGTCCATCATGGCCGGGAAGTTACAGCAGCAGGAGCGGGTCACATGACACCCACAGTCAGGATGTGGAGAGGGATGAATGCTTGTGCTCAACTTGATTTCTCTTTTTTATTCAGTCTGGGACCTTAGCCCAAGGAATAATAATTCCACCCACAGTGGGTGATTCTTCCCACCTCAATGAACCCGATCAAGATAATCTCCTGCAAGCTGCCATGTGACACTGTTCCTGAGAACACATGAGCAAATATTAATTCACTCCAAATTGGGCATGGACGTCAGGCCACATTAACAATTACCGAAGTCCAATTTGGTTGAAGCACTGAGTTTACTGGGGTTAGTTATAGGAGTATGGGTGAGGCGTTACTTAGAGGAGCAGCTATGACACAAAAGCAGTTAGCAGCATCAGCCAAAAGCCTACTCCAGCCTGGGCTCAGGAAGGCCAGTGCTGTCTGCACAACATCCAGCTATCTTGACATATCAGGGTGCTTCCTCTCTGCAGCAGACTTCACTTCTTACATAACCTTAGGGCAGGAAGGGTCTTGTAAATCTGGTAAGTTTCAGGATTTCCTGAGACTTACGAGTTGTTTATTTCTTAAGTCTTAATAAGCCTCCTTCCAAGATGGAAGTTTCTAACTGGAACTTCATGAGTCTTAATGAACTTCCCTTTAAAAGTTACTGAGTCTTAAGGAGCCTACACCTAGAATGGCATAGTTCAATTTTGAGGAAATTGCTAAACATCACAAGTATACCCAGATGCCCATCTCCCTGGTGACTCTAGAACCCATCAAGTGACAGTTGGGAATAGCCATCATACTTCCTGTGCTGCTGGCAGCTGAGGCTGGCCTTGAACTACTTAATCCTGCTGCCTCCATATCTTACATGCCGGTATTATGGGCATACTCCACCATACCTGTGTAATGTGTGTTTTAACAAATATTAAATTTAGTTTAATGGGATAGTTAGTATGAATTCTTTTTATTTTCTTCTTCCTTTTTTATTTTTTGTAGTGCTGAGGGTTAAACTCAGGTCCTCCCATAACTAAGCAGATACCCTACCACACCACAAAGCCCCTGTTTATGTTTTGAACAGTTGTCTTTGAAATTAAAAGAAATGAAATTGGAGTTTATAGTGAACTTTAGATTATAAGTCTTCCATTATAAAGCATTTCATTTTTCGAGTTCAGAAAAAGCTTCCTGGGTCTATACGATGTCCCTTCATTGTCATTTAGCGTAGACAGCCTCTTCCTTCCTCAGAGGAACTCGGGAAATGCCACACTTCTTCCCATGCCATTACTTTGATTTTCACTCATGTCTTCTCTGTTCCTGACTGTTTCTAAATTATTTATGAGATTTGCGATGGTGGGACTTTAATTCTCACTTTGTAATTGCTTTCCTTAGTTCAGTCTCTAGTCTCCTTTTCATCCTAGCCTCATCTTTTATCACTTCCAATCTTCCTTTTGCTGGATTCATATTCTCATTAACTTCCTAGACTCCCGGCAGTTGCTGGAGGGAGCTTTTCTCTTGGTATCTTCTTCCCTGTGCGTGAGCTCTGTTTTCACACGTCTGGTTCCATTTGCTTCCTTGCCTGACAGATCTGTTGCGTGTTTGCACACGTGCTCTGCCAACACTTTGTCCTGCTCAGGCAGGATGCAGTCCTTTCCTCCCTGCACTCCTGAACACAGCTGTGATGTGTGTAGATGCTTCCCGACAGATTCTGCCTGATGGGGACCTGTCTTTCCCTGTCAGAGGCTCACTTTCAGACATGGATGTTGCCATCGTACATTGTCCAGCCTAGGAGAGGGTATCTGGAATGCACAGCTGCTCCACACTCCCTTGCAATAGCGCTGGACTCCTGTGGCCTTCTGATGCTCTATGAAGTGTCCTCTTGGCCAAGACAGGGGTGGGTACCACAGCTATGAGTGTCACTCACTTCAGCCTGGACCCTGTCTTCCTTGGTTGATCTCCTGCAGGTAATACATAAGCTTTTACAGCAAAGAGAAAAAAAAAAAATTCCCTGGTGCTGCCTATGTCCACCTTAGTTCCTACAACCTCAGGTTTGAAAATGGTGGTGAGAATTCTAATTCTGTCTGCTCCCACCGTGATCTTGGGCGTGACGAGACTCCAGTGCCGTCAGAGACTCCCTTTTCTCTGTCGACTTCTGTCCCTGGTGCCCTTCCTGGCTCGTATGCATGATGCCATTCCCTTCCTCTCTCTAATTGCTGTCAGTGAAACTCTTAAGATGTCTGTCTTGTCCATGTGAAGAATCAGGTAAAGGATGCTGTGGACTGTGGGACAGTTCAGATACTTGCTCTTCAAAGCCTAGGGAACAAAGTGACTCCTTTAGGGGTGTGCTCTTGAAGGGCAGGCTTGAATGTGGTTCCTGTTTGTGTTGTTTTTGTTTGTGTTGTTTTTGTTTGTTTGTGATAGAGTCATATGTGGCACAGCTTGGCACTAAGCTTATGATCCTTATGTCTCAGTTAGTGAGAAGCATAGCTGCATACCATCATACTTAGCAATACCTGTCCCCCTCCCTCTTCCTCTCTCCCACACCTCACTTCCTGGACACTGCAAGGTGGAATGATTCCTCCACCATGTGCTGCCACCATGATATGTCAGCATGGACAGTGACTGAGGGCTCTTGGGTACCAGGTATAATGCAAATTAGTGCAACACTTTCCTTGGAGCAATGTTATGTCATACAGTGCCCTGTATGATGGGCGTTACTATGCAGCACCTTACATAAATGAGGACACTGAGGCACAGGGACTGTCACTTCACATGAAGCTGCCTCTGAGAAGCAGGGGAGAAGGGGTTCCACTAAACACTGTGACAACAGTGATGACCTAATGACAGGTGCCTGGGCCTTGGAGTTACAGAGTCTGACACTGTGCTCAGGGATGCGGCTCCATGGCTGTCACTATGACTATATTCCACTTAATGACTTCTGAGTGTATTTTCTTGCATTACAAATATACACGGAGTTGTAGGGAAGCCAATTTTCCCTCTATTCTCTCAGGGTTTTCAGCTGGGTCTGATAATTAAATTGACATAGGACAGATTAACAGGAAGGAGAAAAGCACACAGACTTGCACAGCTTTATGCACACAAGAGCCCTCATAGAAAATTACCACTAACAGAAGCAGCTAACCCCACACGCTTTCATCTGGGATGAACAAGGGAGACAGCCGCTGGAAAACTGTGGGGAAGGTACAGGAAGATAATTATTTTAACAAGGCTGTTTGTTCCAAATTCTCTTGACTGTGACTCCTTGTGGAATAATGTCTCATTTCCCCTGGTGGAGGAAAGGTATCTTTCATATGAGTTTTTTTTTTTTAATGTCTTGTTGAAGACAAAAGGAAATTAGGAAGTTTTGTTTAGGCTGGGCATTCTAGCCTGTAATTCCAGCACATGGGGGCCTCTGATAGGAGGTGTGCTGTGAGTTCAAGGTCAGTCTGGGATACAGAGTGAGTTCTGAGCCAGATTGAGCTATACAGAGTGAGACCCTGTTGCAAAATACATACATACATCACACATACATACATACATACGTGTGTATGTATGTATGCACATAGATACGTACAGCTCAGTGGTAAAGCACCTGCCCTGAATGCACTAAGCCCTGGAGTTAATCCCCAGTCTATAAAGAGTAATAAAGTCTTTTTCTTGGCAGTTCAAGAAACTTTAACTTGGACTACCCCGTACACTGAGGCACCCCACTTTGGCCTTTCACATTGGCCTTTCACTTCCTGTGCTGTTCCAGGTACTGCCTGAGCACCTTACCTGTGTGGTTCCTTCACTCCCTCAGGTGACCTACAGGAGACAGAGATGGCTGTGTGGCCGAGGAATCATCAGGGGACCAGAGGGAGTGAGGTATGCCCCCAGCGTCACCGCACTAGGGAGGCAGGTGTCTGGAATCTAGTGAAGGTCTTCAGTTTCCAAGGCCATGCTTGCTTTGAGACATTGTGTTCAGTCTTCTGCTTTGCCTGTTCCTGGGGCCCGGCATCACCAGGCATGAGATTAATGGCAACGTGAAACCGAGCAGCAAGAGAGCCTCCCACTTTCCTGTCAGGGGTGACTGATGGGCTTGCAGTGAGTAGGTGAAGTAACCCATAGACAGGCATTTTAGCGGGGAGAAATTTGTTAAATTTTCAGTTGCTCATCTTCCCCAAAATGCTGTATACGTGTATTAAGTATTTTTACTGCCAGGCATTCTGAGACACACCTATAACCCTAGCACTCAAGAGGCTGAAGCAGGAAGATTGCAAGTCTGAGGCCAAGTTAGATTGCAGAGTGAGTCCCTGTCTCAATAAACAAAACAGTGACAACGCAACACAATGGACATTGTAGCCAGTATATCCTCTCTATGATTCAAAAACAACAAACAAATAAAAGCCTCCTTAACTGGGCGTCTTAGCTCAGACTTGAAACAAAATATCACAGACTGGATTCCTTAAGAAAAAGTCGTTATGTTCTCCCAGGTTCTGGAGGCTGGAAGTCTCAAGTCAACTAGGATTCCCTCCTACTGAGTAGGCTTTAAATCCAATCAGACAGCTGTGGTTACCCGTAAGGGCTGCGTTGCACCATTGTGCACGTCTCATCAGGCAGGTCCTCATTGCAGCTCATGGAGTTCACAGCTGGGTGAGATGATCGATAACTGTTATCCCCCTGCTTAGTACCTCTCTACACTGCGAAAGGTAGCCAGCAAGGAAGAGGCCTTCAGGACAGTACTACCCTGATTTCTCCAAGTCAAATGAAAAAAGTGAATGGTGTCTTCAGCAATAGTGATTTACCATCAAGTTCTGGTGGACAACCAATAGCAATTAAACAGATGTGTGCATATATATGTGTATGAGTATACATATGCGTATGTGTATGTGTGTGTATATATATATATATTTATGTGTATATGTATGTGTATGTATATGTGTGTATATGTGTATGTGTACATATATGTGTATGCATATGTATGAATAAATATGAGAAGTTTAGAGTAGGATACAGGAGAGGGGCCAGGGAAAGGTTGGAGTAGGGATTGAAGGGTGGATATGATCAAATGCTTTGAATTTGGGGCTGGAGAGATGGCTCAGGAGTTGAGTGCTTGTTCCTGTAACAGAGGAGCACAGTTTGGTTCCCACACCCACACCCAGCAGTTCACAACCCACCTGGAACTCTAGCTCCAGGGGACCAGACAACCCTCTCCTGGCCTCTGTGGGCACTTGTACTCCTATGCCCCAACCCTTACACAGACACACAGATATCCACATGATTAATAATAAAATAAGTAGTTAAAAAAACACAAACGAAACCAGAAGTGCATTGTATTCATGTATGATACTCTCAAAGTATGTTTTTTTTAATGTGAACTTTTTTTTAAAGATTTATTTATTTATTCTGTACACAGAAGAGGTTGCCAGATCTCATTACAGATGGTTGTAAGCCACCATGTGGGTGCTGGGAATTGAACTCAGGACCTCTTGAAGAGCAATTGGTGCTCTTAACCTCTGAGCCATCTCTCCAGCCCCCTCAAAGTATGTTTTAAAGGGTGTCACATGACCAGGTTCTGGCGAGGGCTATGCATGCTCACAGAGCCCTTCCTAAGTGTGTGTGTGTGTGTGTGTGTGTGTGTGTGTGTGTGGTGTGAGGGGGTCTCAGAGAGGGGCTGAGGCAGAGAAAAAGAGACAGACAAGACAGAGAACAGACAAACTTCTCTTCTTCCAAGCACAATCAATCTTTCAGACGGGATTTGCCCTTATAACCTCATATGATTTGAATTACCTCCTAAAACTCCAAATTGCGTCACGTTAGGTGTCAGGGCTGCAGCATGTGGGCTGGGGGTGGTGGTAGTCCTAATCAGTCTATAGAAATGGAGAAATTATTTTTTCTCTTAGTCTGATTTCTTCCATTTTTATGGCTATGTTTACATAGCAAATATCTAATGTTGGTTATAAATAAATTGTAAAAGCCAGGGGTGAACTTGTCTTTCAAAGTGTCTGATCTACAAGCCATCTAGAATAATTTTCTACTTAATTTTTCAATGTCAAATGAGAATAATGGTAGAAAGTAATGAGAATGAACTGGGGCTTCCAGCTCATACACCTGTAATCCCAGAACTCAGGAGGCCGAGGCAGAAGGATCATGATGTGGTGTATGACAACCTATACCACATAGCAAGTTACAGGCTAACCTGGGCTATGTAGCAACACTGTCTTAAACCACTCCCTGAAATAAAAGAAAATAATGGGAGTTATCAGTATGTTTGGATTACTTAACCATTCAAATTGATTTTGGGCATTTACAAAATAAATTAAAAATAACATGTGACCAACTTTTAAACTTGGGTTCTCAGATTTTGATTCTGATTAAGCAATTTTTTTGTATAAAAAGGAGAGGGTGCCTTTTATGGCATCAGGAGAGATGTATATTTGAATGTAATGTTCTAATTCAGTTACAAAAAAAGCAGGGAGAAACACTGCTTTAAACAGTTGGATTCTTGGCAACGGGGCTTAAAAATAGAATATTGCTGAATTTTTCTGTAGGTCGTAGGAACCTGGCTATAACTTGTTCTTGTGGGGGGAAAATGTAGGAAAAGTATAAAAATTGGCATGGTGTGAGTAGAAAGAGAGTCTCATCCTTTTAGAAATGAATTCCCAACTTCCTTAAAAGAAATTAATTGCCACAGAACATTCCAGATTTGTCCTGTATGGCTTCCCCATCAGTAAGCATTTCTTCCCTTCTGACTATAACTTCTTGGCACCCAGCAGCCTCCCAGTCATGAACGATGACCATTTCCTTTTAAACTCTTCTACATTGCCTTATACCCCATGCTCCATATTAAGCATGCTGGATCCTTCTCCCTCATCTCCAAGGATCCTATTCTGGTGCTAGAGAATTCCCCAGGACTCTGATTCCCTGCCTCACTGATCCTTACTCTGCCTTTCATCCTCAAGGGACACTACCAGCAGCAACCCGCAGGGCATCATGACACCGGTGTCTTGGAGCACTTCCATCATATTCCAAACCTGTCCCCTGCTGTTTAACCCCAGGGCATCATTTAAAACACCCTCTCCATGTGGACCCCAGGGCAGCAGAGCCTTACTGTCCTCCCTCCCTTGCTGGCTGCCTCCTCCCAGCCTGTCCTGCAGACCGACTCCCAAGTCTTCCTCTCTGTCCACCTGTCTTTCTAGTGTGATTTCAGCCACACTCAGAGATTTAGTGATGTCTCTCATTCTCTTTCTTGGGCTCTTGACTGATGTGTTCAATGGCCTGGACAATGTGTGTAAGTGGATGGATGTCTGGTACACAGATCTAAAGTTAAACACAGCCACAACAGAAGGATAATTCAAGAACTTAAAAACTAATTAAGTTGGCTTATAATAATATCCATAATTATTACAATTTGATACACTCCTGCAGGTATAATAATCAAATCAGAATATCACCGTTTTTAACTCTACAAATAGTATCATTCTCAGTGTTAGAATCCACAGGGTCTGCTCTTGTGTATAAGATTACAGTTGCCCTACCGTGCTCTGAAACAGTATCATAAAATCCCCTTAAGTAAATACCCTTTGGTTCCTGTTATCCAACCTCTTCTTCCCATCCCCACAACCTTCCTATTGTCACCACTGTTCATGTCCACTTCAACATGGTCACCTCCTTGAGCTTCTGTAGCTGGCAAATGAGGATGTTGTGTCTGACTTTTTGTCACTTAACATAATGCCCTCCAGGTCCATCCATGTTGTTTCAAATGATAGGGCTTTGTCCTTTGGGGGGGATGAATACTATTCGGCTATGTTAGTATACTATGCTTTGTGCATTCATGGGCCAAAAAACATCTTAGTTAAATCTATATCTTGGCTATTATGAATAGGGCTGCTAGAAGAACAGGCATACAGGAACAGGGCAGGAGAGTCTTGACACCACACCCCCTACCCCCACCATCCTGTTTCTCTTCACAATTGTGGTAGTTTGAATGCAATTGGCCCCCATAAGATCATAGGGAGTGGCACTATTAGGAGGTGTGGCTTTGTTGGAGTAGGGTATGGCCTTGATGGAAGAAGTGTGTCACTGTGGGGGTGGGCTTTGAGGTCTCATATATTCTCAAGCCATGCCCGGTGTCTCAGACAACTTCTTGTTGCCTGTGGGTCAAGGTGTAAGCGCCCTCAGCTCCTCTCTAGCACCGTGTCTGCCTGCATGCTGCCGTGTCTCACCATGATGACAGTAGACTGAACCTCTGAACTGCAAGTGAGACACCAAATGAAATGTTTCCTTTATAAGAGTTGCCATGGTCAGGGTGTCTCTTCACAGCAGGAGAAACCCTAACTAAGACAGCAGTGTTTCATCTCAGTAGGCACAATGACATTTTCTCAGTTGCCCAGACCATTCAGGTGCCCTTTCCTTCCATTCCCCTCCTTTCCTTTTTCTCAGCAAGTTCCGCCAGCAAGACCTGCTAGCAGATCTTTCAAGCCCATTGACTTAATAGTTTAAGGGGCTACCTTTGGCTATGGGGCAGAAATGGGCAGTAGGTAAATTCTAAATGGAAGGGCCTGGCAAGGAGATAGTAACTATGACAGCTGATGTGCTGTGCCCATATGGCTGGCCTTTGGGATGTCTGTTCAGAATCACAATTGTTCTTACTGGGTGGTGTATTGGTCCATTTTCCATTGCTATAATAAAATGTATTCAGCTAACTTTTGTGGGGGTTGGAGTTTCAAGATAGGGCATCCTCATTTAGCTTCTGGTGAGGGCTTCATGTGACATCACAATGGTAAGAGCAATTTCAGAACAGACCATGTGGTGAAACAGGAAGTGGAGAGCAAGGAGGGAACTTCTCGAGAAACATTCTTCAAGGACCTATCTCTAGTGACTCAGTCCTCTTGGTGGGTCCCACCCCCATACAGGTGTCACAGAGTCCCAACATATGAGCCCTCGGGGAATTTATACCATATCCATCCAGAGCATTGGAGAACCCCAGAAAAGGATTAGACATTTCTGTGGAGTTGGTTGCACTAGGAAACAAATGACGACTAGGTCAGAACATATGATACAATAAAATGTAAAGAAGTAAAAATAACTACACAAAAACACGATCTCATCAGGACAGTCATAACATTGAAAATGGCCCTTTGTGTCTTCTTGCAGCTGATCGGCAGGAAACAGCAGAAGGCAAGCCCTCTGTGTTCCAGGTGGCAGGATAGATAAGCCAGGCCCAAGGGGGAAGGAGAGCTAGGTGGCTTTTGGAGTGTCTCAGAGGTCTAGAGTGGGCTGGATGCAAGATGAGTCCAAGAAGAATAAGCCTTTCCAAGTCTGATTTGACAAATGATCCTTTTGGTTAAGCAGCTTTCTGTTTCTATGGCAAAATAACTGGGGATTAGAAGGAAAGTTTTCTCTTGGCTCACCATTTCAGAGGTTGGTTTGTGGTTCTGTAGCTGCCCTATTGCTTTGGGCCTGTGGTGAGGGAGCACATATGACAGGAACAGACAGCTGAAGAAGATGCTCACCTTAGGTCAGCCAGGAAGAAGAGAGAGATGGGAAGTGCAGGTGTAGCAGTCTCACTTTGGAAGGCAAACCCTAAATGTAACCTTTCACTGGGACCCACCTCTTAAAGGATCCATCATGCCCCAATACTGCCATAGGCTGGGTATCAAGCCATTAGCACATCAGTTTGGGGAACACTTCAGACCCATGTAGTAGCTTTTTCCCAGGGTGGCGGTTGTAGTTATCTTTAGTTGCCAACATGGCACACGTGGGAACAGGGAACCTCCATTAAGGAATTGCCCCCATCAGGTTGGTCTGTGTCCATGTATGTGAGACATTTTATTAATTACTAATTGATGTAGGAGGAGCCAGTCCATGGTGGGTAGTGCCATCCCTCAGCAGGTGGAGCTGGGCTGTGTAAGAAAAGCAGTTAAGCAATCCAGTAAGCAGTACTCACTCCTCCACGGTCTCTGCTTCCGTGCCTGCCTCCAGGTTCCTGCCTTGGCTTCCTGCCTTGGCTTCCTGCCTTGGCTTCCCTTGATGAGGAACTTTAACCTGCAAGCTGAAATAAACCCTTTCTCCCCCAAGTTACTTTTGCCTGTGGTGTGTTTCACAGCAACAGAAAGCAGAAAGTCAAGCAGGACAGTAGCCAGAGTTCAGTCAGGTGTGTGGTCTGTGTGATCAGCTGGAGCCGAAGTTCCATGGCAGAGCGCTCAGCCCATTAGAAACAGCCCCCAGCACGAGGCCTTCTACTATATGGCTATTAGAAACACATGATGTTACTTTGGACAACGAATGATATCTAAATCTAAACAAATAAACAAAAACAGGGAACATTCCAAGACAGAATGTTCCAAGTTGATGAGCTTTCAAATTGCTCAAGGATCCCAAAAGCAGTTCTTTCTCTTGTGGGAAGTGCCCTGTTTATAACAGCTCTCTCTCTCTCTCTCTCCACTTGCTATGAAATGAGTTGAAATGGTTGGCAGGGAAAAAGGGATGTAATTATATTTGGCAGGCAGGGCAGGGTTATAAATATGCCCATTTTGGAGCCATTGTGAAGGCTCTTGTCTCATTCATTTGAAAATCTAATCTAAAGGAGTCTAGCTTTTAATGGACTTCGCTTTATCAACTTGCAGTGGAATTAATTTTCATCTGCCATCAGCCTGCTGGAGATATTGCTGCATTAGTATAAAGGAGCTAAGTGTCTTTAGACAATGGAGCCTGAGCCTCCCTGTCCCAACAGCACCACTAAAATGCAATGAACGGGGACTTCACAGATTTGAAGGTAAAAATAGATGGGTGAGTAGCTTCAACTCTTAATAAACAGAGTAACATATTTTAGTCCCAATCTTGTAATCAAATAATTTTTCTTTTTTGAAAATTTAATTCATTATTAATCTCTGTATGTTTGTGTGTGTGTGTGTGTGTGTGTGTACATGTCTAGGGTGTGCATGTGCAGATTTCATCTGTGGAAGTCAGAGGGCAGCTTTCAGGAGTCAGTTCACCATGGGCTCCAGGGATGTAGCTCAGGTTTGCAGGCTGGAGTGGCAGGTGCTTGTACCCACTGGGTTATCTCGTCCACAAGAATTTTTTCAGATGGCTTTTATCAAAGCTGGTTTCCCATTTCTTTTCCTCGTGCTATTGGAAATGAACCTCTCACCAAACTCTCCTCTCAGACATTTGCAGTGTTGGGATAGAGTGAAAATGTGCATGAGCAGAGCCAACATAAAGAAATACAAATGCACGAGAAAAAAAAATAATGCTAAGCATAGAGCTTAAATATTCACAGTTAAACAAGATCCCGGATGTCTGAGCTCATTGCAGCTATGATAACAAAATACCCAGGGCTGGGTGATTTATAAGTCATTTCAACTGACCACTTGCATTTATAGAGGCTAGGAAACCCACGGTTATGACTCCAACAGGGTGGGTGTCTGGGGAAGCTCTCTGCTTCTTGGGTTGTTTTCTTCCCCTAATTACATTTATTTGGTGTATGTCCAAGTGTGAATGCATGATTGGTTCTCTCCCTCCACCATGTAGGTTCCAGAGATTGAACTCAGGGCTTCAGACTTGGCAGCAAGCACCTTTACCTACTGAGCCATCTCGCTGGCCCAGGATGGTTTTTTCCTGCTCCGTATTCACAGGGTCAGGGGAGGTCTCTCAAACCTCTGTTCTTGAGGCATGAATGAATCCCTGGTTGATGACAGAACACTCATGACTTAATCACTTCCCCCAAACTTTACCTCTTAAAGTCATCCAACAAGTGAAATGGGCAGGGAGGGGGCATTTCAACCATCAGACCAGTATTTCCAGAATGCTGCTCTGTTGAGTCATTCATTGCATTGACACCAATGCCAAGACCCAGACAAAGGAAATGTCTGAAGACAGACAGACTTACCGTAAAAAAAACTTTAAACCACATCCATTTGCTAAACATTTTTTTCTGTCAATGCTGTTACATGGTAAATTGCGGTAGAATTACAGACGAGCAGACGGTGTTCAGAACAAAGTGCTCTGAGTATCTGAAATTTCTGTGGCTGAAAACCTTCAGGACACAGAAAATGTATTTTTGCCTTCTCAAATAGAAGCTTTATTTGATGAATGAAACTCTCTTGGGGCTCCAAGGAAGTTTCTAAAAACTAACAATAGTTTTCTTGAATTCTGTTAAGTAAGATTCCCTTTATTTTCTATCTTTATAACAATGAGTAGCAAAAACTATAAAGAAAAAATCTTTTTAAATAGCCCATAATCTTAGCATGAAAAAATCTCTACCGATAGCTTAATACAAAATATAAGTGACATAGTTAGCAAATTCAAACTGTGCATAAAAAATGCAAAATAAACGTAGAAGGGCCTGTTTGACGCTTGCGTCCCGGTCTTCCCCAACACTTCCATTGTAAGCTTTGTCTCTTTCTGAAATCACTGGTGATTGTGTAGCTTTGCGTTTATTCATATACAAATTATTTCCTAATGGGAACAAAAGTGGCTTGGCAACATCTGCTCTGTACCTTGCTTGTTATAATAAATCATGGTGACTGCACACAGTTTCACTCATTCTTCCCCATGGCAGCGTGTGCACACATCCATCGGTATCCTGGGAGGATGGCGGGCCCTCCTGTGATGAATGCTCAGATGCTCATGTCCCTTGTGAAAGATGGGACAGTGCTCCTGGGTGACCCCCACACCTCCTCCCATACACTATAAAATATCTCCAGATCACTTGTAACACCCCAAACCATGTAAATGCTACATGAATAGTTGTTATACGGTGTTACTTAGGAATGACAACATGAGAAGCCTGTGCATGGTAAATACAGATGCACCCATGGAGGCCTAACTACACAGCTCCTGAGGGGCACAGGAGGGATGGCGTTCAGCCAGCCAGTGCTGGTGATGACGGAGGGTCTGTGACGTGGCTGTGGCCTGAGCATGGGCTGCTTACACATCACTGCAATCCTGAGGACTTGGTGCTCAGCAGGCAACAAATTCAAGTTTTGCTTTTTGGAACATTCTGGATTTTCCCCTCCTGAACATTTCCTCTGTGTGGTTGGCTAACTGAGTGGATACTGCAGAACTTACAGATGCAGGGGGTGGACTCTGTTCTGCCTAAGGCCTGAAGCCAGTGATCTCCTACTGCATGAAATCATGCCTGGCATCTGTACCCATTCATCTGTCCTTCTATCCACTGTGTGGACAAAAATAGGGTTTATTGTTTTTGTTTTGTGCGGATAGAGTTCTGCTGGGTAATCCAGGCTAGTCTTGAACTCATATCCTTTGGAAATTAGAGGCACAGGACACAACATCCACATAGGGAGGCTGGCTCTAGGAATGCAATGGTGAACCAATCAGGCAAAATATAACTGTCTTTGTGAAGTGTGCAATCTGATTGGAAAGCACAGGCCTTGTATAATTTTTCCTGGGGAGAGGTTAGCAAATGTCTCCAGATAGGGCACTGATGATAGATGAAAGAAACAGCTCAACCCAAGTCTGACTTAGTGAGCCAGTGAGTTTATTGAGTTTACTTCCAGGAGGATGAAAAGGGGTTAGTTACAGGAACATGGCAGACTGTAGTGGTCTCTTCACCTGAAGCACGAACCTAACTAGTCTTATCAATAAAAACCAGGAGTTAAATATTGGGGTAATAACCCAAAAGATCAGAGAAGCGAATGAGCAGCCACTGGTGATTTTTACCTCTCCAGATCCTCAGACCAAAAGGGGCTGAGAATCTGTCTCCACCTACCTTGTATTTTTGTCTCCACCTCCCGATTGTGCTGGACTAAGGGCATGAGTCTCTCAAGTGCTGGTATCAAAGGTATGCACCACTACTACCTGGCCTCTATGGTTAACTAGTGGCTAGCTCCACCCTCTGATCTCCAGGCAAGGTTTATTTGTCAGAACACAAACAAAATACCACCTAAAAATTCCCCCTTTCTGTCTAAATAAAAAGTGAAGGTTTTAACTAACATAGAAAAACTATATACAATAGTACAATAACTATATACAAATATATACAGGCAATAATTACATTAACAATGTGTAGTCCATAGCGTTTGACAAATTCAGAGAAAAGACTCCATTATCTATCCTGTCTTGGTGAGTCCAAAGTATTGTACCTAATTTACTTTCTATCCTAACTTGCATCATCACATTTCTATATCTCCCCTTTTCTTTTTACAACGAGATCCCTAAATCTAATCTCCTTTGTTCAGCTTTTTTCTTGACCATTACCAATAACAACTTGTACTCAATCCCCATTAAATGATAATAAATATCCGTGACCCATTTTGGGGGAATGTGGGAGTAGTTTTCTAGACTACTTCCTGCTGATTGGGGATGCTGGTAATTTTGGGGGGACCCTGAGAAAATTCAGGATTATGGTCAAGTCCTCACTGGAGTAGTCTGGATCATCTCAGCCAACAGCCTTGAAGCAATCCTGGATGTAGAACTCAGAGGAAACTGCAACAGAGGTGCTCTGAAACGTTGGATCATCTGGGCCATCTGTTCCCATCAGAGATTTTTCAGGGGGTCTTCCTTAATCAAAATTGATTTTTCTTAACCCAGAATGAATCCAGAGCCTCTAATTTCCTGTGGAAATAAAAGCAGAACCTCTTTCCCAAAGTAACATATCTTTTGACTTAAATTTTAAAGTCAAGGTATTTTAAAATGTATAGGTTAGTTTAATTGAGTAGCTTTGACAATCAAATGCATCTCATCAGTTATCATTTGCCCATTAACAGTCAAAAAAAATCCAAAGACAACACAGTAAAATACATAATCTAGACTCTTTGTGTATTTTCCATCTTTACATGGCTTATCATATTTTTATTACTCTATTCCCTTTTTAAGGACTTTACTATTATTTTTCATTTTTAAATCATTTTTTAAATCTATTACTGTTTCTACCCTTTATCTTCAATCTCCCAAGCCTACACACATTTTTTTTAAATACTGTAAATTGTTTAGAGTTTTTTTTTTCATCTGAGTCTGTCTTTATTGCATAGCTCTATCTTTTTCTGACCACATGAGTGTTTAAACTACTAAGTGGCATGGATAGGACCTCCATCTTTGCCCTGGTGACTGGCTCTGCCCTGCTTGGTTCCCTAAGAGCCCGGCTTCATGGCAGAGACATTGGCAAGAGCCATGTTCACCTTCCCAACTCTGGGGAGCTTCTGGATCCACACTGCCATTGAGCAGCATGTTACCAGCTACTCACAAGTCCCATTTAAGTGTTTGGTAGCAGGGCCTCTTAAAAGAGCCATGTGGTTTTTGCTGCTAGCACTGAGTCAGGAAGCTGTCTCTTAAAGGAGCCACACCTCTGCTTGCTGCTAGCAAACAGAGCCTACCCAAGAAAAGGCAGTTACTAAGAAGCCATGTTTTGGCACCATTTTTGTGTGTTTAAAATCCTTTTTAAAGCCTTTTCAGGCTTTATGTGGAAATTTTTGTTCATGCTGTATGAAGTGTGAACCTAATTAGTCTTATCAATAAAAACCAGAAGTCAAATATTGGGGTAATAACCTGAAAGATCAGAGAAGCAAAGGAGCAGCCACTAGTGACTTCTTATCTCTCTGGATCCTCAGACCGAAAGGGGCCTGAGATCTTGTCTCTACCCACCTTATGTTTCTGTCTCCACCTCCCGATTTTGCTGGAATCAAAGGTGTGAGCCTCCCAAGTGCTGGGATCAAAGGCATGGGCCTCCCAGGTGCTGGAATCAAAGGCGTGAGTCAACACCATCTGGCCTCTTTGGTTAACTAGTGTCTTGCTCCATCCTCTGATCTCCAGGCAAGCTTTACTTGTCGGAACACAAACAAAATACCACACAGCAATCACCAAAATCCCCACCCTAGCATGGATAATAACCCTCTTCTCACCTACAATTATCCATATTTATATAGCCTCGGGGGACTCGTGAATCCTGCAAAGTTCAGGATGTTCCTGGAACTTGGGAGTTTTTGTACTTTCTGAGTCTTAGTGAACCTCCCTCAGGATAGACTGTTTTTAGTTTGGAGGGAACACAACCAGGGAACAAAAGCAGTTCAGACAGTCAGATTATGTTAAGTGATTAAAGGCAGAAAGACCACAGAGGGCATCAAGGGTGCAGGGAAGATTTAATATCTCACAGGCTGGCCAGACAAGGCTTCTGGAGAGGTGAGTTGAGAAGGGTGACTGTCCAGCCTGGTGGATGTCCCAGTTGAGAGGGCTCCAGATGACAGGGAGAACAGATCTGAAGGCTGTGAGGCAGGGTCCTACCTGGAGAATGGAAGAAACAGACTAAAAGTCAGTATAGCTACAACTCCAAGACCCCAAAAAGGACTGCAGTGGAAGCAGGCCATGTTGGCCACTGAGCAGAAGCCCCAGATAGGATGGGGCAGACACATTACCACTTTGTCCCTGAGAATCTCTGACCAGCAGAGCTCACAAGCATGGGAAACACTGGTGGAGTTCAAGTGAGTACAGGTTGAGTCACTCCTACCCAAAATGCACAGGATGAGAAGTATTTCAGATTTTGGAATACTTTACAATAGATAATGAGATATCTTGGGGCTAAGACTCAAGGGTAAACGCAAACATCATTTATATTTCAGTACATCATCTCCTCAGAGCATGAACATCAATTTATATAGCATTCTTGCTGCCCCTGCATTTTGATTGAGCACTGTCACATGAGGACAGGTGAGGAATTTTCCATTGGTGATGTCATGTTGGTGCTCAGAAAGTTTCCAGTTTGAAGCATTAGCATTTTAGACTTCAAACATGCAAATTAGGACTGCTCTGCCTCCAGCAGCCACAAAACCTGTGCTGGGGGTTCATTTGGATGCTCCACAGAGTGTCATTATGCACTCATCTTCAGTTTGGGGATCATAAAGTACTCCTTAAACCTGCCGTAGGCAACAGAGCTTACTGTCTCCAACCTTACATGGTCAAGATGTTTTGTACACATCTCCAGTTTACTCACATATTAGTTTTTCTTCTTCTCCGCTCTCTTAATCTTTTTCCCCCTCATTTTTAAGTCGTATTTGTTAAGGTTTGTTAAGGATTTTTGAATCTATGTTCACAAGAGAGGAAATGATTATGTAATTTTCCTTTATCATAAGGTCCTTGCTAGAGCTTATGTTGCCTTTACAAAACACATAGGAGGATAATTCTTTTTTGTGCCCTCTGGAAGGGGTCATGTCAGACTCATCCTGCCTCTGCCTTCAGCGTCTACCAGCACCCATCCTTTCGCTCTGGGCAGTTTAAATTTTGCATTTCATCCCATAGATGTATCCACAACTGGTTGTAGCTCTAGCTCAAGGGGAGCTGGTGCCCTTGTCTCACGTCCATGGGCACCAGGTACATGTGATGTACATACATACACGGGGGCAAAACCTGCATACATATAACGTTTTTAAAAACTAAATGAAGTTCATTTCATTTCCTGTTACCTTTTCCTAAATTTTTGGTTTTAGTTTCTGACTTTGTAGAAAAATTAATTCTACTATTCAGGCAGGAGGTGCTTAGGACAATGTTACTCAAAAAAATTCTAAATATTGACTTGACAAAAATCTTTATTTCTTGTTTTTATCCTTTGCAAAAAGTTCCATTTTCATTGTTTCTAACTTACCTTTTAAAAACCGAGCCCAGAGCCCTAAACACTGGACCATGCTTTGAATCCTGATGTTAACTATCCATGTTAGGTTACATGCATTTAGTTTTTATAAACATATGTCATTTTGTATTTACTTATATACCTGCACAGCTAGGAACTAATCCTATTCCTGAGCTAAGTCCCTGGTTCTTGTTTTGTTATTTTTAGTTTTTATGTTTTTTTAATTGTTATCTCATACATGTATACAGTGTATCTCAGATACTGGAATCCCTTCTCCCACTTCCTCTAAGCTTGTCCACCCAAAACCTTTCCCTCTTCCCTTTGTCTCCTCTTCTAAAAAAACAAGCATTTAATTGAATTGCAATAACAAACAACTGAATCCAAGCAGTGTGCCCTGAATTTGTAGGAGTGTGAGACTACCACCTGAGCAACCTATCAGAGTCCACACCGTGGAGATTTACTGCCTCTCCTCAGTGGCCATCAGTTACCAGCAGCTCCTCGGCTATGGGTAGAAGCTCACGAGCCCCTCCCTCACCCAAGTCAGAGTTTTCATTGGCATGATCTTTCATGAGTGCAATGACCATGCCATGTCTTGGAAGACAGCATTTCTCAGCACTCATCCACATTCTCCAGCCTCCTCCTCCACCATGTTCCCTGAGCCTTAGCCAGTGGGGAAGTGGGTGTTGATATAAATGCCTCACTTAGGGCCGAGCATCCGATCACTTATTATAAGCACTTTGGCCACTTAGGGCTCCTAGTATTGGCTGATGTCTACTGCAGAAAGGCGGTTCTTTGAACAAGATGGAAATTAGCACTGGACATAAGTACAAATATATAAAAGGCAGCTTGACATGTCCTTTTAGCAAAACAACAGTAGTGCAGTCCCCAGTAGGGCCTATGACCTTCCCAGCCATGGCTTCTGGTTACGTTTACAGTACTAGGCATGAATTCCCTCCGTTGAAAGTATTGGTTACCCCTATAACAGTTATACCACTATTGTAACGGTAGATACATCTTACTTAGCAGGTCAGTATTGAAGCACGTCCGTGTCTGGGCAAGTCTATTGATTTTTCTTCATCAGCAGGCTCCATCGTACCCTTTGGTACTATGAAAGCTAGATAGCAGGAAGGGAGTTTCCGGACTAGTTTAGCTTGCTTCACTATGTCATGCAACCAAAGTGTATGATGTCTTCAACAGTATGGCCTTACTATGTAGCTGTGGTAGGGCAACCAAGCAACTCTTATTTCAGTTCTGATAAATAGATAATAATTGCATTTGTTTATGGAGTATAGTATGACATTTCAATGCTTGTATATAATTTATAATCCTTAGAACAGATAATTGGCCTATCTGTCAACTTAAGTATTTGTCATTTTGGGGGATGAGACTATTCAAAATCCCAAATAAATATATAATGAATAGTTGTAAGTTACTGTACTGTGCAGTAATTAAAACTTATCCTTCTAATCCAGCTGGACCCCTGTGCTCACTGTCCACTCTTTCCCCTTCTCCTATCTGTTTCCAGCCTCTGGTCACCACTGTTCTACATCAGCCAGATCAGCTGTTTAAGCTTTCATATACAAATGAGAACATGAGGCATTATCTTCCTGTGCCTACTTACTTCATTTAACATAATGTCTTCCGGTCCCATCCATGTGGCTGGACAGGGCAGGGTTTTGTTTTTGATGGCTGACTAATGTTCCATTGTACATTTGTAGTGTCACATTGTCTGTATCCACTGACCTGTTGATGGAATCTCAGGTTGCTCCTGTAACTTTGCTGTTGTGAATCATGCTGCCAGAAACAAGCCTATGTGGAGGCCTGTTTGACATATGAATTTCCTCTCCATGGCAGGGTGCTAGGTCATGCAGTCATTCTATTTCTACTTTCTGAGGCACACACATCCTGTTTTCTAGACTGTACTAATTAATACCTCTACCTTTCACATGCAGGAGCACCACTCTCTCTGTATCCTCACCTTTCTAGTGGGGGCAGGGTAGTCTCAGCTCTTCCATGGTGATTACTGATGTCAAATAGTGTTCCGGGGCTGGTTGGCCAGTTGTATACACTTTGTGAGAAGTTTCTATTGAGATCATTTGCCTATTTTAATCAGACAATTGTGATTGCTGTAATTAGGCTGTTGTTAGCATCTCATATACTCTGGCTGTTAATCCTTTTCCTGATGAGTGGTTTCCATCCTATTCTGTGGGTTTTCTTTATGAAGTATCTTCTTCACCATACAGCAGCTTTTTGGTTTGGTCTAATCACATCTGTCAGTTTTTGTTTCTGTGGCCTCTGTTTTTTGTTGGTTTTCCCCTTGGTCGGGGGCGGGGTGTCTCTGTTTCTGTTGTGATTTGGTGTCTAAGGGTTCGTTTCAAAACCTCTTTGCTGGCTATCTAGCTCAAGTATTTGTCATGCCAATGATTGTCTTTCTGTTTAAGATTTGCTATGGTGGGTCTAAGGCACAGGTTGGGAAACTTACTGTAAATGGCCAGGATTGGGAACCACTCACTGTATATACTTCTTCGGTGAGATGTAAAAGCTATTCTCAGCTACAGGCCATACAATAGTGGGTCAACAGGTTGTATTTGACTCCTCTCCGGCGGTTTGCTAGCCATGGTCTACAGCCACCCTTTCTCCAGGGATCAGGTGACCTGCTTTAAGGCATGGCTTTCTGAACAGCTGGCTGAGTGTCCGGGGTACACTGTGCTGTTTCTCTGTGGCTGGAACTCCCATTTCATTGCCCAGCTCTGGAGCATGTTCAGCCCACAACTGTCTCTCTCATTGTTTTCTGCAAGGCCTTGAACTCTCACTCTGCATAAGTGCATCTTTGGGTCTGGAAAATACTTAGGGACACTGAAGATTCCTAGAGCTCGCCCACACAGTTTTCTTCATTCTAATATGCTTCTAATGTGCAAAGTCCTTCCCTATGGACAGCTATACTTTGTGATCCACCTAAACAGGCTCAGTGGGATGTGTGGACCCTGGGCTCCACCCCCTTCTCCTGTAGCCTGTGATGTATGCACCACGTGTTACAGAAAACTAAAAAGTCTTGGCATGTATGCTTTCGCCTCTCAAGAAATAGGCCTTTGTATGACCTACCTGATGTCTGAGAAGAGCTGCCTCCATTATTCGGCCAGCTGATTACAGTGTAAGATTAATTCACTCCATCGCAGCAGGAAGCAGTCTTGAACATGACTTTTAAAGTAGTGGTTTCTTTACATTTGGTAGTCATTATTGGTGAGAAATATACAAGTAGCTGATAGAAAAACAATAAAAATATTATGTTCTCATGCCACCCCCATCTCTCTCTCTCCCTTCCCCTCTCTCCTTCTGTGTTTGAGGCAGGGTCTCATGTGGCTCAACTGGCCTAGAACTCATTACCTCACTGTGTAGCGAAGGTTGACCTTGAACTCCTGACCCTACTTCCACCTCCCTAGTGTTAGGAATACATGTTAGTGTGTGATCTTGCCTGCTTAAACAAACTGTGTGTGCGTGTGCGTGTGCGTGTGCGTGTGTGTGTGTGTGTGTGTGTGTGTGTGTGTGTGTTTCTGAAGAGTGATCCTGGGGTCTCATCGATGCTGCACAACTACTCTATTACGGAGCTATATTCAATAAAACTTGGGTTATATTTTCTTTCTTCCCTTTTCTTCAACCCTTCCTCCTCCTCTCCTCCCTCCCTCCCTCCCTCCCTCCCTCCCTCCCTCCCTCCCTCCCTCCTTCCCTCCCCCTTCTTTCTCCCCTCTTCTGTTTCTTCTTCCTCTTCTCCTCCTTCTTCTTCTATATCTCACTGAGTAGCCCTTGGCTGGCCTGGAAATCTCTATGTAACATAGAACAAAACAGCCCTGAACTCAAAGAGATCCTCCTGTCTCCACCTCCTAAGTGCTGGGATTAAAGGTGTATGTCACCACATCCTGCTCAAAGCTTGTTTTTTCAACCATGTACCTTTATATTTATATGAAATTACATTTTAAAAAGTGAATATGGGGAGAGGTAGCTAACACTGATGACCTTTGAAATGGCAGTAGAGAATCCCACTAACCATAGAAACTTACTAAACTGCCGGGCGGTGGTGGCGCACGCCTTTAATCCCAGCACTCAGGAGGCAGAGCCAGGCCGATCTCAGTGATTTCAAGGCCAGCCTGGTCTACAGAGCGAGATCCAGGAAAGGCACCAAAAATCTACACAGAGAAACCCTGTCTCAAAAAAAAAAACAAACAAACAAACAAACAAAAAGAAACTTACTAAACTGTCTACATACACACATATGGAATCAGTCTAAACGGAGCTGTCCTGCAATGTGGAGGACAATACCCAAATTAGACACTACCAGCTCTAGGCCTAGTTCCAGGAATGGATTCTCTCTTTTGCAGTAGGGCCCCAAACATTACAGGCTGTTGCTGTTGTTCTAGGTTCCCTTCAGAGCTTGGTGGTAAGAACCTCTTGCTGAACATAGCACATACTCGAATCACAGGACGTGGTGAAATCAAGCTGGTGCTTAAATGGGAGCTTCATCTATACTGGCTAGCCTTGGTACTGGAAAGTGCTATGCAGCTACAGGAGTAGAAAAAGAAGCATCAGGTTTACCCAGCTGTGACTCCTGTAAGCTACGATAATGACCCACCTGGTAAGATATACCCAGTGGTACAATAGTGGCCTAACTGTTGTGGGAGTGGCCAACCACTTCTTAAAAACTGGATTTAAGTCCCACTGCACAACATGGAGCCCATACCTGGCACTGTCAACAAGGCCAAAATCCTGTGGCTAGATATGCCCTAAGGGGCAACCTAGTACTACCATTCTGCTAAATGGACTAGTATTAAAACAGTTTCCAATGACTTATTGATGTACCTTAAATCAGTGCATTCTCCCAGATCACATCGACCTCCTCACCCTCCCAGTTTTGTCCTCCCCTCCCTCACTCCACCCCTCCATCTCTCTCCCCCTCCCCCTCTTCACATCCGGTTTGTGTTAGACAACTACACTTCAGTGTGGGGCCAGCCCTGGAGTGTGGTTGAATACCAGGGCTCACACTAAATAACACTGACTCCATTTTCCAGCAGCTGTGCATTTCCTGTGGAAGTTATTTGGGCTGTGGCTATCATGGATCCATTAAATGCATATGTGAACCCAAATGGCAGGAAGAATATGTTCAAATGAAGACAGAGTTTCGATTCCACCAACTGAAGCTACACCCTCCGGGAATCTGGTTCTTCTTCAGCCTTCCTGTGCACCATATGACTACAGTCTTGGGGCATCCAGGATACAAGCATTGTCCTCTGGGCCCTTGGTGCTCAGTGAGCAGCACTAATTCAGAACATCATGGTAGACAGATGATAGCTACATGTTCATGTTGTGTCTGCTACCCGTGACTCCACAGTGCACACCATTAAAACCTGATTTGTAGAGCCCTCTACAGCCTTGGCCATCGAGTCTACCCAGGTGCCCCGAAGACAGCTCTCACCCATGTGTTGATAGCTATGTTCCACAGCATAGTACCTGGAAAGCTCTAGCTCGTTTCTATTTCTGTACAAGTGGATGCTTTGTGATCTTAAGGCAAACAGTTTGCAGTATTTCCTTACACAGCATTAGGAAACTGACTACATATAGCCTAGTCCACTTGCTATTTTAATTTGGATTATTGAATGTGTATGTTATAGGTTTTTGAAGACAAGGTCTCACTAGGTAGCCCAGAGTGGCCCTGAATTTGCTGTGTAGCTCAGGCTGGCCTTGAACTTATATGATTGTCCTTTAACTAAACCCAGTATATAAATCTTTCAAATATTATTTATATCTGTTTGTTTTAAATCTAATATGTTTTATGATTTTCTGTACAGTTTGGGGATTTTATTTTTTATAGGTTCACAGTACCTTGTATTCATTTTAGTGTAGGTATTTCATAGCTTTTTATAAGGCTCTCTTTTTCAGTGCAGTTATCTTGGGGGGTATTTTGAGGGAATTAGTTCCAAGATGCCCTATGGATATCAAAATCCTTTGATTCCTGAGTCCCCTGTATAAGATGGGTAGTGTTTTCACAGAACCTATGTGCATCCTCCATGTACCTTGCATCCACCTCTGGATGACTTCCTACTCTCTAATGTATGTGAGTGCCGTGTAATGGCTGTTTGGTGGTACTACTGAGGGAGTGATGACAGGGATGAAGTCTGTGTTCATTACATATACATTCTTTCCCAATATTTCAGCCCAAGTTTCACTGAGTCTGTGACTGGAGAACATGCTAATACAGAGGGCTGACTGTATTCCCTATTAAAGTTTTTTGGTTAGAAATTGTAACCTTTGAGTCATTTTCAACCTTTCTGTTTCTCTTGACCTCTTATCTAGTCTTTTGGGAAATCCTGCACATCACTTATCATCCCACAGATCCCCCTCTCCTCCCTCCTCCCACCCCTCTCACCCCCCCCCCACTTCTTATTTCCTCCTCTGCCGTTCCCTAGTCCTGACCATCATCATCTCTTATCTGAATCAGTTTTTATTGATCGGTAGGCCCCAGATAAAGAGAATCAATAGAGAGGGGGAGAGAGAGAGAGAGAGAGAGAGAGAACAAAGAGAGATACCATCTGAAGGGGTTGACTCATGAGGTTGTGGAGGCTTGGTGAATTCAAGCTCTTCATGGCTGGTAAGCAGACCCAAGACCCAAAATATCACCAATTCAAGTACAAAGGCAGTCTGCCGGCAGTCTCCCTTTCTCAGGATGGTAGCCTTTGACTAGCTGGATGAAGTCCATTCATAAGTGGATAATATTTAAAATTGTGTGCTAAATTTTATGTCTCTAGATGCTTCGACTTAGCACAGGCACACCTGTCAATTCTTCAGTGGCTGGCAGTGGTTGGATGCAGGATACTGGGTACAATGAGCCTCCGCCATTGGAGGATCCTACCTGGCTCCCTCGTCCCAGTCTTGGGGAACTTAGCTGTCTATGCGCCTGCCCCACATCCTCATCTTGTCCCGTCCACCCTCTGGTCCCCATTGCCCTTGATCCCAACTCTAGCCTAGCACTAGAGTCTGTCCTGCAGTGAGGCAGAGGCAGGGTTCTTAGCAGATGTTTCACTCAAGACTTAAAGTGGAAGTCAGCAGAGTGTTTGAGGGGTCCTGGCATGAGTGGCATGCGGTTTTCAGTGTTCTTGGAATGAAATCAAATCCAAGTACCTTCACAAATTGTCTCCTGCCACCATTCCTGGCCTCCTTTCCCCCCCTCCATGTAGTCTGGCTCCAGTGACCTCTCAGTTCCTTGGGTGAGGCCCCGTGATCCTCCCCCCTTCCCCCGCAAGCCTGGCTAACTCCCTGTAGCCCCACACCTCCCACGGGAGACTGGTGGGCCAAGAACTGGGAAGGCTCCTCCAGCATCCCAGACCAAAGATAGCTCCCTAAGGTGAGCTATCTTTCCTCAGTCGCAGCTCTGACTTGCACCGGGGGTGGGAACACCCTGCCATAGTCATTTTTATTTTCTGGATAACTGTACATGAGACACATCCGGTCTCCTTGTGGAAGAGGGGACCATGCTTCCTCAAGCCCTTCACTGTAACTCTTCTCAGGAGGTTGTAGTGGCCTGCATGCTTTCGTTTCTAAGATAGGGCCCTTATTGTTTGTACGCACCTTTCCGTTTCCCAGGTCAGCAAACAAAAAGCAAGGAGTTTCTGTGGACAACGTCTAATTATTTATCCACCAAGCCACCAAGCCACTCAGGACAGTAGGCTTGAACCTGAAAGCAAGGGAGACATACATCTGTCCACTTCCCCTCCCTGGGGGCCAAGGGCCTCTTTCCCCTCCAATCTACCCACAGCTCTACACCTAGGTTTCCTTCTCCATGGAAGCTCACCCTAGTGATCCCCATGGTTGGACGTGGGCCATAGCATGCACTGCATTATGCTGAGGACTCAATGGGGTCTTCTCTGGACTGTAGACATGGGAGTTTGTTTAAAAGTAAAAAAGAGAAAAAAAACCTTGGATATGAGGGTGAGTCATATGGCTCAGTGGGTAAGGCGCTTGCTGCCGAGCCTTTGTTTGATCCCTGGGACTCACATAGAAGAAGAAAAACAAAACTCTGAAGTTTTCCCCTGGCCTCTACACGTAAGCTGTGGCACATGCACACCCACCCCAATGGATAATAAATAAATAAATGTAATTTAAAACAGTTTTTAAAGGAATATAAATGGCACACTCACAGTGGGACCCCAGTGGAAAACCAGGAGCCCCTGACCTGAGAATAGTAGGTTGCACCACAGCCATGATGACGGAGGTGGCAGCAGCCTCTTGGGTCTCACAGGCTTCACTTTATCTAACTTTAAAATGGTAATAATGACATTTCCCTTTTGTTCTTCAAGCTGACATTTAAAATGTGCTTTGAACTTCTTGGAAGAAAATGACCCCATGTAAGCCTTAAAGATGTGCTGTTATTAGCAATAGTTACAATGCATATTCAAAGTAAATACACACTCAACAAGTATTTCTTTTTATAACCATTCTTCCCGAAACGCAATTAAAATTAGATGATGTGAGTTAACAGTAGAGGAACAAAGGACATTAAAATGACATTAAAAGAACAAAGGAAGAAAGATTGAAACTCTCAAAGGAAATGGACAGATGGGAAATGTCAGCAGCATTTTGGAAGGATGAAAAACGAGCCATTGTATGGTGACTGGGTGGGCTTCTTTCTGCTTTCTTCCCCTGCTGAGGGCTGAGGGTAAAGCTTGGTACCAGGAGGAAACTGACTGATTGAACTTTAGTCCTACAAAGACTCTGGAATTAGTCAGCAGATGCCCGAAGGGAGGGGCAGGGGCCAAGGGCAAACACTAAAGGATTAGTTTACAGTCTGGGATAAACAGGTACACTGCCCAGAGTCCTAAGCAGGGGAAGAACAGTGATCAACTTGTCCCCTGTGAGCTCAATAGGGAACCAGATTGACACATCGGAGCTGAGGGATGCCAAGTGCAGGTGAGGCAGGAGTGAGATGCCTGATCGCATGGGAGTCTGTGCTGTGGTAGCACCCACCAGAAAACCCTTGGGAGTTCAGTGTCTCAGCACAGCAAAGGTTTGTTCCTGGCTTATAAATCACCTCATAGGGGGCACAGGGCCTCTGCAAGGCAGCTTTTCCCTGCGTGGCCAGGGAGCCCAGGAGACGTTTTCTGCTTTAGAGCTCTGCCTGTTTCCTTTGGCTCTCAAAGCTGCTGCCAGAGATAAGAAAAGGATGGGGGTGGTGGTGTCACCCTGATGGTGAGTGCCCCAGAGTGGAGGGACACTTGCCTCTCACACATGTCCAATTACCTACTGCAAAGAAGGCTGGAAGTGTGTCAGCATTTGTGGATGTTAGGTGCACGTGGGTCTTCCCTGCTTCATGAGATGAAGTGCGAGGCTATGGAGAGAAGAATTAGATCACTGTCCATCTTGCCCTCAGCTGCCTTTGACTCCCATGAAGGTGGCCAGTCACCATTGTGGCAAGGGGCTGATGGAGGCTCTGGTGTGCAAGTTCCGAGCTCAAGAGAAAGAATAACCCCAGGGTTTGGGGAGGGCTCCTTATGTAGTCACTCTAATAGTCTTTTATTGAGCAGTGTCTTAGTTAGGGTTTCAATTGCTGTGAAGAGACACCATGACCATGGTAACTATTATAAAGGAAAACATTTAATTGTGGTGGCTTGCATACAGTTCGAATGTTTAGTCCATTATCATGGTGGGAAGCAAGACAACATGTAGGCAGACCTGGTGCTGGAGCTGAGAGTTCTTGCATCTTGACTCACAGGCAACAGGAAGTGGTCTGAGACAATTGAGTGTGTTTGAGTATATGAGACCTCAAAGCCCACCTCCACAGTGATGTACTTCTTCCAACAAGGCCACACCTACTCCAGCAAAGCCACACCCCCTAATAGTGCCACTTTGTTTGGGGGCATTTTCTTTCAAACTACCACAAGCACCTGTATGCTAGGAAATATTCTTGATGCTGTACAAAATAACAAGGAATAAAACAGACAAGATTCACATTCTCTTGAAGCTTTACTCAAATGTTGGGTGGTGGATGATTAATCAAAAAGATAAATCCTTGCCTACTAATGAAACCAAATGTCTCTTCATATTTACTAAAGATTTGAGTACTTTATCAGTCGGAGACCTTGCCCACTTTCCATTGCGTTGTTTCTATTTTTCTTAGTTATTGTGTTTTGTTGGAAGTGAACCTTTGTCAGTTTCTGTGACTCATTGGATATATGTGTACATACATGCACATACAGAAATACATGCGCATATTCCTTGCATTTCAGAGCTTGCCTCTTCACTTCAGTGTAGTCTTGGTGTCATGATTAAAAAGGAGTTTTTCTTACCTCAGGGTAACTGTTATATTTTAAATCAGGGGACAAATCTTTATAACATCATTAGCTTCCTTTTCGCATGTGGAACCAAGACTTAATTCTTCCAGCCTCAAAAGCATAGTTTCATCTTTCCATACGACTATCCAATGGATCCCAGGCTACTTACTGAGGAGAAAGTCATTCCTCACAGCTGTGCTATGCTATTTTATGACAAACGATGTATCCTTGTGTCTGTAAGTCACTGTCTAGGTTCACTGTTTGAATTGATTGATCTTTTGTGTCTTCTTGCATAAAACCTGGTTGTTTCAGTAGCTGTAGATAGATTCAGGAGTCTCTGTCTAACACTGTAAGCACTGTGTTCATCGTCCGTGTTCAGCTGTGTCTGTCCTCTATGTTGTCATATGGATCATAGTCACCCTGTAAAATTCTGCAAAATAACCCTGCTGGAAATGATGGTGGGATTATGATAGATCCATAGAGTATGCAGCTGTCATCACGAGCGGAGCAAGCCTACTGGTCAGGTCGTTTTTAATTACACTAATGGTCTTTAGTTCTTTTAGTAAAGGCTTTGCGGTTTTTTTTTAGTTATATGTCTAATTTAAAATAACTATGTGTGCTGGTGTGTGTGTGTGTGTGTGTGTGTGTGTGTGTGTGTGTGTGTGTATGATATATGTATATGTATGGTATGTATATAGTGTATGTGTATGTGTGGTGTGTATGTAGTGTGCATAGTGCATGGTGTATGTGTGTATGTAGTGTGCATAGTGCATTGTGTATGTGTGTATATGATATAGTATATGTATGATGGGTATAGTGTATGTGTGTGTGGTGTGTGTAGTGTGTACGGTTTGTGGTGTATGGTGTGTGTATCTATGTGAGTGTGTGTGTGTGTGTGTGTGTGTGTGTGTGTGTGTGTAGTGTATATGGTATGTAGGGTGTGTGTGTGTGTGTGTGTGGTATGCTGGTGTTCAGTTGTGTACTTCTGTACCTCAAACAACTACAAAAGTCACTGTCTTAAAACAACCCCAGCCTAACATTCCTATGATTCTGTGTTTTTCTTCTGCTGGTCCCCACTTTAAGTGACTCATTGATGGGGGCTGGGAAAGCTTAATGGTCCAAGTGGCCTTGGGAAATGGTGGAGCCTGCCATCATTTAGCTCATAGTCTAGACTGGGCTTCTGTCTATGGCACAGGAAACTGCTAAAGGCTGTGTTCCAGAGGACCCAAGTAGACAGTGCCAGCTTCTGGAGGCCTGGGCCCCAGACACGCACAAACAGAACCTCTGTCACATTCTGCTGCTCAAAGCATGTCACAAAATTAGTTCACATTTGAGAATGGAGAAACAGTCCCTGCTCCTTCATTGGAAAAGCAGCTAGCCACATTAATCTATGTGGGGTGAGAAGTGATATTCATTCATTTTTGAGAAAATGTATACATATATTTTAATTCTATTTTCTGTTTGTTATAGGAAAATAGATATAAAACTGGTTTATGCATATTAACCTTTATATCCAAGTACTTTAATACATTCAGTTATTAGCTGTATTACTTCTGAATTGTCTGCCTACCCTATGTTGTTTGAAAAACAAAATAATTTTCTTTCCTTCTAAATATGTCTGACTTTTCTTTCTTTTTTTCTGATTGCATTGTCTGGTCTTCCAGTGAAGTGTGGGCATGAGGGTCTTTGTCTCTTTTCTTACCATTCCCAGCATAGCACAGTGACGTGGGCTCTGTGCAGTTGTTTGGGTGACTGAGTTTTCTTTTGTTTCAAGCTTGCTGAGTTTCTGCTTGGCTATGACTGTATAATCTGCCTTTCTTTTGAGAAGACCATATGAAGTGAATCCTTTATTCTGATAATATGGTAAGCTACCGTGATTGATTTTTGAATGTTAAATGCACGTGATTTCCTTATTTGAACTCACCCAGACTCCTCCTGACTCTCTTGATTTTTATTGTTAGTGTTTATTCAAGATTTTGATTATATATTCACGAGGGAAGTTGGCCTTTGGTCTTCAGTTTTTAAAACGTCCTTGCCATATTTTTATATTGTAATGCTGTCTTCATAAGAGACACTGAGGGAATAGTCCTCCTTCTTCTACTTGGAAACATTTGTTGGGGTTGAGGTTATTTCTTCTATAAATGGTCAGTAGAATTCACTAGTGCAGTGATCTGGGTCTGAGATTGTTTTTAAAGTCGGTTTTAAAATTCTGAGTTGATGTGCTCCAGGGACTATTCAAATTTCAGGCTTTGTATTAATTTTGTTTGGTTGTGTCCTAGGATTTTCCAGTTTCATCTGTGCTTTCCATGTTTATTTGCAAATGTTAGACTATTCTGTTGTTGCTGTTGGCCGTTTCTTTGAGCGAGCACAGGGATGGTTCTGTGCCTACAGGAGCTGGAGACCAGAGATGGGGCCCTGCCAGTGGTGTGGCAAGAGGAGCAGGTAAAGGATTTGGCAGGGCTCTCTCTGCTTCGCATTTCAAGTTACTGCAATGCCTCCTGTTGAGGGATTCAATAGAACACCATCCATATTGGTCTAGTTTCTGTTACTGTAATTAAATACCCAGATGTGGACAGTTTATTTTAAAAAAAAGGGGGGGGGTTATTTAGCTCACAGGTTGGGGTGCCAGCATTAGCTTCATTTAGCTGAGAACTTCATAATAGGTGGTGTCAGATTGCCTGGAGAGTGTGTAAAAGGAGGACACATGCTCCCACTGTGACCCAAGTATCACCCAGTAGGCCCTTCATTTTAAAGGTTCTAATCCCCACATCTGCCACACTTAGCACAAAGCCTTCAGCACAGGAGCTTGTTGGAACAGGGAGAATCTAGTCCTTCAGTGAGAGGGATGCTTCCTAGCTGAGAGGGCTTAACTGGAGTTACGGTGCTAGGGGCTCACTACGACTCAAAGCTGCCACTTAGTGCTTCTGGGTTCTGGTCTCGCAAACTCAAAGGATGAAGTTCACAGACCACAACAAGGCAGGTGTTTAGAAAGGAGTTTACTGTGGGTTCATAGGTGGGAGCTTAACATTTCGAGCTCCTGTATTGCAGGATCCCAGAGATGGGTGCCATCAAGTTTCTCGGTTAGGCAACTTACAGCAGAAACTGGGAGGCATGGCAGATGAGCTGGCCATCCAGTTGGCAAAGCTGTGAAGTATCTGTGCATTGTCCCATCAGAGTGGCTGGACTGGAGTTCTGGTCACATCCACACACACAGTTTCTAAGCAGCTTCCTAACAGAAGAATGATAACAAGAAACTAAAGCAGGAATCAGAACCCCAAACATGCCTCTGACCAGGACAGAGCCAAAAGTATTTCTGGTTTCTGAGCAAGGGCAAGAATTGAGGTTCCCGTCTCTAAACTGCCAGATTCTATCTCCCATTCTTATCACTATATAAGGTGGATTCAAACCCTCCCCGTGGCAGTGTCTAACAAACAAGAAGGCATGAAGAGAAAGTCAGTCCTAGCGGCAGAGATTAGCGGGTGTCTTCACCCCTCTCTCTCAGTGTTGCCCATCTGAGGCCTTTAGAAGGGTGCCTTCCTGCACTTCATGTGTCCTCCTGCTCTTATTCCTGAGGTGTATCAGGATTATCTGGGTTCAGAATTTAACAATATTTTCACTCTCATTTCAAGGATCTTTATCAACATGGTCATCCCCACCTTACCTTTTGATCAGTATCAGGATCCCATATATGGTGGTCAGGATCCGATGGTGGTTCCATAGGAGTAATGGAATTGAAAACTTCTAATAAGTGATAGTTATCCCTTCTCTGCATTTAGATATAAAATTACCTCTGTACTACCATCATTGACAATATTTAGTTGCACAGATGTATAGCCAATGAACAATGGAGTAGTCCATATAGCATATATGTATATAGGTTGGGCCATCTAAGTTTATCAAGCATACATTGATATATAAGCCAAAGTCACACGGCAAGGCATTTCCCACAGTGTGCTCATTGTTAAGTGGCATGTAACTGCATTATAAAATCTGTTGTTATATTGATTACCATCCTCTTTCTCCTTCCTAGGATCCTTGTTAGCTTTGTTTCCCGTGGGAATGTGAAGAATTATTTTTAGTGTACCTAGAAAGTCTTTGTTTCCTGACGCTGTGTGTCCAATAATCTATTCTCCTGTACTAGCATAATGATAGCACTCCTGGGGAGAAAATTCTCAACCCAGTGCTCTCTCTCACTACTAACCAGGTCTGCATTTCCTGGTCTGCCTCTCTCTGTGATCACAGGTGAGGAGTATGGTATAAAATTACTCCCAGAAACTCATTGTTCTTTGTGCCTGGAAGCTTGTATGATTTCATGCTAGAATTCAGAGATTTTGCTAGGGTGCATTTGAACTCAGAGTGTTCAGGACGCCTCTGATAGGAGTTCCCAGTTGTTTCCCCTCTGTTTACTCCCTGGCATAGCTTTGTTTCCTCCCCAGCTCCTATTATTTACCCAGAGTGCCTCCTGCTCCTCCTCCATGTCTTCATTTGTGATTCTTAGTTCATTTAACTCTTTGTCTTGTGTTGTGTGACACATCTTTCATTTGGTCTCCTAAAACAGTAATGTGTTCTCTTTCAGTGGGCAACATTCCTTTCTGACAGTTCCTCTCCTAAAATTTTAAATTAAAATACCAAGCACTGTTCTGGCCTGGTAGCGTTTTATCACACTCTAATAATAACTCCTTATGTGTTCTCATTATGTCTTTATATTATAAAGTCTATTTCTGTTTCTGCCATTAGTTCTGCTCCACCGTAGCCATCTGTTCTAGAACTTGGCTGCCGCCTCCCTTCAAACCACTGTATTTCTGAGGTCGCATGCAAGTTTGCTCTCTCTGATCATCATCTTGGGTATAGAGCTTCCCCAGGGCTGGTTTGGGCTCAGCTCAGACTTGGATAGTTACAATTCACTGAAGGCCACATCCATTACTGGGAAGAGATGGAGACATGCAGGGGTAGTTTTCTCTCCATGGTGCCATAGCAAATAAGCATCTCTCTCTCCTTTTCCCTCTTCTTCATCCCTCTGCCCCCTCCTCTGTGGGTGTACATATCCACGCACGCGCACACTAGGATTTAAACTTACAACCGCAGACGTGCTGGGAAATCACTCTACCAAACTGTCTCTTTAGATATAGCTGGGGGTGGGATGGGGTGAGATAGTTTCTCTTCTGAATCACCCTCAGGCCTCACTTCCCTTTCAAAGATGACAGCTCAGCCTCTCCACAACTGATACCTTAGTTTCCTTGCACTTCCTTGTCTGATGCTCAGGAAACCCTTGGATCAGCTGACTAACTACACTCTCCCAATGTGGCTGTCCCCCATCCTGGGCTCTAGCACAAACATGGTGTCTCTCCAGGTCATGTGACCTATTACTTGCAGATTGTCCCTGAATTTGGATCCCTGTCAATGCTGAGTATGTGCTTCTACCATAGACTGTGAGGACCAATAGTTGGCCACCTTCTGGACAGACAAAGTTATACCTCAGGCACCAATCAGTGACCACTGGAGACCAAGAGAATGTGTGCTTGGCTGGCTAGGAACTTTCTGTTTTCCTGTGCCCTGCACGTTACAATATAAGGGCCAGAAAACAAGGCCAAACTTGGAGGTTCTGCATGAGTCCAGGTACTGAAGATATTCATACTCCTAAAGACTTTGAGACGTTTGGATTGTAACTCCCTGTCCCCTCCTAAGCAAAAAAAGACCAAGGTTGCATTATGAGTGAAGTCTCAGAAGGCCAGGTTCAGCTCCAGGTGGGGTCACAGAGAGTGTCTATATGTCAGCTCACCATGTGAGATCAGAAGGAACTGGGTCTAAGGACAACCCCTAAGGCCTAGTGTCAGGTGGGGACTCTCCTCAGTGGCTGCTCTCAAGGAACCGCTGCTGGGCCCTAGGCATCACAAAACATGAAGATATGGGGTGATTTTAAACAAATTCCATTTTTTTAATCTACAGACACCTGGTCAAGCTGTGGAGCTTTTCCCTTTGCCCAAGTCCCTTGTAACAGCTGGATGTCTTTTTTGCTATAGAGAGGAAAGCCAAATATCATTGCCTGTGCACCAAGGTCTGAACTTCGGCCACCTTTTGGGTTCAGCCTTCAATTGTGCACAGAGCCGAGATAGGCAGAGTAGCTGGCACATGGGCATCAGCCGGGGCCCCAGTATTGCTAGGTGGAGTTGGTACACAGCCCACTGCCCAGTCCTCCTGCTAATCTACCTAGTCCATCGATGTTGGTTGGAAAGCTTTAGGGTTGCTCTTGGCAGCAAGTGAAATACCACGTGACTCACAAAATCTTGACAAAGGAAGCTATGCCAGATCAAGTGCACAGAGAGGCTGTTCCGGATGTGACATCACAGCCTACCAAAGTCAGGGACTTGCATTCTTCCCAGTTCTCCACTCTGCCACTTCTAATGTGTTTTTGATGCCTTGGCCTAGCTCTTCTTAGCCATAAGGTGACTGCCATTACTTAGGGAAATACATGCAGATGGAAAACGGCCAGTATAAAAGGACAGTTTTTTTTCTTCTTTGACCACAAGCCTCTTTTTAAGAGCAAATAAACATCTCTCAGATGTTACCCAAAATATCTCTCACAGTCCATTGGCTTGAATAGGGGTCCCTTGTCCATTCTTCAAATACTCACTTGATATTTAACATCCATGTAATGTGCTGCATAATTTGTTTATAAATTTAGAAATATCATCCTTGAATAAGGTTCATCAAGGAAGAATGTGGATGACTGTTAATATTAAGTGGCAGTGAGTCGTGCTGAATTCTGTAAGTTGTATCTAATAATCACACTTAGACATGAAGGATTAGCATAACAGATGTATCCACATTAATTAATTACTATGTGAAATTTCCCAATACACAGCTCTTAAATGTCCAGAATAACAACCGCATTGAATTAGGTAATTTGCTTAGAGGTAAATGTGCTAGGGGGAAAGATGCTGAACAGTGTGGACCACTTAGATAATTATAAACAATCTAGCCATTCGAGAGATTTCACCGGCATGCAGTTAGTGATTGATTAGATCCAAGGAAGCAGCTAATTAGTTGATGTTTGCTTTTCCCCACCACCTCGTTCAAGCTTGTGGGATAAATAAGATCTCAAAAGAAAGAAAGAAAAGAAAGAAGAAAGAAAGGAAGGAAGGAAGAAAGAAAATAAACAAACAAAGAAAGAAATAGATAGATAGATAGATAGATAGATAGATAAATAAATAAATAAATAAATAAATAAATAAATAAATAAATAAATGTAAGAGTCTTGGTGTATCCATCCAAATTAGGTGTTGCCAGCTTCAGGGGGACAAAAGCTCAGGAAGTCTAGATACTGCTCTTTTTGTGCATTTAGGGTCCTCCTTTCCAGGGTGGTTCCCTGACTGATGAGCAGGGCTGCAGCCAGGCCAGCTGAGACAGAGCCAGGAGGCAGGCTCCCTGTGCTTGCTTCCTTCCTAGAAGAACGTGATTCTCACCTACAGAGCTGTCTCTCCCCACTTCCTCAGTAGAGGTGTTCATATGTGTTTGCACTTTACTGTCTTGGTATTTTTCCTGGTGTACAGGATCCCTCTTGCCTTTTCCATTTTCTGCCTCTTTCTTACCCAAACTTTCTTCGTACCTTGTTTTCTCTTACTGAGATTAAGTTTGTTTATCCCCTGAAATGTCTGTCTTTCTCTTCCTTCCTTCCTTTCTTTTCTTTTCTTGGCTTTTGACGACTTCATATAGCAGTCAAAACATCTCTCGAAGGAATGGGACCAGAAGGGGAGGGAGAGAATCGAGAGAAGTTGAAGGAGCAGACATGATCAGAGAACAATTTATAGGTATAGAAAAGTGTTAAAAACAAAACTCATTGTCTTGTATAGTGAATATACATTAATTAAAAACCATGCCATGTAGCACATTAGCAACTGGAGGGAAATTAAAGTTTCCTTCAACGGTGGGTTTCTAGTGGCTGCCCACTTTAAGTTTGTTGATCATCTTGGCTACTGAGTAAAGTTGCTTGCCAACATATGATTTACACATTTGCAAGGAGTTAGGGGTAGGCCTTTTTAATTCTGTGGTAGAAGTGATCCCATCCCCTGGGGGTATTTCAGGGTCATATACACACATCTCAGGATTTGCACTGTGAACTGTAAGTGCATCAAAATGAAAGCAAGGAGTTTGGGCAGCAACTTTCTGGGTTGAATAGTTTTCATATTAAGAAAAGCAGGGGTTACATTTCTGTAAGACCTTCATATTTTGTCCCTTGGAACATGAGACGTAACAAAGGAGTCTGAGTTGCTCAAGTTCTAAGCACAGTGCTCCTGGAGCTTGTCACCTCCAGTGAAAATGCATTGATTGGCATCTGTATGGCTTGCGGGAGACAGTGTTATATTTGTGTCTACATTAAGCAAAAGAGTAATCATTGTTGTATCTATTACTACTTTATGGGTAGTGCATCGTGGCAGAAACCTGGTCAGTCAGCTAAGTGGACAGGCTTCCCCACCATCATTTCCCCCAGTCTTTCTCATTTTAGGGCTGCTGTGTTTTCCTTACATTCAGAGTCTTATTGTTTTCAGGAGGCATACTTGGCAAATGATTGGCACTAAGAGCCATTAAAGCCAAGGAACATGATTTAGTGAAGAGAGGTAGTGTTAACCCACTTTCTGTTATGTTACTTCCGATAACAAGAAAGAGAAAGCTCAGCAGGAGGGCGGTTTATCTTGGTTCACATTGTCACGGTTTTTGTCCAAGGCTGCTTGGCTCTGTTGCCTTTGGGGCTGTAGAGAGACAGTCCATCCTGGGTGAGTCCACAGCAGAGGAAACTGCTCAGCTTATGGTAATCAGGAAGCAGAGGAATGGGAGCAGCCAAATTCCCAACATCCCTTTCTAGGGCAACACCCGACCCCATCCAAACCCTGCAAATATAACTTCTTTCAACTATGTCCCTTCGTCTAAAGGCTCTGCCACCTTTCAATCCCACAATGATCTGGGAAACAAGTCTTTAACACAGAGGCCTTTCTTTGGGAGACATTCAAGAGTCAGACTATCACAGATGGCATATGGGGACATGAAACATATGAAGCTTTGGGCCAGATAAGAGCAGATGTGTATATATATATAGTGTATGCACACACACATATGTATGTATGTGTATATAATTTTTGTTTGACTTCCTTAATCCATTCTACTTAAATAGCTGTTTTGTTTTGCTTTGTTTTTTTATTTTTAACTACAGTAGAGTTTCTTCAATGCTGTGTGTGGAATTAAAAAAAATGTGCCTATGAAACATGGGGAAAGAATTTAGTTTTAAATCATGTGTCATGAGCATATCTTCCACAAATGTTCACAGACATTAATTTTTTTTTGATTTTCAAATTATTCCAGATTGGGTTGTATTTACTGGGCTATTGAGGCAGGAGCTTGTTCCCTGTGGATAGTCAGCGAATTGGCTCATAGTAAAGACTGCAAGCTGCTCACATAAACTCCAATGAGGACAGAGGCTGAAGTTAAAAGGGTGAGGAAGGGTTAAAAAGGCAAATCCTGAAACACAGGAAGAGAAGGCTGATGGCTGGGTGTAAGGTAACCAGACTGACAAGGTCAGAGGAGGCCCAGGAGCCAGTAATGTCAGGCTCTCGTTAGCGTCCCCAAAGGCCGCCTTCTGGAGGAACCTATGAACAAGATTCTTGCTTTTAATCCAGCTAATTGTGACAGTCTAAATTGTAAGGAAAGACAGCTTCTCCCTCCACCTATGTCAGGAAAGAGGCCCCAGATGCTCCCACAGATGATGAGTTAGAGAGAGAGAGAGAGAGAGAGAGAGAGAGAGAGAGAGAGAGAGAGAGAGAGAGAGAGAGAGAGAGAGAGAGAGAGAGGGAAGGAGGGAGGGAGAGGGAGAGGGAGAGGGAGGGGGGAGAGAATCTGAACAAGAGAAACCTGAGACACCTGCTGCAAGGTCAGAGGTACCATCTTAGGTCCTGGAGCTAGGCACAAAGTCACACTCAAAATTCTCAAATCACTTTGAAACACATTCCCCAATATAGGATAATTCATTCATTCATTCATTCATTCGTTTGTTTGTTTTTTAAAGGTATGAGTACTCTGTCTGCCAGAAGAGGGCATCAGATCCCACTATAGATGGTTGTGAGCCACCATGTGGTTGCTGCTGAGAATTGGACTAAGGTCCTCTGGAAGGGCAGCCTGTGCTCTTAACTGCTGAGTCGTCCAAAAGTCTCCAGCCCCAAAGACTGATTCTAATGTGGTGGATTTTTTTTCCAGGTAGCCAGTGGTTTCTTAGCAGTGGCTAAACACCACCTGGGAAGCACCAGCCCACATCGTGTCCACAACTGACTCTGTGACATACCCTTGATTTTGTCCATTTCTCAAGAATATGTGCTAAGGCTGGGCTAGTGGATGGGGTCCCAAGGCCTGCTGCTGTGCATGGCTTTGCTGCCAGAAGCCAGGTGGCAGCCAGAGCTCCCATTTCAGTTTCCTCAAGTAATGTCACTATCCTTATTGAAGTCTGATTCCTGAGTAGTTTCTAAGGAGAAACACCCCTCTGTTCTAGAAGTCACAGTGTTATGTCACTTAAATAAAGATAGAGCCAAGATAGGCAACCCATTGTGTCTCATCAGGTGCTTCCCGTGACCCACCCAAGAAACAAGGAATTAGGAGTTTATTTAAGAGTTGTTAAGTACTGGGGCTGGAGAGGTGCCTCAGCGGTTAAGAGCACTTGCTGCTCTTCCTGAGGATCCAGGTTTGGTTCCTAAAACCAACTTACAACTGCCTGTAACTCCAATTTCGGGGGACCCAACCCTCCACAGGAACCTGCATACATATGATACACATAAGCTCTCACAGACTAACACACACACACACACACACACAATGCTAATAGTTAAGTGTTAACTATTAGAATGGCTTTTAATTTTCTTTCCAATACATGTGCATGGTTTTTCATTTTTAATTCTTTCATAGGATAATGAGCTTTAAAACTGAAATATATTACCTGCTCAGACCCTCCTTTCTGCAGGGAAAGGCTGAGACCTCACCAGTTTGAGACTTTCTTCCTGGACCCACAGGAGGTTGGTGGTAAGAACTCTGACAAAAATCACTTTTTTTAAATAGTGCAGCATATTTTAAAGATGCCTATTTTAGATTTAATCTAAAATGTAAATAAGCATGCTTCCTGATTGTGACTGAAATCATTATTTCCACAGGAGACTCTCCTTTGTTGGGTTTTGATTGATTTTATAATTTAATTTTTTCTTTGTTGTTAATGCAGAAAGTGTGGGCATAAGACTCAATCCACTTGATGGTTCTCAGTGTTGGCTTATCATCCGATTTCACTAGACTTATTAGAGATTTTTGGCTTAGCCTTCACCTTTTTTTTTTAAATAGGGTTTATTGAGTTACCATTAACACACCATAAAATATACCTGCTGAAAGTACTATTTTGGAGTTCTTTTTAGCATATGTACAGTTATTGCACCATCTTCTAAATCTCTCATATTTCTATCACTCCACATCTCATACCCTTGATGAGTTACACTCCATGTAGCTGGGGTTATAGCCTGTACCACCAGGACCAGCCTTTTCAGTCTTCCCATTTATCAGGTATGCTTTTGGCCTTGCATCTAAAAGGTCACTGCTCATGCCAAGGTCACATGAATTTACTTCCGGGTTTCAGTCTATAGTTCTATAGTGCTGGCTCTCATTACTGACATGTGATGGACCCACTTTGTGCTCTTTTTGTGCATGGTGTAAGGTCAAGGTCAAAATTCATTCTTTGCTATGTGTGCTGTCCAGCCTGGCTAGTATCGTTTGTTGTTAATCGATTGGATTCTTGTAGCCTCTTCTGAAAATTGATCATAGAGGTGTGACTTTATTTCTGGACCTGTAGTTCTGTTCTCTGGCTCTGTCTGTGCATTGCTTGGCTATAGCTACTGTAACACAACACTGAAGACTGCTGGTTTACACTAGAAATCTTTCTCATAGATCCAGAGGCCACAAATCCAAGATGAAGGTTTGATCTCTCCTGATCTTTTCACTGCTCGGCATGTGAAATGGCCACTCCTCACTCTGAGGTCTTATGGCTTTTTATTTTGTGTGTGTGCATTGTTGATTTCTCTCCTTCGATAAGGGCACCTGTCCTAACGGTTGAGGACATCATCCTAAGTGCCCCACGTTTAGCTTAGTATATTTAAGTTAAGTAGACCTCCAAATACAGTTATACTCTAGGGCACCAAGGATGGAACTTAAACATACGAATTTTGACAGAAACACAGACAAGCCCATGACAGAGCTATGCTTGTATAATGCTGCATTAGTAGCCTTGGTTAAAGTCATGCTATTGATGCATTGTACAGCTCTTAGCATTTTGTTATAGATTGCTTCTGTTGGGTCAGTAGTGATGTCCTACTTCCCTTCTGGATTTATTACTGGGGTGTTATCCCTCTGCTGGGATCAGAGGTGGGTCAGGGTAGCTAAAGGTTTGCCAGTTTTGCTGTTACTCACTCCTGTTCTTGGACCACCATTCCCTCCATCCACCTATGCGGGGATGTTGTGCTTCTCCCTTTTGTTTTGAGAGCATGTGGATGGAAATCACTAGAAAATTGCTAGACCTACAGGCAGTGAGAACCCTAGGGTTTCTGGCATAGAGGATGCCAGCCTCATGACAAAGCTTCTTAGAGCCCAAGACTTCTGAGGGAAACTGCTTTCTCTCCCAACCTTGAGGCCTAGTATATTTTCATTTGCCCATAAGGTTTTGCCTGAGGGCTGTTAGTCAATAGTCCAGCACTTTGGGGAGGAGGGGAATGCATCCACAAAGAAGATAAGGTTGTAGTCATTCTCAAAAAGGAGATATAAACTTCTACTAGTGCAGGCCCTACAACATATCCAATCCTCCCGGGTCTCCCCTGACCTGGGAAAGTGGCTAGCTAGTTTTACAACCAGCACTCAGGCTCTCGGGAGGGAGGAAGCTTTTGCTTGTCCCTGCCTCTGCAGAACTTGGAGAACTCATGGCCTCTGGTCATCTCATTCTAGCCCTGAAAGCCTGCCATTCAGCTTGCTAGTCCAAGGGAGGCAGCCAGCAAGGATATGGGACAGAGACATGGACTGTGTACATTTACCATGTTCGGGATTCCAGTTCCATCTGCTTCTGTTTGTGGTTGTCTACCTCAGGACCAATAGTCATGCATACACAGGATCATTCTGTATGGGGTGAATATTTTTTTATTATTTTTCTTTTTTCATTGATGTTTGTTCATGTTTAGGAGGAACAATGCTTGTGGATTCTTTAATTTCTCTAACATTTTCTCCATTTCTTTCTGCTGACTTTTATTTTCCATCCCAATGTGTGTGCTTTTCACAAAAAAAAAAAAAAGTGTCTGCAGTCTCAGTTCTCTTTGGTGCCCTTCCTGGTGAGTACAGTTCTACTGCAGGCCAAAGCGTAGTTTGAAAGAATGAGGCCCTGTTTCTTGCATGCTGGGGCCTCTGGATAAATGCTGTGGGTTAAAACATGGATAATCTGGAGTAGCAGGTGGGTTAATGTGTCACACAATATAACATTTCAGTCAACTGTGGACCTCAGATGCCACGGTGATCCTACAAGATCGCATTGACTATGCTTATCCAATAACAAAATCACCTAACAATATTCTGCCATTAAGTGACATATGACAGTATCCTCCAAGCTGTCTGAAACGCCAGGGGTAAGTGGCTAGAAAGTGCATACACACATTTGTATACAAAAGTGTGGCCCTTCATTACTTGCCTCCTCTGTCTGTCTTCCTAACAGGTAAAATAATAAGCAAATTCCCCAGCCACGGAATGTTGTGTCAGATTGTATTCAGTTATCTTCCCATGGTGTTAAAAGGTCTTCAAGGGAGATGTTTACCTTCTCTACCCTCATTCCTGTTCCTGTGCTCCACAGTCCCTTCCCCCTGCATTCTCTTTCCCCTGCATATTTGATTTCCCTGCAGACTTAGCTAAAACTCACTCAACTTCAGGTGCCAGAAAGCAGCTCAAAGCAGATTAGGTGAAAGGTGCCCCAATGTCCAGTTATCTGCAGGAGTCTAACCTCAAACCCAGGACATGGAAATTCAGATGGCAGGATGTGAACTATTTCTCCATCTCTTTGGTATCGTTTGAGTTGGCATCACCATGAGGGAGGTCTTTTGACAAACCACAGCTATAACAGGATAGGTATATATTACCCTTCAGCTTACTAGCTCAGGAAAGAGGACCTGGGTGTGAGCACCCCTTGAAGGATGCTGGTTGGATGCCATAATCACTGTGCTTGGCCCAAATCACGTGCACCAGCAATGGAAGAAAGAGTAGTATCAAGGTCTCTTAGAGGTGGAAGAGGCAATTTCCAAAGGGAAACAAATTGCAGTGGGAAATAGAAGCCAAGCAAGCAAATCAAGTCTTAGTCCTATTTGAGACCTTATATGATCATAACTCAATACCCCTTAGTGCTTTTCATCAGGGCCCTTGGTAACTGTGTTGTTTCTGTTTCTTGAAAAGAGCATTCAATCAGAGGCTCTGTGCCAAGTGGCTGCAGTACTGGGAAGGCACTGTCTCATCAGCCCACCCCGTCTCCCAGCCAAGGAGAGCTTTGCCAGGCTTGATCAACTTTTATGAGGAACAAAATGTTCCATGCAGTCTGCCCTATGGTCCAGTCTGGAGGACCTTTGTTAGGGATGGGTAGTCACAGTTTTTACGAGTAAACAGTGAGTGGATGCGAAGAACTTTACTGAGGCCTTTAAAGTGTCTTGCTTGCCATTGTTGTTACCTAGCACCAAAAACAGTATTTGTGCCTCAGTTCCTTCGCACGCCTGCTGCACACTGTCCCATTTTCTTCTCCCAGAAAAAGGCAGGGAAGCTGCTCATGCATGCTTGCTGCGTGCTTTGATCATTCCCTCTCTTCCCCAAAGGTCCTCACCTGCTTTTAGTGCTGTGTTGCCATTAGAGGATTTAAAATCTTCTTCTGGTTCTACGAGAAATGTCAGTGAATGGAGAGGGGCCTCTAGTAGATAATGAAGATGATTAGAGCTCATTGGCAGGCATTCGCTGCCAAGGAGATGGAAGAAAGCATTTAATTACTTAGAGATGTTTAAAGCGCACTGTGTAGCCTTTCTCAGTGCCTTTGAAATCTTAGCTAGTGTGGGGTTTGCCTCAAAGAATTTTTATTTTTCCCCTTTGTTTGGGGTCTGATGATAAATGCAAAAAGGTCATTAAGACAAGGCATTTGAAAATTTCTTTTCTGCTTTAATCATTTATCTCTGTGACTTCGAGGCTTCCACAGAAAGTTGCACTTGCCATATGCTAATCACATTGAATTTACTAAAAGTTTGAACCACATAATGGGCAGAGTATTGTGTCACTGCAGAGTGAGGCTTCACCGAGGAGATCATTTTCATTTATCTTCTAAACAAACAAACAAACAAATACAAATCAACCTTTTTATTTCTCCAAGTGTATAGCCTTAATGGCACAGTAATGTCTATATATTTCTTTCCAACCTTTTGCTGCTTTTTATATGTGCACACACTCTGGCTCTGCTGAGCTGAACATCTTTCTAGTGCAGGATAGCAGAATATGCCACCCGGAATATGCCACTTTGGCATGAGGGTTACTTTGAGCTAAAGCACTTGAAAAACAGCAGATGCGAGAAGGGCAGCCTCAGCTCCTCTCTTTCCGAAAACAAGAGATAAAAACTTGCAAGCCGAAGGTGCCTGCCCACAGAGAGGAAAGAGACATTACTGGGTCATCGCCAAGAGATCTCTGGGCAACCTTTGATCACTTCCCTTCTTTATACTTCCTACATAATTTAGTTACATTTCCGCAATTATTTCTCTTTGTTCAAATACAGAAGTATCCAGTCTCGCGGCTCCTTTGAAACTTTGTTTCATTATAAAAGCAACAGTGTCCCATAACACTTGGACTAAAGGTGTATGTTTTCGTCTAGTTAATTGGTCCCAGGGTCTGTGGGTATAGCTCAGTGGTAGGACATTTGCCTAACGTATGTGAGGCCCTAGGTTTGACCCCCAGGATTACAAAAATCAAATTAAATTTAAAAACTCTCTCATGAATTTAATTCTGCAGCACAGCCAGGACCCTAAGAGACACACACAACTGTGTATCATCCTCAAAATTGTCATTAACACAATCCCTCTGAAAAGAAACTAAGGGTAATTAAACATGCTGCCAGACCCTGTGCTAGGTACTTAGCAAACAAATTTCAGTTAATTTCTTGAATCCAGGGTTAATGGTAACATATTATTGGTCTGGAAGTTGAAATTTGGAGTGTCAGTAGCTTTTTCCGATTTGTAGTCCAGATTCCCTGATGTCAATCAAAGCTGTACTTCTTCAAGATCACCATGTCTGTACCCCACACATCTGTTTCTCTGTGAGTGAAAAGAATTAACAGGCCTCACAGGGTTGTGGTGGGGCCCAAGAAGCAGGATTTACAGTTGCCTTTGTAAAAAGCATTAGCTGCTGCCATTTGTCATTATCAGTATTATTACTGCCACAGTTTCTACCCAAGCCTCTGTGGCTTCCATTGTCTATTTGAAGTGGAATGTGGGCTTTGCTTAACTTCCTCAATGCAAGTTCTAATTCTCATTTTAGTAACATTGTTTTATGGCTGTATTTTCTCACTTCCATTCTGGATAGCATGGAGATAGGTGTTTTAAGACTTAAAACTGGTATCTTTCTTCATGTGTTTTGAGTCATGATCATCGGCTGTCTGTGCGGGGGTGCTGTTCAAAGATGCTGTGGTTTCTCATCCTGGGTGCTGGGTGCTAGCCTGACTGCTGGAGCTCCTTGGCGCTTTGTGAAGAAATTAACACAGAAAATACTGAAAACCAGCCTGATGGCTGACAACAGTGCTCATCTTATTTCCCATTTCTCTCTTATCTCTTGGCTGCTGAAATTATTTGGCTCAAGGCATAACTGATCCTTCTGGAAGGACCTTTTGCAGAATTTTAGATCGCAGGAGGCTTCTATGAACTTAAATACAGATTTCAATTTTCGTGAGAACTGAAGCAGATGAATGGCTCACTGTAACAAAAGAGAATTGCCATGATGCTATGCTTTATTTAGTTGATCTTAGTCCATTTTGTGTAGCTATAAAATAATACCATAGAGTGAATAATTTGGAAATAGCAGAATTGTATTTCACTCATGGCTCTGGAGGTTGGAAGGTCTAAAGGCAGGCTGTAGCTGGAGTTTTGTTTTGTTTTTTTTTTTTTAGTTGTGCCTGGCCCACGGTCAGGACAAATCTCTTTCACCCGCCAATCCTGCAGCCGCTCAGACCCAACTGAGTAAACACACAGAGACTTATATTGCTTATAAACTGTGTGACTGTGGCAGGCTTCTTGTTATCTAGTTCTTTTATCTTAAATTAACCCATTTTTATTAATCTATACCTTGCCATGTGGCTCATAGCTTACTGGTACTTTACATCCTGTTCCTCATCATGGCAGCTGGCAGCATCTCCTGACTCAGCCTTCCTGTTCCCAGAGTTCTCCTCTCTCTTTGTCCTGCCTATACTTCCTGCCTGGCTACTGGCCAATCAGCACTTTATTTATTAACCAATCAAAGCAACACATTTAACATACAGAACATTCCACAGCATCAGGTACCACATCTGTTGAGGGTCACTATATCATGAGATGGTGAGAGAGATTATAATGGTAAAATAGACTCACTCTTAACCCATTACAGAGAACATGGCATTCGTTCACTCATAAAATAACAGTCCTGCTACATTGGGGATTACGTTTTCAACATGTAAGCTTTGGAAGACACATTCAAACTATAGCAGCCTTTGTAACTGAGACTAATGCTTGAGGATGTTTGGACCCTGTGTGGAAGAGAAAGTTACTGCTCATAGCTCACTAGATTTCAGAATGTTTGCATCACAACATGGAATGAGATTTTATATTAGCATTGCAGGTCCCATTATCAGACTGCATTTTCATATTGAATTATAAACAAAAATTTTATGCTGCTTACATTTAATGAAATTTTAATAAGGCCATATTTTGATGTTATTATTCAAATAATGTGATCTGAATTGCTTTCCTCTGAATATATTTGCATTAAAGAGGAAATCAATTTGAGTTCATTCTTTGAACAACTTACCTATTTTCTTTGTAGCTTTAAAAAGACAGAGGGAAACTCAGTTTCTTTGTCAGTAAATGGAGAAGAAACACATTACTAAGATCTGTAGCAGCAATGGCAACAGACTGCTGATGGTTTGAGCTAATGAAATGACTCATTTTGTCTATTAGAGTTGCACAATTTAAACCATCTACAAACCGCACACATTACAAATTGTAGGGGATGATAGCCTTCCTTTCTTATTGAGACTTTAAAGCTTATATATTAAGAAAGAAAATTAAGAGATCCACATTATTGCTACTCCCAACCATTGGTAACCTAAATTAAATGGTATTCTCTGGAGAGAGCAAGTGTCTCTGGGGGGTGGCATTCCTCTGACATCACGTTTCTGCTAAAGTTGTGAGTGTGGGTCCAAGGCAGTTTTCTCAAAGGTAACTTCTAAAAGGTCAGCGCACATTACCAAGCTAAAACACATTATTGGCAATGCTTATGTGGTTTCTCATAGTCGTCTAGCTGAAGTTTAATTAAGAGAACTGAGTCTGGAAATAGCAAGACAAATCTTGCTTTTGAGAATAATTTCCCTTACAGACTCCAAGGGATTGCACAGAAATTAACTGGCCACAGGGTATGAACTCTGCCCAGGAAAAGTACCCAAACGGGATCCTCTAGTTCTTTCATTCCTCATTTGGTACACAAATAAACGCTTTTACTTTTCTTCCCAGGTCTTCTTTTCCTCTGCTCTTTATTATCCCCACCCCACCCCACCTCCACACATTTATCCTTTGTGTTCCATATACAAATTTTCTAGTTTAAATACTCAGCAAAAACTGTAAAACGTGCCTAAACCGGTGTGCCCTAGAATCCAGCCGTACACTTGCACACTTGCCGAGGAGTTTGGTTCGTGTTTTCTGTTTATATGATTTCATAAACACCATTCGATACTCATTAAAACCGGGGCTGGAGCCCAGAAGAGGCAGCCACCGCCAAGGCCTTCCGCATGCGCAGTAGCCGCGCGGATGCCCCGCCCCGTCAGGCTGACTCCCGGCTGTATCGCCCCGCCTCCGGGACGCAGCGCGCAGGCGATATGACGTCACACGCGCGCCGCTCTTCCTTGCCGATTTTCGCGGGGCGGCTGGGTACAGGCTTTTGGCCGTTACTGCGGGTCGGACACGGCCGGCTCTCCGAGTCCCGGTGACATGCTGCAGAAGCCGAGGGGCCGCGGCCGGCCCAGCACCCAGGTCGATAGGGAGCGGGAGTGGGGAGGCGCTGGCGAGGAGGCGCCCAGCACGTCCCGCGGCACGGGCGGCACGGGCAGCGCGTCCCAGGGCTCCCGCGCCTCCCTGTCGGCCCCCGCCGTGGGGCCGCGCACCCAGAAGCAGCTGGAGCTGAAGGTGGCCGAGCTGGTGCAGTTCTTGCTGATCAAGGACCAGAAGAAGATTCCCATCAAGCGCACCGACATCCTGAAGCACGTGGTGGGTGACTACCGGGACGTGTACCCCAACCTGCTGAGGCTGGCCGCCGAGCGCCTGCAATACGTGTTCGGGTACAAGCTGGTGGAGCTGGAGCCCAAGAGCCACACCTACATCCTTATCAACATGCTGGAGCCCGTGGAGGAGGACGCGGAAGTGAGAGGCGATCAGGGCACACCCACCACGGGCCTGCTCATGATAGTCCTGGGGCTCATCTTCATGAAGGGCAACACCATCACCGAGACTGAGGTCTGGGACTTCCTGCGACGGCTCGGGGTGTACCCCACTAAGAAGCATTTAATTTTCGGTGACCCAAAGAAACTCATTACTGAAGACTTTGTGCGGCAGCGCTACCTGGAGTACCGGAGGATACCCCACACCGATCCTGTGGACTATGAGTTACAGTGGGGCCCGCGAACCAACCTGGAAACCAGCAAGATGAAAGTTCTTAAGTTTGTGGCCAAAGTCCATAATCAGGACCCCAAAGACTGGCCTACACAATACTGCGAGGCCTTGGCGGATGAGGAGAACAGGGCCAGACCTGCGGCTAGTGGTCCAACCACTTCCTCTTGAACTCTTGAGGTGCAGTCTGAGGAACTCCCGAAATCCAGAATAAAAGAACGGGAAAGGGGGATTGGTGAAAGCTTGATTCTGCTAGGCATAAATATCTTGTAGCGTTAGGATGTTGTGCAGGGTTTTGATGTTTTATTATGGTTGGAGCTTTACTTTTTCATTGCTAAAGAGATGGAAGAAAAAAATGCATTGTGTATTGTTTAAAGAGTTATCCAGCTTTCTAAACATTACTGGAAAATTGTAGTATGATGTCAGACATTTACAAAAGAACACTTAGGTAAATTGCTTTGATGCTCTTCCAGAAGAAAAAGAAGCAAGATAGCCATTGTCTCTTAATTACTCTAGTTTTTGGGAAAAAGAAAAGTCTGTTTAAAAATGAAAGTAGAAGTACAATTGTTTTAGCTTCATGTCAACACAACTTTAAAAATACATATTCTGTATGGGTATGAGCACTGTGTGGTTCCAAACAATCTATATGATGTGTTCTCTGACATTTTTATATTCACAATTATTACTGTTACCCTATGAATGCCATTTACGTTTTTTTTTCTATTTATAATAAATACTGTGCTTTTGAGTCAGTTCATCATTATATTTGTTGTTTTCCCTGTTAGAAATTGTGGCTCTTAAGGAAATACTGTTCCAAATGTTTTCGCCATGATGCTAAGGTCAATGATGTTGCAGAGTGTATGAGTGTATATTGGAGCAAGTTGTGAGTCTCAGGTTTATAAAACATTGTCATAGTGATTAACCAGGCCTGTTTGAGAATCACACTGCCAAAGTGCAGATCCTAGCTCAACCTAAGACTTTAACTTGTGTACCTATAGAATGGGCCAAATCCCATATGGAGTGTGCCATTGTGGTGAATAGATGTGGAACTTAGTGTAAAATTCAGCAAAGGGCCTGGTGTGATTTAATCACTTTATACTTTATTTTTACTCTTGATTTTGAGCTGTTCTTTATGTCAGGCTGGGTCACTCCTAAAAGAGCAGTCACGAGTTCTGGGGCTCAGAGGTTCTCCCCATTTTCTTTAGCATATTTGAATAGTTCTTTGAAGAACTTACCATGATGTCTGGTGAGGGCAGCCCAGGCAGACCAGTGTGAACAGGACAACCACAAGATCCCCTGGGCTTTGGGAGGTGTGGCACAGTACAGTGACAGGATGGGTTTTGAGGTCATCTGACCTACTCAGTTTGAATTAAAGGTCAGGCTCGTTCTCTGGGGGTAAGTTCTGAGCTCTGGGTCTCAAATGGAGAAAACAACCTTATGGTGTTGTAAATGAGCCAGCAGAAGAGTTGAGTCTCTTTGAAGTTCTTAATAGTATCCAGCCAAACACAACATGCACTGAGTACAGTTGTTGAGAGTTGCTCTAAGTTCTTCATCAGAGGAGGCAAATACTTTGAAAGGATGCAGGGGAGGGCAGGCGGTTTTCATCAGCCTTGAACTAGAGGTCAATTTGTGGTAGTTAGGAGGCGGGGAGGAGCGAGAGGGGCTACCGATAGTTGATTTGTGTTAATAATAGTGCCCTAGTTTGCTTTCTACCGCTGTGACGAGTACCGTGACCACAAGCAGCTTGGGGAGGTAAGTTTGTTTCAGCTGTATAGTCTATCACTGAGGGCAGTCTGGGCAGGGACCTGGAGGCTGGAAATTAAGCAGAGGCCATGGAGGAGCACTGCTTACTGGCTTGCTCAGCCTGCTTATACAGCTCAGAACCACCTACCTGTCGATGGCATTGCCCACAGTGAGCTGGGCAATCAAGAAGATGCCCCACAGGCCAATCTGATGGCAGCTTTTTCTCAATTGAGGGTCCCTCTTCCCAGATGGCCCTGGCTTGTGTCAAATTGATACAAACAGCACGAGTAGATTGAGAGATTTTAAACAAGGATTAGTTTATCCTTAAGTCCCTCTTTTCTTGGCATGCATTTTATGTCAGCGTGTGAATTACCTCTGCCCACTGGCTCCTGACCTTGCTGAGTCAGGCTTCAGTTGTGCTGTGGTACTTACATTGTCATCTGTACCCATCGTCTCAAAACTGTCATACAATAATGATATCCCAGTTTTCTGAGATCCTCACAGTTTACTGTCAAGTTAGTTTGCTCGGGGTGCTACATTGGAGGGTAAATCAAGCTCTTACATCTTTTCTTTCTCGTCAGATTCCAGGGCTGCATTTCATGCCATTATATGTTTTTAAAACTTTACTTGTATGTGCATGTTCATGACGAATACATGGTTTCCTTTTGTGCACTTTCACAGTTTATGTTAGTGTCCTTGTGTCCTTGATCACAGCTGTTTTCAGCCGGTTTTGGAATTTATCAGTGTAGATGCGTGAGCTAATTGATTCATTTTGAAATCCTTTCGTGAAGGAATGGCAAGACAGGCTCCTCCCAGCATTCTGCTTTGGCAGGCATGTGTGCTACCTCAGGAGTTCAAGCCAGAAGCTAACAGGTATCAGTGATACTTGCCAAATGGCTCTTGAGCACTATCAGGTTACACTTCCACAGGGATCTAGACAGTTTCTATTTTGTGTGTGCCAGTCAGCCCACACTCTGAAACCCTTGTGAGCACTCGGCCTTTATAGCCCTGCCATGGATGTGTCATTAATACTTCACTGTCATTTAGTTTCCTCTTGCCTATAAGTGACATTGCACATCAGCCCGCCTTTTATGCTCCATTCTGAGCATCGAATTTTAAACATCAGACATCTTTCCTGTTGATTGATTTGCAAGAGCTGTTTGTATCTTCAGCACATCAGTTCACGGCTGAATCCAGTTGCAAATACCATCTGCATTTTTGTTTTTGTCGTACACATTTGGTTTTAATGTGTCTTAATTGTTAGCATTGTAATCCCTGTATTTTGTTCTATGCTTTGAAAAATTCTAATCTTAATTATGAAGGTATTATTTTCTTTTTAGAATTTCATACCTGAGTACTATATTGACATCACTGCTACCCTTCCCCCCTCCCCACTCCAATTCCTCCTGTCGACCCCCCCCACACACACACTGTGTGTATAAATGCAGCCTGCTGGAACATTAGGCTGACCAATTGGATTAGACAGTCAATTAGGGGATTCCTCCCTGAAGAAAACTAATTCTCCCTCTCTCAGCCATCATTTACTATCCTGCAGTTCTTCTAGAAGTGAGGCCTTGTGAGATTTCCCATCAGCGTTGGTGTGCCAACTGCTGTGGTCATTTTGGGGGTCATATTGTTAGTATTGCATGGGTGCAGCTTCCCTGTTACACATAGAGGACATGGTCTCCCAGCAGACATCCTGGTCCTCTGGCGCTTACGGTCTTTCTGCCCCCTCCTCCTGTTCCCTGAGCCTGAGGTGTACTGGTTGTGTTGAAGATGTGCCAATGGAGGTTGAACACCCAATGTGCAGCTGTTCTCTGCATTCTGACCAGCTGCAGATTTCTGCAGCCTCTGTCTGGTGCAGAAGGAAGCAGCTCTGATGAGGGGTGAGGGCTGTGCTTGTCTGTGAGTTTAAGGCTAAGTGTTTAGAATGCAGTTAGGAATTACAGTGACTTAAGAAAGGGGCGGGAGTCAGTTCTTGTCTAGGGTCCATGACCTCACCAACCGGAGGTTGTTGGCTGGCTTTATAGTACCAAGCATGAATTCCCTCTCATCTCATTGGGCCTTAAGTTCAGCTAGACAACTATTAGTTATCCCCAAGATAAGAACCACTGCGATTGCACCCTTGGGGATACCTTGCTTTGCTGAGCATTAATACAGTTCATAGGCTTTATGGTTGGCTAGGCTGCTTATTGCTTTTCTCCCTTGGCAGTTTTCATAGCATCTTTGGCTACTACGAACCTAGTCCTTGGGGAGAAGGCTTCCAGGTTAAATCTGGTTCCAGCAACCAAGGGCAGTGACAATAGCATATCGTTAGGCCAGTCTCTTTGACTCCCTTAACCTACAAACAACTCAAGAGGTTTCCCATGTCTGATGCTGGGGGTTTTGTTAGTCTGTGGTTCCGAGAGGAAGCCTTATCACTCCAAGTGGCATAACTCCATTCAATACACATGCATAAATACAATGGCAACAGCCTGTTCAGGCTGGCCTTGAACTCACAGTTCTCTTTCCTTTGCATCCATGTTCTGAGATTACTGGAGTGTGGCATAATGCCTGTGGGAAAAAAAAAATCCAAGTATGTTTTTAAAACTTGTATTTGGAAAATTCCATGTTTGTAAAAGTAGGAAAGCAGTGCAGTCATTTGGCTGCGTGGGTAATTTTGTTCCTGCTGTGTGTGTCTCTGTCCTCATCTCTTAATATCATCTGTACGTATGTTAGATGTGTCTCTGAAGATAGGAATTCTCACAGTGGGACAAACGGTCCCCGTGTTGCCTTTCAGTCGTGTCTGTGTTGCTTCTCTGGCTTTCTTGCTCTTCTGCATCAGACCCCCTTGGCCATGGAAGAGACCCACTGCCATTTGTCTTGTGCTGATTTCTGGCTTTGCTTCACTTCGACTAGAGTGTGTACTTCATATAATTACAGTCTTTCTGTATTTGCTGAGGATTTTCTGTGTGTCTCCTTAGGTACTTTGGTATCTACAGTTTTCTTTGGCTGCCTCTGGTTTCATGATGACAGCCTTGCATGACAAGAAGTGCTCCCTCTCCTTCAAGTTTGGAGAAAATAGAATTGTTATTAATTCTTAAAGTGCTTAAGAGAATTCACTGGGAAAGGAGATGGGGCTGCACTTTCTACCCTTTGCTAGGATTTTGATTTCTGATTGATCTCTTGTGAGTTTATCAGCAGCTTAGACATCTCCTTCCCATCCAAAAGTTTACTTTTATGTGGTGTGTGTGTGTGTGTGTGTGTGTGTGTGTGTATGTGTGTGTGTGTGTGTGTATAAGTAAATGTTCACATGTGTGTCTGTGATGTATATGGTATGTGTGTAGTCGGACCTTTCTCCTGCCTGCCTGTTCCCAAATACCTGGTAGCCGCTTCCCAAATAATGGAGGCTTAATATAAATTGTAAATGATTGGCCAATAGCTCAGGCTTATTACTAACTAGCTCTTACGTGTTAAGTTAACTCATATTCCTTATTACGCTTTGCCACATGTCGGTACCTTTATTAGCATTGCACATTCATTTCCTGCTCTCTCTGCATCTGGCTGGCAACTCTAGATTCCACCCTTCCTCTTCCCAGAATTCTCCTAGTCTGGCTCCTGAGCTCAATCTCTTCCTGCCCAGCTATCAGCCAATCAGCTTTTTATTAGCAAATGACAATAATACATATTCATAGTGTAGGAAAAGATTGTTCTACAGCATATGTGTGTGGTATGTGTTTATGTGGTGTGTGTGTATATGTGGTGTATGTATGAATAAATGTTCACGTGTATGTATGGCATATATGTGTGTATGTGTGGGTGTAGTGTGTGTATGTATGGTGTGTGTATGTGGTGTGTATGTGTTGTGTATGTATGGTGTGTGTTTATATGTAGTGGGTAGCCATTCCAGCTTTGATCTGGAAGTTCCAACCCCCATTGAGACTTCGGCAACTGTCACGCCTACAAGGCGGGGCGAAAGGAGGCGCCTGGGGACCCGAGATCTGGATCGGCGGGCGCTCTCTCTGTTGCTGGACGCTGGACTGGAGAGGTGTACCAAGCAGAGCTCCAGAGAACACCGCTGGACTGCGATACACCTTCCCCAGACTCCGCGACCTACCTATCCCTTAATTTGTAAGTTACGCCATTAAATAAATCTCCTTTTAACTACGTGGAGTGGCCTTAATAATTTCACCAATATTTATATGTGTTTGTATGTGGTGTGTGTGTGTGTGTGTGTGTGTGTGTGTGTGTGTGTGTGTGTGTGTGTGTCCTGTCCTCATTTGCTTCACATTTGGGGGACTGGGTAGTTTTGATACATATGCTTATCGCTGCCTATTTTTATAAACTACCTCTTGTTTTGGCACATTCTGTACTTTTTACGATCCTCGTAGCAACTTTGAAGACGTTAGTGTAGCCTCACTAGCTCCTCCTCTAGTCACCAGATGCATTTTCTTGTGCTGCCCTTTTAAATATTTTTGTCTTTTTACCTGAAGATAGACTTTCTTTGTGACATGGTGTAGATCTCTTTTTAAAAGACACATGCTACACCTTCTCTGGCTGCACATCAAGTATTTAAACCATCATGTTTTAAGATTTTTTTCTACTGCTTCCTCCCTCCCTCCCTCCCTCCCTCCTTTCCCCTCCCATTTCTCTTTCCTTCTGTCTTTATTTTACATCCTGACTGTAGTTGCCCCTCCCTCCTCTCTTCCTAGTCCCTCCCCCTCTCCTCCCTTTTGCTCCCAGCTCATCCACCCTTCCTCCATTTCTATTCAGAGAAAGGCAGCCCACCCATGGCTATCAACAAAACATGGCATATCAAGTTGCAGCAATGCTAAGCACCTCCCCTTGTATTGAGGTTGGCCAGGGCAACCCAGTAGGAGGAAAAGGGTCCCCAAAGCTGGCAAAAGAGTCTAAGACAGCCCCTGCTTCCACTGTTAGGGGTCCCATAAGAAGACCAAGTTACAAAACTGTAACATATATGCAGAGTGCCTAGACCAGTTCCATGCAGGCTCCCTGGTTGTCTGTTCAGTCTCTGTGGGCCCCCGTGAGCCCTGGTCAGTTGACTCTGGGTTTTCTTGTGGTGTCCTTGACCCCTCTGGCTCTTACAATCCTTCCACCCCCTCTTCTGTGGGATTACCTGAGATTGGCCTAATGTTTAGCTGTGGGTCTCTCCATCTGTTTCCATCAGTTGCTGGGTGAAACCTCTCTGATGACAGTTGGGCTAGGCACCAATCTATGAGTGTCACAGAATATCATTAGGCATCATTACACTGACATTTTATTCATTTATTTATTTGTTTGTTTGTTTGTTTTGCCAGTTGTGTTTGGTTCTATCCTACGTCTCTGAACCCTTCAAGCTCTAGGTCCTGGCACTCCAGGGAGTGTCTGTCATTGGTGTGCTCCCTCTCATGGCATGGGTCAGAGGCTGGACCATTCATTGGCTGGCCACTCCCACAATCTCTGTGCCACCCTCCCCCCAGTGTATTGCATAGGTCGAGGGTTATGTGCAGGGAGTGGTGTCCCACTCCCTCCACTGGAAGCCTTGCCTGGTCACAGGAAATGGCCAGTTCAGGCTACGTATCCGCTACTGCTGGAAGTCTTAGCTGGGGTCATCCTTGTAGATTCCTGGGAGTTTCCCTTGCACTAGGTTTCTGCCTAACCCCCAAAATGCACCCCCCTTTTCCTATCATCTCAGTATTCTCCCCTTCTACCGCCCCACCACACCTGATCCCTCAGTTCTTTTAATAATTGCTTCATTTTGGTTGGATGGACTTTCCCAGTGTGCTGTTTTATTCTGTATTACATCCTTTCACTGCTTGTCTTAAATACCCCGTCTTACTTGCATATTTACTTGTTTACTTACTTTTGCTTTTTTGTTTGCTCCTATGGGTGCTTTAACTGTCTGCATGTCTGCACACGTGCCACGTGTGCGTTGCCCACAGAGGCCAGAAGAAGGTGCTAGATCCCTTGAAATCGGGGTTAGAGATGGCTGTGAGGTACCATTGGTGCTGGCAATCAAACTCAGCAGCCAGTGCTCTTAACCGCTGAGACATATCGCCAGACCCTGCCTCGTATCTTTTAATTTTTTTTCAGTGTTAACCATGAAAATTACAGTTGACATTTATATTGGTCATTTTCCTGTTGCTATAAGAAAATATCGGACACTGGATACTTTGATTTATAATTTTGAAGGCAGAAAAATCTAAGATTGAATAGGTCCTCTGGGTTCAGCTTCTGCTAAAAGCATGATGATGAAGGGCATCCTAGAGGCACACGTAAAAGGGGGCATCACCTAGAGAGGCAGGAAGCAGAGGGCAGAGTGACCAGTCCTCTCTTCTAACAATCCACTCTCAATGGAACTAACTAACAAAGGCCTAAGCATCTCCCACCTGGCTCCACCTCCTGAACATCTACCACTTTCTAGGACTGACTCTGAGAACCAAGCTTCGACTCACAACCTTTGGGGCACAACTCACATCCAAACCTTAGCAACACCCTAAGTTTCTGGTCGTTCGTTGGGATTGGTTCCAGCTTGGTATCAGCAGTGTCTATTAACTTTAATTCTTCTTGATGTCACACCCTTGTTATTACATCTTTCAATATTGTGTAACCATTGACTTGTTTAATACATTTGCCTATTATTTCAACCAAGAAACCAAAAGAGAAATAATAGACTAAAAACCCAATTCTCCTTTTAAAATAGTATGTTTAGTTTTAAAAAACAGGGATCTTCACTTCCTTATATGGCTTTAGCTAGTTTCTAGTATGTTCTCATTTCAGGTAAAGGGTCCCTATGATATTTCTTGTCGACCACGCCCTCCTGCTTTGAGCACCAGCTCTTATTTATTTGGAAGCATCTTCCTTTTGCCTCCAATGTAAAGGCTAGATTTGCAGGATGTATTCTGGGTTGACAGGCTTTCCTCTGTTTAGAACTTTAAACCTATCATCCCACTCCCTGTAACCTACATAGTGTCTAAAGAAGAGTCAGCTACTGTTTAGTAAGAAGTTTCATCTTGCTCTTTGCAAGCTTTTCTTCACAACTTCGGACTTTGCTAGCTTGGTTACAGTGTGTTTAGTTGTTGGTCTCTGAGTTTCTCCTTCCTTGAGTCCCTGAGGCATCTGCAGCAAGCTAACATGTGTCTTCATCAAATACCAGGAGATTTTAGCCATGAGTCCTTCAGATTCGTCTTGGCTTTCTCTGCTTCCCCTTGACCAGCCGTCAGTTGAGTACACCTGAGGTTAGTAGTTTCTGTAGGTTTCTTGGCTTCTCTTTACTCCTTTCTTTTTCCTTCCTTGTGCCCAGGCTAGCCCCTGCTTCCCCGCATCGCACTCCCTGCTTCTTACAACAACTCAAGTCCACAGCCAGACTCCTTGTGTCTCCATCCAGTCATGTCGCTTTCCACCTGCAGTTTCTGTCTCTTTCCTTTTTGTTTCCCCGTGTGTTGACATTCAGTCCTTCTTCTCTGTCATTTCCCTGATTTCCTTTAGTTCCATGCCCAGGGTTTCCTGTAGCACTTTCAGAATAGTGAAGATTTTTCATTGAAAGTTTTTTCAACTAAATCCCCATCTGAGCTGTCTCAAGATGTTTTCTGTGGCTTCTTTTCCTGTGACTATCCGTATTTTGCTGTTTCTTCCTATGCTTTGTACATTTTTGTTGGCACTTGGGACCCTTGAATCAATATTCAGTAACGGTTAGCTGGCTAGCTCTACCCAGATAGCATGTAGGGATGGGAAATATGTCCTTCGGGTACTGGGCTTTGGCAGTGTTTGAATTCTTAAGTTTTTGAGGACAGCCGCAGTCGCAGCAGTAGCAGCAGGTGGCGCCCTCTACTGTTAACATCTTGTGTAGGCCTCAGGTAGTGGGGCTCTTATCTCTACAAGTGTTAGCACTCTTGGGTAGCTCCAGGTAGATGGGATTTCTCTGCCTTTGCTAGCAACCATTGGTGCAGCTTCTGGGCAGGCCATAGGTACTAGAATTGCTCAGCCCTTAGGATTCCTCAGCCCTGGATAGAGACCAATGTTATAGCTCCTAAACCCGGTGTGGGGTGGGGAGTGGGGTTTTGACATCCTTGCGGGAAGTCTTCACAGCTCTCTGGGACTCTCCTAACACCAGGGCCTGCATCTTATCTTCTCTCTTTCCAGCCTTCTGACTTTCAGCCTCAGCTTCCTACCCTCTTCTTTTCACCCCTCTTGTCCCTCATGGCGGCTTTCTGGGACTGTTCAGCTGCCTCTTGTTGCTGTGACTGTTGTTGTAGCTGCCGCTTTCAGGAGAGGTCTGTGGCTGCTCTTAGCTGCTGCCACTGTCCAGCGGCTCTGCATCTTTTGCAGCTGCCAAGGCGGCCAGGTACTCCAGTGCTTCTACAGTGTGGCCTGCTCATGGCTCTGCCCTGCCTCTTCTTCAGCTCTGAAGTAGGTAGCTAGCCTGACGCTTCTGCAGCGTGGTGTGCAACCAGCTCAGCTCTGCCCCTTCTCCAGAAGCCAAACAGCTGGCCACTGGCTAATCCTGCGGCTCTGTGTGCTGGTGCCCACTCTGACTGCCGGTGCTGCCCCGTTGCCTCCGCCCTCACCACCCGTCCACTCGTTCTAATGCTGCGTTCTTCGTTGCTTCTTCCTGCGCGTCACCGACACAGCATGCTCCACTTAAAGTAGGCAACAAGAGAAGCTTTTACTGGACCCAATGTTGCAACAGCAGGGGAGGCAACAAGAAGACGTCCCCAGCTACTCACCAATCTGCTAAATAGCCTGATGGGACAGTCAGAGGCAAGATCTGTGCACCAATCACAGCAAACTTCTCATATGGATAAGGATTGGCGCTTGCACCCATCAGAACATTGTCTCTTTTGTACCGATCACAATAATCCTATTAGGCCACCAGAAGTGTCCCTCCTCTGGCCTAGGGGGGAAAAGGCTATCTAGAGTTCACCAAGGCTTATGATAGCAAAAAAGTTGGGTATCAATCGTTTAAAACAGTCATGACTGGGGCTGCATCTTCAGGAGACAGAGCAAGGCAGCTGTGATCTTCATGTTTCTTCAAAATGTCCCTGGAGTGTTCAAAATGGCCAGTGTGAGCATCAGGGTGGGATGGATGGCTGTTTGACTGACAGCCCTTTTGCTTGGGGAAGCCAGAGGAGCAAGGGGGAGTCCAGCAGCTGCTAAGTATGGTCAAATTGACCACTCTGCAATTCTTTTCTTATTTATAGGAAATGAACATCAGAATGAGCACTTACAATATAAACCTAGCTTATGATTGACACTGAAAGTTATCTTAACAGTGTTCACCACCTGCCCAGTGTCCCAGGGAAGGGTCTATTCCCTCATCTGTTTTGATTTCCAAATACTATGGTAATCAGAAATCATTCTTAGAAATAATAACTGAACAGCGAGAAAGGAGCCCAACTACACAGAAGAGAACCTGTGGGTTTACAAGGCCATACTTTTGACTGTTCCTGGTAGAATGCATTCTAAAGCTGCAAAAGAGATCTCCATCTTAAATTGTCTCCATGGTGTGTTTTTGTGGTTGGAAGGGCATTGCTATTTTGAGGCTGTTTTGAAGACAAAGGATTCTGGCATGGTTTGAAGGATTTAGACCTAGAACTGATGGGTTAGGTTAAACCACATAGATTCCAATTGGATTCAGAAATGTCAGTTGCATGTCTGGCAACTGGAGATTGAAAATAATGATCACCTAAAGAGTAGAGAACAACTTGAGCAAAAACTAGTGGCATCTAAATCTTGTTTCCATTGGAAGGTACCCACACTGTTCCAGAGCAGAGGCAGGGAGTGTGTAAGGTGGTCCTGGAGCCCCCAAAGATCCAGGAAGCAAGAAAGAAGTTGAAGTTCATAGGCCCCAAGTAGACCCTAAGGGTCAAGGGGTCAACTTGAGAGTACTGTGATGAAGGTGATTGAAACATGTTCATTGAGTTTAGATCCATGGTTCCTAATGATACACTGCACTGCACACACACACACACACACACACACACACACACACACACACACACATCAAACCAAATCAAAGCACCCATTAGTTATCCTTACAGAATGCTCAGAAACAGGCTTTAAACATCATAACAAACATAGGTTGAAGATGATAAAACTCATTATTTCAAGAGGGAATCAGGACATTGCCCAGGCATTTCTAGTAGAAATTCAAACACTGCAGACATGTGGGCTGTCAGTAATCCTGAAATACACTTAGAGGTAGATGTGAAAGTTGCTGGTAGCCATGGGTGACAATTAGTTCCATGCCACCAGACAAAATTTCTTTACATTTGTCTTGCCAGGAGTCATGTGCACTAATGTCCATCTTCCGTCACTCGGAATGGTTTAAAATGGCATAATGACGATGATGGACAAAGTAGATCAGAGGGCACACTTGGAACCATCAGCAATTAGTGCTTTTCACCTGCTTTAAAGTTTTTATAAGGCTTCCTGATACTCCCCCTGCTTTGGGTCATATTAGTTTAGATTACTCTTGATCCCAAAGAGGTGTACTGGGGGACTCAGCCTGATTATCCACGCTATGGGGCTGATGAATTGTTTTTTTCTGTAAATTTTGAGGAAAAACCACGAAGGTGGAAACCCATAGATTTAGGATTTGCCCAGCATTTGGGAGGCAGGGGAGGAGGATTGTGAATTTGAGGCTGGAATGGGATATGCAGTGAGACCCTATCTGGAGAGGAGAAGAGAAGAGAGGAGAGGAGAGGAGAGGAGAGGAGAGGAGAGGAGAGGAGAGGAGAGGAGGGAAGAGTTCATTAATTCTTACACCATATGAACCTCCACTATATCTTGTGTAACCTGACTCAAAGCATGGAAAATAGAGACAAGTGAGGCAAGATGATCATTCTAGAACTTGATTCTAATAAGTCTTTAATTCTAATATGCATGACTACAGTACTTCAGTAATATTTACAAAAATGGCTCGCAATTCTTTAGAAATACACACTGAAACATTTAAGGATGAGATTATATGGATTTCATTTGTGGCAGAATATTCCCCAGGGGAGAGGCAGTGAAGAAGAGCTGACCCTGAGTTGGTTGATTATTTAAGATGGCTGATGAGTACCCAGGGCCTCTTTATACTTTTCTCTTTTGCACATGTACAAAATTTTCCACACTAAAAACTAAACAAAATCAATTTAACATCCTTCTAATCAATACACTCCTTTCCTCAATTTTGTTTAATAAGTTCTGGCATGTTCCTATTGAGCGTCTGGAATGCATAGTATTTTCAGGTTTAGCTCCTAAAATTTAAATCATAAGTTCCAAAGAAATTCCTGGTAACTCGCTGTGGCTTTCCAGTGTTCTCACATTTGTTATTTAGGGTACCGTGAAGCTGCCGTCTTGAGAAACAATCACATTTTCCTTCAAAGCATATAAACATTGTTTGTGTAATTACTTCATCAAGCCAAAGTGTTTGTAAAGCCAAGTCATTTTCCCTCCAAGCCTCGCCGAGTGGGTAATCAATTTGTGTTTGGTCTGCTTCCAGATCACCTTCTTTATGCTGCTCTCTGCAGTGTGTGTGATGCTCAACCTAGCCGGCTCCATCCTCTCCTGCCAGAACGCCCAGCTCGTCAGCTCCCTCGAAGGCTGCCAGTTGGTGAGTAGTGCAAGGCAAACTTTCCGTAAAGGTCGGAGGCTCGGATATGGCGGGAAGACATTTAAGGGATAATTGTACTGTGTTCTTCAAGTCTCAGAGAAATATGTATTAATTCGTTAGCTTTTCAGTTGCTTAAGGAATTTCAGTCACAGTGGTTTATTTCTGTGGATTCTCCTGACTAAAACTTACTCTTGTAAATTATCCCCCCCCCCACCCCTTTTTTGAGTCAGTATCTCACTTATATAGCTATGGCTGGCCTGGAATTCATTATGTAGACCTGGATGGACTCAAACTTTTGAAAATGTTCCCACATCTGCCTCCCAAGTGGTGGGATTACAGATATACCCTTATTGCAGTTAGCTCCAGCCTCTCTCTCTCTCTCTCTCTCTCTCTCTCTCTCTCTCTCTCTCTCTCTCTATCTCTCTCTCTATCTATCTCTCTCTTGCGTGCGCGCGCGTGTGTGTGTATGTGTGCCTGTGTATATATGAGTATATATTGTGTGCCTCTGTGTGTATATGAGTATGTGTGTGCCTGTGCATGAGTATACATGTGTATGAATATGCATCTTAGTTAGAATTACTATTGCTATGATGAAACACCATGACTAAAAGAAATTTGGAGAGGAAAGAGTCTGTTTGGCTTACACATCCTGAATCTTAATCCATTGAGGGAAGCCAAAGCTGGAACTCAAACCAGTCAGGAACCTGGAAGCAGGAGATGATGCGGAGGCCATGGAGGGATGCTTCTTACTGGCTTGCTCCTCATGGCTCACTTAGCCTGCTTTCTTATAGACCCAGGACCTGGCCAGCCCAGGGGTGGCCCCACCCACAATGGACTGGTTCCTCCTACATCAATCACTAATTACGAAATTGCCCTGCAGGCTTGCCTACAACTCAACCTTATGGAGACGATTTCTTTTTTTTTTTTTTTTTTTTTTTTTGGTTTTTCGAGACAGGGTTTCTCTGTGTAGCTTTGGAGCCTGTCCTGGATCTCACTCTTTAGCCCAGGCTGGCCTTGAACTCACAGAGATCCGCCTGCCTCTGCCTCCCGAGTGCTGGGATTAAAGGCGTGCGCCACCACCGCCCGGCCTGGAGACGATTTCTTAATTGAGGTTTCCTTTTCTCAGATAACTCTAGTTTGTGTCAAGCTGACACAAAAATAGCCAGCACAGTGTGTGTGTGTGTGTGTGTGTGTGTGTGTGTGTGTGTGTGTGTGTATGTACAGGTATGTGTGTGCCTGTCTGTATGCACACAAACAATGGTTCAAAAGAGCTTTGCACCTAAGAAAATTACAGGCTTCCTCATTTAGGATTTCTATTGCTGTGAGGAGACACCATGACCATAGTAACTTTTATAAAGAAAAACGTTTAGTTGGGTGTGGTGGTATTGTGTTCCCCAAAATATTGTGCACCCTAATAAACTTATCTCGGGTCAGAGACAGAACAGCCACTAGATACAAAGGCTAGAAAATGGTGGCACTCACACCTTTAATCCTAGCATTTCGTAAGCAGAAATCTCTCTGGATCTCTGTGAGTTCAAGGCCACAATGGAAACAGCCAGGCACGGTGACACACGCCTTTAATCCCAAGAAGTGAGCCTTTAATCCCAGGGAGTGATGGCAAAAACAGAAAGATATATAAGGCATGGAGACCAGAAACTAGAAGCATTTGGCTGGTTAAGCTTTCAGGCTTTCGAGAAGCAGTTCAGCTGAGATTCAGAGGCTTCCAGTCTCAGGAAACAAGACCAGCTGAGGAACTGGCGAGGTGAGGTAGCTGTGGCTTGTTCTGCTTCTCTGATCTTCCAGCATTTACCCCAATAACTGGCCTCGGATTTGTTTTAATTGATAAGAACTTTTAAGATTCCTGCTACAGTTGGGGTAGCTTACAGTTTCAGAAGTTTAGTCCATTACCATGGCAGGACATGGAAGCATGCAGGGAGACGTGGTGCTCGAGAGGTAGCTGAGAGTCCTACATCTTGATCTGCAGGCAGTAGAAGCAATTGTGTGTCATACTGGGCCTAGCCTGAGCATAGGAGAACTCAAAGTTTTCAAAGAATTCAAAGTGTGTCCACAGTGACACTGGTCCTTCAACAAGGCCACACTTTCTCCAACAAAGCCACCCCTCCTAATAGTGCCACTTACTACTGGCTCCATTTTCTTTTAAACCACCACACAGGCAGTGTGGTGTATCTTACAGAGGATTAGTAAGTGATTTGCTGGATAGAATTATCACCTCATGGTAAGTCAGCTTGTGATCCTACAATATCCTTGGCTTTCCAGAACAGAAATGAAAGTACATCCAATGACATGGAGTCTGGGTCAACTTTGACTTCCTGGAAGACCATGGCTCCCAGGTACAGGGGCATTGGCATTGCTTCATCTTTATGACAACACTGGATTCCCCTCTTGAGCCACACTACTCCCCAGCTGCCTGTCTGCTCGGCCTGTCAGTGATCATTCTGAGAAGTTAGGGGGAAGTACCCTGAGCATTTCTATGACGGGCTATTCTGCCTTTTCTTGTGGCCATGTTGTTTGGGCTCAAGGAGGAGAATTGGCTAGATTTCCTCCACTGTGGTGTTCCCAGCACCATCCTCTGCAGGTGCTGTATCCCCATGGTTACTAAGACCCCATATATCCTGGACTCCACCTTTATCAACAATGGGGACTTGCCATTCTGTCTCTATAACTTGACACTCTCTTTGTCCCTAAGTACTTTGTGCAGTGGACATTGTGTAACCCAGTCATTTATAGGGCCTCAGGCAATTTTATTTGGGATTTTTATTTTCATATGCAAAGCACTGTGGGAGACAAAGTGACTGGGAAGGGGTGAAGTGGCAGTGCCTGGAAGCCCAGATAAAAGTGGAAACTCACACACAGTCTCTGATCTTGAGGTGCTGTCCTTCCCAAGCCTTCATGTTAATCTCGGACTGATCCTGTTTCAGAACATCAAGCACTGGAAGGCAGAAGAGGAAAGTTAGATCCAGTTTCCTCCTGCCTTCTTCCTCTGGTGAACGAGAAGAGCATCGTATGCACACACAGGGTCGCACTGATGCCCTCTTTGACAAGTATCTCTGGCTAGGTGATGCTGTGGAAGCATCGTCCTCTGTCTCCCTTAGAGGGCATCCAAAGTGTCCCCCTACCCAGACACACACAAGCCAGTCCTCTGAGGCTTAGGTCCGTGTACGTAATAGAGCTCTGTTTTTGGAGTCATGGTCTTCTGTTAATATGATCTGTGCCTTTCTCCCCCGACTTTACTTCCCTTTTCTATTATATGTGGTGATTCCCTGCCCCCATTCTTCATAGGGTACTCAATGAGATAAAAATCTATAAAAACATGAAAAATAGACCCTTTTTTCCTACTGTTGAAATAGTAGGAAAATAGTTGAAAGAAAAGTTCATTTACAATTTTATCAATCAGTTTACAGTATCTTTCCAGACTTTCCTGAGCATACTATATGTGTGTATGTACAGCTATATCTATATGTAGTATGCTCTAATACCCATGCTGCTTTGTGCTTGCTCTACAGTTGCCAATGTATATTATTCCATGTTTTAGAATACTTTACTACAGCTAACTGAATTCAGTAAGATTCAAGAGGTAATTCACCAGCACAAAGTCAGGAGTTGTGATGATCTATATTGCCAATTTCACAAGGTTTAAAATCTCCTTTGAGACAAAGTTAGGATTTATCCATGAGGAGGTTTTCTAGGTTGGATTCGTTGAGAAGGGAAGTCCAATCCTACATATAAATGAACCATTCCATGGGCTGGGGTTGCAGGTGGCATTAGAAAGAGGGAGTGAGCTGAGCATCAGAATTTATCTCTCTCTGCTCTCTGGTTGCTAAGTAACCAGCAGTCTCTGGCATCTGCCATCATGCTTTTCCCACCATAATGGATTGTAGCCTCAAACTGTGAGCTGAAATAAGTCCTTCCTTCTTTGACTTTGTTACAACAATGAGGAAATGTGGTGGAGGCCAGAAATGTGTGATGGATGGTCTACATGCAACCAGTATCTACCCTCCCAGAACACATACATGTATGAACATATATGTACACATGAACAGTTAGACACATTTATCTACTTCTGGGCTTTTTTTATTCTGTCCCAATGTTGTGTCTGGTCATTAGTTACTTTCTTTTTGATTTTCTTGTTTTTTGAGGTAGAGTCTCATTTTGTAGCCCTGGCTGGCCTGGGACTCATGATATAGATCAGGCTATCCTCAGACTCCATAGAGATAGATCCACCTGTCTCTACCTCTCAGTACTGAGATTAAAGGTATACATCACATGCTCAGAAAATTATCTTCTCAATTTTTATAACTGATTGGAAATCCCTATTCCCATACTTATCACAAACGTCTAGCCTACTTCTTAAAAACATTCTTGCCTGTTCTTAAACGTTTACTCTCCAAAATGAACTTTGAAATTTGAGGAAGTCTAGAATCAAAAGAAAGGATTTGAGATTTTAATTGGAATAGATAACATTTGTACTTAGCCTTGAGAATTGATGTTAGATAGTTCCTTGTCTTCCCACTCAAGGACACAGGGTGTGTTTTGTTTTATCCAAATTTTCTCAACTAATTAATTTTGGGTTTTAGTTCTCTTTAGAATAGCTGGTACATAACCACATGGACATACAGTATTTGTCTCTTTTCTCTGCATAATTTAAAGTCATCTAATATTCTCTGCATAAAAAAGATCTGTAAGTGAAAGTAATTTTCTTACTCTAATATCTCAGACACATTATCTCCCAGAAGTAGCATCTAATAGTTTCTTCTTACCTTCCTAGACATTATTTCATGCATGCTTTTTTGTGTGTATCATTATTACATGTGTGGCTGTTTACACACAGGCACATTGCTTTTGTCAAACAACCATGTCCCTTGCATGAATTCTTGGAAGGATTTTTGCTGTTAAACAGAGACCAGTGGGGAATTCTGCTTGATGGATGTGTGGGGCTTCAGTCACTGCAACTTCAGAGAGGGGTCTAGTCTTTTGATCAAATGAAGATGATTGAGAATGTGACTTTTTTGCACACTCACTACTCAACAAATGCAAAGTGGGGGTGCTGGATGCCGGGGAGCTGGATGCCGGGGAGCTGGCCTAGGTGCTGAAGGCATGGCTGTGCACAGGACAGGAACCTGCCAACAGGCATGTAGAACATCAACTCAGAGCAGTCTCAGTTAATGCACGTGCCTGCACTTCAGTTTGATTAAGTGCGTTGGGTTTGGGGGAATGCCTCTAATCCCATTGCTTTGAGGCTTAGATGGAAGAATCACAAGTTACCTTGGGCTGCCTACTGAGATTTATTTCAGAAACCAAGAGTAGTGTTCTTGCCTAATAAACTCAAAGCCCTGGGTTGAATCTCACAACAGGTAGACAGACAGACAGACAGACAGACACACACACACACACACACACACACAAATAAATAAATAAATAAATAAATAAATAAATAATACAATTTATGAACTTATTTATAATTGGTCTTCAAAAACAAGGCACCATGTGACACTTTTGCCAACAATATGTGACTGTGCCTGGTTGCCCAGCCCTATGCAGATACTTGTGTGTATTATCAGAAATGTTCCTCGTCAATTTGGCAAGAAAAGTGAGATCTTGTTATATAATTTTCATTTCCTTAATGAAAAGTAAGGTTACATTTCTGTGATTTAAATTTTGTTAATTGTTAATGTGTATTGTTACTTATTTTCTGTTGTCATTTTATGATTAATAAGTATTACTATATTAAGAAGCCTAGACTTTATTCTATGTGTTGTAATTGTTCTTTTTTCCCTGGGGTTTGTTATTTACATGTTGACAATTGCCATGGTGTTATCTCTGGGGAAAAATTTTATGTTGTATCAAATGCTTGTCCATCTGCATCCCCTGCTGACTTCCAGATCATGTGGTTTGCCCAGAAAAGCTTTCCAACGTTAAGTTTATGAACAATTTTCTCACTTCTCTAAATTTTAGAAATTTTTCTTAAATATTGGTAAAGTTTTATGAGGCTTAGGTATATCTGTGAAGCATGTAAGTTCAAGAGCTCTCAGAGGCCGGAAGAGCTGGGGGTCTAGACAGTTGTGAGTCACTGTGTGGATGCTGGGACCTGGACTCAGGACCTCTGCAAGAGCAGCAGATGCTCTTAACCACAGAGCCATCTCTCTATCTCCTGGGTTTATTTTTTATGAACATTACTACACCTTTTGCAGTGATCTTAAAGAACACACAGGTGGGTAGCCCCTGGAGAAGTCATGGTGTGTGGCATTCTGTGGAGAGCTAGGGCACAATTGCCAGCAAGAAGCACATGAATGCTTTCCCCAAAGGTTTCTTTCCTAAGAGCCCGCATAGGAGTTGAAAAATCATTTAGGGATTTAAAACAAACATGCTGTGTCAATTGAATTCATGATAAGGGAAAAAAGTAGTATTGATTTTCAGTTTGTCCCCAAATGCCTCCCCATGTTGCTTAATTCCAGACTTCATGTGCATCAAACTATGACGGCATGAGCTTTGTTTAAATGAAGCCTTGTTTATCATGACCAAATCCTTCCGGTCTGTTTGGGCTTCATTTTGCACCTTTTCTGTGTTTTTAAATGAGAAGTCTAACAAGAATGCTTTTTCAATGAAATTTGATACATAGGATGATGATTCTTCTGTCTTAAATGAAAAGACGCTAGTTTCTCATTTTTTCTTTTTAAAATACAAATCAAGTCTCATATAAAAGATGCCAGCAGCACATAAATTGGAAGGAAAGTCTAAGTCCCCCTATCTTTCTGCCTCCCACTCCAACTGCACAGGCACTTGCTTAATGATATAACCACATCTTTCATATTCATAGATATTTATGTGCATATATATGTACACATATGTGCTCAAATATAATACTTTATGTTCAAATGAGGAAGCTTGTGGTGTGGATATTTGTGGGGGATGCCCTTCCTACTCAGGGCTCTGTTTCAGCATTACCATGGGTCTCTTGGAGACACAGGGTGCTCTGTCCTGCTCTTTACCACTGTTACTCAGCCTTATGAACAACCACTCTTGTCTGTGAGTCTGAGAACTTTGGATGCAAGCAGGTAATAACTGTTTTAATAAATAAAAAAAATCGCTGTAGAATGGAGTGAATGGATCCGTTTGTCCTTGGTATTGTCACAGGAACTAGACATGCAGGCGAAGGGTGAGGCATATTGACACCTTTCATTAAGGTCCAGACTTGAAATGTGCTGTTTAATGTTTTTGTGCCGACCTGGCACTGTCTGACCCCTGGTGACAAGGATGACAGTGAGGGCTGCTGTCTGTGTTCAGTGCTGGCTGTGTGCAAGACTCAGCTCTCAGCCCAGGGGTCTCAACCTTAATGCTGGGACCCTTTCACACAGTTCCTCATGTTTTGGTGAGCCCCAATCATAATTTCGATGCTACTCCATAACTGTCATTTTGTTACTATTGTGAATTGTAATGTAACTATCTGATCTGCAGGATATCTGATATTCCGCCCCTGTGAAAGGGTCATTTGACCCTGAAACCGAAAGGCTGAGAACCACTGCCTCAGCCCCTTGCATGCACTCACTTATTTACTTTTGGCCACTCTGAACACAAGACAGTGACTGCTGTACCCCGTCTTCAAGGCAGGAAAACAGAGTCCTTGAGAGTTAAGTGAGTTATTCCAAAAATCATGCAGCTGTCTGTATGGGCATCAGATTCCAGTCTGGCTTCTTAACCATCAGCAAATCGTTACATGTGACCTTTGAAATCATGCTGACAATTAAATAGGGAACAGGGAAAGGGTGTGAAGTGCTGGACAGCAGAAGGCAAAGGATTATTCTTGTTTATATTTGGGCAGAGTAGATTTTAAAATTAATTAACTGATTTATTCATTTATCTTTGTAATAGTGGGAGATAGAAGCCAGAATATCACAAATGTTACACAACAAGGTAAATCTCCCATAGAACATAGATGCCATCTCTACATAGAATGGTTTCCAGGAGCCTAAGCTAAAACGGATGTCACTACAAAGAGGCATGGAGCCAACGGTATGCAGCTTTGTAAGAAGCACCGATCAGTTCCTTTGTAGTCACACCAAGCCTATTAGAGAGTAAAGGACACCCCCCCAACACACACACACACACACACACACACACACACACACACACACACAGAGTAAATAATAGCATGACTCCCTTGTTTACCCACAGCTACACCAGCAATTTGGGCTCCTTCAAATTAGACTGCTATCACACTGCAGGGATAGTGTGATCTGTCCTTGTTAGCTGTGAAGCCAGGGTGTCCCCATCCTTCCTGGGACCATGGTATGCACACTAATTGGATGCCTCTCCAGTCACTATCCAGGCTTGCTGGTAGGCACCTGTGTCCCCTAGAACAAAAGAGGTGGCCCAGGAGGCCTGACATGTGTGCAGCCATTTGGATGCAGAAACAGCAGCTGCCTCCTTTCTCCTGCCTGATGAGCTCTAACCTCGGACTCTCTGTCTGTGCCTCCCATGTATGGTGCCTGATTTCTCAGTTCAGAATGCAGCCCATTTCCTAGGAGTAATTGGTAAGGGCCTCTTTTTACAACCCAGGGGAGCGGGCAGCAAAAGAAAAACAAGCATCGTATGGCACCACGAGAAGCCTTGGTGTGCTTGGTTATTATAATTTCTATACCACTCCTATTTTTTGAGACAGGATCTCATTATAGCCTAGGCTGACTTTGAACTTACAATATAGCCAAATAGCATCTGCTTCCACCTCCCTGAGCATTGGGATTACAGGCACATGCTACCGTGCTCCATTTCTCTGATGCTGGAGATTGAACCCAGCTCTTCATACATGCTAGCGAAGTGGTCTATCAGCAGAAAATGCCCTGGTCCAGTCTCCACCTATCTAATTGGTTTTCACATCTTTACAAGTTATCATTTAAAGTACTTAACAAGCTAATTTCCAAGTTGTATTTTCTGTCCCATTGGCCTGTGTGTCCTCCCTTCCAATGTATCACACCAGCTTGGTTATTGCTAAATGCTAAAATGTAATCCTAGATACAGTGATTCCTCTCTGTGGTCTGTGTTTTTAGGATTTCTTAGTTGCTCCATGGACTGAGCCTTTCAGAATAAGTTGTAGAATATGATTTTGCTCTACAAAATTCTTGCTGAGATCTCGATGGGGATGATATTAAAGTTTGAGACAGACTGACATCCAGCTATATCCGTGGTTCTCAGCCTTCCTAAGACTGAGACCTCTTAACAGTTCCTTATGTTGTGGTGACCCCCAACCACAAAATTACTTTTGTTGCTACTTTGTAACTGTGATTTTGCTACTCTTATGAATCATAATGTAAATATCTGATATGCAGGATATCTTATATTTGGCCCCTGTGAAAGGGTCATTTGACCTTCAAAGGGGTTGCGACCCACAGACTGAAAACCACTAGTCTATATGGAGGCCTCACAACAGTGAATAGAGTATGTCTTGCTATTTGTTTATTTGTCATGTATTTACTTATTATATGTTTACTTAAGGATTTCATCCTCTTTGGAATGCTTTCAAATGATTCTTTCTGTTTTAATTTATGAATATTTTATTTGCTATGTGGAAATATTATTTTTATTGGTGTTTTGTATTTTGTGACCTGGCTGAACTCATGTGTTAGTTCTCTGAGTTTTTGGTAGATTCTTTGGGATTTTGTATGTATTAAATTATGGCATCTTCTAGCCGGGTGGTGGTGGTGCACGCCTTTAATCCCAGCACTCGGGAGGCAGAGCCAGGCGGATCTCTGTGAGTTCAAGGCCAGCCTGGGCTACCAAGTGAGTTCCAGGAAAAGGCGCAAAGCTACACAGAGAAACCCTGCCTCGAAAAACAAAAACAAAAACAAAAACAAAAATTATGGCATCTTCAAAATGAAGGGATGGTTTTGTTTTTTAACTCTTAACTTATTTGCTTTTTATTTCCTTTTCCTGCCTCTGGCACTGGCTAGCACATCTAGCATGCTGAGGGAATGTAGAGAGTGGGCTGGTTTGCTTGGTTACTAATCTTTTTGTGTGTGTATGGTACTAAGCATTTGATTTTAGTATTTTTTATTTTTTTTATTTTTTGTGACCTACTGAGCATTTATTACTGATTTATTGGATCACAGGCAACTCATCAGTGGCTACACCTCTAAAGAAAATGACACCACCAGCAACAGCAACCATTAACTGCCTGTAGCTCCTCAGAAAGGGATGAGACCTCGTAAGCCCCTCCCCATCCATGAGGCGATGTTAATGGAGTCTGTCCTGTGAAAGTAACTGTAGCTGCTTTGAGTTTATGAGTGCATTAGCCATGTAATGTCTAAAAGACACCATTTCCCAACACTCCCCCACATCTTTCAGTTCTTATATGCTTCCCACAGTCTCTCCCACAGTGTTCCTTGTGCCTTGGAGAGGCTGGGATAGATGACCTATTGACCGGTTATGAGTCTCTGCATTAACAATTGCCCATTATAAAAAGAAGCTTCTTCGACCAATTAGGCTGCAAATAGCACTTATTAAAAGCAGCTTGAAAACATGCCAATGTAGCAAACAGTACTAGTAGGCTCCGCACCAGGGTCTATCATCTCTTCAGCCATGGGCTCTTGACCAGGTTTGTAATACCAGGCATGAATTCCCTTCTGTGGAACTGGCCTCACATCCAGGCTGAGAGTTATTGGTTGCCCCATAACAGCCATGCCATTGTACTGTACACTATTTTGTTGTTGTTGTTGTTGTTGTTGTTGTTTTTGTTTGTTTTGTTTTTCAAGACAGGGTTTCTCTGTGTAATAGCCCTGGCTGTCCTGGAACTTTCTTTGTAGACCAGACTGGCTTCACACTCACAGAGATCTGGCTGCCTCTGCCTCCCAAATGCTGGGATTAAAGGCATGCTCTGCCGCCACCTGGCTACTGTACGGTATGTACACTGTTATACCAGTGGGCAAGCCTTGCCTGGCTGGTCAGTATTGTAGCCCACAGGGTTAACAGCTGGGTAAGACTTCTGGTACTTCTCTGCCCCCATCAGTTTGCATAGCACCTCCCAGCACTAGGGAAGTTTGCCAGCAGAAAGGAAGCTGCCAGCCAAGTTCCAACTAATTTCTCTATGTCCTGCAACCAAAATACTTAGTGTTTTCAGAAATAGGGTCTTAATGTCAAGTTCTGTTAGAAAACCAAGAGCAATGGCATAACCTGTATTGTTTTGGAGGCCACTGAGGCCTCCATGACCAACAACATATAAGAAGGTATCCCATAACTGGCACTGGAGTTATATTTAATAACCTATGGCCTCTGAAAGGAGCATTATTCATCCATGTGTGTTACCTCTGTTCAAATGCTTTTAAATGAATTTCTATTTTAAAATATGCATTCAAAGTTTGCATATGTCTTTTTCATAGACCCTTACCATTGGTTGAACTTTTCCCTGATTGCTCTTTTCTATCCCCTCATCCCATCTCCACTTGAACCTTCCTACTCCTGGTATCCCAAATTTCATAACACCTGTGTTCTACTATGTCCCTCTCCTCAAAGCCCCACCCTATCCTCCTATAAGAGCTTCTTGTCCTCTACGTTCATTTCAAGTTAAACACATTAGTCTAAGAACTTGAAGCTAAGATTTGCATCTGAGATAGAGGACGTGGCATTTGTCTTCTGGGCCTGGGCTACTTCATTCAGAATATCTTCTGGTTCAAGTACCTGTGAATTTCACTTTTGTCTACAGCTGGATAAGATTTCGTTATATGTGTCCCAATTTCCATATCCATTCATAAGCTGGTGGACATCTAGTTTGCTTATATTTCCTGTTTACTATGAATAGAGCAGTAATAAACTCAGCTGGATGAGTATCTCTGCCCTAGACTATGGAGTCTTTTGGGTGTATGCCCAGAAGTGCTATATAACTGGGTCATATGACAGTTCTAATTTCAGCTTTATGAGAAACCCCAACACTGATTTTCATAGTGATTACACGCCAATCAACCTTGCCAAGCTTAAGCTGTTATTTGTTTTCAGTGCCATTCTAACTGGGGTGGACTAGTGTGTAGATATCTATTAGGTTCATCTTACTTATGATGTCATTTAATTTCAATGTTTCTTCAATGATTTTTCTAACTGGTCCATTTGTCTAATGGTGAGTGTGGGGTATTGAAGCCACTATTATTGTGCTGGGGTTAACGTGTATCTTTACATGTAATGCTCTTTGCTTTTTTGAAATTGAGTGCACCTGTGTTTGGTGAGTATATACTTAGAACTATAATCTTTTCTTAATTGATTGTTTCATTGGTCAGTATGAAGTGACCATCTTTATATCTTCTGATTTAGTTTGAAGTCTGTTTTGTTATATCAGAATAGCCATACCAGTTTGTCTACTGGTTCCATTTTCTTGGAACACCTTTTTTTCTCCATTCTTTTACTCTAAAATAATGTTCATCTTTGATGGCAAGGTATGTTTCTTGGAGGAAGGAAAAAGAAAAATTCTGTGTTATAATCTAGTCTTCTAGCCTGTGTCTTCTAATATGAAAATTTAGATCATTTATATTCAGAGTTACCACTGGAAGAGGTGCATTTGTATCTGTCATTCTGTTGAATTTGTAATGTTTTCCTTTCTTAATCCTCTTTTGCTTAATGATTATCTTAGCATTGTTTCGTTTTTTCCTTGTAGTGTCTTTGTATGTATTTTTCTCTTCACCCCAAAGTAGTTCTTCCAGTATCTTCTGTGGGACTGGCTTTGTGGTCATAAATCCTTCAGCTCGTGTTAATTGTAGGAAGTTTTTCCTTCTCCTTCAGTTATAACAGATAGTTTTGTTGGGTTTATTAGGATGGGTCGACAGTTGTGGTCCTTTGGAATATAAAATGCATCTGTCTAAGCTCTTCTGGATTTTAAGCTTTCCATTGAAGATTCAACTGTTCTTCTGGTGGGATGCCTCTGTGTATGATTTGGCCCTGCTCTCTTACAGCTTTAAATAGGCCTTTTCTTTCGTATATTCAGTGTTTTAACTATAACATCATGTGGGGAGCTTCTTTCCTGGTCCCATTTATTTGCTATTTTGTCTGCCTCTTGTACCTGGATCAGCCTCTCTTTTCATACGTGTTAGAAAATTTCTTCTGGAATTTTATTGAAAATGTTTTCTATGACTTTGGAGTGAAATTCTCCTCTTATGTTCATAATGGTAGAGTTTACTTTTTCATGGCATCCCAAGATCTTGCATGCTCTCTTCATACTTTATTGACCTTGACTAAATGGTCAGACTCCTCTGCCTTGTCTTCAGGCTGGCATTCTATCCTCCACACCAGCCATTCTGTTCACAAGACTTTCCTCTGACCTATTTCCCTACTGTGTTCTCCCTTCCTGTTATTTCCGTTTCATCTTCCTTCAGTGTTTGTCTTTATTGAATTCTCTTTTGATATCACATATTGACTTCCTTATTTTACTCAGCTGTTTGTGTTCTCTTAGAATTCAGGAAGTTATTTGCATTTTCTTTGAATTCTTTGAGTGTAACTACGATCATCCTTTGATTTCTTTGTTCAGAATTTAATATGAATCACTCTTATTGTGAGTTACAATGGATTGGTAATTTTTGGAGGAGGCATGTTGTCTTGGTTTTTCATGTTGCTTATGTTTTTGTGTTGGGACTTTACCATCTGTGGTTAGACTGTTGATTTCGTTTTTGTTGTTTTAGTTCAGGTCACCTGTCTTCTTTCACTGTTGGAGTTTGTAGCATTCAGGAGAGACTAAGTTGCAGTATGGTTGAGGTAGTATTTTTCTCTGTTAGATTAGTGCCCTGGGCATCAGGCTCTATCCCCTGTCCCCCGCTGAGAATTGAATACTGTCTATAACAACAGTCACTGTTGAGCAATAGCTCCCCCCCACCCCCCGGCACTTACAACTACAAAACAGCCACTCCATTAGTAGCAATTGATTTAGGAGTAAAGAGACATTGATGGTACTAATAGGTGAGTTATTGTGGGTGTGAGTGGGGAAGGAAAGGAATCTCCATGGGGATAGTATTAGGTTGCTGGAAGTATGGATACATACACATGTAGGAAGTATAGGGTACATACACATGTAGGAAGTATAGGGTACATATACATGTAGGAAGTATAGGGTACATACACATGTAGGAAGTATAGGGTACATACACATGTAGGAAGTATAGGGTACATACACATGTAGGAAGTATAGGGTACATACATATGTAAGAAGTAAAAAAGAAAAAAGAGAAGAGTATAGAGAAACGGGGGAGAACAAAAACAAAGAAAGAGAAAAATATATAATGTGCAAACAACGGGGGCCTAGATAGGCTGCTATTGATGTTGTGTATTACATAAATGAGGACTAGCTGTGGGGGAGCTGAGCTGGATGGAGATACAAGATAATAAAAAGGATCGACTTCAGTATTGGATTTGTCTCACCACTGGGAAAACCTCTGCCTTGTCTCCCCTCAAGTCCTGCTCCAGACCACACTCCACGTTGATTTTCCCTTGTCAAGGTCTTCCCTTGGAGATCCTCTGTGTGACATTCTCTCACGAAAGCAATGAGCTCTGCTCTAGGAGTTAGGGATGTTTAAAGGCACCTCCACCTAGCCAAGGCAGGTACAGTTGGGTGGGGGTGGGTGGCAGCTGGAGGGGTGGGGTGCAGTACTGTGCATTGGGGCTTGGGCACCCTTCCCACTGTTTCGTGGTGCTGCATTGGGGCACTGAAGACAGTCCTGGGGGCAGCAGCTGACTGGAGACCCCTTGTTTAAGAGCCCAACTGAAGACACTTCTGTTGATTCTGGCAAGAGGGAAGAAGTCCCTAAGGCCCGCGTGCCAGCAGACATCCACAGTGGTGGCTCGGCTACATTGGCTGTAGTGGCAGCAGTGAATCTGATAGTCAGGGGTTTCCTTGGGCAATAAACTTGTGATTGTGAGGACAGAAGAATACAGTGATAACATACTCCCCCTACCTCTGTTTCCCTGACTTTAATCAGCCACGTGCTCCACCATGACTTCTAATCCACCATTTTATCTGGAAAGTCCCCTTTAACTAATTCTTTTTTAAAAATTTAAAACAAGATCTCACTAAACTGCCCAAGCAGGCCCTCATTTTGTAATCCTCCTGCCTCAGACTCCCAAGTAACTGGGATTACAGACCTGCACCACTAGTTTCCCAGAATTAAAAGAAAAAGGATCAGTCTTCAGGCATTGATGAATGCGTGATGTTAGCTAGGGTATCTATGTTAGGCTACATGTGTCATACAATTAAATATGTATGCATGTGTGCAAACCTTACAGACATGTAACTGTATTTTATCTAAATACATATTTCAAACTATGGTCACTCCTCTCTATTCCTGGCTTGCTAAGTGGTGTTTTTATAGTTTAATAATTTAATTTTTTAAATTTAATAGTTTTTGATAACTCCATGTTGGGATTTTCAAAAACCCCTTTTCTTATTCTTGTCTAGTTTGCTGATGGTGATGTGTTACATTGACTCACGGGCAGGGGATAACAGGGGTCACGGTTTGGGCAGACTGTTTCCACGGTCTTGGTCTCTTATCCACATACTTGAAAACAAGGCCCAGACAGGTTCACAGAAGCAGAAAGAAAACTCTATTTAGAACAGAGCCATATCGAAGGAGACACTGTCAAGATTGACAATGGGCCATAGGAATGAGAGTACTCCAGGGCCTCACATGGAGTCGAAGAGGAAAATGAGATATGGTATAGTTTGGGTGGTTCTCAATTTTGATTGAGAGATTGGGTCATTGGTTCTTTTTTCCTCCTGGGCATGCCCCTTCCCATAATGCTTCTGATTTTAATCATGCGCACACCATATGCATAGTCATAAGATAGTAAGTAGAGGATTTTCTCTAAAAGATACTGGAGGACACAGTTTTGTCTTTCTGCACTTATACCCCAAACCAGTTCAGACCAGATTGGTCCTTTAACTCTTCATACCTAGATATATTGGGAATGTCCTTGAATAGAAACTGCCTAGATCTGATTGTTACCAGGGTGGGGAGACTTGTACCATTGTTTAGAAATGGGAGTTCAAGCATCGTTGGGAGAGTGGTGTGTGAGCATAGAACATGTAGGTGAAGAAAGCAGGTTGCCAAATGCATTAAAACAAAAAATATTGTGTGCACATAACCCAAAACAAAATGGGGTCATGGTACTAAACTATCTGGCTTGCCTCGCTTAACATACTGGTTAAATGAGGGTCACTTGATGATGGTCTATAATCATTTTTATATATTGCTGGATTTGTTTTTTTTTAAGTGCTTTGTGGTATAATTTCCTCCCCTGTGCCCCTCCCCTCCCTTCTCTCCTCTCCTTTCCCCATCCCTACTATGACTCTATGGTTTTAGTATTAGGCTAATGGTTATTTTGTTAAAGGTACTACAGCATATTCTCTCCTCTTTTTTAGAAAAGCTAGCATTGTTATTATCTTCCTCCTTGCTCTGATAAAGTATCTGACAAGACCATGTAATGAAGGCGGGGCTTGTTTTGGCTCACAGGTTCAGAGGGCAGTCCATCACAGGGGCGCATCACAGCAGCCAAGATCAAGGTCACATTGCATCCACAGTCAGGAAGCAGAAAGGTGAATTCTGGATCAATCAAGATTGCCCTTGTTGATCCAGCTTCTGAGTAAGGAATTGGGAGGCTCATGTGAGACTCTTCCTCGTTTCTTAGATAAGCATCTAGTTAAGTGGTTCTCAACTTGTGGGTCGAGACCCCTCTAGGGGTTGAATGACCCTTTCACAGGGCTCACCTAAGATCATTGGAAAACATAGATATGTACATTACAGTTCATAACAGTATCAGAATTAGAGTTATGAAGTAGCAGTGAAAATAATTTTATGGTTTTGGGTCACCACAACATGAAGAACTGTATTTAAAGGATCATAGCATTAGGAAGGTTGAGAACCACTGATTTAGTGTGATAGGTAGCCCTCTCAGTATTGACCAGACTGGCCTCAGATGCCTGGTTCAGATAATCCTTTAGCCTCAACTTTTCAAGAAGCATGGACAACAAGTGTTTGCCACTGTACCCAGATCATAGTATTCTTTAATAAACATGTTACAATATTTTTTATACATTTCAAATATTTTGTGCTCTTTTTTTATCTACTACCCCATTGATAATTTATATATTTTGTTTTTTCTATTTTTTATTGGCTTCACTTGTAAACTGACAATTAAATGGTCTGCCATTCTGCTTATGAAGATGAGAGTGGGTTTATTATGGCAAACTAGACATGATATAAAAGTTCCATTTTAACAATTTTACTTGTAAACAGTAGTGCCATTAAGAACATTCATACCATGTACAACTATAACATCTCCGCATTTCCAGAACTTTTTCATGATCCCAAAGAGAAACTTGGTGGTATGTCCTCATGGTCCCCTCCTTCCAGCCACTGGGAACCAGCATTCTGTTTCTGTCTTGTGATTGCCATCCCAGGTAACCCATCTAAGTAGAATCACACAGTTTATATCCTTTTGTAGCTGACTCCTTTTTAGTAGGTTTTAAGGTCTCATTTTTCATTCTTATTGGTAAAGTTATTTAGGGGAGGTATTTGTACATGACCCTATTGACATCTCTTAGATAAGAATAATTAAAATTCACAATATGACTTAGACATGCAGAATCATGCACTTTGTTGTCTGTGTCTCACATGGGAAGACAAAATAAATGTGATTCTTACCAGTGCACAACAGTTCGGTCTGCCTCCAATATGGACTTTCTCCTGGAGGGAGTCAGCCCTTTACCCTGTTTCCCTCATCTCCTTTTTCTCTCTGGTAGTTCCTGGCCATGGGGAGGGATTGAGCATGGTAAAAGTGCCGTGTGCCACCCACATGGAGCCAGATAGCCCTTTTGGGCAGTAGATTTGGTGTGAGTTTAGTATCTCTGGCAGAAGATCAGGCTCCTGCCATGGGCATAGCTCTCCAGGTGCTTAAAAACAGACCTCAGACTCTCTCTAAAGCCATTAAACCTCTGCCTTGTCCTCAGCCTGGCAAAGCCATGAGATCCCCATCTTCCTCTTTCTAGAACATCAGCTCTGGGGTCACATCCTTATCACTTGCCTGCTTGTCTATTCCCCAAGCTGCCCCCAGATCTCCTTTTGTCTGTGTTCAACATGGGGCTATGGCGGCAGCTCAGGAAACATTTGTTGAGGGATGATCTGGACAGAATATTCATGACAAACTCTGTGTGGCGGTCTAGCAGGTAGCTGAAGTGGCTTAATTAGAGTTCTGTGGGCCCATGATGTTTTTCTCAGCACTTATTATTTTCATGATCCATTTACTCCATGGACTGCTGCTGGGGCTGTCAGTGTCAGGAGCATAGGTGGGGACACTCAGTGGCACATCTTGAGGAGGACCTTAATCTTTGGACTGTCTCTTTTTATCTGGAGCCAGTTCGTTTTGTTTTTTTTTTTTCCTGAGGCTCATGGCAGCATTTACTACCAAGGCTCTCATCTCAGCCCCGAAAGCCTCCAGTAACCAAGCCAACACCAATTACATAGCCACATCTCTCAGAAGAGCCCCTCAGTAACCAGGGAAACCCTGATTTAGCTTCGTGACCATGAATAGTAAATTAGAAGAGGACACAGCCTCAGGCTGGGGCAGTTAGACGGGCCTGACTCGGAGGGTAAGGGAAAACTTGATTGACAATCCATGGTCCTCGGAGGTCTTGCTGGCCATTGCTTTCATCATGGGTTTGGGAACTGCTAAAGGTTATTTGTTTGTTTGTTTGTTTGTTTTTAATGTTTTAGTATCCTAAGCACGGCTCAGGAATGGTCTTGGCTTCTCTGGGCCTCATGAGAAGGTTAGCATTTCACTTCAACTGGTACTTTGTTATAATGACTCATAATGTTTTCTCTTCTGGAAATACCATTCGATTATACTTTATCATTGAGTGGATTTGCCTTGTGTGAACAAATAGATTTCATTGCAAAAATGATGATTTGAAAGTTGATTCCAAACTCAAAAGTTTCCTTGCAGAAGAAATACTCCTAACAAAATAAAAGTCAATAAAGTAACCTAGCAACAATTCCAGGCCAATGTTTCTCAGTGTGCGATTTCTGCAGATATGCTGTTCTCTTGCTCATGGGATGGCACATTCTGACCCAGGGAAGACCCCATATCTGGCACATTCCTGGTCCTGGGTAACAAGATAGAACATTGTGACACACCTTCCTCAGAAAAAAACTCATGTTCCAATGGGGCAGTGTTAGGTAAACTGTTACCAGGAGAGAAGTGGGGAAACGCTCGCAGGCGAGGCATTCTGAGCAGGTGGCATGTGCACTTAGGCTCTGCAGCTGCCCTGGAAAGGCCCGGGGCTAACTTGTGAGGTCTGGGAACTGAAGGGAAGGCCTTGTGGCCACAGGTTAGAAAGAAGCACAGAGTGGGGTGCTGTGAGTGTGCCGCTGTGACCTCCCTGAGTCGGGACTAGGCTTCCTCACTAGGTCCTAGCTCCCCCAGTACTTTGGCTACACTTGCCTGGGAGCACACTCATATGCTGCCCTCTGGTGGGTTTCCTTCTCTGTAATCCCAGGGCAGGGGCACTTAGACCTTTTCAATGTCTCTCCAGCCACTAGTATAGAGAGCCAAATGTGCCCATAGGAGGGAGCAACTCAGCCTCCCTCTCATAACTGCTCACTGAGGCCTAGAAGGAACTTGAGGGTAACTACCATCTACGCAACAAGAAGAACTGTGATAAATCCCTTAGCATTCCAAGGAGCCCCAATACCACCATGTGTGGTCCAGTTCACACCTGTGGGGCTGGATTTCTCCAGTGTTCCAAGCTTATTGCTGGCTGCCTGTGTGGGCAAGCCTTGGACTTGGCTTAATCCCAGTTGGGACCTCACCCTCATCAGTCCTCTGTCAGCTGAGTGGAGTGGAATGAGAAGTCCCCCATTCAGGGGATTGGGACTCTGCTGCAGGCATGGGGTGATGCCCCTGTTCTCTCTACCTCTCACCCAGAGCAGAGACAGCACTGTAGCCAGGCCTCCCGGGTGAGTATGGTGTTTAGCGGGGCTTTTTCAATTTTACTATTTTATTTATTTGATGTGAGGGTGTTTTGTCCATATGTATGTTTATGCACCCACCACATGCCTGCCTGGGGCCAGAGGAGGACAGAAGAGGGTGTCGGATCGCTATGAATCTGAAGTTACTGATGGTTGTCAGTCACTATGTGGATGCTGGGAATTGAACCAGGGCCTTCTGGAAGAGTGTCAAGTGATTTTAACCACTGAGCCTTGTCTCTATCCCCTTTGACTGGGCTTTAAGGTTTGCTGGAGTGTGTGTGTGTGTGTGTGTGTGTGTGTGTGTGTGTGTGTGTGTGTGTAAGAGAGACGTGGAGAAGAAGGGAGGGAAGGAAAGAGGGAGGGAGGGAGGGAAAGAGAGAGGGAGGAAGAGAGAGACCCTCATTGTGTGGATTCTTGGCTCGCTTTTAGATGGCCTGAAGCTGACAGCCAGGCTGTATAACTGATGCAGCACCCATATTGTGTCTGTCTCCCTGGATCCCTCGATGTGTCCTTAAAGGAGAGGATTCTACTGTGGGGACTCGGCACAGAGGTGGCAGAGGGTACCTCACATCTCTGAGTAGAAACAATAGAAGCTAACAGTCTGTTGGGGCCAGGCCAGACACAGAGAGCTGTGAGCTGTGAACCAGAAAGCTTCATCTCAGGGGACTAGCTCCCACAGAGGCCTATGAGGCCTGGAACTTGGCATTTCCTAGAAGAAGCTAGAAATAGAAAAGTATGAGGCATTCTCAGATTTCACCCTCAAGCACAATGCGGGCCTCCCACCTCACGTTTGACTAACTGTCCCCTGGCCCAAGGGCAACCGGTCAGCCGCTCTGCCCAACTTCTTTATCTAATGTGTTTGCACCATTTGACCCAGAACCCAACTACCACTGATTCTGCATCTTCACATGCAAGCACCTCCAGTTCATGAACACTCCAACAATACCCAGCACTTAGGAGGCTGAGACAGGAGGATTTCAAGTCAAGGCCAGCACAAGCTACATGAAAATCCTGGTTCAAAAAGCAAAAACAAGTTCCAGAAAATTCCAGAAGATTAAACCTGAATCTGCTTCAGACCAAGAACTTTGCAGAGTCCATGAAAGTGAAGCATGTAGACATCATGTTTATTCCATATCATAAGTAACATGGAGATTATTTGAAATAGGCAGGTATAGTTCATATGCAAATACTGTGCCATTTTTGAGGAAGGACTTGAGCACTCTGGGATTGGAGTTGGGCATGTCCTGGAGTCCCAGAATTCCATGGACATGAAGAAGCAACTGTAACTTGTAGGTACTATGTGTTTCCAGCTTTCCCAGAAATATGTTCACTTCTATGAGCCATGTCTTCTCATGGAGAACTCTGAAAGTTATGAAACTGTGCTCCATTATTAAATTCAAGATGAGAAAAAAATTAAATTCATAAAAATGTGCTTTATTGCATTATATTTATGGTCTAGGAATAAAGGGATGCCACTTGGCAGGCAGTTGTATCTGTGAATAGAGGACAAAGAGGGGCCTAAGCACAAGGGAACCTGGGTCCTGCCTGTGCCCTTTGCAAACGAAGTTCTGCACTGGAAGAGCATGCACCTGGCCACGCTTCCCCTGGCTCTTCACACTGCACACCTCACAGCACAGCCCCTAGCCTTTGTGACAGTGGGTATGGTCTGCTCTTTGACAATGATGGCCCTGGAGAAGAGGAAGATGAGGGAGGGCAGGATAGGCTTGATTCTTTTCCTGGAGGTGTCAACATGCTCTAGAATGAGAACAGTCAGAAAATTTGAGCTGGACAGCCATTTTTAAGCTTTGGCATCTGTTTATCAAGGCTAGGTCTCCTGTGTAGGCTATAGTTGAGGAAGGGATTGAACTTCCGATCCTCCTGCCTCCACCTCCCCCATGGGTAACCCTTGAGAAACACTGCTTTTCCTAGTTAATTTGACCATGAACCTTCCTCTTGGGCATCTCATGGTTTTCTGTTTTTTTCTTGTTTTTGCTTGGGTCTCCATCAAGAAAGATATTCAGCGATTCTCATTTTCCCATTAACCAGCAGGATTCTCCTCAGACCTTTTTCTGTTTCTACCAACAAAGTGCAGCTGTTCTCTGAAGACAGTGCTAATTGATAAGATTTTGGCTGAAAGTGCAACTGAGTCCACATAATTAACACAAGCAGTCCCAGGAGGAGGTGGGGTTTGCAGCCTCCACCATATCTCTATAGACAGAGTCTCCATGTGGAGCTCCTCAGCTCTTCTCCAGTGATACCAAGGCCTTGGGAACAGCAGCCTGGCTTTTCTGCTTAGTGGGTGAGCATGCCTGTCTTAGTGATGGATGCTGGTCTTGATGGTGCCTCCACATACAAAGGCCTGTGAGAATGGCCAGGACTGATGCCACATCCTTTGAGGACAAGCTTGAGTTCCTGAAGCATTGGTGAGGCTGGCTGGGCATCCCATTAGACGGCAGCCTTGCTGTCCGGAGTTCCAGCTGGCATCCTCCAGTCTCACATTCAGATTTCTCCTTTCTCTCTCCGTCTCTTATCAGGGTGGCACATATGTGCTAAAGTATTAAAGACTTCCAACTTGAAATAGACCCACCGTTTCACAGATAGTCTGAGTGTCTAGCGAAGACACAAAAGAAAGGGAAAGAAGCCAAAACAGTAGGTAGACCCCGCCCCCGCCCCCTACAAGGTGAAGGAGAACCTTAGGCTTAATTAACTGACTTAAAGAATAAAAGTCCTATCTTTTGGAATATTTCCTTAAATATGTCATGCACATGCAAGTAAATATGAAGCCCTAGTTCTGTAGTTTGGATTACGAATGTCCCTCCAAGGCCTCACGTGTTAAAGACTTAGTATCCAGCCTGTGGTGGTATGGGTAGCAGTCAGGCCTAGGAGAAGGAAGTTCAGTCATTGGGGGTATGCCCTAGGAAAGGGATACCTTGAGCATACCCCCTTCCTCCCTCCCTTTTGCTTCCTGGCCATGGTGAGTACAGCCTCCTTTGCTACATCTCTTCATGGAATATTATTTCATCACAGCTCAAAACCACATGGCCAACCCACCAGAAAGGAGTCAAAATGTATCTATCCCCCTTTTGAGTTCATTATCTATGGTACTCTATCCCAGCAATAGAAAACTAACAAGCCTAGATTCTCTTCAGATTGTTCATTTTAAAGGAATGGATATTTTTTAAATGCATTTCCCACCATCCTCACTTACATATGCTCCAACATGCTCTTAAGAGAACGCAGCAGCTTCTAGACTTTGACAAGGAATGAATGCTTTTCCTGGGCTGTCCTCCTGTGCTCTGGGGTGTGAACATCAGAAGTCAGAAATAGTAATTGGTTCTTATTAGCAGGCCTCCTTGATGGCCTGAGATGAGGTGAAAGTAACACACTGGCAAACACCCACTCAGTTTTATAGGGGTGAATTCCAGCTAGTGGTCTTAGGAGGAACCAGGCTGAGGCTAGCAGTGCCCTTTATTATTATTCTGGCAGCTCCTCTGAATTCACATGAGCAGTATGAGAACACTCAAAGCCCCAGTGTTGAGGTAATGTTGCCCTCAGAGCTGAGGGGAGAGTGATGCTGAGCCATGCACACATAGACCCCAGGCTGGGCTGGTGGGGTGGGGGCACTGCCTCAGGTGCTGAGTGCAGTGGGTTGTGACTGTGATCATCTTACTGTGGAGCAGAGCTTGGGGTCTTTCCCTCCTGTCTGGCTGTAGTGATTGAGCCTTTGACCAGCAACTCCCCAGGCCCCACCCCATACCTCTGATATTTCCCAGTCTACCCCCAGTGTCCATGAGATCAGTGATTTTATCAGTGGGTGAGATCATGCAGTAGGGTAAAATGTGTTCTGACGAAAGCAGAAAGAATGAATATTAAGGGCTGTCTCCACAAACACTGTAAATGAGGTCATGTGTTGTCATTGAGCTGCATTTAAGCTTTCCACTGTGTGTGTGTGTGTGTGTGTGTGTGTGTGTGTGTGTGTGTGTGTGTGTGTGTGTGTGTTTCAAAATGTTATGTTGTATGGGATAAAGACATATAGTGTTATTTATCAATTTAAAATGTATAAGTGCTGGGCATAATGGCACATGCCTTTAATCGCAGCACTCAGAAGGCAGAGGCTAGCTTTGTCTAAATAGTAAGTTCCGGGCTAGCCAGGGCTATGTAGTGAGACCCTGTCTCCTCAAATAATCAGTGTGTGTGTGTGTGTGTGTATGTGTGTGTGTGTTGAGGGCTGACTGGTATCAAGTATAGACACCCTGCTCTACTGTTTCTCTGTTGTCTTTCTCATACTGCTTAACTAAAGCTTTGTTTTTCCATTGTCTCAGAATACAGTATGTGTGTATATATATGTACATGTCTGTGCATGTATATGTGGGTACAAGTATATTCATATGGAGGCCAGAGGTTGACACTGGGCTGTCATCTTGTCTCGCTCATCACCTTATTTTTGTTTAGATAGATAGGGTCTCTAACAGAACCCAGCAATCGCCAATGGGCTAGACTAACTGGCCAACAAGACCTAGGGACCTGCCTGTCTCTGTCCCCCAGCACTGGGGTTACAAGGATGAGCTGCTATGCCTGCCTTCTTATGGGAGCCCTGTGAGTCCAAACTCAGGTCCATCTGCTTGTGTACCAACCCATCTCTGCAGACTGAGTAACTGCGGGTTCTACAGAAAAGCCTCCCCAGTCACGTGATCTGATCTTCAGGGTCAGAGAACTCTGTGATATTTACATAGTTTACAGTCCACTCTTGAACTCTAGGATGTATACTGACACACTCAAGCACAAGTGTGCCAACCAGCTCTCTACTGTTGAACAAATGCTTGTGAGGATCGGTTTATAAAGAGAGAAGACTTACTTGGGCTCACAGTTTTAGAGATGCCTGTTCATGATTGCTTGTCCCTTTGGGACTATCATGAGGCAGCAATATTAGAAAATAAGATCTAGAATTCATTAGGGTTCAATCCACAGGGTGGGGAAGCATCCTATAGCAAAGGAGAAAATAGTTTTCAGGGTTTTTATACAGAGAATCATAGCATCTGAAAATAAAGAGACTTTGACTTATTCCTTCCTATTTGTGTCCCTTTCTTTCCTTCTTCTGTCCTCCTGACCTTGGTAACATTTGAAGTACTATATCAAATACGTGTGGAAACAATGGAGCCCATGTCTTGATCCTGATGTTAGTGGGAACGCCTCACGTTTTCCCCACATGGTGGGATTTGTCTGTAGGCATGTTATACATAGCCCTGACTGTACTGAGATGTGTCCTATCTATTCTTAGTCATTTCAGAGGTCTCGTCATGAACGTATGCTGGGTTTCATCAAAAGCCTGTGTCTATTGAGATTATGATGCAATTTCTATGCTTGAGTCCATTTGTGTGATCTATTATGTGTATTGATTTGTGTATACCTCTGAACCTCTGGGATAAGGCCAATTGGATCATGGTAAATGATCTTTTGTTGTGCTCTTGAATTTGGTTTACAATTATTTTATTGAGGATTTTTATATCTATGTTCAGCACAGAGATTGACCTGTAATTTTCTTCTTGTTCCTTTTTTGAATTTTTTAAATCTGATTTTCATATCTGGCTAATTATAGCTTTATAGAGAGGTGGGTAGTGATCTTTCCTTTCCTATTTTGTGGACTAATTTGAGAACTATTGATGTTAGTTTTGCTTCAAAGTTCTGATAGAATTCAGCACCGAATCCATCTGGGCCTAGATTCTGTTTTCAGTTGGGAGGTTGTTTTAATTGCTGCTTCAGTGTAGTTATTTGTTCTAGGTCTTTTTAAATAATTTATTTCATCTTGGTTTAATTTTGGTAGGTTATAGGCATCTAGACATTCATTCATTTCTTTTAGATTAGGTAGTGGAATATGAAGAAAACATCAAACACTACAAAATCAACAAAATGACCAGAATGAATACATCTCTTTCAATATTAACTCTGATTATTAATGGTTACAATTTCCCACTCAGAAGACACAGGCTATCAGATTCAGTTATAACATGGAATCCATTTATTGTTGTACATAAGAGACATACCTCAGCATCAAAGACGGATGCAACCTCGGGTTGAAGGGATGGGAAAAGGTATTCTAAGCAAAGGTTTCTAGGGAATGACAAGTGTGGCACTGTTCCAACATCTGACAAAATGGACTTCAAACCAAAACTACTCAGAAGAGAGGAAAGCCACTGCACATTGATTAGAGGAACAATCCATCAAGAAGACAGGACAGCTCTGAGCATGTATACAACAGATGCGGGCACACCCAGTTCCACAGAGGAAGTGATACCAGTGGTAAAGACACACTAACCACACTACAGTAACAGTGGGTCTTGGAAGCTGAGCTGAGGACATGTGGGTGCCCGACAAAGCTGTCCCCTCCTTTGGATGAATCCATGTGATGCACACCCTGAATCCATGTGGTACACACCCTGAATCCATGTGATACACACCCTGAATCCATATGGTGCACACCCTGAATCCATGTGATACACACCCTGAATCTCCCTCTAATCTAGTAAAGCTTCCAAGTCCTGGAGAAGTCCAGATGGCACAGAGTGGCTTATAGGATCCCTGTTGACTGAGTAAGCACCATGTGCCGGGCACGCATGCCATGGGTGGTCTCATGACCCTGAAAAGGCTCCTCTGGTTTAATACCAATCAACCCACAGTAAGAGACTACAAGAAATAGTTACTTTTCTTGTCTTTTTGTCTTTCCTTGTGACTATATCAGTTCCAGTCAAGTCCCATGGTCAAGTTTGCATTACACCGTAACCTTGGGCAAGGAGGTAGGTGTGGTTGGGTCTGAACCATCCCAGCAGGACTTGTGAGGCTGTCTGTAATTGGCTTCAGCTCCTTTATTGCTCTTTTGTTTTATTTAGTTTGTAGAATGAGTTCTGCTGCGTAAGTCAGGCTCTCTTGGAACTTGTCACCCTTCAGCTCTGCCTGCCCAGTTCTGGAACTGCAAGTGCATACCACCACACCTGGCTCCAAAGTTCACCTTTGGATTTTTTTAATTATTGTTTTATGTGCATGGGTATCTTGCCTGCATGTGTACCCTGTGTATGCCTGGGGCCCACAGAGGCCGGAAGAGGATGTCAAATCCCTTGGAACCGAAGTTACAGGCTATTGTTAGCTGCAGTATGGATGTTAGAAATCAAACCCCCAGTAGTCTAAAAGAATAGCCAGTACTTGGAACCCCTGAGCCATCTCTCCAGCTCCCAAAGTCCATCTTTTAAAAAACAGTCTCTGGGTAGTCTGTGGGTTCTACCAGGCTGACTCAACTCTGCATTTTCACTGCGGTGGGCATTATAAGTCACCTAGAGATGACCTTCAGCACACAGGAGGACATGCACAGGTTGTGTATAGATACAATAGCATAGAGGATCCTCACAGGGTGGGGTGGGGTGTCCAATGGATAGTGAGAGATGACTGTCGTTTATCCTCAACCATCTCATGAATGTGGGAGAAATCATTACATAATCCTAGCTCCATCTCTATGCTTATCATTGACACTAAAACAGCTCATATAAAAGGCAAAACAGTTTCTGCAGTTCAGGATAATCCCAGGGAAAGGAAGGCAGGTTGACTTAGCTGAAAAGCATGTGGGTTTTTTTTTTCACTCCAAAGAACCCTCTAGTGGCCCCAGGGAAGAGACATCCAAATAAATCGTTTCCATCAGTTATTTCACTGAGTTTGTGATTAATTCGAAGAGGAATTCGGGAAACCTCATGATTAGTTCCCTGACCCTGACATCTGGGTGTGCAAGCAGCTGACAGATTTATTTCAAGAGTGCCCCTTGGCGTTGGGGTCACTGGAAAAGACACAGCAGAGCTTTGCGAATGAAACCACAGTAATTCTTTGTGAATCTCTTTGGAGCATTTAAAAGCGAACCTGCCCCCTTATTTATGGTCCATCAGCCTGTCTGGGAGAGGAAAGGGCTTACACAACAAAAAGAGGGATGCTGCACCCCTGCCATCCTCTGATAGAAGCACAAATGAGCTAGATCTGTGACCTTCGGATGCTGCCAAAAGGACAATGTTGCGGGGAAGGCTGAACCTAGGAGCCAAGTTATTAGCCCAGGGGAGGCAAGGCAGGAGAGGGGAGACAGAGGCTGATGAGAGTGAACTGTTGATTCACAGAGGGCATGCCAAAGTCATGGCTTCAAAGATTTTTACTTTATATCAGTTGAAAGCATACCCAACCTGTGTTTTCCACTCAGTATTCAGTAGATTATGTAAGGCAGCAGAGTGGGGACTTTGTGTTTAATTATGCCCAACTGTAGGCTAATGTGAACATTTTGATCATGCTTGAGGTAGATGAAGCTGAGCTGTGCTAGCTAGTAGGTTCAGTGCAGAAATTCATTTGTGGCTTAACTGTGTTCTGAACTACAATAGTTTGGTGGGCTATAACTGCCATCTGTTGAGGGCCGCAGAGTACTCAAAGTATCACTTCTGAGTCCCAGATTTCTAGGACCCTGTTAAAGATCAGAAAGAGCCCATGTCATTGCTAACACTGTTGTCATTGTTATTTTAATTATAGAATAGGTCTGTGAGAACCAGACGTTAATTTTCAACTGTGGCAGAAAACACACAGCATACAATGTCCTACCTTAACCATCTATGTGTACACTGTCGTGAAGCCCATTTTCTGGGACACCACCATCACCACTGCCTCTCTACAAATTTCCCATCTTGGAAAACTAGAACTTCTCCCTCCTCCCTGTCCCATGAATGTGGCTGCTCCAGGTGCCCCACCTGAGCGGGATCCCAGTGGCTACCCCTCTGTGACTATGGCTTCTTTCACCCAGTATACAAACCAAGAGGACTTGCTGGATACATGGTAATTCCAATTTAAGAAGAAATGCTGTGTTGTTTTCCACAAAGGCCGTACCATTTTGCCTTCTTGCCAGCAATATACAAGGGCATATGCAAGAGAATTCTAATTTCTATCCCTTCTTGCCATAACTTGAAGCATCTTTCGTTGTGTATATTCATTGTGTATTTACATCCGACTGTACGTTAAACATTGATCAATGACTCATATCCCCTGACCAACCCTTCCCATTAGCTCCCTGTGTTCCTACAGTTTCATCTCTACTTTCATTCATCTATATGTATCTATGTGAGATCTAGGAAGCACCAATAAAAGAAAACACAATATTGTGTGACTGGCTTCCTTTGTTTCAGGCAATGATGTCTCCAGTTGTATCTAATTTCCTGAAAAATTGCATAATTGTGGTGATACATTGTGTACCCTAATAAACTTGCCTGAAGATCAGAGGACAGAGCCAGCTACTTGATTAGACAGATGTCAGGCAGTGGTGGCACACACCTTTAATCCCAGCACTTGGGATCTCATGCCTTTGCTTGGGAAGCACACATGCCTTTAATCCCAGGAAGTGATATAGCAGGCCAGAGAAAGGTATATAAGATGTGAGGAAACAGGAACTCACTCTCTTCAGGCTGAGGATTTCATAGAGATAAGAACTAGTGGCTGGCTGTTCTGCTTCTCTGATCCTCAGGCAAGTTTATTAGGGTACACAATATATCACCACACATAATTCCATTCTTCCTTACCTATGAATGAAATTCTACTGAATATGCATACCACCTTGTCTTTGTCCACTCCTCTGTTGTTGGACATCTAGGTCAGTTCCATAACACAGCTCTGGAAAGCAGTGCCCCTATACCCACTGAACCTCGAGCATATGTGTGACACTTTGACTCAGAGTCTTTCAGGTGGACAGACAGGGGTGGAAGAGCTGGGTCATAGCCTGGGTCTATTTTTAGTGTTTTTGAGACTTCCCTTTATCACTTCAACAGTGGCTGGACTAGTTTCCACCTCCACCAGAGCTCGCTCCTTGTAAGTAGACTGAAATGTCATTTTCCTCATATCACACTCCGTTAGGTCATTGTTCCTTTTTCTGACACTCTCTTACTGGTCTCTATTTTAAAACCATTTTCTTAGTGTGTTGATTGTAGCACCTCAAACAGGAGACTGATGCCATCCCTCCCACGGTTATTCTTTGTAAAGAATGTTCTGGGTAATTCTTGCACACATAATTTTTCTATAAAATCTCTAAGGTACCATCTTGCAGTCTACCCGCAGCATTGGGATTCTGACTGGGTGCCAGCACACAGCCGTGTCTTCCTTGGGAAAGGCCACATCTGGAGGATTTGCAGCTTTCTTCACCCAGGAACCAGTTGTGTACCTGTCTTGATTCTCCAACCTAGTAATGCTTTTGTTTATGGAAAGTCTATCATTCGTAATAAACATGGATACTGTACTAAGTGAAGTAAGTCAGGCTCAGAAACACAAGCACCACATGACCCACTTAGATTGGAATCCAAATAGTGAACTCATAGGAGCAGGGCAGAAAGGTAATTACAGAGCAGGAGACATGAAAGGGAGGTGTTCATCAGAGGGTACACAATTTCAGTTAGATCAATGGTTCGCAACCGGTAGGTCAAGACCCACCCCATCGAGAAGCGAACTACCCTCTCACAAGGGGTCACCTAAGACCATCAGAAATATCAGATATTTACATTATGATTCATAGAAGTAACAAAATTACAGTTATGAAGTAGCAATGAAAATAATTTTATGGTTGGGGGGGTCACCACAACAAGAGAAACTGTATTAAAGGGTCACAGCATTAGGACTACGGAGTTAGGTAGAAGGAATAAGCCTTAGTGAGCGATTGTGCAGTTGTGTGTATAATAAATAATAGTATTACATAATTTAAAATTTGCTAAAGGTAGATTTTAAATGTTTTACCACAAAAGAGTTGGTTTGTGGAGTGATAGATTTGTAAATTGGTGTAACATAATGCACAATGTAAAATCAACACTACATTGGATCCCCATAGACTTATAATATATATAATTAATTTTAATAAGAAATAAGAGACGTTGAGGAATAGCAAAATTAATCCAAAATAATTTTATACCTAACCAGAACAAAATATCCAAAGCCAGAAGGTTACATTGGCAAATACTCCAAATATTTTAAAAATTAATATCATTTCTGCATGTTATTTGAGGAATAGAAGAGTAAGTTACACTTCTAAATTGATTTGATGAAACTAGTATCATTCTATCAAAAGCAGAGACAGACAATGCAGACAAAGAGACCTGGAGATCACTCAGTAGCATATGTACAAAAGTCCTTGAAAATAGCAAAAGGAAATACATATTCATGTTTATAAATTATACACATCATTACAAAGCCAATCAATTTAATTCACTCTTTCAACAGGACCAAGAAGGAAAGCCACATGGTTATATTAGCTGTTGGCGAAAGCACAGTTGGCAAAATGGAACATCCTCTTGTGATTTAAAAAATAACTTATCAGATTTAAAAAATATTGTATGAAAAAAATCCATTTCCATCAAAAAAAGGGAGTCAGAACTCCCTGATCTAATATTAAGAATTGGAAAGCAGTCGTGACTATTTTGAATAATTGTATTTTGTGAGATGACAACTCCGCTTCATCTGACTGCAGTTTAGGATACTGTGTTCTAACTGTATTAGCATTTCTCTGATTGAATAATATGTAGAGTAATTAAAGAAAGTGAGCTCATATTTTTAAGAAAAATATAACAAGCAAAAAATGACTTAGAAAAATAGGTAATGCCCTCAAGCTGGAAAAGTGACTGCGAAACACACAATTGATGATGAAAGACTGAAAACCTTTCTCCTAAAATCAAGAACAAAGCAAGCATGCTTATTCTCACAGGACTTACTCAACATGGACACCAGATGAAAGTTCAAGCCTATGTAGTCAGACAAGAAAATAAAATAATGGGCATACAGATTGCAAAGAAAAACAAAATCAACTCAATTTAGATGGCCTTGGTATCTATGTATAAAATCACAACGAAATTTTTTAAAGGACAGCAACCAATACAAATAGATGACACCAACAAAGAACTATTAGACGTGTTTGGAAAGGTTACAGGACACATTGAAACACAATTTGATGTATTGCTCTACCTTAGAAATGAGAAAGAAGACACTGAAATGTAAAATGAAGTATCATTCATGGTCACTCAAAACCAATATAAATCTAACAAAGCATATATCAGACTCATTCACTGAAAAGTCTGTAACAGTAGTGAAATAAATCAAGGTAAGTCGAGAGATGTGATCTATTCTTGAATTCAAACATAACATAAAAATTAGTGTCCATTCTTCCCAAATTGATGTGCAGGCTTACTTGACTCCTATCAATATCCCAGCAAGAAGTTTTATAGACATTGACAATCATATTCTAAAGCATATATGGGAAGAAGAAGAGGGGGAGGAGGAAATTTTGAAAAGAATAAAATGGGAAGAATCCTTCTATTCCATTTCTGGATTATAGCTGTAGTAATTAAGACTGTGTGTGGTGGAGACAGACAGACAGACCAGTGAAGCCAGAAATGGATTCACACAGATATGAAGCAATGCAGGGGAGAAGGCCTTGCCACAAATAGTAGATTAGCTAGACTAAATCTCTAGGCAAAAATAATCAGCCTCAACCAAAGTCATCTTACACAAAAATGAACTTGAAAAGTCTTCTGAATCAAAAAGCAATGATAAAATATAAGGCCATTAGAGAAAAATCAGTAGAACATCATTAGGATCTAGGGCTCAAAAAACATTCTTACATTAATGCTGGGGATGTAAGAGTAAAAAAAAAAAAATGGACATCACCAAAATTGAAAACTTTTGCCCTACAAGTAATTGTCTCAAGGTGATGGAAAGAGAGACTGAAGGATTGGCAAGCCATGTATTTAACAGAACCGTGGACTGTGTGTCCTGGCTCTTGGCTCTGAAGTTAGAATTGTTTTATTATGCTGTTTAGTGTCCTGTGTTCCTGTTTCTAATTCTCCTCAGTCGCTCCAAAAGGACTGAAGAGCTCTCAGTGTGAGCCTTTGGTGAGCGTTGCTTTCCATTTTCGGAATAGTTCCCGGAGCTGCTGCTTCCTGCTTCAGTGTGACTTGCTTGGTCTCAGAGATGGTCTGTTTGTTCCCTTCGCATTGCCTCGGGATTTCCTTTATGTCTCGCCTATGTACATCATTCTTCTTCTTCTTCTTCTTCTTTTTCTTGGCTCCGTCTCTCATTTTGGTGAATTTCTCTCTTCATTACTTTTCTTGCCAAAATTGTTAAGCCAGGATATGAAAGTTAAGGATACTGGCACTGTTCTGGTGGCTTATAAATTGGAAAAGAAAGAAAGGAAGGAAGGAAGGGAAGGAAGGAAGGAAGGAAAAAACACAGTGGAAATTTTCTTGCATTATCTACTACAAAGATCCCTAGAGGCCCAGTAGCTCCATTCAGTAAGTATATTATACTCAAATGAAATGCTGCATGTGTGTCCTGGGACACACATGCACAATGTCATAGCAGCTTTACTTTTAACTACTGTCTAATTAGGTTTCTGTTGCTGTGAAAAGACACCATGACCACAGCAACTGTTATAAAGAAAACATTTAATTGGGGTGGCTTGCTTACAGTTTCAGAGGTTCAGTCCATTCTCATCATAGTGGGAAGCATGGCAGCATGCAGGCAGACATGGTGCTGGAGTAGCTGAGAGTTCTACATCTTGCATGCAACAGGAAGTTGAGTGGCTGTCACACTGAGGGAAGCTTGAGCAAAAGAAACATCAAATGCCTGCCCCCACAGTGACACACTTCCTCCAACAAAGCCACACTTCCTAACAGTGCCATTCCCTTCAGGGGACATTTTCTTTCAAACCACAACTACCAAGCATTGGCAACAACTGAAATGTCCATCAGTAGGTTAGGCATAAAAATAGAGGTATTTTAATATGCCATTTAATATGATGCCAACAAACATCACTCACCCACATCTAAACATAGTAACACTCTCGGAGTGCATAAAGTTAGGAAAACGTGAAAGTAATCAAATGGTAAAAATATACAGATGGAAGTAGGCAAGTGATCACTAAAACAGGAAGGGAGGTGGTGAGCTTCCTGGGCAGGGGAGAAAAGGCCTGTGTGTGTTTGCCTTGAACGTTTGTGTGTGTGTGTGTGTGTGTGTGTGTGTGTGTGTGTGTGTGTGTGTGCGTGCGCGCGCGTGAGCTTTTTTACAAGATGAGTGGTAAAGAAAATGGGCAAGGTTGAAAACAGCCCCATCTCCTAAAACGTGATGCTGTTTTATGACACACCCCACAGACAGCAGTGTGTCAGTCCAGCATCACCTAGGGAGAATTGATGAAGATGCAGGTGAGCTGGGATGCTTATGCCCTTATTGGTAGAGGTATCATTTGGGTAATTTGAAAACTGTTAGGTTTTTCATAATAATGTCATGTATGCACATACCAATGGGCAGACTAGATACATAGCTATACTCCATGAATCTCCTGCTGAGGCCTGGGCTGGGGTCCTTCAGTTCCCCAGAACTTAGTGTTATCTCTTTTTGAAGGTCATTAGTTCTGGAAGGAGGGTGCAGAATCACAAAGCCTAGGGAGGTTAAGGCTCAGAGCTCCCATCCTATCCCTTCTGCCCACATTGGCTGGTGAGAGCCAGTCACAAAGCTCCCCAACCCCCTGTCCTGGGGGGTGCACTGGGATGCATCTGAAGCTGTTCTCCTGTTGATTGATGTGGAGAAGCTGGGGACACAAGCTCCCACACCAGGAAAGCAAAGGCCGAAAGGAAACAATTCTTAGAAGCCTAGGTAAGCCATGTGATGAAAGGGCCATAGGAACATAGGAATGCAGGGAAAGAGCTTGGTGTGGGCGTTGTTCTGGGACACGGCTCAAATGGGTGCAAATGGAAAGGCAACATGACATCTGGGGACCTGAGCTCCATACTCGCAGGGGACATGTCCCGTAGGAAGAGCCAGCCTCTGATGAATCCCTGCACATTCCTTGGCTCTGTGGATGTGGCGGATGTGTCTTGAGTCCTACACCCAGTGATTAGGAATGACAGGCATGATACATGGAAGTCTGTGGCACCATCCTTTGCAGTAAGTACATCATACAATGAAAAATCATTTGTTACAGTTACAGTGGGCCAATATTTGTCTGAAAATAACACGGGCACTTTGAGTCACCTAGTGTGAAACATTTGTCAGGATTTATTGGAAGTGGGCACCTGCTAGTCTTAAGGAAAAGAATTTGTTTCGTGTTACATCGGCTTTGAATAAAATCCCACAGATTTAAGTGAATGTTTTCTGTGTAGGCATTTTATATCCAGGTTTTCTTTCTTTCTTTTTTTTTTTTAAATCCCATTTCCGCTCAGGCACTGGTAAATCTGTTCTTTTTCCTGTAGCTGAGAATCTCAAACTTTTTTTTTTCTGTTTCGCCATTGTTTTTCAAAGTTCTAAGACTGCATCTGTTTCCTTTCATGGCCCTTAATTTTCTGAGCCATTTTAACTTATTCGGAATTTCCTGACAGTGACGAGTCCATCTGAACCACATGTCGTGTGACAATAAGCTGTAACTCCAGCTAAACAAAATGAGTGTTGGGTAGAGGTGGGGATGGAAGACCCAGCCAAGCCTTCAATATTAGGATGGACTGCATATTGATGGATGGAAAGGAGCTTCAGGGGTCATGGAGTGATGGACTGAGACAGGAAATTTCTGACCATGAGAGGAGAATGGGGCAAAGCACATCTCCACAGACCAATAAACCCCTGAGTGGTTTTCAGATCACATCTATTTCTGTAGCTCACCTGCAGTTCATGGAACTTAAAGATGCCTTCAAAAATAATTTTCCGCCGGGCGGTGGTGGCGCACGCCTTTAATCCCAGCACTCGGGAGGCAGAGCCAGGCGGATCTCTGTGAGTTCGAGGCCAGCCTGGGCTACCAAGTGAGTTCCAGGAGAGGCGCAAAGCTACACAGAGAAACCCTGTCTCGAAAAACCAAAAAAAAAAAAAAAAAAAAAAAAATAATTTTCCTGTGTGTGTGTGTGTGTGTGTGTGTGTGTGTGTATGTGTGTGTGTGTGTGGTGTGTGTGTGTAAAGCATACCCATGTGCCATGAGAGGACAACCTTGCATATATGTCCTCATTTTCTACCTTGCTTAAGACAGTGTCTCTAGTGGAGGAAGGGGAAACTGTGGTTGGGATGTATTGTATGACAGAAGAATTTTTTTTTCCAGGAATAGATTTCAAGAATCAATTTTCTTTGTCAATGTGCACACTAAACTGGCTTGCCTGTGAGCTGCAGGAACCCTCCTGCTTCTGCTTCCCATCCTACTACAGGAGCTCAAGGTTTGCTGACACGTGCTACTTTTTCTAGCTTCCCATAGGCTCTGGAGATTCGAACTCAGATGCTGGTGTGCATGTGGCAAACCCTTTATCCGCTAAGCCAGCTCTCCAGCTCTCCTTTCTATTTTGAATCATTGCTTTTGAAAAAGAAGTTGAAGTAATTCCTGGTGGCGTTCATGGCCTTGGTCAGTGGAAATGGCTTTAGGTGTGATGGTATGTTTCCAATGGAGCCATGTCATGTGTCCTTCTATGTCAGACCTCGGAGCATACTTGACAGGCCAAATGTCGTGCTAACGCGAGGCTTCTCTGTGTTCCTGTTTAGATCAAGTTCGACAGCGTGGAGGTGTGTGTCTGCTGTGAGCTGCAGCACCACTCCTCCGGATGCAGCAACCTTGGGGAGACCCTGAAGCTGAACCCCCTGCAGGAGAACTGCAACGCTGTGAGGCTGACCTTGAAGGTGAGGCTAGCCACTGCCTGTGCGCGCATTTCTTCCCTCTCCTGGAGACATTAAGGAAGATTTATTAGCATATAGATTCCTTTCAGCTCATGATTCATCCAGGTGGTTGGATGCGGAGGGACCGTCCTTCTGGAAAGAGCATTTTAAAGGGCTGTAGATTGTCATTTGGAAGCTCTGATTCCTGGGTCCCTGTTTCCATCTTTACCGGGTCGTTTTCCTGCCTCTGACAAATGCAAAGTAGGATGAAAATGGCTGAAAGAGTTCTTCACAGATGAGGTTGCCATGGTTTCTTCTGTTGTCCTCCCAGTCTCTGCTGTTACTCCAAGGACCACATGGTTATTCATTTTACTTTTAAAAAGATATTTAGGGCAGGTGAGATGGCTCAGTCGGTAAAGACCCTTGCCACCAAGCCAATGACTGAGTTAGACCCCCAGGGCCCACATGGAGGAAGGAGAGAACTGACTCCAGAAAATTCTCTTCCCTCCTCCTCACACACAGTGGCGTGCTCATGCACACCCACATATAAATAAATGTAATTCAAAGATATTAAAGAAAGAAATCTTGAAATCTCCCATGGCAATCTCTTCTCCTATAAAGCATTTGATCTTTTATGAAGGGGACATAGGGTCTGGGCATGGAGATGCTCCTTTAATCCCAGCACTCAGGAGGCAGAGGCAGGTGGATCTCCGTGAGTTCAAGGCCAGCCTGGTCTACAGAGCGAGTTCCAGGCCAGCCAGGGCTACACAGTGAGACCTTGTCTCAAAGAAAAAGTGAGGAAGACCATATGGAAATGCTCTCTATATTCTTCTTCCCCCTGTCTGTCTTCTTACAAGGGTTATTTTACTGAAACCTGAAATGGCTGCTTAAAAATACATATGGACAGTTTACCCAGTTCTTTTCTTGTCCCTGAACAAAAGCAGCTGAAATGTTTTGAAAAGCTGTGCTGCCATCAAAGGACCTCTTGGTTGGTGGTGAGACTGTGTTTACAGTGTAGGGCTCTGGCCTGTGGCAGGAAACAGGGTTTATAAGGACCACAGGCTTCAAAGACAGCTGCTTCCAACCAGGAGAAGAAGGAAGGTGGCCATGTGGGATGTACCTGCACTTAGTCTGGACGGAGTTTCTCCAACACCTGCTCTATCCACATGGAGAAATGGGCCAAGTTCAGGGTCCTGGTTCCCACCGAAGTGACAGCTCCAGTGAAAACGGAGGAAGGCAGAACTGCAGGTTCCCAGGGATGCTCTTCTGGTGCCATTGCTTGTGGTCCTACATTACATACCTTTACCGTCCGTACTGTCTCACATGCTGCGATCTGCTCAGGAGCAGTGCCCAGTGCCTGCACGGCCACTCATAGCCCACTGGGGAGTGGGCAGACTTTGCTGATCTCATTCTGACATCGTCTAAGTTGCTGCTCGAGCCCAGGTGTGCTTTCTTTCCACATTTAAAGAACATACATAGTCAGACCATAGGTAATTACAGAGACAGTATGACCACCCCCTCCTAGAAAAGCCAGCAAGCTCCCAGGGAATCTCAGGCTCTGAGGGCCACTTGTGTGTATCAATCAACTCTATGCACTACAAAAAATATCGAAGTAATCTACTTGGGAGAGAAAAGGTTTAGTTTGCTGTATAGTTTTAGAGTTTCAAGTGTGTGATCAAATGCCTTCTGCTCTGGGCCATGGTGAGCCTGCACATCATGCCAGTGAGCGTGTGGTGGGACAGAATCACTTATCTCACCACAAGCCAGGGGGTGGAAACAAAAGAGGAAAGGTCCAGGCTCCCAGAATCCCCTGGGAGGGTATCCTCCAGAGGACTCTTAAAGTCTTGCCTCCTAACCCCTCAAGTTGTTAATATTTATTTATTTTTATTTTATATAAACTAACATAAAATTTCTTGTTTGTGCCTGGTGACCACAGAAGCCAGAACAGGATGGAATGGGAATTACATGAGGTTATGAGCTGCTGTGTGGGTGCTGGGAATCAAACTCTGCTCCTCTATAAGAGCAGCAAGTACTCTTAACTGCTAAGCCGCCTCTCCAGCTCCAAGGATCCAGCTTTTAACAGTGGACCTTTGGCAGAACATTTAGCCAAACCATCCCGCTAGTTCTTTAAGCTCATGGGTTATATAGAGTATTTGGTCTGTTACCCCAAAGCCCTGGACTTCTCCTTGGAATCTTTATTCAGTGAGACTCAGGACCCACATACACGAGCCCTCTAAGGAGCTGTGAATTGAAGTTTGGGAATGATGCTATCTTTAAGGTGCAGGCTCAAGTCTGGGGTGGCCTGGACTGTGCAGTCTCATCCGTGTGCACTGTACTAGTACCTTGATGAGAGATAAGGCAATGGGGAATTTGTTTACAGGTTAGTCAAATGGAATGAAGTCCAGGAATTCAAACCAAGGCTGGCTGGCCTACCTGACTGTTAGAAGCTGGTCAATGACTCTTCCTCATGTAGATGCAGATACCCTGGATGCTGGTAAGAGTTGAAAGGCTCTCCCAAACTTTTTTTTTTTTTCAAAATAGACTCAAGGCAGAAACTATCAGAGCTGATGGCAGGAGGCTCAAAGGAGACAGGTTGATGCCCACATTGGGAGGGTGATGACCTAGCCATAGCAGTGACTGGAATTAGGAGAAGAGGGACCTTGCCCCTGTCCCTGAATGGAGGCCTCTGTAGGGAGTAGTGGTGCCGTGAAGAAAACTCGCTGTTGCCTGAGAGCAGCAAGATGGAGACCTTTGGACTGTCTGTCTGTGGCTTATTGCTGTCTTCCAGTTTTGTTATTCTTCTGGACTTGTCTCTATTATCCTATGTCCTTAGAATTTCCATATACACTTTAGATTATGCTTGTCAGTTTCTATGGTGGCCCTGCTGGGATTTTGATTGAGATTGTGTGGAACCTACACATTGCTTTGGATGTGTCTATTTAGGTCTTCTTTTATTTCAACAGTGTTTATTATCTTCATCAGCATGTAATTTTCAGTTTATAGATCTCCACATATTTTGAGATATTTGTCCTTTCCCCCATTTATTGGTGCTATTTTCATAATACTTTAGAATCATCTCATATTGTTATGTCTGAATTTGATGCTTGTTACTGACCTTGTGTCCTGTGATCTTGCTAAAGTCGGTTACTAGCAGTAGGGACTCTTTGGTAGCTGATGTTTTGCTAGTGCAGAGGCTGTTTGACATCTCCTATTCTGTATTAGCCAGTGTTGTCTAGGGAACAGACCCAGCAGGGCACTTATAGACATAAATACACTCGAGGGATTTGACTAGGGCTGTCCACAGTCAGAGACCCTGGGGTTCTAGCAATGGAGCACACTCCAATGCCAAAAGCTTTCGAATCAAGGAAACAGATTATAACCCTCAGCCTAAAGCCAAAGAACCTGGGAAGCCTCTGGCATAAGACCCAGAGTTCAGAGTCTTGGAGTTCTTCATGTCCCAGGCAGGAGAGGACTGAGAAAGGGGGACCTCACCATCACGTTTTGTTGTGTCTGAGACTCCAGCTGATTGGATGGTGCCTAACCACACTAAGATTTGACCTTCCCATGTGCTCCATGACTCATGGGCAGCTCCCCTTCCCAGACACACCTGGAAACGTTGCTTTACTGGTTCTCTAGGCATCCTTCATCTAGCCCATCAGCACCTGAAATGCCCTCTCCACACTCCACTCTGGATGGCTCATTCCCTCTCCTTGCTTTTTTGCTGTAACTGGGAACTCCAAGACACTGCTAGATGGAGATGTGAAGGGCACATGTTCTCTCCCTGTTCCTGACTTTAAAGCTTAAGAATACCGTTTGCTCCAAATCGCTCAGCGATCCCCATCACTGGATAGTATAATCCACTCCTATCCATGAGAGGATGTTGGATTTTGTTCTTTTCTTACAGCATCTATGTAGGTCATCTACGTATGGAAATCAGGCTCTCAAAAAACCAAATAATACTGATGTATCCCAGCAGGCAGTGGACAGAGCTAAAGCTCTGGAATCCAGCCCTATTCTACAGTTTGTTTGTTTATTTTTCAGCCTCTGTAGTTTGAGCAGTGGTATTGAATTCTGTCAATGTCACCATCAGTCTCTCTGGATTCTGTGTATGTGAGCATCCTTGGGTGGTCTCTGGGTCCTTGATTACTGAAGGGAAGTTTCTATTACAGTTTAAGCGTACTTAGAGATGCAGCTATTGCAGACAGCCCCTGGGCCATTCTTTGGTAAATGAGCTCTTGCAGTTTAACAGGACAGCTGTGTCAATCACGTCTTAGGACATCTTTGCAAACATGCTTTGCAAACCTTTGCCTTCTTGAGATAAGAGGAAAGGGATTCAACTGAAACAGGCAGGAGTACAAGCAGAGCTCAGTAAAATTTTAACACATCTTAATCCTACAGCTCTACTTAATCCTGTGGCTCTCAGGCAGAACCGAGGAAGCCTTCCTAGTGCAGGGCAGCAGCATCACAGAATACTAAACGTCTAGCCTATGTTCTTCATTTCCTCTTTGATCTTATACTCTTATCATCTGCAGTCTGATAGCATGGTGACAGAAAGTGACTTCTCACTGGTGAGCCAACCTGACACCCCTAAACTCTTCTCAGTCACCTCCCTTGATTATATTGATGGCCCTATGTAGATGTAATTCTGAACAGTTTTACTAAATAAGAATCATAGAGCCAAATGCAGAGTTAAAAGCCCCAGAGGTCAGAGCAGTAGCTAAGAGCTGAGACCAATACCACCTTCTTACCATCCGCTGCTGCTACAGTCCTCCCCCTGAGAAAGAGACCTACTTCCTGTGTGTCTGTCTTTTTATTGACTTTCTGTTCTGCCTTCTCATTGGTTGTAAACCCAACCACATGACCTCCTCGTCACTGCCTGTCTATACAGACCTCCAGGTCTCTATGGTTGGTATTGAGATTAAAGGCGTGTGTCTCCATGCTGGTGATGTCCTTGAACACACAGAGATCTGCCTGTCATGTGATTGGGATTAAGGACATGTACTACCACTGCCAGACTTCTACTAAATGGCTTGTTATTAGCTCTGATCCCCAGGCACTTCTATTTATTAACATACAAATAAAATCACATTTCAGCACAAATACAATATCACCATAGCCCTAGGTATTAAAGCATTTTTCATTTCTGTGACTTCTTTTTTTATTTTTTCAAGACTATGTAGCCAAGGCTGGCCTTGAACTTCTGGTCATTCTCATGCCTCAGCCTTTTGACTGCTAGAAATTCCATGTAGGAGCCACTGCTCCTGGCAGGCAGCTATTCCCTGTTCCCAGTGTTTCCACTAGGCTGGTCCTTCTTGCTTCCATCCGTCTGGTGACTTTATTCGTTGTCCATCTTTTCCACTAGAGTTGGTGTTTGGCTGCATTTGTTCCGGGCGGGTTCTCCTGTTTCTCCTTGGAGGTTCCATCTCTCTCTAAGAATTTGGTTGGTTGCCCTGTGACCTGGAGTGTGAACGGGCTCAACTTCAGTTGGGATTTTTGCAGAACTCGGTGTTCTGTCCCAACTGTAAGGCAGTGCCTTTACCAGTTTTCTCTAGCCTATGACACACATGGACTCCTGTTCCAGAAGATTCTATCTCTGCCCATATAAAATTCTTGAGAACTGCTCCCCCAGACATCCCACCTTAGGACATGCCATTCTCTTTTGTCATTGAATATTTACAAAGAGAAAATCCTAAAATCCTCCTAACACCCTTTCAATCTTTTATAAATGGTACTTAAAATTCTCTAAGCTGGGGCTGGCGAGATGGCTGAATGGTTAAAAGTACTTGCTGCTCTCACAGAGGACCCAGATTCAGTTCCCAGCATGCACATGGAGACTCTCAACCTGCTGTAACTCCACTTCATGGGGACCCTTGCCTCTTCTGACTTCTGCTGGCTCCTGAAGGCACATGGTGCAATACATATGCTCAGTTACATGCACATACACATAAAATAAAATTAATTTTAAAAATGCAATTAATTTATTAAACTAGTTTTTCCCACAGATTGCAAGGCTGTATTTCTCAGCTCCCCATGGTTGCTGTGGGCACATGAGCAAACTTATATGTATCATTTCCAAAACCTTGACTGTGGAGTGAGTCTTCCCTCTGCCATGGAAAGTGAAAAGTTTCAGTGTCCTGTCCCATGAGCTGCTCACCACAGGAAACAGAGCCTCAGGCACCTTACTCAGATTGGATGTATAATATGAATGAGAAGTAAGGTTTTGTTGTTTTGTTGGGAGATATTTGTCACTGCGGCTGACCAAGCCCACCTTGCTGTATGCTCTTACTCCTTGTCCATCTTTCCCCCTGGAGTTGGTATGACAGTTTTTGGGTGCAGTTTCAATAGCGTTTTTCAATTATTAGGTCTATGAGTCTCACTAAGGTATGTCTTGATACCCTGTGGCCATTAGGTGTATGTTTGCATTTTGCTCTATTTCAGACAAGTTTTATTTTTTAAGGATTTATTTTATTTATTTATTCATTTATTTTTTTTATTTTGCAATACAATTCAGTTCTACATATCAGCCACAGATTCCCTTGTTCTCCCCCCTCCCGTCCCCCTCACCTTCCCCCCAGCACCCCCCCATTCCCATCTCCTCCAGGGCAAAGCCTTCCCCACAGACTGAGATCAACCTGGTAGACTCAGTCCAGATAGGTCCAGTCCCCTCCTCCCAGGCCGAGCCAAGCAATCCTGCATAGGCCCCAGGTTTCAAACAGCCAACTCATGCAATGAGCACAGGACCCGGTCCCACTGCCTGGATGCCTCCCAAACAGATCAAGCCAATCAACTGTCTCACCCATTCAGAGGACCTGATCCAGTGGGGACCCCTCAGCCATTGGTTCATAGTTCATGTGTTTCCATTCATTTGGCTATTTGTCCCTGTGCTTTATCCAACCTTGGTCTCAACAATTTATTTATTTATTTATTTATTTATTTTTGTTTTTATTTTTTATGTATACAGTGTTCTGCCCACACGTGTCCTTGCAGGCCAGAAGAGGGCACCAGCTCTCATTACAGGTGGTTGTGAGCCACCATGTGGGTGCTGGGAATTGAACCCAGGTCCTCTGGAAGAGCGGTCAGTGCTCTTAACCACTGAGCTATCTCTCCAGCCAGCCCCAGGATTTATTTTTACTACTACTTTAAAATATGTTTCAGTGTGTGGATGTGTGCATATGGGCGTAGGTACCCGTGGAATACAGAAGAAGACATCAGATCCTCGGCAGCTAGAATGACAGGCAAGTGTCAGCCGCCCGATGTGGGTGCTGGGAGCCTGACTTGGGTCCTCTGCAAGAGCGGTGTGACTCAGGCACGTCTCTCCCACTCCACACACGTTTTCTTGAAGAGTGTATTTGATCCTCCCCTCCCTCCCCCACAGTTCTATGTGTTTACAACAACAGTGGCACTTTGTGTGGACCGTTTTTATCGATATTTCATAACTGCCATTTTTCTCTCATTACAACTGCGTTTCCCGCCCCGGTTCACTCTGTTTTTCTGAAGTCTCTCCCTGGCTGTCCCCGCAGCACTGCCTTGCCCTCTGCTTCCAATGTGATGTTGAGCTCGGGCAGCCCTCTTGTCAACCTTCTTCATTCAGTCCCAGAAGCCTTGGACCTGGGGCTCAGCCCTTGGACTCCAGCTGCCTTCTTCTCCCCCTCGTCCAGCTCTTCACGGGTCTTTCATAGATCCTTCTTCTGAGCAACGTGGATACATCAAAGCCCTAAGGCAGATTCTGGCCCTTTCGATGCTAACACAAGCTTGTGCTCTTTAAATAGGTTTTGCTTAAAACATTTTACTTTCTTTTCACAATTACAGATGCTTCTTCCTCTAAGAGATGCATAAATCTAATCACGTTGTCAAGTCTTCTTGTAATTACTGGTGCAGTCATTTTTAACATAACGTTGCTGTTGAAAACTTAAGACATGCCGTGATGGATGACTTCCTCCTAGGAAGGGGGGACTCCTCGGGGCCCCGTGTTGGGCCTGAGAACAAATCTGGGTTGTGGCAAATGGGGTCACCCTGGGCAGGATTGATCTGCACATATGTTCAGGGGGGCCCTGTCTAGCCTTTGAGGAGTGCTCCCAATACCTAGTGGGTGAGAGGACTTGAGAAATACTTCCTTGATTGGTTTCCTTCATCTCTCTGTTTAGGTCAGCAATTACAGTGGCTTCATTGATCTTTGGTATGGTCTCATTTGAGGTCTTGCTTCTCTTATTAGTAAAACTGCATGTCTAAGTGTCCATATTTAATTATAGATTATCCATCCTTGGATAAGGAACTCAGCTCTTGCTGGCAAAATCCCATATAGTTGGCGTGGCAGTCAAAGAGCTTTGGTCTTTGTAGTGCTTGAATGACTGGCACTGACTTAGTTTGGCTAAATGCTTGTTGCCTGTGATACTGCCCTCCCTGTCCCCTGCATGGCACAAGGAGGTTAGTCACACAGGAACAAGGAGCCCAGAGCTATGTCTGTGGCTGATGCGGAAGGGACTTGGGATCCACAGTAAGATGCAGATATGGAGTGTCTTATCCCTCATGTAGTCTTTGCTTGTTTGGAGGCCTTGAAGCCCTACATTTCTTTCTGCCTCCTGCCCTGCCCTGCCCTGCTCTGTCCTGCCCCACCCTGCCCCACCACACCACACCTCTGGCCATTCTGAAACATTAATAAGAATGGGTGGGGAGAGAGACACGGCCCTCTCTCTTAAACATAACACACAGCCATGGTGAAATGTTCAATTCTGTATCCACCAAGTTGAGGACAGAACAGACCCGACAACTTAAGGGGACCCAGAGTTCCATTGTGCCAGGCTGGGATTCTCGGATCTCTATAGACTGGGGCATGGTGACATCCTATTGTTGAAGTACTCATTGTGTGGGAGAGAAGACCACAGTCTGGGAGAGGTCAGGAGGGCCCTGCGATCTGGGCAGTGAGCAAGTCTCCGTTGTGGGTCTCAGTCCCCCATGAACCCTGCCCTGCCCTGGTGAAGGGGCATAACTGAGTCATTCTGAGTCCTCAGGAAGCAGGATATGAAAATGAGGATATGGCTCTCTGATTTCCCAAAACTTTGACAGTGGCAAGTCAGTGAAAAGTCAAGTCTGTGCACCCTTCTGGATGAAGTACTGTCTATTCTTCTTGTAAGAAAAGATGATGAAGAAATGATAAGCTTTTTAAAAATTAGTGTTTAAAGATTGTATTTACTGGGTCAAACCCACACAAATCTGTGACATTTTCTATTCAAGTATCGACAGGATTTTAAAGTCATAAAAATCAGAATTGATTCATGGAATATCCATAATGTGCTATACTGTATTTACCCCCCCCCAAATTCCTTGCTATTTTCAAGAAAGCCATTGTGGTTTTGTTATAGTGACCCAATTCTAATTCAAAACAGATTGGAAGACCTTGTCTCATGTACCTGATTTAATTTATCAAGCGACACTAAACCAAATAACCCAAGGAAAGCTAACCTGCAGGCGAGGAGATCAGCGTTTCCCCAGAAACCAGAGAGTTCCCAAGAGGGTGTATGCTGACTGTAATGGTGCTTTGTCTCCAAGAAAGCTTGAGAGAGAGAGAGAGAGAGAGAGAGAGCCAAGATAGTTTCCCTAAAAACCTAGAGATGTGAAAAATCAACTCATCCCTCAGTCTTGATCCTGTTCTTATTCATGCTAAGGAAATGAAAACAATTTGTGAATAAATGAATGATTTTGTGATAAATCCTGAGCACTGACTGCAGTATGAAACACCAGACCCATACACCCCATTTTATCAAAGACACATGCACACACTACATATACCCCTCAAATGCACATACTTGCACATACCCCATACATTCACGCCTGCACACATACACTTTCCCAGCATGCTTATGTGCACACATGCTGCTCACATTCACACCTCTCCTAGGATTGCCCATTCCATTTTCAGAAATGGGAATCTACACAGAGCGGCTCTACAGATGCAGCACATCTCTACACAGCTTAAGAAATCTCATCCCCAAAGTTCTAAAGTGGTGGGGTGGCTGATGGGCACCTCCGGCAGATGGGATATAGTCAGAGATGAGACAGGTGTCCCATCTATACTAGCAACCTTAAGCCTCCGAGTAAAGGAACATCTAGAAACACTGAGCTAAGTTCTGATCACTTAGTCCCAGAAGCCTGCCTCTCCTAGTAGAAGAGGGGGCCCTGTGCTCCCGAACAGCATCTCTTTCATTGGCTGCTTCCTGCCCCATGCTGCTAATGGTATCTACTTTCCCCTGCAAGGCGAAGATACCATGTTTCTTCTGACATACACAATGACCAACGCTTGAAACACTGATGGTGTTAGCTGTCCTTTGAAATAGTCACATTGACTGGCTAGTCCACTGAAGAGTACTTGTACCTATTGAGTTCACACCCAGTCCAAACAGTTCAGATACTGAGGTAAAAGATAGTTTTGTGGAATATGTATAGTGTGTGTTTAGGTATATATGAATAGGTATATTAATCTCATCCTCTTAGCAAAATTGGCAAAGCTCTCAGGGAGTAGCCTAGTCAGACTGTCTTTCTGTGATTCTAGCCCCATGTAGCTGGAACTTGTGGATGGATATCAGGAGCACACATATACACACTGCTCTCACAAGTTGGGACCTGAGAAGCCAGACATAGAGGAAGCAGGGGCAGAAGGGCCACTCACTGCTTAGGACCAGAGCGTTTAAGTGATGCTATCTTTACCTTCCTCCCCCACATAGAAAGCTACCCTTAAGTCTCCTTCTCTTTCTAGAGAAGACGCACAACTTTCAAGGAAATGAGCCACACAGAGCCCTGGCACTCCCTGCACTTAACATGCTCTTCTCCAGTACCAGCTTCTACTCCCCCAACACAGAGCATGTCCCCACCTCAGGTTGTCTTTTGATCTCCAAAGCATGTGCAGTGGGGCATGGTCCTAAATTAATGTAATACGCGATTTAGGCACGAATGGGTGATGGAAGGGCAGTTATAAGAGTTGGCAGCAACTGAGAAAGTGGGAAGACCCGAGGTGCATCTGAGGTTCTGTTGCTAAATTATCTCCAACCAGAACTGCTGCGTATGTGGAGATTATGTAGGCACAGATGCCCCACCTCTTATCACACCTGAAATACAAAAGTCCTATGAAACCAAGATCCTGCGTCACCATGGACATTAAGAAAGACAGAGGAACTGGTCCTTTCTGGAGTGTTCTAGAAGTTTCTGCAATACAAGCACCAAGCAATATAGATAGACCAGCTTTTTGAACCTTTATATGTGAACTATATATGAAGAAGTACACCTTAATTTTGCAGAGCAAGGACTGCTAGGTGTCTGGTAGGCTAGATAAGAAGTCAGTTATGATACAAATGGGGTCATTTTTGGAAAGCTTAATGCTAAAGACACTCTTAATCTCTGTGAGCTGTGACCTCATTATTTAAAATGACCACAGATATTTTAAGGTCTAATGTAATGCAGCCTGCAAATGTACCTTCAAGATGTGACAGCCCTCTCAGCCTCCTGCCCCCCACACCATCCACCCAGTTGGTTGCCCTGGTTCCTCTCCTAACAAGAATTTTGTAGCCACTCCTAATGCAGGGGCTGTGACACAGAAGAATTCAAGCCAACCTCTTAGAGGGCAGTCTGGGGAGGACTCAGATGCATTGTGAGAGAAACAGGTGCAATCCTTCACCCCTCACAGGAACCCACAACTTCTTCCTTCATGCTGCAAGTTGTCTGCAGCATGCTTTCCATTCCAAGGTCTAGAGACAGGGGACTGTCAGGGCTCAGCAGTGGACTGGTAGTCTAGGACTCACTGACCTCATCTGTACACTCGAAAACATCCCAGTCACTCAAGTATCCGAATAAGGGGCTTAAGGGGGTTCTGTTGCCTTGTGCAGGAGGCAAGTATGAGGCTAGAGAATGTGTCTGAGCAGCAGCCTGGGGAAGGTGCACTGAGCCCACACCTGGACATGAGAGGCTGTTTTGAAGGCATTTCATTGTTTTCAGAGTTTGGAATGAGGATTGGAATGAGAGGAGAATGTGATGTGGAGAGGTAAACATGCCCTCGGAGAAAATGTACAGGAACAAGGGAAGGCTGAGACTATCAGAAAGTCGGCACAACAAAGTCTGCTGGTGGGAGATCAAACTGCGTGAGTAAAATATGTACAGATACTGTGTACAGGAGACCATAAGAAAGCCTTTGTTATAGATGAGTGGGTAAAGAAAGAAAGGATGGAATCAGAGAGAGAGAGAGAGAGGAGAGAGGTAAATTCATAGGTTTCTTTGGGGCATTGATATAATTCAGCAATCAGTAGGCAACCGGTTACAGGAACTTCCGAGGAATAATGTAATCACAGAAGAGCTGAATAAAATTATTGTGTGTGGCTTGTTATATCAAGTCCACGGGGGAGGTAGTCAAATTGAGAGGGGCCTCAGGAGAGAGGCTGTGGCATGGGACATAATGTACCATGGCCGAAGCAACTTAGGGGCAGGATAAGACCTGATAGTGTGATTTCTTTTCTTTTTCTTTCTTTTCTTTTCTTTTTTCTTTTTGCATAGGAACCTGGTGGGGCTTCTCTGAGTGACATCCCTTGTGAGTTTGTATGCACAGCTCTTTTAATACATTGTATTGTCTTCCAGCCTCTGTGAGGCTAGCAGGGTGGTGGACTTCTTTGTTTTCATTCTAGAGGGAGAGACAGGGGGGCCCTACAATGTGTAGGGAGTGAGCTGCATTTCACAACTAGATTCCTTGGCTTCCATACCTGATTTGGTCCATCCTCTGCTCCCAGCGTAATCCACTTGCTAGAGGACAGAGAGCACTGTGGCCGACCCCTGGACAGCCAAGGAAGCCGTGCTGTTCAAATGATAGGATGCCTGTGGCAGCCCCTTGCCCCATGCAGCGACTGGCACATCTTAGCATCGATTAACATACATCCTGCCCCTCAGAATTGATTAACAAGTTCAACACACACACATACACACACACACACACACACACACACACACACACACACACACACACACACGACAATGGTGTGACAAGTAGCTCCAAGCTTGTCTAGCCATGACACTTGTGTTAGTTGGCTTCCTGTTGCTATAACAAAATTCTTAAGACCCAGTCATTTATAAAGTATAGAAGAAGCTTATTTGGCCCATGGTTCTGAACAGTGGGGTGCCCCGAAGTGTGGCATTTGGTCTTGGTATGGCAGAGGGTGTCACATGATGAGCAGAGCAGTGTGCTAGCTAGTTCATGTCTCCCTCTTCATAAAAAGCTACTAATACTGTCATGGGGGAGGGTGTCCCACCCACTTGGCTTCATCTAGTCCTTACACCACCACTCCCTGCTACCCCCTGGCAAAGGAACCCACCTCCAACTGCCTTCAACATATACTTTTAAGGGGAAGTTTAATTTTGTTTATCTTTTTATGTGTATGTCTGTGAGCTTGCATGAGTTTAGGGGCACCATGTGTATACAGGAGTCCACAAAGGCCGGATGAAGGCATAAGGTCTCCTGGAACTGAACTTACAGATGGGAGGGAACCAGGTCCCCTGGAACTGGAGTTACAGATAGTTGTGAGCTGTCATGTAGGAGCTGGGATGGAACCCAGGTCCTCTGCAAGAGCAGCCAGCACTAAGCCACCTCTCCAGCCCCATCAAGGTTAAGGTTTAAACACAGGAAGTTTGGAGGTAAAGCGTTCAGACCATAGTTTATTATAATGTCCTATGACATACCCCGATGGAACCCCTCACCTCAGTGTTCCCTCCTTCCTTCCGCAGGTCCCATGATGGCTTAGAAGCAACCTTTGTCATGGGGTGACCTTTGCTATTCCCTGCATGGCTGCACACTTTCACCAAAATTTACATAATAGTTCGCCCATTCATGGTGCAGTGAGCAACGTTGCTTCCCACCCATCTTCGCGTGTCTGTACCATGTAGATATGGGCCACTACAACTCTTGTCATGCATGTCTCCTGTGAGTGGATCTGCCTTGTCTCCAGCTTCTCTGGTGTAGCAGTGGGCGCTCACTCGCCATGTGCACTTTGCAGGACAGGCTAGATTTTCTCTAGCGTGCATACCTCTGGTGGCGGGAGGATGCACTGGCCAGACTTTCCCTCTTGCTCTCCATGGCAACTGTACTGACTCACTCATGGGCATTGGAGGAGATGCCCTTGCTTCTGGATGCCATCACTTTACACATGACTTCTTGCTATCTGTGTCTCTAATGTGAGGGTGGCCCATCTTGTCATTTTCCCTGGTAGGTTATTTGCTCTTTATTCTAAACTATTGTCCTCTACCATTGCAGTATCCCTCTGTCTCTGTTTCATCCTTCCATGTTGTCTGGGTGCTGTTTGTTGTAGGGGAGCTTTTGGTTGTAAAGCAGGCAAATTCAATTCCTTTGTGATTATCATTTTGTATTGGGTTTTAAGAAATAGTTTCCTGTCTTTAACTCATAAACATATTTAGATTTTATGTTTCAAAACTTGGCCTTTCACATTTGGGGTTTAACTTTGTATATGTTACAAATATGAATCTAAGCCTGAGACAGCACCATGCATCTATCATCCCAACATTCAGGAGGCTGAGGCAGGAGGATTGTGAGTTCAAAGTTATCCTGAGCTATATAATTAGACCCTATCTCATACACACACACACACACACACACACACACACACACACACACACACACACACACACACACATCTCCTTGTTTAAAGATGTCTAGTTTTCATTTGTTCATTGGTTGGAAGCTCTTTACTGAGCATACCCTGCCTTGGCACGTTCACCCACTTCCACAGTCCCATGAGTCCTTATCTCTGTGTTGGTCCCTTCTCTATTTAAGCTGACTCGAACCCAGATGACCCACTTAGGGACTAGATGCCTGTCACCCACCACTCCGATGACTGAAGACTGGCTCACTTTCACTGCCTGCTGTGGCTCCAAGCTATTGTAGGTCTGTCTGTCAGTCATTCCACACTCAGAGATGACCTAGACTGTTCTCACAGATGAGGATCCCCAGACAAGCATGAGTTTACAAGCCTCCATTTGTGTAGCGTCACAGAGGCTCAGCCGACAAGCAGGACTCCCTGGGTTTGGTCCCACCATTCTCCTCAAGCAGCTCCCTAATGGGACCTAGCATCTCAGCTCCTGCCCCTCTCTCCCCAAAACAACCAGTGGATGATATCATCATCACTCCTGGTTGTTCAGGGTAAGAGCTTGGGGTTGTCACCTCTTCCTCTCTATTCCCCTCCTCCAACTCCCCCCCCCATTCCTCCTCTTCTCTTTTCTAGGCATCCTGTCCATCTTGTCCTTCAGTCCATTCTCTACTACCTCCTGCCTGCTGGTCCACTCCTTTCATTCTAGCTACTCAGGAAACTGAGGCAGGAGGATCACTTGAACCCAGGAGTCCAAGGCCAGCCTGAGCAACATTACGAGACCCTGTTCTCTAACAGGGGAAAAAAGTAAAAGCTAGGGCTAGCTCTGGTGGGGGACAGGAAGTGTGTCAGAGGGAAGAAGAAGGGTGCCTAGATTTATTGTGGGAACAGATCTTCCAGCCGCTGTGGGAAGAGGACTCAGAGGCTTGGGTTGGAGGCCAAAAGCTGGTGAGGGCTGAACCTTCAGAGGCCATGGCAGAGGAAGAGGAGTGTAGGGGTTGATTTGATCAATGTTGCTCCGCCATCCTTCTTTGGCTTTCTGAAATTTTCATGACCCACAGTCAACCTTGATCCAAAAATATTAACTAGGAAATTCTAGAAGTAAACAACTGAGAAGTTTTGAACAGTGTGCCATTGTGCATAGCATGATGAAATTTCACACCATCCCACTCTCTCCCACTGGGAACATGAGTCATGCTTTTGTTCAGTGTATCCATGCTGTATGCACGGCCTGCTTCCTCATCAGTCATCTACAGCATCTGGGTTACAGGATCAGCTGCTGAGGGATCACAGTTCAGACAACCATCATTTTTCCTCAACGGCAGTTCCAAGAGCAACCGAGGAAAGCAGGACCATTATACATATGGGCTTCAGACACCCACTGTGGGGATTAGAAAACACCCTCTACAGATACTGTTTCAGAGGTGTAACTGTCAAAACTGGAGACCAGGAGGCAAGGAAGAGAAACATTCTGAAGTCTCCTGGCCTAGCCCCAACAATGAAGTGCCAGGGTTATCTGTCGAGCATTGCCTTGACAGGGGGGTGGAGGGGTGAGGGGGTTGGGGGGGTAGGGGGTGGGGGGGGTGTTGAAGACTGCAATAAAAATGTAGGGACTCTAGGTTCCTGCCCAACATATGTCACCTTTCCTGGCAGGCAGATCTCACAGGTGCCAGCCCCTGCTTGGTCCTTGGTGGGTTTGTTGTCTGTTATATGCTGCAGTGAGATGGAGAGGAATGCACTCCTGACCTCGGGTAGCCAGCAGCTGCTCTCCCCTCTGCGTCCCTCCTCAGCCTGTTCCCACTCTCAAGCACCGGCCATTCTGCCCTGAAATTTACCTCCGTGTTTGGGCTTGGGAGATGACTCAGTTGGTCAAGTGCTTGCCATTCATCAAGACCAGAGTTCAACCCCCTAAAACACATATGTTGGCCGGATGTGACAGCACGTGAGCCAGGAGGATGACACTGGTCAGCCCATTTAGCTGAATTAACCAGCTCCAGGTTCAGTCAATGACCCTGTCTCAAAAAATAAGGTGGAGAGTGATGGAGAAAGATACCCAACATCAACTTCTAGCCTCCATACATCCACACATGTATGTACATACACACAGACACACACACAAAGACACACACACACACACACACACACACACACACACACACACACCACCACCACCACCACCACCACCACCATGATCCTTAATAACCTTCTCCCTGTATCCTCAAATGAACTGCTATCTCTTGGCCCTGGAGGGCATTCAAGGGAACTATCCAGTCAGGCAGAGTGAGGAAAGAGGCAGGCTGATGGCTTTAAGGGAGTGTGAGGCTGCTAGTTAAATAGACTGGGAATGTTACTTCTGGCAATAGACATTTCCCAAGCACTCAGGAGGCAAAGGCTAATAAGATCACTTAAATGACTTTGTGTGCTATTGCTATTTCCCACAAGTGCCTCTTCATTCTTTTTAACTTCATTCTTAATCTTCCTAGACTTTAATCAAACTGCTTTTGCTTATACTTAACCTTATCGGGGTAAAACAAGTCACCAGGAGACAGAGCATTCAAGAACCAGGAAAATAGCATAAGAAAAGGCAGGAAGACATCTGAATTTTATTTGATCATTTGATCAAAAGAAGAAAAAGAATATGGTATAATATTTAGGCCACACAAGAACATTCTTTGGATAAATGTGGTTTTAGTCTATTTTCTGTTGCTATAATAATATACCCAAGACTGGATAATTGATAAAACTAGGAGTTAATTGTCTCACAATTCTGGAGGCTGGGAAGTCCCAGAGCGTGGTGCTGGCATCTCCCTCATTGGTGAGGACCTGGGACTGCATCCCGACAAGGTAGATAGTACCACTGAAGAAAGACCAATTTGGCTTCTGTGACAACCTGCCCTGGAGGCAGTTCATTAGCCCATTAATCAATCTACATGATTAACCTATTCATGACCACTAATTGTCTCTTAAAGGCCCCACATCTGGATACCTCCCGAGAGGGATCACCTCTCAGCATGTTTGGCAGGGGCCCTTAAGCCATGCAGCTGTCTAATCATCGGTAGTACTGATTGACTTGAGCATCAGAAATAAGGACTAAAGAACTCTGTTGAGTTCATCCTCTCACGCCTGCTTTTAGACTCTGGTACTCAGGTGATTAAGAGTTTGCAGTAATTAGAGGTAATGCTTATTGAAGCTTTCAGTGTGCCAGGCATTGCTGGGAGAGCACACTTATGAACTAATATTACCCTCGAATTACCCTATAAGGAAAGGCATTATTGTTCTCATTTAACAGATGAAGACCCTGAGGCATGTGACACTAAACCCCAGAATCATCTAGCATTCAGAGGTGGGGCAGGGATTCCCAGTCAGGCAGAGGACAGTTGCTCAGCTACCACAAGCTGCATGTGAGTGGCGGGAACAAGGCAAAGCCCAGCAAGTAACTGATTCCTTTCTGAATTTGTGAAATAAACTTGCTCACTCTCACGGATGTTCAGTGTCTTTAAAAAAGAATACTTGAAAACTAACAAGCCATGTTTTCACGTGTTTCATATTGAGCATGCTCTCTCCCTAACAGAATGCTTTCTGATGGATGTGTTCCCCATGCCCAGCTTTCGGTGCGTTATGGAGTCTGTCTATTAAATAAATGACCACTGAGCGAAGTTTGTACTTTAAAATGTGATGACAAAACTTTATGGTTCCCAGCACAAGGTGTTTGGAGTCTTGATAGACTCCTGGGCAAAGGCGATGTGTCCCTTCACCCTATGTGACATTCTGTTGTCATGTGAAGGATAAATTGTCATTTTGACATGGGGGAAATGACACTGCCTCCTCCATGAAATAGACAGCACCACACGGGACTTGGGGACTCAAGGGCTCCGCCTCCCAGGGAAGTCTCAACTCGTAAACTAGCAGTAGGTTAGATCTGCAGGTGTCTATATCTAGGAATTTACTAGCGTAACAAGTCTTCACTTGCAAATTTTTTCTCTAAGGGCTAAGATTGCATTTTCCTCTCAGAAAAATGTTTGAAATAAGCCTGGTTATTTTCCTGAATCTTGAATATTCCTCAATCATCTAAATAAAAAGAGTGGGATTTTCTTTCTATTTTTGGCTATCAAGAGATTAATTTGAACTACAGAGTTTCTCTCTTATGAATAGTTTTCAGTTGCTGCTGTAATTGCTAATGAGAGACTCCAAGGCATACTTTAAAGCAATTAAAACTTTGTTCCCACTCAACAGGAACTTAAATACAGGAATAATCATCTCCACTATAACTTCCTCGAAGTACTTCATAACGTCTAGAGCTGAATAACTGAGTTACTGTCTGCTTTCTGGGATGGGTTTATGGATGAATTTCGGAGTTGACTGAAATCAGTCCAGCTGTGACAACCAATCACAGAGGCAGGAAAATGAATGGTCCCACCCTCCCCTAGTGGCCTAGGTCCCCTGTAATCCAGACCCCTCCCCCAGTAATGAGCACCTTGATACCACAGGCAGATAGCTGCACACACCTGACAGAGGTTGTTCCAGGGATTGGTCTTGGGAGGCTAAACTGGTCCCAGCCTCACAGAGGAGGAACTCAAGCCCCAGCCGTGAGGAACCACTCAAAGCCACATGCCCTGGAGTAAGAGATCAAGATGAGGGAGACTTCCTGTACGATGTGACCAAGGAATGAGTGCCTGGGGAGAGGCAGCAGCTACAATTCTGTCTTTTGTCACAATCACATAGAAACTGGGCTAGAGAGGACTGTTGTTCAGTGCTGAGTGCTAGAGTCATCCAGACTTGATGAGCACCTGGGTACAGCACCTCCTACCTATCAGGTTGCTTGGCCACAGCTGACTGGCCCAGGATTGGGTACCTAACCAAATGAGGTCAGTAAGTCAATACCTAAGCTAGGGACCAGGTACCAGAAAACTAAGCCAGTGTCCGGTCCTGGCAGAGCAGGAGGTCTACCAGGGAGCTGTTCTACAGACACACAAGAGGGAGGCGAAGGGGTTTCATCAGAGTGCAGAGTGGACCCACAGTAGCTGGCTACCCTTCATAGGCTATAACCTGTGGGGGACTGAGGCCAGCTTTTGCTGGAGCAGGTCCATCGATGCTCAGGGAGTCTGCATCAAAACAGGCAGGACTGGACTCCATGTCAAGTTCTGCTTAGAGCTTGGAGGCTTGGCTGATGGGGATGAGTTAGAGCCCTGGACATACTGGCCATGAGCTTGGAAGCCTGGGTAAAAGAAAAAGAAATGACGTAATGCAGACTAGGAACTCCTAAAGTGGAGTCAGGATGTTACAAGGGTTTTAAGGGTTAAACTCCAGAACGTTCCAGGAGACTGAGATAAACAACTGAAGTCAGTATCTGCAATCTCTTCTGCTGGGAATAGTAATTCACTAACCAACAGGAAGGGTGTGAGTTTAGGTTTTTCTCCCCAGCCAGTGAACTGCCTCTGAGTATTAGTATTACTGTGCAAACCCCCTGTAAGAAACTTCTTTAGCATTTGCCCTATGGAAAACTATTCAAGTCTCCTCTGTCTCAGTTGACCCAGATTACAATCTTTGTTCCCCAAATAAATGCTGCTTTCTTGGACCTACGAGTCAGTCTTTATCAGTTGATACTGAATATATGCTCATTGGATATGTGTGCCGTGAGTACAGGTGTGGGGAGGGGAGGTGTGGGTGCGGGGTTGGCGGGGGATGCGAAGATTCTGTCTCTACCAACTGCGTCAGTGACACAGCCTAAAGCAGGAATAAAGGACAGTATAGAAGAGTAAGGGGCATGATCTTACTGCCCTCTCACCTCCCTCCCCTCACTGTCCCTGTGAGTACCCTGGCAGTGGGACTTACATTATTTCCTCTATGTCCATCTCTGCTGACCGTCTCTCCAGGTGAGTCTTCATTGCCCCCTACCCATAGGTGGGGACCTGTAATGTCACTGGCCAAGAGCGGAAGCTGTGATCTGAGTCCTCTCTTTCCCATGGTTTTCTCTGTCTGCCTGACCTTTTCCTGTTCAAATGGAATTGACGGGATGACTACATAGCCCTTTTCTGCTCTTGAGACCCAACCAAAAGCCGCCACCTCTAGGGGCATCCCTCCCGGCTCCCTGTTCTCTCCATAGCTCTCCCCATGAGGCCTTGCTGCCCTGTTCCATTGGAGGATATTGGGGCATCACCTGTGTCTGAAAAGCCATCTCTTGCGGGAGTGCATCAGATATTGGAGGACACCATCCTCAGCCCAGCCGTCCCTGGAATTAAAGGAGACGGGACACATGAGCACTGAGTTGATAGAGCACTGCCCAATTACACAATGAAAATGAAATCAATAACTAATGAAGGGACAGTTACTGGCTGCTTTGTCTGATTCTGAAATCCAGAGAGATCCCTGCCTGAGGATCATAGGCTTAGAGGGCTGACTAATTGAGTTCTTTAATATTGACATTTTCTTTCAGTCATGCGCAAGCCTAATTGGCCATCAATTCCTAAGCAAAACAGATACACTCGGGGTTGTCTTGAGCAAAAACACGCTGCACCTCTGTGTGTGTCCCTGGGGAATTATTTGGCAGTGGGAGGCGGCACACAGTAATGGAAGACAGTGCAGGTTAAAACCAATGTTCCTGTAGGGCTGCAGAGTGGGGCTGAGTGGACAGCTGCTGGGCGCTGGCTCCTGGGCTTGAACGCTCACAGTGGCAGTGTGCGGGAGAGTGCCTTAACACACAGGCGAGAGCCTGACTGGCCTTTTCGTACCTGCTCCGTGGTGTTCTCAGCTGCAAAGCCTTTGTTTGCTCTAAAACCCTCCTTGCAGATCATTCCACATGAAAGCTGAGAAAACACCTTGTGGAGCCTTGTTATTTTAGCCAGTGACTAATTAGCTCGGAACAGCTGAGACATTTTATGAGCCCCTTCGCCTTTACGAGAAAGGGGATTGCTAATGAAAATAAAAGATTTCCTAATGTCAAAATTAAAACAGCTGGTAAAATAATCCCTTGTTTCCAACACCTTCCTGGCTTTTCCAGCAGGAGGAGGGGGGAGGCAACTGCAGGGCGGATGGTGTGAATGCCTCCATGCTGCCAGGTGTGAGCCTTCACCGTACTGCTCAGGGTGTGCAGGTGGCTGTGGCTTGTTATTTGTGGGAGCGTATGTACCCCAAGAAGTGCAGAATGCTATAATGCAGGCCCTGCAGACAGAAGACAAGTGGCCTTAGGAATGATCTTAATGATAGGAACTACACACACACACACACACACACACACACACACACACACACACACACACACACACATGCCTTGGTCAGTGTGGACTACAGCAGGAGAATGCTTACACTGGGTGGCTTTAACAACAGAGCTTTGTTTGCCTCTGTGTGTGTGTGTGTGTGTGTGTGTGTGTGTGTGTGTGTGTGTGCGTGCGCGCGTGCCTGGGTGCCGGTGCCTTTCCCCATGCATGTGCCTGTGGAGGCCAGAAGTTAGCATCAAGTGCTTTCTTTTGTTGCTGTCCACCATATGTTTTGAGACAGGGTCTTCCACTGAACCTGGGGCTCACTGATTCAGTTAGACTGGTTGTCCCGTGTGCTCTGGGGATTCGCCCAAAGCTCTGTGCTTTGTCTCTGTGCCCCCTCAGCACTGGGGTTACTGATACCCACTGCTGTGCCTGTATGTAGGGATCTGGACACAGAACACTTGTAGCTTATGTGCTAGGGACCTATCATGGAGCCGTCCCCGAGCCCAACAGACCTTTCTGTTCTCAGTGTTGTCATCACGGGAGCTACAAGTCCCAGGTGTGAGGGCCAGCATGGCCAGACTCTGGCAAAGGCTCTTTTCTTGCTCAGGAGTGACTGACTTCTCATTTTTGCCATCACACATCAGGGAGAGAGGGGAAGAGTGGTCCTCTTCCTGCATCTTCTCACCAGGGCAGTAATCCCAGGGGAGCCACATTCCCCTGACCTGCTGTCTCAAATGACATCTCCTGATGTCATTACCTTGACAAGAACATTTTCAAAACAGGTACTTCTGGGGATAAAAATATCCAGGCCACAGTACTCACTAAATCTACATTGCATTTAAATGAGCTGAATTAATTTCTTTCATTTGTATTCTTTTCCAAAACATCTATATTATTGACAACTAAGTCATAATTTATTAATGATCTTTTAAATGTACTGTTTTGCTTTGAACTAAATGTGTTCAAATGTAAATACAGAAAATTATATCATAGTTTCTGCTGACATACTTTCTTCCTGAAATTTAATACATACATTTTTAAATGAATTAGTAGTTCAGAAATGAATGCAATTTTAGCAGACAAATTTTCTGCAGATGTTGTCACAGCACATCCCTCTTCTGACCCTTTTGTGACCTACCCCTTGCCCTTCCACCTCAGGTCTTTGTCACATAGTTCTGTCCACAGGTCATAGGTCATAGGTCACAGGTTACCACTCAGAACGCACATTGTTCTCAGGCCACAGTCACCACTCAGGTCTGAGGTCACTGATCACAGTGACCTGTGGAGGACAGTACTGCCTCTCCTTGTGGAGGGTTAGGACTTGATCCCTGCCTCTGTGGCAGACTCTACATGGATGGCATGCTTCTGCATGTATCAGTTTTGCCTGGTGCCTGACCTTATTCCAGGGGCCATGAAAGCTCCCTCTCACCCAAACAGTAGTCACACCCCTAACCCTTCCCTGGGCTCTGTGGTGAGGGGTCAAATCCCTTCCCTCTCATAGACATGGAAAACAAACCTCTCACTTTCTGGACCTCCCACTCAGGTGCGTTTACACTTGGGTATCACGAATGCCTCACCTTCTGCAGTCTCTGTAGAGCCAGACAGCCATCTCATGCCACAGCATGTTAAACAACATACATGTACATACATTTGCACACCACAGATGTGCACACATACATGGATTCATGCACACTCACAGGCATATGTGTGCACACACACATGCACATACATGCACTTTTACTCACACACATACACGTGCGCTTACACATGCACACACGTACACGGGACACACTGTGGATCAATGTGATCCCACTCCAACACTCTGGCCAGGTCCCTTCTGGTCCAAAGCCTGGCAAACCTCCCACTGATACCCAGGGGCAGCCATCTAACCCTCTGCCTGATGCCTGCTTTCTAAACACAAACCTTGCCGGCCCAGCCTGTCCCCAGCACTTTCTTCAGGACTGCTCAGGATGGCACCACCGTAAATATCAAATACCCCAAGGGTAGGTGCTCCCACTGATGGCATCTCCTGGGCATGAGGTCAGGAATAGACCAATCTTTTGCCAGATGACAATCTGGCAGGCACCTTGGCTTGGTGTGAAGCACTCCGTGGAAGGTGGCTCTTCACATGGCGGGCTCCCTGCCTCGGCTGCAGTACCAGCTGAAGTCTCCAGTGCCGTCTGGCTGCCTCCAGACTTCTTGTTTTATTTAACATTGTGTTGGTGAGGAAGGAACCTAAAGCTAGTCATCACCACAAAGTCCCAGGACAGACTGACTCTGAACATTTGTCATCTGGAGTTGAATTAATATTTTTCTTTCATCCTTTTTCTGCTACCTTGGCATTTATTCAACAAAACCTATCATTTTAAGGCTGATTCAGGGTAGACCTAGAGTCCCACAATTGTTCTGAGAAAAATTTTGCAGAGTAAAAGGCGTTTTCTCAACACCCAGTGATTACAACATGCACCTTGAGCATGGTGTACCTCCGTGTAGATTACACTTGTTATTTTCTGTGCCTGGGGTAAAGCACCATGGACCAGGCAGCCTATAGAAGGAAGGTTTATTCGGTTCTGTGATTTCAGAGGGATGGGAGTCCATCACCAGCATGAGGAAGTGGCAGACATCCTGGCAGATATGGGACTGCAGCAGCAAGCTGGGAACATACATTTTGAACTGAAAGTGCAAAGCAGAGAGAAGAAATTGGAAGCAGGGCAAGGCCTTAAGCTCTTAAAGCCTGTCCCCAGTGGCACACTTCCTCTAGCGAGGCCACACCCCCTAAGCCTCCCCAAACAGTGCCACCAACTAGGGACCAAGTGTTCAGATGCGTGTGCCTATGGTAAGAATCTCATTCAAACCACTACAAGGATGAACTTTTATTGTCAAAACAATACCTGACCACTAAAAACACTAAAAATTAAATTATAGGTAGATGAATGCATTACAGATTAGGTAGGTAAAAATTCTATAGTGTGTTAATTCTTCTTTTGATATTTTCTATACAACATCCATTTATATATGTAAAATATTTAACCAAAGCCAGAGCCATTGTACTACCCACAGCAGTGCCCTTCATGTATGGAAGATATACACCAAGGTTCCCAGGAGATACATGAAATCACAGATGGTTCCAGGGTACACATACCACTCTATGCTTTTACCTATACATATGTGTTTACATCATAGTTTGTTTTATAAAGTAAGCATGGTGCAAGATTGGCAGGAACCAAAAGCAAAACAGAGCATTTGTGTAAATATGGTATAATACATTATTTTAAACGTGTGGCAGTTTTTTTTTCTGAAATTTTCTATTTGATGCTTTTGGACCACAGGTAATTGAAATCCAATAAAACAAAAGTACATATAAAGGAGCAAACTGTGATAACTGTGTTAGCAACTTTATTTTTTCAAGTAATATATTGTGGATAGAGTCAGAGACAGACGATAGATGGGCTGGTCATTGGTTGCCTCTCAATCTCAGAACCTGTGCTGAATCTCTGAGCTTCAGGGCTGACCTGCATACTGCGTGCCCTGGGCTCTCTTCTCTCTGCCATCTGGCTGGGTTTCCCCATGCAAGACACTAATAGGAGAAAGGTGAAGGTGTGGGCAGCATGTTTTTCTCCAGCTGCCCATTTTCCCAGGCAGTTTTTGGCTACAGACCCTGCTTTGTGGAGGGGCACCTCTCTTGGCTATACTTCGGCTAGACCTTGATAATGTGGCTCCCTCCTTTTTTTGTCAAGCCTGTGATGATAACTGTCCCCTGCTCTGGCTAACTCTGGGGTTTTCTATTCTTTGTTGATTTCTTTGACCTGCTTATCATCCTCTAGTCAGCATTTGAGCAATGTGTATTAGTGAGCTTCCCATCACCGTGACAAAACCCCTGTCAGAAGCAGTGTGAGAGGAAGGTTTTATTTGGGCCCATGGTATGGAAGGTTCTGTCTGTGGTTATTTGACTCTGTGACTCTGGACATGTTGTGAGGCAAAACATCATAGGTGGGGGTGAGTGGGGGACTTCCTGTCTGTGGTAGACAAGAAGCAGTGACCAGGCATACAGGAAGGCAAAGTCCCTAGGGACACAAGCCAGTGAACTACTTTCTCTAGCAAGACCAAGTTTCCAAATCACTGAACTTGTAGGGATCTCCAGATGACCCAAATCCAGAGAAGATGTGGCATTCTGCAGCCCTTCCTATACTCTCCCAGACTCTCTGCCCTAAGATCTCATGTGTATCCTTTGTTGTACGCTTGGCAGTCAAGTACTATGCATGTGTCTTTCTCTGAGTTTCCGAGTTCTTCTAGCAAATTACACCCAGCAAGTGGGTTGTTGGAAGCTCAGTTTGTGGCCAGCAGGTCAAACAACCTGGGACTAGAGATTGGCATCTGAGGTGGTGGGCAGAGGCGATCATGGGCACTGCTTAGCCTATGGGATCTGAGCTATCTCTAGGTAGTTTAGAACTGTACTGGATCAGACAAAGCCTTGGCTGGTGTCTCATGCTGGAGAGCTGCCTTATTGTTTGTTGGTGAGGATGAACCTCACATTTGGGGTTCCAGAAGCCTGAGTTGTTTTTTTCTTGTGCTGCTTCTGAAGATATGCGAGTTTCATCCTTATGGATTCCTGGGAACCTCCCCAACACTGTCTCTCCCTATTCCCATGGTGTCTTCATTTATCATGGTATCTCTTTCCTTGCTCTCCCAGAGTTTTCGCACATTCTCAGACTGCAAATAAATGGCACTTCTGACCTTTGTATTTGTCCTACATCTGCCCTTGTGTGTGAGCCATCCATGTTGGTGGGAAGGAATCTAGCTCATTTTTTTCACTTCTGTGCTTAATTTTACACTGTGTGGGCCTGCAAGCATTTATTTAATGGAAATGTGGGCTCTTGATGTCTTCTTATTACAAACAGTAGTACACTAAGCATCACATTCATATCTCCTGGGCACCTAGGAAATCACTGTGTCCTGCAATTTCTGCATCTTCCACTTCACTGAACACTGCTAAATTGTTCTCCAAAGAGGCTGGATGAATTACTCACACCACCACTTTGTCCGGGTCCCCATGCCTCTGTTTCCATGCCTTCTGCTGTGGCCACCTGAGAGGAGGGCATAACATCATACCAAGGCTGGTCTATGCATCCCCCTGACCACAGGAGATGCCAGGGCTTTCCTGTGTGTGCTAAGACCATTGAGGAGCTTTGTTGATCTCTTTCACTACTTTTACATTGAATTGTCTATTTGCTTTTCATTTGTAAATGTTCCTTTTGCCTTCTGAATAGTAACTGTTTCTTCTTCTAGTACTGTGGACAGAACCTCCATCTGCACCCTAATTTTCCTTCTTTTTTTGGTTTTAATGTCTTTTTCTCGCTAAATGTCTTAACATTTTAATACAAATGTTCATCATTTTCCTTCTAATTTCTGCCTTTTGCCTTGTTTAAGAAATGCAATTAATTCTCTTTGTTCATAGCAATTATATTTTCTAAAATTGCCCTAGACACCAAATCCCACAGGAAGCAATTACTCCTTGGTAAAAACAGAGCTCGGTTCCTTCAAGCCCTTGGTCATAAGCTTTTGCCAACTGATCTATATAGAACCATGTTTTGCATGTGTTTCTTTGAGGCTGAGGGCAGTGGGGGGGGATGAGGACACAGCTCAGTGGAGATGGGCAGGTGCTCTGCAAGTGTAAGATCCTAGTTGGAGTTTGATGTGCCAGCACTCAAGTGAAAACCAAGCATACTACACATGCCCATAGCCTCAGCATGAGGGAGAAGGTAGATAAACAGATCCTAAGTGCGCATTGACCCCTCAGTCAGAGGACAAGCTTCCAGTTAGTGAGAGACCCCTTCTCAAGTCAGAGAGTGATAGAAGAAGGCACTTGACATCCTGCTATAGCCTCCACATGCATGCACATACTCATGGATGCATGTAACACACACACACACACACACACACACACACACACACACACACACACACACACACCATTGTAGCTAGGGTTTTCCTGCCTTGCCCACAGTCAGGACAAATCTCTGTCACCCGCCAATCCCACAGCTGCTCAGACCCAACCAAGTAAACACAGAGACTTATATTGCTTACAAACTGTATGGCCGTGGCAGGCTTCTTGCTAACTGTTCTTATAGCTTAAATTAATCCATTTCCATAAATCTATACCTTGCCATGTGGCTCATGCCTTACCGGCATCTTCACATGCTGCTTGTCATGGTGGCAGCTGGCAGTGACTCCCTCCGCCTTCCTGTTTTCTCTGTTCTCCTCTCTGTTAGTCCCGCCTATACTTCCTGCCTGGCCACTGGCCAATCAGTGTTTTATTTATTAACCAATCAGCAATTTGACATACAGACCATCCCACAGCACACCACAGACCCACAGAGTACAGAGTGCACATGCATCCAGAGAGAGAGAGACAGAGAAGGAGACAGAGATTTTGGAGTTAAAAATATATCTTAGCAAGGACCCAAATACTGTATATACAAAACTCACAAATAATGGGGAGCCCCTGTCCTCCTCTCCCTCAGAGCTGGTTTTATATTTTCATCCAAAAGTTGTAGTCGCAGATTGCAGATTTATGGTTTCTAATTTCTCCCTTGTGAATGGTGTGACATTGCTGGTGGCTCTCCGCACATAAATGATGAGCCTGGTGCCATTTACTGTGACCCCAACCTTTCCTATTGATTTGCCATGTGTCACGTCTGTTGGCTCTTTTTGTGAACTCTACTGCTCTTTGTCCATTTTTCTTCTTTTTCTTTATTCTGTTCCACCTTACTCACTCTGTTTTGATGACTAGCTCATTTCCACAAATCCCTCAGTTGTGCTCTGTGTGTTGGTAGCTTGTTCTCACTGCTCTGGAGTTTTCCATCTGTGGGTAAACCACAGCATGTCCAGCCCTGTCCTGTGGAAGGGGGCTTTCTGTTGGCCCCAGAGCTGGTCAGAGCAAGCACCTGTGTGTCCATCTTACAGCCCAAAAGGAGAGTGAACCCCGAGAAGACTGGTGGAGATATTCAACTTTTAAAGATAATACCTTTCATGTCTACCCGAAATGTCTTAGCGTCCTTGTTGACACACCTCCAGTACTTGGCATGGTTATTTATAGAATTTGTCCAGCAAGTTATCTTGTGGTTTTGATGTACATTTCTCAGCTATTACTGAAATCTATTTCCATTATTTAGTGTGTGTGTGTGTGTGTGTGTGTGTGTGTATTCATGTTCATATGTATACCATGACTGATGCATGCACAGAAGTCAAAGGACAACTTGCAAGAATCAATTCTCTCCCACCACATAGGTCTGAGGGATCAAACTCAGGTCAGGTAGCAAGCACATTTACCTGCTGAGCCGGCTTCCCAGCCCTGATGAGCTTTTCAGATATCTGCCCACCATTCCATTTCTTCTCCTGAGCCTGGCTGTTCACGTCTGCTGTTGGGTTTTTATCTGTTATTTGCTTTTTTAAAAAATTTTAGAATTAATTTAATTTTACATATCAGCCACAGATTCCCTTGTCCTCCCTCCTCCTGCCCCCTCCCTCCCCCCAATCCACCCCCCATTCCCATCTCCTCCAGGGCAAGGACTCCTCTGGGGATTCAGCTCAGCCTGGTAGATTCAGTTGAGGCAGGTCCAGCCCCCTCCTCCCTTCACCTAGGCTGAGCAAAGTGTCCCAGCATAGGCCCCAGGCTCCAAAAAGCCAGCTCATGCACTAAAGACAGGTCTTGGTCCCATTGCCCGGGGGGGCCTCCCAAACAGTTCAAGCTAATCGACTGTCTCACTTATCCAGAGGGCCTGGTCCAGTTGGGGGCTCCTCAGCTATTGGTTCATAGTTCATGTGTTTCCACTAGTTTGGCTATTTGTCCCTGTGTTTTTTCCAATCACGGTCTTAATATCTCTTGCTCATATGATCCCTCCTCTTTCTTGCCAATTGGACTCCCGGCGCTCCACCTGGGGCCTGGCTGTGGATCTCTGCATCCGCTTCCATCAGTCATTGGATGAGGTTCTACCACGACAGTTAGGGTGTTCTGCCATCCTATCACCAGAGTAGGTCAGTTCAGCTTTCTCTTGACCATTGCCAGTAGTCTATAGTGGAGGTATCTTTGTGGATTTCTGGGGACCTCTCTAGCACTCTGCTTCTTTCTATTCCCATGGTGTCTTCATTTATCATGGTATCTCTTTCCCTGTTCTCCCTGTCTGTTCTTGATCCAGCTGGGATCTCCCGCTCCCCTAAGCTCTCTTTCCACCAACCCTTGCCCTCCATTACCCTCCCCCAATGTCCAGTTTGCTCATGTAGATCTCATCCATTTCTCTGTCATTGGGCAATCTCTGTGTCTTTCCTAGGGTCTTCTTTACTTTTTGTCATTTCTGTGAGGTTTGTTTTGTTTAAGAAGTCCATTGCTACTTTGTAAGCATAATGATGTGTTTATGTATTAACTTCCCTTTCAAATTCTTCTTAATCTATTAGGCATTACTTTTCATGTATGTTGTATAAACAGCTGTTTATTTTGGTATTATTGACTAATTCATTCTTCCCATAAAAATCTATTTTTTGCCTTGTTAGTCACACATCAAGTTCTAATATTTCTTTTCATTCTTTTCTACTAAACATGCCTTTATTTCCTCTCTCTCTGCCACACCCTTGTCCCTTGGGATCTGCAAGATGTCTCTGAAGGTGTCCAAATGCCTTATAGAAATTGCACAGTGCCAGCATGTGCCCCATACAGTTCTCACGTAGACTTAAAATAACATGCTACCTAGCAATGGAATACTAGGCAAATGGCTATTCTACTGTGTTATTTAAAGACTGGCGGCAAGAAGAAAAGCTTGTGCATGGGGCAGGTAGATGGCTCAGTGGTTCATCTCTAGAGTTCACAATGGAAGGAGAGAATCGACCCCCCCCCTGGAAGTTGCCCTCTCACTCCACACATGCATGGCGTGGTTTACCTGCACTCCCCCCCCTCCACAATAATTAGAAAGAAATAAATGCTTTCAATCCGAACATATTCACTATAGATCCATTTCCCCCTGAGTTTTTTTCCATCCACAGTTGACTAAATCTGTGGATAGGAACTTCAGGCAGTGGGGTTGTGCCACACTGCCATGATTGTTGTCACTACAGTCTCTTGCTTTTTAAGTACCCGTACATCTTCCCATCATTTTCTGTCTTTACTCATGAGTATATTCCTGCTCTCGTTGTTAATGTGAATGGCATCTTTTGGAGGGTACGCCCTGGTTCTTGGCAGTATGGAGAATGCCGTTCTGCTGTTTGCCTTGTGTGGAACAACAATGCTTGACGTCATACTTAATTCAACTACTTGAATACATCACCGGGTTTCTGTACAAATAATTACATTCTAATTTGAATACTTCTTTTTTAATTCTTTTATCAGTAGCCTCCTGTCCAGTGTTGAATGGTGAGTGATAAGGATATTATCCTGTGTCCTTCTGCATATTTACTGTAGAGTTTCTTGAGTTACAGAAATCCCTATTGATTTCCAGTTCATTAAAAAGCTTTTTAATACTAGTGTTAAAAAATCAACTCCTACATTGTATATATTGAGATGATTATATAGTGTTTTTCATTTAATATGGTGAGTAGCATTATGAGATTAACTTATATTAAAATGGGAATTAGCTAAACTTGGTGGCGATGTGGAGATTTTATATGTAGTAGTTTTTAGCTTGTCAACATCTTAGGATATTTGCATCTCAGATCATATGGAAGAATTTTCCTATTTTTTTTTCCGCATCTAGATCTGTTTTGTTTATGCTTTAAAAAAAAACCCAACTGTCCTAACAGGCTATATAATGTGCCATTTTCCCTCTCAATTTTAAACTAGTTCTTTGAGAATTTCATATTGTATATTTTGATCATATTCACACCATCCCTTCACTCTTCCAAGATCCACCTTTTGTACTGGCTGCTTTTGTGTGTCAATTTGACACATGCTAGAGTCATCAGAGGAAGGAGCCTCAGTCGAAGAAATGCCTCCATGAGATCCAGCTATGGACGTTTTCTCAATTAGTGATCAATCGGGGAGGGTCCAGCCTATGGTGGGTGGTGCCATCTCTGGGCTGGTGGTCCTGGGTTCTATAAGAAAGCAGGCTGAACAAGCCAGTAAGCAGCACCCCTCTGTGGCCTCTGCATTAGCTCCTACCCTTTTTGAGTTCCTGTCCTGACTTCCCTTAGTGATGAACAGCAATGCTGAAGTGTAAGTCAAATAAACCCTTTCCTCCCCAGCTTGCTTTTTAGTCATGGTGTTTTGTCGCAGCAACAGAAACCCTGACTACTACCTACCAACCCAGTATTGTGTCCTTTTAGAATTTAAAACCCATCATGTACAGTTGGTGCCACCCATACACTCTTGGATGTGTGGCCTTCCACTGGAGTGTGGTTGACCCATCGGGTGCTACGCTTTAAAGAAAATTGACTCTCTCTCTCTCCCTCTCCCAGAAGTTATCAATAGCTCTTAGCTAGAGAGGGACTTTGTGCCCATTTCCCCCTCTCCATGGTAGGAGTTTGTTCGGCTTGAGCTTGCAAGGTCTTATGCATACTGTCACAATTACCAAGAGTTAATGTGTGCAACTGTCCTGCTGTGTCCACAAAACGGTCTCCTTGTAGTCTCATTGCCTCTGGATCTTACAGGGTTTCTGTCCCCTCTTCCCCAATGATCCCTGAGCCATGGGAGGAGAGGATATGACATCGATGTCCCAGGTAGAGCTGAGCATCCTGCTGTCTCTTATTCTCAGCACCTTGACCGGTTGTGAGCCTCTGTGGCAACTGCCACCTACTGCAGAGAGAAGCTTCTCCAAAGCCCATTGAGAGATGCACTAACATACGAGATATACAAGTATAATAAGTCATTAGAAGCCAGATCAATACCCTATAATACCTTTACCAGAGTAGTAGTAGTAAGAAACCCTGTAACATGTGCTCCCTTAAGGCGTATGACCTGTCTATTCACAGGTTCTTGGCTCCAACCTGCAGGTTATAAGTTATGGGTTTCAACTTGTGGAGTGGGTCTTAAATTCCAAATCAGGAAGTGGTTGATTACTATCTTGGAATTCATGCCACTATTGTACCAGAGAGCATGTCTTTCCAGGCTCCTTGTCCTTGTAGCTTGAAGGGCTCACAGCTGGATACAATAGATGATTGCTTTTCTCCTCTGGTAGTGGGCGTAGTACCTTCCAGCACTATGAAAGCTACCCAGTAGGGATGAGGCTTCTAGTAGAGTACCAGTTTGATTTCTTTATATTCTAGGAAGGGTCAGATGAGGAGGGGACTAGGAAGGTAAGGTAGATGAGGAAATATGGAGAGGGATAGCTAACAATAAAGACTATGAAAATCCATATGGAAACCTACTACTGCAGACACTTCCATATACATACATACATACATAGACAGACATACACACAGATATATATATGGAAGTTAAATATATATAAATTTAGTTCATGTATATTTAGTTCATATTATATATATTATATTAATTACCTTATAATGGGGCAACAAAGCCTCTACTGAGCACCACAAGCTAACAAATAAAAGTCCTAGTGGCAGGAATTGGTTACCCCTGTTGAAGTTGTTGGCCAGTAGACATTATAGGTGATTGCCAATGTTTTTGATTAACCTGCTGAACGTGACATTGGGAGTGTTGCTGAAGACCCCAGACAGTGTGTCACTTTCTAGGGACATTCCTTTATCAATGCATCTTACATTCCCATTATATATTTATAGTCCATTTTGATGTACTCAAGGCCTTTCTTTTCTAAACATTTTTAATAATTCCTACTTAATTTTTTCATGATTTTGAGAGTTTAGGTAGTCTAGTTTTTAAAATAGTGATTGAAATCTACAGGCTAATTATAATCGCAATGAACTTAGATATTCAGAATTTATTTAAAAATAATTATATATATGCACATATGCATGATATGTACACATACATGACATGCATACAAACTCATAGATAGATGGGTTTGCCTGCTTATCTGTCCTTGAATAGCAAATAGCAAAGAATCAGTAGGTAGTTTTCTTCCTGCTAAAACTGTAGAACTGTAAGAAAATAATTCATCTATGAAGTGCAGTTATTTACTCAAAAGTGTAACTTAGGAGTTTATAAACATTTCATGAAAGTTCAAAGCTGCCTTTCAGAGGACAAATAAGGGTTTCCAGTTCAGAGATAAAGTGCATGTCTGCATGCTGCAGAGGTGTGTGTTTCCTCAGCTGCTGAAGGGCCATTGTGTGTTCAGCATCCCTGTGAGGAGCCATGTCCAGCATCCCTGTGAGGAACCATGTCTGTCTAGCATCCCTGTAAGGAGCCATGTCCAGCATCCCTGTGAGGAACCATGTCCAGCATCCCTGTGAGGAACCATGTCCAGCATCCCTGTAAGGAACAGCACCACATTTTTGATACTCAGAATCAGGCCAGTTCACTTCCACTCAGCAGTCGTAAATAGGATGTTAGCATCTTGAAAATACAGCTCGCTCGGATCCTCCCCAGCTGGCGTCACTCATGTTCTTTATAGGGCAGCCTGATTTTAGCACTTTCCCTAGGGTCTGAACTCTAGCCATCCAGGACTTATGTATCCAACCACTGTCTTCTACAGAAGCAATTTAAGTGGCTCAGGATCTGCTCCATGATTGTCAAATTCTTTGAAAAAAAATGTGGAAAATGGAAGCCACAGTATACACTGCACACAAACATTAATTGTACTACCAAATCAAGGGGGTTGTTTTGTGTGTCTTGTTTTACTGAGTTATTTTCTGCATTACTTTATAGAAGGGTTAAATTGAATTTTTTCCTCTGTGTGTAGTTGGAAATGTGAGAATTAAATTGTTTCCTTCTAGCCTGAACTTAAATTTCAAAAAGGCACAATGAGACATCTTATAGATTTTCAAATGAATGTTTATGAACAAACCATTCAATCATCTACAGTGGTGGAAGACGTGGTCTCTGGCCTTGCTGTCTTTCAAAATGGAAGTCGGAGTGTTTTGTATTTGTCGGAGATTTCACCTCCTTTCAAACTAACAAACCAGCCTGTTCTTGGTTGCTGTTATTTCTCTGACAGAAGGCAGGAAACTCCTGGTTCAGAGTCAGGGAGTTTAAATGCTCACAACAGCAGCACTGTGCAGAGTGACCTGTGTCTGCCCTCAGTCAAGGCTCCCATCGCAGAGCGGCACACACAGTGAGCGAGATGATGGACCAGGACTGTGGGACTTGGGGAATCTGTGCCTATGTAGTAAATCTACACTTTGGGGCACATGTCACCTCTTTCCTCTTTCTTCAGAACTGCTTATTGCAAACTCAGCCCAAGGAAGTGAGCTGCACAGAGCAGTTAAGATCTAAGTGGGCAGGAACTCGGAGGTGGGCCACGCCTGTGGCAGACTGCCTCCCCCACACAGATGAGTAAATGTCAGGTTGGAGTACATAGCCAGTGTCAGATATGCCAAGGAAATAAACAATGTGGGGAGTGGGTACCTAAAATGACAGTCCAGGTAAAGCCCAACCCCATCCCACATGCAATCACACCAGATATTCATTCTCTCCACCTCATGTCTGAGGCTGTACAGCAGGACACCTTGGCTGGTGATGGTCTGCGAAACTTCTTTCATTATTCAAAGAGAGAAAACATGTCAGAAGAGAAAAACCTCGTGAATGAACTTGCAGAAAGGATTATGGGAGCTTGTCATCTGCACAAGGACATTTCCAGAAGGCAAAGGAATCAAAGCCCTGGACTTGGAGTTTCCTAATGTGGAGGCATCTGTGTGTTCTCAGTGCTGACACCTGTCTCTAGTCATTATGCTGAGAGGATCCAGATTTGCTTGGAGTGGAGAGAATATTCGGAGAATTCATCGTGTGTAGATTTGCCTAAGTCTCTAAAACGTTTTTCCTCTTGTTTTTGTTCTGTGCGCGATGTGCTCTGTGAGAGAGTTTCCTAAGTGTTCGTGTTAATAACTTGGGAGGTAAGTGTGACAAATGTCCAGAGGCCAGACTCAGTATCAACAATGACAGCCGTGCGGTTTCCACACTTGCCATTTCCACTGACCGTGTAAAGGGATTTTACAGACCATGAATTTTAACATTTGTGGAGATGCCCTGAGAAAGCTGTCATGGCGGTAAAGGTGTTATTTAAACCAGAAAGGAATTGTAAAGAAACATTTAAACCCACTTCCAGTGGTGTGCTGTTAGGAAAAGCCAAACACTGAGGCAGCTGGGGGAGCAGTAGGAGAGCAGTCATTTTGGAATGTGTTTCAAACAAACACACTTCACAGGACATAAAGCAATGTTTGCCTCGGGGTGCGTATTCGTACCAGAGGTTTTAAGGCTGGTGGGAGTATATGCAAAATTAGTGTTATTTTCAAGGAATTCGTCTCGGTGATAATGGAACATGTGGTCATTAAGGTTAAAATTCCCAGGTTTTAATCTGCTTCTAGCTATGCTGAATCGATATGGATCCCTCTCTGTCTTAGTTATAATTTGGAATTAACCCTCAGAGACATGTAAAATATATGAAGAGTCCCATATAGCCTTCCAGAGTATTATTCTGTGGTGTGCCTGTAAGGTAAAAATGGTGATCCCACTGCGGACATGTGTCTTCTTCAGGGCACTGGTTGGGAAATCCTGACCCCCGAAGTGTGATGGTTCTAGAAATGGGAGTAAATATAGGTCACTGGACACATGAGGAACATCCTCAAGGTCAAGATCACGGGACAGCTCCTCCTCTGCTCTCCAGCTCTGGCCACTGTCATGAGCTGCAGATCTATTTTTCCCAACTAATCTATAGCTTGTCTGTGGGATGGTACCCTGGCATTAAGCCTCTCCATGTCTCAGACGACACTTGTTTGAGACAGTCATCTCCCATAGCCCCCTGACCCTGGGGCTGGTGTCTCATGGTACTCACCAGGATCACCTCCTGTCGTCTCTTCGCCCTCATTTCATTGTCCCCCTCCCCATCAACAGTACATGGCTGCGCTGTATTGGCTTGGGCTCGGAAGTCTTGCTCAGACACTGTCTCCATACTTCTGTGGGCCCTGGCTCACACCCCTCTCCAACAGCATATCACCAACCACTTCAATGTTTCCAGACTTTCAATCAACAGATTCTTGCTGACAGTTGAAGCTCAGGTTCTGTGCTATAGCCTTCAAATTGCTTTTCCAGTCATTTGCTAATGAAGATCTTATTCCCACTTTTCCAACATCACACATTTTCATTGGTAACTCATTACCCACAAAACACATCCGAGCTCCTGATCCTATAACTCTCTAGAACGGTGTGTGTGTTCTGTTCCATGACCAAGCTCCCACCCTGGAGAAGAGGGGGGCATATGGGATGACCATAGCAACTTTGCACAGCCTGCTCAGCTCTGCCATAATCAGAAACAAAAAACACCACCCAGAGCCTCTTCCCGTGATGGTGTATTTAGGGACTAGGTTTACCTCCTTCCTGAAGCAACCACCAAATTGACAACATGTATGAAAATGCAATAAAGGACTGTGGTTCCTGGGAGAAGGTCAGCAAACAAGGGAGTCCCACAGTCTCCTCTCTTGCTGACTTCCTGAAGAAACTCCCAGGGCTCAGTGCTGAGGAAAGTAACTTAGGAGCCCCTGAGACTTCTTGAGTTGGGGCGACACAACTGAAGGTATGAGATGACCAAGACATGGAATAGACCTCTCAGGATAGAGATGGGGGAAGATCTGCACACATAACTGTGGGGTCTGTGGAAGGTGTCCCTTGGGTATTCTGTTGAACACTGTTAACATATGCTGATGAAGAAACTGCTAGAGGCCAGGGACAGAGCCACCTGAAAGGGTTAGAGACACAGAGCCTGGGCTCACAGGGCTGGGCAGAGTCCAATTCTCACATTGTTTTGAGGTGTCGAGAGGGCAGGAATGACGGTGGGAATAAGCCCCAGACTAAGCACTTCTTAGATTTTAAAAGCCAGATTCCTTCCTCTGACTCAACATTTACACCGGGCTGTACAACCTTGAGCACCATGAAATGCCATGAGCTAAATTTACCCTCCATAATATTTATCATAACCACACCTCTTTTCTATCTCACAAGTTGGGCTTGAGGTTCTGAGGAAAGGGAGTAGACAGTGACTTCTGCAGCGACAGACAGCTTACAAGAGAGTGGAAAACTTCCTAGAGGGTGCTATAGAATTGAAGACACTGGCTCATGACTACAGGAACAAGCCCTGGAAATGCTGCTGGACTAGAGAGTCAGATTTACACAGAGACCCTCATGTAGATGGAGTTTTCCTGCCTGGCCCACAGTCAGGACAAATCTCTCTCACCTGCTAGTCCCACAGCTGCTCAGACCCGACCAAGTAAACACAGAGACTTATATTGGTTACAAACTGTATGGCCGTGGCAGGCTTCTTGCTAACTGTTCTTACAGTTTAAATTAATCCATTTCCATTAATCTATACCTTGCCACATGGCTCGTGGCTTACCGGCATCTTCACATGCTGTTTCTCATCATGGTGGCTGGCAGTGTCTCTCTCACCCAGCTTCCTGTTCTCTCAATTCTCCTCTCTGTTAGTCCTGCCTATACTTCCTGACTGGCCACTGACCAATCAGTGATTTATTCATTGACCAATCAGCAACACATTTGACATACAGACCATCCCACAGCACCCTCATGCAGGCACAATGTCAGGCACTGAGAAAATCATCTTTTATTTGCTCTCAGGGATGCTCACCCCTTGATAGTTCATCATACCTAACCTCAATACTGCTGTCCTTCTAGGAAAAGACAGGCTTTACCGGTAGCTGTTGGGATGTGTATAATATTTTGCCTACTCAAAAAAGCTAGAGTTGAGTGGTGTATCATTGGTCAATTTTGTGAATCTTTGGGGTCATTTTTGTGAATCCTATTTATGGCATTTGAGAATGAATTTCCTAAAGAAGAATGAATTGCCTTTGGACAGTTAAATTCCATAAAGTATACCCTCTAAGATAAAGAACAGTGCCATGAAGCAGACCCCTAAGGTGGAGAACAGTGTCATAAAGTAGAACCCCTAAGATGGAGAACAATGTAATGAAGTGGACCCTCTACGATGGAGAACAATGCCATGAAGTAGACCCTCTACAGTGAAGAACAATGTCATGAAGTAGAATTCTAAGATAGAGAACAATGTCATGAAGTAGACCCTCTACAATGGAAAACAATGCCATGAAGTAGAATTCTGAGATGGAGAACAATGTCATGAAGTAAACTTAGATGGAGAACAATGTCATGAAGTAGACTTCTAAGATGGAGAACAATATGAAGTAGACCCTCTAAGATGGAGAACAAGGTGAACATGCCTGCTTTTGTCATCTCACTAGTCTTGTTACTCCCAGTGGTTAGAGTCCCAACTAATGTCATAAGTCAAGGAAAATGAGCAGCAGCATGTAAATCACAGAGAAACAACATCTGCAGATGACTTCTCTGCATAGAAAATGCCAAAGCACCCTTAAAAATGGCTAGAACTAATGAATTCAAGATCACAAAATACCACATAAACACACACATACAGAAATCACATTTCTATATACTCACAATGAGCATGTGGAAATTAAAATTAAAAGGACAAAAATGAACTGCAACCTAAACCTTATCCAATAATTACCTCAAAATGAGTCATGGACATGAACATAAACAAAACTCTAAAAATGTTTAGGGAAAAAAACATGGGAAAATGTTTAAGTATTTAGAGCTAGGCAGACTTGGCACCCAAAGCATGGTGAAAGAGAGAGAGAGAGAGAGAGAGAGAGAGAGAGAGAGAGAGAGAGAGAGAGAGAGAGAGAGAGAGAGAGAGAGAGAGACTGGAAATTTGTGTCCTGTGAAAAGTTCATATTGCAATGGACTGAATATTTTCCTCCCCCAAATTCATATGTTAAAATACTGAAATCCTGAACCTACTGTGATGTTATTAGAACATCAGGACTCTAGACATAATGAGGACATGAAGGTGGAGTTCTCCAGGGGTTCAAGTTCTTGTCAGAGAACCCAGAGAACTTGCTGCCCTGTTCACTGAGGTGAAGCCACAGCCAGAAGTTGGTCACCAGATCCGATGCCTTGATCGATACCCTCAGCCTCTAAAGGTAGGAAACAAACGCCTTGTTGCTGTGGTCACACATCTGGTGGCATTTTTGTTATTGTCCCCCAAACTCGGGCACCATGGGAAGTTCTTGGAAAGATATGCTGCAGTTTGAGAAAATAATTTCCGAGTCGTGTGCCCATGAATAACTGGTATAAAGAACTTTTGAAAGCCAAGAGCCAAAGGACAAACAAGGCAATGGGAAAATGAGCAAAACCTGAAAGACATTTTGCTAAAGAGGAACCAGATGGCAAATAGCAAGCAAAAAGAAATCGTTCAACATCTTTACACACCATGGAAATTCAAAATCGATCTGGAAATGTACATCCATGCATACCTATCAGAACAGCTAAACTAGAAGTCACACAAAATGTGTGCAATGATGCAGGGAAGCTGGGTCGCTCATGTGTCGTGGGTGTGAATGTAAAATGGCTCAGCCTTTGTAGAAAGCACCTTGACTGTTCCTTGCAAAACTAACTATACAATAACTATACCTAGCAATTGTTGTCTTAGACAATTTCTACAGAAAATAAACACTTACCTTTGCATAAACACCTGTGCAAAAATGTGCACATTTTATTTGTATTAGTCCCAAATTACAAATCACCCAGGTACTCCTCAACTGGTGATGGTTAAACCAACTGTGGTACATCTATGTGGTGGAATGCTACTCACCAATACAAAGGAATGAGCTGTTACTGTATTCAACAGCCATGGTGTATTGTAAGACAGTTGTGAACTTTTCACAGAGCACAATTTCACAGAGCTGAATGAAGATGGAAAAAAAAAGAAACAATTGCAAAAGGTGACATGCTCTGTGATTCTATTCATGTAACATTCTTGAAACAAGTGTTGAGAAGCAAGATAGTGGTTGACAGAAGGTATTTGGAGTGGAAAGCAGGAGGAGGGTGGAGGGAGGATTGTTTTTAAGAAGCAGCATGGGAGACCCATGGTGATGGGGCCTTCTATTTCTTGACTGTACTGTCAGTGTCTTGGCTGGGATGTGAACTAAGCTGTGGTTTGGCAAGATGCTACCAGTGGGTGCACCTGAGAGCTCAGCATTATTTCTGACAACTACGTGTGAATCTACAATTCCCTAAATATAAAAAATGTCATTTAAAAACCTGACATTTTATTAAACACTCATCAGTGTCAAGCTACACTTTGTGATTGATAAAAATTACCCACCTTCTAACGTGAACATCCCAATATTTTTTAGCTATTTTACTGACTACCTAATAATTACCAAAATCATGAAAGACATATTTTAGTATTAAGAACAGTTTGAGCAGCATAGTAAAAAAAAATAAACAAATATGTGTATTTTAAAGGCTAATTTTTAGCATGAATAAAATACAACCACACATGAAACCAGCCTTCTGTGAAGCAGTTGGCAGCTGCCCATGCTGTCCTGGACCTGGGCTTACTGTGTACCCTGGATTCTGCATCTGGGTGACCAGGAGGAACTGACCCTTTTCCTGCCTTTTGTCTTTCAGGATCTCCTCTTCAGCGTGTGTGCCCTCAATGTCCTCTCCACCATCGTGTGCGCCTTGGCCACAGCCATGTGCTGCATGCAAATGGTCTCTGCTGATGTCCTGCAGATGGTGAGTGACCCCACTCCTGCCCCGGCCTTCAGAGTGGCCAGCCCAGGCCTCCCTCCTCTAACCAGCTGGAGTCCAGTGTATACGTGTTCTCTACTTCTGGTTAGAGAACCACGGGGTCGATCAGTCCAAACTGTCCTTGGAGATCCTTGGAGTCACCTTGTGATGCACTCTGAAGAGGGGGACTCTGCAATATTTGCTCATGTTGCCTTACTTCAGACCTTCAGACATCAGCAGAGTTCCATGTTTATGATGGAGTCACCCCACCCCACCCCAGAGCACCTAGAATGTGTCCCTGAGTCAATCCGGTTCTGTTGTGTTGGACACCCCCTGGAACCTTTAGAGCAAGGCCTGTCCTTATTCTTCAGAATTCTCTGTAACAGAAGAAGTTTGGGGTTGTTAGAAGGTGATTTCTCAAATTGAAAAACTGCTGTTCTTTGCTTTTGAAATTTGCTAATTAACCCTGAGGTCATGGTTCAGTGGCCCTCATCTGGTGCCATGGTCAGGGTCTTTAAAAAAAAAAAAAGACCTTCTGCTCCCATGGGAGTGGTAAGGCCAGAGCAGGGGTCATGTTCTTATTAATAAACATCTCTAAACACACACTTCATAAGTCATGATGGCTCTTCGTTGTCTCAGCATGAGTGGACCACAGCCTAGGGTTCAATACATTATTGTGGAACTCATAATAAAAAGAAATTGGTATTGGTTTTTGGTGCCGGGGGTAGGAGCCACTCTGTGCTCATTATCTCTTCCTCCTTCCCACTTGCTGTCTCTGCTTTTGTGTTCTCTTACTGTAACAGATCAGCCAAGACGAAGTCATTTACAGAGAAAGTAGGTTTACTTAGCATCCAGTTCTGGAGAGTGGGGAGCCCAAGACCGTACAACTGCACGTGGTTGGCCTCCGGTGTAAACCTCCCGGCAAGTGGCAGAAGGGCAGTGGGTGTGTGTGTGAGACAGAACACAAGGGCTAACCTTGTTTTGTTTTTTAACAGCCCTGCCTCCCAGTGGTAGCTAACCCTGCTCATTAGAGTGAATACTCATTCCGTCTAGATAGCGTTAATCCATTCAGGAGGGGTTGACCCTTGTTACCCAAGCGCTTCCCACTAGCCCCACCTCTCAACACCACCATTTTGGTCTGGGACAATCCACATTCAAGCTGTCTGTGTCCTTCAGCCTGACCCTCAAGGCCACTGTGCCCTCCACCCAATGTTTTATGCATTTCATGAAAGAAAAGACAAGTTATCCCTACAGTGGGCTTTTCTTTTAAATCTTCCCCCTCACCCACCTCTTAGCAGTGCATCCGTTAATCAAGATATAAGGCCAGAGAGCATCGTTCCCGATATGTTAAAACTCCGCTGGTCCTAATTGTACGTGGCGTGCAGCCTGGTGCTCACAGCATACATCCACGCAGCTGTCATAGCGAGCTGACCTTTCTGAGGGGTCTCGGTGTTCTGAGAGGTGTCTAATTAAGCAGTTATTCAGCAAGATGAACTTTTGGCCTCATTCATCGAGGCCTCATGTTGGTAATTTTCTCCAGCATGCTGTATAAAGGAAAGGTTAAATATAAATACCAGGAAGTTCTACCCATCTCGGTAGATTTTGCTATTGATCTGTAAATATCACACCAATTGGACCAAACTAACAGAAGTGAAGGCTGTTAGATGATAGCAGTTTGTATCCCTGTACTTTTAAACACTAAAATGAAAATTGTCAACTGAATAAGAATAAGGTATATTCTAGCTGTGTAAGCAATTAGAATTAAGCCAAAGTACGCATTGTCCTTATTGGTGGCCATGTAGACCAGAAATAGGCCTGGGGTCATGCGTCAAGCATGTCTGCATCTGAGCCCCACTGCTTCTGCCTCTATGGTGCCCTGGAGCACATCACCGAACCTACTTGTCCAGTAGTTTCCTCACCTATGAAAGCGGCCCCACAGGACAACCTGCGGATCTCTGTTGATTTTTATTTGATTCTTTTATTTGTTGGCCGTGCTGGGGATGGAGCCTTGTGCAGGCTAGGAAACAGCTCTACCACTTTGCTATGCCCCAACTTTCTCTCCATTTTTCAATGTGGCAGGAGGAGCAGCCAATTACTGGAATCATAGCAATGACCTCACAGCTGTGACATCATAGTAATGACATCAGAGCAGTGACGTCACAGCAATGGCATCACACAGCACTGACTACAAGTGCAGTACTGCTTTGCTGTACTTCACTAACTGTGGTGTGTGCGGTGAGCAAGCAAATTCTTACAGGATTATCAAGGCTGTGTCTTAGTTTTCTGTTATAATGAAATGCCCTAGGGTAGACTCCTGTAAAGAGGTTATGCAGGTAATGGCTTAGAAGGCCAAAGGGGCCAAACGGCATGGTGCCTGCACTCGTGAAGACGTCCTCACCTGTGTCACAGCGTGGTGGCTGGCATCACAATAGGCAAAGATATATAGAAGAGACCAGGCTTGCTCTTCACAACAAGTTCTCTAAACTGAAAGCATGACATTACTTCCTTCCTAAGGCCTTGCCTCCAGTCACCTAACTTCACCCCCACCCCCCCCACCCTTCCCAGGAGGCCCCACTTGTGAAAGGTTCCATACCACCTCCCAGAAGCACCATGCTGAGGGCCAAGCCTCCAACACAGGGACACACATCCAAGCCACAAGAAGATACTATCTGAAACCTCCAGGCTTGGAACTAGGAATAATTGAGTTTCCTGCTGATAAGGCCTTCTCCTTATATGGCCACATGCTGTGGCACAGGCAAGGTTCTGGTCTCCTGGTCAAACTGAGCTGTGTATGCCCTCCCGCATCTTGGGGGAGGCAGAAGGAAGAACTGTTTATAGCCACAGTACCTGTGAGACCAGCTCGTGAACCTGTGGGCACGTCACCTCCCACTGGTCTTCCTTCTTTTGCACTGAAGGCCATGAAGTATTTGAGCCTTTCCATCCTGCAAGACTGCTGAGAGGATGGATCATGTGATGTATAGAAATGGGTTTTTTAGAAACAGGGTGGCCATATGGAGTGTGGCTGGCCCAGGCTGGCTACACCCTGGAAGAGGTGGGCTGACCCAGCGGGCTTGTGGACTCCACCCAGTCAGATGGAAACGGGATGTTTAGGAAGATGCCTTGAAATCTCTTTTCAGGCTTCCTACTTCATTTCATTCAGTTATTTAATTAAAGGAATAATATGTGATCATTGGACGAAGCTCTATTACATAGCAGTACATAAAGAAAAGTTAATGACCTTCCTCACCGGCCCGTGGGAGAGACAAACGCCACAGCTTTGCAGCGAGTACTTCCATTCCCCCATTATATCTAAGTGCTTATACAAATGCACATAAATTAATTGTCTTTCCTCCCGGTCCCCTTCCCCCAGCCTAGTGGCTGTGAGTTGGTATTCCATTGTAGTTTAGATTTGCATTTTTCCAGTGATTAGTGATTTGGTTCTCTTTCTGTGTGTTTAATGGCCACTTATAGATCTTCTGTGGAGGAACGGACTTTACTTTGCCCATGTTTAAAATTGGAATTGTCAGCCGGGCGGTGGTGGCGCACGCCTTTAATCCCAGCACTCGGGAGGCAGAGCCAGGCGGATCTCTGTGAGTTCGAGGCCAGCCTGGGCTACCAAGTGAGTTCCAGGAGAGGCGCAAAGCTACACAGAGAAACCCTGTCTCGAAAAAACAAAAAAAAACAAAAACAAACAAAAAAAAAAAACAAACAAAAAAAAATTGGAATTGTCTCTTATTGCTGAGTCATAAAGTTCTTTGTGTGATCTGGATCCAGGTCTCTCTTCAGATGTACGGTGTGCAGATGTTTCCTCCCGTTCCATTGATTACCTTTTCACTTGCTGGTATCTTTCAGCCACAACTTTAGTTTCAGCAAGGCCTAATGTGTCTCTTTTTCCTGTTCCTACTTTTGCTTTGGGTGTCCTGTCTCCCAAGGAAATGAAATTATTCCTTCTGAGAGTTTTGCAGTCTTAGTTGATGTTGAGGAACATCTCTCATAGGTTGTCAGGCACATTGTGGGGGAGGACTGGTTTTGTGTGGCTCCTGGCACCATGTGTTGAAACGCAAATGTTAACCCACTGAGTTGGCTCAGTGTTACTGGCGGTTGCCAGTTGACCAGAGATGCATGGGTTTATCTGGAGATGCATGGGTTTATCTGGGGGCTCCCAGTTCCATTTCATCAGTCTTTATGTCCACCTTCACGGCAATTCCATAGAGCCCATGGTTACCATGTTATAGTCACTTCTAAAATGGGTGTGAGAATCCTCCAGCTTCGTTTATTCTCATGCTGGTTGTGAAAATTCTGTACCCTTGTAGTTCCCCATGAATTTCAGAATCAGTTTGTCAGTGTCTGAAAAGTAATCACACCGGGATTGTATTAAATCTGTGCGGCAGTTCCGCCGTGTGCCACTCACCATGACCTCAGTGTTATCTCCTGTGTGTTGACATCCCAGTTCTGGCTGGATTCCCATTTGTTGGGCTCAGTTGTGGCTCATGTGACTTGCCAATCATTCTTCTGGTATTTTTACTTGAGATTCTCAAAGTGAGAAGTATAATTGAAGTGTGTGTCTGTGTTTGTGTGACTGTATATGAGTGTCTCTGTGTGGGTGTCTGTGTGTGTCTGTGTGTGTATGTGTATCTGTATCTCTGTGTGTAATCTGTCTATTGTCTGTGTGTGTGTGTGTGTGTGTGTGTGTGTGTGTGTGTGTGTGTGTGTGTGTGTGTGTATCTGTCTGTCTGTCTGTCTGTGTGGTACTGGAGACTGAACCTCTCGTCTTGTACATGTTTGGCAAGTGTCACATACCACAGCCACAGCTCCTCTAAGAAATACTCATTCATGACAAGGTTGCTACTGGGGAGCAGCCCCCATGAGCATGTATGCAGCCTCCCATTGGCCATTCCTCCTAACCAACACTCAGGGCTGCTTTCAGAGAGAACTGTGGGGCACTCCTGCTGCTGCGTGCGCCCAGCTCCTGCTGCCATCCTTACACATCTTCCTGAGCAACTCTCCACAGAGGGGTGCTGGGCTGAGGGGGTAAAATCTGGCCCCAGCACCATACTCTGGACCCTTGTCAGTTCTGGTTTCCATTGCTGCGACAAAACGCCATGACCAAAAAGCTGGGGAGGAAAGGGTTTGTTTGGCCTACACTTCCACAAAGTAGTCTGTCATGGAAGAAAGCCAGAACAGAAACTCAGACAGGGCAGGGACCTGGAGGCAGGAGCTGATGCAGAGGCCATGGAGGGGAGCTGCTTATGGCTTGCTCCCCATGGCTTGCTCAGCCTGCTTTCTTGTAGAAACTAGGACCACCAGCCCAGGGATGACACCACCCACAGTGGGCTGGGCCCTCCCCCATTGATCACTAATTAAGAAAATGTCCCACAAGCTTGCCTGCAGCCTGATCGTCTGGAGGCATTTTCTCAGTTAAGGAGCCCTCCTCTCAGATGACTTTAGCTTGTGTTAAAGTGACATAAAACTATCCAGCACAGCCCTGTCTTGGTTCTCTTACCTGACATCAAGGAGAAGATCTTCCTGTACTGCCCCAGAGGCAGGCATGCAGTGAGGGGTGGGCGGATGGATGTTCCTGGGGTCTAATAAGTACTTCAGGCCCGCATTGTGAGCCCAACATGTCACACACACTTCCTTATAGTTCAATATGGGCCCTTTGGACACGAGTATCTAGGGATCCACATACTTCATAGGACATTGCTCCGAAGGTGAAGAAAGCCCATGAGCTCCAGAATATTCTGTGGGGGCAACTGTGAACACTGGATGCCACTTAAAAATACCAAGGGAAACATTTGAATAAAACAAATGCTCTCTGCCTGGATTTCTGCTTCGAAAATATTAACCAACACTTGTTTCCTCTCTAGCCTCGGGCACTCCTGCCAGAGGTAAACTGTTCCATGGAAATGTCTGAGCCATTGCTTCATCTATAGGTGTAAAATGACCCATACTGCATGGGCTCCAAGCTTTCACATAGCCCGTCAGTGAAGTAAGAGGAAAGAGACAGACACTAAGACTCACGTGTACACAGTGAAACACAACAGCTTTATTAGCAAATACAGTCCTCCAATCAGTGTGGGAAGAGGGGATCTACAAGGCACTCATGAAGCAGATGAGTTCTAAATGGGCCTTGAAAGACTGGAGGGACAGCAGAGGCTGGGGCTTCGGGAGAGCCTCCAGGCTCTAAAACGGGTGACCAGTGAACAATGTGTGTCACAAGAGGAAAACAATAGGGATCTGGTCAACCCTTAATTCCGGGGATAGGCAGGGGCCAGTGAGGATGTTGGAGCTGGGTGGCAGGGAGCACCCAGGGGTGGCAGGGATAGGGTGGGCTCATTCAGACAGGGGCGGGGCAGGCAGGTGGAGAATTTCTGCACTAGCAGGGGTGAGTCCAGGCTTCAGAATATGGTCAAATGCAGCGAAATCAGTGTGCTCTGGGCTGATGGTTACATCTGAACGAGGGACCCATGGGATTAAAATGGCCACCGCCAGACTACCCAACACACATTCCCCGCCCTTCCAGCTAGTCTGACTCATTGCTGTTTCTTTAATTGTCGGAAATTAGAGGGGAAGGGACGGCTGTGAGTAGGCTGGATGTGTGCTGTCATCCTCTGCCTCAGAAGCTGCTAATCCCTGTGCTTGCTGCTCAATAGCTAGGCAGTGACCCATCCCTGGGCATCGTTCTGCCATACTGCAGGTCTCACTTTACTCTGGAGTGTCAGCAGATAAAACCCCAGCCATGATTTCTACTGTGGCTCATATATAACTGTCACATTAATCTCTCAGATGAGTCCCAAATTGTGTCATGAGCTGACACATTCACTCATTTGCTCTGTGGCCCCCTTGGTTGATTGTAGGAGCCACTAGGCAGCTCTGTAGTTGGCTCATGGATACAGGCGACTCAAGGTCATGACCTCACCCAGGAGCTCAGCAGCACTATTGGGACTTTAGAATTCTTTTTTTTTTTTTTTAAAGGGGGACTTTAGAATTCTAAGTACCCACATCTTCCTTGCAATTTGAATGCATCCCTATTGGGGCTGATTAGCTGCAGTTGGAACTAGCATCATGAATGCATGAGATGGCAAATGTTCCTTCTACTGTCAGGACTGCGGAAGCCCAGCCTTTCTAACATGCGGAAACAGTAGCTGCGTGATGCTACAATTCCGTTTATTGACACAGCTCAGTGGAGAAGGTGCTTTGCCTCCTAAGTGTCTCTGGTGTCATTTCTAGTGTGTTTTTAAATGCATCTCATTTGCCTACTTTCCTCACCATTTCCCTCACACACACACTGCCACCTTAGCCTCAGAGGCATCTTCAGCTGTTACACAGCTTTGCTGGCCACTGTCCTCTCCTAGTAGTGCCCCCATGTTCTCACCCTCTGCTCACAGGTTTCACTAAGGAGAGCTCCCTTTGGGAAGTGCAGATGGGTGTGTTCTTCACACAGGCCTGATAACTGTGAGCATGCAGCTGGAAGACGTGCAGGATACTCAAGGTCATGACCCACCCCAGGAGTTTCACAGTCACTCAACGAGCCAGAATGCCGAGGGAAAGATGGGGATAGCCTCTGTTCCTGGGGGGTGGGGAGAGGCAGGGAAGGTAGTGAGCCTGGCTTCAGGCAACTCCAACCCCGAGGCACCCAGACTCTTGCTGTCCAAGCCTGCCTGCCCTTCATCCTGTTTCCCTGCAGAAGATCGGGCCCAGAGACAAGAGAGCTAGTGGCTAGAACAGAGGCCTTCATTTGAGCCTCCTGACACTTCTGCGTGGATCTGTGACACAGGATGGCATTGCATGATATAATCCTGGTAGCACCAGGGAAAAGGAACCTGAGACTAATAGGTCAGTAAGGTGCAAAGTCATGTGGGCCTCAGTGGTCGTTCAGTGTCGGGAGACCAGACTTTTGACTGATAATCTGATGTCCATTAACCTCTTCATGGTCTCTTCCAGACTGCAGAAGGTAGACTGTGTGAGCTGAGCCAAGTTTTAAGGGCTTCATGTTGTAGGCTTTGGGAATCTACCCAGGGTCGAGTAACTGCACCTCTCAGCCCCCCTTACTTTCAGGTGTTCCTGGAAGAAGCCTCCTTTCCCACAGCAGACAGAATGTAAGGTCTCAGGTGCACACTGCTATTGTATGAATGGTAAACTCTGGGAGGATGTGTGAGCGGCTCAGTCAGTCTCCACACACACGTGCTGATGTCTCCATGTAGTTTAGACAGCCCAGGGAAGACAGAACCCTGCAGGACAGAAGAGATGACTCAGCCCATTTTCTACCCTCTCCAGGAGATGTAAAGTTATGCTTTATACCTAACCATGGAGGTGTAGACGTGAGGCCCCAGAGCATGGAACCTGAGTGGGGAGGATGTGGGCTGGCAGACAAGCCTTCCAGTCACGGACATTCTGCCTGGTCTTGAAGGAGGTCTGGCAGGTTGCCAGATGAGAAGGAGCTAAGTTGCCAGGAAGAGGAAACAAGGCACATATAGTGTGGAAGGTGGCTGAGCAAACCTTGCTCGGAGCAGGGGGCAGTTGGCCCTGGTTGGAAGGAAGCTGGAAACTGGATGGGATTCAGTGTACAGAGGTCTTGATGGTAAAAGATTTTCCGACAGCATGAGCTCATCTGGGCTGGTTTAAAAATAGCTCCTGCACAAGATGGAGACTGCATTCCAGGAGCGGAGGCCAGGCAGCTTGCTCCTTCGCTGCTGCTCTGTTGGCTGCTTCTGCGGGGGGCAGGAGAACAAGGGCACCACAGCAGAGAGGTATCCATCCCATCCACTCAGCTGAGCATGTGCTGTGCCCCATTTAGGAAAGAATAGGGGGGTAAAACACAGGCAGCCTGACAGTGTATCCGTTACTTTTCTGTTGCTGTGATTAGAACACCATGCATCTTATAGAAGAAAGCAACAGTCTCCAGGAAAGACAAAGTCGTGCTCAGAGGGGATGAACTGTCTTTAACTTTGGTCAGGTCTCTGATGTTGGGCGCTTTTGCATTTCATGCACTTTGCTTGAGTATTCTGTCGATTCTTCTCATTTCTGATAGAGACCAATTTAAAATAGTTCCTTATTAGACCCCAGGAACATCCGCCCACCCCTCACTGCCTACCTATTGAGCAGCAAGCACAGGGATTAGCAGCTTCTGAGGCAGAGGATGACAGCACACATCCAGCCTACTCACAGCTGTCCCTTCCCCTCTAATTTCCGACAATTAAAGAAACAGCAATGAGTCAGACTAGCTGGAGGGGCGGGGAATGTGTGTTGGGTAGTCTGGCGGTGGCCATTTTAATCCCATGGGTCCCTCATTCAGATGTAACCATCAGCCCAGAGCACACTGATTTCGCTGCATTTGACCATATTCTGAAGCCTGGACTCACCCCTGCTAGTGCAGAAATTCTCCACCTGCCTGCCCCGCCCCTGTCTGAATGAGCCCACCCTATCCCTGCCACCCCTGGGTGCTCCCTGCCACCCAGCTCCAACATCCTCACTGGCCCCTGCCTATCCCCGGAATTAAGGATTGACCAGTTCCCTATTGTTTTCCTCTTGTGACACACATTGTTCACTGGTCACCCGTTTTAGAGCCTGGAGGCTCTCCCGAAGCCCCAGCCTCTGCTGTCCCTCCAGTCTTTCAAGGCCCATTTAGAACTCATCTGCTTCATGAGTGCCTTGTAGATCCCCTCTTCCCACACTGATTGGAGGACTGTATTTGCTAATAAAGCTGTTGTGTTTCACTGTGTACACGTGAGTCTTAGTGTCTGTCTCTTTCCTCTTACTTCACTGACGGGCTATGTGAAAGCTTGGAGCCCATGCAGTATGGGTCATTTTACACCTATAGATGAAGCAATGGCTCAGACATTTCCATGGAACAGTTTACCTCTGGCAGGAGTGCCCGAGGCTAGAGAGAGAAACAAGTGTTGGTTAATATTTTCGAAGCAGAAATCCAGGCAGAGAGCATTTGTTTTATTCAAATGTTTCCCTTGGTATTTTTAAGTGGCATCCAGTGTTCACAGTTGCCCCCAAAGAATATTCTGGAGCTCATGGGCTTTCTTCACCTTCGGAGCAAGGTCCTATGAAGTATGTGGATCCCTAGATACTCGTGTCCAAAGGGCCCATATTGAACTATAAGGAAGTGTGTGTGACATGTTGGGCTCACAATGCAGGCCTGAAGTACTTTTCAGGACTCTGAGAAGGGACTTATGTATAGAGCATGTGCCAAGTATACTTTGTGACAGAAACTTACTGAGTGAGCATACTCAAAGTCTAGCTTTTTCTCCTAAAGTGCTGTTTGGAAGCATGAATGGTAAGTGTCCTTTTGACTGCAGTGTTTAGGCAGTAGAGTCACAGGAGTGAAGATTCCCAGTAAAAAATCTGTATTAAAGACTTCCCAGGCAGCAGTTTTACCTCACACACACACAAGAAATAAAAATCAAAGGCATCCTGCCTAGCAGAGGAAGCAGAGCAGAGGGAGGGCCTCTCAGGGCTTCCCTTTGTAAAGTGTGTGTTTAGCAGTCACGGCTTGGCAGGTTAAACTAGGCGTTTTATCGTGGTAAGTAATATGTTTGCAATTAGCTCCGTTAGCCACCAGCCACGCAAGGTCTGCGATAACGCTGCTTCCCTGTGCTTTCCAGTTCTTCCCACAGAGGTCCCACTCTGCCAGTGCCGCCTGCCTGACTCCGCACGGCACCATTCTCCACCAGACTCTGGACTTCGACGAGTTCATCGCCCCCCTCCCGCCTCCACCCTATTACCCTCCAGAATACACCTGTACACCCACAGCGGAGGCCCACAGGTCAGTGTTCCTCGACGTGTCCTGTGTCCCCTGGTGTGTGAGAAGCTGCAGACAGGAAGCATCTTTGGGAGGAGGAAGTTGTGATGGCAGAGGAGAGAGAGGTGCAGAGTGGAACAGAAGAAAAACCAGTACAGCAGTATGCACCTCACAGGGATAGGAAGTAAAGAAAGGAGATGGGACCTAGAAATACAGTTCTTTCTTTTATTTTTGTTCTTTGGGGTTTGGGTGGCTGTGATGAGTCAATTGTGTTCCACTTTTATTTTTTTGTTGTTGACAGGGCCTCATTGTACAGCCCAGGGTGGCTTTGAACTCTCCATGTAGCCCCAAATGGCCTCATACTTATGACGCTCCTGTCTCGGTGTCTCAAGTACTGGAATTACAGGCGAGCACCACAAGGCCTGACGGAATAGCAGATTTCTGTCGAGGTCTTTGCAGTGTTACCTAAATGGCACCATAGGCTGGGGCTGGAGTCAGCAGCCTGCTGTGTAGGCCAGGCTCTGTGGTATGCTTACATGTGCAAAGTTGCCCCTGAGTGACAGTCACCACCGAGCGTGGAACATTAATTAGAAATTTCATCAGCTTTGTCATTGATTTAATTATAATAGACAGAGCTTAAGTGTTCAGTGAAATATGAGCATCTTTCAGAAGAAAGACAGAAGTTAAACCTGCTCAGTGAGTCAGGCTCTTATTTTTCAACGGGACAAGTGTTAGACAGTCGATACTTGGAGAGAAATGTCAGACCCTGGCCTGGGCCCTCAGGGGCTGACCATGTTCTGTTTTCTAGGGGCCTCCACCTGGACTTCGCTCCCTCTCCCTTCAGCACTCTGTACGACGTTGCCATCAACAGCCCTGGCATGCTGTACCCTGCTGAGCTGCCCCCACCGTACGAGGCCGTGGTGGGTCAGACTCCCGCCAGCCAGGTGAGACTCGGGCCCTGACAAGACCGGCTTTTATGTATACCCCACTTCCTAGCCTGTCCTCAGAAAGCTCCCAGACAAGTGTTGGCTGTGTCACAGACCCAGCGACTGCCCTGTGATGAAGCCTGGGCATGTCCTGGGCAATGTGTGAGCCTTACAGAAACTGCAGGATGCTGATTCCAGCTGCAGCCTGGGCACATCACTATGTGAACTTGCCCTTGGGATACTCAACCTAATTGCTGCAGCCAGACCCAGCCTAAGTCAGATGTGCCTGTGTTCCATGCTGCCCAGTGTGTCTGGAGAGAACAGAAGGAACCAGGACAGCTTCTAACCTGTGACCCGAGCAGGGGGTGCTGAGCTTGTGGACAAAGGACTCAGGGGACCAAGACCTGTCTTAGCCATGGCTGTAGACATGATCTGATGGAGCTGTAAGAGGCCAGGCGGCCCCAGACCAGGGATGTGCCTCTGCTGCCAGCTACTTGGAAGCTTCTCTGAGCTGTGTGTGCCGGGGGCTCCTATTGCTCCATGGTCCCCAGCCATTAACAGGCATTTCGAGTATGTCTGTAAAGCCTTGGTTCCTTCTTCTGAAAAATGATGAGGGAAAAAAAAAAACACACATTAGTATCAAGCTCATAGGATGAAAGGAAATGGTGCTCTGCAATGTAAGCCTGGGAACATGGTAAATCCTGAATTCAGGAGACGTCTCTAGGCATATTTTGGTAGCATTTTTATCTTGGCCATTATTGTTGTTGTCTTTCTTGAGTGTGAAATCTCTAATCAGGCAGAAAGGTGAGGTCATGGGACCAGGGAGGTCTTAAGAGGAAGCGGTAGGGAATGAGCCAGAGGTGGGGACATGGTAGTCGGGTAGTACAAGTGTCGTGTGTTGAAAGCCTGCCCCAAGCACAAGTCACAGAGTTGGATAATACCACAACATGGAGGCTCTACAGGGCATTCCAGGTATGTCCACACTCTGCTCCCTTAGCCCCTGCTGCCTGACCCCTGGATGACAGCCCTGGCGAAAGGCTTAGACTTTTTGATATCCCCTCAAGCTCTGATCCTGCACCTTGGACATCAAAACGACCGGAAGAAGTGGAGGAGAGCCAGCTTTACTGGTGTTTACCTCAGCCACTGACAGGATATGGATCCCATGAAGAAGCTTTGTTTATGGAGTACTGCTTGGCCACTGTACCGGCTCAGCTTCATAAGCCTCAGAGATAAGCACAGCCATCAGGGTGGGTCACTTTCTGTAGGCTGAGTCAGGGGACAAGGAAAGGCAGCAGGGCACATGCACACTGTGATCCATGGCAAGGAAGCATGGACAGTGCTGTTCAGGCTGTTGGCATCAAAGGGAAAAGAAACATTTAGCCCAGGGATTCTCCCTCAGTATTGGGCCGGCCTGGTGAATCCCTCCTGCCCTGACATAACCAGAGAATCCTTGAGTAATGCCTTTGTGCCCACTCCAATCCTGAAATGCCCTGAGTGGCTTAGTGGCTATAGGTGGCACCTCCAGACCCAGGATCTTGGCCTCTTTTGTGTACATGGTAAAAGTCACGGTGTAGGAACTGCCTGAGAGGAAAGGGTGATTAGAGACTAGGTTAAGGCGAGATCCTGTCATCTCTCAGCTTGGACAGCCATTTGCCTAGACTGTCCAAGCTGAGCAGGAACCTCCGAGTTAGCAACGAGGTTTATCTTTCTGTTTATGATAAAAAAAATAGTGAAGATAATTATTGTGATGACCAGCCTTAGCTCTCAAAGGTTCCTAGCTTGTACTAGGGTATCCAGGGAGGATCTGGGGGCTCAGATTTAGTGATGTGAGGAAGTGTGCCTGATTAGAGATTTCACACTCAACAAAGACAACAACAATAATGGCCAAGATAAAAATGCTACCAAAATATGCCCAGAGACGTCTCCTGAATTCAGTATTTACCATGTTCTCAGGCTTACATTGGATAGCACCATTCCCTTTCATCCTATGAGCTTGATACTAATGTGGTTTCAATGGATTGTAGATCCCAGTGGGTATCCAAGTCCCACAAAACCTTGTCAACCAAATCCCAGTGTTGGGTCCACACCCAGGAGTTCCAAGTCAGTGGTTGGTTGGGGAAGGAGGGAGGGAGCGTGAGGAGTTTGCATTCCTAACAGCTCCCCACGCCTGTGGTTCCTGGGGCTCACTTTGACAACTGGAGCAGATCATTGTGGCAAGGTTTGTAATGCAGAGATGATAACATGATGGATCTTATAGGCAAATGTGGTACCGGGGCCTAGAAGGGTGGGAGGAAATATCACCAAACCCACATGGCAAGACCAAGAAGAGAGTGCATTAGGCCCAGAGCAAGGCCCTCCATGGATGTCAGAGAGCAGGAAGTCAAGAGGTGATGGGGGAAGGCAAATGGGCAGCTCCATTCTGGGAAGCAGGGACCCAGAAGTCATATCTGCAGTAGTTTGTCATTTCCTTGGTGCCTTGGGTGGGAGGCTCTGCCTTTTCCCACTCCTCGGCAAGCCTGCTAAAATTCCAGTTTCCTGCTGGGGAGCTACTTCTTTGCTTCCCTTTGTGAGGTGGTACTCATTTTCATAAGAGAGGGCTGGGTGGATGGATCACGATTCAATGGGCCCTTCCCTATGGACAAGACCAGGCCTGGGGCATTGCCCTGTCAGAGCCTTTGCTTCCCAGCAAGACCCTCTTTCCAGAAACCTCATGCTGGCTTCGCAAGGCCCTTGAGTGCAGATGTGGGCTGTTGCTGCAGACTTCGAGTGTGACATTTAGTACCCCCACCCCACATTGCACACTAGACAGGTATTGATTCATGTTTCATCACCAATTTTCTCTTTCCCCGAAGAGCACAATATATTTCAGGTTAATGTATGGTTCTGGGATCAATATGACACTGTTCTTCCAAGGCGCTGGAAAATTCTCCCTTCCGTGATTTTTCTCAGAGAACTTGGGTACGGAGGGCTAAAGGTCAAAGCTGTGTCATGTTAGTTTACGTTAGCTCAGAAACCTGCCACCCGCAGGGACTGGCACAAACTCAATCTGCTATGGAGCAGGCCAGGTACATGTGTCACATGTCCTGTGGCCCCTCTCCAGGCCACCTGTATAGCAGAGACACAGCTGGTGATTAAGGACGTGCAGCTCGCAGACCAATTTTCTTTGATGCTCAGGTGTCAGGGCACTTTTCAATTCCACAGACATCTCTGGGAGTCTGGAAGTGAGTGAAACCTATTACCATCCACAGAGGGAAGGCTGCGCCCGCCACCTGCCCCCTCCTGCAGGGTGGTCCATCTCCCTTGACCAGACGTCAAGGAGCTGCCCCCTTCACAGCGTGAGCATTTTCCCTGGGTGAGGGGGTGGTTAATTGCTTGCCCCTGCACAACAAAGGGTGTAAGAAATTGCCTATCAGCAGTGGTTAGAGCAGAGCAAACTACACAGAGGGACATGAGTGAAGTGGGGACACACAGGCAGTAAGGGAGTAAGAAATGGCAGCCGGCGGGAAGATTTTTTTTTTCCTGACACACCGTCGGTCTATGTTGTCCAGGCTGGCCGTGAACTCTCAGCCTCAATGGAGCTTTCATCTCCAGTCTCCAGAATAATTGAGATGCCAGGTGTGCCCCTGAGAGGATGTTTTTAGTCCTTTACCTGAGGATGCTCATTCAGACCTCTTCCCTTCCTTGATCAGCACATACTCCCTTCTGGCTTAGGTATGGATGTCATTCCATCCCACAGCTCCAGGCTGTGCTCCACAGCAAGATCACAGAGGTGAATCTCTAGCCATGGCAGCAAAGCTACTGAGAAGTTCTCACTTGACGTTCCTGCCTAGACACAAACTTACATTCCAGGGACCACTGGCGGCCGGGCTTCATAGCCACAGGATATAAAACCATGAGTCTACTGCCTCGTGGAGTTAATAACCCATGTGACGACAGCACAGCTCACCTCCCCTGGGACTTTAGGGAGAGAATCGTACCTGGCCATCTGGGTAGGACTGTAGCATGTGGGAAACAAGAAAGGTGGTCCAGGTGGAGAGTGCAGCATGCAGAGGTGAGGGGGTGGGGCAAAGTCTGCTGTAGTGCTCTAGGTACAGGTTTTCTGACCTTACACGTCTAACTGTGGAAGTGTCTTTGATAAATCCAGTGTCTAGGTTGACCTGACCCGGAAGTACTTGACCGGGTAGCAGTACAGCTAGGAAGGGAAGTCTAGTATGATACTAGAAGTTACAAGAAAGGAGATGGGCAGGCATGGTATCATCAGCTGTGAGTCTTATAAATTATATGTTTAAAGGAAATGACCCCTACATTTTAAAACTGGGGAGTGGAGTATTTCGAAGATGACTTTGAGTATATGAAACCCTCATTGACAGCTGATAATTAGCCCCAAACAGTGGCTTTTCATGAATCTGGTACTAGATGGTTGACCTCATCCAGGAGTGAGAAACACATCACAGAAATGAGGCAGAATTCCTGTGCAGGGTTCCCCACAGAGCCCGTCTGCCTAAATTCCAGTTGATCCTTCAGCTCCAATGGCTGGTCCAAGTAGCATCTCAGAACTAGCAAGTCCCAGGTTCGGGCCCTTCCCTAGTTTGCTTCTCTGCTGCTTTGATAAAGCATCATGACCAGGACAGCCTATAGAAGGACCGCTTTATTTGGCATACAGTTCCAGAGGGACAAGAGTCCATCATGGCAGGGAAACAGCAGGCTGGCAGCTGAAGTAGCAAGCAGAGAGCTCACATGTTGAACTGCAAGCACAAATCAGAGAGAGAGAGAGAGAGAGAGAGAGAGAGAGAGAGAGAGAGAGAGAGAGAGAGGAGGGGGGAGAAAGACAGAGATAGAAACAGAGACAGAGAGAGAGCAACAGAAAGAGCTAAAAGTAGCATAGTGTTTACTCTCCAAAGTCCACACTGCCAGTGACGTACTTCCTCCAGCAAAGCCACACCTCTTAAACTCCCCCAAACAGTGGCACCAACTGGGGACCAAGTGTTCATATGCCCGAGACTATGGCAGACATTTCTCACATGGCTTGGGGTGTCCCAGGGCAAGTTACATAGGAAGCTTGTCTCTCACAGTCCTCACGCTCTTCATTCTGCCAGGATCCCTGTTTATGAACCTTAGTGGCTGAACTCGAATCTCAGTTTAGAGTCCGCGCCACACTTGCCCATCCCCTTGACTGCCTCTGTAGCGCTGCTGAACCGAATGGCCATTTCCCCCACAGCTTTGTGCAGTGAGGTGGCCTCTGCCATCAGATTCAAATTAAACCCCTAACACTCTGCTCAGAAGTGATAGATGCGCTCCCAGGAGCCATCTCTTTTCCAAACCACATTTCCTGGTGCTCGAATACGGGAGCCAGAGGGAAGTGAGTGATACCCTGCAGAATATGAAGCAAATCCAATTTCCTCTTGACCTTGTCCCTTTGTGGATTCTATTTCTCTTGTTTTATTTCTGTTTCTTTATTGCCAAAGCTTTCTTTCTCAGGCAGCGTGTTTCTAAGTTCCCTCTTTCCCTCTCCCTCCCTCCTTCCCTCCCTCTCTTTGTCTCTCTCTCTGTCTCTGTCTCTCTGTCTCTCTCTCTGTGTGAGTGTGAGTGTGTGGGGGGTTAGATATTGGGGAGAGAGTTCTGGAACAACATAGCCCTTTAGGCAGTTTCTTTTTGTTATTTAGTGGAAGATTCTTGGCAGACATTTTCAAAATTGGTTATGGGCACATAGTGAGTAGAGTAGGGGGAAAGGTGTGTGTAGATGCGATGGTGGCATGAATTCTCTCTCCCTCAGTTCCCTCCCCAGCAGTCCTGGAGTGCTTAGGAGGGAGAATTGCTCCAAAGCATATCCGTGGATGGAAGGCAGCATGGAGGCTGCTCTCCTCCCTGGTGTTAGCTTGATTTCCAGCTCCCCTCAGCCCCCCACTTCCCCACCACCCCAACAGGGAGCATCTCACACCCTTCGTGTTGGTACCACAGCTGGAGGCACCTGCCCTGACTCCATTACAGTTTGCAGAGCAGAGATGAGGACTATCAGCTAGCTGGTTGAAGTGGCGGGCGACATGGGAGGCAGGAATGTAATTACCTGGGCTGGAATCAGACCGAGCCACAGGGGCTTGCCTCACCTTCCCCAGTCTCCTCTCGAGCTCATTACTTGGCAGTGTGTCCCCAAAGCAATTCTGAGATAACACAAGAAGTCAGATATTGTTTCCTGAGCTGGCAAAGGGGTAGGTGGCAATGTGGCGGATGGACAGGGTGTGGCGGATGGACAGGGTGTGGCGGATGGACAGGGTGTGGCGGATGGGCAGGGTGTGCCATGTTTCAAGCCTGTGTCAGATGCCTGAAGCACAGTTGGAAGAGTTGTGCCCATTAGGGAGGAAACTGCAGCACACACAGCCCAGGTGAGATGGGACAGGAGGCCATGGGGCTCAGCCTCCTGCGTCCTGTTTCCTGAGGCCTCTCTAGATCAGAGTCACTCCATGTACTGGCCAGTTTTGTGTGTCAACTTGACACAAGCTAGAGTCATCAGAGAAGAAGGAGCCTCATTTAAGGAAATGCCTCCATGAGATCCAGCTGTAAGGCATTTTCTCAATTAGTGATCAATGGGGGAAGGCCCAGCCCAACGTGGGTGGTGCCATCCCCAGGCTGGTGGTCCTGGGTTCTATAAGAAAGCAGGCTGAGCAAGCCATGGAGAACAAGCCAGTAAGCAGCACTCCTCCATGGCCTCTGCATGAGCTCCTGCCTCCAGGTTCCTGCCCTGTTTGAGTTCCTGTCCTGACCTCCTTTATCGATGGACAGTGATGTGGAAGTATAAACCAATTAAACCCTTTCTTCCCTAATTTGCTTTTTGGTCATGGTGTTTCGTCACAGCAATAGAAACCCTAACTAAGACAGTCCAAGAGGAGAGTGGCAGAATCTCCCTAACCTGAGCTTGAAGAGAACTCTCCAAGTCCACTTTCCACCAAGTCAGGGTGATTCTTAATGATATGCCATTGCTGTCACACTGTGGGTTGGCATGCAGACTGGCACCCCACCCAGCGTGCACCTGGACCCTGACCCACAGCTCAGGCAAGAGAGTAGTAGCCTAGGAGCTCCCTCATTCTGTCTGCAAGGGAACAAAACAAGTCCAGGACAGGGCGTTCACTTGGGATGCAGCCGTTTATCCAAGTGCTCATGCCACACCCTAGCCACGATGGAGTGAAGCAAGTCGGGTCACATGACCATTTGTCCCATGGTTTATTCTTCCTGGAACCACAAGGAAAAAGTGAGAGAAGGCATTTGGGGGTTGGGACTGTCCTAAGTCCCACCAGAACAATGGAGGATGGCCTTTTGTCTTAGAGTTACTGTTGCTGTAATGAAACACCGTGACCAAAAGCAAGTTGGGGAGGAAAGGGTTTATTTGGCTTATACTTCCATATCGATATCGCTGTTCATCATCAAAGGAAGTCGGGACAGGAACTCAAGCCGTGCAGGCACCTGATGTAGGAGCTGAGCAGAGGCCATGGAGGGGTGCTGCTTACTGGCTTGCTGCCCTGGCTTGCTCAGTGTGCTTTCTTACAGAACCCAGGACCACCAAGCCCAGGGGTGGCACCACCCACAATGGGCTCGGCCCTCCCTCATCAATCACTAATTAAGAAAATGCCTTACAGGCTTGCCTACAACCCTATCTTATGGAGACATTTTCTCAGTCGAGTTTCCCTCCTCTCAGATGACTCTAGCCTGTGTCAAGTTGACATAAAATTATCCAGCCCACCTGTCTGTAGTGCTCTAGTGGAAGGTGACTAGACTCAGTGAATGCCAGGCCCCTGGAAGGTACTCTGAGTGCAGAAGACCAGAGAAATGGGCTTCAGTCTTATGACTTGAACTCTCGAGTCTTACACATACCCCCACCTCATAAACTTAAGTGAGAAGAGAGGAATGTATGTGTATGTCTCCATTCTTTCTCTCCAGATGAGCCTTAAAGCCAACCTGCACAGTTGTTTCCCAGAGTATTGTCCCAGGATGTCCCCCACATACCCAAACCCACACCTGCTCAAATCCCTTGCATAAAATACAGTGCTGTTTGCCCGGAACCTATACATGTCCTCCTCTGTACTTTAAGCCTAACAGGATGCATCCATGTAAACTCAGCATAGGTGCATGGAGATTCCTATTTCACCCTTTGGAACTTTCTGGGAAGTTTTGCCCCGATAATTTGGAATCTATGTTGATTGAATCAAAGGCATTCGAGGGCTCGGAGGACTGGCTGTGTTACTGGAGACTGCCTGGGTGTTCTGAGCAAGGGTGACGCTTTGTGTTTCTTGCTATAGGTTCCAAGTGTCGATCACCAGGTGGCTGACTCCAGTTCCGGGGATCCAAACACTGCTGCTGACTTCAGCACACCAGGTAACCGGACCTCTCTGTTTGAAGCACTGCTTGTGTGTTTCCCAAGGATGTCTCTCTTCTCCTGTTTCCTTGCCCCGCATTACCCGCCTCCTGCTCCCTCCTCTCTACCTGTAGCGTGGCGCTTCGGCCACAGCATTCTTCCCTAACCTAGGTCCAGTAAGTTGTGTCCCCAGGAGAGCTCACACTTCCTCTGGGATGTTTTGTTGACTCTGCCCTCAGGGTCCTTTCTCCTTCACTTGAGTATGTGAATTTGAAGAAAAAGTACCTTCAGCTTGAGATCCACTCTTTTAGGAACAAAGAGGAATGTTTAGATAGTCCCTGGCTCTCAATGATTTGACTCAGGCTTTTCTTTTTTATTATTATTTTATGGTGGTAGAAAAGTAATGTGCTATTCGGTAGAAACTGCTTTCAGCTCTGGGATTTTATATTTTCAGTAAACGGTATGACTGATCAGCACACTTCTATAAAAGGGACTTTGCATTAGGCAGCTGTGCATAACCGTAGGCTGCTGTGTGTGTTCTAAGCATGTTCACAACAGGTGAGGCTGAGCTGTGATGCTCAGGAGGTTTAGTACATACATGTGTTTCCACTTAGAAAGGTCTCAACCTGATGAGGTTCTAGGATGTGACTTCAGTATTCACTCACGAACATCTGTCCCAGGCTACTGTGACTGTCCTCCTCCCTCAGCAGGAGGCAAGCTGGACTAAGGCTTCCAAGGACAAGGCTGGGCAGAGGATAAACCGCAAGTCATGAACTTGACAGCTCTGAAAGACAAATATGAAAGACCAGATTCCCGAGCACACTGGAACCTCCATGGCACTGATCTGGGGTGCAGGAGGGGTATTAGATGAGCAGATGTACCTCGGCATCAAAGGCAAAGGAGAGGACATGGGTTCAGAGAATTTCTTGGGGACTCCATCTAGACTCATAGGGACAGCTTATTTGGAGAGCAAAGTCATATAACTCATGGCATCCCGTAACTAACCACAATTAATTCTTGCTTCCAACAAAGAGTTGACATCTAAGAGGAGCAGGAAGAAGCCATCGTTTAGAGAGGGCCCCTCTGTGTTGCAAGGAACCCCAAGTCTCTGCAGACATGGGATTCAGAAGTGATCATGTCCCTCCCTAGGCTACTTCAAGGGGCCATCAGAAGTTTCCCTAGAGTCTGGTGGAGTGGTTAGAAGGTGATATCATACCACTTTGCTGCATTCCTGGGTTTTGCCCCACAGCTCCCAACCTTGAGATGCCTACACATTACAAGTTCCTGGAAATCATGGTTGAAAAGGTTCACAAGGTAGCTGGGACCTTCTCTGGCTATTACGTAAGAGTGGGTGGAATTGGACAGAGGAATCTGGGTACTCCTTGCCCAGGACCTGATCAGTGAGCTCTGGAGCTGGCCCTAAGACCAAAGGGTACTTCCAGCACCCAGTCTTCTAGAAATGATGCCAACTACAAGGGACTCCAGATTGTACTAGTTAATACCTTAGAGGTCTGCAGGCCAGCAGACTTATCTGCTTAAAAGATACCTCTGCTGTACCACAATGAGGTTGGGTTAGGTCTCTTTTCTGTTTTTTTTTTTCTTATATGTCCAGTTGCTCCAGCCCATTTTTCCTCTTGCACTTTAATAAAAAAATACATGTTAGAAAAAGGTGAAGATGTACCTCAGTCATAGAGAACTTGCCTGTCATATGTGAGGCCATGGGTTCAACTCCCAATACTGGAAAAAAAATAAACAATTCAGTTGGACATAATTATGTGGATCTGTCTCTAGGCCCTCTATTCTGTCCCCTTAATCTGTGTGCTGCTCTCCCAGTGCCATGCTATCCATGACAGCAGCCATTGAGTGGGCTGAAAAATCTGGAAGAGTATCATTCCCACGTCATTCATTAATGCATGATGGTTCAGTCCTGGGGTCTATGATTTTCCATATGCATTTTGGAATGAGTCATCTCTATCTTCATAAGCCATTGCTGGGATTCTGTAAGAACCACATCAAACCCATAGAACAATGTGGAGAGACTCTGCTCACCTACAACTACACATTCCAGTCCATGGATTCAGTCCCCTTCCCTGGACCACACTCTGGTTTCCTTCAACTTGACTTGATAATGTCTAACCTCTAGATGCTACCGTCCACAGTTCGTTAGGTGCACACTCATCCCTTGATATCTATGGGGGACAGGTTTCAGGACCCTTGTCAGATGCTCAAACCCAAAGATATATGATTTGAGTCCCTTATATAAGATGACAAAATACTTTATGTAACTCATGCATGTCCTCCAGTATACTTTAAAATAAGTCACCTCTAGAGTATGAGTCAATGTTTTGGTTTGGTTTGGTTTGGTTTGGTTTTTAGTTTTTCAAGACAGGTTCTCTCTTGCTTTGTATAGCTAGAGAAGTAGTTGAGAGTCCTACATTTTGCAGGCAACAGGAAGTTGACTGAGACACTGGGCAGTATCCTGAGCACAGGAAACCTTAAAGCCTGCCCCAACAGTGACATACTTCCTCCAACAAGGCCATACCCACTCTAACAAGCCACACTTCAAAATAGTGCCACTCTCTATCAGATAATGGGGGCCAATTACATCCAAACTACCACATTCCAACCCCTGGCCCCCATAAGCTTGTAACAAATATCATAATGCAAAATTCATTTAGTTCAACTTCAAAAGTCCGTATAGTCTATCACAGTCTCAACAATGTTTTAAAGTCCAAAGTTCAAAGTCTCTTCTGAAATTCATGCAATCTCTTAACTGCTATCACCTGTAAAAATCAAAATCAAAAAGCAGATTACATACTTCCAACATATAATGTCACAGTATATACATTACCATTGCAAAATGCAGGAAAGGAAGCATAGTGAGGAAATACTGGACCAAAGCAAGACCAAAAACCAGCTGTGCGAACTCCAAACTCTGCATCTCCATGTCAGATGTCAAAATGCTCCAGATCTCCAACTCCTTTCAGCTCTGTTGAGTGCAGCACACTTGATTCTCTTGAGCTGGTTCCACTCCCTGTTAGCAGCTCTCTTTGGCAGGGATCCAAGAACTCTGGTATCTCTAACTTACTGGGTTCTCCAAGGTAACCCAGGCTTCAGTTTTACAGCTTCATGCAATGGCCTCTCTAGTCTCCATTCAGGAACATCCCTGACACATGCCTGGCCTTGCTGGCTTTCCTTAGGCATGGAGAAAAATTCCATTACCCATTTCTTCTATCCTTAATTCTAAAGCCAGAACCATGTGACTAAAGTTGCCAAGTTCTGCTGCTTGCTGAGGCTGGAACATGGCCCCCTTATTCAATTTCATCTTCACCAACCTTCTCTTTCTGATTTTCACTGCCTAAGCTTGGCTATCCTGAAACTGGATCTGTAGATCAGGCTGTCCTCAAACTCAGTGATCTACAACCTCTGCCTTCCGAGTGCTGGGATTAAAGGTGTGCACCACCACACCCAACTATAAAATTTTCTTTGATTCCTTTTCACAAGTTGGAAATCTAGCTAGGTGGAATCTTGCCCTGAGGTCAATACTCCCTTTATTCCATTTCTTAACCTGTTTATCTCCTTAAACACAGAACTCACTCCAGTCCACTTTCTGGTGCTCTTTTTCTCCAGAATTATTATTCCTTGTTCAGCTTGCTCCTTTTCATTATATATCTTCATTAGAGTTAACACTAGTAACCACAAAACAGAGTCTATGCTAGGATGTTTTGAGATTTCCTCTGCCAATGGAATTAGTCCCAAACCCTTCATTTTAGCCTCAGGCAGACTCTTTGGACAAGGGCAAAAAGAAGTCATTTTTTTTTTTCACCAAAATTTAACAAGACCAGTCTTTAGGCCACAGACTAACATTCTTCTCCTCTGAAACCTCTTGATCCCCACAGCTCATCAGATCACATTCAGCACTGTCGTCCATGTTCCTACTAGTTTGGCCTATTAAGTGGTGCTTAAAGCATTCCACTGCTTTCCTAACCCAAACTCTCAAAGTCCATATTACTCCATAGAAAAACATGGTCAGGCCTATCACAGCAACACCCTAGTCCCTGGTACCAACTTCTATCTTCGTTAGGGTTTCTATTGCTGTGACGAGACACCATCACTATGGAAACTCTTATAAAGGAAAACATTTCATTGAAGTGGTAGCTTACAGTTAAGAGATTCAGTCCTTTATCATCATGGCAGGGAACATGGCAGCATGAAGGTAGATGTGGTACTGGAGGAGTAGCTGAGAGTCCTACATCTTGCAACAGGAAGTAGACTGAGACACTGGGCAGTATCCTGAGCACAGGAAACCTCAAAGCCCACCCCCACAGTGACACACTTCCTCCAACAAGGCCAAACCCACTCCAACAAAGCCACACCTCCTAATAGCACCACTCCCTATGAGATTATGGGGGCCATTTACATTCAAACCACCACATTTAGCATAGACACAAAAGTTTGCAAAAGCACAGTTGGTTGAATGGATGGATGCAGAACTCATGCACACAGAGGGTCAACTGCACGCCTTGGGATTTCATTCTCTTTGCTCAGGAACAGTATTGCATTTGGGATTTTCAGGTCCCCTTGGTCATTGTTACTGAGTGTGATGGACCATGCCATAGAGATGTGATTCACTTTTACGTTGATCTTGTCCCTTGTTACCATGCTGAACTTGCTTTTTAGTGTTACCATTCTTCATAGATTCTAGTTGCTTTTAAACTATCATGAATAATAATGTAGGTTTGGACATGGGCAAGACCACAGGGGAGCTACAACCCAGAATTTTGACTGGCATCTCATAAACCATCCTGTCATTTTAGGGTTCTTTATCTAGAAGCCATGTTTATATTGTTAGTTGGAGTAATCTCCAATTCTGGAAGTGCCCTGGGGTCTAACATAAGGAAAGCAACTTTAAAAGTGAAGGTGTTTTCACTCTTCGTCATAGTGAAAACCTGGGGGAACAGTGAAGTCCATTAATGAGAGCCATAAGAAACATGTGTCGCATGCTAGATCTACATTTCTACATTAATTAGGAAAACTAATTTTTTTTTATGAAAAATTGCAAGTCCATTAGGACCGTAACTGTCATGAAAACAGGCATGCAGCATTACCCCAGTGACAGTGAGAAAAAACAGTCACCAGTCTTGGGCTGGGAGCTTTTTCAGTAGCTTCTGTAATTTTGTGTTTCCAGTAATTACATATATATAATTCAGAGCGAAGTCATCCTTGCCTATCTGTGACTGGGTTGTGTTAGCACTGGCAGTAAGAACATCGGATCAAGAAGGGTTAGGAGGCATAAATCGAAGCTGTTTAAACTATGGTTTGGGATGTTGGGCTAGAGAGACGGCTCAGCAGTTAAGGACACATACTGCTCATGCAGAGGACCCATGTTCAGTTCCAGCAACCACATCGGACAGCACATAAGCACCACTCCAGCTCTAGGGGGATCCCATGCCTCTGGCCTCTGTGGGTACCTGTCCTCAAATGTAGAGTCCTCTCCGCTGCAGACTTAAATACTTTCCAAAAATGTGAAATAAATACATACTTAAATCTTTTCCAAAGGGTTAAATAGATGTATACATATGAGCAGTACTAGTATTTGATGCTAGTGTGTGCATATGTATGTATGTATGTATGTATGCATGTACATATATAGGGTATGTATGTATGTATGTATGTATGTATATGTGTATTTATTTGGGAGCAGTACTGGTATTTGATGCAGGGCCTTGCACATTCTAGGCAAGCATTCTACAATGATCTATACCCTTAGTGCTCTCTTTACTTCTTATTTTAAGGCAAGTTTTCACTAAGTTGCCTAGGATGAGCTGGAAAAATATTCTGTATGTAGTCCAGACAGGCCTTGAACACTGGTCTTTCTTCCTCAAGCCTCTTGTGTAGCAGGGATGACAGGCCTGCTCCACACAGCTCAGCTTGTCTGAGATGATCTCAGCACACCACTGTGTAGGCCTGCTCCACACAGCTCAGCTTGTCTGAGATGATCTCAGCACACCACTGTGTAGGCCTGCTCCACACAGCTCAGTTTACCTGAGATGATCTCGGCACACCACTGTGTAGGCCTGCTCCACACAGCTCAGCTTACCTGAGATGATCTCGGCACACCGCTGTGTAGGCCTGCTCCACACAGCTCAGCTTGTCTGAGATGATCTCGGCACACCGCTGTGTAGGCCTGCTCCACACAGCTCAGCTTGTCTGAGATGATCTCGGCACACCGCTGTGTAGGCCTGCTCCACACAGCTCAGCTTGTCTGAGATGATCTCGGCACACCACTGTGTAGGCCTGCTCCACACAGCTCAGCTTACCTGAGATGATATTGGTACACCACTGTGTAGGCCTGCTCCACACAGCTCAGCTTGTCTGAGATGATCTCGGCACACCACTGAGTAGTTCCCTAGGGAGTAACTAGCAGAGGTTGGCTGGGGTTAACAAATGCCGTTCCTGTCTTTGAAGTTCTCTGGTATAGTCAATTATTGCTTCTTTTTTACACAACCTCTTCATCTCTGAGCAGTTGTCAAATTATGTCCAGTAATAAACTCCTGGGAGCAATTGCTGAGTCCAAGGGAGCCTGTGTTGTAAGTGTTAATAGAGCGGCCAAATTGCATTATGGAAAAGTTACACAAGCAAGTGAGAGGCAGGGCGCCGTCACTCCTGCCGGCTTCTCTCCCCCTCCAAGGGAACAACCGCTCCCAGCCTTGGGTTTGAGCAACTTTTTTACAGGTCTGTTGTCCATGTGTGTGTCTGGATTTGACTCACTTCTTTCATTTGAAGTGTTTTTTTTTTTTTTTAGAAGATATTTTTGGAGTAGATTCATAAGAAAAGTGCTTATTAAATCAAGTCACGAGAAAATGTATGAGGCCTTGCAAGACCTTCCTAGGACTGGTCCCTGCTTTGCTTCTGCTTTGGCGGCAGCACCATGTTCTTTATGCAAGCATACAACTTAAAAAAAAATGTATTGATTCTCATACAGTACATCCCAACTGCAACTTCCCCTCCCTTTACTCCTCCTACCCACCCCCATATCTACCTCCCCTCCCCTGCCTCCTCCCAGAAAAGAGCAGGCCTCTCAGGGACATCAACCTAATAAGGCACAAAAGGTACAGTAAGACTAGCCACAAACCCTCACATCAAGACTGGGTGACTCAACCCAGCAGGAGGAAAAGGGTCCCAAAGCAGGCAAGAGTGAGAGACACCTCTCACTCGCACTGCCAGGAGGCCCCTCAGAACACCAAGACAATAACCATAACGTATAAGCAGAGTACCTAGTGCAGACCCATCCGGGCGCCGCAATTTCCATTCCGGTCTCTGTGAGCCCCCAGGAACCCTGCTTAGTTGATTCCCTGGGTCACAGCACACAACTCTTTATTGTCAGGTTTCTTTCTCCCCTTTACAGTTTCTATCCTGCCCGTGAAGTCTCTGCTCCAAGCTGCAGATGTACTGTTACAGGTTTTCTTCTGCTCATTTTACACCCTCCAGAAAGAAGGGTTCATCTCCCTAGAGATTGGAGTGTTTGTTTGTATACAATGTATGTGGTAGCATTTATGTTTTCCAAATGGGCCATTCATTGTCACCCACTGTTTATGGAGGGGTAGCAAGAATGCTTTAGAATCTTCCTTGGGCTGCTTCAGGAGTAGGCAGTGAGTACTGAGTGGTAGGTGGTCTGGGGCAAGCTCATGGGCACAGGGGAGCATGGGGCGCTGACCGGGCCCTGTGGAAAGAGAAGGAAGGAGCAAAGCTTGAAGCTTCCCACCACTGATGGAAATCAGGCTGCTGTGATGGAACAAGTGTACCTCGAGCAGGTTATCACCTTGCAGTGTCTGCCCCTGGATGGAGCCGGTAGGCTGTTGGTAATTCCAGTAGAGTGAAGGAAGAGTCTACCCATCGGGGCTTAATGTTCATGTGTTAAACAGTGTCTTGTGCAATCCCTAGGCTTCTGGCCTGAGTGGTTAAGAAGCTCCGACATGGCCAGCCTCACTGGTCCACCGTGGTGGTGCTCACAATTTCGTGCTTATCCAAGTCCAGCTGAGGTTTGAGTGGCCAGGCTACACCTGATCCTGCCCCCACTTCAATGTGTGCCGAATCAGAGCCCATCCCTCAGCTACACCCTCAACCCTGGGTTCATTTCTGATTGTTCCCAGGTGAGGTTGATGCTGCTGCCCAGGGCCTACTCTGGCAGCCAAGGCAAGCATCATGTGGGCTATGTCTGTCCTACATATCTCATCTAGGGGCTGCAGGCCAGGTATGGGGTTGCACTTCCTGCCTGTCCTGGTGTCCTTCAGAGTCTGTGTTCTTTCTTTTTTTTTTTTGGTTTTTCGAGACAGGGTTTCTCTGTGTAGCTTTGCGCCTTTCCTGGAACTCGCTTTGGAGACCAGGCTGGCCTCGAACTCACAGAGATCCGCCTGGCTCTGCCTCCCGAGTGCTGGGATTAAAGGCGTGTGCCACCACCGCCCGGCCCGTGTTCTTTCTTGTATGAGTCCTGATCTACAAGCAGCAGCTTGGTGATCAAAGCAGCTGAGTGTTGACTTTAGCCTCTCTGGGAGTGGGAGGGGCCTGAGCTCCCCCACCCTCCCCCTGGCGTAATTCCTGGGAGGCTGTCTGCTTTCCCCCAGGCTTTTTATCCATGCAGCAGTGCTTGGTGACCTGTCTCAGCCTTGGCCTGCTTCTAACGGTGGAGTTCATGTAGGTTGGGTTTGGAGGGCAGACGGCTGGCTGTTTCTGCATTCGGGTGCCTTTGCAGCCACTCACCCTAATACCGTGCCCATTCTCTTGCAGTGCCTGCCAGTAGCACGAGTCTCCCAACATCAGAGGGTGCCACCTCACTGGGTCCGAGCCACCCATCCCCTGATGGCACCTTAGACACTCCACCACCCCTTCTGTCTACTCCAGTTCCTCACCATGTGTCTCCAGAAGCAACAAGCTTGAACACACAGGCACAACCGAGCCCAGGGCGTGTGGCCCGCTCGGCCAGCGACCCCACCTCCTGCACATCCAGTGAAGCAGGTATGGCTTGTATTCTCAGGGTGGACCCAACTTGTAAAGCAGGAAACCTCTGATAATTGAGGCCCAGCCTTGGATCCTGGGAAGGGTCATCCACACATTTGAGGGCCCTGAGCTGGGGTGGAGGGGTGGTAGTCTTAGGCCCTTGCTGTATTGCTAGGGAGGCATCCTTCTGGCAAGGGAGGAAGGATTCAAGAGTTGAGGGTAATGAGATTCCCTTTAGGTGGCCAGCACCTCGCCTGCATGAGCATGACGCTGAACTACATGCATGCTCTGAGGTCCAGGTCAGAGTAGGTGGCCGCAGGTAAAGACTGTGTGTAGGTGGTGTGTCCTCTAGCCTGAGTGTGTTCAGGGAGGGTCTTAGCTAGGGTTTCTATGGCTGTGAAGAGACACCATGACCACAGCAACACTTATAAAGGAAACAATTAATTGGAGCCAGCTTACAGTTTCAGAGGTTTGGTCCATTATCATCATGGTGGAAAGTATGGCAGTGGGCAGGCAGACATGGTGCTGGAGAAGGAGTTCTACAGCTGGATCCACAGGCAGTAAGGAGACTGTACCACACTGGGCATAGTTTGAGCACATAAGACCTCAAAGCCCACCCCCACAGTAACGCACTTCCCCCAACAAGGCCACACCTACAGGACCTCTGTGGCCAGCTGCCCAGGGATGCATATGCCATACCAGCTTCCTTGGGAGTCTTGCTTGTGTGCCTGAAGCTGGAGAATGGACACCTGAACCTTGATGTTATAGGGGAATAATTTCTGCCAGTAAGGACTGGCTGGTGGTCTTTGACTCTGCAGCACCGTGGGAACTTTTGTCTGATTGGATTTGAAAGAACTCTACAGAGGGCGGGTGTAGGGGTACCCACACCAGCCTCACTTCAGTGGCCTTGTGTGGCTGAACACCAAGCAGCCTAGAGTCTGGCCATGCCAAGGGAGAGCAGTCTTTGGAAGGAACCAAAAGAGTGACAGAAGCCAGCTACCTGGGAGCACCTTCCTGGTAGAAACATCAGATTTTGCACCTGTAGATTTGGGGTGCCACATTCCCCCACCCCTTGCACCTCCCATGGAGAAAGTTCAATCCAAACCTGGAATGCTGTCTTTGCTCCTTTACTTGACACCATACGGCTTCCCTTCCTTCCACCCCCAAGGGCAGCATGTGGGCTTCTGTGTCCACTTGCCCTCATGGAGCTTTGAGAGAGGCTCACATATGGTTGGAGGGGATCGGGTCCCTTCTCTGGCCTTCTGATAGCTTTCTTTGGCCTGTCCCTCTCGGTGGAATTCATGGTCTATGACAAACAGCCACAAGGATGGGGCAAGGGAGAGGTGGCTGCCTTTCCTACCCAAGGTCCACACAGCAGCCCGCTGCCTCAGCCTCCTCTTGGCCAGAGGAGACTGCCATTGCCCCACATGTGGAAGGCATGTGCCTTCTGCGTCCCTGGAGAGCCTCAGGATTGGAGGCTGTCCCCAGGCACCTGCTGGGCTCCTGTGGGACCCAGACCTGGAGAACTACAAAAGGCTTCCTTTTAGCTACACATCTGCCTAGCCCTAGGCAGCTGGTGAATTTTACCAGACCCCCGCCCCCCCCCCCCCCGCCGCCCCTTCCTGTGGGGACTGAATGTTCTTCTGGTTGAGGTACAGCCAGGAGCCTGGGATAGGACTGTCCTGGGCTGCTCTGGAGAGAAGTGAGGCACTCCTCAAACACTTTGACATCCACCTACCGTAGCGGGGAGGGTCATGACTAGTGGTCCTTTGCTGCCTCTGCATTCAGCTGCTCTAGCTCTCGACCTAGAATGTGAGTTCCTGACTCAAGGTCATTATATCAGAGCCTGTAACTCACAGCATACATATGCTTAACTTATGTACTTACATTTCATTTTGTTTTGAGACAGCATCTCATGAAGTAGCCCAGACTGACCTCAAACTCCTGTCTCAGTCCCAAAGTGCGAAGACTGGGGCCATTGCCCCCTGGCTTTGCCAGTTCTGCTAAGGGGGTCATTGGCCCTGCCTAAGAGGTTTATGCATCATCTTGTATTTAATTACTAAGCTTGCCTGCTACTATCCCCAGGACCCTAGAACAGACCACCCAGAATGTGTCTATTTTGGGTGACATGTTAAGCAAGCTGATTCTCAATATGATCCTTGGACGGTGGACCACATCTCCCGACCCAAAGATGCCCAGTTCTTGGAGGTCCCATTTACGCAGTGTTTGTCCTAATTCTGAGGTAGAGTGATATTTGTGACATCTGATGGAAGCCAGAGTCATTCCTCCAGGCCCAGCCTAGAGGACACTGGGGGAAGACCCTGGGGAGAGGCTGCTGCCTACACATGACATGGGGGAGGAAATTCACTGCCTTTCTGCCAGCTCTAGTCTTAAATCAGACTGTCTCTAGATGTTCCTACTCTGCCCCCAACAAGTCATCAGACCACAGAGGACAGAGGCCACGGAGCTGGAGGAGGCTGAGGAGAGCTCAGGAACCCCCCACAAGCCCTTCTCTTGGGCCCACCCCTCACTTCACCCCTCACCTCAATCCTGAGAGGTTAACACCAACTTCACCCCAGGCTGACAGGAAATAAAGTGATCCAGGAAGCTGGGTCACACTGGGGTGCCTTCTCTGAAATAAAACTGGCAGCACGCTTTTGTTCCTTTTTTTCTCCCCTAGAACTTTGGTTTGGTTTGGTTCACGGTTGTTTTCAAATTTCCTCTTTCACTTCGATTTTTAGTCTCGACATTGCGCCCAGCCATGGCTGCCTGTCAGCACCAGCTCTCATCTGCTGGCAACCCAGACACCTGGAAAACGGACCAAGGGACCAAGCCAGAGACCGTACAGACCGTCTCCAAAGAGCGGCCGCACTCCTTAGTGGAGAGCAAGGTCTACACAGACACCAGGGTTTTGGTGGCTAAGTTTTTGGAACACTCACACTGCACCCTCCCCTCGGAGGTGCGACACGTGGTGGGCACCATCCGCTCAGCAGTCCCCTCGGAGGAGCCCAGGGTGGAAGAGGCCATCTTTGGTGCTGGCGTCCTGGACCAGCTATGAAGCAGCTATAGACCTGGATGTGGACACTGATGGGCCCAGTGCCTGCAAGATCCAGTCCTGCATGACACCACTGTGCTTGATAGAGAGAGGCCTTTGGCCTGCTGGGCAGAGAACAAGCAGAAATACCCCGGCGAGGCTCTCTGGTGGCCCGGGCAGGGAACTGTTACTCATTCTCCCATCAGTTGTCTTCCTGGGGACTGTTTGTCCCCTGTCCCACTAACTCAGAGATATTTCTCTCCTGCCCTTAGCAAGCTCTGGTTGCTTCAGGGGTATAGCACCTTGAACTGAAGAATGTGACAGGAATACCTATCCAGGGACAGGTGACACTTGTGGAACGTAAGGACATTGCATCTGTTCCAAGACAACCTTTAACACAACTGGGCCCAGCTTAGATCAGTGTTACTTGAGTGGAGGGTGGCGGCGGCAGCAGCAGCGGAGCCATTTGCCATGTGGCCGGTGTCACTCTGCAATGAAACCTTTATAAAATCCAGACCTATTATTTCCTTTCAAAGGAAATAGGCAATGTTAGCACAGCCTGGGCCCGCCCTTTTGCCCACCGGGCTATCATGCATATGAAACTACAATGAAAACTCTTCCTAGGCACCCTTAGAAAACAAGTAGGTGTCATAAAGGTTTGAAATGCCTGCCTCCTTGTATCCTGGGGCCCCCCACTAGGCCTCTGTCTGTGGGCTGCTAAACCCACCTCCTTTCCTGGTCTCCTCCCCATGGCCTCCCATCCTTTTAACCACAGCAAATAATTATTTCTTAACAATATGCTCCTCTCCCCATCCCCTGGAGGGCTTTCCCTTGGATGTGATGTCACCCAATTGGGCTGGGAAGGCCAGAGTCTGAGCTAAGAAGCCCTTGTCTCTGTTATGTGTGCATCTTTGGCTAAGGCATGCCTTTCATGACCCAGAGTTGTCCCTCCTCGACTCAGGTGGCGGCAGGCACACCTGTGTTGAAGGATACAGATGGTCAGCCACTTATTTCTGGGAGAATGCCAGTAGCGAATGTGCCGAAGCAAAGCAAGACCTGCGTGGGCACAACCAGGGTGGCTTTGGGCAAAATGGCCACCCCAGGCTTTCTTGGCTGTTCAGACGTCATTTTCTGGCAAGATCAACAGCAACCACTTCTCAGCAACGGGGCCGGAGCAACCTGTCTGCAAGAACTTCCTGCAAAAAGTGGAAACGCCCATATCTGGTTCATCCAGAGCAGCAGCTACAAGCACGTGAGATCACTGTACCCCAACGAGCCTATGGGCCTCAGTATCAGTGGCACAGAAGCCCTGAGTCTATGGGAAGTGCCCGGGTGGACTGGAGTGTGACCACTATTGTTCAGTGTCCAGCTGGCAGGCTTATGCAGCTCTTTCCTCTATTCTGCCTGCCATGGCCTGTCCTTCGGCCTCTACTCCCCTGTTCCAGCCCCCCAATTCCCTGTAGCCAATATGCTGAGGCCCTTCATGTGTTTGGAAGCTGTGGGGCTTCAGCCCACATGGCTTGGGAAACACCCAGTGGTGGTGGTCAGCTATCCATGCTCTGGTGACTTTACCGTTGCCATAGCTGTTGCCTTCCTGAGGTTAGGGAGCTGAAAAATATAAATCAGGCATTTGATGGCAACCTTGCCTTTTCCACAGGAGACGTAATAGAGATGAGTTTTTGAGCACTTTATTCAGACTATAAAATCCTCTAATTTTTCTCAAGTGAGGACTTTGTCAAATCTCTTCCAGGTAGAATGGCCTCCCCTGAGCCTATCAGCTTGAAAAACCTCCATAGCCTGGGCTTGGGTGTGTGACGTTTTCATCGCCTCAGAGATGAAGCGAGGCAGCTGCAGGTGTCTCGTGATTGGAGGACCCATGCAGCAGTGTAAACACCTGTGGACTTCAGAACAAGCTGAGATCCAAGAGAGGCCAGGACCCGCCCCATCCCAACTGACCCAAGCTCTAGGGTATTTTCATAGTGTAGCCAGGGTGAACAGTTTCTGGACACAGTGCGGGACTCTGTGGCCTTCATGCTGCCTTTTTTGCAGCAGGCCCTCGTCTGTCACGTGGCACTCTTGCCTCAACCTGCACCTCCCCCAGCTGCAGGCTACCACCACCACCTGGAAGCCCTGAGTCCCAGACAGTCTCAAGAAAGGGGTATGTATAAACCATCCTGGCTAGGTTATGAGATGGCTTTATCTTAAGGATAAAGAAACCACAGGACTTCATGCTCCTGGGTGGATGAGAACTCCTGGCTCCCAGAGCAAGGCTGTTAGATGACAGATCAATCCCCATTCACCTTCACAGGGCCCCAGATGGCCCACATGAGCACTAGAAATGCCCAGGGTCCAGGTTTCCAGGAAGTCAGAGGTATTGGATATAGCCGCTAGATGGCATTCTTGCAATTTGACTTGTCTCTTCTGGGTCCCTCGGCTCTGCCTCAGTGGTGACCTAGTACTGGGAACCCCAGGCAATATGTGGGTTCCCTGAAGCCAAAACCGCCATCCTCCACATTGCTTGCACATCCTTCCACCTTGGAAGCTTTGCCCGTGCTTTTTTTTTTTTTTTTCCCTGATATCTGAACTGGGCTCACCAGTGATCATTTGGGAGGGGATGCTCTCACTCCAGGCTGACCAGGTCTCGGCCACCCCCCCAAAAAAAGGCCAGCATCTTCTAGGACATCCTTCTCATGTCTGCCTGGAGGCAGGAAGATGCTGATGCGAACCCACTGTGGGTACCAACTCTACTTTGGGGAAGGCAAGGGGCAGGAGTCTCCATCACAAGGACAAAGGTCTCCTTCTCAGGGAGGCCATAACCAAATGAAATGCTTGCAGTCAACCCTGGAATGGAAAGCTCACTTCGGATATTCTTTCCCCCTTCTGCTCTAGCAGCTCACAGATGCTGCTGAAGCAGAATTTATAGGAAATTGTTTTCAGGCCACCAGAGAGTTGTTTGTACAACTTGAAAGGTTGTATTTATTTAATGTACCTCAAGGTGTTTTAATAATGATCAGTGTTTTAATAAAAAGTATTTCTGGTCGCTGAGGTCTAACTGGGACGGAGAGGGTCCTGGAGGGACTGGATTTGGGGGAGCAAGAGGCCACCATGGCTGCCCACCAAAAACTCAGTGCCAGGGGCTGAGGTGAAAAGGCAGTCCCCTATACCTACAGTCCAAACCACAGCTGCCCCTCTGTGGACTTGACATTCAAGGGTACCTGAATTCCAAAGTCTCCCATTTAAGGTCCTGAACTATGAGTACAGGGGCTGGGAGATGGCTTGGTGGGTAAGGAGCTCATTGGGCAATCGTGAGGCCCTGAATTTGGATTCTTAGATGGAAGGGAGGTGCATACTGTAGCCCCAGTGCTGGGATGTGCAGACAGGCAGATCCAGGAGTCCGCCTGCCGTCCAGCCAAGCAATCTCCAGGCTCTGTAACAGACTCTCAAAAGATAAGGTGTGACAGTGGACGATACTCCGCATGTGCACAGACAGTCACGTGCCTGCACACAGGTGAAAACACATGCACACACCACACCCACCATGCCCTCATATCATCTCTAACTGCATCTTCTGTCTGGAGCTGGACACATGCTTGTCCAGGACGCATGGGGGCATTCCACTGCGAGGGCAGCAGGTACCAGCTCCTCTGTTCTCTAGCTTTCACCCCAGGGACTGTTCTTTTCATTCTGCAAGAAGGCATGCCATCTAGATAGCAGTCTATGAATCTTGGCACAGGGACACATTGTCCTCAGTTCTTCTGTCTTTGGGGAGTGAGGAGACAGACCCAGAGACCTTTGTGCTGCATTTCTGATGACGTTTCCCACTGCAGTGTTTGGAGCCAGAGTGCCCGGGGAAAGGCTGTTCCTCACCTGCCTCTGACCGCCAGAAGTGAAGGGAGCACATGGCTCAGGCCCCTCAGGTGGTTCCCGCAGAACCATGAGCAATGACAGCACCTGACCAACGGCTCACGACAGCAGGGCATGCCCTGCTATGGCAGGTCAGACAGGAGAATCTGGCTCGCCAAGGTCTCCCACCCCAACCTCCTGAGGAAAAGCCCCAAGTTCACCCCATTCCCCACTCACGTCAGGTAGCAGCAGGCCTGTGGCCACTGACCAAGGTGCAGAAGGGCACAGGTGTTAATATTACACAGGTCGGGAGAAATGTCAGAGTGTGGGCCAACTTCCTTTCACATCCCCGCGTACGCGCCCTTCTCCTGAGGTAACAGGTCTGGAGCACCCTGTCTCCACCGCCCCCTTATTTAGTCCTCAACAGTCCACAGCCATGTCTCGTCCATGCAGCAGGTGACTAGGGACCCTGAAACTGACCTGGTGCCCTGACACCATCAGGGACACCTAGTGATGTTAGCCGCTGCCCTCTACTTCCCGTGTGAGAGCTGCTAAGCTTTCCAGACCGGAGCGGGGTGACGCTACCACAAGGCAGACTCACAGAGCCACTGTCCAAACTGTGGAGATGAGAGGCCCCCGGGGCCTGCTCAGCTGACAAACGAGGTACACAAGAGTGCTTTTCTGTCATGACTTCAGGTTTATTAGCGATATGCAGGAAGTCTTCCTAGGGTTAGCTGCATGCAACACACAGGTCACTCCTCGAGTACAGTAATCCTAAAGCTTTAGTTACTGTGTGATAAGGCTTCTTAAGTCACAGTGTATTCTTCAAGGCCTGAGCCAAAAAAAAAAAAAAGAGACTGCCAGACAAAATGATGTCAGTTTACATTGATCGCTAATGCGCCGAGCCGGCCACTGGGCTCCTTGCTCCACACACACTAACACTGCTCTGCACGGGATGGCCAAGCACCTCACTTGACAAGTAATTTGCACTCTCACTGGTCCCTTCAGGAAGGGTAGAGGTGGGGTTTTCTGGTGTGGGCTTGCTTTGTCGGGGACAGTGTGTGTGTGGCTACGTGTGCGTAGATTTTTTTTTTTTAAAAAAACAGGGACGTCTCCCATGCTTCTGCCTTTGTTCCTGGCAGGATGTTGCCCCCTAAAATAGGGAGCCCTGTGGTGGAGAAGTCAAAGTGAGGATGCCCAGGGAAATCCACAGGGTCTCAGGGGACTCAGGACAGGCGAGGACAGGAGAAGCAGCTGTGGTCACAGGGCGTCGGAAAACCCAGACGTCTGAAGAATGGCTTGCCAAGGTCAAAGTCCAAACAGTCATATTCGCTAAATAAATATGGAGTTGTGACATCGTGACCATCGTTTTTTTTTTATTTAACTCGGGAGTATCCCCTCGCTGCGTAAATACTTACAATCAATCACAGGTTCCCACACTCGGCACAAGTCTCATCCTGGGAGCCAGGTTGTCCCTGCTCCTGTGTAGATGGAGGCCAACGCCAGCAAGCAAGCCCTTTTAGGACCCCGCTGGACCCCAGGAGTCCCAGCCCAAGGGCAGAGATGGCTGCAGCTGTATCGCAGAGGGTTCCCTTCACAGCCGCGCACGCGGGGCAGGCACCACATTCACATTCCATAGCCTCAGGGAGGAAAAACACAGCACACCACACAGAACTACCTGTGAGCACCCTTCATCAGCCGCAATGAGAATGTGGCAGAGGATTGGTGAGTTTTACAAAGGACTGTCCTTCGACTCTCGCTTGGTAAAGACATACCTTTTTTTTTTTTTCCTTTTTCTTTTTGTGGCAAAACTCCAAAACAAAACTAAAAAAACCAAACAAGAAAACTAGGTGACGAGGACACACCCTCCAGGGGAGCCAGAGTTCTTGGTTGGGCTGTGGGGTCAGGGGTCAGGGCTTTGTCCTGGCTTCTGGCTCCTCTGGGCCCAGGTGGGTCTGCCTGGTGTCCCTGCTCCATGGCGAGGCTGGGTGTACCTAGATGTACAGAGGGGTCTCCTGGCCTGTGAGGAGTCTGAACATGGCCGCAGGCATGGTCTTCATGTGAATCTGTAAACAGAGAAGGAAGGCTGAGCTGCCCGCCACTTCTCAAGTGAAAATGAACAGCAGAGGCCCAGTCCCAGAGAGGCTCTCGGAGGGACCGGGCTGAGGTAGGTGGGTCCCTTCCTCTCCAGGGTGTCATCCACTGGGCAGCACTCTTTTCCTCCCAAGTCGACACCAGAAGAATGAAACATTAGGGCGACTACTGTCTGCCCACTGGAGGCAGGCACCCCACCCCAGAGCTGCTAGGAGCATGCTGTGCTTCTGTGACTGACACTGGATGACATGAGTTCTGGGGCTAGGAAAAGGCCAAAAGGGAGGGCAAGCTGTTCCACGACTCCATCCTGTGAGGATCAAGTAACAGATGGCTCTTAACAGCCCACTTGCCCTTGCTGGATCTCCATAGGCTAACCATGGGTTTGCTTCCGGGGCGGTGGGATGGAGGAAGACACTGAGCCCCTGAACGCAGAGAGCAGGCGAGCTTCATTTTCTCATTTTCCTCTCAACAGGGCCACACTCCCGGGCTTGGGTTATACTGTGCTCAGGCAGAGCCTGCCAGGGTCTCAGCTGCCTCCAGTCCGTTCTGCCCCAGGCAAGCAAGCCCTGGCTCTACTCTGCCCGGCTCATACAGGTGAATATCTGCAGATGGTTGCTGCGTTCATGTTTAAGCTCCTCCGCAGCCCAGGACAGCCTTTTCCTACCCCACCCACAATGAATGTGGGCTCATTCGCTTGTGACTCCACATGTGCTTGGGGTTGGTGGAAAACGCAGCAGACATTTTAATCTCCCAGCTGGGAGGGCACAGCCCCGACCCACAGGCTGGAGAGTCTGCCATCCTCCACCTGCTTTGCTACCTTCTTAGATATCCATTATTCTCAAGCCTGAGGAAGTAGAATCACTTCTTGGGGTCCCAGGCCCACTCCCCCACAGGATTGATTTCCTTAGGTGTGAGGCTGAGTGCTCCCATGAGGGCCGTCCTTTCTGAATGTCTACTTAGGAAAATTAGATTTTCTTTTCTTGGAAGCCATTAGTAAGAAGTAGCCAATGGCCCCTTCCTGTCTTCTCCTTGAGAGCCAGCCATCATTACTGCCCAGGGAATGTGCCTCTTCCCTGGCCGTGGTATTTCACAAGAGGCTGACTTTGTCAATGTGGCTCCAAGAGAGGTGATCTGAGGGACATTAACCAGGACACTCTGAGGAAGAGGCAACTCACACCCTTCCCTGCCCACGGCAAACGGGAGCCCTGACCATCTTTTACCTGCATGGTCACAAGGTGGCCACCAGAGGGAGTTTGGCAGACGGCCTGAACCTGCAGGGACCTTAGAATCCAACCAAACATCAGCTGGCACCCAACTCTCCCCACACTTCTCCTGCTCAGTGCTCACCCTCTGTGCTAGCACCCACACTTTCCCAGAGACCTTGGTCCCACTCACTGTGACTACCCTGCCACTCACACACTCACACCCACTCCCCCATACTCATGCATATTTGGACTCACCTGCACCCATTCTCATATTCAGATGTACACATCGTAAGCACATGCTTACCCCCAAAATTCACAAATGCATTCATACACACACACACACACACCCCTGCATTCATGCACACCCATTCTCCTACATTTATGCACACATCACAAACACAGCCTCACCCACAAATTCACATGCATCCACACCCACACTAACACCCACACTCATACAAACCTATGGTCATACTTCATCTGTCATCTGCCTCTACATGCACAGGTCACAAGCACACACCTTTCCCACAAACTCACAGATTCAATCACTCATTGCGTAAATACTAACACAAACACCTCACTTTTAACACATTCCCATACACATCCATGAACACATCAAAACACACTCTCACACCACAAACTCACATGCATTTGTACCGACATCCTTATACTCACTAGCACCCACACTCATACCTGTTCTCACAGACCTAGTCATATACAGCCATACAAAACACTCTTACCCAAACCTCCTATAAACACTAACATCCATACACCCATACCCTCACCTCAACTCCTCCCCACTACACATGCTCATGACACCTCTCTCATGCACATGCACGCACACGCGCGCGCACACACACACACACACACACACACACACACACACACACACACACACACACACACACTGGGTAAGTCCCCTTTCTCTGTACTGTGGCATCACCCCATCTGGCCTGCTCCACACCATGCACTGTGATGCTCACCTATGAACTCCTTGAGAGCAGCTGTAACCCCTCCCCTGGTACCCTCTTGGCCATTCTCTTGCTACCATGGAGATGACCCAAGAAGAGCTGAACTTGGGGACGGTTACAAACGAGTGAAACAGGAGAGGAAAAGCAGCCTGACCTGGGCACAGACAGGCAGCAATGGCACAAAAGCTATGAGGTGACCAGAGCCGCCTGGCCTAGGGGGCTAGGTTTGCAGGATTCTGTTCAGAAACGGTGCTGGGAGCTGTGCCTCGTGACTCTGCCCAGTGACCTCTGCCCTGAGATACCGGAGTCCGGAGAGCACTACCTCACACTGTGCTCATTCTATTTATGGACACTGTGAGGTGAGGACACAGGCTGCTTCTCAGCTGACATCCAGTGGCCGCTGGAGGGAAGTTGGGTCACATACGTTAAAGTGGGGCATGAGTCAGCCTATGGAGGTGAGTCCAAGGACTCACGGGCTCAGGCTGTCCTGAAAAGGGCCCCTTCTCCTCAGAGGGACCAGTGGCTTTTTCCAAGCACATCATATGGACCACAGGGTTAGCTGTTAAGTAGAGAAAACAGGAGCCCAGACATCCTGGACTCCATCATGAACATGATGGATTTTGGGTGCAGGTTAGCAATCTTACCTCTCCCACGGAGTTAGACAGAGCCTGGACTATCTTCTCATGGGCTGTGGCTACCACACTCTGTCCGTTGATCTCGATGATACGGTGGCCGACACGGACACCACCTCGCTCTGCAATACCCCCTCTCATGAGGCTGCAGATCTATGGGGACAGGTGAAGTCAGCACACACATTCCCACCACACCCTGTAGATGTTCCACCATGTCCCAAAGATTCGGGAAGAGGAACTACTCTAGCAGAGAGGAACCCGACATTTCACTCTTTGACTCATGAGCAAGGACATCTGTGAGTTAGGGTGCAGTTTGCAAGAGAAGAGGCAGCACCACTGTGTGGGTGTCAGACTGCCTTGGTAGAGCAGGAAGCTTCTTCCTGCTGCTGCCTACAGTGAGCATCTCTCCATCAGCCACACCCTGGTATTCTTTCTGAGGAAGACAGTCAGTCCCTCCCTTTCCCACCCCAGAGAGTGAAGTGATAACTCCAGGAACAAATGGAGTTTGGGAAAGTGACACTGTATCCACTCACTCACAAAACCTATTAAAAACCAAGGCATGAGAAAAATGGCATCCAGAGAAGCCATGGAGAGGAGAGGAAGATGTCGGTCATGCACAGGGAAGGAAGGCCCCCACCTCCCTCCAGCTGCGTCCTAGGAAGCATGGCGTTAATTAGCCAGGCAAAAGGGGGGCAGCCTGGAGGAGGAGCCATCAGAGAGCAGCTGCACTCAGACCTAGGGGTCTCTCTCAATCACCCCACCTCAGACACCTGGCCTGCACGAGTGAGCTTCCAGGAGCACCTACTATCCACCCAGCCATGCTGGGGCAGTGCTCACACCTGTCCTGTCCTGGCTATTCTTGGGTGTCAACTTGACTACTATACCTGGAATGAACTAAAACCTAAGTGGCTGGGTACACCCGCAAGGGATTTTTGATTGAATCATTTGAAGTGGGAAGACCCACCCTAAATCTGGATCTTTTGAGGTGGGAAGATCCACCTTTAAACCCGAGGCATTCCTTCGGCTGGCAGCCTATATAAGGACATGGAGGAAGAAAGCTTGCTCTTTCCTGCCTGCCCTGGCTCTCCCTGGCAAGTCCATTCCTTCTCTAGCATCAGAGCCTACTTCTTCATGATTTCGGGATTCTGGCATAGACTGGAGACCAACTGAGGTATCAGCCTCATGGACTGAACCACTACTGGATTCTTAGACTTTCCATTGAGAGTAGCCATTGTTGGAATAGTCAGACCATAGCCTGTAAGCCACTCTAATACATGCATACATATTAGTACTTATTAGATTACGTATTTATATATACAAACAGAACTGATTGTATATAGGATCATTTATATGAATATAGATAATCAGTTCTATTTCTCTAGAGAACCCATCTCCCCATTGCTGTTCCAGCACCGCCAGCCAGGGTCACACCTCATTGGCTGGGTGTGAAGACAGGAAGACTGGTCCAGATGCAGCAATATTAGCCTGGCAAGTTAGGGAGCCCAGGCAGGCTAGCCCCGGTGCCCTAGGGCCCAAGTGTCATATGAAAGCTTCAGTGGACAGTCCTTCCTCGGTCTGAGAACACTCACAAGTCCAGCTAATGTCTCATGGTTTTATGACACTTTACGGGTCCTCAGACTACATGACTCGGGGTCAAGCACCCTAAAAGATCAAAGGTCAGTTGCCTATGGGAGACATGGGTGTATGTGGGGGGTGGGCAGCAGGAAACTGTGGCTGTGTTCTTCATTTACTGGAAGTCTTGCCTTATTAGAGACTCTCCTTGGGACCCTGAGCTGAGCTCCCAGCCCCACTCAGAAATGTGTGTAGTGTTCAATAATGGCTCACCTTGCATCAGAGCACTAGGTGTGGGGTCTCCTCTTCCAACCCCTTCTTGGCCACCTCCACAGCCCACCCTCACCTCTCTCATTGCCCACATGACCCAAGAAGCTTAATGCCTCTGACACAAGCTGGCTCTGGCAGCCCCATGCCTCAGATGGCCATTTCTTTTGTGGTTTTGCTTGTTTCCAAACACCACGGGTCTTCCCATAGCAGGGTGAGTGGGGAGTCTGATGTCGACACCCACAGTCTGACCCTTTCAGCACTCAGGATCCTTCCCTTCCTGACTGGGATATGAAAGAATGATGTCTCAGTCCAGGGACACTGCCTGTGTCGGGCTACCAGGACTGTGAGCCCGACTGCCATGCCCAGGCACTCTGGCTGATGAAGATCCAGCAGAGGTGTCAAAGCAGGAGGGGCAGCCTGGGCCTCAGGTCACCACTGCCCAGGGAGCTGGGGCCAGCTCTGCCCCACAGGGCTCACCTTGCCAGACTGCCTACCTGCTATACGCAAGCATGGAGCTTTGATTTGAGTCTTTCCCCAAAGTGAGTTAGGATATTGTGTGATGAAAGCAACAGGTTATTTGAATACCCTGAGCAAGGTGATTGGGGTGGCCTGAAGACAGGGCGCACTTCACACTTCTGAAGATGCTATTTTGATTACACTCCTTGTGGCCACTGACTTTTGGAAATTAGAGAAAGAGGACAAAGAGGGGAAAGAGGGAAGAGAGTGAGGCTTGTGCCTTAGTAAGGTGTCTGCGGGGAGGGGGACTCAGGCTGTGGAGTACAAGACACTGGGATTATGGGGGCAGCAAAGGGGTGCAAGAGGCATTGGAGGGAGCTGTCAGGTACTTGGTGCTGTTGGCCTTCCAAAATGAGGCTCCCACTGCATGCTCTAACTGCCCAGGATGCACTTTAGGGAGTCTCCAAGCTGGAGACTTCTTGAGTCCTTGGGAGATAGTGTGGGAAGAGAAAGGAGGATCCAAGTGGAAACAGCCTTAATTGGGTCATCTGGGGCCTCTCTGCAAATTAATGTGTTGTGCTTGGGGTGCGATGAGGCTGAAAATGGAGAAAGTACTTATGCAAACCCAGCTCTGAGGTGGGCAAGCTTCTCCAGGATGCTCAGGGGAAACTCAGTCACCGAGCATAGCAGAGGGGGGCTGAGGCTCCCTGTAGGCTTAGCAGGAGAGACTGGCCGCTGGCCACTGGTGGGGGCAGAAGCAAGTACCTAGGACCTTACAGGCTATTGAAATCCTAAGTCCTAGATACAAACACATCAGTCCTCCTGTACCAGTCCCAGGTGTCCCCAAATCTATACATGCCCTCCACAGACACCCCAAGACCCTCTCACAGCCTAAGCAGGGCCTTTATGAAGTGTGGCTCCTTTCTTAGCCAGGAAAACTGAGATCAGAGGGACAATGGGGATTCAGTGGCAGGTAGGACTTGGATGTCTCATGGACAACCCAGGGCTTCACAGACTCACTTATCTGGGTCCTCATCATCACCACTAATTCAGATCCTGAGCAAGGTCTGACCCCACTTCAGAAAAAAACCCCTCCTGCATGCCCCATGACCTTTGGAGACTAACAATTTTGTACTTAAAATCATACATTTGTTCCATCAACTCCAAATCCCTCAGAGCCAGACTTCTGAGCTCTGTACCCCCAGACTTCTACCACCCACCTCACTGCCCTCAACAGGATGCCCTCCATCCTACAGGCCTCTGTGAGGAGGATGTTGCAGACCTGTTGGTGATCTCCAGCACACACACACCCCGCCCCCCCCCCACACACACACCTTGCCCTCTGCTCTGGCCTCTGAGGAAGGGCCTCATATCCTACCCAGCTCACTACAGGGGCTCCCTTCTCTCCTCACTCATCTTAATTCAGCCCCCACAGGCTCAAGTCCTCTCCAGTCAGCCTTGCTGGCCTGCTGTGTGTTCTAAACAGAAAGGGACACGGACTCCAGGCCTGTGACATTACCCAGGCTCTGTGGCCGTACAGGACACAGTGAAGACAATTTCTCTCGTTGGTAGTTGTCTTTCTAGAATGCTGTCCTAGTGGTTTCTCTTCAGGGCCGTTGGAGATCCCCTCATCCCTCCTCTTCCTAACAAACGCTCTCCTCCTCGCCCTGTGGCACTCTGAGCTGGTTTAAGCAATCAGGGAAATGGCCCCTTCTGTATTTATTTAGTGGCAGTAGCTTTGCTCTTCAGGACCTTTGCAGGACGTAAACCAAGGAGCCTGAGTTCACGCTGGCCAAACAAGTCAGAGAAGGTAAGAGAAGAACTTATGCTCGGGAAGCAGGTAGATGCTTGGCCCAGCGTCCCTTCCTCCAGGAAGGCCTCCTGTCTTCTTAGTGCCTGCCATAACGCCTGACAGGGACAGGGGTTTCACATGTGTCTGCTGAATGGATACGCAAACGGGGAAGTGAAGGAATGAAACCAAGAAAGATGTGTTTGTTGAGCACAGTGTGATGCCACCAACTGGCTGTGTGTGTCCAGGCTACAACAGCTGACAAGGTTTGCCATGCCTTCTTACAAGTCAGCGCGTGATGAAAATAATCCTCAAAGGAACACTGGTCTGGGTTTGAGGGATCCCAGGACCACACACTGGCTCTCCCTGTCTGCCTTGGCCAGCATGCTCCATCCGGATCTGTCGGGCCTGGATGCTCTCCCTCGAGCTGGTCTGCTCAGCTCTCTCTAGACAGAGTGGCACCCCAGCCTTCTGCGCCCAGTCCCTACACATGGAATGTGTAGCCCGGGCAAGGAGTGTGGGGATAGACTCACGATTCCATTCTGCACGCTGAAGCCCAACTGGTACTTGAGGTCTGGACGCTTGATGAGGACTGTGGTGACTGGCGGACAGCTGACAATGTTGAGCTTTACCTGCGTTTGGTTCTTCAGGCCCTGCAGAGGATGGGGACAAGTCACTATCTGGCTCCTAGCTTTCTCAGGGACACAGCAAGAGGAACTGAGGGACTGAATACAAGGGTCACCCTCAGGGGGCATGGGAAGGGCTGTCACCGGGCTTTTACAAAAGAATGTGCTCTTCTGAAGGGCTGTGAAGCCATGGCTATTTAACCAAACACCCTCCACAGATGGACTCTTTAAGAGGAACATGCCAGCTCACTGAGAACCTGAGCAGGTGCTGGGGGCTCAGGAGCTGCATCAGGACAGCCTAGCTAGGAGCCAAGAGAAGCCAGAAGGTCTAGAGAGGACAGGTCTGTCGCAGCATCCTGGGCTAGAGTGGCTTGGCCTTTCATGGCTACAATTTAAACATACCCAGAGATGGACGTCCATACAGGGCTCCCAGGACGTGTAGCCCCGCAAAAGCCAGGCTGGGCCTGTATGTATCTGTCCCATTGGATAAAGGCTTCTCTAGGTGGGCTCGCAAAGCCCCTTCATGTCACATTTTGGTCTTGGAAAAATCCCTCATGTTGAAAGGATAGAGGTTCATCCTAGTTCCATGATTATGAAGGGTGGGCGGGGGGAGGGGGGGAGATACGGCTTACAGCGCTGCTACAAAACCAGTACCCACCAGTTTGAGTGTTGAACTGGGCCATATGAAGACCTGACCCCCACCTACTTGTGCTCCCTCTGCCTCAGCACCAAAGGCAGAAACTCACAGGTCAGGTGATCAGAAAGAACACCAGCCTCCGAGTACCCTGTCCACTTAAGACAACCCACCTTCCAGGCTGCCATGCCTGAGATAGCTTCCAGAAGTGCTCCCTGCAGGGCTAACCTGGGAATACCCCAGGCACAGCAGACTGAGTCAACACCCTACTTACATAGGTCCTCAACACCTTGCCTGGAGTGAGATAACACCTTCCTTTTTCTGTGCTGGGGAAGTCTAGGTTTTTCCTCTGACTGCAGGTATGTGCTGATAATCATGAGACCAGCTGACTGTCGTGGACCCATCACTGGGTCTCTCTGGGCTTCAGTGTCAAGTGAGGGTCATGGGTCAAGTGGGGTGGGGCTGAGGAGACTCCCAGCACAGGATCCGAGAATACCCACCTTGATGATGCCCTGGCAGGTAGCAAGGGGCAGCCCCACCAGGCTGGTGCCATTGATGGACATGATCTGGTCCCCAATGCTCAGCTTCCCTGAACGAGCTGCAGGGCCGCCATTCATCATATTCGCCAGGATCACAGTGGGCAGGATGGAGCCCCAGCCTGATTCCACGACCACCACACCCAAAATCTCACCCTTGTGCTTCTCTAGCTGCAACTGCAAGAGAAGGGGCAGTGTGGGAGGGCACACTTGTGGCCAAGCCCAGGAATAGACAAGACTAGCCTTGGTCCCATGGATTCTGTCCTACCCTTAGGCAAAGGCCAGTTTCTCTCAGCTAGGAAAAGTCTGGGGCTAAAAGAACTACCTTTCCTCTGGACTCACCCTGTACCAGTTTCCCACACTATCCAGGACCCAGGAGCATTCTGGGAATTGAGAAGAACAGAGTTCCTCTCTTGCCATACTCAGCAGGGATCCCGGGATGCAAGCATGGCTCCTGAGCCCTGAAGCTCTCCCACCCACCAATCCCTCTGAGGCTAGAGGAATGCCCTCTAGTGCCCATACCATGGCCGAGCCTTTACTTTCTTCTTGAAAGTCCTATTCTTTGTTTTAGTGATGTCTCTCTCAGAAAACTATTTGCCATACATTCAAGAAGCCATAATTGGGCATGCACTCTACAGGGATCCAAGATAATTCATTCACTCACTCCTCCAACAAACACACAAAATCCTTCCTTCACTAATGCCCAAAGAGTAGACTCATTCATTCCCAAGCCCCCCAAGGAAGGCCTCTGAGATCAGCTAGGGCCTCGGCCATCAGCCATTTTACAACTTCCCTGCCAACTCACCCAAGCTCCCTATTTTAAAGATGCCTGCTGCGAGCTCTTCAGAAATATCTCCTAGTGCTAAGCCGAGTGGTAACATTAAAAGGCACATTTTCAGGGCCATTAAGACTGAGTGGAATCTTTGTCCCTGCTGCAAGCATCTCATCTCACACCTACGTGCACAGCTCCAAGGCAGCAAACACATTCTGACACTCTGGTGAGTGTGAGGCCCAAAGCCTTCATCCCATCCTTGCCTGGTGAGCTGAGCTGAGGAGGCATTGAGACAGCCCCACACCCAGACTGCCTGGCCCATCTCTGAAGGAGTTCAGCTCGGAGAGCAGGGTCTAGGAGAATGAGCTTTGGGGGCCCCAGCTGATGTGGCTCACCTCCTGGGGACCCCAGCTGATGTGGCTCACCTCCTTGCAGTTCTCTGAGTTGGAGAAGTGGATGAGGTCATCATTGTACATCTCCTGGGTATTTATGATGTCACTGTATTCCTTCTGGCTCAGGTCTTCAGGGTTGATGCCATTGGCCCTCAGGAACTCCTGGTAGGCCACACTGAAGGCCTGCCCAATAGACTGGGCTATCAGCTGGGCCTGTGGGAGGGGAGCAGACCTGCTAGATCAAAGCATGGGTACACAGGCTCCACTAGGTGCCTATGAGCCCTCGAAGGGGCCTTTGTTTGGGCTTCAAAGATGAAGGGAATGACTCTGGGCTCTAGGCTGATGAAAACTGTCTGCCACTCACATCCCACCTCAGGCCACCATGATGAACCTCTCTGCTGTCTGTGTTACTTCATGTCCAGACGCTGGGACGAAGCAAGGCTTTTGTAAAAAATCACAGAAAGTGACAAAGTAGAAGTATTTGCTAAATATCAAACTATGACTTTAATTAGGAACTGTAATTTACTTTGATTTTACCTATTTTATTCTAAAATTAGAGTGCAGGTCCTACCCTAACCCCTGGAGTGATGCTTGCACGGTTAGCTGTCTATTCTATCTCTCCAGAACTACAAAGCCCAAATAGGTAGAGGCTGGTGTGTGTGCCGCATTGCTCTGGTCTGGAAAGGTGTGCCAAGCTGAGGGCCACAAGAGGCATGGACCTGGGACCCAGAGCAAACTCCATGTCATTGAGAAGGTCACTTCTTTCTCTGCCCCCAGAAAGAAACCGATGGAAGCCTGGACACTGATGACAGACAGTCTTCCTGCCTCTGGTGCAAACAGGACACTGGGAGGCAGGCTCTAAGGAGGCCATCTCCTGGACCACACACGCATCCTCCAAGCTGTGCATGCAGGAAGGCATGGAACTTTTGGGAACATCTCAGTGCATAGCAAAACCAACACCCCCATCCCCCACCCACCCTCTTGCTGTGTGAGCTCCACCCAGCCCAAGTCCTCCCTAGGGACCTCCTCCCCCACACCTGCCACTGAGAGGCCTCTGCAGGGTAACCCCGAAAACCTTGGTTCAGTATGAGCTGAGAACAGGGGGTCTGGCTTCAATTCTTTTCTCCCTCTGCACAAAACATGATTTAAGTGCTTCCAAATGAATAAGCATACCTAAAAATCAAGCTAGGCTGGATCATAGCCTCAGCACGCGGGGCCTTGCTTTAAATATGCAGATTCTAGGTTGAATTGCATGCCCAAATCGGACCCTGAACAGCTTAGAGGAAGGATACCACAATGTTCTTGTTCCCACATCAGCCTATTAGCAGTGGATGGATATGGCAGCCCAGAAACCGCTAGGTGGCGCTGCCGGCCCAGATAAGAAAGGAGCTGGTGCAGGAGCAGATGCGGGTCTTGAGGGTAAATCAGCAAAGTGGGGTCTGTGGGACCCACAAAGGAGAACGGTCACAGATTGGAGGGACTGCCCCATCTAACTGACATCTCAGTGGTCCCGCCACCAAACCCTTATGTCTCCACCTGGGAAGGGCGGACTGACGGCATCAGACGTCTTTACCACTAAAGCTCCAGACTGCCCACTGTCCTAGGTTCTTCTGAGACGCACCGCCCATCCTCCAACCCACTCTTCCTGCTAAATTATGCCCCTTCTTCCGACCCCATGGGAACGCCGGGGAGACTTAAGTCAGCCTCGCATCTTGAAATGATCGCGCTCTTCAAGAACAATCCACGGACCCGCGGAGTTGCACTGCCTGCTGTTCCCCCACTTTCCCCACCTCCTGCCTTGCTGTCCCCACCTCCCCTGCTGCCTCCCCACCTCCCCCTTCCCCTTGTGCCTTGGTTTCCCTCCTGCCTGGACAGGAGCCAACTCAGAGGGCTCACTAGCGGAGGCCCTACTCCAGCCCTTCCTTCTGGCAGGGGTTCCTGATTGCTCCAGTTCACAGCCAGGCCTGTGGGTATAGGCTGCTATAAGGCCCCAGCTGACCTGAGGGCTAGGTGCAAGGGTCTCAGTGCCTGGCAGCCTCCTACAGGTGGGCTCAAGGTCCCACAGAAGTCAGGAGGAGGCCGCGTGCCCAGCATTACTCTTCCTGGCTCTGTCATCCTCCACGGTAGCGTCTACCCTTGCCTTAGCCCCAGAGCCCTGAGTTCTACCTTACAGAAGGGCAGCCAGGACTCAGCAGCCCACCCGGACAGGTTTACCATCACATCCTTTCTCTGAGCAGCTGCTCTGGCGTGCCTGACATTGTCAGAGCAGGTTTTTTTTTTTTTTTCTCACTCCTTCAAGTATTATTTGAGTCCTTCCTTCACTGTGCTCCCAGCTCCGTCTCCTGCCCAGTGGACGGCAGCTAATGGTCACCAAGGCAGCTCCTACCTCAACCCCTGTGCCTGGCCCCCTCGTAGTCCTGGCTCCTCCATGGTCTGCACACGAGCCCCAATGTTTGCTGTCTATTGCTCCCACTACTCATCACTTAACATCTACCACACCGGCCGAGACATCCCCAAACTCCCAAGCACACTAACATGCCTGTCCATCTGGCCACAGATCCCCACGCAATGGTGGAAAGTGTATACCTGTGCACTAGCAGGTCAGCACAGAAATACTGGCCTCTATTAGAAAACTCCCATTGCTTTCAAAGCACTTTCAATTGGTGACGTAGGAAAAAAGATAACAGTCCTCACACACGGGTCTGAGCCTTGTTTTCAGATAACGATTCTATGCTGTGTTTCAAGTCACGAACTATAGGGACCCTACACGGACTCAGCAAATGCTTGCGAGCCCTCCTGTGAACAAGCATGCCTCAGCGCCTTGGGAGATTGGTGCTGCCACAATATTGTCGCCACTGACAAAAGCTTGGAATGGCCTCTTCACAGAAGGTCAACAGAGAAAAGATAACAGCCCAACTTCAGCCTTCCTAGAAGGCCAAGGACCTCATCAAGACACTGGTGCCCCGCCCCCTCTCTAGGTCACCTCTGGGTTTGTTTTTGTTTTTTAGGCAGTTCTGACTGACACATGTGATCCCACTGCCTAAGCTTCAGAGGAGCTAGGAGTACAGGCTTCTGCCACCCTAGGATCTCTGAAGGATGGTGTTGAAAACTTCAAAAAAAAAAAAAAACATTTTAACTTGTTACATGGTAAAATGACACAGCAAAGCAGAGCTTCCCTAGCCTTGGTGAAGACACCTCCTCCTGCGCATCCTTGGCATGTAAGTATGTGCATTTTCACAACACAGAGAAGTTAGGCCAAGATGAACTCTCAAAGTGAGAGTCTCTACAGAATGATTTCTTTTGTTGGATAGTTGTTATGTATTTAACAGATCTGGAAGCTGCAGTGGGGTCTCTCTCGGTACGCCGTGAATAGATGCTGTTCCCACTGGTTAGTAAATAAAGCTGCATTGGCCTATGGCAGGGCATGATAGAACCAGGTGGGAAAATCCAAGAGAGATAATGAGAGGAGAAAGGAGAGTGGGGGAGACGCCAAAGCACCGTCCAAGGAACAACATGTAACGGGACACAGGTAAAGCCTAAACACGTGGCGATATATAGATAAATGGAAATGGGTTAATTTAAGATGAAAGAGCTAGCTAGCAAGAAGCGTGCCACAGGCCATATAGTTGGTAATTAATATAAGCCTCTGAGCGATTATTTTATAAACAGCTGCAGGACTGGAGAAACACTGGACCACAGAGCCGGGCGGAACCGGAGAAACTTCCAACTACAGGAAGCACCTGTTCTATGAAGGGAAGTAAACCTGCTTATTCACAGATGCAAGTGTGAGAAAAGGTGCTGATTCCTCTCACGGGTGGACTCTGGAGCCGAGTGGCGCACTGGCTGTTGGGAGAGCGGCCAACTCCCCGCACCCCACACCTAGCCTTTACTTACGTCCTCTGACTCGAACACGTGACAAATCATCTTGTACTGCTTCTTCCCCTCCTGGGCCCCAGGCGTGGTCTCAATGCAGTCCTGGGAGGCTGACCGGGGCATGCGGCGTCTGGCCATCAGAACCACGATGTTCCCGATGTCTGCAATGTAGGAGATGGTGCGCAAGGCATGGTCCATCATGGTTTCCTGTCGGGAGGAGGAGAGGCCACATCAGGAAGCACCGAGAATATTCGCCACTAACAATCCATCTAACCTGGAGTTTTGCAACCTTGGCCCTCCTACCATTTGGGGCCAGATTATTCTAGTACAGAAGGCAGGGCTGTCCTGTACACTGGAGGATGGCAGTAGCATCCCTGGCCTCTACCCACTGGATACCAAAACCAAAAATATCTCTGGTCATTGCCAAATGTCCTAGAGGAAGGGTGGGGGGGTGTTGCCGTGGCCCTTGTTGAGGACCACAGCTCTAGTTAACACAGTGTTTCATGATGGTCCTGGACAAAGTGACCTGTGTGATGCTGGGGTGGGGCTATTCAGCCTTGGAGAAGAGCACGCCTTGTGCTGAAGCACACCCCAGTAACATGTACACTTCCACACAGGCAGACTCCATACCCTCCCAGCTTCTCTGTGTCAAGGTCAGTGATGAGTGTGTCACAGTCAGGAGAGGAAGTAGCGAGCTTGCCTGTGGTCGGTGAGTCTCCACAGTGGTCCCTGGCCAGGTCCGTTACTCTTGATGTCTTTTGTCATTTGATAGGAATCTCCTTGGGCATCTTGCCCATGACCCCGTCTCCTAACAAGGCTGCACACAAAGGCTCTGAGAAACTAATCAGCTGGTTTTTTGTGCCTTTGTTCTCCCGTCACAAAGGGAAACGGGGTGTTTCTGAGGCTCTGACCTCTGGAGCTCTTTCCTTCTGCATGGATTCTTTTTCTCTTGTGGTGTGCATTGCACGCACCTCTAGGCAGTGGTCTACTTTCTGTCAAGGTGGTGAGGGGGCTCATCATCCACAGCACAGGGGTGGGAAATCAGCACAGGGAAGGTGGGGGATGAGTCTTCGGCACTGAGACACTGGCATCTGAGACACCGGCCACTAGCGAAAGCTCCTGAACCATTCCCCAGCTCTGACTCCTCAGACAGAAGCTGCCAGTGCAGTGCCCTCTCTCTCCCTGGCCATGCCTGGCCGCTTCAGCTTCTACTCTGTCACCTGTTGCCACCCTCCAGCCATCTGCCAGTGTTTCAATTTTCCATTCAAACCAGCATCCCGCTGCCGCCTCCTCTCCAGTTCATTCTAAACGGTGACTTGGAATGAGCTCACTAGCTATTGATGGCCTCAGCCAGGGACAGGGGATGGAGACAAATGACCACCTCAGTAGGCTAAATGGTGGTCCCAAGAGAGGCTTGTCTACAAGGCCCACCCTCCGCTGGCACGCGGGAAGAGCAGCTGCCACCATGCTACCTGCTGAGCATGACCCCCATTGCCTGAACTGTTTGTGTGGACGGCAGAGCCTACGTGGGACACCTCCACTCTTTCTGGAATTCTGCAGTCTTGCTACATGGCAGAAAGAGGGTCCCTATGTGACCAAACCCCCAGACAGGACCTTGGATGCTGAGACACCTCCCTGGCAGATACACTAGCAGTGACATTCACTGCTTGGGGAGCTAAGGAGTCCCTGGGGACAGACTCTGAAGATGCAGCAGGGATTCTTCTGCACTTCGCCCAGATACTCTTCCCTTTGCTGACCGCTGCAGCTGCATCTGGGATGTCCCCAAAGGTCCCTCCCTACCTGTGGGGCTACTGAGAAGCGGCAGACCCTTCAGGAGGCTGGGCCTGGGGGAATAAAGCTAGGTCAGTGGCGGCACATCCTGGGGCTTATTAGAACCTCGGGCCACCGTTTCCTCTGTCTTCTCCTGAAAGTCACCAGGAGATAAACAACTTCCTCCCCTGTGTGCTCCCACTACGATGGCTCCCTCACCACCAGTGCGTAAGCAGTGGCACCAGCAGGCTGTAGACCAGTGGTTCTCAACCTTCCTAACGCTGTGACCCTTTGATACCATTCCTCATGTTGTGGCGACCCCCAACCATAAAATTATTTCATGGCGTCTGCAGAACTGTGATTTTGCTACTATTATGAATTGTTATGTAAATATTCAATATGCAGGATATTCAATATGTGACACCCAGGGGTCGCAGCCCACAGGTTGAGAACAACTGCTGTAGACTATCACTGCCCAAACAGTGAGCCAAACAAACCTTTCTTCTTTGATGCTGATTGGCTCAGGCATTTTCCCCCACGGAAATGAAAAGTTAACTAAATGACAGAAACTCTGATGCTGGGAACCAGGGTCCAGTGTATGGACTGGGGAGGAGAGCGCTACAATCCCAATAGGGGTCTCGATATGATGAACTCACAGCCTTTTGCAGCACATACACTCTAGCTCCGTGAACTGTCAGGGCTCAGGGGCAATGACCCGCCAGCAACAGCGAGCATAGCCAGCAGCTGGGCCCACATTTATATATGTGTCATTATCTACTAAAACAAGCTGTGGGGCCCTGAGAAAGATGCCTGGCTCAGGCCTGAGGACGGCAAAGTGCAAAGTTATTGCCAAATACTTAGGGTCCCAGAAAGTAAGAAAGGGTTCAAACGTTGGAGGGGGAGCACCAAAATATCACCACGAACAACAAGGTTCTCAGCGGCTAGCAGGAAAGTGAGCAGGGAAGACGGGGAGGACCTTTTCACAGAGCAACACGAGTCAGCAGTAGAGATCGTGGTGTCATTATAAACCACTGCTGTGTATTTTCTATGTTGCAAACAATATGGGCAAGACTGTCAACCTCTGCCAAGAACTCAGGGGTGCTACGGATCAAGGGCACAGAGGGTCTAGTGCAGGGCTTCTCAACCTGTGGGTCGCAACCCCTTGACAAACTCCTAGCTCTAAAACTATTTACATTACCCTTCATAACAGCAGCAAAATTACAGTTAACAATGAAAATAACTTTCTGGTTGGGGGTCACCACAACATGAGGAACTGCATTAATGGGTCGCACGCAGCATTGGAAGGTTGAGAATCACCGGGTCTAGCGTGTCACCTTCCTGCTTCCCCGACAATGACAAAGAAATAAAGGTACCTTGAACCTGGGCATAAGAGCACAATCCTCCTGGGGATAGCTTTTCTGCAGCTGGATGCCTGCTCTCCTGCGGCCCCAGGCTCAGCTGTTGGCTATCATGACTCTGGACAACAGTCTGTCAAGTGCTCACCTGCGTGTCAGCATTTAAAACCTTGATCCTCTGGGTGGAGATGAAGAGGTCTACTTCCGTCAGTGTCTGAGCATCGCCCTCAGAATTCTAAGAAAGAACAACAGATGTTGTCACCACCCGGAAGTTGACCACAGTTCACTGCCTCATACTTGACTATAGTGGCCCTGAGGTGCTATGGAAGAAAACAGTAATCCAAAATGGGGCAGCCGCTGGCAGCCTGCATGCATGCGTGGTGCGGAATCCCCTCTTGAGTGTGAGCTCTCAGGGTACAGAACACAGGGAGAAGAGGCCGCTTGCCACAGCAGGTGTCTGGGGTCTTACTGGGCCCCCTTGGCAGCAAGCGGGGTCCCTTGGCTAATTCCTCCTGGATGCCGTGATGGTGACTGTCACCACGCTCCAACGACATTCTTGAGGTTGGAGACTCTAGGAAATGGGGGAAGGGGAAAACGTTCTCAAAGAGGTTCGGTTCAGACCCAAGCCCTTCCTTTTTACTTAAATGTTCATAATCACGTGGACACCCTTCCAAAGATCGTAATGAGAGATGCAGGACAGGGCCAGGCATCACCTGACAGTGTGCCATGCGGGTACAGGGAGAAGTTGTCGCACCTCGTTTGTGTCCCCCACTGGAAGCAGCTCAGTCTGTGAGCTGTGTTTCAACCCCCTGCTCTGAAGCTGAATAGCTTACTCAAGGCCTGCCCCTAAGAAGGACAGCTTCTGATTGTTTTTCACACCTGTGAGGACCCTCATTCCCTGATAGTGGCACTGAGAAAGAACCACCCCCCAACCTACTTTGCCCACTGGGGTGAATATTCAGTGTGGTCACTGGGGGCTGCGGTGGTATCCTCCATCACAACAGAGCAGAGACTGTGACTTAATTATTCAGTAGACAGACTTCCACTGTAGGGAAAGGGAGCCCAGCATGTGTGGTCCTTTGGCCACAGAACCAGAAAACGCTGTCACTTTGAGGACAGGGGAAACTAAATCTCTTGTTGTTGAAATGTAAGGAAAGAAAAGGGGGCAGGTAACAAGCTACTGTGCTGCATCTCCATGGACTTACCCAAGGCCCTCTGACACCAAGTTTGCTGGTGTCTCGTGTAAGTACATAGAAAGTAAGCAGCATTTATGAAATGACGAGGTCAACACACCAACGACTGTCAACCGAATTTCTGAAAGTCTACCCAGGCTTAAAAACCTTTTCTTTTCCTTCCTTTTTCTTCTTCTTTTTAGGTGTGTGTGTGTGTGTGTGTGTGTGTGTGTGTGTGTGTGTGTGTGTGTGTGCGCCAAGACCTTTGCTCGCCGGGTAGGTGCTCTACCACTGAATCACATCTGGTAGAGAGGGCAGTTCCAAGACAAACTACTCTTTGTCCCGGTTTAGAGGGTGAAAACTAATGGGCCCAAGAAGCAGAACAATGTAGTTAATGATAATGTAAAAGCCGCGTACTAGAACATTGTCCTAGCAAATGTCCTGTTTAGAAGTGTCCATGCAAAACAGAGTTCTGCAGACATGAGCCATGCTCCAGGACATGGGAGACAGTAGATAAGAAAAGTTGATTAACGTGGGACAACGAAATAAGCATGAAGTGTGGCTTCATTCCAAAACCCAGCATTCTCCTAACAAGGAAGAAAAGCCTGCGAGCTCTGTGGTGGTACTGCCTGAGTTCCTGCTGGGAGTCCCCATGCATAGAGTAAGACACGCACGCATGCATGCACACACGCATGCACGCACACACGCATGCACGCACACACGCATGCACCACTGTCTCAGGCCCACACAGGTCCTACACACCGCTTTTTTCTTGATCTTAGCAGCCTTCTGCATCCTCTGAGCAGCATGGAAGAGAAAAAGAAAATCAGGAAGGAAGCTGTGGCAAGGTTATTGCAGCCTTGTGCTTAACAGAAAGAACTCAAACTCTGCAAGTCTGGGCCAGTGGACCATCACCACTGTGCTGAGAACACACAGGAAAGACAGACCATCCACACTTGCCACCCCCAGGGGTAGAAATGACTGCCGACCACTCCATATACCTGAGGATGGGACTGGGTACCAGGAAACAGGCCAAGGTGGGTCAGGGCCCAGCACCTTGGTCTAAGGAAAGAAGCAGCCTGGGCTCAGCCCTGGCTCTGCCTGCTCTGCCTTGCCTTCACCAGCACAGATGGCCTCGTGGTGCCCTCTGTTCCATCCAAGGAGGCTAGTGGGTAGTGAGGACAGACAGTGTGGGGGGTAACATGGTTCCTCATTCCCACAGGCTGGCAGTATGTTCAAGCTCCACCTTATCCAGGGTGGGGCACCAACTCATATTGCCATGTCCCTTCTCCTTGACCTTACTTAGCTTTACTGGTATGGTCTCATGTTCTCCCCTGCCCGTCATCACCTCCTGGAAACACCACACAGTCCAAAAAGCCTACAGAGCTCTGAGGACGCCAGTTTTCCTTGCAGCCATGCATTTGAGTGACACTTGATGTATGTCCCCTGCTTCTAGAAGCACTTTGGTGCTAAAAATACATGGTTGGGACAGGATTTAAGGCTCCAAACAAATATGCTTAAAGACTGGAATGCTTCAGAACTGTCAGCTTTTCTTTGATTGTTTCCCAGTGACTGAGTGGACCACGTTTAAGGAGCTAGGGGACGACTGTGCCCAGCTGAACATTCACCAGCCAGGCTACAGGTCTCTTTGGAGATGCTGGGCCATGCCTGCTCTCTGTGCTGGGCAAAGCTCCGGAACCCCACTGGACTCGCCCACTTCAGCGCTCCCCCCAAGGGGCCCACCCCAGTAGCCCTCAGGGCCCGGAAGGAAGCACCCCACCTTGACCCTGCTGACAGCTTCCTGAGCCTGCATCATTCGGATGTTTTTAGAGGGGTTACGCTCAGAGAGCAGCTGGGTGGAGCCCAGGTAGTTGGCTGCGAAGATGATGCCATCGATGAGGTCTTCTGGCTCACAGGGCCCTGGAACTGAGGAGGTAGAGAGTGAGTGCCTTCCTGAAAGAGATCCGCCAGGAACCAAGGGCTTAGATGCCCGGCCCAGCACAAGGTACACAGGGACCAGGAGGGTGAAGCCAGGGGACTGAGCTGTGCAGCAGATCTGTAGCTCAGGGGAGACCAGTCCAAGTCACACAATTGACACATGGCTGGACAGCTCTGCATGAATGGTCCTGGAACCCAGGCGACTGTCTCCCAAGGTAGCTCAGCCTCCAGGGTGACCCGCACCTGCTGTCCTCCCAAACACAGCAGCACTTTCCACCCTCTCATGGAGGTCCATGACGGTCCATGCTGAATTCTTCGGTGACTTTGTCTCCTCCCCTCTCCAGTGGGGCTCCTGCCAGCCTGCAGCTTCTCATCCCACCCAACCCAGGCCTCAGCGGGGCAGCACGGCCCTGATTCTGTCTGCTGCCTCTAGACTATGGCAGTCCAACAGAAGCTCTGATGGAGTGTTCTACCTCTGCTGTCCAAGGCAAGGAGGACCATGGCCACTGGTGCTCTGAACGCTTCCACTAAAGACTGACTGTTCCCGAAGGTGCAGCCGACTGATGCTCTGTATCTGTGACCCACATCTGGGATCTTTCAGATCATGCACTGTGTAGTGAGACCTGAGATGGCTGTGTCTATGCTGAGCAAGTGCGGACTTTTTCCCTTGTGGTTATTCCCTGAAAGAATACAGTGTGACTGTTGTTCACCTGGCACTTCTATTGTAGCTGGTACTTTAAAGACATCTAGAGAGAAATTCAAGTATGAAGGAGGGTGTGGAAACTACATTTTTATCCAAGGGACGCTGGCAGCTGGGGACTGGCTTCCAAAGGGGTCTCGGAACCAGTTCTTGAGAGACGTCAAGGGAGAAATGACCAATTTTAATAAATTGTAATATTGAAAGCCACCGGTTAGTGTCCCATGGCTCCTGAAAGGGCACCGCAGCTCCAGGGAGGGGTCTACTAACGTGCTCTGTAAGGGGCAGATGGTGACTGTTTCCAGGCTTGTCCCGTCTGTGGCAAGAACCGACTTCTGCACTTGAGATACAAAAGCTGAAATATGGAAAGGAGTGGGCAGGGTGTATCCTATTAAAGTTTTATTTACAATATCAGGCAGGACTACAGTCAGCTGACAGGCAACCTGGTGTAGGCTTGCAAGGCTGCTCCAGCTGCCAGTCAGGACCTCTCTGAGCATCCTGCATAGATGGAAGCTCTGGTGACTTCCGGTCTGCAGGCACAGCCTTACACCAGTGCAAAGCCATTGAGCTCCCCTGCCACTCCCCATCCTCAGGGAAGAGGCCTGTCCCACTGTAGAACCCAAGGACAGTTGGAAGGTAGATGTGATGATTCAAAGGGGAAGGGAGATGGTCCTTTCTCAAGCCTGTGTCCAGAGGTGGAGATGTGTTCCCTTGCCCCCCTTCACCATGACAGCCAATGTGACCTGGCTGACACAGTTCTACCTGGAGATCCTTGGGCAGGAGCCATGCTCCAAGGCTGTCTGGGGGCTCTGCCATCTTTCTGGGTTCAAACTGGCAATCCAGTAAGCACCCAGATGCCCAGCAAATGGTCACATCACAGGTTGTTCCTACCACTGCCACTGTCCCCTTGCTGATGGGCAGTGCAGCTGCCTCCTGCTGCTCGGGTGATGCTTTTGTTACCATACTCCTTCCAGCCACCCACGCTACCGTCAAGCTCCGTGATGGCTCGGGTCAGAAAGACGGATTCAGCTGAAGCTCTCTGGTGGATGTCAGCCCATCATGAGCTCTTGTGGAGCTCCCCTCACCTAGAACTCCGTCCTAGATCATCAGGATCCTATCCCACAGTGCTGGCCACCAGTGCCCCATATGTACACATAGACACATGCTACACACACACACACACACACACACACACACACACACACACACACACACACACACGGGGAGGGGGAGAGGGAGAGTGAGCAGCTGCCAGGTGGCGCAGGCTGTGTCTGGACCTTGCCCACTGGCCCCGTGCTCCTCCTGGGAATGGAGGGGGTGTGAGCTTCCAGCAATGAGGAGCTCTTGGCTCTGAGTGGAGAGCAATAGCCTCTGTGGAAGACACCTTAAATTATTAAAGCAGCAAAGTGCCTGTGATTATCTTAGCCCAAACTCAGATGAAAGAAGATGGCTATGAAGTTGGAAGGAATTGCTGGCACCTGAGGGAAGCCAGTCTGGTATGTGATGGCCAGGTCTGGCATCTGATGGCCAGGTGCCGGGTTCCAGGGAGATGGCGTTCGTGAGCCAGCACTGCTCTGGGAGCCAGCTACTTTACCCTTAGTGGGGACAGAGGGAGCAGGGGGGTCACAACACTCAGAGAAACTCCCAATGAGATCAGAGCCATTCCAAGAAGGGACTCGTGAATGCAAAGCAGCTGTGGCTGCCTCAAAAGATTGGATCTCTCAACACTTCATCATGGGAGAGGGAGGGGCTCACGAGGGTTCTCTGCCCTAGGTCTACTAATGGTGGCTCAGGGAGGCATGTCACTCTCTTCAGTGATGTGACCACTGACAAGTTGTCATGCTCTAGTAAAGAAACCCTCACCTGTGCCATGTAAGTTGCCAATAGACACAGCACCCTCTCTCTCTTACACACACACACACACACACACACACACACACACACACACACGCACACACACCCCATGAAGACAAACACCACGAAGACATCAAAAGGGAGCCGGAAAAGGAGGGGACTCATTGGGGGAAGGTTTCAGTAGGAGGGGGAAGGATGAGATGGGGTAAAGGGGTGTGGAAATGACCAGCGTTAATTATATACCTGTATCAAACTATCAAAGAACAAAAGAGAAGAATCAAGGCCTTGGCTCTCAGCTCTGGGCTGCTGGACCTCTGAACCTGCCCTGAGTGTACAGCTGAGACGACAGAGGATGAAGCAGGGGCCCCGCCCAGCACCTGGGCAGGCCTGGTGAACTCCCCAAGCCCCGGGGTTGGGACAGGCGTGCTCAAACGGCAAGATGGCCATAGTGGAGCGGAGTAGAATCGGGAGACTCCTCCCCAGTCAGGAACTTCCCAGGCCAAGTACCCTCTGGAAGTCATAGATCCACACTAGCTTTCTCGAGCTAGTTCTCCCACACCCCCCGCCCCCAAGGACAAGCCAGCTTCAACTGTCCCTGCAGCTCTCCAAGGTCAGGGCCTCATCAGGCTCCTCTTTCTATCAAAAGCACCATAGCACTAGGTCTGGAGCTGGCTATTGGCAGCGATGGCCCTTGTGCAGGTGTACCACCCGGTGGGGGTTCAGAAGCCACACAAAACAAGGGACAGGAACCATCACAACCCAGACACTGCAACCCTGACTTCTGGGACTTTGGACTGAAGGACTTCAGTTTGTCCACCATAGGCCACCTGGGGCTTCATTCTCTCCAGCAAACACAGGTTGGAGATGTGTGTATCACTGGCCAAGGGGCAGCTCATAGGCCTGCATTCCCCAAGTGGGGCCCAATGCAATAATAATATGTGTGTGTGTGTGTGTGTATATGTGCATGCGTGTGTGTGAAAGAAGAGGGGCACTACTGTGTCCTGCAGCTGGTGCAGCAACTTTATCTACCCTTGGTGAGACTCAGCCAATACCAAGGTCTCAGCCAGGTAAGTGTCCCCTCCTCCTGTGGGAGGGAGGGGCAGGAACGGGCCTCTCTTCTGACTTTGACTCCCACTTTCAGAGGCTGCAGTCTTATGGCTCCTTCCGCGAGTTCCCCAGGCAACATGGCCAGCTCTCTGGACCTCCATGAGGCTCATGTGTCTGTCTTCAGCCACGCGCCTGAAGAGACTGTTGGCAGGACTCTTGCTCCTCACTGATCTGAGAGCAGTGGAGGGCACAGACCCCTGTGTGTGAAGGGCACTTGTTCTTCCTTTGCCGAACTCCGGCAGCAATGCTTGGCTGACACCAGCAGAGGGAGACAGAGAGCACAGTAACTCCAACCGTTTGACAGACAGGTGAGCCTGAGTCCCCAGAGGGCGACTTGCCCCTTCCTGATGTACCTCTGACTCACACAGCATATGTCCCCTGTGTGTGCAGTTGACAGGGGTGTAGGACACTGTTCTTCCTTCCCTTCCTGAAGTAGCCTTTGTTTGCAGCATGGTTAGAGAGCCCGCTGTCCTGCCCCGGAGAGTCCTTGTGCTCGTTGTGTGACCTTGGGGCCCGCACTTGGACCTGAGGCTTCTCGCCAGCTCTGTGGACAGGGAAGCGCTGGGGTCTTGTGGAGCTGTACCTGGGATCGCCCATCTCTGCTACTTGGGGAGGACAATCCTGCATGTTAGGAGTGGGCAGAGGCTGCTGGACAGCCGTCTGCTTCCGTTATTCTCCTCAGCTCCAAAACTGCCCACCTCTCCCTGGGTGCCAGAGGGCACAGCTGTGAGGCTGGAGCACAGCACCCACTGGGCGGGCAGAACTGTGTGCGGCTGGGAGGGCCAGGTGCAGCTGCCATGTCTCACTCACCAGCCCCGTGTGAAAGCAGAGTCGTAGCCATCAGTCCTTCACAATCCCGTGAAGTCAACCTCATTATCCCACTGTATGAGAAAGACCACTTAAGGCCCCAGGAAAAGGACTTTCCCCAAATCAGTATCCAGCCTGGGAGGACTTGTGATGTCACAAAACATGGCTCACTGGCTGGAGGGTGAGGCTGACACCAGTCCACAGGCCAACATAAACTCATCATGATGGACTGTGGTGAGCATCGGGAAGGGAGGGTGTGGCCCCGATGGAAGAGGAGCAGGCTCAACCTCTTGAGGAACCCGGGCGGGGCTGCCAGTGAGTGGAAGTCTGTAACACTGGACGGTATCGGCGAGTCAGAGAAGAGAGCTTTCCAGGCTGAGGCAAGAGCAGGTGCAAAGGTCCGGGGGTGGCAGAGAAAGAAGCAATTCAGAGGACTAAAGGATGTCCTGATGACCTGGTGCAAGGAATGAGCCAGCTGTTGGGATAAGTCAGAGTGTAGAAAAAGCACTGGCCAGACATGAGGACTTCGGAGCCCTTCCAAAGATGGTCACCCTGGCCTAACAGCCAGGAGTAGCCCAACCACACCACTTTCTCCAGAGAGATAAAACAGAGAGGAAGAATGGACAGCCGCTAAGTGGCCACTGCAGGGGTCCAAGCCAGCAAGACAGGATGCTGGGATAGACCAGGAGGATGATGGAGGCGGAGAAAGTCAGCCAGAATTTGGGCTGAGTGTGAGGTGAGGTTGAGGGGGATTGGAAGACTGCCCTTGGCTAGATGGTTGGAGCTTCTACTCACTATAAAGGGTTTCTTGGGAAAGGACTGGCCTTGGGGTGGGACTTTTGGACCAGTTTAGCTAAAGGGGCCAGGGCACCTTCCAAGAACAGCTTAGAAGGCAGCCCAGGTTAGACGACAGACGGAGAATGAGCCGTGAGAGGTGCCAGCTGAAGCTGCAGGCATGGGTGAGTCACTGTGGAGAGGACAGGGAGAGAGGTGGCAGAGGGAGGCCCCAGGAACCAGCTCTGCCAGGCATCATGACAAGAAGGGGCAGGGAGAGAGAGAGAGAGAGAGAGAGAGAGAGAGAGAGAGAGAGAGAGAAGCCCATCTGTACCGTGCTGGCAGGAGGCCATCTATAAGGGGCCCCCATGTACCGGGCATCCTGACAAGGCAGCCAGCGGTGACCTTGGAGCAGCTTCGAGGGATAGCAGGTGGGATCCAGCCCATGGGGGGAGGAACGTGGGCAGGTGCGGGCTGTGAGCCATTCCCTGGTTCTGGCTCCAAGGAAAGAATAGGATTGCTAGTTTGCAGATATGTAAGACAGACAGATGGATTCAGTGGGAGGGAGTGAGGAGGAATAGGCATTGGATCTTGTGAGGACTATGGTGCCGAGGGACGCCTGTCTCCATGGCCTCAGAAAGGCCACAAATCTGATACGTCATTCTCAGGAGAGTCTTCAGACCACATGTCAGGGCAACCACCCAGGTCCATGAGGAGCCAAGCCATGGAAAGAAGGCCTCAAGAGGGGAAGGAATGGCCTCCAGGCCCTCAGGAAAGGCTCTGGGGTCTACATTGCTTCCCTCTCTACAGCAGCCTACCCCAAAGCAAAGCTTGACTCTGCAGCAGCTTGGGCCACTGAGAAGCCCCTGTGCAGCTCATAGATGGTGCTACCTGTAAATTCAGGCCTGACACAGTGAGGGCCGTCATGGAGAGGGACAACTCATAGTGACATGGTGTGGTGCTTTAGAACACAGTGAATGACAAGGGTCAGTGGGTGCAGGAGGAGAAGCTGTGGCAGAGAAAAGAAGGCCAAAGCCAAGTCCAGCCCAATCCCCAGCTCTGCTGAGGACACTGTAAGCATTAGCTTTTGTATCTGGGTGGCTGACTTCCAAGAAAAAGGAAAAAAGAAAAGAAAAGGAAGGAAGGAGAAAAGAAAAAAAGAAAAGATTGGCCAAACAGGAAGATGCATTTTTCTATGGCATTATTTGTGAAGGCAAAACCCTGGGAAGTCCCCACGCACAGGTGAACAGGAGCCATCCTACAGTGGAGTCCTGTGGAGCAGGTTGGAAGGTGACTAACACCATGCAGTTCCTGAGCACATGGCTAGGACTAGTGCTTAGAAAAAAGGCATGATGGAGAACAGAAATCTAAATTCACCCCACTTACCTAAACCGGGGAAGGTAAGCTCACAATAAACATACATGAAACATTAACCATCACATAAACCAAGTACGTAAAGAAACTTCCTATAACGTCCCCCTCCATAAAATCCTATATAAAACTAAAACAGGACTTTTATGTTTTATGCGTCCATTTAGAAGTTTATACAAAGAAGAGCGTATTTTGGAAACCTGAAGAAGGCGATGTTAAACGTTATAAATGACTGTCTATATGGAGAAGTATCCATAGAGAAGATAGGAGATAAGGATCCAGGACTGGACACCTCTGCACACAACAAAACCCTGGTGTGTGTTTGACTTTAGACCCATGCAAGTACTTTCCATAGTCATACTGACAAAAGCTTATTTCTAAGAATTAAAAGTAATCTAAATGTTCATTTGTGACATAATCAAAAAACTAAACATGAGTCCCAAGCATTTTAAATAGCTGCTGCAGGACACAGTATTGGTCTGGGACAAGCCGCCGTGGAAAGAGAGGCACTGGAGGCCCCAGAGCCTCCCCAGGGCTCCTTTCCTACTTGAGGTCATTTGGTGGTCCATCCCACTAGGCTTTGCTATGAAGACAAGAATGAAGGCCAAGAAATCCTAACTGAGCCTCCAGCCCTGAATCCTTGGCAACACCGATACTGTTACCTCAGGAACTGGTGTGTGATTAGCAGAGTAAGACAAATGCATAATCACTTTGAGAATCAGAACCTGAGACACAGGAACAGGAGAATATGAATGCAAGAGCCCTGAAGCCCTGGCAAAAAATATCAGTACGAACCATTTTGCAGTGCAACTTTAAAAATATAGCACACTCGTTATTGTTTATTGAGTATAATTGCATAAAAATTACCCCCAAATTTAGTGGCTTAAAACATCAAACACTTATTATCTTGGGAATCCAGCTATGTCTCAGCTGGGGCCTCCGGCTCTGTGGAGGCTGTAGTCAAGGTAGCTGGGAAGCCTGTTACAATCTTAGGCCTGAACAAGAAAGACCAATTCCAAGTTCCCTCCCAAGGTCGTTGGCAGAGACTCAGCTCCCCCGCCTGCTGCCTCTCTGCAGGGCAACTCAGGACCACAACAGAGCAGCCTGGCTCCCTTAGAGAACAAGCAAGATGGAGTGATGCAGACACCATTCTCTTCCTATTTTTCTCAAACCTAATTTTGCAGGCAATATCCTATTAATCACTTTTCCCAACTCATGGTCAGGATGAGGGGTTTGCATGGCTGTAACTATCAAGAGATCACTGGGGGCCTTGTCACACATACATACCATATGTGCTCACTTCCTGAGCTCTTCCACAGGGAGCCCTGACTTCACCCAGATTATGGTCTTTAAACAGTATTTCCACCTAGCTCCATGATGAAAGGATTAACTGATTCCATTCCCAGGACAAAAATAACTTTGAATTGTGCCAGAATATTAGAACACACTGAGGTCATAAGACTGAGGGACTAACAGCACAAAGCCAGTTGGCTAGAGACATGGAAATATCCATAAGCACAGCGTCTTCAGGGCCACCCACTAGGCTGCAACCCAAGGATGCCCAGTGACAGTCCCTAGGCCTACTGTCAACCTGTATAGATTGGTAGGGAAATTCATTATTTTAAACATTGTTAAAGAGAAGAACTCAAGGCAGCCAGCTTTTCTTGCATGCACTATAATCAGGGAAAGTTTGTCTGGATAGGAGTTCAAAGAATCAACAGCAGGGAAAAAGGTTCTATCAGAATAACCAATGAATGGATTTGGACAATAATTTATTTCTGCTAAAATCACCGAAAGGGAGACAGACAGATGTAATGCTATCTATGAAACTCTGCCCAAGCAATCAAACTTATCATGACTGGGCTCTATCTAAACCCTGACCATTTTCCTGGACTTGGACAGAGGGCCATGCAGAAGACACCCTCAGGATGCAACCAACCAAGCCCAGGGTGCTGAAAAAATGCCACAGACTGAATAGACTTCCACGATGCATCACCAAGACTGTGAAGAAGAGAGCAGATATCGTTAGCTTTGTCAACTTGATGCAGTCATCTGAAAGGATGACTGGGAGGCCTCCCTAGGGGAACTGTCTAGATTAGATTGGCTGGTGGGCATGTCTGTGGAGTCTTGTCTTGATCGCTAGTTGATGGAGGAGAACGCAGCTCATTATGGGCAGTACTTTCCCCAAGCAAGTGGTCCTGGGTTATATAAGAAAAGCTGGGTAGGCATGGGGTCTTTGAGCAAGTCAACAAGCACACTCCTCCATGGCTTCTGATTCAAGTTCCTGCTTGAGTTCCTCCTCTGACTTCCCTCAATGAAGGACCGTCACCTGAAAATGTAAAACAAATCAACCTTTCTGTCCTAAGGTGATTCTGGTCACGGTGTTTCATGACAGCAACAGAAAGAAAATCAGAGGAAAAAAAAAACCAAACAGATGAGTGGAGAATCTGTAAAAGGCAGAAGAGAATTGTAAAATCCATCAGCCAGGCTCACTGAGGACCTGGTTTAGATCTCTGTGGGAGGGACTCTGTGCATGGGCAAATGCACATACTAGCTGCCACTGAATGACACATAGAAATGGCTGCTAGCTTTCTTTTAGTTGTGACAATAGCCTTGTAACGGTTTTCAATAAAGTTCCCATATTTTAGAGATACATAGTTGAAATCGTTAAAAGAAAAACAGGATCGCTTTAGAAAACTAGGGAGAGTGTGGGGCTGGAGGTTAAGACTACGGGTCACGAGGAGGTGGGCACTGGGAGTCTGAAGCCAGTGAGGGTGCATGGTGATGAGTATGATTTTCTTTCTAATTTCTGTATGTGTGAACATTTTATAACAAATTAAAAGGATGGATCTTTCAAAACTAGTGGGCACATCCCGTTATTATATAACACTGTTCCTTATTTTCTACCCAATTTAGTGAGATAAGAGCAAGAACTGGTAGAAAACAAGAAAGGAGAGAGTGGAAGGCATTCTAATTTGCAGATGGTATGATTCTAAGCCAGGGAAGAGCCAAGAACACACATAAAAATGTATTAGGGGGGAATAAAACTAAGAAAATTGACCAAACCGATGGTTTAGAATTTAATATAAAAAAATCAATAGGTTTCTTTGGACCTACAAACAAGTCAGAAAAATGTAACGAAGCAAAAGATAACATTTACCAAAACAAGTGGGATAAAAGACCAAAGGATAAATGAAAAGGATATGCCTCAGAGTTTCCGAACAAGCTTTAAAGATAAATCCATTTGACCTGATGGGATGAGAAGCCTCTTTGGGCATCAGAGATGTCTACGCTGTAGAGCTGACACGTTTCCTCTAACTAGATAAACTGAGCGGATGCCAAATAAAGATGCCAAGAGGAATTTGTGTGTGTGTAACTAGATAAGCTGATCCAAACACGTATATAGAAAAAGAGCCACACTAAAGTCTCTGGGGAAGATGTGAAAAAGAACAGTGGCGGCAGAAACACATAAGCCCCAGCAAGTTATAAAATGCATGGAAATCCCGTGAGGAAAGCAGCTTCAGTTGGGACCCCGGTGGACCATCCCCAGATGGACCCAGAGCCAGACAAAACCCAGCATAGGTAGAGCCCTCCACACCGATGTTCTGCCACAGCTAGTCAGCTGCTTGGGTACAGGGTACTCGAAATGTGACCTCTGTCTGTATCTATACACCAAAACTTTGCAGATGAATCATTTATTTTTTAAAAAATATAAAAGTTCTAGATGAAAACTTTAAAAAATAATCTGAACAATGAGAGGATTATGCTGGACTTAAAAGTTACAAATGAAAAAGATTGATCATTTGAACCCATAAAATTTCAGCAAAATAATATACGTGTGTGTGTGTGTGTGTGTGTGTGTGTGTGTGTGTGTGTGTGTGTGTGTGTGAAGAGAACAAAGGCTGGGTGTGGCTGTTCACACCTGTGAACCTAGCACTGGGAAGACTTGGGGAGACTGAGACAGGAGGCTTGCAAGTTCAAGGCTAGGCTGTGCAACAGGGTGGAATTCTGTCTAAAACAGAATAAAACAAATAAACCCACAAAGTATAGATAAGGATAGCCTGGGACAACTTCCCAGTGTGAATCAAAGAGCTCACTTCTTTCAAGTGAGGAGACAGCACGAGTCCATAAGAAACATAAAGGCCAGGCCAGGGCTTATGCGGAACATTGGTCAAAGTGTAATGACATCCAGCCACAGACAGTGAACTTGCCGACCCAGCACACAGCATGATGGCTACTGACCACCACCACCAGGTCCACAGTCCCGATCTTCAGTTCAACCAACTGCTGACTGAAATGATCTTTAGCTGTATGTATTGAACCTGTACAGACATGTATTCTTGTTCTTATCCCCTAAACGATACAGCATGACAACCAGTTGTACAGCATTTACCTGTGTTAGGTATTGTATGTCACACGGAGGAATCTGGCACCCATGAGTATGAACTTGCACAGATTCTGAGAGTGCTCTGTACCATTGGCTGTACAGGACTTGAGAATCTGTGGGGTTTGGGTATCTGGGGGGAGTCCCTGCATATCAAAGGGTGACTGTAGGCTAGGAATTTGCTAAGACCATAGATCTTAAGTGTTCTCTCTCTACTCCACACAGGAGGGGGGCTGTGATAGAGGAGGATGTGTTAACTAGCTTGACTGTAGAGAGTACATCACAATGTATTTTTATATCAAAACATGTGCATATTTACAAACACATTTTGTACTTTCCAATTATATTCCAATACATCTCAGGGAATGGAAGGGTTAAATCCAATAGAGGAATGGACAAAGAATAAGTTTTTTGTTTGTTTGTTTGTTTGCCTGTAGTTTTGGGGTGTGTATGTGTGTGTCATATGTATGCACTTGTGGGTGCAGGCACCCATGTGTGTGTATGGAGGCCAAAGGCCAATGTTCAATGTCTTCCTGTGTTGCTGCTGCTCTCCACTTTATGTTTTGAGGCAGGGTCTCTTACTGAACTGGAAACTTGAGGTTCCAGACAGACTAGCTGGCTGCAAGCCTCCTACCCCCAGGATTTGCCTATCTCCAGCATCCTGCTCCCCTGCTCTCCAGTACTGGGGCTACAGGCATGTTCCACTGTATCTGGTTTTTAGGTGACTATTAAGAATTGGGCCGGGCGGTGGTGGCGCACGCCTTTAATCCCAGCACTCGGGAGGCAGAGCCAGGCGGATCTCTGTGAGTTCGAGGCCAGCCTGGTCTCCAAAGCGAGTTCCAGGAAAGGCGCAAAGCTACACAGAGAAACCCTGTCTCGAAAAAAAAAACCAAAAAAAAAAAAAAAAGAATTGGAACTCGGGTCCTTCAGCTTGTGCAGTAAGCATTTTTGCCACTGAGCCATCTCCTAAGCCCCACAAATGCTATGTTAACAATTTGGATCTAAAGTGTCTCCCGGAAGCCCATGTACTAAAGGCTAAGACCCCCCAGCTGATGGCTCTATCACGAAGTAACAGGACCTTTAAGGCATAACCTTAAGAGGAGGAAATTAGGGTATTGGGGTATGACCTTAAAGAGGATTTGGGACTTCAACCCTTTCTCTCTCTCTTTCTGCATCCTAACTGCCATGAGGTAGAATCTCGTCCCCTGCCCTGTGCGATGGGGTTCTACCTCACCACAGTCCTCCAACACAGCCAACCAACCACAGACTAGAACTTTTGAAACCATGAGCCCAAATAAATTCTTCCTTCTTGTAAGTAAATCTGAGTTACTTTGTCACAATAGCAGCACACGGGAAAGGCTTAAGAAAAGAGACATGAGTCAGGCATGCTAACTTGTACCTCAACCCCAGAATTTGAGAAGCAGAGGCAGGAGAACCATGACTCAGAGGCCAACCTGGGCTACAAAGAGAGACTCTATCCAAGAAACAACACAAAACAGAAAGAGAAGTTGGGGGGGGGGCGGGGAGACGCAAATGGCTTAGCTCAGCTTTTGAACTTCTGGCATGGTGTTTGATTTCACTTCCGAGGAAAGACACGTATGTGAAATCTGTGTGAGGCCACTGTGTACCCCGTGCCTGGGGTAAGAACGTTGAGCTGGAGGGTACAGTGTGCTAAATGTGAAGTCAGTACTTCCATCAACAGCTGTCAGAGTGGTTATAGCTCGGATATGAAGTGTCTCACCAAAAGTCTTGTGACCCAGTCACTGATTGAGAGGTGACCTCCAATCACTGATTGAGAGGTGCCCCCAATCACTGACTGAGAGGTGACCCCCAATCACTGATTGAGAGGTGACCAGATAACACGCTCTCTGACCCGATCAATGGGTTAATTCAGCAGTAGATTCATAACTTGCTGACACCATTGGGAAGTAAGGAAAGCTCTTGGAGGTGGAGCCCAGTTAAAAAAAGTAGGAGGCACATTCCTAGGGGCTGTACCTTGGGGCTCTCTGTCTTTCTCCTTCCTGTCGGCCATGCAGTGAACTGATTTGCCCCGCCACATGCCCGATCACCACAGGCCCACTGCCATGGAGCCCTGACAGAGTGACACAGATTAAATCTTTCATCCTTTATGTTGTCTATTTGGGTATTTGGGTCACGACAACATAAAAATGATTAGCACAAGGACCAAGGGCGGGTCCATTGTCCCCTCCTGCAAGGCACTTCGGCCATGTCCATTAAAGTTAGCATGCTCTAACGTTGACATAGCTGCTAACCCTGCTTTATACATGGAGCACTTCTATGGAACAACTCACATCCCAACACAAGGCTGTTCACTGCTGCGCTGGCCAGAAACCAAAGAGTTGGTTTGTACCAGACTAGTTAAAACGCCACTGCCCACCCATGGGCCATGCCCTGGATGACTGCTTAAATAGTCAGCTGGATCTGGGTGCCCGCCAGCATTTACCAAGAAAAGAGAGTGCGTGGTGAAGACCCCACTTGGCCAGTGCGGTATCTGTCTGAAGGGGAAGTCTGTATGTAAGCTGGTATACATCCAGGAAGCTTCAGGAGGGAGTCACAAAAGAGCAGAGAGTCTGAACCGAGTTTTCTGTACTGTGCAGGTACAAAAAGACATTCCTCTGGGATCTCCAGAGGGAACTCTTTTTCGCTTCTGCGAATCTTGGCCTGATCCAAACTCTATCCTGAAGAACTCTTTCAAGCCCTCTGCTAAGCAATAATAGTCCCTATTTTAAAACATGTGTAATTCCTGTCCTTGAGTGCTAATAAAAATGATCTTGTTTGTAAAAGAGAAGAGCTGTTTGCCTCTCTAACCCCTCTTTGAACTCCCATAATCCTTGTGGTCCTACAGAATCACCTGATTCCCAGGCTGTCAACACTGCCCCAGACCCATGCCATCTCAGGAGCCTTGTCCCCTCACGGTCAAAGACGACACCTCTATTCAGGGGTCTCCTCTAGACAGACTTGCCCCAGGTGTTTAAGAGCAAGTAAAATCTTGGATACAAGCGTCCAATAGGGTAGCTTTGTCACTGTGAAAACCCCTGAGAGAAGAAAGGTTTGAAGAGGAGTGGTCTCAGGCAGGACAGAAGCCTCATGGGCTAGGGTCCCCATTCTTCCACTTGGCCAGCATGCAGACCAGGTGTGGCACACTGACAAGTAAGAGATGGGTCATTAAGGAACCTCACAACTCTGACACATGAGGCTGAGAATTACGGCAGGACTAGCCTGGAGCAGAAGGTGGTGTGCTGGGATTGCAGACATCTCACAAGAGCTTTGGCTCACTCACGGAAGGAGCAGCAAGCATGAGGAATGGGGTATGAGCTTCTGATCTTGGTTACTTTGGACTAATGCAGCCACAGTTAGGTGCCATTGCTTGTGTACCAACCTTTGGGCTTTAAGAAGCACACGCAAGCTGGACTTTTACACAAGATTGTTCACAGGCTGCAGCTCTTGCAACGTTCTCTACCCTGGATTTATGTGCTTCCAGCTCTCATATCCTGCAGTGGGGGGCATCTTGAAATGTGCCTTCTATCTTTCATCACTTATGGAAGTCTTCAGGAGTCTCCTGACATCTGAAGGTCTCTTCTCCAGTGAACGCCCTGGAACCTGAATGGTGTGTCTTCTAGTCCTCTTCAGGGGCTGTTGATACCAAGCTTTGCTTAGGCAGCTCAGCAAAAGGATGATGAGCTGAGACCAAAGCCTGGGTTCCAACCCCATTCAGCCACTCTATATCTGGTGACTTTAGGTCAATGACTCACTCTCACTGAACCTCTATTTCTTCCTCTGTAATGGCACCTACCTCTTATTGCTAATAGAGTGACTGAGGAGTTAATATATTGGATATCAACTCTTGATATAGTAGATATTAATATATCTAAGTGCTGATATATTGGAACACTTAATTCAATCATGCCTGGCTCAAGCTAAGCACCTGCTGGGTGTTGCCTACCTTCTTATGCAGGTTTTCACCATCTTTCTATCCACCCACCCATCCATCTATCCACCTATCAATTTTTGGTGCTGGGATTGAACTCAGCGATTCACATATGCCAAACATGGGCCCAACCACTGAGCCACACCCACAACTATCCTCATTTTCAAGGGCACATTGGATAGAAATCACAGGCTAAGAACTAATGGCTCTAAGTGCAGGCATGGCATTATCCCTCTTCAGCCACAGGCCATCAGCTATGTTACTTTAGCCTTACTGTGCCATGGGACAGAAAGCCCATATTCCTCGTAGGGTAACTGCTCAGGTGACATGATTCAGGCATGGTAAACAGCATGGGGCTGGGCCACACCATGCCCAGGTGTGGGACTAGGATTTTGGTTTGCTTTTTTTGTCAACTTGACATAAGCAACAGTCATCTGAGAGGAGGGACCCACAGTTGAGAAAATGACTACATAAGATTGGCATAGAGGCAAGCCTATGGGGCATTTTCTTAATTAATGATTGATGTGGGAGGGCCCAGCTTATTGTGGGCAATGCCATCCCTGGGCTGCTGGTCTGGCACGGTAGAAGAAAGCAGGCTGGGGAAGTCAATATGCAGCATTTCTCCAAAGTCTCTGCTTCAGTTCCTGCTCCCACGTTCCTGCCTTGAGTTCCCACCATGACTTCCCTCAGTGATGGAGTGTGACCTGAGAGTGGGAAGCTGGAATAAACCCCTTCCCCTCAAGGTAGTTTTGGTCATGGTGTTTATCATGGCAATAGAAACCCTAAGATACCTGGTCAATGATAGGATGAAGATGATCTCACTTGAGTTTTACTGTTGTTCTTGAAATCGTAACAAGTATCCCAAGTGAAATAAGGCCTGAGCTAGAGTGAAAGGCCATCTCCCATTAACTTTCCAGAAAAGCAAGCTTCCAGGTAACTTAGACTTTTGAGAAGGGTGTGTGTGCCCACTCCTAAGCTACAGCCTCACGGGCATTTATTTCTCTGTTCTTCAGCATTTCTACCACAGTTCTCTTCCATCTAGAAGTTTGAAATGCTCACTAGCTGGAGGCACTAGTTTAGCAGACTAGGGCTTGTTCAATCAGCACCTTTCTAGATCTTCCGCACTGCCACAGAAAGCCCAGTACACAGTTCCCCACTCACCCACCATTAAAACAGGGTGGGATTAGAGGCTTCATATAACACAGCTCTGCCCATGAGAGGTAACAAATGCATTGAAGAGATCCTCGAGGTGTTTTGTTTTTGAGACATGGTCTCATAAAGTGCAGAATGGCCTTAGATTTGCTATGGAGGATGACCTTGAACTCCAATCATGCTCCTCTGCCTCCTCAGTGTTGGAACTACGGGCCTGTACCATAACACCTGGATTCCCCTAAAGTCTTCTAATAAATTTCCCTAAACATTCAGACTCTTGGGGCACCTGAACCTCAACTAGACACAGGGCCATTTGTTTTGAGGGAATAAGATGGGAGCTATTGATCACTTGCCTCTCCCACAGAATCCACACAGAATTATGTCCTTGCACTGTCCATAGCTGGTCTAACAGAGCTGCTTGATGGCCCAGCTCTGAGTGTACAAAGCACCTACTGTGAAGAGCATATGGACCTCATGTAGTTTAAAAACCTGTTGCCAAGAGTTCTCAAGGTCAGATAGTTTTCATACCACTTATATGTAGCTTCCAGGGACCCTCCAAGAGACAGACTGAATCACATGAGTGACACCCTCAATGATTATTATTCCCTCACCTAGATACAAAGCCGACCAGCCATGTTTATTATAGCATTGCTGCTCACTGATAGAGCTGACATTCCCCCACCTAGATACAGAGCCAATCAGCCATGTTTACTATAGCATTGCTACTCACTGAGAGAGCTGACATTCCTCACCTAGATACAGTCTGCTAATCCAAGCATCTTTGCCATAACAACACTGCTCATTGATAGAGCTGACAAACTATTTCTTAGTTACCTGGTGAACAGGCTTAGAAAGATAATGGAAAACACAATTCTCAGACAGATAACATATTCACCCGTGTGTGTGCGTGTGCGTCTGCATGTGCATGTGTATGTGATATGTATGTGTTCATGCAGGCACGTGTGTGTGGAGGCCAGAAGTTAGTGATGGGCATGTTCCATGATTGCATTCCACCTTACTTTTGAACATGAAACCCAGAACTCATGAATTTGGTTAAGCTAGCAGCCAACGAGTTCCAGGGGTCTGCTTGTCTTCAAGCCCCCCCCACAAAGGTGTTGGGGTTACAGACATGCATCACTGCACATGACTTTTTATATGGGTGCTGGGGATCCGAACTCAGGTCTTCATGCTTATACAGCAGGCACTTGAATAACTGAACCACCTTCCAGCCCCTTTACTCACTATTATTCACAGAAATCCTTTAATGTGAAGGGAGAGACAACAATGTTGGTTTGGACATTTCCCTTCCTTTCTTTTCCTTACTGGAGCAGGAAACAATGGCTAGAGTCCTGCAGACAATGAGGTTACAGGCCTGAAGACGAGACCAAGGGAAGCCAGGTAGCTAATCCAACATTACAGTCACTGAATGGTCAGTGGCTCCCCTCGAGACTTCTTTCCACCACTCATATGCTTCCCTGCTACATAAGCAAATGTCAAGTGGGTCCTTGCACACAAGTCCATCCCAGCTGGTAAAGGTGTCTAACACCAGATGCGTCTCTAAGCTCATTATAGTCTAGGTTTTCCTGTGATAGATACTCATCACTGTCTCTTTCTGTAGTTTTATAGAACTGTTGGTCCATGCAGGTTTTGTTGGATATGAATTCTCTCATATGAAGGGATTGGCTTTTGATTAAGATTTCCATATTTTCATAATGATCTATTAGTTTCTCTCCTAAGTTGGGGCTAATTTTTGAGTTGTCCACGCTAGTGTGAGTGGTCCATACTGGTGTGAGCTGTCCATACTGGTGTGAGCTGTTCACAAGCAGTTTGTACCATCTGAGCTGGTGTGAAGACTCTATCTTCTAGAAAGCGACATGATACAGTCAGATGGAACATATGGACAGCTTCTGGAATACCCCCTTCCCCATCTCCTTGCAGAGTTAAGATTGCCCCGCTGTCTCTGCTACCCATGCCCTGTCCAGAGACGGTTTGAAATTCTTTCCTAACAAAACCATGGTTTATTGACAAGTCCGTTTCTTAGGTCCATAAGACCCCAGAGCCCTGAAGGGTTGTGACTGAGTTGTGCCCATTTTATCTTCAGCCCAACAAGAAAAATAGTAGGGAGAGATGAGATGTTTTTCATTGATGTTGCCTCCTTCAGATCAGAACCCGGTCATGCCCCTCCATGGAGTGACAAGAGGGGTGTGGTCTCTCCCTGCCAATCATAAGGCCCTGAAAAACTATGGCCAGCCAGGTAACAACAATCACCTGCTGTGATCTAATGCAAACCAGCTGGAGTCAGTTGGAACCAGTAAAAAAACACGCAAGGCATAAGTAAATTGTTGGGCAAACCCTTTTGAGCCTATCTGCATTGGGCATCATAGAGTCCAGCCTACTTGAGTTTTAAATAAGAGTTCTCACAGTTAAAACTGATTCTCTTCATAATTAAATGGCATTAAGCTGGTTATAGCAGTCAACATAGTGAACCAGTTTGAACTGGTTAAGCCTGGTTCAAACTCATCCTTAAAGGAGAGCTTGGAGGCTTCTGTTATTTACCATGAATACAGAGCAGAATGGCAAAGGTTTAAAGCCATTTGTTTCTGCAGATCCATTTACTTTGCTCCTATAAATATTCATAAGAATTAATTATCAGCTTATTGAAAGAATTAATAAAGCTCACATTGTTTATTATAACACATTAGAGGCAAGAAACATTCTCCTGGCAGAGAAAAGGCCTACTTAAGAGGTTCTTTGCTCTGATGTTGGACCCAACAAGGACCCCGTGGGGACACCTGTTACATGAGGCCACTGTAAGTCAGCTTCATCAAAAGCCCAGTAGGAGTGTCCCCACCCCAAACACTGACACAGAACCAACCCATCAAGTCAGTCTGCTTTGCTCTTTATGGGATGTGAAGATGCGCTGCTAATCTTGAAAAGGGTGGGAGGAGAAAGTGAGAGAGGGTGTGAAAAGGAACAGCCAGCATTTGGATGTCGTTATAACCACCCTGATGAAAAGTAGATCATAATGAGCTACTTAGATAGACACATCTCAGTGCATTAATCCAGCCATTCGTGTCGTCTATGATGCAGTTCACGAGGGTAAAACACATGAATGGTCCTTGCTGTTCAGTTCATTGCATTGAATCAGGCAGATGAGCTGGAAGCCCCTCTCTCCACAGCTAATGCAGCACCCAAAGGGCCAAATGCCTGAGGGCACCTTGTTGGAAACAGTGCTTTCCAAGGAAGAGTCTCCAGAGGAAACCCACACACAAAAGGACCATTTGCTTTTACATAAAGTGTAACTGCCTCCCGAGAGATCAAATCTGAAGTCACTTACCAGCCACAAAGCTTGGAAACGATGCCACCTTCTTTGTCTGTTGAGAAATAACAAAGAGAATGAAACAGAATCATTGCAAAAGGCTGACTTAATGAGAACTATATCAAGATATATACCACCCTGGGCTGGAACAGTCTAACCCCATGAATGGCTGGTATTCCCAAGAAATCAGATCCACACAGCAAGCTGGTCTTCTATGGGACACAGGATGCTGAAAAGGATCACACAAGCGCACAAGTCAGTCCTCAAGGACCCTTAGCTTAGCATGTCATAGCTGGAAAGAGCGTTAAGAGTAGTCAGCTCAATGGTTCTCAAGTCACTGGGCCTGAGAACTTCCTGGGCATGTCTTCAAGACCACAATAAAGGAGTTGGGAAGCCAGTCCATTGATGGCTATGACATTTCAATAGCACTAGACAATCTTGTCTCAAGCACCCCAGAGAGGAAAGGTAATCTGTCTAAGCCTTAATTTGAATCAGATAACCATGTTATTGGTTTAGACCAGTAGCTCTCCATCAGGATGATTTTTGTCCTCAAGGGCACATTGACATTTTGTTATAACCGAGGTACAGAGTAGTGGCTGCTGGTATCTAGTGGGTAGGGACGCTCATAGACCACCTACAAAGCACAGGGAAGCCTGTCAAAAAATGACTGTCCACCCTAAATGTCAATGACTCTGCTATTGAGAAATCCAGGCTACCCTTGAGTTTCTACCAGATTAGGGAGCACCAAGGATTCCCACACCATCATCAGGGAGCACCAGGGATCCCCACACCATCAGCAATGCACCAACAGTGCACAATGCAGCTGTGAGTCCTCAGGATATGTGAGTCCCCTCCTCCCAGGACAAAAAAAAACCCACATCTCTTCCTCAGACAGTGGTCCTAGGTTGGCTTGATCTGAACTCTCTCTTCCCAGGATCCTGGGTGGTACAAGAGCTAGGAGAGTGAGTTGACCATAACACAGCCAGCAACTCCATCATGAGAACTCTGGTCCAGAACTCTCATCTTTGGAAGGGAATTACCTCTGGGATGTTGTTATTGTCAGTGGGTCCATTGAGATCAGAGCGTTGCTGCTTCCTTGGCTGCTCCAAGCCATTGCAAACCTGGAAACCAGAAAGTTGATTATGTTTTTATATAGTAGAAAATTGAACTCAGGTTAAAAAAAGCTGAATATTCAATGAAATTCAATCTTAAAATACACATGTGTAGGGACACATACACACGTGTCCAAGTAGTCATACACATTCAATTAAATTGTTATACAATGAATATGAATACTTTTATATTTCTAAAGTTTTTAATTATTTAACTTTTACTATTTACTATTATTTTTATTTTAATAAAGCACATCATTTACCACCTGAACTATCTTCAGTATACAGCTGAAGGGCATAAAGTATATTCATACTGTTGTATGTCATCCCCACCATCCATTTCAAGACACACTTCATAATACAAAACTGAAACCTGGGCTGGAGAGACTGCTGGGCTGTTAGGTATGTGTACTGCTCTTCCGGAGGTCCTGAGTTCAGTTCCCAGAACCCACATGGGGCCACACACAGCTGCCCTTAACTCCAGCTCCAGGGGATCTGACACCTTCTTCTGGCCTTCATGGGCTCTCATATGGACACATACAGACACATACAAATAACTAAAAATAAAGGTAAAATGTTTAAAAGCAACCCCACCAGCAACTACAATTCCCCAGTCCCAGTCCTCTTTGCCATGACAGCCTCCATTCACTCTACTTTCTGGATCTATGAATCAGACTGTTTTAAGTGCCTGGGATATATGGAACAACATAGTGCTTATCTGTTGGTGAGTGGCCTGTTTCACTCAGCACAATGTCCTTAAGATTCATCCATGTTATACTATCAGGATTTCCCTTTTCAAGGCTGAGCAGTGCTCCACGGTATGTATGTGGCACACTCTTTTTATTCATCCATTGAAGGCAGCTTGGGTTGCTCTTTGACTATGCCAAGTAATGTTGCTGAGAACTTGGGGGGGTGTGTCTTTAAGACTTCGTTTTTGTTTCCTTTGGACCCACATCCACAATTATCTGCACTGGGGCAGATGCTGAATCCATTATAGTTTTTTTTTTTTTTTTGAATGATTCTATATAGTATTTCCCATGGTGGTACCTTCCTCTCACAGTGTTCAAGAGTTAAAAATCATATTGTTAGAATAAATTTAGGTTCTTGAGTAAGAGTAAATGCAAGTGAGTCAACCTACTACTACTATGACAAAAAAAATAATAAAACACAATATGAAAGGCAATTTCCCCTTAAAATACAATCTCAATCCATAACTTCCCTCCCTCAAACAATACGACTTAACCCTTAAGTGTGTTTTCTGCATTCAGTTCTTTATGCCATGCAGAAGACAGATGCAGGATCCAAGGTACTGAAGTCACCACCCAAACCAAACAGCTCTGGGGAGCAGCCCCGTAAGTCACAGGACTTCCCGGAAGTAACAGCAAGCGGTAGGATGATGACACAGTACCACAGTAACAGGAAGTTGCATTTATACACCGTTGAGTGCATCTTCCTGTTTCTAGTACATGAGCTTCTGCACGGACTCCCTTTGTTGAAGGCCTACCCTGCCTCCTGCTGCTGACCAGCCCCACTCAACCCCAAGAAGCCCTTGAGAAAGCAACATACAGAACCTACCACACACGCTACAGCTGGGGTGGTGCCTAAACTTCAGATAGACAGACAGACAGACAAATAGAGAAATCTTTATACCAGATATGGGGAATGGAACACAGGGCGCTGCACCCTGCCCCCAGGTTTGAAACAGACCGGTCATTAGGCCTTTGGGTAACTTTAGGCTAGAGTTCATGGCTTAGCCAGGGGACACAGGAGAAGTGTCAGTTCTTTTCCTATGCCCTGCCTCTGGGACTGCTTGACATGGGGCTACAGGATGGGGCATCCATGAAAAAGCAAGGTCTTCCCTAGGTACCACCCCTCCTCCATGTCAACATCTTCTCGAATGTATTCCCAAGTGGGCTGCTCGTCACCATGACAACCACGTCTTTCCATAAACAGCCAGGCTTATTTTCAAAGAAGGAGGAGGGTGGGCTTGTGATGTTTCTCTTCAGGAAAACCTGTCTGGTGGTGAGCCCCACCCAGGACCTGGAGTGGTAAGGGGACTGGCAGCATGGGACCAGCATTGGAAGTTCACAGGGTTTGAGGTCTATATGAATTTGGGGCTCCAGGCCTCTTGGGTAAGGATGCTACCTAAATCCTGTTGGACACTCCCTTGGGTACAGCAGCCAGCCACATGTCAAAATAAGACATGATCTTATTTTGAACAGTGTCCTCATCCTTGGCAGCGGCCCAAACCATCAGCCATTCACCAAGAACAGACAAATGCTAGTGCAAAGCCTGTGAAGGGAAGCATGCTCTCACGAGGAGTCCCACTGTGGTGTTGTGAGGACAGCACATCAGTCTGTAGTGTGGCACAGACTGGGTGATCACGCTGGGACCCAGGGACAGCTGCTCAGCGCAGAGATAAACACCCTTAATAAAAACACGAATGTGAATAAATCATCTGAATAAATATGTTGGCTCCAGTTGGTGCAAAATAAAGTTTGGCATTTTGAAGGTGTCGATTCTGATTTGTCTGCTTAACTCAACTGAAAACCCAGTAATATAACCCACACTGCTTGAGATGAACTCACAGGAAACAGGCTCACACCCACTCAGCTCACGCCATCTGGAACAACAGCCTTCTCCTGAACGACAAACATGTTAGGAACAGACAACATCAGCTTAGATCTGGAGAAATCACAGCATTTGACTGTGTCACACCTCCCCCTCCAACATGACCCTGACACAGACAGATCCCAGGGCTCATGGATGACTCAGATGACTGTGTCCTCTGGGGACTATTTCAGACTTTGTTTTTTAAAAAAGAGCCAGCCTGCCCTAATCTTCTGATATCCCTACAAAGATTTCTTCCTCCACCCAACTCGAGTGGGTCAGGCCAGTTCTGCCACACAAGGGTAGCTCTGAGTGGGGATAAACCAGAAGCATGATCTGCCAGGGTCTACTCAGGAGTGTGGAAATGTTCTTTCAAAAGCTCTGAGAAACCACCCTCTGACACACACAGGACTCAGGGGAAAAGGCTATTATTTGTTTTCTCCATTCCTTTTACAGCTCTGGCCACTACCGTGATATTTACTTTGAGGGAAATGGGACTGGGATAAGGTATTTATTCTTGTGATAGGGTGATCACCTTTGCAAAGAGATATATGGCTTCAAAGTGTCACGGCAGACACATTAGGGACCACCAGCTGGTCAGAGAATCTGTCTTGTAAAATATGTAGGTAGGTCTGTAAATGGGAGGAGGAAGGGCCGTGCCCTGCTCATGCCAAGAATTTCATGAAACACATTAAACTAAAAATTATGCATCATCTGCCTGAACTCCAGTTTTTCCATTGCATAAAACGTGCCCTCTCAATTATGTGCACGTAGAGTTTAGTATCACTAAGTGCGTCTATAATGTTGGGCAATTATTATCACCATCTTTTCATCTTGTAAAACCCACACTCTAGACACAACGTTGGCTCTCTAAGTTAAAGGGTCCCTTTATTGTGCTATTTGTCAGTCTGGCCACCCTTCCGGAGACTGATGGCTGATGCCTTTTCTCCAGCCTGACTTTGGACTCTAGGTCTGGCCCTCTGACATCCTCTCCCCTACAGACCAGCATAACCAGCCAGACAGAGCATCTGCTTTTCTGCTTGTGGGCTTTCCATAGGGCCTGGGAGAGTACAGGCCATGGAGAAGGGTGCCTTGCCATGCATTTCAGAGCATAATCCCATTTGTTCTAAACTCACATTTGCATGCCAGCCTTTGTGAAGGGACTGTCCTGTCCACAGTGGCCAATCTTGAGTGTTTATGTGTTCTGCACTATTCAGGGCACTTCTAAGTAAGGACAGGACATATGCAATGAGGACCCTACCCTTGACATTCCACAGGCAGCATGGAAACTGGACTTAACATTTTTGCCAAGTTTAAACCTTCCCTGGGATAACCCAGGGCATAAACAGATTTACAGTGAACAAAAACTATCCTTTAGAGATTAGGCCCGGGGAATTTGAGAGGCCAAGTCTGGCCTGTCACAGGATCGGGACTATTACATTTTTTTTCCAATTTCAGAGTAAGCAGAACCCCCACTGATTGCTGGTGGGGATGGAAAATGCTCTGCCACTGTACAGACATAAGCACTCATGATCGTACAGCCCAGAAACTCTGCTTCTCCCTACACACTCCATAAAGCTAAAAAAAAAGAGTCCATGAAAACTTACACATGCATAACTCAAAGCAACTTTGACATTAGTCATGGAAGCAACCTAAATGTACATCAGTGGTTGGAGATAGGCATGACATGCTCCACTCATCCCCTGCAATATCATGCAGCCCCAAAGGAATGAGGCTCCAACACACTGATGCAACACAGGTGAACCCCTAAAGCAGGCTAAGGGAGAGGCCAGACAAAACGGACAGCATAGCACAGACTGAACTGTCTAGACTAGATGAATCCATAAAGATAGAAGGAAAATTTCCCGTTGTAGGAGGTTAGGGCAAGGGAAGATTACTTAAGGCTGAGAGGTCTTTGGAGGCAATGGGAATGTGCTGGGACCAGATGGCAGCAATGGCTACAGCATTTATTAAAAGACGTTGAATGAACACTCACTTCAAAATAGGCCCAAGGTCAAATTTTATATCATGTGTTTATTACTGTAATTTCAAAATAATGGCAGCTGACAGTGTCCAGCAGTGGTTCAGCTCTTGCCTAGCATGAGCGAGGATTCAGGATACATACACAGCACTGCTAAAACAATAAATGGAATGAAACTACTGAACAAAAAAAGAGTGAACAGAACCCTCTAGACATCTAAACATCCTGCCTGCTTCATGACCCAATCCAGCTCAGCAGTACCCTGCTGCATGACTGTCACCCTCCAGCTGCAGCATGCAGGGCAAAGTAGAAGGGGCCGCCAAGGGAAGGGGTGGGCCACACGGACCTCACACCACGTAATTGTTTATCTCCGGTGCACCTGCCTCACATGTGGAGCGGTCACACTAATGACCTTTAAGGGGACACAGGCGTTCCATGGCTCAAGGCAACGCACACTACATAGCAAGGGAGAATCCTACTTGGTTGTGATCAAGTTTTCTACAAGAATATCCCAACCCTCCCCGCCCCCTCTGTAAATCCTGCTTTGTGTCAACATGGCGTCTTCTACCACTGGCTCTCCTAGTTAGCCATAAACAGCTGCAATCTTCCCTCCTGCTTATCTGAAGGGAAGACGATGTATGGACAGATTTCAATAGTAACAACGCACTGGGGTGCAAAAGCAATGACTTGGAGTTACCCACAGCTCAGACCTGGAATCCTCCCAGGAGCCTGGCCTGGACCATCCTCTGAATTCCCCTAGCTGCCCTGCACTTAGCCTCAAGCCTTGTGCACACATTCTGAGAAAACGAGCTTGACATCGGAGAGAGGAACGGAACAAAGGTGCTCTGTCAAAAAGAAAGTCAATGGCCAATGCTAAGTCAATATGAGGATGCAATTTCCAGGGGACGTCTTTGGTATTTACTTCCTGGCAGACCACATGGGCTGGCGTGACTGGCACGGAATTGCTGTTGCCAAAGCTGTGTTCTCCTAAGAAGAAAGAGTCCCCAGCTTCAGTCAACATGATTAGTCCTCAAAAGTAAACAAGTGACTTCAGAGTCATAGGAATGGCCTACTGCAGCCGACACGAAGGCTAAATCCTGTGATCCAGAATTTAAAAGACATTTCGCCAAATAGCATAGTAAAATGATACCAAGGATCCAATCAGCTTCTCCCTGCCAAGCTTTTGGGAAATGTAAAAATGGAATGTTTGCTTTTTTTTTTAATTTTGTGGGAAGAGAAAGAGTAGAATTAACAGTCGATGTTAGATATTACAAGACAGGAGGGCCTCACTTGATGACCAGACTTTTCCATTCTTCGACTTCACACGGATGCAAATACAACATGCATTCAGGAGGAACTGCACTTTAGATGGTGGATTTGGACCTTCCAAGGACAGAGAGCATGCAATGCAGTCATCTGTCAGGATGCTGGCCAACACAGCAAGCCACAGCTCCCACCAGCTACGAAGTTGGGAGCAGAAAACACAGCTATCCTCAGCGTCCTATGCAGCTAGGCCCTGATGCTGGGAATGTGGTTGTGCATTTTTTACTTACAGTTTTCCACATTAAGACTTATGGACTCACTACAATGTAAACCCTTTGTAATCCAAGGCATGTCTCTGTGCTGACATTAGTATTCACAGGGCGTGACCTCGGCCACTCCCCTTTGTCAGTTGTTGGTGCTTACAACATTTTTAATAATCTTTTGTGTGACACTTCTGCCAAGGTGTCCGATACTGACCACAACCCAAGACCTAGGAGAGAAAGGGAGCCCTCCCTTCCCACTCAGGAAGTGCTGAGCCACTCACAGTCCTGAGAGTTTCTAAAGAGCAGACCTCATGACCACATACATGCCCTGTGCTTGCAACCTAAATGGGGGTAGGCATTTCATCTACTGCTGTTCTTACTAAACCAATTTGATTGGCCTAAATGGCTTTGTCTGTGTTTGTGATTGTAGATACTCACATTCAGACAGGCTCAGCTTGTGTACTGATGTTCCAAATAGACTCAAGTCAGTTAGTAACACAAAGATCTTCTATAATAGTAAGTAAGTTTACCCTGCCAACCATTTTAAAGTGCACAGTTGAGCAGCTTTGAATATATTCCCCATAACCCACACTCAGCTCTCCTGGTGTCCTGCACAACTGAAAATCCCGTACCTCTTAAACCACAGCTCCCCAACTCAAACCCCACCCAGTCCCTGGAAGACACAACTCTACTTCTGTCCTGGGAACTTAATGGAACTCTAGTCACATGGCATTTGTCCTTTTGTGCCTGGCTTACTTCCTTCTGGGCTCAGTGTGCTACGAATGCTGAATAATGAATGTCACTTGTAGGTAATGCTTTTCTTTGTCCCTTCATCACAACTGAGTCACATATGAGCCACAAATCCCCGAGAAAGTTACCAGGTCAATATCTCTCCCCACCAGCCAGATTGCCCACCTTGCAGGTGTTCTGATTTTTCACATTCTTCTTGAAGTTCAAAGGCAAAGGAGAGGAGAGAACGTGTAAGTGAATGAGCTGTTAAACAACAGAAAGCGCTGCTTTTGTGTCTCTGGGTTTCGAGGACTGGGCCATCTTTCCTTTGTTGAAGACTGAGTGCTGCTTCGGAAAGGGGCCATCATGCTGGCTTTTACAGACCCAGAGATGAAAGAAGGAAGGAAGAAATGAAGGAAGAGACAAATGAATGAACAATGAGGAGGTTAGAGGTGCATGTCAGTGGTTAAGAGTGCTGGTTTAGCACGTACAAGGTAATGAGTTTCCACCCCCAATACCACACACACACACACACACACACACACACACACACACACACACACACACACACACAATATTAGAGGAGAAGGAAATGGAGCAGGGAGTAGATTGCAGCAAGACAAGGCTTCTGTTTTTAGAGACTAGAAAGAGAGGAGTAACAAAGGGGCTTAGGGCTCTTGAGAGTCAGGGCCTTGATATAGAGTGGTCTCAGTCTGAGGCTCTTGGGTGGGTGAGTCTATGCAGGAGTGCACAATGGCCAAAATCATCAGACATCTCCCACCCCCAGCACTCAGAGCAACGGTCAGTAACAGAAGTCTCCCAGCTGGTTTCCACAATTGCTTTGAGACGAAGCAAGGCTGCGTGGGAAGTGTCAGGAAGCATTGATAGGGTACATCAGAAAGTAGGACGGGGCACACCAGTCTCATAGGCAGAATCAGAGGCTACTTGCAAGCATACAAGCCAAGAAGGATGACAAGGGTGGATGGGTAATGTCTCCTCCAACAGCAGCATATGTCTGGCCAGAGCCATCTCTATGAGCTGCTCCCTTGGATCATCAGCTTCCCACCCACCTACCCATCTTCCTGGGTGGGCTCACAGTCTTACATAGTCAGGCTGTAGGCAGAGCAGGCCACCCTGAGGTAGCACTGCAGTGTGTCAGCACCAAGGACAGTGCCCATCTGATTTCCACAGCAGGCTCTCAGATCAAAGAACCATGAGCATTCCTGGCATACTTGTCAGTGGTTAAAAACAAGAAGCAGGCACTGGGCTTTGGAAAACTTAAATGTGGCTATCTCTCAACTCCAACTGTTTGGACCTTAGCTTGGCCCCAGGTGGAGAGACACCAGCTTCTTTCCTGTGAAGGTAGGCATTCTAGAAACGTAAGCCATGGGATCCGTGGGTAAACCTTGATTCAGCCAGTTTGGGATGTCACCATCTGTTCAGGGGCAACACCCTACACACATCCTTTTCCAGCATGACTGGGATGTGCTTGTTTTCCCATGCTGTCTGACACTGTCTGCCATATGGTTACAAGTTATTGCTGATGAACCCCTTGCTCCAATGGCCCCCATCTTTCTTAGTGTCTGATTTAACACTGACTACAAATGGAGGCTATGGGGTGAAATCCCACAACCGCCATGTCACACTGTCACACTTCAGGTGAACACACCACGTGTGGCATCATGCATCTCCACACTTCATGTTTATCCATGCTGACTTCCTTTCCAAGGTCAGCACTTCTTTGGCAATGTCATGGGACTAACCATGTTTGTGAACTGGATGTTGGTCTAGCCTCTGGTGATTATGAGGCCCTGTGCAATACTGTGGGCCATGGACAGGAGCCAACGAAGAACAGAGAGAGGAAATGTGCAGAGGCCAGCTCCCTGCCTCAAGTCATGTACCTGAAGTCTTTCCCACTGGTCCATTAGTGAAATTCTGGTAAGTATAACAAAGGCATCGGGTCGCCCTCTCCAGCCTGCTGCTGTCTCTTCAGGTCTCTCCTTGTATGTCCCTATAGATACGACCTCTATCCTCTTTTCACTTCCAAGGGTGACTCTCTGTCCTCTCAACCCACCAGACCTGCTCCACCTTGCCCCTGGAGACCCTCATGACCACAGCTCTAAAGCACTTTTCTTCCCGACAAGCCCTCCCATACTTGCCCTGCTGACTTTGGCCTTCATGTCTCTAGCCCTTGGCTTTTATACTCAAATTCTCTTCTAGCTCTGCTTCTCACCCATGATGACCATTCTCTGTTTCCTTCTCATTACCATCCTCAATCTGGATCCTCTGCTTTCCCTGTGTCCTCTCTGGGCTCACAGTCCATCACAGCTATAAGCCCAGTCCATGCTGAGGATATTCACCTCCATGGTTAGCCTCACTCATGAGCCAATGTTCCAAAGCCCCCCTCACTTCTCACCCATGCTGGAGTCTATCTTCTTCCTGGAACTCCTCATCGTGGTAGGCATCTTTCTTGAATACCCCGCTCCACCTGGAAAGGGGTCTCTCCTTATCTTTCTCCCCCTCTAGAATGAGTTCTGAAGTGCAAGAGTAGGGCCATCCTCACTTTGCCAACCTCCATGCCTGATACACACAGGCACCAATCAAAATGGGTGGGAGGGAATGTGGAGCCAGCCAGCCCAGGGCACGGGGTTACCTGTAGGGGAGAGTTGGCTTTGAAGGAGAACAGACTTTAAAAGGAAACACTGGTGAGATGGTGCCCATAGTGAGGAGAGCCCAGGGCAGCATTTGAAGCCAGTGAGAAAGCTCATCTTGACGTCTGTGAGGCCAGTGTGGGTTCCCCATCACCCTTTCCATTAGAAAGCAGGTATAAGAAAACCAAGGCAACTACAAGAGCTGCGGGTGTCTCCTGTCCTCCAAATGCAGGGCTCCAGGGAGGAAAGAGGCTGAGGAGATGGCATGTGAGAAACTACCCCTGGGGTGACCTTTCAAGAGCAGCAGCTGCCCCACTCACCCCGCCCTGCTCCTCTGCAGCTCTGCATAGTCTCAGCCATCCTCCCGCCCTGCCTCATCAGCTGGGATTACCTTTCCCTGTGTCACCCCGATAACAAGGCCACCATTTAGCTTTACTGGAACCCCCAGTGCCTGGCTGTCATGGCCTATCTCACAAACTGAAGACTTCCGTGGACTTAAAACTTGCCATCATCATCATCATCATCATCATCATCATAATCATAATCAGGGCCAGTACCACACACCTATCAGCACTCAGGTTCAAGTTGATATTCCTCCCCAGACCCTGGAGATGGATATAGCCAGTGCAGGCAACCTGCCTAAAATGTTCTGGAAAGCAAGGTGAGGTCCAAGTTTCCTGACTTTGGGAGATACAGTCTCCAAATATTACATGCTACACTCTCTATAGGGACCAGGAAAAGGGCACCTTCTGAACGTCTACTAGTAGACTGATCATTTTGGAGGGTGCGTGTGCCATGTGTGTATATACACATGCATGTGAGCATGTTCATGGGTGGGTGCATGTTTGTGCTAATGCACATGCCTGTGCATGCCCAAGTGTGTGAGGGCTAGATTCTGACATTGATCCATGGGTCTCCACTTGGTTTACAGAAGCAGGGTCTCTTGCCAGTTCAGCTAATTTAGCCAGCTTGCCTGGAGGATCACATCTTTGCCCTTTGAGAGCTGGGAGCAAAAACTTCATTTTTTACATGGCTGCTGGAGACTGGAACTCCAATCATCACACGTGAGCATCCAGTGCCTGCATTGACAATTATCATAAAGAATCAAGAATGGTCTAATTAAGCCATTCTACACTGTATACATGATGAAATTATGACACTGCACTCCCTTAATTTGTGCATTGAAAATAAAAAATATATAAAGATCAGTTCATTAACTTTTGAAACCAAAATAGTTTACACCTTGACTTTAACAGAGTTTTCTAAACCTCTGCCTACATTACCACTTCCTGCTAAATTAACTGCTTCCTGACAATAACAGCCACCTCTGGTGACACATACCAAGCCCCTTCTTAAAGCCCAGTAGAGCGGTTCTGCTGGCTGGGCCAACATGCCCCAGCATCAAGTTCAGAAGCTCTGGGAGAAGGGGCGGGCAACAACATCAAGCAGCACCCACAGGGTTTCTCTTTCAAAAACAATCCTGGGAAATTGTTGAAGTAGGTGCAGAGGTCACCCTGTCACATTGCCCAGAGAGAAGTGTGATTAAAATAAATAAAGGCCCAGTGCACCAGGCAGTATGGGCTATAGAAATCAGCCCATAGGCAGACACAGAAGGCATGTGTGAGCAGAGGCATGTGTGGATGGGGAGGATGGGTTGTAGGAGGGCTATATAGAGGAAGAGGCCAGAGGTCCTCCACAGAGACCCAGGGCCTGAGGAGTCTGTCCTCCTGACTAAGACTGGAGAGGTCCTCAGGAATCCCCCAAAACCTGTGTCCTGTAGGCACTTTCCAAAACACCACCTGAACTGGGATAGTTTGCACCCTCTGGGCACAGGGCAAACACTAAAGCCCTCCTTCCCAGGCCTTTCTGGACTCCTTCTGCCCACTGCATACAGACCAGGGAGGCACCACTGCATACAGACCAGGGAGGCACCACTGCATGCATACCAGAGAAGGCACCACTGGATACAGACCAGGGAGGCACCACTGCATGCATACCAGAGAAGGCACCACTGCATACAGACCAGGGAGGCACCACTGCATATAGACCAGGGAGGCACCACTGCATGCAGATCAGGGAGGCACCCCTGTATGCAGATCAGGGAGGCACCACTGCATACAGACCAGGGAGGCGCCCCTGCATATAGACCAGGGAGGCACCCCTGCATATAGACCAGGGAGGCACCCCTGTATGCAGATCAGGGAGGCACCACTGCATACAGACCAGGGAGACACCACTGCATGCAGATCATGGAGGTACCACTGCATGCAGATCATGGAGGTACCATTGCATGCAGATCAGGGAGGCACCACTGCATGCAGATCAGGGAGGCACCACTGCATGCAGACCAGGGAGGTGCCTAGATGCTAGCAATCCCTGTGAACTCTTCTCTTGGTTCTCTTCTATATAGTGGGAGCTAACCCTTGCTTCACATACCACCAGACAGGACATGGTGAGGTACCCTTCCAGAATGTGCATGGCACATTCTGACTCCACCAGAAGTAGGTCAAAGTCAGGCATGCAGATAGCACTGTCTCTGCCTATTTGGCACCAATATTCACATGGCAATTTGGAAAAGTCCTTTACAAAACAAGCCTCAGTGAAATGTCACAGACAGAACACCTCTGCAATGAACAGTGATGGACGGGGCACTCAATGTGGCTGAAGGCTCTGGATCACACTTCACTTTAGCTGTTGTATTAAGCTGGCTATGAGGTATTGATTTTCTTGTTTTCCTATTATCAGAGGGTTCTTGCTAGAAAACACTGCTGGGTTGGTGATAAATAGAAATGATGAAAACTACAAATAATCAAAACATGTACTTGGTGCATTGGACCCACAGTGTAGAGCTGCTGAACTAGGCTGTAAACCAAATGCTATCAACTGAATGATGTTAAGGTTCCAGAGAGGGAACAGCCTGAAATCCCCAAGGTCCAAAGGACTAAATTGCTCTAGGGACTTTTCAGAGTGCTTTATCTCACGACAGACCTCACAAGGCAGCAGCAGGTAAGGGGACAGAAGTGAGGGGGGACTCCAAAGCAAGCTATGTAGCACTTGCTAAACCCAGTTTCTCAGCAGCCCACATGGAGAACTTGACACCACACAGGCCACCATATACACCCATAGAACAGGATCTCTGGCACTGGACAGATGTGTTCTCACAGTGTTCCTCAAGAGCACAGGTGAGCAAAGCCAGGGAGCAAAGATCAGCCCTTTCAGCTGTACAAGGAGGAGCTGCTTATCCAATGTAGAGCTCAACCACCTTGTGGTTGGCTGAACAACAATGGCTCCCATAGGCTCATAGATTTGAATGTTTGGTTTCCAGTTAGTAGGCTGTTTAAGGAGGAATATGGGGTGCTACCTTGCTGGAAGAAGTCTGTCACTGAGGGTGGACTTGCTTTGAGGTTTCAAAAGGCCACACCATTTGCAGTATGCTCTCTGCCTCCTGCCTGCAGATCAGGATGTCAGCTCTTGGCCCCTGCTCCAGCACCATGCTTGACGGCCTGCCACCATGCTCCCCAAGAGGATGATCATGGACTAAACCCCTCTGAAACTGTAAGCAAGGCCCCAGTTAAATGTTTTCTTTCATAAGTTGCCTTGGTCATGGTGTCTCTTTGCAACAACAGAACAGTAACTCAGACACACCTCATTTGTCTCATGAGTCCGACCTCAGCACTGAATCTTTGGATGCTCCAGGAATTCCTGAGATCAGAGACTTGGAGCCTTTTGTACCATGCCACAGGTTCCCCTGCCACCTTCGCAGTTACCCAAGAATTCTGTATAAACTGAAGCCAACCAATCATTAAATCTTCAGATATGAAAGGTCCCAATGATGCCAAGAGGTGCAGCATTGGTGGTATAGTGGTGCGCACAGCTGCCTTCCAATAATGACAAGAATGGAAAGGGCCCATCCTCCACCATTTTGGGCCCCTCCTCCACCATTTTGGGCCCATCATCCACCATTTTGGGCCCCCCATCCACCATTTTGGGTTGGTGTTAAATCATCCTGGAATTGAATAAGAGATCCTGGACCTTAGGATGAGATTTGGGTTGCTATTTTCCACATATTTCTCTCCTAATGGAGAGAAAAGGCATGAAGCTATGGGATGTTGGAACACTGGCCCCACAGTGCAGGTATCCTGTGCAAGCAATGAGTGATCCTTGAAGGAGAGGGAAGTGGTGTAGAGAAATTTCCTCAACTCATCTGCCAACTAAGCATAGCCATCCCTCTGTACCCACAGGTTCCACATCTGAGGATTCAAATGACTGTGGGTGAGAAATATTCATAAAAACAAAACTGCGTTAGCATTGAACATAGCCTCACTTTCTTGCCGTTATCCAACAACTGACATGGCGTGACACTCTGTTAGGCATTATAAACCATCTAGAGATGATCTGAAATAGAGATGGCTGCTGGAAGCTAAACGCAAACATTATATATAATACTTTTCTCAGGGATTGGAGCCTTGCAGATTTGGAGATCCCGGGGACTCTTGGAAGCCACTGTCTCAGTCAATCTTCTCTTCTGTGAAGCTGCTGCTGCTGAGTATCTGTGCCCTCTGTGATTACGGCCTTCTACCTCAGAAGGAAGCTCTGTGAGACATAGGATATGTCCTGGTTGGCTTTTTGTCCCTTCACACAAGCTAGAGTCGTCTGGGAAGAAGAACCTTGGATGAGAAAAATGCCTCCATCCGATTGCCTATAGGTAAACCTGGAGGGCATTTTCTTGACTCATGATTGCTATAGGAAGGGTGGTACCACCCCTGGGCAAGTGATCCTGAGCTTTATAAGCAGGCTGAGCAAGCCAGCAAGCCGTGGGAGGCAAGCAGCATTCCTCCATGGTCTCTCCATCAGTTGCTGCTTTGAGTTTCTGCTTTGGCTTCCCCTGATGATGGACTGTAACTTGGAAGAACTGGAGCCTTTTGAGCATGCATAGCAACCTACAGCATGGGCAAACACTACAGGCCATCCATCCCACTTCCTGTCACACCAAGTAACTTGCTTTCCAGAGGCCAAACTAAAGCAGTGTCTACTATAAATTCATCTCCCAAGTGTGGGAAGACAGAGTCATATGACTCCCTCCATATCCCAAAGAGGCAGGAGGAAAGCTGATAGGTCATCTGTATTTCAATAACCACAGAGATGATGAGAATAACATGGTCCCAATTCAAAGGGAAACATGCTGAAGGAAAATATGCAGCCAAGGTACATGAAGCACTCTGTGAAATGGAGAAGAAGAAAATCCCAGAGATAAGAGGTGGAAACCATATCTCATGGAAGAGGGGAACACAGCAGACAAGTTAGTTGAGTGGAATTTAAAGTGTCAGCATTGATATAAGACTCAGGCCCTGGCCCTCAAGAAGTACATCAAAAGACAGAAAACACCATTGGCACTAAAATGACTGTGCCAGTCTTACATACAGAAAAAAAGCACCACCCACCACCTGCATGTTCGGTAGTGGGGTAGGCACAGACAAATAAGTAAATGGCAATCATGTGGCATGTCACCCAAATGCAACATTAAAAGGTCAGTGAAGCGGGGTGGTGGTAGCACACACCTTTAATCCCAGCATTCAGAGAGGCAGAGGCAGGTGGATCTCTGTGAGTTCAAGGCCAGCTTGGTCTACAGAATGAGTTCCAGGATAGCCACAGCTACACAGGGCTGCAGTTTGAAAGTAACACAGAACACGTAAACAGTTCTTTAGGATGGGTGGTTGGCCTGTGAGAAATGCATCTCTCACACTTATTCTGTGTACTTACTATCCTCCATGCAGTGACTGAAGGATGCTCTTCAGTACAGCCTACGCATCCTGCACAGACTACCTGGGAGCACCGGTGGGTTTAGATTTGTGGTATTTTTCGGACTTTGCAATGTCTGCGTGTGCATAAAGAGATATGCTGGGGATGAGACCCATGACATGAGAGTTCATGTGCACTTCCTGTATGAAGATCCTGAGGGCACCACACTTTTAATGTGCTTGTGCTTTGCCTGTGGCCTGTCTCGGGATGTCAGGTGTGACATTTTCCTCCTAGAGCCTATGTCAGCAATCAAGCGGCTGCAGCTTGGGAGTATTTAGGATTCTGTATTTTCAGGTTAGGAAAACTCAAACCACACTTCAAAAACTAACCCTGACTATATTTTTCAAAGTTTAAAATGAGTAGGGGAGAGGTAAGGGATGCTGCCATGTCCCTCCAGCTAGAGACTTTCACAGCTTTGCTCCTCTGACTTGAATGTGCCATCTTGTTGAAATGCACATAGGACTGAATAGTTCTGGGGTGCCCCATGTGAGGCCCATGCTGTAGGCCAAGGACACACTTTATAAAGAAAGTCTACACGGAGGCCAGGGCTGTCCAGCCCTCTCTTCGGCTGCTGCAACCTCAGTTGTAGGCAGCTCTGCACTAACCACGTGGATGGCTCCAGGTACCGGACCAGTGGCTCTCTGACTTGCTATTTTAGGCCAGTCTTTTGATCATTCCTGGCACTGCTCAGCTGTCCCCAGGGGAGTAAAATATTCCTTTTAGGAACACAGCTGTGACTTCAAACGAAGCACCTTCGAAGTATTCAGTACCATGCATTTTCTAGAGAAGCTGGTTTCCAAGGCGATCCCATCACCAGTGGATATTTATGGCCCAATTTCAGAGTTCCTTGTGTGAGATGAGCTACCCAGGACTACAGGATATATGCCTTACCCACATAGCAAGGCCCAATAGAGTCTTCCAAAGGCACTCAGCTCATTTATTTGTGAGGGCCTGGTCAGCCACGAGCTAGGTCCTGCTTGGCTCTCTCTTGATTGGATTAGTTTGTAAATGAATGGACAAATTAATGAATGAGTAATTACAAAAAACAAACAAAAAAAAGAAAAGAAAAACCTTACATAATCATTAGCTAACTTTCATGAATTTTTCTAATGTCTTGGCTAAGAACATTGGTTTAAGGACACCTTGGGCTTAGAGACTAAAGACACCTGCTTTTCCACTCAACACCTTTCTCTGAAAGAGCAGACTTCCTTCTTGTCTCTCATGATGGCTTGAGACTTCCTCTACTTCCCCTTCTAACTAGCCACCACCACTCATTCATTCATCCATTTGCATTCATCCCCCCCGGCCCCAACACTCTAACCCAAAGGTCTATGCAATCTCATTCAATTTAGCATCTGGTTATCATGAAGCAAAAAAGAGGAAAACACTAGGTCTTCTCACTCCACACCAGGTGCCGAGATAATTTTCTCTTGACAGACCTTTGACAGGAAGGCCACTTATTACAACAAAACACAGCATGTCACATGCTCTATACAGCCCACGTCCATCCCTGCAGTGCCTTCGCTGCTGTTGGGGACAAGCCCATGTTCTGAAAATGAAGGAATAAAAATGTGGGCATTTTGGCCTAAAGCCCAGACCAGGGCCCAGATCCCCTGCCCCCAACATTCACTAGTACAATAACACTTTATATCCCACGGCACTCCCCACGAAGGCAGAACTGCTGTGAATGACAGGCGCACCCCCAAAGTGAAGTCAGCTGGTACTTATTAACTTAGCAAGAACAAAAGGCACCAGAATGTATGGGGAATCTCACAGCAAGTCAATGTGATTCACGTTCCAAATACAAGCTTTCACTCGTGTGTGTGTGTGTGTGTGTGTGTGTGTGTGTGTGTGTGTGTGTTCAATTCAATATATATTGACTAAATATTCAAACTCACAAAACCTTCTGGGGAAAAATAAGGCTTTACAAACCAGGGAAGCAGTGCATACAAAGGGCCAAAGAGAAGTTCTTTTATACAAATGCAGTAATTACATCTACTCACAGTGATTTCTTCTTCTATTTGGGGGGTTGGCATGGTGGTTTTTTTCAAAAGAGTTTATTAGACTACATACTTGTTTGATGTATCTTAAATAAACCATGGTTGTGCTTAGATCCCTTGTGCTAGAAAACATTTCTTCTCTATGGTTTCATCAAATTTCAAACAATGATGTTCAAGACAGTAGATTTTCATAACTAAGTCAGTTGTGTCAACTTTGGAGACATTGCAATGGGCACTGTGGAATGCACTCATCTCCCTAGGTAGGGAAGTGCATGAAAGCCTGCAACCCCCTTGCCACCATCCTGACCAGGGCTCTGCTGGCCCGAGGAAGCCACCTCAGTGAATCAGAAGGTAACATGGATACTCTCCTGCCAGGAGCAGGTTCTGGCAGTGGAGTAAAGACAGAACCTCCTGAGGTCAGGGCATTTCTTAGGAGACAAGAGCTGCCTATCAGCCCTTTGGTGGTATGGGTTCCGGAATTTAAGGGATGGACTTGTAAGTGACCAGAGCATCCCTAAACCATCACAGTTACTGAATGAACTGCACAGCAGCTAACTCTCCTCTACCGGTCATCATCCCTCGTAGGCTTCACTATCTGCTGGATGATATCTCACTCTCCAGCGCCCACTACCGCTTCCCTGCGGGTAGTTAAAGCCTACCTGCTCTTGGGGCCACTTTGGCCTCTCCTCTGGGGTCCTGGTCTTGGTCTTGAGTCCTCTCTGGGAGTCTCCAGGGTGTTTAACCTCAGCGGGGAGGTTCAGCGACTTGGGCCTCGCCTCATGCCTATTGGGCCCATGGCCAGTCTCGCTGGGTGGACAGGCCTCTGTGGAGTCCCCAGGATCCAGCTCAGGCATGTGCTCAGGGCTAGCCTCACTGGCACTGGTGATACTGGTCATGCTCAGGCTCATCTTGATCTCAGCCACTATCTGGTCGATGTCTTCCTCTTGATCCTCCAGGTCCCCATCCCCACGCCTCACGCGATAGGGGGAGGCGCCACCTGTGTTCCCATTGGCCTCTGTGGGGTAATAGTCCTGGTAGCTCTCTTTGCTGGGACAGTAGTGGTCATCTTCTTCCTGGTCATGGACCTCCAGGGCAGAAGGGTCATCCTCTGGGATAGGCAGGTGGCTGTCCGGGTATTCCTGGCTGTTTTCAGCCCCGTGGCTATGAGTATGAGGGCCCACTGAGTCCGTCCACTCCTCCACTGCTTCCTGACACTCATCGGTGTCCACGGGATGTGCACCATGGGCTATGTACTCCTCCCCATTACAATCCATGCCCTCCAGGTAGCTGTCATCCTCAGGACAATACCGGATGTAGTAGGTAACACCCTCCTCCTCCTCTGGGAGGCCCTCATCATAGTCCTCCTCCTCAGATGTGTTGTTGACATAGTCAGAGCTGGAGTCCCCATCAGGGCTATGGTTGTGGCACTCCTGTTCCTCAGGTGTGGGGCTCTCTGGCCGCAGAGTGTCCAGCTCCAGGCCAGTGGGTACATAGCTCTCCAAAGGCAGCTCTGTGTCCTCACTCTCAGGCTCCTGGTCGTGGGGGATAGGACCTGGCCTGGTCCTGTGGTCCAACATGCTGCTCACAGTGCTCTGGCGCTTGCGGTGGGCCATGGCAGACACTCACACAGCCATTATTACCTGGAAGCAGCCACTGTGGAGAGGAGGGTAGAGAGAGCTATCAGAGTCACATAGACCATGGCCAACCCAAGATACATGCCACTTGTTATGTGACCATCCCCACGTCACTCTATCTTGACAGCACATTTGCTCAGAGCACTGTGAATGCACAGTCATTCAAAGGACATGACAGTCCTGTCTGAATGCTTCATGGGCAGGGGAAAACCTATGACTGGGCCAGAGGGGTCTGAGGAGAGGCAGAGCTGGAACGAAGGCATGGAGGAGAGGACAGTCACCAGGATGCCCAACCCCACTTTAGAACTCATAGGCTCACTGGTTTGTGACACTCTGGTGCTGGGGCGGAACCCAGGTAGGTGCTCTGCCACTGAGAACGCCATGACATATTGCTTCATTCCTGACCTCTGCACAAGGACAATCCAGGTGGCCAAGGCAAAGGGTCATAAGATTGGGTTCATTGCTCTCAAAAGAGAAAAAGAGCAGCATCTACTGAAGACACTGCGAAGACCCATGATCAGTGAGGAAAGACATGAAATCTTCTGGTCCAAACCCGTGTTTCAGCACTCAAAGTACACACATACTGAAGCATCACACGGTACCCCACATTGATACCAACACTGTATGTCAATAAAGTGAAGTGGATAAATAAAGTACGTGTGCTGGTTAGTTCAATGTCCATTTGACACAAGCTAGAGTCATTTTGGAAGAGGGAACCCCGATTGAGAAAATGCCCGCACTGGCCTGTAGGTGTGTCTAGAGAGTATTTTCTTGACTGGTGATGGCTGCAGGAGAGTACAGCTCAGTTTGACTGGTGCCACTCTTGGGCAGGTAGTCCTGGATGGCATAAAAAAGCGAGCTGGGCAAGCCACATAAGCAGCTCCCCTCCATGGCCTCTGCATCAGCTCCGGCCTCCAGGCTCCTGGTCTGTTGGAGTTCCTCTCCTGACTTTCCTCAGCAACCTGAAGGTTCTAAGTTGAAATAAACCTTTTCCTTCCCAAGCTGCTTATGGTCATGGTGTTTTATCACAGCAATAAAAACCAGAATTAAGACAGAATGTTTGGGAAGACTGAGTAGGACTCCACACAGAAAAAGGTTAGATTCTATATTTTCTGTTTGCACATTTTTAACTGTAAAAATGCACTCCTTTTATAACACACCAAAAATGCATTAATTAAATCTGAAGTTCCCTGGAGCCCATCTCAGTCCCCCTTCTCTGTAAGTCTGCCCTGTCCTTCCCCTCCTCCCTTTCCATAATTGTCTCCACAGAGGGGCCAGTTGGCAGAACGGTCTTAGTTGAACAACAGACGACTCAATGCATGTGTGATGCCTGGCAGGCTTTGGGGCTCAGCCGGAAGAAGAGCGCTACCCAGCCAAGGGGACGAGAGGAACAAGATGTAGCTGCAGTCCGCAGGCTATGCAGCCTGGAACTACAGGAACCCTGCAAGGACCCTGTGCGACCACACTGGCACAGCATTGCCAGCATCGCCCAGCAGTCAATGCTTTACTTCTTAACCAGGCAGGATCACTGGGAATTGTTAGGGGGCACATACAAGATTCCTCTGCTGGGATCCCCTCTGTGGGCCTAGTGTGGACTGGCTGCTTGGGGGAGACAGGAAGCTGGAGAAAAGGCAGCTGATAAGGGGTATCATAGGCCTCAAGAAGGAGTGAGTGACACTAGTTCATGACAAAGGTGGGTGACCAAAAGTCTGGGTAATGGATCCCTTAGGTTAATGGTGGCATTAACAACACAACATCTTTGTTTGCATGACAATTACTTTATTCTCTGTGTGTGTATGTGTGTGTACATGAGAGTTTGTGTGTATATACATGTGTGCACATACACCAGCCTGCCTGTAGGGGTCAGACGACAACATGTAGAAACTGGTTCTATCAAGTGGGTCCAGGGGATGAAACGCCCGTCATTACCCTTGGTTGCAGGCACCTTTCCTCACTGAGCCATCCCACCAGCCCATAGCTACTTATTTTTTAAAAGTATATCCCAGTCATCCAGTTCAGAAATGAGAACTTCCATTAACCTAAAAAGTAGTTAAGACAGTGAATTTATTTTATATCTCTTTACCACAGTTAAATAAAAACACAGAAAAGAAGTGAGACATTGGACTAGACCAGTGGAGGGTGGGCGTGCAGGGGCTGAATGGGTATTTAGGTGTTGAAGGCAGTGTGTTAGACATGGGGAGGCTGAGGACAACCTACAAGAATATTTGTAGCAGCCACTGACCAGGTTCCCAGCACAAGCCCTCAGCAGCCTCCCTCTGAAACCATGCCTCCCCACAGAGCTCACAAACCAGAGCTGTCCACATCCTGTGGTCTGGAGTGCCCTGCATAGACACTTGCCTGCAGTGGTGTCCAAAACACCTCACACTCCTCACAGTGAATTTCCCATGTACCAACCCCCCCACCCCCACCCTCTCACCCCCACACACTGTGATGGTCAGTTACCCCAAAACACCAGATACAGATGTGCCCAGACTTACAATAAGGATGTATCCTGATATACTTGTTACACTTTGAAAATACTATACATCTAAAGTTCAGATTTTTAAAGTTGGTCATTTGTCGACACTAATTTGTTTTGGATTCTATGAGTGCCGTTTATAGCCACAGCTTCTTGAACTCAAGGGAAGGCTAGACTTTTATTGGAAAAAAAATCTCATTGGGTATTTCCAGGGCTGTTTCATTTTAGAATTGTTTGGAACTCATCTGCAGAAACAGTTGATGAAGGGACTGTTACTTTAAAGAAAAAGAGATAAATCTCTATAAATTCTGTAAAAATATTTATCAAATGAAGGAGTTGTTAGAAACTTTTAAATTCCTGCTAACAGCCTTTTCATTAGTCTTTTTGTTTATTTTTTTATTTTTTGTTTTGTTTTGTTTTTCCAGACAGAGTTCCTTTTTGTAGCCTTGGCTATTCTGGAACTAGCTCTGTAGACCATACTAGCCTCGAACTCACAGAGATCACCTGTCTCTGCTTCCTGAGTACTGGGATTAAAGGCAAATGCCACTGGGCATATCCACTTTGTGGTACGGAACATGTTTTGTGCACAAGGCATAAATATTGATTTTGATTATAAGATACACTGAGAAAGTGGTTTAATGCTGAAGTAGCTATCTAATATATAGTTCCTATTGTGAATGTTTTACCTGTAAAATATATGAATAAGAGATAAAAGTTTCTAGCCGGGCGGCAGTGGCACATGCCTTTAATCCCAGCACTCGGGAGGCAGAGCCAGGCTGATCTCTGTGAGTTCGAGGCCAACCTGGTCTACAGAGCGAGATCCAGGACAGGCACCAAAACTACATAGAGAGACCCTGTCTCAAAAAACCAAAGAGAGAGAGAGAGAGAGAGAGAGAGAGAGAGAGAGAGAGAGAGAGAGAGAGAGAGAGAGAGAGAGAGAAAGTTCCTAACAAAAAGGAAAGAAAGACAATCCTGTAAATAAAACAATGAATTCAATCTGTATATACTAGAGAGCATCAGCATGTCGCTCCCCTGACCCCAAACATGCTCATGACCCAATATTGCACTCACCTATAGTTGGGGAAAATTCACTAGTACAAAGTTAATCATCCACTAGATAGTGAATAGCTTGAGTGGATTTTGAACCCGCTGGCAGTTCAGTGAGAGGCAGGGTGGTTGCACGGCTACACTGGCGCACGGTTAAAAACCCGAGAGTCGTGAGTCCTAAGACAGGCTGTCTGCACTACCCTTTGTGTAAGCCTAGCTCTTCCCCGACTCTCTAGTCTATACCATTTGTTCTCCCCAGCACCAGCCCCATGCCATTTTAATTACTGTGGCTGTGAGATTTTAACATCGGATAAGTCAATTTTCCCCATTATTCTCATTTTCAGATCTCTCAGCTATTTTCACATCTATTCTCCCAGATGAACTTAAGAGCTATTGAGTCCAAATGTCCTCCAGTACTCCACTATTATTGTGGTTGGTATAGCCTTCAATTATTGATTATTTTAGAGAAATTTTCAAACTCACGATACTTGATCTTTTTATCCAATTTCCCTCCACAAATAGCTCCACATCTACCTAAGTCCTAAATGGCTCTCAATGGCTTTGCAGTTTTCTTCAAGCTTAGAAAACATCCTTTGTTAAGTTTATTCTTACATTGTTTTTGTGTTGCAATGAAGTTTCTCTCCCCTTATTTACCTGGTTGTTGCTGGTATATAGGAAAAAAAAAATATGTACTGGTCAAGGAATGTTACATCTTATTAACCTACTTATTCTTGACTGTTTTTAGTTGATACTGTTGTGTCCCCAGGCAAAGGACACCACCTCACAGCCTTGCTTCTCCTTCCCATTAATGTGCTCATCTTGCTGACCACCATCCTATGTTCTTCCCTGTGGGATTAACTAGAAATGGTCTTAGATGCATCCTTCGCTGTGGTTATTTGAATGAGAAATGTCTCCCATGGGCTCACATGTGTGAACACTTAGTCTCTAGTCGGTGGCACCATTTGGGGAGGTTTAGGTGGTGCAACCCAGCTAAGGAAAGTACACCACTGAGGGTGGGCTTTGAGTTTAAAGGCTCTGTGCCACAGCCGCTCTGCTATCTGCTTGGGATTTGATGTCATCACACTCAGGATGTGATGGCTCAGCTTCCTGCTCCCACCACCACATTGCTCTGGCCATGCCTCCCTGCCGTTAGGGACACTTTGGAACCATGAGCCCCAAATAAACTCTTTCTTGTATGAGTTAGTTCTGGTCATGGTATTTCATCACAATAACAGAAAAGTAACAACTATATGGATTTATTTCTAATTTCAAAGATGTCTCCACTTGCTGTATATATTTTTTGTCAGTGTACACACACACACACACATAGGTGCACATGCCCACGCATGTACAGACGCCAAATGAAGATGTCAGGTGTCCCCCCATCACTCCCTGACTGTTCTTTGGAGGCAGGATCCCTCCCTCAACCTGGAGCCCGTATTTTCTCAGGAGGGCTGGAAGCCAGCAAGCCCTGGCTCTTCCTTTTTCTGCTTCCCTCAGAGCTGGAGTTTGACTGCTAGGCCATCTCTCCAACCCCACCACACCCCTTTATTCCTAACCTAATTAAATGTTTTTGCTTTATTGGTGTTTTCCTAGGGATGCTAAGACCAAAATTTTCAGGAAGCAGAACAAGTAATATTTTAATTACAATGTTTTAAAACAACAACAAGAAAAAAAATCAATGGCAAATGTCAGAATATTAAGGAAAGATAGGGTTGATATTACTGGATTTTTTTTTTTTGTTTTTTGTTTTTTGCTTTGAGCCACAATATGATTCTAGTGGGCAGTGGTGATAAGGGTCTGTTTTTTGTTTGTTTGTTTTTGTAATTGTTTCACTATGAAACATAGCTGTGGCATCTGGGTTTGACATCATAGTCCTAATCTGGGCCTCCTTTCGGTGGCTACAAAGAGAAAAAGACCCACAGCAACCACCTGGGAGGGGAATGATGCCCCTTCAAAGAATCTGCAGAATTCCACTTCACCAACTGGGAACCTTCAGTATAAAGAACATGCTCTCCCACTAAAGATGGACACGAAGGCCCTTGTTCAAATTCAGAAGCCAGCTTTCTGGGAGACTTTGGGCAAAATATTTGAGATGGCTTCCATGCTTAGGAAATTGGAAATGGCCTATCTGCCTGCAGGTCTTGAAGAGGTTAAATGGGAGAATTTAGTCTACTTTCTGTTATTGTAACAAAATACCTGAGGCTGGGCAGCTTTATAACAGAAAGTGGTTTATTTAGATCAGTTCTGGAAGTTTCAAGGCCAAGATGCCAACATCAGTTCCTTCCAGTAAAAGCCTCGGAATAGATGGCATAGGTGTGGTGAAGAATGGTCAAAGGGGAGAGGGAATGTTAACCAGACAACCAATGAGCACTCCAAGATCCAAGCTGTTGCCATAACAATTAGCTTTCTCAACAAGTAACTCAGGATCTCACAAGAACTAATTTAATCCCCACTGAGAACAGCATTCCCAGTGACTTAAGGGTCTTCCTCTACCCCCACCTTTTAATGATTCCATCACCTCCCTCTATTATCACACCAGGTCCAACTTCCAACATATGGACCTCGAAGGCAACATGCCATATTCACACCACAGCAGAGTAGCCAATTCCAGTCTGAACTCAACAAATAAGGAGTTAAGAAAGCTACAAATGAAAGTTAAGGAAGATGATGCATGGTCAGAATTGTGTCTTAGGTGACTCTACCAACACAGCAGGTGTGAGTGGTGATGGCAGGTGACACTGAGTGTGTGTGCATCATTTCTTCAATGGAACACGAGGGCATCTAGGTAGCAGTGCACATAGAAGAGGGATCATAGCAGAAAGCAAAGTGCTGCCCCCCACCAAAGTGCTGTGCTCACTTTGAAGGGCACATGTCAACTTGGGGATCTGCATGTTCATGGCACATTCTGGGTGGGTGTGCCAAAGCCTAGCCTGGAGCTGCAAGTGCTTCTGCTTCAAGCAAACCTAGGACTTCATTTGAACAGTACATCCCAAATATCTGTCTGTGGGTCTCTGGGGACTCTCCACTCTCCATGAGGTGGGTCTGATCTCTTTATCAAGCAATAGAGTACCTTTCTCTGTGTGCCCACCCCCACTCATGGGGCACAGGGAAAGAGGAGACTCCTACAGACTATTTTCAGATCCATCTTATAGGTTACTTCCACTGCTACCAGCAGGGCAAAGGGTGGCTAGTCTGTCAGTGTGGGGCCATTTGGAGACTAGTAGACAGTGCCCACACCAGGGGACATGGTGTGGCTGAGGGGCAGTGAGACAACCAGAGTGCACAGAGATGGAGGTGGAACAAAACGATTCCTTATAAGGAGTTCTGCTAGCTTTCTCATACCTATGTCTTAAATAAAATGTTCATGTGTTGAGGTATTTACAAGTGAATTTGTGGAGATAATTGGATTAGATGAGGTCATGAGCATGGAGCCCCACATGATGTTATTAGTATCATTTAAAAATTATTTATCTTTTTGAGATTATAATCTAATTATATCATTTCTCCTTTCCCTTTCCTCCTTTAAAGAATTCCATATACCACCCCCCTTTCTATCTTTCAAATTCATGGCCTCTTTTTTACAATAATTGTTGTTATGTAAACATGTATATATATATACATATATATATATATATATATATATATATATATACATTTCTAAACACAAACTGTAACCTGCTCAGTCTGTACAATGTTACTTGTATGCATTATTAGTAGCCTTTAAGAACACATGCGAGCTCAGATACTCCTCTGTTCATTTTTAACACTCCCCCATGCTACATCCTCAGCAGGTGCCCGTGCCCTGCTCTTAGACTTTCCAGCTTCCAGAAGAGTAGCTAGATGAAGTTCTGTGCTCCATAAGTCACTCCTTCTGTAGTAAACAGTCACAGAATAGACATGAAAACAACATCCAGTGATGTTCAGGCAGTGTGTATTCCAACAAGGCGTCAACATGCCACATATGGGAATACTTTACAGCCTGATGCTAAGTATTTTCAATACCTCATCTTCAAAACAACTTTTTCAAGGAGCCCCTTAATGCCTCGAGGAAGCACCCACAGAGCCACGAAACACCGCCTGCTTGGCTGCCATCATAGGTGAACTCAGGCAGCAACTGGCGGACAGATTTCAATGGCTTAACTGCATACCACATCTAGGGGTACAGCTCCTGTGTGGGGACAGCTGCCCTGTGGGAGGCCTCGAAGAGCTTCTCTCCCTTCACTGGGAGAGAGCCAGAGGTATGAGCAATCGGCATGCTGTCTGCTACAGTGATGTGGGCAGTTTTATACTCCGGGGGTGACTGCTTCTGAGGGCTCATTTACTTTCTGGTGATGAAAATGGTGATCCATTGCTCTGTGGATTTAACGAGAAAGGAGAAGGGTCAAGTGATCCAGCCAAAGATAGCCACTGCACGCTCTGTGGGGTATTCCTTTCCACTCCTTATTCAGCACATCTCTTCATACGGCTAAGAACTTACTGGAAAACACAGTTCTGTGTTCTCCTCTTTTTCTCTCTTATGGTATATTTTACACTTTCATTTATTTATTTGTGTGTATGTGTGTGGGTGTGTGGTGGGGGTGCCTGCAGAGGCCAGAAGAGAATTTCTGATTATCCCTTGGAGCTGGAATTACAGTTGGTTATGAGTAGCCCAAGATGGGTGTTAGGAACCAAACTCAGGTCCTCTGCAAGAGTGAGTGTTCTTAAGTACTGAGGCGCCTCTTCAGCCCTTCCTCTTTTCTTTTAATGTAACACTATAAGCAATAAAAAAATCCCCATGAGTTTCATTTTAATAGCTGCATCATAGTTTCAAGATGAATAGATAATCTGCTATAGACTGTATGGTTGAGTCTCCCAGAAGTTCCTATGCTGAAATTCTAACCCCTAAAAGGATGGCATTAGGAGGTGGAGATGTGAGGAGGTCATGTCAGAAAAGCTGAGCCTTCTGAGTCTTATAAAAGAGATTCAAGAGACTCCCCTTATCCTTTCCACTGTGCAGGGACCCAGTGCGAAGGAACCATCTATGAACCATGAGAGAACCCCAGTCAGATACCAACACACCAGCATTTTGACCTTAGACATCCCCTCAGATAGCCTCTGAACCATGAGATATGGATGCCGCAGCCTGAGCCACACTCTTCTGCAGTATTTTTGTTAGAGTCGCTTCGACTGATAGAGAAACCATTCCCTTCTGAATGCAGTGTCCTGCTCTTGCATGGGTGATGTTGTGAGGCTTCCTAAGGATATGCCAGAAGCCATTCCCCCACTACAGGGCCTCTGTTCAGAACACTTCAAAACCACTGTTGCATGGCCTCAGATTAGGCCAGGGAGGAGTGTGGCCAGGAGACAGTTAACTGCATACCCATCAGGGTCCAGAGGTTTCCTATTGCAGAGCATGTACACAAACATATTGAGGTCCTTTGCTTCTGATTAGTCATATTAAAGACAAATCCTTCATAACAGACCATCTGGAAAGCCATTTGAATGTACAGGGGAAGCACGATTACCTGCTACATGTCCAAGAAAATGAGACCCCGTGTCCAGACTCAATTAATTCTGTGACAGCACATAAATCAACAGGAAACACTGCCTCTGACACTGCTCAGCGCTCGGCTCCTGAAGCATCCTAACGAGATGGGGATAAAGGCTCACTGTCGACAAGGAAGAGCTGCAATGTCCTCATTACACGTCACACTTGTCTTCTCCGTGGGAGAACGCACTAGCTGGCTCCGAGAGGAGCTTGTAATGTAACAGATGGAGACGAAAACAGCTATTCAGCTACCACAGTCCAGGCTGGGGACAATCATAGAATACAGATAAGACGTGGACACAGCCAGGCTGGTGCCAGCACTTCTGCCTGCCAGTATGGCCTCGTGTGCTGTAAAGATAACATTCTTTTGTTCCTTTCTAATATAATTTAGCTGCTTTAACGACATGTGATTTGCATTGACATGATCTTAGAGTTCACTCATACAAACAGCTCAAACTCTCTAGACAGAAGTCACCAGATACGTTTTCTTCAAGATCGCAGGCTCAGAGGGGCCAGTTCATAAACTCTTCTTCTAAAACCCAGGCTGAAGTCCACTACTGTCAATCAAGACCCTAGAACCTACTTTGGATCACAGGAGGTATGCTTTTCTTTGAAGGCACAAAACTATTGAGTATACATAAACAAACCTTCGTTAACAGGATCCTATTTAAACCAGTATTGGTACAACCACAAGACAACTATGTGACCATAGAAACATTTACAGAGTTTAATATAGAGAATGCAATGCCTTAGTTCAGCGACACTCATGTACGTACAGAACAAATTGAGAAAACGCATTGAAATATTAGCAAGCACGGCCTTTGAGTCATAGGACAATGGCATTTACCTCCTGCTTTCCTTTATATCCTCACGGCACTGCTACAGTCAACAATTAAAAATCAAAACAAAAAAAACAGTGCCCCTCTGCAGGCCCTATGGAGCCCAGGCAGTCACATGGTCAGGTGGCTTTTCTACAGCAGGAAGTATGTAGGTCTCAGCCCTTCTTAAGGGGCACAGGGTGGGGGTGTGGACTAACTTGTGTGGGATAATTTGTTCCTTTGGGATACTGTTATGCTTAGTTGGCTTCCCTACCACATTCTTGTCTCAGAAAGAGTGCCAAGGAATGGCCTGAAGATGCAGCCACAAACTATGTCAGCCCTTCTCAATCAGCAGCAAGGCCACACGAACTGGCTTTTCCAGAATTCCATAATGTAACCTGTACTCAAGCCATAGTTAATATCCTACAGGTCAGCAATGGGCGGGTGGACTTCTGCACGGAAACGTGAATATCCTCACTGGTTACCTCTAACCAGTAAAGACAGTGGATTCTTCTGCACAAGAACTTCTCAAGAGCTTCTGGGAAAGGTAGTAGCTTGCTGAAGTTAGCCTCTGTGGGCGTATTTGTTCCTGAAAGCTGTGTGGGCTGCTATGCCTGTGGTCTTGAAAGTCTTCTTGAGGCCCATGTGTTAAAGCTTGGTCTACAAAATGGCACCACAGGAAGCTGGTGAACGCTTTACAGAGGTGGAGCTGTGCCCTCTTTAGGTCACCAGGAATGTGCTTTTAAAGAGGGCTTTTAGACCTCTAGGACCTTCCTCTACTCTTGTGCTGCCTAGCAGTCAACCTTTTCTCTCTGTAAGCTGATGGTGTCAGATATTTGTTATAGCAATGGGAAGCTGACGAAGGTAGGGAATGAGCAAGAGTGGTGATAGGAGGGCAATTGACCAAAACATGCCCAACACTCATCACGCTGGAGAAACAACTTCTCCCCTTAACACACACAAGCTGATAACAACAACAATGCTGCTAAGTATATCCCTTCCCAAACCTGTTCTCAGTAACAAAGAAGTCCAACCTTCTCAGAGAAAACAGCTATAAGATTGCATGGTCTAAAAGGATTGTTGGTGCTGCTGACTTGTTATTTTCATGTATTTTCAAGCACATACATCAGTGAAAATTTAAAATAATCCAGGTACATGTTGGGTCCCATCCCCACACCCACCACAAACTGCACATGTAAATGTCAAAACCCACAGGACCTAAGAATACAACCTTAATTTGAAGTCTGGACATGGCAGATGTGACTCTCTCAGTAAGGTCATTTGGCCAGGCCCTGATTCTTGGATGACTGTGTCCTTCTGAGAGGGAACATCTGAAGAAACCCCCAAAAGAAAAGCAGAACAGATCCCCTCCTGGAGCTCAGAAGGAAGTGACCTACTGATGGTACCTTGATCTTTAGCTTCTAGGACTGTGAGGCCATACATTTCTGCTGTTGGTGTCATCGTGGTGGGGACTTCGTTATGGTGGCCCTGGAACACTAACACCATCCAGAAAGCTAATGTACACATGACTCAAAGTTAGTTCTGTGAAATCTCCACAAGCAATCGGGGTTGTCTTTTTTGTTTGTAACTTTGGATTTGACTACTGTTTCAACTGTTCCATTTCCCTTGCCCTTCTCTATAAATTTTAGAAGCAACTTCTCAATATCTATTTTTGAAAGTCCTAGCAGGTATTTTATTGATTAGGGTTGCTTTGACTCCATAGAACAACCTGGGGGGAATTTACATCTGAACTATACTGAATCTTCAGATGCATAAATGTGATAAATATTCTCATTTATTTAGGTTGTCTTCCCTTTCTCTCAACATCATTTTATACTTCCCAGCATGCACATTCTGCATGCTTTCTTAGTATAATTATTCTTTCCTACCCTGTCCGCTGGCCTGCCTTCTTTCTTCCCTTCCTCATCATTTTCTTTCTACAACTGGCTCTTGAGTTTAGTATAGAAATACCACTGATTATTGAATATTAGCCTCACTGAGTTTATTCATTAGAGCCAGGAGGATTTTGTAGGCGGCAAGGATTTTGCAGAAAATAATGCAGCCATCTGAGGAGCTGGCTTAATTCACTCCATTGTGCGCATGCAGATTCATCAAGGACAATATTCTCCATTTCTCGTTCTTCCTCAGTCCCTCTATCTATCCCTGCCCCTCCAGTCCATCCTCCCTCCTTCTGTCCATCTCTTCTTCCGTGCTCCCTCCCTTTTGTGTCTGGCCCTCATGCCTCTCCATCTTTCCTTCCCTCCTCCTTCCTCCCTTCCTCCTTTCCTTCTAATCCTGTTTTATGGGTTACATTTATTTTTGCATGAATGGATGTTGAATTTTATTAAATGTTTCTACCCATACCGAGACACCCCTGGCTTTTCTTCTTTTCACTCTGTTACCACCATGGAATTCACTAATGAACTGTTGAATTCTGAATTCCAGCCATGTGTGGGATTAGCCTACTTCGCCATGATGTATTTGCCTTAGATATGTTGAGTGCATTTTGTGAAGGATTTTTCACATCTACTTTTGTAGGCTGTTTGATCTGAAATTTTCTTACAGTGTCCTTTATTTGTTTCTCATATGAAAGGAATGCTGTGGTCACATCTGAATTGCTTTTTCTGTCTTCTTAAAAAGGCTGTGAAGGATGGGTATCATCCTTATTTCTTTTTGAAATATTGGGAAGAATTCTGCAATGAAGTCATTTAAGTTAACTTGAACTTTTAGAAGTTTTTTCAAGCATAAATTTGACATTCTTAATAGATATAGGAAAATTTAGATTATCTATTTTTAAATGAGTTTTTCAGTAGTTCATCTTTTTTAATGAATTGGTCTATTTCTCTGGGTAACAGCTTATGTCGGTGAAGAGTGTGCATCTTTCATTGAGTAATATAAAGTTTCCCCAAAGCTCTATTTTAGCCGCATACCACAATATTTAACATATTAGAATTTAATTTTCACTTCTTTCAAGCTGTTTCATTTCTTGAGATTTCTTCTTTGATTTATGGGTCTTTAAAAAATATATTATTTCTAAATATTTGAGAATGTCTTTATTCTACAGTTTCCAGTTTAATCCCACTATGATCAAAGAACATACTTTGTAAAATTTCATTTAAATTTATTATGATTTACTTTATAATGCACAATATGATCGGGCTTGGTGATGGCCGACGCTCACTTCACAATGTCTCTCTTGCTGTTAGTGCGTAGAGTTTCCTATAGATGACCATAGCAGTTTAGTTGGTCAGACTGTCCATCCGCTCTGTACTTCTGCTGCTCTTGCCTTATTTGTTCTACCAGTGAGTGCTGCTGAGGTTGTTGGTTACCTGCTGCTTCTTGCACTTCAATCAGCTTTTGCTCTGTGTATGTAGGGGCTCTGTTGTTAGTCACATTCACATTTAAGACATCTACATCTTCTTGGTGAATTAGACCTCTTGTCATCAATAACTGTCCCTCTTTATCTGCTAGTAATTCTCCTTGTCCTCAGGTAGACTTTCCCCAACACTAAAATAACCATTCCAGCCTCCTTTTAAGTTAAAGTTGGAAAAAAATATCTTTTACTATCCTTCTATTTTAATCATGTACATTTTATCTCTGGTACTAGAAATAAAACCAAGGGACTTGCACATGCTCAGCAAGTGCTCTCCCACCAAGCTACAGCTACAGCTTCCACCTCCGTACTTTATTATTATTTTTTATTTTATAATTTAATTTTACATATCAGCCATGGATTCCCCTGTCCTCCCTCCTCCCACCCACCCCCCGCCCTCCCCCCAGCCCAACCCCCATTCCCATCTCCTCCAGGGCAAGGACTCCCCTGGAGATTCAGCTCAGCCTGCTAGATTCAGTTGAGGCAGGTCCAGTCCCCTCCTCCCTTCACCCAGGCTGAGCAAAGTGACCCTGCATAGGCCCCAGGTTCCAAACAGCCAGCTCATGCACTAAGGACAGGTCCCGGTCCCACTGCCTGGGGGCCTCCCAAACAGTTCAAGCTAATCAGCTGTCTCAATTATCCAGAGGGCCTGATCCAGTTGGGGGCTCCTCAGCTATTGGTTCATAGTTCATGTGTTTCCACTAGTTTGGCTATTTGTCCCTGTGCTTTTTCCAATCATGGTCTCAACAATTCTCGCTCATACAATCCCTCCTCTTTCTCGCCGATTGGACTCCCAGAGCTCCACCTGGGGCCTGGCTGTGGATCTCTGCATCTGCTTCCAACAATCACTGGATGAGAGTTCTACCACGACAGTTAGGGTGTTTGGCCATCCTATCACCAGAGTAGGTCAGTTCAGGCTTTCTCTCGACCATTGCCAGTAGTCTATAGTGGAGGTATCTTTGTGGATTTCTGTGGACCTCTCTAGCACTTTGCTTCTTCCTATTCTCATGGGGTCTTCATTTATCATGGTCTCTTTTTCCTTGTTCTCCCTCTCTGTTCTTGATCCAGCTGGGATCTCCCGCTCCCCTAAGCTCTCTTTCCCTCGACCCTTGCCCTTCTGGGCTCATGGTTTGTTGACATTATGTTTTAACATTAAAGGCATCTTTCCACTGTCTTCTGGCCTCTGTGATTTCTAATGAGAAATCCAATCATTGAGCCCCATTTCCCCTCTTGCAATGAGCCTGCTGTGATGATGCTGTGTTTAGACTCAGTTTTCAGAGGGATGATGACTATGTGTCTGTGTGTGATTTTTCTTTTGGCTTATGCTGCTGGGATTTTTGAGCCTCTGTAGTCTGTAAGCCTATATCACTGACGAGAGATGTTTTAGGGTTTTTATTTCATCAGATGATTTTAGTTTGATATGAGTTGTTGTTTGAACAAGGTCTTACTCTGTAGCTCTACTAGCCTAGAACTCATGATCCCCCATACTCTGCCTCCTGAGTGCTAAGATTGTGAGAGTATGACATCACACCCAACTTCAGGTATGTGTGCCTGCGTCCACCCCATCCCCACTCTGTGTGTGTGTGTGTGTGTGTGTGTGTGTGTGTGTGTAGAGGGAACATACACCCAGCTTTCTTTTCACTCAGGAATTTCAATGATATGGATCTCTGGATCCTTGCATTTCTGATATTACTCTAGTAGTCTCTGAGGACTTGCTATTTCTTGACAATGTTTTCTTCCTGTTACTTGAGTGTAATTCTATTCATCTACTTACAGTTAACTATTTTTTCTCTGTGCCATGTCTATTTTGCTTCTCAGATCATCCAATGGATGTCTTTATTTCATATATATTTTTCAGTTCAAAATTTCCCCTTTTCTTCTTTTTTAAATTTTATATTTGTCTAATAAGAATTTCTTTCTTTCTATTCACTTAAAAATTGCTAACATCTACTTCATGGAACACTTTAAAGTCCCTGACAATTGCAACATCTAGGCCACCTCAGGGTGACATTTATTATCTTCCCAACTTCAGAGTTGGTCTCTTTTTTAAAAATAAAATCAGTGATTGACTGGAGAATTATGTAGATTTTCTTCATGCTTTGTACATCAAAGAAATTCGGGTTTCACCCTAGACATTGTCAGGATTCCCTTTGGAGACTCTATTGAATGTGAATTTTCTTCTGTGTGGTTCCTTGGGTAATCTACCCACTTAGATTCAGACCTCAGCTCTGTTACACTATCTTCAGGAGGTGACTCGGATGCCAACTCAGTTTCAAAAGCTTGGCTGTGACCACCGAGTCTCTGCTTCACATGAGCTGTCTAGGGATTAAATATGGGTCCAGGACCATGGCTCATACTGTAGGTTAGTTCCAAAGCCCTTGCTAACGTTCTGTGGGTGTATCTGATGCATACAGTTGGTCAAGACCCATAGGTAGGTAGTAGACAAGTAGGTAGGTAGTAGGTAGGTAGATAGTAGGCAGGTAGGTAGTAGGTAGTAGGCAGGCAGTAGGTAGGCAGTAGGCAGGTAGGTAGCTGTCCTCTCCAAAATTTCTTTCACATTCTCCAACTACCAAAGACTCCTTGTTCTGGATCCTCTCTCCACACAGTTGGGCATTCTCAGAGTATTAGCCTAACACCCAGTTTCACAGTTTTGTTCAGCTGAAGGCCAGGCTGAGGTCAGAATGGCAAGGGAATGGGAGGTGGGAATCTCCTTGATGTTCACATGGTCATTAGTTCCCCTACCCAAAGACAGAGATGAGGTACTTCCTTCAGTTGTTAGTCTGCAGGCCAGCCAAAGGCCCATTCTCAGAGTTCCACCACCCCTGCTCATTAAACTGTCTCCCAAATGAGTTAGAACTGCTATTGAAGGGAAGTAAAAACCCCAAAGCAGAACTCAATGCCAAAGCACTGGGCATCTAAGCATGGGCCAACTTCCCCAGGGTATTGCCTCTAATTCTGTCCAGGGAAAGAGATTAGCCATGGTGCGGTGATGCCATCTGACCGGCACCATGTGCTCTCCATTGATCTTTATATTGATTTTGAAAAGTACTTTAAATTAAAAATCTACTCATTTTTATTTCATTCACTTCAAACCAATGCAGCTGCTGTCACTCTTTGGCTTGGCTCGGTACCGTTGGCATTAGCAGCAGCAGGAAGACCATGCCACAGGAAAATGGACAAATACTACCAGCCCTGGGGACTTCAATCCAGGATTCCTGGTACAATTAAGCCACCAGTTCTAAAAATATCAATTTGTGGGTCACATCCTAGTGCTAGTCCTGAGCAGGGTTCCAAGATCTCCATTGGAAGTCTCTGGATGACTAACACATAGTTAGAGGTGGAGACACTGAGTGAGATGTTCTGAAACCAGAAAGGGTCCATGGCCTGTTAGGGTCCTGTAACCCCTTGGGGTGCACAGCTCCAGGTGGAGAGAAAAGGGAGAAGATAAGGAAGGATGGGGAGGGGGCGGTGTTGAAGGCTGGCTAAGCAGTCATTTTTCTGTGCCTCCCACTGCCATGAGCATCTGAGACCTTTGGTATGTATAACATGAGGCCATCTATCACACTTGCCCTCAAAGACCTCTGTAGCTAGAGTTTTCCTGCCTTGCCCACAGTCAGGACAAATCTCTGTCACCCGCCAGTCCCATAGCCGCTCAGACCCAACCAAGTAAACACAGAGACTTATATTGCTTACAAACTGTATGGCCATGGCAGGCTTCTTGCTAACTGTTCTTAAATCTTAAATTAATCCATTTCTATAAATCTATACCTTGCCACGTGGCTTGTGGCTTACCGGCATCTTCACATGCTGCTTGTCCTGGTGGCGGCTGGCAGTGTCTCTCTGACTCAGCCTTCCACTTCCCAGAATTCTCTTCTCTGCTTGTCCCGCCTATCCTTCTTGCCTGGCTACTGGCCAATCAGTGTTTTATTTACTAACCAATCAGAGCAACATATTTGACATATAAACATCCCACAGCAGACCTACTGACTCTAGTCTTTCGTACTAATCTACCACATGGACCTCAGAGAATGGGTGCAGAATCTCAGAACCCACCCAGCTCTCATCCCTCATGCATACACATGGAATATGGCTTTCTCTTTACACTCTAATATACCACTGGAATAAAGGTGTATGATCAATGCACATTTCAGGCAAGGGCTCCATCACTGACTTTATCAGTAATAGTACCACTATCTCAAGTTCCTTCTAGTAAGCACACAGATGAGCAAAGGGCTGAGAAGCACACAGAGACACAGACACAGACACAGACACAGACATACACACACACGTGCGCGGGTGTGTGTGTGTGTGTGTGTGTGTGTGCATGCACACATCACTTCAGGCTCCCTATTCCAGGTAAAGGAGCTAGATTTCTGTCTTCATGCTTAACATAAAGCTTTAGTCCTATTACCCTGGGGACCTGAATCATAGGACTTGATACTAAACTGTCCATTTTCACAGGACAGGAACCCAATTCATGGCAGGGAAAATATAAACTCGTTTTTCCCAAACTAGCCTTCCAGGATGGACTGTGGTTCTGGTTCCCCACACTCTGTGGTCCTCCCCAGCTGGGGTCCTTGTCAACTCCCAGCTACCCTTCTGCATCTTGGGTGTAAGGGGCCCAGAAAGAGTTTTTCAGAGGTGCTGTAGAGGAAGGTACTGGAATGGAACTTGAATGTGAAGATGTAGAGAGAGGATCACAGTACCAGATGACCAGCTGCAGCAGAGCCCCAAGGATTGTGCAGAAGTGCCAGAGAGTGTGGACAGGACTCAGGGCATAGGAGGTCATGATCCTTGGGAAGGGTATTCCCTCTAACTTCTTCCCAGTCCCACCTAACTCTAGCTGCCTCTCACAGCCTGCTCCAGGCCCTCTCTTACAAGGGATATTAATTACCTGCACAGCCCTGCATTCTCCACCCATGGTGACAGCAAACCTGTGACCACACAGAAATACTCATATCATCCTCCCAGTAACTCATGCAGACAGTGTGTCTGGTCCTTGGATCCTTCTGTCCCTGAGGCCTTCACACCTACCCAGTCCAAAGCCAGTGCAATCTCTGTTAGCATACTCTTGAAGTCCTCCCCCGACCCAGGATCTCAGTGATGGCTGATGACAGGAAATTTAAAAAAAAAAAAAAACAAAAAACCCAGAATGCTGAAATGAAAAGTCTAGATGGATACAGCATGGTCTACTCCATCACTTTGTCAAACCTGAATAAAAATCTCCCAAGGGGTAACTGTAAGTGATCAGTTTCTCCTTGCTTATTTTAAATGATCCAGTTATATATTATGTACAACAGACTTTACACAAATGTTCCCTGTGGGAACAGAGCAGAGGACTCTTGCAGAGGAGATGTGGGTGTCCCCCACCGCACCTCTGGTTACAGACCCAGTAGGGAGAGCCCCTCACATCCTTGGCTAAGGTAAAGGTGATCGCACCCTATGCCCAAGCTTCTGGAGTTAGCCGACAGGGAGCCTCCCAGATTCTCCTGCGCTCATCTCTAACACGGGCTCAGGACAGCTGCCTTCCCTCCTGGCCTGTGTGCCCTGGAGCCTCCTGGAACATTCTCCCCAGGAGAGCATTTCTGCCAATGCTGCCCTTCCCCAATGCAGGTGTCTCTGAAACCCCTGTAGAAACCTTTGTCTCCTGAAGAACAGGTTCTCCCGAGAACAGCATGCTGGGAGCAGAGACAGTGGACACTTTTAAGAAAAGGCCCTGGCTGTGACTTGTCAAGACAAAAATAAAAAAACACGTCCACTGTAAAGCAGCAAGCTGTAGCTGACAGATTACAATGAAGCATGAGTCTGGGGTTCCCCTGCACGGATGCATGACCCTGGACTCTTCTAGCTTCTAGAGCACCTTCCCCACCCCAAGGGATATTATGCCAGGACCAGGTGAGTGATGTCCCCAGGAGTGGAGCCCCTGGTCCTTGGCTTGCAACTGGGAAAGTGTCCCATTGTTGTCCTTGACTGGTCCTGTTCTATCTCAGCTCTCTCTGTGGCCTCATGCCACCTCTGGACTGCTTCACATTTGACAGCTCCTTTGTGTGACAGCCATCTGAGAGCTGGAAAACTCCCGGCAGGTATGAGGCTGCAGGGGGTAGAGTTGAGAAAGTATGCTTTCAGCATGTGCCCCAAGTGTCATCAGGAACCACTGTTTTAGATTCAAAATGTCACATAGATTTCTGGTCACATGAAGACCCCTGCCCAGTCTTCAGCAGTCACATTTGTGGAACTGATAATAAAAAGGCCATGTGGTTGGAGAGATGGCTGGGCAGTTAGGAGCACTTGTTGCCCTTCTACAGGACACAAGTTTAGTCCCCAACATGCACATTGGGAAGCCCCGCAATGACCTGCAACTCCTATTCCATGGGATCTGACACCCTCTTCTGTTCTCTGTGGGTACTGCATACACACAAGGTGTAGGTTCATGCATATACTCACTGCCCCTACAGACACAAAATAAATCAATAAACCTCTTTTTTAAAGTCTATGATGACTTCTCAGAAAAGTGGGTAGATAGATTCCAGATCTGAGAGGGACTAAAATGCAATCTATCCCTGATTCCACTATGCCACTGACCATGAGGGAGAACCCTGATTTCAAAGGCATGTCCACTGTGATGAATGGATAGAGCTGGGTGACAAGACCCCACCTGAAATAAAGTTCCATTCCCATTTCTTGCCAAAATCTGCCAAATACAACAGCTTCCCAGAATATCTCATTTTCAGAGTCTGAAGGCTATTTACTAAATATGCTAATGAACTCTCAAGTACCCCCCATGATGTGTTTGCTGTGCCCTTGTCCTTCTTCACAGAATTCCTGGATAAGGTTGTGGGCTCTACTAGACCAAACGGAAAACAGCGTCTCAGGGAAGGAGGTTCAGAAACCCTCCTTCAGAAACCAGGGGAATCAGGGCTCTGGCTTCTTTTATTGATTCAAGGACAGGACAGAAGTCAGGTGCCCTGCTGGAGGCAGAGACTCCAAAATCTAGGCTACTGATGTCCCTCTCCAGAGCCCATGCCCTGGCACTTGAAGAAGACAGAGGCAGTGGCCTATGTAGGACCAGTCCACCAACTTCTATCACAATCCAGTGAGTCATGCGATTTGGGGCCCTAATGGCCAATGGCAGCTGGACAGAGGCCCCAGAAGAGACAGAAGGGCAGGAAGGACCACACTGGCAGCCTGTGTGTGGAAGCAATCTCTTCCTGTCAAATTCTCCATTCTATCATTGTAATCTCAAAGGCATGGCGTTGTAATCTCAAAGACTCTGAAGTGAGAAATGCCCAAGGGGGGTCTATTTCTGTGGCATTTCAGTGTGGTTCCTGGACCAGAAACAGCCGCATCACCTCGGAACTTGTCAGCCCTGGAAAATCCTGGGTACCACTCCAGGCAAACTGAAACTTCATGGCAGGATACAGCACTCTACCTCCCACCACCATGATGTGATGCACTTTTGCAATCCATCACTCTATCTTGACATGTCATCACTCTGTTGGGAACAGTTTGGTGCTCTAAGAGGACAGCCTGGTTCTCAGCATCACCCTTGGAGTAAACACATATATGCATGTAACCTTCCCCATCCCTTCCTGTCATGGAGTCTTCATTTGCTTCATATTAATACCAAGTGACAGCAGTCAGCCTTTGTGTAATAAGCAACTGGGTAACCTCTACCCCTAGTTTCTGGGAGGGAGATCCTGAGTCCTATTTCCCAGTGGAAGAAGTGCTCTTGCTATTCATGATGGGTTCTTGAATTTATACTCCAAGGATATAGGCTTCTTACCCCTAAGAGACAAGCCCAGCTATTGTAGGGTTTGACTCCAAGATACCTGGTACAAGCTGACCTCTGGAAGGAAGGACAGGGAGGCTGGAGATGACGTTCAACCAGTAACATAATCAATCACTCACTCGGTGAAGCCCTAGTAAGCACCCTGGACAATGAAGCTCAACTGAATCTTTCTTGGTGGCTATACTTTGTTTATTATCACATTTCAGTGCAGGTAAGAATTATAGATCCCTGAGAGTAACAGAAGCTCTGAGTGTAGAAGTCTTCTGGTCTTCACCCTATATATTTCTTCTCCTAGATTATAATAAGACCTGTAAGTTTAGTGCTTTCTTAAGGCCCATGAGTCTTTCTAGAAAATTACCAAATTAGGATTGCTACCTGGAAGCCTAGAATCTGTAGTCCACTTGTCAGAAGTAAGAGTGGTTTTGTGGAAGACTATCTTTGAACCTTTGGTTTGGCTAACCCTGGCATCTGGTTAGACAGGTTAAGACCCATAGGTCTAAGAGGGAAGAGAATACAAGAACAGTGGAGAATGTAAACCAAGAAAGGACACCTAAGGAAAAGCGTCGGGCACAAGAGAGACACCCAAGATGGGAGGGCTGAGTGGCAGGTGCCTTGTTACTCTTGGCATCAGAAAGTGTTCTATTCCATAGCTTCTGAACCCATCCCATGTACACATACCACTTTAGCATCTTAATGATATTACAATTCTGATCCATGTGGATGGGGAGCTCAGGGTACTGAGTAAGGTAGGCAGTGGCATTTGGGGGATGAAGGGTTTAGCAGCAGGTGGCTCTCTTCTGAATCTGAGATTGTCCCAAGGCAGAAGTTGGTGAGACAATCAAATGGATCACTAGATGAAAAGGTGAGGAACTGGTGGGAATTTTCCAGAAAAGAGCTAATGGGGCAGGTACAGAGAGTTGTTCCAAGTAAATAGCTCACAAGTTCTCGAAGGCTGGCAAGTCTGAAGTTTGCAGTGAAAGATGATGAGGTAAAGACTCTGGCAGGGCCTCATCATATAGTCTTGAGTCAGAAGGCAGCCCATAATATAGTTCCTTCCTCTATGAGGATTCTGCTCTTTCCTCTGAAGGCCTCCATCCCGTGGAGAACAGTGTACTTTATTCAAAGTCCAGTGATGTATCTCTCCAGCCACACATTGGTGTTTGGGCCAACCACCAGAGTCACATAGCCTAGTAAATATGACACACAAAGTTGTACCATAAATGCATGGACATTACTTTGACCTCAACATACATTGGCCAAGGGTACCACAAGCCAGGGCAAATGATACAACATCAGGCTTCCAGTGTAGGTATCATCTGTTTCTATTCTTTCCAACTTAGCCTCCAGGTATCCCATCCCTTCTGAGGAAATTCTCTCCACTGCACAGCCACAGCCAAGCTGTTAACATCACCTTCCTCTTCTCGGCACCAAGGCAGCATCACTTCCATACCCACCCCCATCACTGTTTCCACTTCTCCTCCAGTGGGTGTGGTCATCCTAAGGTTCATAGCTAGGAAAACATACTCTGGGCATCAGACCCTGGGCAGTGGTGTTTGGTAATAGGTACTATACTATCCCCAACTCAGTCACTCAGATCCCAGTAAGGAACAGGGTTCCTCTTTTGGGTACATATTCCAAGAGCCAGACCTTATTTACTTCACAGTAGAGGTCTTTACCAGAGGTCAGTTTGCTTACCTAATCTTCAAATACACACAGAGATCCTTGCTGTCCACACACAAACACATGAATGCACCAGAACCTAAAGGTGAAGTCCTAAAGCACTTCATCTGTAGAATTTAGGGCAAGTGACCCATAATTAATAGTTTGTAGTAGACATCATTCCTGACCTACAGACCTATAGCCTATAAATGGTCTGTTCACTCTCCCAAGCCTCTGGAGTCCCCCATCTTCCAAGGCAACCTGAGATACTTATTCTTAAAATGACTCTGAAATAGAAATCCATGGCAGGTACTAAGCAACTATGTTGGGAATGCTGGAGGCAGGCCTGAGAACCTGTCTTCACATAAAGCATTGTGGGCGACTCTTACACATCTTAGAATCTCATCAGTACAGCCAGGGCTCTGTTCTTATGGGCTACTCACTTAAGAACTCCACCAACTGAGGACTGAAAACATTTGAAAGAGAAATTTTGCTATTCCCAAACACACACAGGCTTTCCGCCACAAGCCATAAAGCATTAACAACTACTTACAGAGCATCCATGTTGTTAGACTTTAAGAAAACTAAAGAGTAATTTTCAGGGCCCCATGAAAATCAGAAATGCAGCCTGCTCACCATTTGGTTTTATGCTATTCTTCCAAATGGAGTTCACTATCTCTGCACTCTGCTGAATTGCTCAGTCCATTCAGAAGTAAACTGAAGAAGAAAATCTTGTGAATGGAAGTACACTGTTGATAAAATGTCATCGCTTCTATTTATTTGGGGTTAATTTCAAACATGCCATGACATTATGACCTCATGTTCTTAAAAGCAGGCATTTCCCCTTCTCTCCTGTCTTCAGTTCACTAATTCTCTTTGTTTTTATATTCCACTTGCTTTGCATAAAGTGAATAAAATCTCATTTCTGCCAAAAAAAAAAAGAAAGAAAACTAAAGAAAATTAAAGCTCCTGGGTGGACGTGTATAGTTTATATGTGAACACTGCACCATGACATAGAAGACTTGAGCATTCCCTGATTCGGGGCATTCATGGAGGTTCTGTAACCAATTCCCCATGGATACCAAGGATGATGATACTGGTTTGAGGACACTCTCTTCTTTTCTATTTTGTTGTTTTGTTTGAGACATGGTCTTGGTATAAAGGTCAGGCTGTCCTGGAACTTATGATTCTCCTACCTCAGTCTTCTGTGTGCTGGGATACAGGTGTGCACCTCCACACCCAGCCAAAGGGGCTCTCCTAGGGTAAGAGTACATGAAAATAATCATGAGCATGCAAGGGAATGCATGTCCATTATTTAAGCAGCACAGTCTGTGGGTGCATGCTTTGGCAGCCCTAGGACATGAGTCCATCGTTCCTCACACTTGGTTTTAGTGCACTCACTGGAAAGCAGACCGTCAGACTTGAGCTGCCTGGATCCCTGTACCCAAAACAAAACAGATGAGGACTGCCAAAAATAAGCAAGGAGGAAAGATCTACCAAGTAAGTGCTAACAAGAATGAAGCAGGTACAGTGATATTGATTATGCAAAAACAGATGTAAACAGAGAAACATACAAAGATAAGAAAGAAATAGTTCCTGGATCCATTTAGCAACATACTCCCAAAACGCCCATGATGGTGAGTGAAGGGGAGATTGACAGCCGTCATCCACATGGGAAACAATCACAGAGATCAAATTAAAAAGATAAGAATATGCAGGGACATACAAACTTAAATAACAATTAACAAAATATACTTAGAACTCTGAGCTCAATATAGTTTAAAAAGAAATTTATAGATGTATGTATGTATATGCTAAGCTTTCCACACACATATGCACACACACACATATATACATACATACATATGCTTTAAGTAGCCCTGAATGTGTAGCATCAAACTTCAAAGGAAATTGCACATTTTATAAAGGGCAATTTGTGCCCACCACATTCACTGAATAAGTATGTGGCAAAATGAGAAATGACAAAGTGATTGTGCCAGTTATATCAGTTTATTGCCTTGCCATTCAGCGCACATCCTTCCCCGTATGCTCTGTGATGAATGACAGAATTCCCTTAAGCTCCACACTTTCTTGATAGAGAATGAATGGTAAAGGGGCGCACAGGAAGAAGAGGTCTCCCACCATCTCCAGCTCGGGCCACAGGTCTGGAAAATTGCAACCTTGAAGCTCTGATCTCGCCTGCTGCACTCCCTCAGACCCACGAGCATCTGGTCAGGAGGGCGTAACTGCTCAATCCACATGTTCTGTATTTCCCCATGGCTCCTGCCCTGTTGGAGCCGGAACTGTCCCCACTGCCTCCAGCCAGCAGGAGCAGTCCCGTCCTGCACTGTGGAGGGTGATCTGCTGGTATAACAGAAACTGCACACTCAGCTCGGCTGAGCCCGCGAGCTTCTATGATGTTTATGGGCTGAACAATGCCTTTCCCAGTGCAGTCTGAGACACCCATGTTTTCCTCTACCTGGGCATTCTTAGCCTTAAGACCCCACATACAGTTCTATATTTTCATGTTTGAATATTTGTTTGGCTTTTATCCTTTTCCTTGGCTATTCTTGGCTGTGGTGCTTGTTTCCTGTTTTTGTTTTGGTTTGGTTTGGTTTGTCTGTTTTTTGGGGGGTTGTTTGTTTGTTTGTTTGTTTTTTGAGACAAGGCCTCACTCAGTATGCAGTCTGGGCTGGTTGGAAACTCATGACCTTCCTGTCTCAGTTCCTCAAGAGCTGGGATTACAGGAAGTTACAACCATATCCAGCTATACTCCTGTATCTTATAATCACTATTTTACCATAGTTAATCATTCTCTACCTGAATGTTCTCTCATATTTCTGTCTCTTGCTTGGATGCAGGCTGCTAGTGAGAAATTCCCCTAGAGGTTGTGTTTGCAACTAAGCTTGGTCACAGTGTTCCTGGGCTTGGGTGTCATGCTGAACTCTCAACAGTGGAAAGTGGCATGCTTGTGTCCCACAGCATGCAATGGCACCACACTCAGTCTGGTTACCAAGTGCAGCTGCTATGTCAAACTGACACCATTTTAGGAATACAAGGAGCTTCCTGTACGTGACTGCCAAGGCAGGAGTAATGGCTACATGGACTGGGGTAGGCGTGATTCTTTTGAACTCATTTGGGGGCATCTGATTCGCCAAGTTGTGGTTTGAGAATCAGAAAGCTTCCATAATGGCCCTGAAAGAAGAATTTTTTGAAGCCACATAGCTATTATTGCCAGATGTCACACATGAAATTCAGTTATGCAAACTGCTGAGTGATAAAAGAATTCACACACTGGCCAATTTCATGTCATGGCAATGATCGGGAAAGAATGAGGCCTTGAAACTTGAAACAGGAATTTCTAATTATATCCAAGAGAAGGTAATATGTGAAGTCCAATCCATGCTGACACTCCCCTGTCTCTAGACAGAACTCTCCCAAAGGTGTCTAAGGAGAGACCTTTACCTTGACAACCTCGTGGAATCTTTACTGGAGGATGGTGGATGGTGTTTCAAAGAGATGCTCATTCTCTTCAAGAGAACCCCCATCACTGTTTGTTACCATGACACCCATAACTTGGGATAAGTCCAATAGACTCCAAGGCCAGGTGCACACTACAATCCAGGAGGAAAAGTGTAGTGGGTAGCCATTCCAGCTTTGATCTGGAAGTTCCAACCCCCATTGAGACTTTGGCAACTGTCACGCCTACAAGGTGAGGCCAAGGGAGGCGGCTGGAGACCTGAGATCTGGATGGGCTGTGCACTCACTCTGTTCCGGGACCCTGGACAGTGGCGGTGGGCCAAGCAGAGAGCTCCAGAGAACACCGCTGGACTGCGATACACCTTCCCCAGACCCCGCAACCTACCTATCCCTTAATTTGTAAGTTACACCATTAAATAAATCTCCTTTTAACTACGTGGAGTGGCCTTAATAATTTCACCAATAGAAAAGACCTTGCAAAAACAGACAGAAATCTGGAGAACATGGGTGGCAATGTAGCCTGAGGGTGTTAGGTAGACTGTGAAAAGTGAAATGTAACAGCAGGCTGAGCCAAGTTAATAAATGAGAGTGGGAGTCAATACCTCACAAGATTCGCTGACTAAAACATGGACATGAAGATGGTCTGCCTTGGATAACTTCTGATATTATAGCTTCTCTGTCATGGAGGAAGAAATCCAAAGACAATACTCTTGGTATGACCTATATGTGTGACCTGAACAGCTAACCCCAGCTAAGTTCCTGAGAAGGCCTTGAAGGTATTCTCTTCACAAAGGCATTGAGAAATAGACTTTTGGGGTGAGTACTTGCACCCCTAAAAGGCCTATGGTTGCTCTGCTTTCTGGGTGAGACTGTGGGGAATATCACAATTGAGACAGGTTTCCAGATGTTTAAAATAATGGAGGCCAGATGTCAAAAGGAGGCATGTCAGCCATAACGAAAAGCAGGGCTGTGACCTCAGCCAGAATGCTTTGTCCTACAGAGGGAGGTGTTTGGCAGTAGCTGATTAATCATGGTGACTTGAGGACAAACAGATGGGCAGCCCAGAAAATGGCCTTGAGTCTCCAGAGGAGGGAATCATGATTTCTCCCCCAGAGTCAGTTAACACATCTCAAGCCCCTACTTTGAAGGTGAGGCAGGAACCCCTGAAAAAGAACTGTATAGTTGCCCATTATTCCCCCAAGGGACTGGCAACTGAAAGCTTCGAATTGGGTTAAAAATATCAGTTCCATCTTGGGGGAGGGGTTACTAGATGCTGACTATGAATAAGAGACAGTTTCTGGTAACCCAAACATCATTATAGTCACTAGTTAAAATAATGGCCTACTTACTTCAATCCTGACTCACAGTGGGCCCAGCTGGTGCATGGGCCCACTACAGGGTTATTTTTCCCCAGTTCTGAATATTCCATTGGAGAAAACATATTTTGCAACTGACAGAATCCACTCAACATTCTCTGATTCATGGGACAAAGCCCATTATTGTAGGAAGGGCTACATGGACATTTCTAGACCTTCTTTGCATTCCCAAGATAGTAAAATGAACATAAATTCCCATCTTTGGTGGGGGATGGGTATAGAAATCAATACTGCCATCAATGGCAAACCTACAAGGTTGCTGATTCTTATCACAGTCTTCCTTAATTCACTGATATGACCTCTGCAAAAGTCAATGAATCAGACAAGGACTGTGGGCTAGCATAGCCTCAATCAGGTAGTGATTTCAGTTATAGTTGCTAGCTCAGATATGACATTGTTGTAGGAGAAAATTAGCCTCTGGTGTATATGGTGTGAAGTTACCCACCCAGGGAAAGCCTTTTCATCCACACCAACCTGTAAGTAGCACCCGAAGCAGGATGCCTTTTCCTGGCTGGGTCAGTGGGACATCTGTATACTGCTTCAACCATGCTAACTAAGGCAATTCTAATCTCTACAGTGACTCTGTCTGTGGAACTCACAATCATCTTAACATTCCAAAAATCCATCACAGGATGCACTACACTGACAACTTCCTGCGGATTGACTCTTATTGGTAAGAAGGTAATCTCAGTGAGAGATGGCCTAGTAAGGAATCCAGCAGTAAGAAGATAGGAAACCTTACATTTTTGGTTGTGAGCCTAGCCTTTCCCAGCACTCAGGAGGTAGAGGCAGGAAGGTCTCTGTGAGTTCAAGGCCAGCCTGGTCTACAGAATGAGTTCCAGCACAGCCAGGCCTACACAGAGAAACACTGTCTTGGGGGGAAAAAAGGAAAGAAAAAGAAAAGAAGATAGGAAACCAACCCACTGATAAGAAGCCAGTGCCACTCTGAAGCTTCTGGGGACCCCATGGCCTGGAGCATGTCAAGATTCCTCTCTGTGATGGAAAACAAGTCACATTCCTTGTGTCACCCTCCAAAGGGGAAGAGACACAATACTTGGGGACTCCTCTTGTTTATTTGAGGAGCAACACAATCACACAGGAGTATGCTGTTTCCAGCTACCTGCAGAGTCACCTGCTTTTGAGTGGGGACCAGAGCAGACAGAGGCACTGACGTGTTCAGTCTGCAGCACAGTTTGTTCTGCCACATCCTCGACGCCCTGACACAGCAGACATGAGGACACACGGTGTCCCCAGAAAACAGCGAGGGCTCACAGGATAATTGCAGGCCAGCCTCTGGGATAACAAAGCAGGCCCAGACCCCTGCCTGTTTAGGACCTGTTCTTTTGAGAATCTGCTTCTAGCCTGCCACTGTGTTGCAACAGCTTGGGTACAGTTCCAGGGAGTAACCCAGTATGTTGCAACTTAAACCCCTCTGTGAGATGTGTAGGAGGGTGGGAGCTTGATCTAGGGGGTTGTTTGTTTTTGCAGTGTTGGGGATTAAACCCAAGGGCTCCCATGTATTAAAGAAGTACTCTCCTACAGAGCTACACCCCCAGACCACCTGTCTCATTTAGAGGTGAGGCCATCTGGAGTAGTAGTTGACATGATTTCATCTTGGTGGTGTGAGTGCGTATGTATGTGCACGCATGTGCACATGTGGAGGCCAGCGGCAGACAGTGGTACCTTTCTCAATTATTCTCAACCTTATATTTAAAAAAAAAGTCACTATTATATGCATAATATAATATGTATGTGAGTGCAGGGGTTGGGGCGAGGGTGCCAGGGCACATATGTGACGGTCAGATGGCAACGTTGTGGCGTTGATTCTCTCCTTCCACTTTTACATGGGTTCCAAGGATGGAACTCAGGCCATCAGGCTTGACCAGCATGTGGGAGCTCCCAGTCAGTCCCAGAGATGGGCATTACAAGATCAGAACTGAACCACTTCTTCCTGGACCAACTGCTTACATGTCCCACCACCTGTTAGGACCATCAGCTGGATATGAAGCTTCTGATCCATGACTCTTTGGGGCTGAGTCCCATCCCATGGCAGAACTCTTGCTCAGAACTGCAACCGCCCAGTGCTGCCTCTGTCTTCCAGCCGCTCTGACCATGCTCGATGGTTTTTGCATACACCTCTCACTGTTTGAACCTACTACATGCCTTCTACCTCCTGGAAAAATGATGATGAATGACTGTAATGACTTGAATAATTTCCAAAGAAAACAAATGTTAATAATAAAAAGGAAACAAATAAAACAAATAAAAAAGGAAACAAATGTTAATAAACAAAACGTTAACACAGACTGAGCAGATCTGGTGAGGGTGGTGTGTGTCCCTTGTCCTGCTTCCTCTCCTACTGGGAATGAGAAATGTTTAAGTTCAACAAAATGAAAATAATCGTCAGCTTAGACACATCATCACTGCTGGCCTTCTACCATCGGTCAGTGTCTTAGACCAAAACACCTGGTCAATGGAAGCTCCGTAGGACCTAGTTTGAAGGACCTAACCTGTTCCTGAATAAAAAGACACTTTACGGACCAGCTGGTGCTACAAAGTAAGGCTCTGTCAGTCAATCAACCAATAAAGAAGCAAGCATTTCAAAGTAAATGAAGGGGCTGGAGCGATGGCTCAGCAGTTAAGAGAACTTCCTGCGCTTAGAGAGAACTGGGCCCACATCAGGTAGCTCACTATCACCTCTAACTCTAGGTTAGAGCGTCTGACCCCTCTTCTAGCCACTGAGGGCACCTGCACACAGGTTCACATACTCACACACAGATAGACAAACAGACATATCATCTTTAAAACACAGACTGAGAAGCAACTTTCTGAAACTGTAAAGGCAAACTAACAGCAACCCGCTGATGGGTGATGTTGCTCTGTGTGCTGTGAATGTGTTGCTCTGATTGGTTGGTAAATAAAATGCTGATTGGCCAGTAGCCAGGCAGGAAGTATAGATAGGATAAGCAGACAAGGAGAATTCTGGGAAAGGAAGGATGAGTCAGGAGACGCCAGCCCACCGTCCAGGGAGCAGCATGTAATGGCACACAGGTAAAGCTATGGAACACATGGCGATATATAGATTAACAGAAATGGGCTGAGTTTAAGTGTAAGAGCTAGCCAGTAGTAAGCCTGAGCTAATGACTGAGGAGTTTTAATTAATATAAGCCTCTGTGTGTTTACTTGGGTCTGAGTGGTTGAGGACCAGGTGGGACACAGGAAAACTTTCAGCTACAACCTGCAGCAGAAGGTCGTGATTGACAGGGAAGCAACAGAAGGCTTTCTGTAAAGGGAGGGGTGGGGGCAAGGAGCAGGGCACCAGCTGCCACTGTCCTCAGCAGCTTTGTACAAGTCACCCTAGCTACAGCCGCTACCACAGGACAAGCCTTGCACTGTGGTGATCTTGAGAGGAAGAGGCAGGAGAGCTACTTGTCAGATAAAAAGGCTATCTTCCAGAATGAGCAGACAAAACAGTACAGCCAAGAAAAATGTTCAACCAGATGCCAAGGTGCCTCAATATGAAGATTCAGTGGCTGTCCTCTGCATCAGCAATTAGAAAGATGTGACAATGAAATGCATCTCATGGGAACAAAGTTATAAAGCATCTAGAAAGAAATAATAGAGACATACAAAAATTCTGTCTGAAAATATTCACTATGTTCCTGGGATGAAGAAATACTGTAAATATTTTAATTTGGTTTAAATCAATTTAGAAAGTCAATGTAGCTCTTGCAGAATCCCCAGCAAGAACAATAAAGCCCTGACGGCAGAGGAAGTGACTGGAGAAACATTATAGGACAACAACGAAAGACAGAAAAATAAAATCACACAGGAAGCTTTTATTAGCATAGGAATGAACAGAAGTATCCAAGAAGACTGTCCACAGCAGCCTAGCAAATGTGGGGATTTAGTATATGATGATGAAGAGGAGTTCAAATTAACTGGGGAGGGTGGTACAGTCTTTGTAACCCTTTTACTTAAAAAGATCTATCTGCCCCCAAACTTTTCACAAAAATAAACTGTAGAGAGGCTAACATGGAAAACAGATGTCTCTAGAATACTAGGTGCTTGGCATAGGGAAAGCCTTTGTGAATGACAGACATCACAGTCATCAAGGAAAGGAGTGACTCCCATCAGGAAGAGCAAGTGAAACCTCCCTCACATCTGTGAGGAAGGCCACTGACTCAAACAGGAAAGGAAAGGAAATATGGGTGGGGCAGTGGAGGAATGGCACCCTTGGGAGTTGCTAGTGGAAATGTAAACTAGCATGGCATCTACGGAACCCAGTGTGGAAAGTCCTCAAAAAAGAGAAACTATAATTTTCCCTAATAACCCTATTCCTGGGTATACATCCAAGGAATGAATTCAGGCTGTGAAAGAAATGTCTGCCCACACTATTCCCTGCAGAATCATTCATTCACATTATGTCAACTCTGCAGACAGCCTCCATGTCCTCTGGCAGGTGGATGGGTAAACAGGATACGGTGTACACATGTGACAGTGTTACTCAGCCTTCAGAAAGAAGGTGATCCTGCCGTTTACGGCAATGGATGAACCTGGAGAGAGTCTCATCAAGTGCAACAAGCCAGGCACACAACCATGCGTCTCATGCTGTTCCTGGCGTGAGGAATCTACCACAGGCAAACTCCTGGCAGCAGAGAGCAGAGCAGCGGCTGAGGGCTGTGAGGCAGGAGTGGGCAGGGAGGGGCTGGTCAGAGGAAACAAAGCTTCAGATAGGCAAATAAGCACGTTCTAGAGATCTGCTAAAAAGGGAAAGTTAACTTTGTACCAAACACCATTGGCCAGGAAGGGAGATCTTCTATTGAGTCTTTTTATCTCAAAAATAAAGAGTGAGGGGGCAGTTTTTGCAGGTGGGTGTTAATGGCACAGATCGCAGAGACACAGTAACGCAGTGACTGGCAACACATGCTCTCACTCATCCCCCAGGTTAACAAGATGCACGAGCTCATTATGTATAGTGTCGGTATGCCAACAAGACTGTAACCACGGTTTCAAGAAAAATAACTTTGATGATACTAATGAAAAAAATGAAAAATTTCCTCCTACATTTTCTTATTTATGATTCCTAAGTAAATATTAGGTCAATTATTTAACCACAACAACAAATAAATTTTATCCCTGCATTGGAAGGAAAAAAAAAATTAGAAACCTAAAGTAAAAAAAGACAATCGCAAATCATGGCCTGGAAGAAAACAGTAGCCATATGGGTACCAACATACCCTATGTGCATCAATACGAGATAGATAGATAGATAGATAGATAGATAGATAGATAGATAGATAGATAAGAGAGAGACAGACAGACAGACAGACACATAGACAGATAGGTAGGTAGATAGAGCAACTAGCCCAATGGAAATAAGAAAAAGTATAGAAAGATAATTGATGAGAGAGACAGACTGGTATTATTGACCTCATAAAGACTTGGGACACTCAAGAATCTAGATCTTTCCTCTCATTGAGCAAAGTTCCAGTATCAGCACCAAATGCCACAGTCCACTCCAGAAGCAACATGGCGGCATCTGTGGAGCTGTGGAGGCAGCCATTCCACTTCCTTGCCATTTCCTCAGAGAACCATTAGCCCACAAACATCCTGTTTGTGAGAGCAACCATCAGGAAACAATCCAAGTGTTCATTAGCAGGAAAGCGTTCATTACACGGTACCTAGTAAAGCTGCTCAGGGAAGCCTCTACTGCAGTTAACACAAATGAGGCCGAGCTCCTGATGGGACTGGTGGGGTAGCTTTCCCAGAGGCGGCAAACGTCACAGACTCTGGGATGCTGCCCCTGCCTGTAAAGCCCACCACAGCTGTGTATGTAGCCAAGCCTAAGGTAAGATGTTGGTGCCCCAAGGTCTCAGGTGTTGGCATTTAATCCCCACAACGAAGCTTCCACAGGGAAGAAACAATCCATCCGATTGACTATGGGCACCGAGTTGTGGAAAAAGGAAACCTCTTCCTCTAACAGTGTTCAGAGGTGGGGTTCAGATGATGAGTAGATAGGGTCATATTAGAATGGACCTCAATGGTCGGTCCTTGGGTTTGGGGTTGTTTGTTTGTTTGTTTGTTTTTATCAGAGAAGGGACAGAGAATATAATAGACACACACACACACACTGCCATGGTGTCACTCAAAATTATCCAAATGTTTTTAACGAAAATACAAGAGCTACAGAGATGGTCAAGCAATTAATACTGCTCTTGCAGAGGACCGGAGTTCTATTCCTGACACACATGTCCAGCAGCTCCCAATCACCCGTAACTCCAGCTCCAGGGAATCTGATACTTCTGACCTCTAAGGCACCTGCGCACGTGTGTTTGTGTGTGTGTGTGTGTGCACGCACACACACACACACACACACACACACACACACACACACACACACACACACACACCCTCCCCACATACACATAATTAAATAAAAATAAATCTTTGGTTAAAAGAAAATACAGGGGCTTAGAGGTAGCTTGGTGATTAAGGGCATTGATGCTCTTTCAGAGCACCTAGGTTCCGTTCCCAGCACCCACATGGTGGTTAACAATAGTCTGCAACTCCGGTTCCAAGGGATCCAATGTTCTCTTCTAGCGTCCTCAGGCACCGGGCAGGCATTCGAGGGTGTATAGACATACAAAACACCCATACACATGACAGACAGACAGACGACAGAGAAAGAAATCACAGACTTCTGCCTATCTATAATAGCCTTAATTGAAAATAAAGGGCGATAAGAACCAAGCCAAAGGGAAATATGAAAGGGTCACTCTTCTCCTTGGAGGGGTGCAGTGTGGGAGCGGCCCCAGAAAGGGAGGGAGAAGGTAAAGTCAACACAGGGCCTGTGAAACCAGCTTCCACCTCACTGCCAGCAAGGCAACGGCAGGGCCCTCATCACGCCACAGCTGGACCGAAGGGCAACCCCAATCTAGCATACAGAGGAAGGTGAGTTCCATCAGCCCCGAGTCAGAAAAGGCCAGAGCTCCAGGCCAGTCCCCACAGTGCTCTCCCTGCTGCTCTACAGTGTTATCTCCCTGCAGGCAGCAGGCAGCAGCAGACCTTATTCTCCAGCTCCGATGAGAGACGCAGGGGCAGTGCAGGTGACAAGGTGACACCAGGGCAGTGCAGTGGCCTAGGCTGTGACCTCTCCCTTAATGGAGGAGTAGAGCTCATGTTCTCTGATGTTTCTCCAGCATCAGGTTCTTCTGCTCATGGCTCTACCACCTCCCGTGCCTACTGACCATCTCCCATGCCTATTGACCATTTCCCATGCCTCTTCGACCCTGCTGTTTGCACAGAAGCCAAGAAAGTGACGGTGGGCTTCGCTGGCCTCTGAGCATCAAAGCTCCAGCCCTTAGGCTTCCCTTCAGTTCTCCCATGCACAGCCAGGCACTGCTCTGTCAGACACCCCTATGCCCAGACTCCACTCTCCACAGCTACCCTTCCCCACCTGCCTGTCCCTGCTGGAAAGATGCCTCTGGCAAGAGTATACCGCAGGCCCCTGGGACACCAGCTCATTCCTCTTCTCCATAGGCCCATGAAACTTAATTCTCCATACAGGCCTTGTAGGGATATGCCATCCTTCCCACTCTGTAATGGGCCAAAGGAGCGGAGAAACGAAAATCGGATGGATGCAATCAGAGCCTCCCAGGCAGCCGTGCAGTAAAAAGCACTGGAATGGTTTCAGTGCAGGTAATCACACCACGCCTCCAGAGGAACAGCTTGTCACATCCAGCTCTCAGCCGTGTTGCAATGGGAATTACTGGGGAGCTAAAAGGCACACATCTTTACCAATAGCTCTCTATGCTAATTCATCAGTACCCACACTCCCCTCAGAGACCTTGGCCCAGCTGGCTGGGACAGACCCCAGGGTTAGCTCCCCTGCAGAGACCGGTGCAAATAGCTTTCAGTCAGCTGCAGATGCCAACGGACCACCAGGAAATACAGGCTGGGGGAACACAGGGCCCGCAGAAGGAAGAAAATGCAGGTGAGGTAGGGAGCGCAGGAAGCCAGGGGAGACAAAGGCAGCAGCATAGGGTCCTGGCAACTACTGAAGAGAAAGATACCACCCACAGCCCGGAGGAAAAGCTTCCAAAGCAGAAGTTGGCTGGCCCAAACAAAGCAAAAACAAAGAACAGCGATGGAGTGACAGCTCCTGAGAAGTAAGACAAAGCTGGGAAGACTCCAAGCAGCAACTTAAAGCTAAAGTCAGTGAAGTAGTCAAGGAAGAGGAGGAGTGTGTGTGTGTGTGTGTGTGGGGGGGGGGATCAGGATAACAGATCCCAAACCAAGAAGAAATCATAAGCAAGACAAAGGGTTAAATCGGCACGAGGAACACGGAGACTGGGAGCTTCAGGAAGAAAGAAACAGAGAGCTGCAGCTCCATTCAGGGAGGCTTCCCAGGCTTGCTCTGAGCTGAATGTCCCCGTAGCTTGGAGTCTCTTCCTCCCATGGGCACAGGTACCCTGAGCAGATGCAGAAGCATCAATCTGCGGTCTCCCTTCCACAGCCACACACAGAGAGACACTCAAGCAGCCCCGGCCTGTCCTCCTCCTTCAGAAGCTCAGCAGGGCCGTCTTCGCAACCATCCTCAGAGTCTGGATTCACAGTCATTTTGATTGGCTTTCTTGGGAAGAAGCACGGACATATTAATCACCACACCTTTGGTTTTATTTCTACTGATGAAGCTATACACGATTACAGCAGGCAGGTGAGTAGGGTCAGCGGGCAGACACGTCTGCTACCCAACCTGAAGTCCTGAGTTCAATCCCAAGAACTCACATGGCGGGAGGAGATAATCAACTCTACCCACGAGTTGTCCTCTGACCTCTATAGGTGTCCCATGGCATGGGCATGTCCAAACACATGAGTACACACATACCCACACACATAGACATTAAATAAACAATTTAAAATAAAAAGTGTCTTTGGTCATGAAAACATGAAAGCTGCTTTGCATGCGCACCAGTCCAGACTCCAGCACTCCAGAGCACATCCTGGGCCAGCCCCTGTGGCTCTCACTTCTCTTCCCGACTTCCCTTGACAACAGTGATGGTCAGGTAAACATCAGTGGATGGGGAGTGCCATTTGCAGGCCCATCAAAAGTGGCTCCTGAATGCTAATGCATACTCCACACACTCACATAGGTGTACAAGGAATGATGTTGCCTTGGAAAGCAGCTTTTAAAAATCTGCAGGCTAGTGTGCTCCAACCTCGTGTAGAAGATTTGGGAACTTTCTATAGTGGTAGACCATTACCTGCCCTGCCCCATACAGTGAGCACTGAGCCTGGAGGCATGGCCATTCCACTAAGGAACCAAAGCTTGAATGTTTTCCTTCATTTACAGAGCTGCATCCAGCTAGCAGATATCAGATAAAGTCTAACTCTGAGATGCACGTGTTAAAGGGATGGTTTGAGATAAGAAAATTAATTAGCATTTAAGATGAGTTCCATGGAAATAGGTTCTCCTGGGTTTCTACAAAGTGGTGGCGGGGGAGGGGTGGATTTTAGCAAGATATGTAGGAGGTTCTTTCTCCCAAGTTCTGTGGACTGCCTGGAAATATGAAAATCAGAAGATGATGAGGTGGGGGTCCAGCGCAGAGAGCTTCCCCACCACATACACAAATAAGACATCACAATCTCCGCTGCGGGCCCTCGGCACGTCTGGGCAGAAAGGCTCAAACCATTGAAGGACTAACCAGAAATCTGCACCATTGATTGTCATAGGATACCTGCAGCTAACGGGCCATTTGAAGTAGCCCTCCCCAAGAACCTTTCGCCAGAAGCTTCTGGGTCTGTACATAGATCTCGTTTCCTCAGGCTGCTTAGTGGGATGGCTGGATTATATGGTAATTCCATCTTTCAGTCTGTTGAGAAACCTCCATACTGTTTTCCACAGCGTGTGTAGTAAAGAGCACCCCTACCAACAGTGTGTCAGGAATCTCTTTCCTCCACGTTCCTACCACACATTATCTTTTACCTCACCTCACATGTTATCTTTCATTGTTAAAGTATTCAGAAAAGCTCATGTACAAATCATTCTAATGTCCAATCAGTGGGAGAATGGGTAAAGAAAATGGAATGCCATTAGCATATGGAATATTACTCAGATGAAGTTGTGTTATTTGTGACAATGTGAATGAGTCTGGGGAAACAGTATGTTAAGTGAAATAAGCCAGGCAAGAAAAGATAAACGCTGTATGATCTGACTCATCTATGAACCTACAAAGGTTTTCTGATGGAAACAGACTAGAGCAGTGATTACGAGAGGGTAGTGAAGAGGATGATAGCTGGGAGAGACTGGCCAGTGAGTGCCAAGTTGTAGCCAAAAGGAGAAACAAGTCCTCATATTTGATTACATAATACGGTGGTTGCAGTTAACAATAACACATTGTGCATTCTAAGGTGGCTAAAATGGAGAATTTCTGAGTGTTCTCACCACAAAGAAATGGTGAGTGTCTGAAGTGCTGGACATGCTGAGTATCTTCATGGGGTCCTTACACCTTATATATGCATTAAACAGCTGAAAATATGCACAATTATTATGTGTCAATCTTTTAAAAAGCTTTCATGACAGTCGTGATCTTCTGAGATCATTATTTTTTTTCTTTACATTAACAAAAGAAGCCTCTGATACAAACAACCCCATGGCTCAAGCAAGGTGAAACAATGCATGGAAGGGCTCGTTCTCTATTCAACTTACACTGTATTCTGTAGGGCATTTGATGAATGGCTGAAAAATGCAAGTCCTGAAATACCATTGGGTACCACCACCATGACCTGGTAGGAAAAGAAGGAAACATCATTCGCAAGAGATGCCACACCCAGCTATAATGCACTAACCTGCATCTGATAATCATCCCAGCACCAGAGAGCTACCATGGCAACTAGGACCTCAGGGGCTGAGGTGGAGACCTGCAGGGAAACACGCCTCAGTAACTCGACATTCAGTGGTACCTTCCTACTGTGCAAGCTCTCTGGAAACTCAGGTATCTACAAGCCATGGGGTTGAAGAAAGAAGAAAGCAGCAAACCTGATAACAGCACCAAGCAGAGCTTCTGGCGGTTTCAGGGGCCTTGGGGAAGAAGTGCAACCTATGGCTAATACAGCAGCGAGAACCGAGAACCAAGCTCCCGGGGACGCAGAGCCTGGGTGTCTCAGGGAAGGACAGATGCTGGAGCCATAGGAACAGGACAAACAGTGGTGCTTGGGTATCCCCCTACCTGAAATACTTAAGAGCATGCACAGGTAGTTTCAGTTTCAGACTTCTTTAGGGTTTTGGACGAACTGCACGTATATAATAAGAATCTTGAGAATGTAAATCAGTTCTAAAATAAGACATCCAATTATTTCACAGATTATATACATAGCCTGCAGGTAATTTACGCAATACACATGGTAAGGGTCTCGGTTTCATTTTTGTTGCTATGATAAGATGTTCTGACAAGAGCAACTTAAGGGGAAAAGGGCTGAGTTTAGCTCCCATATCAAGGTATAGTACATCATGGCGGAGAAGTCAGGCAGCAGGAGCCTGAAACAGCTGGTCACATTACCCCAGTCAGAAGAAGAGAGCAACAAAAGCAGGCACTCAGTTCCCTCTCTCCAGGACCCCCTACCTAGGGAATGACGCCGCCAGAAGTAGGTGTGTCTTCCTCAGTTAATACAATCAAGATCATCCCCCATAGACATATCTAGAGGCCCATCTTCCAGGTTATTCTAATATGTGTCAAACTGGCATTTAACATAAACCACTACAACCCCACCCTTGGACAACTCTACCTTCCATCCTTGTCCCCTTAGGCTCTGATTCTAAAGTATTTCATATCTTAGATTTGAAATGCTCAGCCATGTAGGCTTGGTTTATAACCCAAAGTATAAAATGAATATCCTGAGTTACAGGAATGTAAACAAATGAGCTGACAAACAATAATGTGGAAGACTAGACAAATATTCCCATTCAGAATTCCAAGTAGTGTATGGATACTGTCCTCTCATGGAGACAGTGCCTCATTCCCACATGATCAAGATTACTGTCAGCAGTATAAGTTACACACTCCTGATTTAACAGGACCAAAATGGCACTTCCCAGAGTGACTGTCTGTCTAACCAGAAGAAAACATCACATATTGTGTGTCATTCTTGATCTGTGCTCTTCAGACCTATCAAGGTCACCAAAACCAAGTAAGGTTTACCTAGCTGTCTGAAAGGGCCTCCAGAGGCATAATTCCTGAACTTAATACGATCATGGGTAAAAATACAAGAAAATACAACAGAAGTGCAGGCTTCGGTTAGCAATCACGTGTGAACCTCAGTTCACCAGCTGCCACAGGCAAGCAACAAAATAAAGAATATGGTAGTTAAGGGAGTGTCTGGATCACTCTGTATCAGTCTGCATCACTGCACACCTGAAACTATGCCAAAGCTTATCTATTCATTATCAGTGTGTTGATCATTAGACCAAGTAGACTTCAGAAAAGGAAGCTGCCCCAAAGGAAAAGTGAAGGGATTTGTATTGCAAAGGGCAGCCCACCAGTACTGAGTTCTAAACAGGTGTGTGTCCAGGTACTGGATCTCACTCTTTATAGAGGAAGAACTGGCAGGGCCACAGAGTCAACCCTGAAGTCAGAGGTGAAGTGAGCTTTCTTAGCAATGTTGTGCAACTGGCTGGTTAATAATCAAAGCAACTATATAAACACTACAGTCAGCAACCTTCGCTCATTATCATACATGCTCCTGAACTGAGGACCTACACTCCAGTACACACAGAATACTTCATCAAAATTAATTACATAGAGAAAGTCTAAAGGTAATAAACAAGTTTCAAAACACTGACACTGAATTGGCATTTCTGACTACGGCATAATTGAGCTAGAAATAAACAACAAAATACAACTCGGGAAAAATGCAAAACATTTCTGAATTAGTTCCTTTAAAATGACCCTCAGATCAAATGATGAACTGCGACAATTAAACACATTTTAGTTAGTTAATAATGAAAATATAATGTGTCAAAAACTGTGCTTCACACTCATGTTCTTGGAAGCCTTGTTCATAGCAGCCACAGATGGAAGCTAGCTAGCAGCAATCCATGGATAAACAGAGAAATCACATATGGTTTAGTCACACAATGGAATACTATACAGACTTTAAAAGGGAGGGAATCCTGACATGAGAGCCATTATTTATTTTAAAAGCTGAAAACAAGCAGACAGAACTTTATGATTCCACTTGAATGTGGAAACAAAACAGGTCACTTCATACACATATTGTACGGAGGTCTTGCCAAAGGGCAGTGTGTGGGCAAATAGGCAAGATGAAGATGTTTTAGAGATTCGTTTTGAAATGCAACAATACTACCTAACCACACACTTCATGATATTCAGACGATATGTTGTACACTTGTGTTTTACCACAATTTTAATAACAATGCTAAAGCCAGTTTGGTAAGACATTTACCCCTTTAAATTCATATATTAGAAAAAGAGTAGAAAAGTATATAACTATGTCTTTTCTCTCATGTGGTTTTAAAGTAACAACATATTTAATCCCAGATAAAACTGAAGAGAGGGAAGAAATATTTTTTTAAAAAAGAAAGAAATTGAAATGGATAACAAATCTAAAATAGAAAAAAACTCAAGTTGGGGGAGAGGAATATTGCAAAAAATTCAAGACCACCCTGGACTACAAACACACAGTAAGACCTTTCTCAAAAGAAAAAAAAGGCGGGGGAGACTCTACAGAGCCATATGTTGATTCTTCAGGGGGAATTAAATTAATAAATCCCCAAGAAAATGATGAAATGGGGGTATGGGGAGAAGAGAAGTGAGCACCCACAAATGTGACATCAGCACAAAAACGTGGCCAGCCCTCTTAAGACAGCAGTAAATGTTTTGAGCAATTCAGTACCAGTAAGTGAGGCATGTTTATGAGATGAAGACATTATTGAAAACACATGTGATGGTAGCTTCTGTCAACTTGACCTAACATAGAACCACCTGGGAAGACAGTCTCCCTGAGCGGTTGTCTACACTGGACTGGCCCATGGGCGTGTGTCTTAGAGTTTCTATCGCTGGGAAGAGAGATCATGACCACAGCAATTCTTATAAAGGAAAACATTTAATTGAGGCTGGCTTGCAGTTCAGAGGTTTAGTCCATTCTTGTGGGGGCAGGAAGCACTGTGGCATGCAGCAGACATGGTGCTGGAGGAGGAGCCAAGAGTTGAACATCTGGAGCCACAGGCAGCAGGAAGAGACTGTGAACCACTAGGCCTGGCTTGAGCTTCTGAAATCTCAAGGCCCACCCCCAGTGACACACTTCTTCCCACAAGGCCACATCTAATAGTGTCACTCCCTGCGCCTCTGGGGGTGTCATTTTCATTCAACCACCACAGCGTGTAAGTGGTGGGAGGGGGGTTAAGTTATGCAAAGACCCAGCCCATAGTGAGTGGTACTATTCCCTGAACTGTGTAAGAGTGGAGAATAGAGCTGAACACAAGCAAGTGCATACACACTCACTTCTCCTGACTCTGGATGTGGTGTGACCAGCTCTTCAAAGTCCCTGCCCTGACTTCCCCACAGTTATGGACTGCAATCTGGAATTTTAAGTGGAGATGAGTCCCTCCTCCACTCCCCACAATTGATTTTTTTCATCATGCTTTAACAACAGAAAAGAGGCCATAGCAGCATACAGACATCAAAACTGGTATGAGAAGAAAAACTCCAAATGGCCCTGTATTTCCAAAAGAAACTGTATTTGCCATTAAAATTCTCTTCTCAACTTCAGAGTTCACAGGCTTCCCATGTGAATTCTTCCAGTCAGTGTGAACTTGACACAAACTAGAGTCACTTGGGAAGAGGAAATCTCAAAGGATGAATGGCCACCATCATATGGACCTGTGGGCATGTCCAATGGGGCATTTTGTTAATTAGTAATTGATGTGAGAGGGCCCAGCTCACTGTGGGTGGTGCCATTGGTAGGCTGTATAAGAAAGCAGCTGACTAAACATGGATCGGCCAGTAGGCAGCACCCCTCCAAGGCCTTAGCTTCAGTTCCTGACCTGACTTCCATCAGTGAACAACTGTTCCATGGAAGTGTATGCAGAATAAACTCTTTCCTCCCCAAGTTGCCTTTGATCATGGTGTTTATCCCAGCAATGGAAAGTAAACTAAGATAGGCCAATAAATCAAACAAAAGCCACCAATGTTACCCAAACTCTATGGAGAAGAAAAAGAGGAAGTACCCCCAAACACTTTATGAGGTATCCATTACTCATATCCCAAACACAGTCCTTAACACTGCAGTAAAAACAAAACAAAATAAATATAGCAAATCACTTTTGAACAAAATTACAAATAAAAATATTAACAAAACATAGCAAATTAAAAGGAGTTACATATAAAACTTACATCATATTAGACCTGGTTGGATTTGACCCAGGAATTCAAGGTTAGCTCAGTATTTAAAACTGAATGCTATAATTCACCTCATCAGTGAGCTAGCATGGAAACAAAAAGAGTATTTCAGAAAACTTTCCACTCCCTCTTGATAAAAACCTAAAGTAAACTGAAACTAGAAACGAAAGGTAATATTCTGAATTGAACAGAGTACTTCAAAACATTTAAAAGAAAACAGGAAACACAATCACAACTTTTGAAAGGAAATGACAGAAAAAATCTCCCCTAAGACAGAAATCACCAAACTGGGATTTTCAGCAGGTACCAAAGGGGGAGCTCTTATTGGTCATGGACAATATGGCTTCACAGCTATAAAAGTTTAAAATAACCTACAAATAACTATCAAAATTATTAGCCAAGCTTAGTAAGGATTCTGGATATAAAGGAAATATATGAAAACATATTTATAGATAGCTATAAAACCTATTATAACAATTTTTAAAATACATTTACAACAATGTCAGGATTCAAAAAAAAGATGTTCTACACACAAAATTATCCCCCCCCAACAAAAAAAAAACAGATGTAAACCACAATGAAGGTAGATTAAAAATCCATTCATTGGACAACTTCCCATTACATTTGTCAACTTCTAAATGGATCTGTACCTCAAAGGATCTCATCAGAACACCTGCAAGGGTTCACATTTAGGAACAAGTATTTATGTGGAAATTGAGAGGATGGATCTAACTTTACGTAGAAATACAAAGGGTAAACATAGTAAGACACTCTTAAGGAGCACAATCAGAGGACTAAACAGGACAGTGAGTGCATTTCATAAAAATGAGGTAATTAAGATGCTGCAGTGTTTATACATCGACAAATAGGCCAGTGGGGCTGAATGCTCACAGTGATTTCATTTGTGAAAATGTGACACCCGTGTTGAGATCAAGCCAAGGGAGGCGGGATCAGTCTCCCACCCAAAAGTAGTTCAGACATGAGACTGGGGATCGCACACAACACTAAGAGGAGAACAAGGCATCCATGAAGGCTGGTCCAGTGGCATGGGAGAAAGTGGGAGGGCCTTGATGGTTAGGGAACTAGGCCTTGGGGGAGTCTATGTGCAATAGCAGAGCTTACATGGATTGAAGTTGTGGTTGGTGTTCGGCCCTTCTTAGGATGGTCAGTTGTGGGGCAGAAAGAGAAGTGAGAATGAAGTCTGAAAACTGCCAGACCTGACATCAGAAGTGGAACCAGACCCTCTGTAGAGAGTCATGAAGTGATTAATAATGCTGGATCCACCAGGCACCCATGGAAAGGAAAGCAAACCTTGGCATCTACTTCATCATCTACTTGGCATCCATTCAGACATTCAGAAAAGCAACTCAAGTGAAAGTTAAAACAGCAAAGCTTCAAAACCTGAATGGCAGGGGCTGAAGAGGGGACTCGGTAATTAGGAGCAATGGCTGCTCTTCCAGAGGATCTGGGTTTGATTCCCAGCATCCACATGGTGGTTCACAACCGACTATAACTGCAGTCCCAGGGCATCTGGTACTCTCTTCTGTCCTCCATATGAACATACATGCAGGAAAAACACCCATATGCATTAAGTAGTTGCAGTGGAATAGAATATTTGTTTAACTAAGTAAAGATTTGTTTCATTTGTTTATGTTGTGGAATATGTGTTTAACTATGTAAAGATGTGTTGCTGTGCCTGCTTGAGACACCTGACTGGTCTAATAAAAAGCTGAACAGTCAATAGCTAGGCAGAGGAGGTATAGGTGGGGCATAAAGAAAAGAGAAGGAGAGAGAGAGAGAGAGAGAGAGAGAGAGAGAGAGAGAGAGAGAGAGAGAGAGAGAGAGAGAGAGAGAGAGAGATGCCAGGGAGCAGCAGGGGCCAGTCAGCTAGGAGCCAGACAGACAGACAGACTGGAGGAAGCAGGAAAGCGGGATGGACAGAATGTAGATGAGGTAAACGAGCCTTAGGGCAGCATATAGATTAATAGAAATGGGTTAATTTAAGTTAAAATAGCTAGCTAGAAACAAGCCTAAGCTAAGGCTGAACAGTCATAAATTAATAAGTCTCCATGTTATGGTTTGGGGACTGGTGGTCCAAGAAAGCCTGCTACAATTAGTTAGTCAGTGAATTAGTTAACTGCAGAGTGCTTTCAAGGTTTTGGAATGTGTATAGATGTCCTGAATAGGACATTTATCACACTGACTTAAATTATAAGGCTGATAACTTGGCTTTCTGTTCATCAAAAACCACCTTTGAGACCAAGATAGAAAGCATGTAAGAAAATGTCTCCAACATATATATGTAACATAGGCTAAACATGTTGAATATATGAACTCCAACAAAGTGCTAAAAGAGAAAAGCCAGCAGAAAAAGGAGCAAGGTCCCCACACAGAAACTTCAAGTGAGATCTCCAAAAACAATAAAGAAAATTCTAAAAGGGTATTTAACTCCATTAGTATTCTGACAAATGCAAATTTAAGCTACAGGATCTCACTATACATCCGCCAGATATAAAATTAAAACTGACAACAGCAATTAGTAGCAAGATGTGAGGCAAACTCAACTCTTACACTTAGCTGAACGTGGAATTTGGAACAACTACTTCAGAAAATGGATTAGTCCTGTTCACTAAAACACAAATCCATCCAGATCCCACAGCTTTTCCAGCTGATCCCTAGAGAGATACTCCCTAGGAATGGAAGCATGTGCACCCAACATACAAGGATATTCCTATGAGAAATAATGTCCACAAAATGGAAAAGGTCCTGTGTCCGTCAAATGAAGAAAACATAAACTCTTGTCTATCTATACCATGTAAACTTAGAACTGCAGTCATCAGTAAATTACAGTCACACTCAATACCAGTGGATGACTCATAAGTACAGCATAGTTTGAAAGAAGTTGTCCCAAAATAGTACATCCATTATTTTAAAATTCAAAAATTAGCAAAAGTACCACATGGTGATAGGATTCTAGGAACCTTTGGGTGTGGCAGCTGTTGTGGTTTGAATGGGAAATGTTCCCCATGGACTCAAGTGTTTAAACACTTGGACCCCAGCTGGAGGCCTGTCTGAAAAGCCATGGAACCATTTAAGTGCTGGATCCTCACTGCAGCAAATGGGCCACTGGGGGTAGTCGTTGAGATATTACAGCCTGTCCACTCTCTGCTTCTTAATGCACCAACATGTGAGGAGTCCCAGATGCACATTCCTGCTACCATGGAGCCACCTGCCACCATACCTTCCCTACCACAGAGGCCGTGCCCTCAAACTTCACGTCAAAATAAACCCTTGCTTCCTTTCACAAGTTACTTTTGTCAAAACAATGAAAAAGATAACAAATACAGAAAATTGGTACAAAGAGTGGGACAGTTGCTATGAGAAACCTGACCATGCAGTTCTTCTGCCTTCAGAGCTGGTTTGCAGGAGGAATGTGGAAGAGTTTGAAACACTGGACTAGAAAATCTCCAGAGTGCTGTATTGGAGTTAAATGAGCCATTCCAATGGGAGTCCAAAGACGAGAACTCCAAGGGGAATGTAGACAGGGGGGTCTAGCTCAGAAGGCTTGAGAGGGCAATGAGGACTCTATCAGGAGTGGGGAATAGAGGCCGTTCACGTTATATTCTAGAAAAGAATCTCACTTCATCCTGCCACTGTCCTGACACCTTGGGGCTGAATTAAAAAGTAATGGACGACTTTGTTTGGTGGAGAAATTTTTAAAACAGAATAGCATTTAGCCTGAGGCATGGGCACTGCACATTGAACTAATCTGGGTTTACAATGAAGGAGAGCGAGTGGAATGGAGCTGTAAGTGTACAGTTTGCAAGGAAAAATGTATAGTCCCAGTCGAGGCAGGTTGTAAGCAGCATTAACTGTTAGCAATTAGCATCATTAAAATATAAACACCTCCTGCTCTGCACTGGGACAAAGGAAAAGGTATCCTGAGGGAAAGACTTCACCCATTAAAGGGTCCTACTGGTAAAATAAAAACCAATTTAAAAGAGTCTAAACTAAGACTACCACTGTAGGGGTTCCCTGCTCAAATGCAAGCATGTAAGCAAATGTATCCCCAGAGTCAGTCTCAAAGAAATATACAGGCTTCTGCAACTGTGACCCAAGAGGTCAGACGACATTATGAACTGGAAGCAGAACTACATACTGTTATTTATGTGGTACTGGTTTGATAGGCCTGAGAGATGCAAGAGAGAAATGGAGACTTGAACTAAATTTTCCAGAAAGCCATTGAACCCAGGCTATATGTAGTAGTGTCAGGTTCTCTGTAAGAAGGCCCTGAAAGAGCATGAAGCTGGAAACGGGATACCTAAATTGCAGTGGAGACTCTAAAATGTTGAAGATGTCAGGACCATAGATGTCATCAGAAGAAACTTTCAAGCTTATAGTGAATCTGTCCCAAGAGAAAGGTTTCTTGTACTGTAGACAGTTGGGCTGGGGGAAGGCAAGGTGTCCCAGTGTATGGATCCCAGATGAGTCCATCACAAGCCCCAGATGCCAGACATGAAGCTGTAGGATTTAATGTTTGACCTGGTAGGTCTTGGTCTTGCTATAAACTGAACTGTCTTTACTACGCTCTCATTCCTCTTTTGAGTGGTAATCTTTATGCTATTAATGAATTGAAAAGTGTGTAGCTTGTTTTTTGTTGTCCTTTTTTTTTTAATAGGGGCTCAGAGCGAAGAGATTGTCTTCAGTCCCTGTGAAGGGTATATTGTTGGATAATCTTTTCATACATTGTGAAGATGTATCTTTGTCAAAGTACCTTCTGATTGGTTTAATAAGTAGCTGAATGGCCAATAGCTAGGCAGGAGAGGATAGGTGGGATTTCCAGGGAGAGAGAGGAGGAAGAGAAGGAATCAAGGTTCTCAGAGACACCAGTGAGCAAGTCAGACATACAGTACAGAGGAGAGGTAACCAAGCCACATGGCAAAATGTAGATTAATAAAAAGCAGGTTAATTTGAGTTGAAAGAGCTAGCTGGGGACAAGCCTAAGCTAAAGGCTAAGCTGTCATAATTAATAAGAATTCTCCATGTCAGTTTTTGTGAGCTGGCAGTCCCAAAAGAAAGTCAAACAAGGATACTCTTGGTTATCAATTTGACACACTTGGGAAGGGAGAACCTCAACTGAAGAACTGCCTCCATCAGATTCACCTGCGGGCATGTGCTGTGGGGCATTTTCTTGATTATTTACTGATTACGAAGGGTCCAACCCAATGTGGGCAGTACCATCTCCAGGCAAGTGGGCCCAGACTATGTATGAAAGGTAGCTGTATGTGTGTCCAGGAGCAAGCCAATAAGCAGTCAGTCTCCTCCATGATTTCTGCTTCAAGCTCCTGGCTTGAGTTTCTGCCTTGGCTTCCCTCAGTTGTGGGACTGTGAAGTATAAGATGAAATTAACCCTTTCCTCCCTGAGTTGCTTTCTGTCAGTGTTTTAATCACAGCTACAGACACAAAACTAGGAAAGTCTCAAAAGAGACTTTGGACTTCGAATGGCATTGAAATTGTTAAGGGCTATGAGACTTTTAAAGTTGGACATGATACATCATGGTGATCTCGTTCACTGCTAAAGATTTTCTTTAATTCCTTTTCAGAAATTGGAAGCTTAGGTGGGTGGGGTCTTGCCTTGAGGTCACCATTCCCATTATTCCATTTAGCATCAGGCTTTTCTTTAAACATTTTATCTCCTTGAGCATAGGACTTAGCTCATTACACTTCCTGGGACTCCTTTTCTCCTCAAAATTGTACTTTTTGTATTTTTCCTTGCTTAGCTTGTTCCTCTTTATTATAGATCTGCCTGAGAGTGATTACTAATAACCATACCACATAGTCAATACTAAACTGTTTTGAAATCTCTAGCAAAGCCATTAATCAAAAACTCTTCAACTTAGCCTCAAGGAAGATTTTTAAGACAGAGCAAAAAACAGCCACATTCTTTGCTAAACTATCACAAGAATGGTATCTAGGCCACTTACTAATACTATTCCCCTCTGAAACCTCTTTGGGCCATCATAATCTACATTGCTCTCACCACCACTGTTTTCCATGCTCCTATTAGTATGGCCTATTAACCTCCACTTAAAGTGTCAACTCCTTTCTTAATCCAAAGTCCCCAAATCCACATTCTGCCAACAAGCAACATTTTCAGGCCTGTCATAGCAACACTTTACATCCTTGTACCAATTTCCTTCTTAGTTACTGTTCTATTGTTGTGAAGAGACCCCATGACCAACCTGACTATTATAAGAGAAAGCATTTCATTGGAGGCTTGCTTACAATTTCAGATGGTTAGTCCATTACCAGCATGGTGGGAAGTCTGGCAGCATGCAGGAAGGCCTGGTGCCGGAGGAGCTGAGAGTTCTATATCAGGATCCTCAAACAGCAGGAAGAAAGAGCTTTTGGGCTTGCCTGGTCTACCTTAGGCTTTTGAAACCTCAAAGCCCACCCCCAGTGACACACTTCCTCCAACAAGGCCACACCTACTCCAAGGCCACACCTCCTAATCTCTCCCAAGTAGCACCACTCCCAGTTCATGGAATGACCATAACACAGAGCAGAGACATCCTTTCGGGAGATGGTCTGCCTGTGGAGTGCAGCTTTGCCTATGCACGAAGCTTCAGCAACCCTTCCCTGAAGCCTTCCCTGTGGATTTCAGGCCTGCCTACACAGGCTACACCACCACATAAGCTGCTTCCTTACAGTGTCTTAAAAGCTATCCCTGCTTCACCTGTTGGCTGAGCCTTGACTGGCAGGCCAAGAATCCCACCTACCCTCTACGATTCCAGCTCATTCCAAAATTCAACTGCTGGCACCCACACACACAAATGGGGAGTCTCTTCACATGGGTTCCTACTGGTCATTATCTACTGGTTCAAGCAAAGGTGTAGTATAGTTTAGCAATTTCACAAGTAACTGAGAGCACTGGTACGAGCTTGGAGAGGTAAGTTTGATCAAATTAGATGGGTTTCTTTCCTGCACAACTTCCCAAGGCCTTTATTAAACAGGACTCTTGGGGACTGTCCAGCTGGGGGACATGTGGACTAAATTCAGGACCATCACAGGGGACTCCACAGAATGCAGCTGGGGAAAGCCTGCTTGCATACTGCTATCATTAATTAGAATTGGACATAATTAACCTGATCTGAATATCCTTAATAAAAAATTACATACAGAAAAGGCGGACTTCCTTCAATTTAATCACACTAATTATGTTGGGCTTAACCTACTTGCAGTTCCCTGTGCTGTTTCCTTAGCACACTTTTCATCTTCTTGAAGGGGGTGTTGGTGATTTTTTTTTTCTCTCTCTCTTAATGCAACTTAAAAAAAATGTCGGTGTCAGAGTAGAACTTTCCAAATATTTGAAAACACGTTCTGAATCTGAGAACAAACAATCAGGCATCTCCTTTAAGCCTACTCCAGGGGACACTCAGTATCAGAGTGCTTCCATCAGTTGCGTTGGGTTCCCTGGGTTCCCACTTAGCAGAGTAGGAAAATGCATTTCTGGACACCTAAGAAACTAGAATTAAATAATGATCCCTTATTTCCAGAGCATCCATTAGCCACGAAGCACTGGGCTATGGACATGGATCAGTGGTGACAGGAATCCGCACCAACATTAGGAGCAGAACATCAGCAGGCAGGGCTGTGGGGTCAGACTTCCAGCCAACACCCAAAAGCGTGAGTTGTTTGGGAAGAGGTTCAAAAGCACACGAGAGATGGATAAGCTCGGCATGGCCCAAGGCAGCCTGAAATGCAGTGGCTGAAAACACAGGGCCAGGTCAGTTAGCACAGCCTGGCTCCTGAGAAATCCAACACTGCAAGGAAGAGACAGACGCAGGACCACCTGAGAACAGGTGAGGCCAGGGATTCAGCCAGTCAGTGGGGCCCCTAGCAAATGGAAGCAAGGCGGTACAAAAAGACACATGATTGCAGAGTAGGGAGGAGTGCCACATATGGGTGCTACCACAACCTCTCTTTTGTATGTGTGTCGGGGGCGCACACATGCACACATAGTCCTCTGTATGTGTTTATGTGCGGGCAGGTATGTGCGCACATGAAGTCAACATCGGATATCACTCCTTAGGTGCCATCTGCCTGCATTTTTGATCGTTTTTATTTTTTAATTATTTGATTACATTTATTTATGTTTATTTGTATGGATGTACAGACACAAGTGCCACAGTGAGAGTGTGGAGGTCAAAAGACAACTTGAGGAGTTGGCTTTTCTCCTTCTGAGATGTGGGTCCCAGGATTGAACTCAGGTCATCTGGCAGCCCCTACCTTGTTATTTGATACCCAGTTTCTCAGGGGGCTGGTGCTCACTGGGCTAGCTGGAAACCCCAGGGATCCACCTGTCTCTACCTCCCCAATGCTGCTGTTAATTTAAGCATGTGCCACCACACCCAGCTTCTTGTATGTGGGTGCTGGGGGTCAAACTCCTGTCCCCAAGCTTGCAAGGCAAGCATTTTAGCACCTGAGCCATCTCCCCGGTCCTACGACAACCTCTTCTTCATGAGGTTCAGCATCATGAGATAAACAGAACAAAGCGTAGAGAGTGATGAGGCAGAGACCCAGGGACACACACCAGTCGGGCTTAACCATTGTTCATTTTCTCTGCCTCCCAAACCACTAGACCCAAAACACTAACAAAGACATTCTCTCATGGAGAATGAGCCCTGGTCTCTTCTATTTTGTTTTAATTTATTTAAAAAAAAATGTTCATTGTGACCTATGGTTATGTCTGTGTGCCAGCTTGACTGGGCCACACCTGGCTAACCATAGTGCGTTCTGGCTCCCTCTCTTAGGGTATTCTGGGAAGATGTCCATTTGAACTGGTGGGCTGGGTAAAGCAGATGTGTCTCTCAGGATTAGGGGACCTCCAACAATCCAGGGAGGGCCTGACTGGAATAAAGAGGTGACAGAATATGCCCTCTGCCTGACTTCTTAGCCAGGACACCTGCGTCCTGTCCTCTAGACCCTGGCTATGAGGCTGTTGGGCCTAGGCAGGAAGCTGTACTCAGTGCTCTAGCTCTTGGGACTGTGTGCCTGCCAATGGGCTCTGCTGGATCTCCAGTTTGTGCAGGCAGATCCCAGGACCTTGTTACAGATGAGCCAGTAACTGTAAAATAATAAACCCACAATAGTAAATCTAAGACACTAATGATATATTAATACACTGACAGATTCTGAGATCGATCCCATGACTTCTGGTTTTCTGGAAAACTCTGACTAATTCATGGCCAACAAAAAACATATATACCTAAGAGTGGAATGGTTGGATCACAGCATTCCACAATTGTTCTTTTTGTAAACTGTGCAGTTGCTGTCTGAAAGGGCTTTTAACCAATCTGCCCTTGATAAGTAAGGCATGAACACCTTCCCCCTTGCTTATTCTTTGGTTTATCCTAATCTGCCAAAATATGCATGTGAAATGGTATCTCATTATCTAACTTGGCAATTCCCCAATTGAAGACAGGAAGTATTCATTAGTCTATAAGCCATTTAGGCTTTTTTCATGCTATTTGCCCATTTTTCAAACTCTGTTATCTCTCTTTCTTGGTTCTCTTTAAAATGTTTACTTACATGTAATTAATTGTTATTTTGAGAGAGAGAGAGAGAGAGAGAGAGAGAGAGAGAGAGAGAGAGAGAGAGAGAGAGAAAAAGTCTTCCATGTACTTTTACCTTTTATTCTTCATACACAGGTCTTCTACTCCATGGACATACACTCATGTAAGCTATAATACCCAATCTCACCTTACCTTTTCCTACATAACCCATCAGTTGTCCTGCATGTCATGGTTTAAATATGAAACATCTCCCACTAGTTCATGCGTTGAATGCTTGGCCTGTAGCTAGAGTCACTATTCCTTAAAGTAGTAGACACCTTAGGAGTTTGGGGTCTAATTGAAAGACTAGAATGTTACTAAAGGATAGGTCTCTGAAGGTTAAACTAATGCTTCTGGTATTTTCTCTGCTCCATGAACACCGTAACATGAACTGGACTTGCATGCCCTCCCTCACCTCTCCAGATCTGCCATGCCCTCCCCCACCTCCCCACCACAATGGACAGAAACCTCTGAAACCACGAGGTTGAATAAATTCTCCCTCCTTTAAGTTGCTTTTATCTTAGATATTGCAGTGGATGCGAATGGTCCTCACAGACTCCTATGTTTGAACACTTGATCCATAGTTGGTGGAACTGTTTGGGGAAGATTAGGAAGTAAGACTTTGTCGGAGGAAGTGTGTCACTGGGGGTGGGCCTTGAAGTTTCAAAAGCCCACTTCATTCTTAATTACCTCTCTCTGCCTCGTGCCTGTGATCAAGGGTGAGCTCTCAGCTGTTCCTTCCTCGACCAGTCACCATAAACTCTAACCCTCTGAAACTGTCATCCAAATCAAATGCTCTCTTTTACAAGTTGCCTTGGTCATGGTATTTTATCATGAAGTAGCTAAGACAGGTATTTCACCATAACAATAGGAAAAATACCAGGTTCCTCTGGGACCATAACATAGCTCTATCCTGTCCCAGGTTCCTACACATATCAACTCTTACCATAGAGTCATTTTGTGTGTCTCCTGTGCCTCTCTCTCTCTCTCCCCACACAAATACCACAGCCTCAATCACGGCAGCATCCCATCAGGAACACACAGCCCAGGCCCAATGCCATCTTCTCTTAGTGTTCTGGCCCCGTGTTTCGGGGTTGTTGTTGTTTTCAAACACGGTTTTCAAGGTTTCACACAGCATTGACACATGTCTATGCTGGGGCAGCAGCAGTTCCACCAGCCAGCCATCTTCATGATTTCAACAACACCTCATCTGTGCTGAGCCCTCCGTGATTTACGTAGTTTACCCACTTCTCAGTGATCCTTCAGGATAACCACTGAGTTCATGATCTTAGTCTCCATGCATTCTATAAATATGCATATTCAAAATAATGAGGATTACAAATTGACTATTCCGGGGGGGGGGGGGGGGGGGGGGGGACAGAAAAGGATCTCAAACTTTTACAGCCAGCGGAAGCACATTTATAAGGTTATTCTCCTATAAGACACCAGGCACACCATGGGCATTAGTATTCTGAGATTATAAAATGGCTCCATTTGCAGCAGGAAAAGATATAAAGCCAGACTTCTGCTTCTCTTTGCAGCTCTCCGAGCAGAGATTCATTCTGGCATAATTGACATTTAAAAATATCCATTTCATCACCACTTTTCTTTCTAAGAAGGAATATGCTTTTCTTCGGGGACACTGTAAGGAAGGATGATGAGCACATTCACTTAAATGATGGGTTATCATACTGCTGATAGTAAGAGTGCTTGGGAGGGGCCTTGGCTATTGCAACTGGTACAGATCCTCCGTCCATATATCACAGAAAATGGGACACAGAAAATCCCAGCAGGCCTTTTTGTAGGCTCGGAAGGGGAAAAAAATACCTTGTGTTTTGGAGGTATAAACTGAACCATCCCACGGCTCCAGCTGACTGCAATATACCTGGATTTCATTCTGGAAGACTCTAAGGCACCAGTTTCACAGTGGATAATTCCTGGAGGGTGGGAGGGATGTACTGTTTGCAGGACCCAGGCTCCACGGGATTAGAATTTCACTACAATTTATGAGGCTGCATCCTCATTATTAAGGCCACCCTTCACAAGCTGTCCCCATCGCAAGTTACAAACAAAACCCTGCCCCTTTACAGAACCTGGCCCCTAAATGCTCTATCATTTCCAGAGCTGAGAAAGGCCGGTGCATGTCTTGAAGTTAAGGGTGAAATGTGCGCACAACTCTTAGCACAAAATCAAACGAGATGGGAAAAGCTCTTGGAGAGCGTGGGGTAAATCCACCGTGTATGTAAAAACAGATGACGGAGAACGAATTCAGAAACACTCAGCCAAGACCTGTTAGAAGCCAGAAAAAAGCTCCACCTTGTCCCCTGGAAAAGCTCTGAGTGCTCTACAACTCCTAACTGCTTAGGAATATGCCACAGCCAAAAGTCACCACACAATCCAACCATAACATTTGTGACAAGAACACACCCAGTGTGTTGCACAGGAATTCCCGCCTGTGTGCAGCACCAGCTGTCTTAGCAGTCCCTCAAACACAAGGTAGATGCTGGAAGCGAATAGTCGCCTTGCTTTACAAATGAACAACAATAAACCCCCACTGTTTATGACCCTTGGACTTCTGTTACCCAGAGCAAGGCAAAGCAGTGCTTCTGAGGGTAGCCTTGACCTCCAGAATCCCACCCTTGGTCTGGTTAGTCTTCTCGTCATCTTCAGAACTGCCACACAGCTCCCCTAGATAGGACATGCAATGTTTCCCTCTCCTAACACCACAAGCCATCACCTCCCTCTGAGTGATATCGCATGGTTACTGCATCCTTGTACAGCTGCTGTTCCTTCTCGTGAGTCCAGGGGGAGTCATAGAGCTGAGCAGAGGCTCTGAGGGCTCTGGGTCAGGACACAGTGACAGTGTATTGCTCAGCTTCCTGACCTCAATAACCCTCACCTCCGCTCCCTGCTCTCCAAACACACCCCAGGTTCCGCACAACCAGGCCAGCTGGTGCAGCTCTGGCCCAGGAAGATAAGCCAGTTCCCTTGCTACCCAGAATTCCTCCTTCATCTTTCCCTTTGCAAACACATGGCTAGCCTCAAGCTCCGTCTTGCAGGTCCTGCAGGGCAAGCACAGGCAGATGGCAACCTGGAACCACCTGGCTGAAGAGGCCTCTTTCTGCTCTAAATTAGATGTCTTGTGCTTGGCTTCCTGGAATTTCACAATGGCTGGCTTCCCAAAGCAGACTACAAATTGGCTAACCCTTATCCAAATTGTTCAGGACTAGAATTGCTTATGATTTCCGAGTGTTTAGACAGGGGAATGTTCGATAGACTTTTTGCTTTGTATGCTATTGCTGTTATATTGTTGTCTTGTTTAGGGGTTTTGTTTTTAATGTTTATTTGTTTGCAATGTTAGAGACTGACCCCGGGACTTTGCACATTCATGTTCAAAAAGCTAACTTGATTCAACCACATTTGGGATATCTAATTTTCAGACTGAGGATGCTGGAGCTATAGCAGTCATCTGAGTTGGATACTGACAGGTCTGCTGCTAATCTCAACCTTTAATACATAGGACTCCCTGGGAGGACAAGAGTTCAGAGGAACACCAGTCTGAGAGAGAAAGGACAAATAGGGTTTGTGCATATTGCTATTGTCATGGGGTGGTAGGCAAGGACCAGTTCCAGGCAAAGTAAATGATCAACGGTGAGCTCGGGTCTGTCTATGCCTTTACAGTCAAGTCAAACACCAGCTTCAAAGGTCTGTGCTCAGGAGCATTGAACTCTACCCATGCATTTCCCTGGAAATGGGCATGGCACTGGACCATCTGCTATGGTGGAGCATCCCTCTGCCAAGGCAATCCCAGTTTCCATGTGACGGAAGCAAGAAGTAATTCCAAGCAAGACCACTTCTACTCTATGCAAGACTGCCTCTGATTTCTTACCAAAAACGAGTGCCTTGATAATGTCCTGAAAAGCCTCCTGGTGATCCAGTCTTCCTGGAATAAAGCAGAAGGAACAGAAAAAAAAATGACTTAGTTCCAGAAACGACAATGATGCTTATATAGGGCTGGCTCTTCCACGCACACAAATTTAAATGAGAGACTTTGAATCCCCTGCAAAAGTGAATGAATAGGATGATAGAAAATACCCTAAACAAATAATTAAAATGTTTCTTTAGCCATTTCCTTGCATAATTATTTCCCTAAGAAAAACGTGTTGGGCAAATAATGATGGCTTATGTACCATTCTAGAAGGAGAGACTACCTGCATATTAATGAAGCTCTTCAAAGACCTCATGAATATTCATTTTCCCACAACAAAGCTTGACCCCAGTGGTTGGTGTAGAACCCTTGTTCTGTGACTCTTTCAAAGACAGCTGGGGTCCATGCAAGGGTTGAAGACAATGAAGCGAAGCGTTATTAAAGGAAGAGAAAGGACATCACTCACTTTCTCTGTCACGGGTCTCAGCCCTCCCTCCTGGCCATGACGGTTCATTAGAGAACCAGAAAGAGGACCAGGGCCCTCCATCTCCCCTAAACAGACTGCTTCACAAATGAAAGCTGAGGAGGGAAGTCAACAGACTTGAGAGGTTCAAGACCAGACCTTGGGTTGGATCAGGAAGGAAGGAATGTCCTCGGAACCGTCCCTAATCCCCTTCTCCACATGCTACAGCTAAAGAAGGATGAAATTATGAAGGATTTTCTGTTTCTTTTCGTTTTGTGTATGTGTGGTGTGCTGTGTCTGTGTGTCTTTGCGTATGTGTCTCTGTGTATGTGTGTCTATATGTGTGTGTGTGTGTGTGTGTGTGTGTGTGTGTATGCATTTGTGCATGCATGTAAAGGTCAAAAGCCAACATCAAGCATGTTCTTCAGTTCTTCTTCTTTTTAAGACAGTTTCTCTGATCTCTGAGCTCACTAACTGGCTAGACTGGCTAATCAGTAACCTCAGATACCCTCCTGGTCTCTGCTCTCCCAGAACTGAGGTTACAGGCACAGGCCATTGCACCCAGATTTTTACTTGGGTGCCAAGGGTCCAAACCCACATTTGCAGGGCAAACACATCATTCATTGAGCCATCTCCTCAGCTCCTCTGCTCGCTTATAAAAAGCCTCCTCCTGAGGTCTTCCAAGACAGAAGGCCAAGGGCAGAGGCTTCACAGGCAGTTACACAGGATAGGCAAGTCACCTTCTACCTGCTGTGGGGCCTGAGGTCATGGTGGGAGGTGGGGAGTTTCATTCACTAGGGAGGAAGAAATGGGTCTTGCTCCTAGCACAGGGAGCTGATGGCTTCTACTCTGGGACAAAGACCTGATTTATACTTGCATTATCACATGTACCCCAAGGCCAGATGGTGATTCTCAGTTCTCAGACATCCTCAGCAGCAGGTTCTCCCAGTGTTGGAGAAGTTCATCTGCCCCCACATAGCCCGTGCAAATGCCTCAGGTCCAGGGAGAGATAACGAGAATCCTCCAGAAGACTGTTAAGGGATCTGTAGACCCTTAGCCTCTGTGCCTTCCCTAGGGTGGCAGGGGCAGGAATTCACACAGCTGCAGGTCCTTCCCAAAGGTCTAGTGCATGGGTGGCATGTGAGTGCCTTCCAGATTCTGTCTCTCAGAAGAGGCCTCTTTATCACACCCAAGTGAGCACCCCTGATGAGGCATTTCAACCACACACTCACTTCCCAAGGTGCAGCCAGTATGGGCTGCTTGCTTCCTATGTGGGCATCAGCAAAAGCGTGCAGGAGCGGCGTGAGTGTGGAGACAACGAACACTGAGGCCTGAGAGATCCATCAGTCGGCAAAGTGTTGAACGATGGCACCAGTGAGGACCCAAGTCCCATCTCCAGAGCCCACATTAAAAAATAAATAAACAAAAAACCAAGAAAACAAAACAAAAAACCAAAACAAAACTGTGGTTTGTGCTTGTAATCCCAGCACTGGGAGGTGGAGCTAAACAGATCCCTGGAACTCACTGGTCTGCTCCAGGCCAATGGAGACCCTATCTCAAAAAGCATGGTGGAGGAAACTTATGGAATGACACTCAAGGTTCACTTCTGGCCTACACACACACACACACACACACACACACACACACACACACACACACACACACACACACACACACACACCAGTGCGGAGGTAGCAAGAGAGAGAGAGAGAGAATAGAATATATACATATTAATAAACACATTAGGAAAATAAGGTGAAAGAAAAAAATGCTAGAAAGGCATTTGGGAAGGTGAAACCCAACAGATCCCCAGAATAACCCTGGAGCCACACTCCCATCAATTATTCCCTGTTACACAGCACAAGCTTGCCACCCCGGAACCTTCAAAATCAACTGATTATGGAGTTAGTGTATAGAATACATGTTACAGTTCCCTGGATAAAACACTTCACTGGCACACCAGGAAATGGTGCCCCTGCTCCTCAACTGGTTAAGGAGGTGGCCCCACAGTCCCAAACTAGTCACCCGGTGCTGACGTCTGAATACAGCTTGTCCTTTCCAAGACTAGTGTTGGAGTCTAGTTTCTGCTGTGACATATTTAGAGATGGAAATTTATTCTGACCATGGTGTTTGGGGATGAGTGGGGGGTTGGAGGAGATCATCAAGCTAGGACCCGCCACCTTGAGCTCCCACAACTCACCCTGGTGGGCTTACCAGAAGAGGGAGAGACATTTGAACACACAAGGACCCTTGCTCTCTTGACCTCCAGAACCAAGAGCCAAATGAAGCTTCTTTTCCCCAAAGTAGTCATCTTTAGTGTCAGTTAGCATAATAGAAAATGGTAACACAGTGGAGAGAAAGAGAAAGAGCCTCCATCTTCCCCAGGAAGACTGGCTAGGAAGCTAGACTCTGCAGCCCACCATACGGGCTACACTCCACCCCAGAAGCATGTGTCTCACCTCCCGTTCTGGACCATCAGGCATCATCACAGTTCACTATGGGCCTGCAGAGGACCTGTGCGCATTGGATCTAGTCTCTCCTGCCTCTGACCAGAGGTACCTGGGAGAAGCCCAGAACCTGTCCAGGGACTCACTTCCCTGCCCAGGGAGAACTACCCCTGCCTCCTTCCCTAGAGAGCCTCTCTCTACAGAGCTCCCTCTCCTGTGAAGCCCAGGAAAAGGACAGAGTCTCATTCATCTGGAGCAGCGCTCCCCCACCTGCTCCACATAGAGTCCCTAAGAAAGCACAAAATCCTCCAGCTTGGAAACAGTGGTGTGTGTTATACCTTACACAAATACTTCTCCATGCGAGGAAACAGGCCCACAGCTGAACTCAATTTAGAACGAGGCTTTAAGTGTCTATTTATAGGCTCCATGCAGCCATCCCTGGTGGCGGTGGAGCCAGGGCTCCTGTCCACTGCGATGCAATTCATTTGCATTCTTTTTATGTTTATCTTCCCCAATTTCCCAGAAGGCTTTTAACTCAAATGCAAGGTCACCTACCACTTGGACCCAGCACCACCACCAGTTTCCCCTGCCCTCTCCAGGACCTTCCTGAGACCAGGGGAAGGCCCTGGAAGGCCAGAAGGGTCAGTAACTATCTCTCTAGTTAACTGGGTCACCGGGAAATTCCAGCTCCTGACAGTGGCTTAAGAGGACACAAGAAAGCAGTGTGCCTGCTGCGGTTCCTGGGGCTTCTCTTCACATCTGGTGTGTCCAACCATTCCTACCACCCCCAAACACGCTTTCCTCTCCCTTCTTGCTCCCCAGGAGTCTGGCATGGTTGGCCTGCCTCCTTGGCCATTGGTGATCAGACAGTGCCTGCTTCTTACCCTCCCACCCCACAGCCATCATCAGAATAATCTTCTAGTCTCCTGCAACCTTCAGACTGGAAATTAAATCTGCAGGTCTCCCCACAGGACTAAGACACTTTGCACTCAAGGAGATCTATCCACTCATAGGTTTTAGTTTTTGGATGGAGGTGGCCGATGGTCGACCTTGCAGCTTGTCTTCCCCCAGAAAGACATGTAAATTCAAGCCAAAGGATTCCTCCATCCCCATACTTACAGTAGGATCCTCCAAGGTACCCTGCCATAGGAAACACCATAGAAGCAGCGGCATTCTGGGCTATTGTCCTGTCTATGGCAGGAATCAGACATAGAGGACACATCCAATGAATAGCTTCCAGCCACCTGACATCATATGTCACTCTGGAGGTCCCATTTCTTACAGGAAGTAACTTTTGTGATTTCTGGCATCAGTTTCCAGCACTCATTAACTTTCTCACAAGACACCACTTCAGATGCCACCATTGGTCCTGTATTTTTCAACATGCAAGTTTCTGGGAATAAATTAGCATGTGGTCAGACACAGCCTTTGAAATGCTGTGTTTCCAGGCATTCTGGAAATAAAAATTCCTTAGAGGGGATGATTCAAAATCTGCTGATTACTTTTGATGGTTTGTGGGACATCCCAGATCATGTATGTGTACACACACACACACACACACACACACACACACACACACACACACACACACACTGCTCAACAGAACCTCACTCCCACTCCTGGCAGGGCAGCTCATTGGACCATCCATCCAAAGCCAAGTCCCCAAGAGCACAGGCATGCACAGGCGTGGCACACACACCACAGAAGCATCCTTGAAAGCATTTTCTTAGGAAATTCAAGGCAAACTGTTACAGGTTCATAAAGTCCGGGACCTGGAAGGAATGAGGAACCAGGAAGATGGAGAAGTGAACACACCCAACTCACCAGGTAGAGTTGACAACTCTGATCCTACCCAGGCACACTGGCATCCCCATTAGAGAATTAGAGGACAGGCTGGGCTGTCTCTAATATCCTGCTGACCACAGAGCTATGTATTAACTTCCTTGCACTAACTGGAAAACTTGACATTGTAAGGGGCTGGATGCCAGACACACAGACTGGGGATGTCTGAAATTCTGTGCTTGGGATGGAGGCTGAGCACATGTGCAGACATCTGTGAACAGGACCCTGGCCACACACTGCAGAGGCCCTGGGATGGCTCAAGGAGTCCTTGCCAAAAGGATTGGTCTAGGTCCAGAAGCATCAAAGACAGAGGCTTCCTCCTGCACCCTCACACCCCTGCCCTGGCACCCACAGGACTGTTGGTTGGGTAACTTGCTTGCCCTGGGATGCCTCACTGAGAAAAGCAGGCACTGGACAGGTAGGTTACAGACCAGACAGTCTTTCTAAGGCCTGGAACTCAAGACCCCATCCAAACTGCCCTGAGAAGACTGCAACAAGATGACTCATATCCCCACAGATGGGGCTGGACCCACACACCACGCAGGATGGAACTTCTCAGAAGACAGAAATGGGGGTTCCTGGACCATGGGTATGTGTCAGAGGACTAAGGGTGTGGGTCTGTCACTTATTGGTGTGACACACAAAGACAGTGCTCAGGTGGACAGAGCAAGGATCTTCCAGGGGAAAGAGAGAAAGTGGCCCAGAGGCACAGCTCCAAGAGCTGATCATAGCAGTGTTTCTGTGAGCAAAGAGAGGCTGAGCTCAAAAAGGGTCCCAGGTCCTCAGATCCAATGGGAAGGAGAAACAAAACAGCAGAAGCCCAGGTACTTCTGTTTATAAATAAAATGTTCAAATCCTGAATCGCCAAGTCCCTATGCCGACTGCCAAATAAAATCTTCAATGCTAATAACTCTATTTATAAAGATGAGAGTGTGTTATTTTCCTCCTGTGCAAGCTGCATCTTCAGAATAAAAAGCTCAAATCTCAAGACTCTTATTTGTGCAAATGTTTTGGGAACAAGCTGGATTTAAAGTGAGTCTTTGATGATCTCAAAGTTTCGAAAACAACTGCTTGTTACAGCAGGTGCTTTTGACTGTGCTATCGAAAAGACTTAAAAAGCATGTGCAAACTATCGTCACAAACATGGTTACAAAGCCCCAGCCTTGGAAAGATATTCAAGTCTGGAGGTGACGGGCCACGTCAATGTCAATGAGTGACATCAAGCTGCCTGTCTCTCACTTCCTGCTCCAGATCTGAAAGCAGAGACTAGGTGGGAGAGGTCTTCACTAGTTCACACAAGTTCTTTCAAGCGTGACTATTGCCTCTAGAGGAAGCCCTGGCAGCCACCCTAAAGGAAGAGTTGGGGGTACAGACGTGAACTGTTTCAATCAGTTCAATACTCAGAAACTTGTTCTCAAGACCACCAGCCTTTCTGGCTCAGAAATGCATCAACAAGGCAGCACTCGAGACCTTACTCCATGGCTTGCCCCTGTTTGCTTCTGCAGAGAATACTCCAAGGCACTCTCAAATATAGTCACATGGCACATAATGACATCTGGTCAGTATGGCACCACATTAAAGAAAATAGACGGAGATTATACATTAGATGGTATCACAGAATCCGTGTGATGTATTACGGCACATCAATGACAGTGGCCAGAGATCATATGCCCAAGGACGTCACAGTTCCTTGCTGTAGACAGTTTCTGCACAACAACAATACTTCTCAGAACATGTCCTGAGCAAGGCATGACTGCAAAGCCTAGCTATATATTAACAGGTCTTCTGGAACTAGAGATTGCCTGCCTCCACTGTACATTACTCTTCCACTGCCCATATGCAGCCCATGCCATCATGGGGACAGAGCACAGTTCCCTTGCCCTTCTTAGCAAGACTGACCACTCTATAATCTCTGACATATTTTTCCAATGATTCTCCACATTAAACTCATCCTGTTTTCTGGAGTCTCGCCAGAGGACAGTACAATACTGAGGTATTAAAAACTGGACCTGGGATGCCGAGACTGTGGATGTCACAGACCCACAGCAATACCAGTGGGAGGCCAGGATGAAAGGGAAGGGACAGCTTGCTGGCACATCAGCACAGCTGCATCCAACCTCAAGGTGCCCAGGACCAGTGAGGGCTCCCCAGCCTCCCCAGCCGCCTCTGCTGGCTGCCCTTCTCACTGTCATTTTCTCCAAAGCAAATGAAGCTTCTATTTTTGCTATGAGGAGCCTGATGCCTTCCCATTCCCAGGCATCCCCTGGAGGGAGGCTAGGATTTCGTTTTTTTTTATTTAGGCAGCTTGGGGATTGAAGGGAGGGTTGTGCAGAAGGCTGAGAGCCAAGTACAGCAGCACCTGCTGATCCATCAAAAGAGGGCACAGAACTCACCTGGGCTGTGGGAAGGGTGGCAATGCCTGTGTACAGGCTCCCATATGACCTTGCAGGATATGGCTAGATGAAGTTAGGCACCATCTGCTATGGCTCAACTGTGTCCCCCACAGGTTACCCATTGGAGCTCTAAGCCAAAGGCAAGTGTTGAGCAGCAGGACCTTTCAAAGGTATTTAGATTAGGAGGCCTCTGTCCTCATGAATGCATTAGTGTGGATATCAGTGGAGTGGTTTAATTGTTCCAGGAGTGGGTTTCTGATGGAAGATGAGCTTAGCCACCTTTCTTTCCCCTCCCTCTGTCTCCTTCTCTGCCTTTTCCTTTCATCTTCTGCCATGGGTGACACAACTCTTATTAGACGTGAGCGCCTTCATATGGCCTTTCCCAGACCGCGGAACTGTAAGCCACAGAAATCCAACCTGCACTAGTCTGTGATAGCAGCAGCGAAAGGACCAAAACGCTGCTTCACAGACACGAACCTGTCGCCTTTCCCAGCCCACTCACATAGGAGGAGACCCGGGCATGTGCAGGTTGATTAGCTTAGCCAAGGCCACAGAGGAAGTGCCACACCTAGGATTTATCCTGGCAGGATGGCCCTCAAGTCCACAGTCTTAGCCCTATGTCACATTGAGAGGAACAAAAGGGAAAACACATCTGCAATACATAAATCAAACAGTGGATCAGACTGACCACAAGAAAAGATGACATGAGGCAAAGGGTAGACCCAGTCATCCCCAAAGAATAAGTAGATACAATTAAGTATAAATACATAAACGTAAATACACGAAAGATGTTCCATCTCAGTGGCAGGCAGGGAATGGAAATCAAGGCCTCATGTGGTGTCTTGGTTACTTTTCTATTGCTGTGCAGACACCGCCTTATAAATAAGGCCATTGATAGAAGAAAGAGTTTATTGAGGCTTACAGTATCAGAGGGTGAGTCCATGACCATCAAGACCGGGAGCATGGCAGCAGGGTGATTGATAGGCATGGTGCTGGAGCAGAAACTGAGAGCTTACTTCTTGATCTGCAAGCAGGAGGCAGAGTGTGTGTGAGTCAGGCCTGGAGTGGACTTTTGAAACCCCAAAGCCCACCCCTATTGACATACCTTCTCCAACAAGGCCACACCTCCTACTCCTTCCCAAATAGTTTCAGTAACTAAAGACCAAGCATTCAAATATATGAGCCTATGGAGGCCATTCTTATTCAAACCACCACAGGTATGGAATACATTTTGACTAACAAATACTAAAAACATCTGAAATGCTGAGTGTTGTCAAGGAAAGGGCAAAGAGGAGACTCACACACACACACACACCGGTGGGAATGCTCCTTACTCCACCCACCCACTCTGGAAAGCAATTCGGCTACTTCTAGTAAAATTTAAGATTCATATCCTCAATCCCACAGCAATTCCTTGTTAAAACACGCCTCACAAATCTGGCTCATGTTCACAAAGATACACACATAAATATCCATGACAGCCTTGTTTGTAACAGCCAGAACCTGGAAAGCAGCTGAACATCCATCAATGGAAGCCGACAAGCAGCACCACGCGTCACTGACATGGTGAGCTCCAGCTACAACTCCTGTGGGGGAGAGTCCCCCAGCAAAAGGTTAAGCGAAGAAGGCAATGACAGATAAAAAAACAAATGCTGTGACCTGATGTCATTGACAAAGTGCCTGCAGACAGCCTGTCAAATAATAGGTAAAGGCATATTTGCAAATGCAGTATGTTACAGAAAACAACAAATGGAAGCAGCTGACTGCTCTCTGCAAGAGACAGGGAGACGCCAACAGGAAGACGCCCTACACTGGTCTCTCTGGTGCTTTAAATGTGCACATACAGTTTTTGATAAGCCCTTCAAAAGTGGGCCCAGTCCCCTTCCCCTAGGCGACTGAACACAAGGTCTTGTTCCTAGTACAGAGCAGAAAGCGGATGTGACAGCGAGACCAGGAAGACAGGGCATTGATGCTTCCTGTGGACCCAGCCACTGTGGTATAAATCTAGATGCATCCCCAAATCTCACCATCAAGCTACTGAAGATGTTCCAGTGTAGATCTCTACTGAGAATATAAATCAGAATCATGGGTTGGCAAGATGGCTCAGCAGGTAAAGTCACCTGCCACACAGTCCTACAATGTGAGTTCAATTCCTGGGACGTACAGTTTTAGGAGAAAACTGATTCCTAAAGGTTGCCTTCCAGCCTCCAAATATGTGCTGTGGCACACACACACACACACACACACACACACACACACACACACGCACGCACACATACACACAGGGTGCACCATCACGCACGCACGCACGCACGCATGCACGCACACACACTCTCATACACATCCAAAATTGATCTTGATTCAAACAGCCCCCTTTCTTACCACTGTCTAATGACAGACACGATAGCATGCCTAATAAATTCCAAGCTTGCTTCCCTTCTGGCAAAACACTTAGGCCGAAGTGACAAGAGTTTAATCCAGGCTTTTCCTGTTTTCTTTTGACCTTGATCTGTTGGGAAATGACATTGTGCTTTCTGTTTCTCATCACTCATCACCCTCTAGCTGGACCGAGGGAGGAGAAGTGAGAAATGCGAGCATGAAGAAAAGTGTGCCCATCCTCGGCAAGTGCTCTTACGCCAGCACCTCAGGGGGACCGAGCTTCACTAGGCTGTGACCAGCCCAGACCCTCCTTCTGCCTCCTCTCCCCTGAGGTGTGCTGCCCCAAGCCTCCCAGCCATTGCCACCCCCAGACTCAGGTCTTCTAGATCTTGAAGGGGTGTGATGACAGATGACCTTGCCCTACAGTGTTTGAGACCAAAGTCACACTGTCCTACATCCCAAGCAGATCTGTTTCTCCCACAGAGACAGCTGGAGGCAGGGGCACCTACCTCTGCTACCAAGCTATGGCTGCTCCAGGGCTCAGATCTTCACTGGAAATGGGACCCTGGAGTTCCCCAAGTCCTTCTCTGGTTCCTTGAGAGAATTCAGATCCCAGAGGCCACCTGGGGCCTGAGGTTGGTGCCAGCAGGAGACCTGGGGCTCTGTGACTGTAGCAGTCAGTATGAGTCACTGTGACAGAGCATGGAGGAAAGGTGGGCCTTGACTCAGTTTTGGGTGCTTCAGAACTTCCATTGTGTCTGGACTGTGGAGCAGCAGTCACAGCCAAAGGGCACCACACAGGGAGCCATGAGACTCAAGGGGGAAGAAAGCAAAGGCATGTCCCACCAGCCTCACTTCCTCCCTGCCTCCAGAAGGTTCTTCCTCTTCCCCATAGTTTCATAGCCTGGGGACCAAGTTTTTGATGCATATATTTTTGTTGTTGTTGTTTTGTTTTTGTTTTTTGTTTGTTTGCTTTTTGGAGGCATTCTACATGGAAATTATACTAGGGATCACAGTCAGGAACAGTCTCAGCAATTAAGTGGGGTAGGGGTTCCTAGGAACGTATGCCACGGGCTTGTTATATGGCTTAAATGAAGTCTGTGGAAAACACGGATCTTGTTCTAAGGTCATCAGAGTCACACAGCCTGGAGCTACCCCTACAGTGATGTTTGTCACCATCTCCATTATGTGCCCCACCAAGTCACCCTGTGCCCAGCCTGGCATCTGTAGTACCAAGCACCAGGCCTAGGTTAGCCTACCCCTTTGCAACTTAGCCCACCATAGTCAATTTCATCAGCTGCCCATGCCTCACACCAAGTTGGAGAGTCTGAGCACTCTCTAGAATACATTAAAAGAGGAAGTCAGCAGAGGAGACCACATTCCTGAGGTAGCCTGGGTTTTCTAGCATGGCTAACCCCAGGAGTGGGGACCACCAGATGGCCTCAGTGCTTTGGATCAGAAGGTCCTGAGAATCGGCTCCTAACCACCTTCCCACATGTGCTCTAGACCCACACACTCCCCAGACATGGGCCTCCCAGTGATCTGGCCCAGGGCCCTGGAATTTGTCTTTCACACTCAGGCTGCAGGAGCTCAGCTGATAGCAGAGCTGATGTGTTTGTTACTCCTGAATCGCTGACCAAAAAACCTACATAAACAACGGAAGAGAGTCGGTGGCTGGCTGGCTCTGTAACTTTGGGCTGGAGCCCAAGATGAACTGTAAGGCTGCAGACACAAGTGAGGGAGAAGGCCATCACCTCATGGAGGAGATGAAGAGGGAAGAGAGGATGCCTGTGTTCCAGGTGCCTTCTCTCCATCTTCGGCCCACCTTCACCCCAGTGCCATAATTCAAGAGCATCTTCTCCACTATTGCTTCCCTCTGGAAACACCAATCTCCAGGTACTTCTTAATGCAATCAAGTTGACAATCAAGATTAATCATCATAGACCAGGTGGCCCACCCAGAGAGTGACAAGGTGATGACCTTGCTCACATCCTATACCCTGGATTTCTACATCCCACACAAGCCTTGGAGAAAAAAAGTCACTTCTGAGTTTGAGTTTGGTTTTTTTTTTTTTCCAATATGCTAAGAGACGCTACAAAACTGCTATTCGTGGCCCCAAACTTCAAACTTCACATTAGACAGGACTCAGGTGGTGTACTCTATCACCACGAAAACCAATTATTCAACTGCTTCTAATATGGACTAAAGGAAAGCAGCTCTCCTGGAATCCCCTAGGCCTACAGCATCAGATTGGGAATGCTGACACATTTAGCTTCAAGAAATGAACAGCTACTGGGTTCTCAGTCTCTCCAGTGGGATGGAGTCATTGTTGGACTACCCAGACAGTATTGTGTAGACCACTCTAAAAACCCTCTTTTGATACATGCTCATCCTACTGGTTCTGTTCTTCCCTACTACAGAGGGACACCCAATGCACAGCTTCCACCTGTGTGAATGGAGTCTTGTGTCACACTTTTCATTGTTACAAAGCGATGACAGCAACCTAGGGTCATTGCCAAGGGAGGCCCATTATCAAATCTCAATTTGGCTTCCAGAGCAGGCTGACACTAGCTCTGTGGGCAGCCATGCCAGGCTCCTGCGAGCTTAGGTGGGATGATGGATGCTCAGCACATCACCAGGTATCTCTGCGTTTGTCAGGGTTCTCCAGGACCTCTATGTTAGTTCTCCGTTTCATGATAACTGTTGTTTTGTTTGTTTGTATCTGTCTTCGTCAATTCTTTGTCCAGTGATTAAGTTTTAGAAGGACACGACTACTTTGAGGACTTTAGATATTTCTTCCACTGCAGAAATAGAAATATAGACAGGAATATATGCCTCAGAACATAGGAAAATATATGAACCAACTCTAGGATGAAGTTCACACAGTAGAGAGAACAAAGAGAAACAGGACCATGATTACAAGGTCAAGCCATAGATCAAATCTTGCCTGAAACCAACTGGATTTCTCAATTATATGAGGGAAAAAAAAGATTCCTGTTGCTGCAAAATGTGGTTTTGTTACTTTGCATGAAGCATGTTAGTGGATGAGGAACCATCTCAGAGAGACAGCATGACCTGGTCATCCAAAAAGCAGGAGAACAAGATGAATTGGAATCCACAAAGTCCAGACTCTCATATCCAAATATTGGGCCACACAATTTAAAACAAACACAAAATTCCTTATTACCTTGGAGGCAGGTGCACTTTTCCAGTCTTACACAGCAGAAATTAAACTCAGTCGGAACTCTCATAATGCTCTGAACCTAATGGTCAACAGCAAATCTACTAAGTACTTTGGCTACATGGAGCGGTTGCCATCTCTAAAGGACAGCTTTGACCCTCGTTCACCCGCTTGTGCTCATGGGAAATCTTAAGGCAGCCTTCAGATATAAATTTTCTTTTAATCAGCAGAACAAATAAACACTGTTCTGCTGATCAGCTGGCTCTGGCTGTGTGGGCTTGATCCCTCACCTTAGCCCCATTCAATAATGGACGCAAAGACCCAAAAAACAATCAAATCTCTGACCTCCTCTGCCCATCCCACTCAGGGCCTGAGCACCTGAGGTCCCAGAAGCCAGTGAGTTGCTGACAGTCACAGGCCAGGTCAAACTGACAATGTCAGAAGGCTCCAGACTAATCTCCCCACTCAGTCTCCCTGCCTGCCGTGAGACCACATGTGCCCCACAGCCATCTGCTAATAATGCAGGCAGGCGGCCATTGGTGCCTTCAGAGAGGGACTCCAGAGGGACGGGAGAGTGTGTGAGACTCCTGCCAAGTATGGACAGCCACAACAGATACAGCAACAGGCTCGCACAGACGGGGAGGGTTTGAAATAAAAGTTGGACCCTACCCAAAAAGGGGCCCCTAGTTCCTGCGCCACACCCCGCCCCAGAGAAACCACACTATCTTGAAACTGGCTGGAATGCTCTACACCTGAAGGGTCACCGGTCCCTGACTGAGGTGGGCAGTGGGTACCTTTGATGGACAAATCAAAAGGCCCCGAAAGGACCATACTCTTGACCTCTGAAAACACAAAGTCCCAAAGGAAACTAAATGACCTTCTCCCAATGTGACAAGAGCCCAGGAGAGCCACCAACACCAATAAAGAAGAGCAGAGACACAGGAGAAGAGCCAGGGGAGACCTAGGAGGCAGGACAGCTGGGGCCACAGCATCACTGGAGGGCAAAGACTGTGGAGAACTAAGGGGGGGAGGGCTGGGCAGCAGGAGGGGTACCAGAGGCCCAGCCTGCAGTGGGCCCTGGGTTGGGTAGCAGGAAGGGATAGAATAGCTGGCCAATGCATACCCTGGAAAGTGCTTGCTTAGAGCCTGGCTAGCCTCAAGTACCCTTGGAAGGTGGCAGGTGGCAGTAACAGTGAGACTCGGGCTATGCTGACACCGCAGAGAGCCCAGGGCTTCAGACCCAGAGGATTTTAAAATCTGTGTCCCTGGACCTGCTGTACAGAGGCCTTTGACTAATCAAATGCTTTCAGGACCATTAAGCAACTCCGGCTGCTCAAGATCCTTAATGGGTTTGGAAAAATACAGTCCGACTTCTGCCACTAGCCAAGTCCCTTCACCTGTCTGCCGAACTACACGTTATGCAGAAAGGAGCTAGTGCCCACCCACCCGCAGCCCTGAGGGAGCACGGCATGAGTGCTCCATTCTGCAGGATGCAGCTGCTGACCCACCATGGAAGGACATTCACCCTGCACCAGTGCACAGACAAGCATCCTCACAGTTGGGTCTGCCGCAGCTCACAAGCTACCGACAGTTTTTCTAAGAAAGATGGGAAATGAACCTCCTTCATGGCTCCCTTGGGTGCCCTCCAAACAAGCTACAGGCCTGACAGCTGGACACCAGGGAACTCTTTGTTCTTCCTTCTGCCTTTTCACAAAAACAGTGTGCCTCAACCCGCCCGAGGGCAGCCAGCAGCAGCAGCAGCAGCAGCACAGCTACCTACGGCCTCCATGCTCACAGCTTGGGCCAGCATCCTCTTCCCTACCTCCAGAACACCTGAAGTTCAGCAAGTCCATGTGACAGACACTCAGCCACCTAAGCAAAGATGGCCCGGGCAGCATCCTACCGCAGTGAACTAACAGGCACTACTTAAGTCTCCCACGCTGTCACACAGCTCGGGCAAGCAGCCGTAGGATATGAAGAAATGACCGAGTGATGGGGAGGTGGACATCAAAACCATCCTTTGAGAAGTGACAGTGACTTTACCCTTGAATGTGATAGAAGCTGTGAACAGAGGGAGAGAGATGGAGGCTAACCCACCTGACCCAGCACCCAACCACACTTAGAGTAAGCCATCTCCATACCCTGGGGAGCTAGACTGCTTTTTTTTTCCCTTGAGTGCTGGCTTTAGATAATATCTTAGCTCACATCCACAGAGTCACACACACAGCCCCTAAAGTAACAGAGCTGGGATTTGACCCAGGTCTACCTGAATCCATAGCCCAGCCTAGTCTCACTGTCTCTAGGCAGTCGACGTGGGAGGTGGACAGTGAGTGAGTCTAACTGCCCATCACCAACTCTTTGACAGTCTGCGGGGAAGGTCCTCACTGTGTGCACTGTTCAGAGTTTCCAAGCTGGGAAAAGTGAAAGGTTGTATGCTGGGCCTGCACGAAGCTGTAGCAGGCACACGCTGGAGACTGTGCCTCATTCCACTGTGATCCCAGGTTCAGACACTGGAGAGAGGTGACCAGTTGGGTGAAGCTCATCACCCCATTTTGAACAGGCTTTTAATCAGTAAAATGTACCCACTTTCAATGCAGCAGAAGCTGGCCTTGAACACTCTAGGGACACTCCTGTTCAAGCCTCTTGAGTGGCTGGAAGTTGCTCATGATGCTTTATCTGGCCTACCGGGGAGTCTCAAGATAGCCATCCAGGAACGAATTGTCTCAGTCACACACTAATGGCTTCCCAGAGGAGAAGAAATCGAGGTGCCGAGTATGATGGGCCTCATATGTGCCCCACTGTAAAGCCAAAGAGGATGATGAGAGGGTACAGGCCACACTCAAGGATAAAGACAGGCGCCCAAAGCCTAAAGTGAAAAAGCACATGAGCCCCGCACCTCATAGGAAACACATCACAATGGATATGGTTTAACACATGAGTGTTAGAAAAGCTATTAATGCCATCAAATAATTTGTCAGGGGACATGATGAACTCAACTGATGCAGAAACCATTTCATAAAATTGAAACATATGATGCGTTCATAATTACAGGGAGAAGAGAAAGCCCTCACAAATTAGGACCATGTTGTGATTTGCATATAAAATGTCATGTGTTTGGAAGGCTTCATGTCCAGCCAGTGGCACTACTAAGGGGAGGTTGGCTCGAAAGAAACTGATTTCAGCCATGGGTTAATCCATCCATGAGTTCACAGTTGAATGGATGGGGTACTAGGAGGTGGAACTGGGGGGTGCGCCTTTGGAGAGGGATTTTATCCCTGTCCGTTTCTTCTTCCCTTTGCTTCCTGGCCACCATGAGCCACCATGAGCCACCATCTGCTCCCTACCTTATCTGGGCCTTGCCTGAGCCCAAGGCAACAGAGCCAGTCAACCTTGGACTAACCTTTGAGAAACTGTGACCCCCAAACAAACATTTCTTCCCTTTCATTGGTGTGTCTCAGTTCCTTTGTCACAGGAATGGAAAGCTGGCTGACACAGTCAGATAAAGAATCTCTTAAGATCATGGCAACTTCTGAGTGTATGCGAGTGCCGACCGAAGGATAACACCTCACGAAGAATCTGGTCCTTTTTTGAGACAAGTCTCTCACCATGCTGGTGCCAGCAAACCTCAAAGGTGGTCCTCTTTCCAACCTGCCCAGTGCTAGGAGCATAGCATGTGCTGCCTCCCTGGGCATCTTTACTCCAGTCCTCATGCTCTCAGGGCAAGCTCTTTGCCAATGAAGCCCTCCTTGCAGCCCTCGGAAGGGGATTTCCTCAGTAGAGTGAGGGCCTAAAGTCACGGCATATGCCAAGCTTAACTCTTCCAGGGGACCACACAGGTCCAGCGACACTGTGTTGTCTCCTCATCCCCAACCAAAGGGAGAAGGAAACAGAGGTTAATAAAGGACATGGGCTGCCATGGGTGGGACATGCTCAGCTGTCCTTGTTTGCAGGAGACATGCAATCCAGTAGATTCCATGAGCTACCTGACAAGATCAACGAACAGAATATGAAGACCCAAGCTCAACAACAATCAGCAAAGGTCACTTCCACACAGATGTCACTTGTTTAGGAGCAAAGAATAGATGCCTAGGAACTAGTCTGATGCAAGCATGCAAGAGCTTTATAGGAAAGTATTTACTACTTTCTCATGGGACATAAAAGAAGACCCATTAAAGTGAGACCCTGTGTGCCACAGACATGCATTGATCTAGAGTGTTGTTTTCCTAGTAATCCAGAAAGGGGTCAGGGCAGAATCAAAGTCTGGATTCCTTGTAGACCATTGGCAGGGGCAGGGGCTATCTGAACAGCTCTCCACAGGCTCACCAAGGCACTGTCAAAGTGGAAGTTGTGCCAATCTGGGCAGCAAAATGGCACTTGGGTTTTAACGCACATTTCTCTTCCAGGAGAGATAGGATACATTTTCTTACACTCAAAAAACCATTTGCATTTATTTCTCTGTAAATTACCTGCTGAGATCTCTTATCCGTTTTCTTTTGGGGTTTTGACACCACCTCCCTCCATGGATTTCCTAGCTGTGCTTTAGAGGGCTCTTCACACTTGGCATCCTCTGACTTCTCTGCCTTTGGATGTAACTAGCAAATATTTCCTATGGGTTTATCAGCTGGATTTTCCTTCTGCTTAGGGCATTTGTTCCCTATTTCCCCTAAAGCAGCTGCATGGATCCATCTCTTCTTGTCTTGCTTTTGGATTTTGGATCATAATTCTGCCTGTCAGAGACATGTGAGAGGTTTCCTAAGCTTTCTTTTCCTTCTTGTGGTGACCACCTGTCTGGGGCCACTGAAACATACGCTGGTGTTGGATGAAAGACGTTGATTAAATTTATCTTTCTCCAAATCCACTTGTAAAGTAGTCTCTCTATTGACTATGTAGGAATTTCACATCATCTGGTAGGGAGCTTTCTTTCAGAGCATAATCTTGAAGTTTCTATATTTTTCTATGCTCTGAAATATTCTAAGTAGCAATGACATTATCTGGGCTATGCAGAGAGAATAGAATTCCCTTGTAAAAATACATAAGTTTGGAGACTTGGGTTTTGTTTTGTTTGTTTTTTCCAAGTGAAGATTGGTTTATTTAAACTGTGTCTACTGAGATCGGTCTAGATAAATTGTCTTTTTCTAGCAAAAGTGTCTGTTCTCTCCACGTCGTTCACATTTGCTCCCATGCACAGCACTAAGTCACTTCCAATGGTTTCGTTAATGTGCTGTCTGTGCTGATGGTTATTCATTTGTATGTTTGCATTCTTATCCCCCCAACGTCAAACACGGGGCGTTCACTGGCTCTCCAGTGATAAGCAATGCTTTGTATTGACTGCGTCTATTCTCTTCTTCTCTCGTCTGTATTTGCCAGCCTTCCCCATACTGCAGCTTCAGTTGATACTGCTGTTTTTCTCTAACGCTCTGAATCAGATGTTTAATGCATCCATTGTTAACATTATCACTGAGATCATAACTACAACTTTATTCAGATCTTCATAGATTGATACATCTTCATTATCATTGTATTCTGGAAATTATGGAAATTGGTTGTGTATTTTTTCACCCAGGAACATATTGAGGAGAATTTAATCTTGTAGTTTTCCACACTGTAGGCCATTTTTGCTTTTTTACCAAATGATTAATTTTTCCTTTTATTGCGTTGTGACTGGAGAATATTGTCTATATCATTTCCATGATAAGGACCTTATTGAGGTTTCCTTTGTAATCTAATACATGTCAGATTTCATAAATGTCTCAGGCAACCTTGAAACATGATTGTGTTCTCTATTAACATGGTACAAAGTCTGATATGCTTGGGGCACATCTCCTTGTCTCCTTATATGTCTTAGAGTGGCTGTCACATGGTCGTGGAATCAGCACATGCTTGTGCCTCCCTCTCCTGACTGTGGTTTCCATCTGTGGAGGTGCTGTCCATGTGACACGTAGCACACTCAACCACAGTTACCACATCTTGTCTGCAAACTGAAGGCCGAGCTGTCACCCAGTGTCTGCTGTTTAATCTAGCACCTCTGGCTGAGCGTGCCTTGGGTTTCGCTGTTGAAAGCTCTCTTGTCATTCCTGGCCTTCAGCGTCACTCCCATTTAGATAGGATTCCTTCCTATGGTGGAGGGTGGATGAACTGGGTGAACAACTTGAGTCTCTGCTTGTGATCGATGAGTTAAATTCGCTTAGATGGATTGATTCGAGGCCAGCAATATAGCTCATTTAATAGAGTGCTAGCCTGGTACACACAAAACCCCAGGCTCAATCCCCAGTACTGCATAAACCAGGCAGAATGGCACACAGGACTGTAATTCCCACACTCCAGTGGTGGAAGTAGAAGGATCATGAGTTCAAGGCTATCCCAGGTTTTTGCTAGCCTAGGCTACATGAGACTGTCTCAGATTTAATGATGTGATGGCTTGGTTTGGTTTCATCTCTGTTTATTGTGTTATTTCTTGTGTGTGTCTGTGTGTCTATGTATGTGTGTGTGTATGCATGCACATGTATGCATGCATAGTTGTATCTTAGTTACTTTTTGACTGCTGTGAAGAGACATTATGACCACAGCAACTTATGAAAGAAAACATTTAATTGGGGGGTTGCTTATAGTTTCAAAATGTGAGTCCAGGACCATCATGGTGGGAAGTGTGGCAGCAGGCAGGCAGGTGTGGTGCTAGAGCAGTAGCTGAGACCTTACATCTGATCCACAGTAGGGAGCAGAAAGAGACAGGGCCTGGCGTGGGCTTTTGAAACCCAGTAACATACCTCTGTCAACAAGGCCATACTTCCTAATCCTTCCTAAACATGCATATACAGCCATGCCTACTAGAATTCCAATTCAGGTTCTCATGTTTCCACAGCAAGCACTTTACTCTTGAATCTATCTCCACAGCCTTTATTTATGCTATTTGTACAGTATGTCATCTCTGTTTGTGTGTGTGCATGCATGCACATGTCTGCGCATGCATGCATATGTGTGCTTATTCCTCTAATAGTTATTTTTACTATTTTATTAATTTCCTGCCGGTGTACGCAGACTGGGTTTCACGCGCCTTATCATTGTACTGGGCTCACCGTACTCTCTGCCCTCCCTACCCCTCCTCCTACACCTTCAGCCCATCATTGAGTTTCATGACTACTTCAGAGGGCCTGTGTTGTTGTTTCCATGGCCATGCTTTCACCAATAAGGCCTCCTCCTGGATTTGTCAGCTATTGAAGCCACACCCCCTTCAGGGCACTTGGTAAGCCAATTCTACCTTCTTTCTTATTTCACTTGCCATTTTTATTTCCATTTGTCATAAAATATGGTATATTTTAAAATATACCTAAAACAATAAATATATAACAGAACTTTTGCAAAAAGTATCTCTACCATCTTTGTCCTGTCCCCTGCTATGTGGCACACATAGTTATCTGTCACCTCTGTCTTCTGTGGAACAAAAATGTTGTCAGTAATTATCACACAATAACCAGCAAGGATAAGTATTCCCTTGACAGATCTGTAATTATTAAAACAATAAACAAATTTTGAAGATGCCTTTTAGTCCAAGACAGAATTTGCATATTGCAAGACATTTCCTGTGTCATGTTCAAATGGCAGTTGTCAAGCAAGAAGGTCACATCTCGCCCCTTGTTCACCGTTTGACTGTTTACATCCTCAACGTGTCAACCACAGCACTGATAAAACTCGGGTTCTGGGCCCAGTGTGATGGCTCAGCAGGCAAAGGTGCCTGCTGTCAAACCTTACAACTCAAGTTCAAGCCTCAAGACCCGCATGGTAGAAGAAGAGATGGGACTCCCCAGGTGTCCTCTGATACCCACATGCACCTCTGATACCCACATGCACACTGTGGCACATATGGTCCCACACACATATACACACACAAATTAGTATATGCTATAAAAAAATTTAAAACACAAAAATAAATGTTGTCCTCTTACCTCCACACATGTACTATGCAACTATGTCCAGATACACTCTTTCCTGATGTTGTTGTTGTTGTTTGCTTAAGACAGGGTCTCTTGTAGCCCAGGCTAGCCTCAAACTTGCTAGGTAACCCAGGATGAACTTGAACTTCTGACCCTTTGAACTGTGAGTCATGGGGGTTCTTTTGCACTAGTCACTGCTTGTTAATTACATTTCATCTGCGTCCCTTGGCTTTTGTCCATGTCTTATGTCCTGTTTGGGAGCTGTGGGGCAAGGTGCTTGGTGTGCTCACTGCAGTGTGCTAGGACACTCTAGTGTGCCAGGACCAGCACCCCAGGAGACCAGGTAGAGCAGAGGGAGGGGTCTGCTCCCATGAGCACTGCTCAGTCATGCCTCCTCCTCTGCGCCCTGAAGCACAGTGTGTTTCATGAGCAGTGATCTCTTTAAGCCCTGTTCAGGTTCTCACTCTTGCCGGATGAGGTCATGTCAGGCGATATTCTTGCCTTCCTCTGCTCCTTCCTTCTATGCCCTTGCACCCCACCATTGGAAGAGAGCAGCTGATCTCAAGCGCCTCCTTTTCTCCCTCAACAGCCAGCACTGTGGGTCACTGCACGGGAGCTATACTTACCTTTTCCTTCCTTGGGAGAATTGAGCTCCATGGTGTCAGCCCTGCTCTGGCTCCATTGGCCTCCTTCTGATATGACTCTGGGTGGTGGCCTGTGCTCTAAACCCCAATTCTGTACTCCTTGAGCCCCTTCCTCCCTTAGGGGAGCAAAGCCTGCTGCACTGATGACCTCAGCTGTGCTGTGATCTTGCATGGATGGCTACCCGAGTTCCTACTGAGCCTGTGGTTTTCGGGGAACACAGGCAGAAATTCTGTTTTAACAGCCATTATTGGGTAGGAATCTTCCAGCATCCAGTTGTGACTTCTTGAATGTGCCTCAAGTAAACTCATAAAAGAAATGTTCACTAAAAACTTACCCATTGTAAACATATTGGAGAAATGCTAGCTGTTTATAAATGTTAAGTCGTATGAGTTCCTTGGTTGAATTTTTGGGGTCACTTATGTATACCATCATGTCATCTGCAAATAGTGAAAGCTTGACTTCTTCTTTTCCAATTTGTATCCCCTTGATCTCTTTATGTTGTCTTATTGCTCTGGCTAGAACTTCAAGCACTATATTGAATAAGAATGGGGAGAGCGGACAGCCTTGTCTTGTTACACCTGTCAGAATGACTAAGATCAAAAACACTGAAGACAGCTTATATTGGAGAGGATGTGGAGCAAGAGTAACACTCCTCCACTGTTGGTAGAAATGCAAACTTGTACAGCCACTTTGGAAATTAATATGGCGCTTTCTTAGAAAATTGGGACTCAACCTCCCTCAAGACCCAACAATACCACTCTTGGGCATATACCCAAGGAATGCTCAATCATAAAACAAGGACACATGCTCAGCTATGTTCATAGCAGCATTATTTGTAATAGCCAGAACCTGGAAACAACCTAGATGCCCCTCAACTGAAGAATGGATAAATAAAATGTGGTACCTATACATAATGGAGTACTACCCAGCAGAGAAAAACAATGACATCATGAGGTTTGCAGGCAAATGGATGGATCTAGAAAAAAATCATCCTGAGTGAGGTAACCCAGACTCAGAAAGACAAACATGGTATGTACTCACTCATAAGTGGATACCAGATGTAAAGCAAAGGATAACCAGACTGCAACTCACAACTCCAGGGAGGCTACCTAGTAAAGAGGACCGTAAGAAAGACACAGGGATTGCCCAGCGATGGAGAAATGGATGAGATCTACATGAGCAAACTGGGAATGAGGGGGATAATGAAGGGCAAGGGTCCGGGGAAAGAGAGCTTAGGGGAGTGGGAGGTCCCAGCTGGATCAAAAACAGAGTGGGAGAACAAGGAAAGAGATACCATAATAAATGAAGACCCCATGGAAATAGGAAGAAACAGAGTGCTAGAGAGGTCCCCAGAAATCCACAAAGATACCTCCACTATAGACTACTGGCAATAGTCGAGAGGGTGCCTGAGCTGACTTACTACTCTGGTGATCAGATGGCCGAACACCCTAACTGTCATGATAGAACCCTCATCCAGTGACTCATGGAAGCAGATGCAGAGATCCATGGTCAGGCCCCAGGTGGAGCTCCAGGAGTCCAATCGACAAGAGAGAGGAGGGATTATATGAGCAGGAGATATCGAGACCATGATTGGAAAAAGTACAGAGACAACTAGCCAAACTAGTGGAAACACATGAACTGTGAACCAATAGCTGAGGAGCCACCATGGAACTGGACCAGGCCCTCTGGATAAGTGAGACAGTTGATGAGCTTGAACTGTTTAGGAGGCCCCCAGGCAGTGGGACCAGGACCTGTCCTTGGTGCATGAGCTGGCTTTTTGGAATCTATGGCCTATGCTGGGACACTTTGCTCAGCCTTGGTGCAGGGAGGAGAGGACTGGACCTGCCTCAGCTGAATCTACCAGGCTGAGCTGACTCCCCAGGGGAGACTTTGCCTTGGAGGAGGTGGGAATGGAGGGTGAATTGGGGGGGAAGGCTGGGGGTGGGAGGAGGAAGGACAGGGGAATCCTTGGCTTATATGTAAAATTAAATTAATTATAAAATAAAAATGTTTATAAATAAATAAAAGAATAAATAAATGAATGGTAAGCCCTGGGAGAATTCATATGAAATGAAATGAAAAACAGGAGTAGTGATCACAATGTGGGTACAGTGGGCACTGGATCAGTGGTTAAGAGAGCCTGAGGTGTGGCCTGATGGAGTCTTGGGCACCAGGAGATGTCAACTTACCACACTGGTGACACATTAGCCTCCTGAGGGCTGTGAGTGGGATATGTGTGCATGAGCCCTGACTGAGGAGGCAGAGCCCTGACTGAGGAGGCAGAGCCCTGACTGAGGAGGCAGAGCCCTGACTGAGGAAGCGGAGTCCTGACTGAGGAGGCGGAGCCCTGACTGAGGAGGCGGAGCCCTGACTGAGGAGGTGGAGCCCTGAGACTGGGCTTCCCAGACCAGCTCCTGTCATGCTTGACCCATCTAATCCTCTCCCAGGGCTGCTACCCACTCAGCATCAAGAATACACATGTTCTCGGCCTCCCTTGAATGGGGGAACTTTTCTGTTCCTAATGACTGTTGGTGACAAGACATCAAGATGAATGTCAAGGGCATCTTAAAGTAATAGGATGCAGATAGAATTAACTACACAGGAAGCATGAGCAGTAGTTCTGAAATTGTCTTTTAATAATCCCTGTTCAGAACAGCCATTCTATATGCAGAAGTTCACTGAGAGTGAACGAGGCAGGTATTTGAGTGGCTTCTTTAAACCATCTCTGTGTGTGTTTTTAATCTGTGAGTTAATTAGAATAAAGTGATTTTATTACAAGTAATAATAATAATACTGATGATGAGGGGTACTCAGAGTGAAGCTAATATCTAGAGAGTCCTGACTTAACAAGACTCTATGACCAAGCCAAGCAAGCACACACACACACACACACACACACACACACAAAGGATAGGAATTCAAAGAATAAATTACCCCTTTAATAACAGTAATTATGTAATAGATTTACGCATTTTAACATTATGTAGTTAAGACAGTATAATTATATGAATATGTTTATGTTAAATAAATTGTTATGTAAAATCTAGAATGATAAATAATAAAGAAAAACTCCCAGGGACGCAAGGCTATATGCTTTTGCATGTGGCTGACAAAGCTGCCACCTGCTTTATGCCCCTTGACCAGTAAGCACTGCGTTATTTGGGGTTTGCAGAGTGATGGGAAGGGTTGAATATTATTCTGACATTTAAAGGAATCCCCAGAATAGACAAGAGGCAAATTCTCTGGAAATCATACAGGTGGCATAAAGCTTAAGGTAGGCATCTTGGAAGCCAAAAAGGCCCCTCCTATCACATCCGGGAGTAGAGTTGGCTGCATTTCTGCAGCAGACACCACACCTCACCCAGTCTATGTGAGGAAGTGCTACACTGGCTCTGACTGTGGCTTCCACACTGGGGAACATTCTGGAAAACACACCTAAGTCCATCCCTTGACTCCACAGGGAGCTTTGTAGCCTTTTGGCCCCTCCATCCTTAATTGTAAGTGGTCTCCTAGTCAGACCTATGAAATATATCTCATTCCCTGTGAGCACCAGAGAAGCCACCCCGTTGTCTAAAAGCCCCATGACCTTATGACCTCCAGAACCATAGGGGATAAGGTCCTGCTGCTCAAGTTCAGCCTTGCTCCTCGGTGATGCCCTCTCCTACCTGTTCTCACTGCATATGAAAAGATCCAGAGCCTTGGATGTGGGCCGCGCCTACCACACTGGTGCTGAAATTGGATTCTCAATACAGCAGGCTTGGAAATGAGACTTCACGAGGAACCTCAGTCTTGTATGACTGGATCAGTTCTCAGAGGAATGGGCTGCTTCTCAGGACAGCAGGCTAGTAGTACAAAGAAAGCCAGCCTTGTATCCCTCCCTCATCCACACACCCCCCCTCCTCTGTGAGTTCACACACACACACACACACACACACACACACACACACACACACACACACACACACGTGACTCCCACAAGAAGCAGAGCAGATGCTGGTGCCATGTTCTTTGCCCTCCAGAACCAGGAGCCAAAATACTCTTTTCTTATAGACTATCCGGCCTCTGTTATGCTGTCATAGCAACATAAAGTAGATTAAATAGAGAGTAAAGCTTTAAAAAGGAAACCAAAGCATAGCTCCTCAGAGGACCACGGAGGGAGTCAGTGTAGACACAGAGGCCGAGAAAACCGCAACTGCCCAACAAGCTGCAGCCATTCTTCATCACCCAGGACCACAAGACACTGCCCAGGGACAGGGTGTCTCACACCACTACTGACCTCCAACCATCTCTGAAAGTTTCGAAGTCAGCCAACAACAGTGAACAACTCTCAGGACCCTGCTCCACTCCATGGTGGGAGGTACAGCCTCCTCACGTCCACGGGGCTCTGTGCAACCAAATGTGGCTCCCACCCCTCCCTTTATGTCAAAGCCATACTTCTCTGGGACACAAGTAAGAGAATGGCGTAGGCCTTGCTCCCAGGATGCTTGCCCTCCAGACGTGGGTAGGTGGTATCACTCTGCTTCTAAATGCACGATCATGTGCTCTCTTGAACCACAATTGTCCACAGGGTAGAACCACAAACAAGAAGGAAGCGGCATGCTGCCAAGAACTGTGTGCTCAGCTGCAGCACCCTGGGGGCACAGGCAAGAACAGAGCCTCCTACAGGAGCTGGGAAAACAGGGGTGATGTCGTCAAATCTCCCTAGATCTACGTAAGACAGTTACAGCAACAACTCGAAACACGAAAGCTGAACTACTCAGGCAGCATTTATACACGGCTAATGAGTGTTTCCCACACACACTCAGAATTACAGCAAGGTGGGAACACACAGTCCTCGGGACCTGTGGGGTCTGGGCTTCTGCAGAGCCACCCAAGGAATGCGGCAGGGACCTGGGATGCCTGTGAATAAGAGGCCCCCCCCAAATAAAGAATGGGAAGCCTGATAAAGAGGAGAGAGAGGTGAGAAGGAGGGAATCAGAGGGGTGACTTCAGTGGGGACTGGGTGCTGCAGGCCCTTGGAGTGGAAAATAGGTCCCCAGCTGGGGATCCACCTAGGACAACATTACTGGAAGTATGTCCAAGTTAGTCAGGTCAAAGACTTCAGAAAATAAGATCCAGGAGAGGTAGGAAGGAATCAGAGATTAGGGCATTTCAGAAAGCCATGCAATACACACAACCGAGGAGAACGTTCTATGAACCGTGTCTCCTAAAAAAACCGGGACTTTATTTCATTTGAGAAAGAACAATAAAAAGACTGAGATCACATGCCACGTAAGAACACTACAAGAAAAAGAGGGAATTGTGAGCAGACAGCGAGAGAATGTTCAAAACGCATGAACTCACTGAGCGGGTCAAAAGGTCACCTGTGCTCCAAAAGGGAAGGAGAAACAACGAAAAGACATGGAAACCAGTGTAACCCAAATTAGAAATACTCAAGAGCTGGGTGAAAGAACTCAGATAAGAATTAGAAATGCTTTTATTAGTAATGAAATGTTTAATTTTTAAGAAGAATCAACCCAAAGGAACATACAAGCAAAGAGACAGAGCAGGCGACACCAGGAAAAAGAGGCAGAAGGGAGCAAAGCTTAGGAAGCCGAAACTAAGAAGGGGAAGATAATTCTAAGCTGGAAAGGATGATGCAGGCCTGTGACCTCCACAGTTGGGAGGCCGAGGTGGGAGGATCACAAGTTCAAGGCCAGGCTGGGCAACTTAGTGAGAGTCAGTCTCAAAAAGTCAAGAGAGCTGGGGACGCTGCTCAGTGTTATATATATATACACCCTTTCTTCCCTATGGAAATTGATAACTACTGAGGTTGGCTGAGTCAAAGAAGAGCTAATAATTGTAAAAACTCTTAAAGAAAAAAAAAAAAAACCAAAGCAAGGGGAAAAATAACTAGTGAAAACTCATTCAAGATACTTTCTTATATTAAAAAAAACTAATTGACTATTGAACCAGCCTAGCAGGTATTAAAAATTCTAAGTTTGAATAGCAATTATGATTGAAATATTTTCTGGTAAAATAATAAGGTTAAAAGACGGTCCTGAAGCTGGGCAGTGGTGGCGCACGCCTTTAATCCCAGCACTCGGGAGGCAGAGCCAGGCGGATCTCTGTGAGTTCCAGGACAGGCGCAAAGCTACACAGAGAAACCCTGTCTCGAAAAACCAAAAAAAAAAAAAAGACGGTCCTGAGAAGCAGGGTCACTGCTGTGACCGCCTGACATTGTTGCAGGACTCTGAGTAGATATGCAGAAGGATGAGTTTGGACCTGCAGGCTAGAGAAGCTCTGGAGTGCTGTGAACAGAGCTGAAGAGCTTTGTACCATTGTGGTACAGAAAGCCAGAACACCAACAGAATAGGGGCAATGGACTTCAGGCTCACGAGGCTTCCGAGGGAACAGGGACTCCTGTGGGAATTGATCTACAGGCCACAAAATGTCAAGCCACAATGCTGAATTGGAAAGTAGCACAGTCAGTTTTTTGGCAGAAGAAAATTCAATATAGAAAATCATCCAGGCTGTGCCATGGTTACTGCTCACTGCCCTTCACCAGATTTATGTTGAGTAAGTAAAACAGAAAGATCTGGAAAATGTAGTTTGGAGAGGAGAGGAATCTGAGTTTCAAATGGCATATAAGGCAAAAAGAGGGTCTATATGTATTAAAGAAATCAGAGATGTTAAAAAAAAGTAAGTTAAGCATGTAGCTCAGTGGTTAGAGTGCCCGCCTAACATGCACAAAGCCCTGGGTTCAAGCCCCAGGACTTCATAAACCAGCTGTGGTAGCACAGAGCTGTAATCACAGCACTTAGGAAACAGAGACAGGTAGATCAGAAATTCAGCCCTCAGCTACAAAGTCTGTAGCCAGCCAGAACTATAAAGACCTTGCCTTTAAAACAAAGAAGAAGACACAGTTCTGTGAGTTGAGGCCAGCCAGGTCTACCTACCTATCCTCAGGCCAGTCAAGGCTACAAAGTGAGATCCTGTCTCTAAAGAAATAAATGGGAAAGAAACAAACAGAGAGAGTGCACTGGGGCTACAGGAAAGATACCTGGAGGGCAAGACCATGCCCATCAGGAGCTTCAGGGCACAACAATACAAATTCCTTAGAAAGGCTGGTGCCAGGGAAGCAGGATAGCCAGACTGAAAATGACCATTTGGGGAAGAAGCTTCCCTAGGCTCAGCCACAAGGTATACAAACCACAGCATCTTTGGGCCGAAGTTACCAGGCCACATCTCAAGCCAATGGAAGGACATGTTGCAACCAGTTTTCCAGGCAGAATGCAATCCTTAGGGGTTAGGAATGGCTCGCACCAATGTTGCATAAAGCTACCAGGCCAGGCACTAGGTGACAGGGTCGGATTCCCTGTGAAGAGCTCCAGAATGGGCTGCACGTGAAAGTGCCATGATGAAGCTTAAGTTGCAGGGGAGACTCCGGGACACTGGAGATGTCAGAAAAACCAGAGCATCCAGCAAGGGAAACTACAGGCACTGAGTGAAGCCATCCCAAGAGAGAGGCCACATGTGATGCAGAACAGACCATGCTACCAATAGCCCCAGATATCAGACATGGTACTATAGGGTTTGGTGTTTGCCCTATGGCCTGATTATTATTACTACTACTATTATTGTTTTGTTAGCTTAACACAAGCTAGAGTCATTTGGGAAGATGTAAACTCAATTATGAAAATGTCCCCACGAGAGTAGCCTATGAGGAAGTCTGTGGGGGATTTTCTTGATTAATAATTGATGGAGGAGGGCCCAACTTACTGGGACTGGTGCCACCCCTGGACAAGTGGCCCTGAGTTCTATAAGAAAGCAGGCTGAGCAAGCCATGGAGAGCAAGCCAGGAAGCAGCACCCCTCCATGGCCTCTGCCTCAGCTCCTGCCTCCAGGTTCCTGCCTTGAGTTCCTGCTTGGACTCCCCAGTGACCTGAGAGGAAGCTGAAATAAGCCCTTGACTCCGCAAGCTGCTTTTGGTTGTGATGCTTCATCACAATAGTCTTTCTTGGTCCAGCCTTCCTTTCTATGCCCCAATTCTTCTCTTTGGGGATGACATGTAGAAAAAAAGAGGCAAAGAGGTTTACTCTGTACCAATGTGCAATGGAAGAATGCAACTCATTTGTTTACTTAACTGGGACTCACTGTTGAGAGTCCTAGAAAAGGTTCTACTCTGGAGCTTTGGATGTGTTGGAACTACAGAACTATGGGGGCTTTTGAAGTGGACTGAATACATTTTACAAGGCCATGAGCTTGTGGAGTCAGAGGTGAAATTTTATGGACTGGAAGTGAAATGGTTTCGACCACTTGGCCCCCAGATGGTAGCATTGTTTTGGAAGGAAAACAATGAACCTCTGGATAGTGGAGCCCTGCTGGAGGAAGTGAGTCACTAGGAGTGGGCGTTGAGGTTGTACAGTCAAGCCCTCATTCCTCCCTATTCTCAGCTTCCTTTTGTTCAGGTCTGTGAAGTGGGGAGAACTCAGTGGCTGGCTCCCACTATGAAGAGATGCTGCCAAGCCCTCCCTACCATGATGGACTGTATCCCTTCAAACTGTGAGCCAAACCATCACCACCCCCAACCCCATTAACTTGTACCTAGTCAAAACAATGAGAGAATTAATAAAGGCCTCCATGGAAATAAGAAAGAAGTCATCTACACTTTGCTTAAAGTAATGAAACTACACCACCACTAGGCTGTGATAATACCCAAACAGCCACAAAGAAAATTAAGCAAGGCTGTATATTCCAATGTACAATAACTAAAGCAAAGCAGGGCTGTAAGATATGCTGAAGCAAGTCATAGAAGGGCGAGGAAAAAGAAATGGATGAAAGAGAAATGAAATTTTAAAAAATGTAAGAGATATATTTAAGCTCTAACATGTCAACAGCCATTTTAAATATTAATAGTCTAGGAATATCAAATAAAAGAAATTGTCAAGGTTGATAAGTACATCCCGGCTATGTGCTGCCTACAAACACCACCACACCACAAGGAGATGGAAAGCGAAAGGATGGAATCTAAGTCATAACACCCTGACCGTACTCGATCTCGTCTAAAAGTAACAGGGTGGGGGAGACCTGCCATGTGCACATAGTCAGGAGAAAGCAGAGGAGGCGCTATGGAGATCAGACAAGGTAGACTTCCGAGTAGAGGAAGTCAATGAAGACAAGAACATGTATCACATGACGACAGAACGCTCAGCCTACAAGATGCAGCAACCCTAAATGCTCACTCCCTGGTTCACTAATATAAACCCTCACCCTGACAGAGGAGAAACAGAGACATTCACAGTGACGTTCTGGAACCTCCACCTCCAATAATTGAGAAAACTCCTAGACAGAAAATCATTGAGGCTACAAAAACAAGCAACAGCACCAAATCATTAGGATCCAGCTGATACTCTGCAGAGACTCCACCCACAAACCGCAGACCGTCGCTGGCTTACACAGTCAGGCGTACACTTGGTAGAAACCACACTTCGACTGCAGGCTCTGGTGTGCTTTCCTGTCCTGGTCCTCTCTAGGATGCCGGGGCATGAGGGGGAGCTTCAGCCACCCCATACTCTGTCGTGGCCTGTGTGGTTGTGCTCTGATGTGGAGTAGGTTACGAAGCATACTTTTGACTTGTGGCATTCTCATATTAACTAGGTGCATCTGGCTACACACCCACTATAAATGAGGACTATCTGAACATTTCTAATGGTTTACGGAATGTCCAACTAGACAAACCTGAATGAACTCAAAACAATCACGATCACACAGAAATCAATAACTAGAAAACCCTGGGTGGAAAAAACAACCCAAATATTCATAAATTAACCAACAAACTTCTCAATAATCTATATTGTCAAAGAGGAAATTTCCATGGAAATTTTAGCACACACAGAAATGAAGCAAAGTGAACACACCAAATGGATCAAGTGTGGTTCAGAGAGCATTGAGAGGAAACATACAGTTAAATAAGCAAAAGGGCACAAGGAAGCCTGCAAAAAAATTAAGACTTTGTCTAAATACTGACAACAAATAAGCAAAAGTAAAAATTAAAATAGAAATTAGCACTTATAATTTCCTCCAGAGTAGTAATGAGATGCTCATACATAATAAATGTTTAAACAAATTTAACAAACCATGCACAAGGTTTATAAACTAAAAGTGATGCTAAAATACATGAAAGACCTAAACCAGTGCTTCTCAACCTGTGGGCACGACCCCCACATGGGGCCCTAGATCAGGTATTTACATTATGATTCGTAACAGTAGAAATTACAGTTATGTAGTAGCAACGAAAATAATGTTTATGGTTGGAGGCCACCACAACATGAGGAACTGTATTCGTGCAGTTCCTAATGCCATAGTGTTAGGAAGGCTGAAAACCATGGACCTAAACGAATACCGTGGAGAGAAATACCATGTTCATGGATGGGAAACCAAACTGGATAAAATGTCAACTCTACCTAAAATTATTTTTAAATTTCAAAAGTCCAGTCGAATGTTGAGGTGGGTAAGGCCAAAAGCACTGAGCCACGCCTTAAGCAAACAAAGAGGTGTAACATGTACAGAGAGCACTCTAGCCAGGGGAAATCTGACCCATAAGCTCCAGACCAAAATATGATGACCTGCAGCCCAGAGCCAAACGGGAAGTGCCACAGCAGCTGAAAGCAGAGTCCGCCAAAAAGTACACACATAAATACCTGTGCCCTTTGTTTAATAAACGAGATTGCTCGCATACCTCCCAGAATCTGTGCCGTTGATTCTGGTGTCTGTCCACCCCCTGCCCCCAGGATCAGAGACAGTGGGACCCCAGCTGCAGAGCCAGCAACAGAATGTCCTGAAGACTTTTGTAGATGCAGACAGACTTATGATAGGAAAGCTATAGACTAGCTAAATAATTTTGAAAATGCGTTTGTCTTTCTAGAAACGGGGATCCCCCCTCCACCCGGCAGTAAGGCGTACTATAAAGACACAGTAGTAAAGATGGTGAAAAGCGTCTCAGATAAATGTGATCCAATTATTTACAAAAACCAAAAGTAAATCAAAAGAAAAGACAGCCTTTTCTGCAAATGGTGCTGGGCTATCTGGGCATCCAGAGGACAGAGAAAGAAGGGAAAAGAAAGGGAGAGGGAGAGAGAAATTTGACACGAATCTCACACTTTATAACAAACAAACGAACCAAAAACTCAAAATAGATCCTAGGCTTAAAAACATAAATAAATAATAAACTGCTTTAAAAGACCCCAGGGAGGACTCTGAGAGCTGTGATTAAGTGGGGTGTCAGCCACAGCACCAAATGCAGTATACAGAAAAAGGCGGAAGTGATAAAAACAGATCTCATCAGAACTAAAACTCTTTTCTCTGCCAAATCTAGCTTAACCATATAACAGCAGAGGAGACACTTGCAAATGACACATTCAACAATGTACTTGTGTGGAGAAGAGATAAAGAACTTCGCAAAAGGCATTTTTTTTTTTAAATCTCCCAGCAATCTAATGAGAAAAGAAAGTTCTAGGGAAGTTACACACATGTCGCTCAGGAAGTGACACAGGTGGAGAATGACCTCATTAAAAGTTGCCCAACAGCATTAGCCATTAGGAAAACACAAAGTAAAACCACCATGGGGTATCAAAGCATGCCTACAAAATGGCTTAAATTAAAACAGTGACAACTTCAGATGCCGGCGAGGATGTGGAGGAACACCAGGTTATCTGCACAGCACTGGTGGGAATGTGGCCCAGCGCCACATCTGGAGACTAGCTTGGCATTTCCTTTTCAATTAAAAATATCTTCACAGTGCAGCCCAGCAACTGCAGGTCATGGATTCCAGAGGGATAAAACTCTTGTAGGGACTGAGGGATAGCTCAGAGGTGAAGAGTACTGGCTGCTCTTCCCAAGACTCCTAGTTCAAATCCCAGTACCCACATTACAGTTTACAACTGCCTGTAACTCAGTTCCAGGAGATCTGATGCCTCTTCTTGGTTTTGCTCTTACCAGGCACAGACATACATACAAGCAAAACACCCATGTGCAAATGAAATAAAATGTCAACTTTTTAAAATTTTAAACTCATTTATACACAGAACCTTGTCCATCATCAGAGTCACAGATCCTGTATTCATAACAATTCCAAATGGAAATGACCCAAATGTCCTTTAATAAGTAAACAAACCAACATGACAGAACCATATCATCGAATACTCAGCAACAAAAAGAAATAACTACTAATATACCTAAACCCAAAAAGAATAATGCTACCTGATAAAAGCCCATCTGGAATGATCCTTACAGTAACGTTCCATTTACATAAGCCATTCATGAGTAGCAGAGATATGGAGAATAGAGATCACCCAGAGTTACAAATGGTGGGAGGTTGTGTGTGTGGTTGCAAGGATTAGCATGAGGAAGTCCTTTAGTGGTAGCACAGTCAAATGACTCCATGAAGTTCGGCATACCATTGCACAGAAATGCAAACACATTCACACATATACTTAGGCACAGATTAGTGTGTGACTGGTGAAATATAAGTTCTGTTAGCTATACCAATATCAATTTCCTGGTTTTACTTTTACACAGTAGTTTTGCTAGATGTTAACAGTCAAGAAGAATGAGGTGAAGGTGTGTGGTGGATGCCAACACTAAAGAGGAACAGGGTGAAGGTGTGTGGTGGATGTTAACACTGAAGGGAACAGGGTGAAGGTGTGTGGTGGATGTTAACACTAAAGGGAACAGGGTGAAGGTGTGTGGTGGATGTTAACACTGAAGGGAACAGGGTGAAGGTGTGTGGTGGATGCCAAGACTGAAGGGCAGCAGGGTGAAGGGCATTAAGGACTTTTCTTACCATTTCCTTGTACTTTATTGTAAATCCAAAATGATTTTAATTACAATAAGCTTTAAAAAGTGTGCATCAGCTTACCCCACAAACACAGTGTCAGTGGGATGAGGCTCTCTTGGAGTCGGTCAGATTGCTGTCATTGAAGTTCTGGTCACAGCTACTCCTGATGAACTACAGTCTACTTTCTCACCCTCTTCCCGTAGCAGCAGATACTAGACCTGTTTTAGCTCTGGCTGTGAGACCTGTGGGCAGTATGATTTCAAACGGGTGTCCAGAAGTTTCTCTCCAGTCTTTTCTCGCTTATGAAAGGGGTGGGGCAGACTAAAAGGAGTCTTGCTAGAGACATGATCATGACCGGCCTCAGCACAGTACAGGGCACAGGGAAGGACTCCTCACCTGGGGAAAAGTGAATGTCTGTGAGGGTGGGACTGAGAATATTACATGTGTCCTCTGCCAGGCCCGCCTGCGTGATTATTCCCACTGCCGGGTAACAAGCAATGCATAAAAGGGCCCATCTCCACACCACCCTGGAGGGACCTTTACACTGAAAATACCACATCACCACAGGCAGCTACACCAAATGAGCAGAAAAGCAGAATTAGGAAAGTGCTCTTCAAAATATGAACCTGAGAACCAAGTGTCCAAAGAGCACTCCTGCCCCAGGGTGATTCAGAATTCGACACAATATGTGGTGCACTGTGTTTACAGCCAGAAACACACAGGCATTACTGCAGAGATCACCTGATGAGTGCAGTTTGGCATTTGCCTTATATGGGGATAACTTGGCAGTCTCTTGCCTCCAATTGGCTGGGCCTGCTGTTATGATTGGGTGAGTGGCTGGCTGTTATGATTGACTGAGGGGCCCGCTGTTATGATTGGGTGAGTGGATGGCTGTTATGATTGACTGAGGGGCCTGCTGTTATGATTGGTGGAATGGCTGGCTGTTATGACTAACTGAGGGGCCTGCTGCTATTGGCTGAGGAATTGTTATGATTGGCTGGGACTCAGCTGCTTAGTTATCAGTAATTGTTAGTTTGTACTTTGCTTACCTGTCAAGCTGGATCATAGTTCACGATGAACAAAGACTACTTTGAGCCAAGTTTTATCACTAAACTGGTTTGGCCCATATTCATTTAACACAGTCAAGATGAAATTTATTTCATCTTAACACAGTCAAAAATGGCATAGTGATCATTACTCAGCTGAGAGCTTTGGACCACTATTGGTGAAAGTATTAAGGCGACTCCACATAGTTAAAGGGAGGTTTATTTTATGGGGTAACTCACAAGTAAAGGGATAGGTTACAGGTCCTGGAGAGGTGAAGTGCAGTCCGGTGGTGTTCTGTGGAGAACTCTGCTCGATCTACATCCTGCATCCAGGATTACCAGGAACCAAGAGAGTCAGCCCATCCGGATCTAGGGTCTTAAGGGTTCCTGTCCCAGCCCCACCTTGTAGGTGTGACAGTTACAGGAAGCCTCAATGGGGGTAGTACTTCCAGGTCAATGCTGGCACAGCTACCCACTACAGACCACATCTCACCTACAGCATCCAGCCAGCTTCCTCAATGCCTCCCACACATGCAATGCCTCACACAGAATTTCCAAGCCTTGACTGCCACAAAGATCTGCAAATCTTCAGAGGGCACTGGTATCTGTATGTCAAGCCCTTATATTGTCCAGCGAGTGGTAAAAACAATAACCTAAAAAGGACTCTGTAGCCCTTACATTTTGTCAAGACAATGTCAATATCTTAGCAAACAGAAACGATACAGGATACTTCCCTAATAAGCTAGCGGGAGGGGTATGGAAAAACCAATGCTTCATTTTTAGAAGGCCAGGAAGTGTCAGTGATGGCTGGGGGTGGGGGAGGGTCAAAAGTCTCAAGGACTACGTTGATGACTCTCGCACTGCCAAAGGCCAAACGTTTTCAAACAAATAAAAGTAATCCCTGCCCCAGCTCAGCACCTATCAAACGTGTTCAAGCCCACGAGTTCAAAATGACAGTTAAGAAGACTAAACTGGCCACTTTTGGAAGATGGAGAGGACTATGGTGTGAAGGCGGTGTGAGGGCTGTGGTGTGAAAGCTGTGGTGTGAAGGTGGTGTGAAGGCTGTGGTGTGAAGGCGGTGTGAGGGCTGTGGTGTGAAGGTGGTGTGAGGGCTGTGGTGTGAAGGTGGTGTGAGGGCTGTGGTGTGAAGGCTGTGGTGTGAAGGCGGTGTGAGGGCTGTGGTGTGAAGGCGGTGTGAGGGCTGTGGTGTGAAGGTGGTGTGAGGGCTGTGGTGTGAAGGTGGTGTGAGGGCTGTGGTGTGAAGGCTGTGGTGTGAAGGCGGTGTGAGGGCTGTGGTGTGAAGGTGGTGTGAGGGCTATGGTGTGAAAGCTGTGGTGTGAAGGCGGTGTGAAGGCTGTGGTGTAAAGGCGGTGTGAGGGCTGTGGTGTGAAGGTGGTGTGAGGGCTGTGGTGTGAAGGCAGTGTGAGTGAGGGCTGTGGTGTGAAGGAGGTGTGAGGGCTGTGGTGTGAAGGTGGTGTGAGGGCTGTGGTGTGAGGGCTGTGGTGTGAAGGTGGTGTGAGGTCTGTGGTGTGAAGGTGTGAAGGTGGTGTGAGGGCTGTGGTGTGAAGGTGTGAAGGAGGTGTGAGGGCTGTGGTGTGAAGGTGGTGTGAGGGCTGTGGTGTGAGGGCTGTGGTGTGAAGGTGGTGTGAGGGCTGTGGTGTGAGGGCTGTGGTGTGAAGGTGGTGTGAGGGCTGTGGTGTAAAGGTGGTGTGAGGGTTGTGGTGTGAAGGCGGTGTGAGGGCTGTGGTGTGAAGGCGGTGTGAGGGCTGTGGTGTAAAGGTGGTGTGAGGGCTGTGGTGTGAAGGTGGTGTGAGGGCTGTGGTGTGAAGGTGGTGTGAGGGCTGTGGTGTGAAGGCGGTGTGAGGGCTGTGGTGTGAAAAGGCGGTGTGAGGGCTGTGGTGTGAAGCCTGTTTGTTCCCTCAGTACAATCATGTAGGAGTCCAGTGAGAAGTGTGTGAGTCTAAAATCCTGTGAGTGGATGGTCCCCTTCTTACTGGGATGGATTTGCTCTCAGGGAAACTCACTTCCCTTTCTCTCTCCCACACACCCCTTCCTTCCCTTCCACTGCCCACAGGGGTTGATATCTCATGAGGCTCTCACAGGGCAGCAGGTGACACTGTAACCTTAGATTTGCTGCCTATGGAACGAACAGTTGAAAACATTCCCTCCTCCTTATAAATTACCCAGATTCAGGATTCTGTGATAGCAGCTAACAGGAATTGAGAAAAATGAGGAGCACGCTTGTTGTCTTTACAACTGCTGAGCATCTCCACAGACTGTCCCACCGTGTGGCCACACACAAAGGCTGGTACCTCTTTAGAGAGGCATTCCCAGCTGAGGACTGAAAAAGACATTACAGAATTAAAGGGTCCCTCTTCTAAAATAAGTCATAAGCAATAGTAACCATCAGAATGTATGTCCCAGACCAGTTCAATCTGAATTCCAGTCAGCTTTGTTTTAAAACTCTGGCCCATTAGTGAAGGTGGACAAACAGCACTAAGAACTGCCAGACACCATGCAGGTTCTGTGACGGCTATTCTTGGTTGTCAACTTGACTACATCTGAAATTAACTAAAACCCAAAAAAATGGCGGAGTATACCTGTGAGGGATTTTTGTTTAATTTAAAGTGGGAAGATCCATTTCTAATATGGATCTTTGAGGTGGGAAGACACATCTTTAATCCAGATCTTGGAAGACCCACCTGAATCTGGGCCACACCTTCTGCTGGAAGCCCTTATAAGGGCATGGAAGAAGGAAGCTTGGCTCTCGCCTGCTTGCTATGGCCTTGCTAGCAAGTCCGTTCCTTCACCGGCATTAGAGCCTACTTCTTTGGGATTCTGGCATATACTAAAGACCAAATGAGACATCCAGCCTCATGGACTAGACATCTATTGGATTCTTGTGTGTGTACTGAGAGAGAGAGAGAGAGAGAGAGAGAGAGAGAGAGAGAGAGAGAGAGAGAGACAGAGAGACAGAGAGACAGAGAGACAGAGAGAGACAGAGACAGAGAGACAGAGAGACAGAGAGATTTTCACTCTATAAACTCTGTTAATCTAGAGAACCCTGACTGATTCAGGCTCCTAACAGTCTCATGTGAGACAAGCTTCCCCACCCTCTTCATATACCCCAGGATCGAGTTCGCCTTTAACCCTCCAAAGATGGTCAGTACAGTCAGTCCTTTTGTCAGACTTCTTTGTACTGCCAACTCCAGTAATGACATGGAGACTTCTTACTATGAATGCTTGGCCTTAGCTTAGGCTTGTTCACAATTAGCTCTTACAACTTAAATTAACCCATTTATATTCATCTATGTTCTGCCAGCTGGCTCCTTAGTTACCTCTCCTCCATACTGTATATCTGACTCCTCTGTGTCTGGCTGGCTTAATCTCTGCATGCCTCAGATTCTTCCTGAGTTCCTCTTTCTCTTCCCCCACCCCCACCCCAGGAAGTCCTGCATATTCTATCCTGCCTAGCTATTGGACATTCAGCTCTTTATCAAACCAATCAGAAGGCACCTTAGGCAGAGATACATCTTCACAGTATACAAAAAGATTATCTCACAACAGCTCAGTCCTCCCCATCCAGCTCAAAGCCAAGTGGTCTTGGGTGCTATAAGAAGCAGGCTGAGCAAGCCATGAGGAGCAAGCCAGTAAGCAGTGCTCCTCCATGGCCCCTACATCAGCTCCTGCCTCCAGGTTCCTGCCTTGAGTTCCTGCTCTGACTTCCCTCGGTGATGGACTACAAGCTATAAGATGAAATAAACCCTTTCCTCCCCAAGTTGGTTTGGGTCATGGTGTTTCACCACAGCAACAGAAACCCTAAGACACAACTTTACCAACAAACAGCTTATAGACCCAGCAATCCTCACTGTAAGTGGAAACCAATTTCATGAATGCATTACACTTCTCGGGCTTTGCATGATGACTCAGAACACGTGGCACACCAGGGCTCCCACATGCCTGTCTGAAGCCAGCTCCCATGTACAGCTCCAGACCTAGGCAACCACTCACTCATCTGCCTTCTGGGCCTATATTTAGTCATTTTCTAGAAATGTTCTATAAACGGAATTGTACAATATGTAGTCTTTCGTGTCTGGCTTCCTTCACTCAGCATGTTTTTGAGAGAATTGGGTAGCTTTAAATACAGATGGGGATTTGATATTTCAAGGCATCCTGGATAGATCCCTCAGTAAGCACGTGGACCACTTTTCACTGTGATTTCTCATCTTCCACTTCCTGATGGTGTAAGAATGATGCTTGTTTTGGCTCCTCTTGAGCCCAGCTTAGTCCCAAGGGTGGTGTGTATCCAGATCCACATGACATGTTTGGCTCTGCTGGGGCAAAGATGCTGGAGCCATAGTTCTCATCCCATCTTTCTTGATGGCCAAGGCTTAGATATGTCTTCTCCCCAAAGATGCTGAAAAGTTGGGACCTAACATGGGAGCTTTGAAGTGATGGAATCCTGAGTGATCAAGTCAGGTGCTGAGGCTCCACACCCAGAAGAGATCAATGCTGATTTCATGGGAGTAGACTGGTTCTCACTCGTGTTCCCCCTCCACTGTACACACACTGCCCCTCTCCCTGTGTAACTTGGCCCTTAACCTCAGTGTGCACGTGGCCACTTTCCTCAGTATGTACACGGTACCTCTCATCAATGTGTGCACATGGCACCTCTCATCAGCGTGTGCATGGCCCTTTCTTCCTGTGTGTCCTCTCTTCCAGCTGTCCTTCTGTGAGGTTTGTGTTCCAGTGTTCTTTTACTATAAGGACATCAGGTGAGTTGGCTGAAGTCACTGTGGTGACCTCATTTTTAACTTCATTACCTCTTTAAATACCTATTACCAAATACGACCACATTCTGTGGTATTGGGTCTGAGACTTCAGCAGAAGAACTGGTGGAGAACATGGCTTAACCTTCTCAGGGACAGATGACACCATGTTTTTTGCTTTTATGTAAATTTTTCTGCGATGGAAAGTTAAGCTTAAAAATATTTTCTTAGCAAGTAGCTACTGACTGAGCAAGACAGTGCTAAGAATATTAGTGGGGCCACATGGAAGAAAGTCTTGGAAATTCTCTGACATTAAAAGGACATTTCTGTAGTAGAATCAAAATTGGGAATAACGACCAAAAACGACTCTCTTGCTTTTGAAGTCTAATGAGGTCCGGGGAGTCAGGGGCTATCTCCTGAATTTATATAGGCTCGGGTCTGATGAGACTGGAAAACCGAGGCCATCAACTCCAGGCAGAACTGTGATGTTCACAAGTTCTGGGCAGCGCTGCCTCTCTTGGGGCAGCTGTGGGCAATCAAGCTGGAGCTGAGCACCACCTGCAAAATATACTCATTAGAATACCATAATTAACTCTCCAGCAGGAGAAACCACCTACAGGAAAAGGCAGCCTATCCCCAGCCTGGAGAACATGCTGCCACCCCGGGGGCTCTTTACACTGAGCCATTAAGCCTAAGATCTGGCCCACAGCGCCACCGTTTCATCCTAGCCCATATTTGCACTTAGAACTCTAGGTTCCTCAGATCCATTAGGATAGATGGGCTTCTGCAGTTGATAAGAAATCCCTAAATCACTGTGCCTTGGTCCAATAATGATTTCTGTCTTGTTTCATCTCCCGTGATCCCAGGGCAGATGACGGCCACTTTGATGTCAAGGTGTCTCCCGTGTCCACCTGTGTTGGATGTGATCGAGTGTGGGCTTTGACCCACATGGCCAGTGTGGGAAACAGTATGGCATGTATTCAAGAAACTAAAAGCACAATGCTACGAGCCAGCAACCCCACTGCTGGATGCGTATGCACAGAAGCTGGAAGCAAAGATCCTCATCACTCACAACAGCCAGAAGTTCATCAGTGGGTGGGTGGTAAACAGAATGTGATCCATACATAAACAGATTATTATTCAGCCTCGACCAGACTGGAAATTATAGGGCTGGGGAGCTGGCTCAGTGGCTAAAGTATGTGCCATGTAAGCATGAGGACCTGAGTTCAGATCTCCAACCCCCACATAAAAGCCAGATACAGTGCTGGGAGGTAGAAATGGGTGGATCTAAGGCTTGCTGACCAGTCAGCTCACTGCATTGGTGACCTGGTCTCAAAGATGCAAGGTGGAGAGCAACATCAAGACACTCAACAGTGGTCTCTGGCCTCCACATGCATGCAAACACACACACACACACACACACACACACACACACACACACACACACACACACACGCACGCACGCACGCACGCATGCACGCACGCACACACACACACACACGCACATGTTCATCAACAGAACACACACACCAAATGAGAAAAAGGATGGAAATCATGATACATGCTGCATGGATGTGCCTTGAGGACATCACACTCAGTGAAGCAAGCCAGTCACAAACACAGGTAGGCTAGATGTCCCCAGGTGTGCCTCTTGGGCATCTACACAGCGCTTTGGGTGAATATTCTTTCCAAGTCAGATCACATCTGCCTCTTAGGTATGGCTCTGCAAGCAGCCAAATTCTGAGAGAAAGGGGACAGAAAGGTGACGGAAGGGCTGGGGAGGAAGAGGGAATCGTGCTTAGCGGGTTCAGGAGATGGGTAGAAAGATACAGAAATATCCTGTGCTGCTCACAGCTGTGCGATGTGATGCACACTATCCCGCTGGCTGTCCACCTGAAACTGATGGGATAGGAAGGGTGTGTGTGTGTGTGTGTGTGTGTGTGTGTGTGTGTGTGTGTGTGTGTGTGTGTGTGTGTGTGTGTGTGCGTTTTCCAATGGGTGGCATCTAGGACTCACTGGACGAAGTCCAAACGGTTGACATGATTTCACAAAGCCTTCCAAAGCCCAGCCTGCACTCACTGCTGTTGGTAGCTACACCCGTCTGTGCCATCTTCATCCTCTGAATGCCCACAGTGCTGTAGAACATGATACCATGGTACGTAGCCAAATAAAATGGCGCCTCCCAGCCCTCTGAACGCAAATCCCCAGAGTGCAGGGAAAGCCTGCCAGCCTCTCTGTCACACCGGTACCCAGCACAGCACCCACACATGTAAGCAAACTACACCAGTTCTTTACAACTGAAGATATCCAAGCTGACGGCAAAGCCTGCACCTGAGACCCACATCCCAGCCCAGTGCTGCTCTGGCTGTGGCACACACTGGAGTTTATAGCCTCTGCCCATGTAGCTTCCAAGTCTGCAGAGGTGGTGAGCACAGCTCTTTCAGATCTCACAGCTCCTGGGTGGCCCCTCAGCTCCTTCAGGGCTCAAACTAAGAGAGGGACAATGGCCTTGCACAATACCACAGATCCTTGCTCCCCAGACACCCACAGTGGGAACATGCCCAGAACCCAGAGGCCACATGCCTTCCTAGACACCTGAGCAGCACATGGAGAACTCTTTCTAATTCTAATCACTCCTATGCTTCTGAAGATGGAAACAGCTTCTAAATTATTTGACTTCATTGTTATCTACAGTTCAATCAATGACTATAAAACCAGCTTTTTAGACCCTCTTAATTACCCAGAAGAATTCCCACAAAAGCTGCACGTCCCTGAATAGAGCAGGTGGGCAGCTACAATCAAGTTTCTTTAATAGACATGATGTTCCTCTTGGGGTAATTTAAACAAGCCATGACGGCACAACCATTAGCATTAATTATAAAAGCCTCAGAAAGCTGCATGGTGGGAACCTGGGGCAGAACTCCAGTCCCCGCTCTTCAGCAAATCCACCAGTGCATTTGATCTCAGTCTGACCCTTCTCGTGCTCCAGGGGCAGGCTTCTCACCCACTGCATGGTGGATATGGCAGAGAAAGCTGCCCTCATGGATCCCTGGAGGCCCACAGGCACATCATGGGCAAGTGCATTGAGGAGCAACCAAACCCTAAAGCCAGCACAGAATACCGAACATCACAATTCTGCTGCTGAGCCAAGAAAAGGTTTCCTGATATTTCTGTGGGTCTGAAAGCAAAGAGTATGAAAAGAGGCCAAGAGCTCCAGATTCTCCTCCGTGCAGCAAGTAGAGTGAGCCTGCAGGTCGTGGGGTGTGCATCTTAGGATTCCGCCAATCTTGGGCAAAATACCCAGGAAAAAATATATCTCTTTGCTGAACATGTCTTTTTTACATTACATTTTATTTATTGGGGGGAGGGATCACGGCACCAGGCATGCCATGGCATGCACCGGGATCACAGGACAACTGCGGTAATCCTCAATCATATTCTCTCCTCCTACCATGTGGGTCCTGGTGATTAAACTCAGGTTGTCAGGATGGGTGGCAAGCACCTTTACCCACTGAGTCATCTCGCTGGCCCACGAACATGTCATTTTTTTCTTATCATTACCCACTAAACAATGCAGCATGACAGCTATTTCCACAGCACTCACAGTGTGTTCAGTACTCGATGTCACCTAGAGATGATATGATCAGAGCACTTTGTCTACACATATGAAAACGTCACAATGAAAAGCATTCTTTTTTCAATTAATATACACTAATATTGTTTGAGAGAACATTACTACGTAGCTGGTCTCAAATTCACATAGGTCCTCCTGCATCTCCCTCCTGGGTCCTTGGATTAAAAGTATGTGCCCCCACACCCTACTCCTTGTAAAGCAATTTTTGTAAAATTAAAGCATGTGGAGAAATGCGTTTAAATTCTACACACTCCAGCATTTTGTATATGAGGGGCCTGAGTATCCTGGATTCTGGCAGCCCTCCTCAAACCAATCCCTGTGGACATGGAGGGCAACTGAATCATCAGATGGTCCCAAGAATGGGTTACCCACTGGTGTTGAGGTGCACCAGGGTCCCTCTTCCCTGTGGAGGACATGAAATTCACCCATCAGTGTCCACATGCGTGCCACCCTAATAAGAGGAAGGGCCCTTCTCCTGGATATGAATCCATAGAAGCCAGACAGCCAAGTCCCAAGAAGTTCTGGGGGTTCCAAGCAACTTGAACCAGCTACATGTGTTATGCTCTGGCTTCCATATACATACACTCTAATAAATAAATGTAAAAAAGAAAATGCCCTACCCATGTGCAGAAGCTGTCCACACTCACAGCTTACTCTCCAAGGCTCCAGACAGAGACCAACACACATGTGGGCATTTGTGATGGGAAATGACCTGACTCAGCAGCAGGACTAGCATGAACATGGGAAGGTGTCAGTGCAGTGTTCAAGGAGGCCCTGGCTGCCGAGTGCAACCTGCCATTTGCCCCCACGGACAGTGGGCACCTCCTTGGACTGTGTGCCAGATCCTGAGAACAGACGTGGAGCCGAAGGAGGCCAACTTAGAGCTCTGAGCTCCCCAGCTTCCACTCAGGAGTGACAGAGGGCATAACTAATACTTAAGTTGTGGAGTTAATGGAGAAGATGCTCCCACTGGATGCGGAGTGGGCAAAAGCAGAGACAGGAGGCACAGTGCCAACTGGGTCAGTCTGCAGAGGCCGTATAGAGAGGAGAAATTGAAACCAGCACGTGAAGGTGCTAAGCTAACCAAGAAGGTTTGAAAGGGCCAAGTTTTTGGAAATAACATGGGGGAGAAAATAAATTAAGATGGCCCTCTGGCTTTTCCTCTAACAAGAAGGGTAATAGAAAATTCTATACCAAGGAGTCACAGGATCTGGTTTAAGATCTAAAGGGACAACTAAGATGACCTTAGGACACTGCCTGGAGATGTGGGGTGGGGTAGAAACAGGAACCCTGTCAAGTGATACAATCCACAGGAGATGACAGGGTCATAGCCCACAGTGACAGCAAAGGCAAGCAGGCATGGGATTCTGGAACAGACTAGCTGTAGGATTTGGGAGAGACAGAAGTCAGGACTGACTCCCAGTGAATATAGCAGAGGCATGTGAGGCAGGAAGATGGTAGGGAACAACAGGGTGCCTGCTGTGTTGGAATGTCAGTTGGACTCACCAGTCTGGAGTCCTGGGGAGGATTTAGGGGTAAGCTGTGAATGTGGGGGTGCTTTCACATATGGATGATACATGTTTTTACACTTACTTGCTTCTTTATTAGAATACATATGTGTGTGTGTGTGTGTGTGTGTGTGTGTGTGTGTGTGTGTGTGTATGTGTGTGTGTGTGTGTGTTATCACATGTGTGGAGGTCTGAGGACAACCTGCAAATACAGTTCTCTCCTTCCACTATGTGGGCTCCTGGGACCAAACTAACTGCCAGGCTTAGCAGCAAGTGCCTTCATCCATTGAGCCAAGTCATGGGCCAATGATAGTTAACACTACAGGGCTGTATGCAACCAACAACCATGTGTACATGGACTGAGGAGACAGGAGGCCCATGCATAGATTCTGGGGACACTCCAGGACTTTGAGGCCAGGGAAGAGACTGAGTGAACTCAGTCCTATGAGGTGAAGGAAAATTCCAGGCTTCTGGCAGCCTGGAACCAAGGAAGACTGGATTTCTGGGGAAGAGGATGACAGGACAACAGTCCTAGAGAGTGAATGGAAAGAGGATTCAGGGCTGTCCGCTGGACCAGTGAAACAAATGGCCTTGCTGGAAACAGTTCCCGTGCCAAAGGCACCCACAGAAGTGTTGCAAGAAGTGGTATATGTCTGTCTGGAGTGGGTGTGAGAGTGGGAGGGAGGGACGAGACAGCTAGGAGAGACAGACCTTCCAGAAGCCTCGGCTAAACAAAGCTGGAAAATGGGACAGGAGAAGGAGGAGGAAGTTGGAGCCAGGGACTTTTCCTCTCCAAGATGGGAGAGAAAAGCAGCTGTTGGAATGTGTGGGGAATGAGCCAAGAAAACAGGCTGTGATGCTCAGGGCAAAGCAGCGAGGAGCGACATCTGCTGCTGAGTACAGAGGGGCAACTCTGCAGGGATGTTTTATGTCAAGCCCCAGGAGGAGAGAAAAATGGGGCCACCCCCAAAATCTTAGGTCCCTGCCAAGGGAGACCATGTGAGGAATCACATATGACCGACCACCTTTGCTTTCCTGCTCTTGACACAAACATAGGAGAGATGGCATAGTCTTAGGGTACTCTGCATACAGAAATGTGAGCCTTTTTTTAAGATTTATCATTTTTTGTGTGTGTGTGCCTATGTGTGTGTATACCATATTCGTACTGATATCTTGAGGCCAGAATAGGGTGTTGATCTCCTGGAGCTGGAGTTACAGGTAGTTGTGAGCCTCCAGATACGGATGCTGGAAACTAAACCCAGATCCTCTGCAAGGGCAACTGCTGTACTGTCTCTCCAGCCCTTTGTGAGCCTGTTTCTTCAGCAGCTTGGAGCTGGCAATGTTCACACCACCACTTTACTGATCAGTTTCCTCAGCTACACAGAGACATCAGAGACTTGCTTTTCTCAGGACTGCTGAAAGGGTACATAACTGCAGAAGTTCTCAGAGGACGGGAATCTGAGTTGCAGACTCACAGTAACACAGCATCTTACAGCATGTGCCACATAGGATATATACTCACTGTAACAAATAACAGCACAGCCACGATCAACAGCCAGTGTGACAACTTAACTCATCCAGCATGATCAACAGTCGGGATGACAATACAACACCAAGAATGACTGACAGCATAGCAACACCATGGCTCACCTGAGTGACCAACATGGTCATCAGGACAACACAACTCACCCAAGTGATCAACATGGTCATCAGAACAACTCCACAGCTCACCCAAGTGACCAACATGGTCATCAGGACAATACCACAGCTCACCCAAGTGACCAACATGGTCATCAGGATAACACCACAGCTCACCACCATCTGTAACTCTAGTTCAAGGGGATCCATTACCCTCTTCTGATTTCCTTGAGTATTATACGAGCATGTGGAATACACACACACACACACACACACACACACACACACACACACACACACACACACATACACACACACGGCAAAATACCCATACATATAAAATAAATAAATTTTTCGTTAAATGAAAGTACTCAAAACATGAGCAGGCAGTGGTTTGTCAAAGTGGCCCAGAAGGTATCTGGAACTTCTATTATTTTTGAACAACTTGAGCAGAAAAATCAATACTGTGGTACGATGGCCCCTTGGCACCCACAGGGCTCATCCAGAACCCCTTGTACACAAGAGTCATAGGAAGCATGAGTCCTTCATGTAAAACATTGTGCTGACTTCGCAGAACCTGTGCCCACCATCCTGTCTGTTTTCAGTCACTCCAGCTGATTCATAATCCCTAATGCAATGTAGATGCTGAGTGTCTGAGAAAACAGTGAATGACAGGAGAAAATTCTGTGCATGTGCAGCACAGATGCAGTTTTCTTAAGTACTGTCAATCACAGGTGATTAAATCCATAGATGTGGTACCTATGGATATAGAGCATTATGGTGAAAAATGCAACAGCAAAACCAGGAATCCATACTAATACACATGAATGTGTAAATGAATGGATAACTAAGTAACATTTTCCCATATAGAAATCCCAAATCATTCATGCACACACTCTCCCTATGACTCCCATCCCTTGGACAGCTTGCTTCTACGGCATCCTTTGGAAAGGAAGAGGGTAGTTTTACATTGATCACGATAGCACATGATATTAGGGTAACACTTCACTTCTGTGAGCTTCCCCCTCATAGCTCATAACCAGGAGAAAAACATTAGGGAAATCCAAGCTGAGGTGTGTGCAGTCTACAAAGTTGCAGCTCCTTACTCCTCAAAACTGCCCAGATCATCAGAAACAAAGGAAGTCTAAAAACTGCCACAGACCAATGTGGGTTCCACTGTTGTGGCAAATGGCTCACTGTGGCAGCAGATGCTGAGGGAACCAGGGTTGGGGATGGTGTTTCTCTGCGTTATCTTACCATCACTGCAAACTCTCCACACATCTAAAAGTGTTCTAAGGTTAAAACTTCATCAACAGTGACCAAAGGAACAGGAGGCCGCCCACGGGGCAGCACTCCTCCTCTGTGATTGGGCGGCTTCACACACCTGCCCACACATCCTGGAACAGCTCCTGAGCCTCTGCAGACGCCCAGCTCCCGAAGCTGTTCTGCCCTGATTCACCACCTTCCCAGGGTGGTCGGACAGCTCTACCTCTCACAAGCATTCCCCTACCTGAGGCCCACACAGATGCATACACAAGTGCACACACACACACACACACACACACACACACACACACACACACACACAAATACACACACACAGGCATGTACAGACACACATAGGCACATACACAGAGACAAACTCACACACAGTCACATACACAGGCACACACAGGCAGATACACAGACACAGGTTGGTACCCAACCCACTTTGTGGAGAAGGCAGCTCTTCTGATTCCAAAGAATATGAGCAAATGAGCAGGCAACCTATTAGAGAATCTTCCATCCTGGGCCACCTGCTACGTAGCTCAGCCATCCTCTCTGTCCCCTTCTCTGTCTCATCTCCTGACGTGAACAAGAAACACGCAAAGCTGAAGCCAAATCACCTCCATGTTGCCTCTCACTCCTGTAGAGTCCCCTCAGTTGAGGACTTGAGTCTCCCCTCCTCAGGCCATCCTTCCAACCTCCCTGATCCTCAGACTCCAACTTCTTGAGAAGCCACTTTGTGATCTAGTGAGTCTAAAACCACACAGCCTCTTCCCATGACACCACTGCAGTGCAGCAGCCTCCCCAGATGCCGATGGCTGCACGGCCACACCCAGACTTCATTCCCATTTATCCCAGCCAACATCAGCAAGAGGACCTGTGCAGCTAGGCCATGAGATGGATAGGGAGCCAAGAAAGGGAGAGAGGAGAGGAGGAGAAGGGAAGGGGAAGGGATAGATAGAGAAGCCAGGAAAACTCTGAGGGCTGAAGGCCCCTTGAAGCTTGCAAAGCTCAGAGCCCTGTGAGTCAGCCTCTTCCCCAGGCACACCAGCCTCTGTCGGCATGCAGCATATGCAAATGCACTAGCATTAACCCACCTCATCACCTCTCTGTGTGCAGGAACCCGATCCCCTGTGTCTCCAGCAGAGGATGGGGCTTCCCAAGGAGAGTCAGACAGCAGTGGATCCACGTGGAATTACTCCTTCAGTTCCTCAGTGTTCTCTGAAAGCCACTTTGCCTATTAATGAGCCACCAGCAGAATCTCCACTTCCCAAACCAGAGATTTAGGGGAAACCTGGGAACAGGCTAGTGCACACAGGCCTGGCCTCTAACAGGAAGTTGATCCCACCCCAGTGAGCACTGCAACACAGTTCCTGTCTGCAAATGCTCCCTGCAAGGCTACAGCAGCACCCCCAATTTTAAGGCTCATTGCCCTGATGACAGCCCAGGAGACTGTGCAGTCTAACTTTCATTCCTGATGGCAGGCAACAAGATACCAGGTCAACCATGCCTAGGCAACTTTGAAGGAATACATATAAGAAATGAACCAATCAGCAGGAGGAGCTGAGCCTGAGGGCAGCAACCTCATCACTGAGTGTGGGAAGAGATGCCTGGGGAAATCTCTCTAGTATCTTGGTCCACCTGCCCCACAGTGGGACGTAACTGAGAGGATGAACAGTCGACTAGCCAGGGCTGGACCACACAGCACATTCTACCGCACAGGATAGCAGACCCACTGCTCACTCTCAGGTTGGGGTCCAGTCGCCTCCATGGAGCTGCCCCAAGTCCACAAAGGATTTCCCAGAGTTTAGCATTTCAGAAGAGCTGAAGGGTAAGCCTGCATCTTCCAAGAGATGTGTGTAGCTATGACCATGACTGGGCACAGGTAGAGGAGCTGGTGTCCATAAGAAGCCACAGCTATTCATGATCAACAGTGCAAGACCTAAACAGAGACAAAACCATTGGTGGGAGGAGCCACTGTTTAGCCCTGATGCCACACTGAGGTTTAGCCTATGTTTTGTTACAGTAACATGAAGTTAACTATCACAGTTACAATGACAGGTGCCCATCCAGATAATGGAGGATAACTTCTCCACCTCAAAACCTTTACTGGGACATCAGTAGAGTCTTTAGGCCATGTGTAAAGGAACAGACTCATACATTCCCAGGATCAGCATCTTTAGGGCCTATTTTCCTGCCTACTTCAGCCTCTCAATAATATGTGGTCATCAATTGGCACACTGAGGGAATTAATTCCAGGCCACCTGATGATACCAGAATCTGTGGGTGCTCAAGTCTCTGTATAAAACGCCATCGCATTTCCCCAGAACCCCTGTTCATCTTCCAGTGGACTCCAAACCACCCACTGAGGATGTACTATAACTAATGCAGCAACAGCACCATGAAGAGAGGCCTGGGGAACAGGAAGGAGTGAACAGACTCACACAGGCACAACTGTCCCCAGACATCTTCCCTCCACAACTGCCGATAAAAGTGGATCAGTCGCGCTCTCTGTAATGAGAGCAACATGCAACAAAACCCAGGCCTGAGTTTAAATGACAAAAGAAATGAAAGCAAGTACCTACACCCACACAAAAACAAGCACATGTGGAACATGTACCTATATCCACACAAAAGCAAGCACATGTGGAACGTGTACCTACATCCACACAAAAGCAAGCACATGTGGAACGTGTACCTACACCCACACAAAAGCAAGCACATGTGGAACACGTACCTATATCCACACAAAAGCAAGCACATGTGGAACATGTACCTATATCCACACAAAAGCAAGCACATGTGGAACATGTACCTATATCCACACAGACTCTCATGACAGTGACTAGTCTATCATCCATTAACTTCCACCCATCACACCAAACATGGGCACACAGGGCCAGGCCCTCCTTAGAGGACACCCCTTAGCTGCGTGCAAAGCCCCACTTCTCTCCACATCTGCTTAGACAGTGTGACACAATCTTACTCATCCAGAGCGTCGCCACCCTCACGGTTCGTGGAGACGCACACACCAATAATCAATGAGTTTAGATGCTTCCCTGAGATTTTTAACTGCTAGACAACACCCTTTCCCCTTCTAATGATGAAAAACATTCCCATCAAAGCCCTAAATCCTTAATGCTAACAAAGCAATCTGAGTACCACCACCTGAAGCACTTACCTCAGGGCCTGGGGAGAGTACAGGAGTCTGTGTGGTTTAAACGTGAAGATCACCCATGGCTTTCATTTTCATTTCAAGTCACTGTCAACTTGAAGCCTTTTCCTGCTACCTTGTGTTTATGCCATACTCCTCTTTGGTACGGCCATCCCACAGGGGCCACGCTCCATCTGACTCTGCCAGTGATGCTCACAACCACACACCAAACACAATCTGCCATGTGTGACCTACTCCACAGCAAACTTGTCATGAAAGGGTTCCTGTCCCTCAGAGGTTGCACATCCACACAGGGCCACTGTTTCTGGGAGTACTTAAGCCCCTCCCCTCTCCCCAGAGCAGCCTGAACAAAGCATCCCCGGCCCAAGTGGGCCTGGAGGAAACAGGACAGGCCTTCCATCTAGCACAGCTCCCGCCTCCCATGCATCTTCTGACGCCTGTCTTGGCATTGGGTTGCCCCTCTGTTAACACAGCCTGGGTTCCAATGACCACCAGCCCAGCACCAAGTACATATCTTGAGTGAAAATGGAGTGCTACTGTCTGAGAAGGATGATCCAAATGATATTTTACACATTGTGAGCCTAATTCTGCCAAAACAAATCTGTAAAGTGAGTATTTCTGTTACAGCCACTTCACAGAATTGAGGAGGAAGACTGAGGCTCAGAAGGGCTGCCATCAGTGAGAACTTGACAAGGCTGGTCTTCTATGGGCCTCTATCTACTCTCTGTCCTCCCAGGACCCCTGCCCCCACCATTCTAGATGCCTCCAGCTCCAGCTCCACCAGGGCCTCTGTGCTTCCCATAAACTTGCCAGCAGGTGCATGGCATGCTCCCTTCATACACAAGGCCAAGGGCTCTGCGGACACTGGCCATCACTCCTCTGCATCCTTGCTCCATCCTGCAGGGAAGCAAGCATGGGAGGCATGAGAGCCTGTCAGTCAAGCCCTGTCCCAGGATCTGGTGTCCTCTAATTAGCACTGTCACAGCTCCTGGGGGACCTGCAGAACCAATAGACCAGCGCTCCTCTGCCCAGCCCCTTGCCAGGCCCAAAGGGCTCTGACACAGGTGCAGACCTGGTGCTGCTTGCTGTACCCAAGATTCCCTGACATCCTGGCAGGTTGGCCCCTAAGTTTCACAGAGGGCCTCTCTGGCTAGGTCACGGGTCAGTCGGGACAGAGTATCCTCAGCTTGTACCAGCGACATTTCACTAGAACATATCAGTGTACAAGAGGGCTAGGAGGGAACAGCAAGTGGTAAAACCGGAGAAACAAGCACAGAATGACCATCGTCTGCCTTTCCATGCCCGGCCTCTTACCACCCCAGCCTCCACCATGGCTGAGGCTTCTGGTCCCTCTGTAGCTGTTTTCCACTGCACTGAAATGCTGTTTTCCGTTGGCTGGGGACTGTCAGTCATTGCTCTATAAACAAGCTAATCAGCATGCTAGGAAACTGAGCCATGCCTCCAGAAAGGATGGAAAGATACCACCCCAACCCTCCCACCGTACCCCAACTTGTCCCTCTGGGTGGAACAGACAAGGATTTTCCCTCATCTGATTAATGGGAAACATTCTGCAGGAAATACAGATTCTTGGGAAATATGAAGTAAAATAGTACAAAATATGCTGAACAGAAAAAAAAAACAAAAACAAATCCTCCCGTCTTCTCTTAGACAACTAGAGGTCCCTAACTAGAACAGCTTCACTGGCTTCTGCCGACATGCCCTGTATTCTCAGCAGAGGTGAGCTGTCCCTCCTGGATGGGCCTAGCCTGGAATATATTTCCTGTGCTAGATTTCAGTGGCCAATGCACTCCAGCCACACTCTCAGGTTGGCCCTCAAGTTCCAGCCCGTTTGCTGGATTTACATGACAACTTAGAACTTCACTCTTGTTTGACTAATTTCTTTTGCCATAACAGAACATCTGCAGCTGGGTAACTTACAAAGAATAGTTGATTTGGCTCAGTGTTCTTTCTGTAGTCTGAGAAGACCAAGAGGATGGCGCTGGCCTCTGGCAAGGGTCTACTTGCTGTATTGTAACGTGGTAGAGGGCATTGTGTGGAGAGATGGTACACAAAGTTGGGTCTCTCTCCCTCTTCACACAAATGCCAAAATGGGCACCAACCCTGATGACCTTGTCTAATAATGATAACTATCTCTCAAAGTCATCCACATATGACTTAGTGGATTACATTCCCATTCAAGCCATAGCAACCTTCCTGCCTGTGTTCCCTGTTAGCCCCATGGCCCAGCTCTCTGATGGCCTCTGTCCATACCCAGAGGAGCTAACTGGCAGGTCTTGCTTGGCCTATCAAGCTGTCCAGTCCTGTGGCCCACGGCCCTTCCAGCCCTAGAACCCCATCCCCAGGACAACTGAAAAGCCCTCCCTGGACCCCAAGCTGCAGGCTTAGCTCCCCATCCACACCTGACTGGACTGGTTCTTGTCACCATCTGGGCAGGGATGGGCACAGCAGCAGGAGAAGCAGAGCAGGGAGGGCCGGGGGCAGATGTACCAGGTGGCAGGAGCCCAGGGCCAGGTCATTTCCAGGATCTTGACCTCCTTAGAGACACCTGTGCTCTGGGACTGTCCGTCACACACAAGAATTAAAAAAAAACATGTCACAGCAACAATAAGTCTCTTCTTTTCCCAGTTCACCCTGCAGGGAGAGAGGAAAATGCCCCTTCTCTTTTGCAATAACGGTCACAAGGAGCAAGGTGTGGACCACCTGGCTGGACCCTAGAAAACCAACAATGAGACACTCACTTCCCAAATAGGCTCTGGTCAAGTAACAGAGCAGGTGACATGTAGACTTTGGACTCCTGGGGTGGGGCTTCTAAGATGCCTAACCATTCATGTCCAACACCTCAGAAAAGAGGAGAAACAGGAGGAGAGGTGGCAGGCCACAGCTGGCTCACTCCAGAGCCAAGCACACAGGGAGATGTTTCGGTACAGCTGGGTTGGCAGGACCGCAGCCGACGCTACCTCTTCCCTAGGAACAGAACTTGGTTAAGCTGATGTCACACAGCCTCCATTCACTTAGGGGGGTGTAGCGAGCTCCTGATGCAAAGGACAGAAGCCTTGGGTGTATGTGTCACAGCGGATGTGTTCCTCTACTGATGGGCAGTGGGCTGGTTCCTGACTCTGCTGCTCATTGTGAATCCTGAAGCAATAACCCACAAGTGTCTCTGTGATGTGTTCACTTAGAGGCACACAAAGAAGACCAGCTGGGTTGCATGGCAGCTCTGTTTTTAGTCTTTTAAGGACCCTCCATACTGACTTTGATAGTAGCTGCACCAACTTGCCAGAAAGAAATGAATTGTCCCTAGAAAATGGACTCAACTAGAGGTAGTCATATTAATCAAAACAAGCCAGACTCAGAAAGATAAAGTACGTATGTCTTAACAGGGTAGGATTATGTGCTTGAAGGGTGTATTGGTGTACCTGAAATATGTATTAGTCTTTTTATGCTGCTACAACCAAATACCAGAGGCTTAGAACTTTTATCGGGGGCAGGAATGGTTAATTTAGTTCATAGTTTAGAACTAGTCTGAAATCAGCCAGTCCACTGATCCACCTTTGGAGAAGGTGTGTGAGGGAGAAGGAAGGCTCACTTGGCGAGGAAGGAAGCTAGGAAGTAGGGACCAGAGGCACTCTGTCTAACGATCGGCTCTTGAGTGAACTGACTGGTAAGTTGCAGCTCCCTGCTGAGGCCAGAAGAGCACACTGGATTCCTTAGAGCTGGAGTTACATGTGGTTGTGAGTCACTAAAGTGGGTGCTGGGAACTGAACTCACATCCTCAGCGACACTCATTCTTAGGTACTCACTCATTGCTTCATGCCCTAATCCCTTCTGAGGGGCACACCCCCAACAGCCTCACCATCTTCCACTAAAGCCTACCCCTTAGACATCATCCCACTTCTGACTCTACCACTCCAGGACCCAAGCTTCCAGCCCCATCCACGAAGGAGACGAAGGCACCCTGTCACTGTCACAAAGCTCAGTGTGCCTCTGCAGTGGCAATGGGGGCAGCCCGGGGAGGGGCTGAGGCAAACAGATCTTCAACAAGGCACAAGACCTCCGTGCCCCACAGGGCCACCCCATTCTGTTCTTCCCGGGGACAGGGTGGCTCCACATGCCCCAACTTAGAAATCCTGAGTGTGGGGCTGTCCCCACACCCAGGCACTGCCCTAGGGATACAGAGGCTGGCCTGTCTGGAAAAGCTCCAGGGAAAGCTGACCCATCTGCAGGTAGCAGTGGCCCTGGAGTCCACTGCAAGTGTAGGCAACTGTGGACAAGTGTGGACACAGTCTCAGGGACTGTCATGTCCATACCCATCATGCCCTGAGTCACAGACTGTCACCAGAGTCACGGACAGTGACCATAACCCCAGCTCAGCTGTGCAGTGGCTTTGTTTCTGGAATTTAATAGCCCTGTGCCCCGACTCCTGCTATTTAGAGACACTGCTTTTTAAATTCAGTTACCCATAGTCAACTGCCACCCAAAAACATCAAATGGGAAATTCCAGAAATGAACACTTCAGCAACTGTGAATGAACTGTAGTAATGCATGGGTTATTCATTACTGCTGGTCTCCTCCTGCACCTAATGTGCACCTCACTCAACTATGAGCAGGTAGCACAGTCGGTGGCCTCAGGCACCTGCAGACCATCCTAGGCACTAAGGAAGAGCAAGAGCTGACTGCTAAACTAGGAAAGGAGGCTGGATTCTGCCTCTGCCTCCCTGCAGCTATGTTGAGACCCAGGAGCCAGGTGGGGAAGGACCAACTGCTGTAGACCTGTCCCAGATGCCCCTTGGCCAGCATGGAGGCTCTCCCACAGAGACTTCCTCTACATGAGCATCTGTACATTCGAGCATAACTTCTCAAAATACACACTGTGCGGTTGTTTCCAAAGATGCAAATAGAATCCCAAATACATACAGCTAAGACTGACATTGTTATTTTAAATTGCAGTTAATTCAAATAGAAATAAAACTTTCCCATCTCTGAGCCAGATGCAGACAACACCCCAGTTCACCCACAGATACTGCTGAACTGAAAGGACCCTCCAGGCCCACCAAAGAGAAATGGCCCCTGAGCCTAGGAAATCCAGCAGTGAATCTAGATGTGACACCATGTCCCACCTCCACAAAGTGAGGCTGGCTCCCCAGCCACATGCTGAAGGAGAGAATGCCATGCCAGAAGGGCTAGTGACTATAACCTTCAATGGTAGCAATACGAGTCCCAGACACAGGGGACAGGGAAGCCAGATCACCCTATCAAGCCTTCCCTAGAGAAATGCAGGGCAGGTTGGAGAAGTCCATAACCTCCCATCCTTGGGTCTCCTTGAGGGTCTAGGAATTACAGAATGGACAGCTCAGGCAGTTTCTCCTGGGAGGCTATGAGATGGGGCACAGTGGTCCGTGTGGCCCAGGATGCTGCCCTGGCCAGCAGAGGCAACAAGCACCAAAGAGTAGATGTCCCAGGCTGGCTATAACAATATCCTAGCCCACAGATCAGCAAGAAGGTCAGTGGCCTAAGGAGGAGAGAGGGGCTTTGCTTTGCTTCCTGAGTCAGACTTCTAGAGGTGGCTGCCAAGTGCTAAGTTCCCAGTGCCTCACAGCCCACTCCTAAAACTTCTGAGTATCCAGAGGTGGGAGGTAGCCCCCAGCCATATCCTGAAGGGCTAAAGAGCCTCTGCCCAGGAAGAAACCATCTGTGGACACAGAGTTCTTCCTGGGGACATCTCAAAGAGCCAGCCAAGAGGCTGCTGAGGTATCTGGGGTGGACAGAGCAAGCATGGACACCGGGTTAAATATGTTCTCAGCAAGATCATTTCCAGGGTATCTCCTCCAAGGGAAGCCAGAACTCAACACCTCCTGGATGCTGAAAGTGCCAACCTGGCCATCAGCAGCCAGACTGCCTTTTCTAAAGATACAACACCCTCAGGCTCATCTCCTGGCACTGGCAGGAAGGGATGAGCAGGTGCAGGTCTGATGACAAGAAGGCAGCCAATTGAGGAGGGGAGGGGCATGCACAGCCCTCCCCCACCACTGCTCTCCAGGGTGGGGCAGGCTCTAGCTAGGAAGGAGACTTGGGGTCTCTGCAATCACTCACCACATCTCCAGACAACACCTTCCCTCGTCGGGAAGCAGCCAGGACTCTCATTGCCCTAGTGTAGCAGAAAGCTCCAAAGCCCGTCTGACCTCCCCGGTCAGGGAAGAGTGTGCCTTCAGGACACGTGCCGAGGGACAGTGGGGTGGGAATGGGCCTCGCTGCTCTGTTAGTATCCAGCCTCGTGGATAATAAATACAATAGAGGGTACAAAGCAGCACTGGGCAGTGACAGGCCAGGCCAGGGGAAGCACCATCAGGAGCCACGCACTCTCCTCCCATAAAACTCTCAACCTGGCATCCGCTAGCACAAAGCTCTACATGGGGAAGGTGTTCACAGCAACTGACTGACGACAGCCCTGCTCAGAACCACAGGAGCTCTGTCCAACCTCTGCCACCCACTGGCCAGGGTGCAGGGATCTGTCAGGAGGGTGAGGCTGAGGCCTGGAGGTCCCTGCTGCTGCAGGACTGACCGGGCAACATTCAGGGGCATGGCCCATGGCGTCGTAAGGGAGCCAGATTCACCCTCTGGTTCCCTACCCTCAGGGATGGCAGCTGTGCTCCTCCACCGTGGTGGGTGGCAGAGCCACACTTCCTTTGGTGAGATCTGGACTTCAGGGAAAATGTCCTTCCGCCTCCCTTTGATGGAATTAGGAAAAATAATTAAGAGAAGAACAGATGGCAACCACTTAAAATCTGTTCGTGAGAACCAAATCAACAAGATGTGGGGGTGGGGGCAAGTTTGCTTTTCTGGATGCGTGGGCACCCCACGCTGTAATACCCAAAGCAAAGCAGTAGGACTATGGAGAGGGTGGATGGGAACTTTGTACAGCAAGAGAGTAACAGCTCAAAATGTAGATGCAACCATAGAAAAGCCACTTTCTCCTATGGCAACCAGGCTACTCGGGATGCTAGGGAGGCCCTGGCTTCAGCAGCACTACGGGGACATTTTCTAATGACAGACAGATCAACACACCCAATGATAAGCCAGGTGTCATTGCCCTGCTTTTAAAATAGTGACTGTAGGCTGATTCTTCCTCTCCCTGAGAACTTCTCACTCATAGGCTGGCTGCCTTAGTATCCCTTTTCTGCTACTGCAACAAAATACCTGAGACTCTGTACTTTATAGAGAAGGGAGGTTTATGTAGATCATGGGTTTAGAAGTTTCAACTCCAAGACCGACAGACTCCATCATCAGCCTCAGATAAGTGCACCCTTGGCTGCATGAGTACATGGCAGAGAGACAAGGAAACAGCTGAAAGGAAATGAGGCCAAGTGCATTGAGTGGGCTCACCTTAACAACCAGTCACAAGAACGAGGGAAGGAACCATGAAAACTAATACCTTCTAAGAACATGTCCCAGTTACGGGATTAAACCCAGGAGGCTCTTAAGTTCTGCCATCTCTCACCATCATCATATTCGGGATCAGTCATCCAGTGCATGAACCCCAAAAGGTAAACCATAGCCAAATCACTGAGCAGTCAAATTCATCAAAGCCACCAACCACAGAGAAACCCTCCAATTAGCGGACCACACGTTTTGGCCCCCATCAGTTGGCACTCAGGGTATTTTCGTTCAGATCTTGTCAAACTCTCACATAAGTATACAGATAAGTGCAAACCCATGGGCGAAGTTCTGGGCTCTGGATCTCATGCAGGAATGGGTGACAGACAGGAAGAAAAAGATTTAATCCTTCAAGTAAAGAATGCAATTCCAGAAAATTACCAAAGAAATTAAAGAGGGGCCCCCAATGTGTAAAGAGCCATGAGTCACTCCATCTTAAGAGGGGAACCCGCCAGGGAGCCTGAAAATCAGTTTGAACTTTCTTAGAGCTATCTGTGAACTTTGATTGCAAATGCCTCCCTCCCCCAGGATCTGAAGGGACAGGTGAACTCAGCGCCACCTGACACCTCATCACCTGAACAGTGGACTCCCGTGACAGGTGGAACAGTGGACTCCCATGACAGGTGGCAGGTCTTAGGGCCCAAACTTTACCCCCAGGTCCCCACTAGGTTCTCTCTAAGAGGAACCAGAGTAGAGAACGGGGAACAGTCTTCTCTCAAGACTGGAGGAGGGGGTGGGGACCCCCTAGTCTTCCTGTCTCACCTCAGGCCGGTGCTTCCCACGATGGATTGAATTACAACTTTTCTGCTTTCCAGTGTCGAAACAGACACTGTTTCTCGCTTCCAGAACAGTGTTCCTCAAATCCCATGACCTTCAACACTTGGTGATGAGACGGTTTTGGTGTTGAGATGGTTTTTTACCAGTGTGATGTAATCTATGTGCCGAGCTCATGAAGTTTAGTTCTATGACCTGCGTCCCAGTCATCACGCTTTCCAGTCACAACCATCATGGCTAAAACCACGGTAAGTGGAGATGCGTCTACCCAAGAAGAAATGTGGGAAGGTAACGACTGAAGGGAACAGCCCACTGGGAGGTTACAGAATGCTTTCCTTCCTGCACCTAACACCACCCAGGCTCCAGCCCAGCAGCATGAGAGAAGCCCAAGAAGCCAGCCACAGAGGACCACAGCCACAGCGGACCACAGCTGGCGGCTTCTCACGGGAAAGATCTAGCACATCTCTATCTAATGTACCTAGCACAGCCAGCAACACATAGCGACAGAAAACAGGCTGACGGTCTCCAGACACTGCGAAGGGCAGCACAGAGGGAGAAGCAATTGCTTAAGGGTAATAAATGCTTCCTACCAGAGAGAGGAGAGGGTCATATTATACCAAGAACAGGACAGAAGCATAAACCTGGAATGCTTCAACCAAGGAATGATAAAAAAAAAAAAAAAAAAAAAAAAAAAAAAGATGCAGCACTGGTCTGTTAGAGCTGAGATCTGGAATGCCCCCAAAATCTCACATCTGACTTTTCTGCATCTTCCTTCTTAGTAGGGCATGGTACAATTTCAGGAGGTGGGGCCTCGTTGGAGGAAGCAGCTGGTCATTGGAGGCATGCCTCCCCCGCTCCCCTCACCTGAGCAGCTCTCTGCTATGATGTTCCACCTTCTCACAGGCTCATAAACAATGGAGCCAGCTAGTCATGGACTGAGACCTCTGAAAACAGGAGCCAAGATAAGTCACATTCGAGTGCTCTCTTCAGGACTTTTGATACAGCAACACAAAGCTAACATAGTATGTACTATAGGACACTGTGATGGCTCACCTTGGTTGTCAACTTGAAACTGAAGAGGGACCTTCAGTTGAGGAACTGTCTCCCTCAGATTACAGTGGGATCACTTTCTTGATGAATGATTGATATAGAAGGGCTCAGCCCACTGTGGGCGGTACCATCCTTAGGCAGGCAGGCCTGGGCTATATAAGAAAGGGAGCTGAACTTGAGCAGAGGAGTGAGATACTAAGCAGTGTTCCTCCATGGTCTCTGATTCAGTTCCTGCCTTCAGGTTCCTGCCTTGAGTTCCTGCCCTGACTTCCCTCTATGATAGACCATAACCTGTAAGCTAAAACAAACTTTCTCCTCCCCATGCTGCTTTAGGTCATGGTGTTTATCACAGCAACAGAAAGCAAGCCAGAACAGATACCAACCATCTACCATTAAAGTTAATGAATTCCTGTTACTTGAGACAATGTGGATACTAATGTGCTGTGGACTGATCCTTCTGCACACTATGAATATGTATTACTCTCATTTGTTAATAAAATGCTGATTGGCCAGGAGCCAGGCAGGAAGTTAGATGGGATAATCAAACTGAGGTCTGGGATGGAGAAGGGCAGAGTCGAGAGAGACTTGAACCAGCCAGCTGTCCAAGAAGCAAGAGGACCAGTAAAGCCAGACCAAGTGGACAACACATAGATTAATAGAAATGAGTTCATTTAAATGTAAGAGATAGGTAATAATAAGTCTGAGCTATTGGCCAAACATTTATAATTAATATAAGCCTCTGTGTGATGATTTGGGAAGCTGCTGCTGGGTATTTGGGTACTGGTGGGCAGGAGAGAAACCTCCGTTTACACTATTGACATCATTCCCCTAACTGAAATAAGCCAGGTGCATAAAGACAAGCGTTACCTGAAGTCACTCACACGGAGAATTCTCAAGGAGCTGAGCTCATGGAAGCTGAGAGTAGAATGATGGTAACCAGAGGGAGGTGTACTGACCAGGAGCATGCTGTGGTACAAGAGGGTAAAGACAGTAAAGTACAGTGTGTCCCCAATAGCCACGGGAGGGCCTGCCAGATAGGTCAGCAGGGAAAGGGGCTTGCTACCAAGCCTGATGACCTGAATCCAAACCCTGTTCTCTAACCTACATATACACACACTACAAAACTATATGGGGAACAAAAGCCACAAGAATACCATAAAAAGCATAAATGTTTGAAGAGATAGATGTTTACCCTAATTTAAACACTATGATATGTACAACTTATCAAAATACCATGCAGTCACCATAAATACACACACGTTTTACATTTATGTATCAGTTTTAAAAATAAATTTAAGGGCCTGGAATATGGCTCAGTCAGTACAGACCCTGAGTTTGGATCCCAGCACTGACACAAAACCCAGGATATGGCAGTGTATACCTGTAATCCCAGCACTGAGAAGCAGAAGCAAGAGGCTCCTGGAACCTGCCTAGCCAGTGAGGCTAGCCAAATCAGTGATGGAGCAGCTTCAGAGAGAGACTCTGCCTCAAAAGTTAGAGGGCCACTGAGGAAGACACCCAATGTCAACCTCTGTGCACATCACATGCACAGATATACACAACACCCCTGTACACAAATACACCAAGTAAATATAAATAAATTTTAAATTATTATTATGGCTAATGGTAAATTTTTGTATTATGTGTATTTTCCCCAATTTAAAACCTATCAATAATAGCACATTACTGGTGAATCCTCTAAGACCAACAGGGAGGGCCAGCTCTCAAAGTTCCTGGGCCCCAGGGAGACGGGGGGGGGGGGGGGCAGTTGTGGTGCAGGGAGTGTCTAGGAGGTCTCACACATGAAGGGGGTGGTGGGGCAAGTCAGAAGTGGCCATATTGGCTCCTGTTTTTTAGGAAGAGTCAGTTGACCCCTTTCTGTATCTTTTGAAATGCAGGTCTCCCTTAACAGGGCACCAAAGCAGCAGCAGCAGCAGCAGCAACAACAACACAGGGTGATGATGCCCCCCATTGGGGGAGGAGAGAAAAGCACCCTCCTCCCCAGTCACCTCCAGAACTACCAAAGAGCAAAGCACAAGGCCTTGGCACAGCAGGGGTGAGCAAGGGTCAGGAGGCCCTGCTGCTGGGAGGCCACGGTGTGATGCTCTGTGGAAGAAGGGCAATCGTAGGGGAGAGGACACTAAGTGGGGACCAGCAGGGAATCTGTGTGCTCAGTGCTGAGGTCCCAGCCCCACTGCCCCTCACCAGATACAGTGTCAGCCAACAAACTTGCCTGTCCCTGCCCTGTGGTGCATGCAAAGTTTGTGTTTACACTACCCTATGCCCACTAAACGTGCAATAACATTGTGTCTAAAAAATACAATATGCGTATCCCATTAGAAAACACCACTCAACACAGACACTGAGAGCAACAACCAATAAATGGGACCTCCTGAAACTGAGAAGCTTCTGTAAGGCAAAGGATATGGTAAATAAGACAAAATGACAGCCTACAGAATGGAAAAAAAATCTTCACCAACCCTACATCTGACAGAGGGCTGATCTCCAAAATATATAAAAAACTCAAACTACACATCAAAATACCTAACAATCCAATTAAAAAATGGGCTACAGAGCTAAACAGAGAATTCTCAACAGAAGAATCTCTAATGGCCAAAAGACATTTAAGGAATTGCTCAACATCCTTAGTCATCAGGGAAATGCAAATCAAAATGACTCTGAGATATCATCTTATACCTGTCAGAATGGCTAAGATCAAAAACACTGATGACAGCTTAAGTTGGAGAGGATGTGGAGCAAGGGGAACACTCCTCCACTGTTGATGGGAGTGAAAATTTATACAGCCACTTTTGGAAATCAGTATGGCAGTTTCTCAGAAAATTGGGAATCAATCTACCTCAAGACCCGGCTATACCATTCTTGGGCATATACCCAAGGAATGCTCAATCATACCACAAGGACACTTGCTCAGCTATGTTCATAGCAGTATTATTTGTAATAGCCAGAATCTGAAAACAACCTAGATGCCCCTCAGTCAAAGAATGGATAAAGAAAATGTGGCACATATACACAATGGAGTATTACTCAGCAGTAAAATCAATGACATTATGAAATGTGCAGGAAAAGAGATGGAACTAGAAAATATCATCCTGAGTAGGTAACTCAGACTCAGAAAGACAAACATGGTATGTACCAACTCATATGTAAATATTAGAAGTAAAGCAAAGGATAACCAGACTACAACCCACAGCTCCAGAGAAGCTAGGTAACAAGGAGGACCCTAAGAGGGTCCTATTCACCCTGGGAAGGGGAAATAGATGAGATCTCCTGAGTTAAACTGAGGATGAGTGGGAACAATGGAGGGTAGGGGATGGGGGATGGGAGCATGGGGGAATGGGATGATCCAACTGAAACAGGGGTGGAGTGGGAGAGCAATGAGGGAGATATGTTGATAGAGGGAGACATCATGGGAATAGGGAAAAACCTGGTGCTAGGGAGGTTCCCAGGAATCCACAAGGATGACCCCAGCTTAGACTACTAGCACTGGTGGAGGGGGTGCCTGAGCAAGCCTATCGGGTGATCAGATTGGTGAATGCCCTAACTGTCATCACAGAGCCTTTATCCAGTAACTGATGGAAACAGATGCAGAGAGCCAAGCACCAGGCCGAACTCCAGGAGTGCAGTCAAAGAAAAGGAAGAGGGATTCTATGAGCAAGAGGCATCAAGACCATGATGGGAAAACTTACAGATACAACCGAATCAAGCTAGTAGGAACTCATGAACTTGGACCAACAGCTGTGGAGCCTGCATGGGACTGGACTGGGCCCTCTGCATGGGAGAGACAGTCATGTAGCTTGGTCTGTTTGAGGGACCCCTGACAGTGGGAATAGGATCTATCCCTGGTGCATAAACTGGCTTTTTGGAGCCCACTGCCTATGGTAGGACACCTTGCACAGCCTTGATTCAGGGGAGGGGCTTGGACCTGCCTCAGCTGAATGTGTGGGCTTTGCTGACTCCCCATGGAGGCCTTTTCAGAGGAGGGGATGGGGGTTGGCTGGAGGGGAAGGCTGGGGATGGGAGCGGGAGGAGGGATGATGGGGGAATCTGTGGTTGGTATGTTGAATGAATAAAAAATTTTTAATTAAGAAAAAATAGGAAAAAACTACTCAAAATTCTAACAACCATCTGAGCTGTTGGGAAGACTTGCTCAATCTGAAAAATCCAGGGACCATGGCAGGGCAGACTGAAGGGCAGTCAACAATGTCTATCTACACCTCACATCTGGGAGATGTCTGCTAGAGTAGCATGGAATTGACTGTCCTGATTGGCACTAGGAAGTTAACTACAGAAATTATAGTATAGTATAGTATTAGTTAGATGACAGAGCTCCAAGGCTGGGAAGCTATGCATTGAAGTCTTCTTTGTCCCAACAGGACAGGAAAAAATACCAGTGTAAAGCTGGAATATGCCTGAACAGTAGAACAGCAATCTAAGGCACAGAGGCAACCTAAGGCACAGAGGCCTTGGGTTTACTCCTATGCAACACACACACACACACACACACACACAAATGGCATGAGCATTTTTTCAGAAACGTGAATGTAAATACATAAGCCAATCATATAGTAAATCATGTTTTGTAATCCAGCTTTGCTACTATAACAAAATGCTTAAGATGACCAGCTTATAAAGAAGAAAGGTTTATTTGGGCTCACAGTTTTGGAGGCGGTAGCCCATAGTTGGTGGATAGTGCAACACATCGTGACAGAAAGCATATGGAGGAACATAGCTATTGGTCTTGTGGGAATACAGGACGAAAAAGAAGAGGAAGGGCTTGAGTACCACTGTCCCTTCTAGAGCACACTTCCAATGACCTGAAGACCTCTCACTAGGCTCCATCTCTCCAAGGTTGTACAACTTCATGATGGAACCACCCCAATGATCAAGTGTATAACATATTGAAATTCATGGGACACTCCAGATCCAAATGACAGTGACTATCATCATCAAGTCACTGTGTGCTGCATTTTCATATGACCGGCTGTGCACCCTGCATACACATGGATGGCACACTGTACTGTCACAGCATGACAGCTCAGGCAAGCTCACTAGACTGGAGGAATTCTTCAGGTCCATTCCAATCTCGTGTGTGTGTGTGTGTGTGTGTGTGTGTGTGTGTGTGTGTGTGTGTCCCATTGTTGACCAAGAATGCCATTATGCGGTGCAGGGAAGACAGTCCACAGAAAAGAGCAGACCCATGGTTTATTACAAAAGAGAAAGAGGAGGTCTCTGAGGGGTGATTGAATTTTCTGTTCGCTGGGAATCTGTGCCATCCCTAAGGAGATCCAGGACCATTCCAAAGAATGGTCTTTCTTGGTTGTTGGGCTTGGAGTTAACCTTATGACTCAGAATCACACGATCTGACCCTACCTTCCTCTACCATTTGGTAAGAGACAGAGATACCAGGGGAAAGCTGTGTGAAGGTTAGAGCTGTGCTGTCCCAAGCCAAATGACAACAAAGATGACTGGCTAAAGCCACCAGTCCTTTCCTGTAGAGCCCTCAAAAGAACCTCCATACCAGCACCTTGGTCTCAGACTTCAGTCCTCCAAAACTGAGATACTACATACCCAGCTTGGGTACTTTGTCATGCTAGAAACATTCAGAACTGGCCACTCTCACTCCCCAGCAGGAGGTGCCCCAGAGGTGACACATCTTCACATCCAACCATAGCTGCAGGGACCTCAGACCCAGCCCAAGGACCCAGCACCATTCACTTGGGACTTCCTGTACAGTTCCCAGCCTGCTTTCTGCTAAAGGGGCCTGTCCAGAGCAACAGCACCTTTGGGCTGGCTGCCTGGGTCACCCATGAATGGTCTGGGTGTGGAACAACATAAGAGCTGTTACTCCCACACAAAGTGCTGAGACCCTGCTTACTTCCTGTCAGCTCCTGCTTCCTGAAACCCTGAAAGAGCTGATGGATGCCCTGGACCCATCACCACTGACCAGGAGGCAGGGTCTCCAACAACATATCATGGTGGATTGGAGGTACCCTGACATCAGAGACAAGAACAGTCGTTCCCATGGGCAGGACACAACTGGCGGATCTCCTGGTCGTTTGTCCTCTGCTGGTTTTCCCCAGTACCTTGCGTCCTCTGAACATGCAGGTTCCACATCTGTAGATCCAACCAACCACAGAGCAAAACTGGTTTTATTCCAAAAGTCCTACAAATGCAAAACATTTCTCACCAACCAAACCCACCAGACAACAGCAGAGACCACATGAATGGTATGGGCATGGCCTGGCCTTTTCCCTGGGCTGTGGTATGAGACTTATGATGGCCCAGCACATACTGAGCATGGGTGCAGTTACATTTCTTGCCATCCCCTAAATAATAAAACAAGTATTCATATAGCAGCTACAACATATGAAGTGTCAGAAGTCACCAAAGGAGGATGTCTACATGTCCCATGTAAATCTTGAGCACTTTACATAGGGGACTGGAGCATCCTCGGATCCAGGAACCCACAGAGGTCCTTGAAATCAATCCACATGGACACCATGTGAAGACTGTAAATGTGAATGTTTCAAACCAGACAAGGCTGAAAATCAGCACGAATGTATTAGAGTTTTGTTAGAGAAAGGAGAGGCTGTCGCTTAGCATGTCAATGGGGAGTTGTCGCAACTGCACATCAGGAAAAACTGGAGTTGGGAAATGCATCCCACTCACCGGCAGTCTTCACACAAAGTCCAGGCTCCAAAGGGTCACCTGGCCGAGCTTCAACGGTGCTTCAGTATCCAGAAAACTGCAACAGAAAGATCACAAATATGGTGTCAGTGGGCTGGAATGGCAATCCACTCATTCACAGACGCAGGACAGGATCAGAACCCAAGTATTCTCCTGAACAGGCAACATCTGGAAATATAGAGTGCAGCTGGTCACAAGTTTCCTGACATCTTCAGGGGGGCTCTTCATAATCACACATAAAGGTCAGCACAGACCACTAACTGGCCTACAGTTTGGAGCCATGTTGAGTATGTGAGAAATAGATTTCTCCAACTCTTTTGCAGGAAGACCCTGAAATCAATCAAAATATCCCTCCATACCCCCACATTCCTCCATAACCCCATATTCCTGCATACACCCATATCCCTACACAACCCCACATCCCTACACACACACACACATATACACACACATACACACATACACACACACACACACACACACACACACACACACACACACACACACACACCACATCAAGGCTCTGTCTGCCCCCAGCTTGTTTTTCTCTCTCAGAGTAGCAAAACACGACACAAGGCCCAGAGTTCTTTGCAATTCAAGTTACTTCTCTTAAAACAGTATTTGCGACATGTGGATGGGATGCTTCTGCCAAATGCAATGAACAAGGACTCTGCAAAGAAAAAGTGACCTTGCTCAAGTGCCAGTGCTTGAAGAGAGCCACCAGGTGGGCAAGAGACACTACGTCCTTGGTGGCTTACTTTTTCTCTCAGCCCTGAGCTGCGAAGACAGACACCTTGGTTTCTATCTTAGCTCCGCTCCGGGGAGAGCCTGGGAAGCCAGCACACCTGCCTGAGCCTTGGAGGATGGTGCAGCCCAGAGTTTGCACCCCCTCCTGCCCATGCCCTTGGTTCCTTCCCTCACACTCTGCCCTTCCAAAGGAGGAGCTGCCCTGGAAACCCATGCTTCCTTGAGCTTTAAGGCAGGTGCTGCTGCGTTCTCTCCTACAAATTTTCTGTCCTGCTCAAAAAGCAAGCCACCCGGCTGGAGCCTCCCCAACTTCTGGGATCCACTATAATGCCTAAGGACAAGGGGAGAGGAAACACAGGCCAAAACACACCCATGTCTGACCCACCACAGTGAGCATGAGGAACCTGTTTTACCCAGGGACTTTCTCAGTGAGGATGGAGACATGGTAAAACAAGACACTGGCTCTGAAACATGGGGTGCAAGGTGACTGAGGCTCAGCGCCATACACACAGCCTTATCCTGTCACACCCCACAGCCTCACCCCACCTGGCTTCATAACGACATTCCTGCCATCATTAGTGTTCCCTTGTTTATTCCTATGGGATCTCCCCAGCACAGCTCTGTTCATTCTTCAAAAGCCGACTGGGGACTCCCCTGAAACTCTGTACCCAGCCTAGTTGTAGATCCCAACATGTCCCCTGCTCCCCACAGAACTCATTGCTCCTTCTGGAACCAGCCTGGCCTCACCAGGGTCCAACCTTTAAAAGGCTGAAAATACTTTATCACCAGCAAACCTCAAAGGCAGCCTCCAAGAAAGGAGGATAAAGGGGAAGAGATAAAATAAACAAACAAACAAACAAAAATGAGGGGGGGAAGTTGAGGCGACGGCTCCATGGTTAAATTGTCAGTCATGCAAACATGGAGGTGGGAGCTCAGACACCCCAGAACCCACAGAAGTGCCAGCTTGGGGTGACTCCAGCATCTGAAGGTAGGGACAGAGCACCCCAAGGGCAAGGTGGCTAGCACCATCAGCCACATCTGAGAGCTCTGGGTTTGATTGAGAGACCTGCCTGACGGAATAAGGTAAAAGACCCACTGAGAAAGAGCTCCAGTATCAACCTCGAGCCTGCACGTGCATGGGTACCTATGTGCATGCACATCCACAGCCACATGTGCCTCCACACATGTAAACACGCACTGCGCGCGCACGCGCGCACACACACACACACACACACACACACACACACACACACACAAGACAAAGAGAATGAAAAAGGAAAACAAGAGGGAGGAATTCTGAGGGTAGGAAGGAAGCATGTGTGACGTCAGAGGGTAAGCACGTGGAGGTACGCTGTAAAGGCAGATCCCCAGGCTCTTGTCTCACTGGCACTGAGGTCCATGAAAGATTTCAGGCTATAGGAGGAGGCCATTGTGTCAGTGAGGTACATGATGACCTGGGAGAGACAGGGCTCACTGCTGTACCTCAGAACAGAAGGCAATGGTCTCCACTGGGGGTAGAACTTGTAGACTGTAGATCAACAGGACACTCACTAAGCAACTCCTTCCACTCAGGATATGCTGATAAAATCATTCAGGAAAAAAAAGTAGGTCCATAGAAAACGTCCCCCTGACCTTGGCTGCCTCCCCTGGATCCTGGCCAGGCGCCCTGAGCCTGCCAGTCTCCAAAACACAGGCACCCATCACTATCTCACTGCACACCTGGCCTTACTAACCTGTGAATGCCACCTGCAGCGTGTTCCTGAGGCTAAAAATACACCCCCAATCCTCCTCCAGGAATGCCCCCATGGGAGAGCGGAGGCTGCCTGGGAGCCAGGACAGCTGCAAAGGCCCCATGGTTCTCTCTCTTGCCCTCCATCCCACACCAATGATGGGGCGGGCAACGTAGGAGCAGGGCTTAGGTACTTGGCTTCCTTCAGAGACCATTCCCAGCAGACGACCCTTCCTGCCTGGGCACCTTGGCATCCTGCCCTTCTTTCTCAGGCTGGCCACACTCCAGGCCCACCCAGGAAGCACATTTACAGGGAAGTGCGGGCCACTCTAGCCACTTAGGATCCCCACAATTGTTAAGCAGCCAACAGAGCTCAGTTCCCAGGGCCAGCTGCTTCCCTCTCCCCCATACCTGACCCACAGAGCACTGAGAACAAAGAGGTGGGCCCCCACATCCCAAGCCTGCTCTTTTCTGGTACTGCCCACCCTGGCTCACCTCACTGTGAATGCTGACCAGGTGGAAACAGCCAAGCCAGGCTAGTCAGAGGGCGGCTTGGCACACTGGGAAAGGCACAGGAGGAACAGCACCCGACTTCTATCCCCAGGCCCTCTAGGGACCCCAGGTCAGGGATGCCCTTCTCACTGGAATTATCACTTGTAATGGCTAACATCACATGCTAGAGCCTGGCTATCATCTGGTATAGAATATTATTTTAAGGTGTGTTACTTTTGTTTATGTTGCATTTGTTTAACTCCATGAAGCTGTGTTACTGTGCCTGTCTAACACACCTGATGGTCTAATAAAAAACTGAACGGCCAATAGTGAGGCAGGAGAAAGAATAGGTGGGGCTGGCAGGCAGAGAGTATAAATAGAAGGAGAACTCTGGGAGGAGAGAAAAAAGAAGGAGCCAGAGCAGGGAGAGGACTCCAGGGACCAGCAACCCAGCTACACAGCAAGCCACGGAGTAAGAGTAAGATTTACACAAGTAAGAGAACAGGAAAATCCCAGAGGCAAAAGGTAGATGGGATAATTTAAGTTAAGGAAAGCTGGCAAGAAATAAGCCAAGCTAAGGCCAGACATTTATAATTAAGAATAAGCTTCCGTGTGTGATTTATTTGGGAGCTGGGTGGCGGGCCCCCTGAAAGAGTAAAAACAACCAACAAGAATCATCTCTGCCCCCAACCCCTATGTCCACCCACACAGGTCAGCAGTTGCATTGACGACAGTCACTTACAGTTCCCATGGTGTCCCCGGCCAGCTCCTTTCCAGGAGGCTCAGGGAGCCTCTTCTCTACCTAGAGAACATGTCATTCAGGTCAGCTGACACAAACAGGACTATATGAACCAGGGCACAGGGAACCAGGTGCAGGCATAAGGACAGCGAGATGACCCAGCTTCCAATAGCTAAAGAACAGCTAGCAAGAGTCTCCTCCATACACCATTCACCCTCTTGGGCATCCCTGCCCCAAGTGAGTCTTTTAGAATCCCTCATACTCACTCTTCCTCTGAAAGACAACTTAAGGCCCCTGCTGCATGAATTGATGACAGTCTGGTCTCCACCAAAGTATCCCATCCAGTTGACAGCCAGAGCCCTTGGTTACTCAGTAACATCCTGGACCCATCTCCTTCCATCACCCCCATGAATTCTACACTAGCTCTACCTCTGAACTCCACAGATCTCCCATCACTGCTCCTGCTCTCTTCACATATTATCTGGCTTCCTTACTTGTCCTTGAACAGACAAGCAGAGGGGCTACCACAGGGCCTTTGCATAGGCCATTCTCTCAGATATCCACACCCTCCCTCCTTTCTCTCCACCATGCTTCTGGGCAGGGGTCAGCTTCCTGACCACACTGTTTAATCCACAATCTGCGTCCCCAGCCTTCCCTACCCCTCCCAGCTTAAAGCTTCCCCTGTCACTTATCAGTCCCAACAGAGACCATCTTTTATGGACTGTAGCCATGTCTGCCTCCCTCACCGGAAAGCAGGCTCTATACTGGCAGAACTGCTCTCTGTCACAAGCTCTCAGATCAACAGGGGCATCTCCTTAAATGTCCCTGTCCCTTCCAAATGCTTCTGGGAGCCAGACCTGTTCTGTGAACAACCCCCACCCTCACTATGGGCAGCTGTTCCCTGTCCATGTTCTGAAAGCCTTGAAGGGGGCAGGGCCACCCAGAACAGCACACACAAAAAGTTCAGACCAAGTGTCACAGCACTTGACAAAGTGTTGAACTAGAAACCCGGAGTACCTCAGAGTGCAGGGTGGGAAGAGGCGGGAGCCAGACCCAACAGAATGGGGAGGGGCCCATGGGGAAGAGGGCCAGGACCCTAGTGGAATCTCATTCAGATGCATGGCCTTTTCAGGCAGGCAGCCTGGGACATTCTAACTCTGAGAGAGCTCCAGACTGACCTGCCCTGTGAGGAGAGCTGGCAGTGACAGAGCCTCCCCTGAGGGAGTCCAGTGCAGAGTGACAGGCCTGAGGGAATTCTGTTCTCATCTTGTCCTGCCAAGCCAGCCAGTCACTGGTTCCGAGTCTCAGAGCTAGGTCCCAGTGGAATCAGGGCCTGCACGCTCTCTGCCTGTCACCATGTGGCAGGAGCAACCTGGGCTCTGTGAGCAGCCGGGGTCACCACGTGGCTACATTCACACCCGTTGCCTTTTCTGCTCTGTCGGCTCTTGGGAATGTTAGGACTTTGTTTTATACCAAGAGGAAAATTCTCCTTTTCTAGAAACACCCCCAAGATGGTCAAAGGGACAGAAGATCAGAGAAATGTCACAAGTTGTTCACCAAATCTCCACATGAGCTGAATGAAGTGCCCAACATCGGACAGATAAAAATTGGGGGTGGGGGAACATTTGAGGATAATCTGGCCCCTGGATCCTCAGACAAGCACAGATTAGAAACAGTGAGCCCTCAAAACAGTGGGTTCTGTCTTCCAGACAACCACGCCCACCTGTGGGAGCTGAGGCCCTCGGACTGGGAGGGACTTCCGTACCTTGGGTGGGCTGTCATGTCAGGTGCATGGTGCCTAGTATAAGACCATGGACCAAAGAACATTCATCTGAGCTATCAGCTCCCCGGTCTCTGGGTTCACTCCTCAACCAACACCTCCAAAGCACGCCTACAGGTGACTGCCTTTCAGCTGGTCCAGGCTGGGCCTCATCTCCCCTTACAGGACCCTGCTCCACCCACAACCTCCTTCCAACAGCTAGACTCTCCATCTGGGATCCCTCTTGACTACTTTCCTCCTGAGCGAGCACGCTCTAGCTCCAGACTGACTACAGCCTTTCCCCCTGCCATCCTGGCTTCCACCCCCAACCCTGGCTTCCACCCCCGACCCTGGCTTCTACCCCCGACCCTGGCTTCCACCCCCGCCCTGGCTTCCACCCCTGACCCTCAACTCCATCCCACATCCTGGCCTTGACCTCCTTCCCCAGCCTCAACCTCCAGCTCTTGGGTTTTCACCTGTGATCCTGCTTTGACTCTAGTCCACAGTACCTTCCGCCTGGCCTCTCGGGTGTACCCATCAGTACAGACTGATGTCCCCTGTAAAAGCAGGACAGTCGAAGGCCCGTATGGGGTAATGCCCAGCAAACACTTATTTAAACTTTTTATTTGATGAATAAAATATGAGTGCTCTATCTGCATGTATGACTTTATGGCCAAAGAGGGCATCCGATCCCACTACAGATGGTTGTAAGCCACCATGTGGTTGCTGGGAACTGAACTCAAGGACTCTGGAAGAGCAGTCAGTGCTCTTAACCACTGAGCCATCTCTCCAGCCTTGCAAACACCTATTTAAAGACAGTCCAGCAGATGGGGAGTGACTGAAATGGGCACAGGTAGAATGCTCTGGAGTTAGGTAATGACAAACGTCATGAAGATACTTAAAGCCACTGAATTGGATACTTTACAGGAGTGAACTTCATAAGATATGAATTATCTCCCTAAATCTGTTAGTAAAATATCAACCAGAAGTGGGGTCCCATCATCCTCGGCTGCACCACAACTGTCTCCCAGAGTACAAGTCCTCAGGATGCTTGGAAAGGCTTCTCTCTGGCTCCATGTCCTCTGGCCTTTCGCCTGTCCCTTGCTCTGCCCCAGTCCCATGGATCACTGCTATTCTTTGGACCCACCAGGCCAGCTTCTGGTAGGACACCAACATGGATGACCTCCCCAGAGGCCCTGCAGATGCTACTAGTACCCCACCCACCTATACTGCACACCTCTGACAGTAACCACAGTATTTACCCACTGTCATCACCCACTGGGGCAGAAGACTGTCTTCATCTTCTGTGTCCCTTGGTATATACCCCCAACACTTAACACTGTACTTGATGGTGACCCAATGAGTGTGGACTCAGGGACAGGCTTGCCCCCCCCCCCCGCCCCCGTGAGTGTTCAGAAAAATCAATGGCTTCTCAGGTAGCCCAACTTCAGAACCTGGGATGCTTCAGTCCCAGTTCAATCTACAGCCCCCACTCTGCACTTACACGCTGCCCTCTGCTCAACCCCTCCTACATCCCTGCACTGGGACAAGGTGACAAGGTGAGCCAGGAACCTTGAGTATGACTTGGAAGCTCAGCTCCAGGCTACAGCTTGGTGGTGCAGCCAAAGCTTCCCAGACCTCCTTACAGGCCCTCAGGGCCCCCACTGCTGCACAGGAGCCTGACCCTGAGGGCTGGAGCAGGTTCCACTCTCTGAGTCACCACAGCCAAATGCTACAGGCCAGGCTTCCCCCGTGGGGCGGGGAGACAGCCTGTTCCTCAGAACCACCCACACCCAGGCTATTTCCTGTTTCAACAAGGAGAGGGGCTGGTGGCTCGCCTACTGAAAAAAATTAAGCTCTAAAATCCCCTCCCACCGCGTGTCTATTCATCCTCACAGGCAGGAACGGGAACATTAAAGTGACATGGGAACTCCTGAGGTGCAGGAGACCGTGTGCCTCCCTCTGAGCAGTGACCACAGCCACACGCAGAATGCCACACTGTCACCCACTCATGCACCATCACGTAACGGCACAGCTGGCAATGGCCACCACCTTGCTCCCCTCTCTAAAGCCAGGTCTTCGGCAGCTCCCGTGCACCCATACCCACCCAACTCACCCATTCATGGTTCTAAAAACAAAAATCTCCAGCCCGCCAGAATGTTCCACACAAATGAGACCAACTTGGCTGGAGCCAAGAAGGGGAGCGTCCAGCCGGGAGGCCCAGTGCCTCTCATGACTCCCATTTAAGATCCTGGATGTCCTGAAGACCAGAGCGGGAGAGGAGTTACATCAGCATTGCTCCTTCTCTGGTGCAAGCAATGTGTGGGTCGTGCCCCATAGCCAGCCACCATTCCAGTGGGCCACTGGTCATTCCTGGACAGAGAAGATGAGGTTAGTCCTAACTCTGCCACTTACCAGGCTCCGTGATACTGGGCATGCTTCTTAACCTCTCTGAGCTTTACTACCCACAGCCAGGGAATGGACATGGCCACCTTCCACCTCTTGCAGCTCTGTGAGATGAGACATGGAGACGGCCTGTGTTCACGAGGCTGTGATGATCAGCCTGCTCCTTCCTGTGGGGTCTGCTTTGCTGAGGAAGGGATTTAGGGACACTCTAGTGAAACACAAGGGAGCCCAAGCAGTGACCAGCTGCACTAGGCTCCCCAGGGGAAGCACAGGAAAGGTGCTGAGACCAGAGAGGCAGAGGGACACAAGGAACATCATTCCCCAGAGCAGCCCACCAGCACCACAGCAGGATCTGCTAACCCTTCCCCCATGCCACGGGAAGCAAAGAGGAGGAAGGATGTGACAAGATTCATTCCTGTAACAAGAGCAAGTTAGTGAAACAAAGATGTCTGCATAAAAAGAGGTAAGTTGGGCCGGGCGGTGGTGGCGCACGCCTTTAATCCCAGCACTCGGGAGGCAGAGACAGGCGGATCTCCATGAGTTCGAGGCCAGCCTGGGCTACCAAGTGAGTTCCAGGAAAGGCGCAAAGCTACACAGAGAAACCCTGTCTCGAAAAACCAAAAAAAAAAAAAGAGGTAAGTTAGACGAATCACTGTAACTCTGTCAAATTCCAGAGAAACGCAGAGAGGGAGTCACAAAGTACACTGTGGACAAAGCAAATAACATATCTTATGCGGGCATCGCAGTGGGCAGTGTGACCCAGGTAAGATGTGAAGAACAGAGGGAAATGGGGGACGTGAGACAAGACGCCCAGCAAACTAGAAACTTGATGTTCAATTTTTTTTTCTACAGACCTAAAACCAGTGAAAAAGAAAGCTTGATTTAAAAAAATATATATTGCATGTGATAGGGTATTCAGGGAGCTAAGTGTCAGAATGGACAAAGTTATGAGCAATCCAGTAAGCTGGAAGATGAGCTAAGTTTTCCCAGAAGGCAGTGCACATGGACCAGATTTCTAACCTTGCCTGCTGTCCTGCTCCCCCTTCTCTTCAGACTGGACAACGTCAGTGGGAATCACTTTCTTCCCCCATATTCATAGATGGTGAAGGGGACAGACGGGAATAGTAGAGAAAGCCTTAGGGACCATGTCAGCCTTGGTCTGGACCCCTAACTTCCCCTAACTGGGGATTTCTCAGTTCAGAACCCACAGGAGAACTCCCTGTCTGCATTTGGCAGCTGGTGCTTTTTGATTTGGGGTATTTTTTTTCCCATTAAAAAATATTTTTGGCCAACCTGCTGACTCAGCTGGCAAAGGCCACCTCCGACTGAGTTCAGTCCCTGGAACCCATAAGGGGCCTGTCTGTGTATGCGGGGGCATGGGATGTCTTGTAGGATCTGTGTGTGGTGTGATAGGATGCATGCTGTGGAATGTGGTCGGTCGAGTGTGGAGTCAGTATGGTACATATATGTGTTTTTGTGTGTATGCCATGATGGTGAGGTGTGCAGTGTGAGGTGCAATGTATGTACATGTGTGCATGTAAGTATGTAGGTGTGCTGTGTGGTTAGGGACAGAGAATAAGTGTGTGTGTGTGTGTGTGTATGTGGGGGGGGGGGTACGGGGTATTTGTCTGTGTTATAGGATATCTGTGGTATGGGATATTTATCTGTGGTGTGGGGTGTTTGTTTGTAGTATGGGGTGTTCATCTGTGGTATAGGGTGTTTGTGGTATGGAGTTTATGTCTATGGGACAGGACATGTCTGAGGTTTGGTATATTTACCTGTGGCATGGATTATCTGTAGTATGTGATGTTTGTCTATGATATGAGGTAATTGTCTGTGGTACAGGCTTTGTCTGAAATATGGGGTGTTTGTGCTGTGAATTATCTGTCTGTAGTATGGGGTGTTTTTCTGTGGTGTGGGGTGCTTGTCCATGGTGTGTGGTGTTTGTCTGTGGTGTGGAGTATCTGTCTGTGGTGTGGGGTGTCTGTCTGTGGTGTGGGGTATCTGTCTGTGGTGTGGGGTATCTGTCTGTGGTGTGGGGTATCTGTCTGTGGTGTGGGGTATCTGTCTGTGGTGTGGGGTGTCTGTCTGTGGTGTGGGGTATCTGTCTGTGGTGTGGGGTGTTTGTCTGTGATGTGGGGTGTCTGTCTGTGGTGTGGGGTGTCTGTCTGTGGTGTGGGGTATCTGTCTGTGGTGTGGGGTATCTGTCTGTGGTGTGGGGTGTCTGTCTGTGGTGTGGGATGTCTGTCTGTGGTGTGGGGTGTCTGTCTGTGGTGTGGGGTGTCTGTCTGTGGTGTGGGGTATCTGTCTGTGGTGTGGGGTGTCTGTCTGTAGTATAGGGTGTCTGTCTGTAGTATAGGGTGTCTGTCTGTAGATGGCATACATGCACTAGAGAGAACAGGCCCACTGGCAGTTTGTAGCATGTGACAGTGGCCATCTGCACCTGAGCAGGGCTCTGAATATGAAGTGCTAAGTGGCCAAGTCCCAACCACTCAGGCCCTTGTGGGCACTAGGACACCACTTGGAGAGAATGGGACGTGTGTCATGGCTTCACTGAAAGCCTCACTCACCAAGAGCTGAAGTAGATGACAGACTGAGAGAGCATTTGACAAAACCTTCATACCTTTTCCTGGAGGTGAGCTCACAGCAAGAGCCATGCAGGAGGCTGAATTGTGAGGGGAGGTGACAGGCAGATCAGTGTTTGTGGCCGAAGGATCAGAGTATTTGCATTGAACAGTCACCTCTGCCTATAAACCAGAGTGCCTCGCCCCAATGCAGGCCACATGAGTGTCCACAGAAGAACCAAAACACACCGTGAGGACACCATGGCTCAGATGGTCCAAAGGCACCACCCATGACTAGAGCTACTGCTTCAGGGTCTCCATAGTTGGGGTTTGGGTATGTGGTGCTTTCCTACACACAGATCCTTCAAAACTCGTTTTCCTTTCAAGGGACCTAATGTGATTGTACCCAAACAGAAGCCAAGCTTGGGAGTGAGCTGATTTCCTGGACTCAGAAATGGCTAAACAGGACATGCGAGCACACTGGAGGGGGAGCAAGGGAAGTCTAATCCTCATCCTCTCTGTCTCTCATAACATAATTCACAGTCCAGACATAATGGAAATCACAAATCTTTTTCCAGAGATGCCATTTCTCTAAAGGGTCCCCTCCAGGCCTTCCTGGTGGAGAAAGGAAAGATACACACACACACACACGCACGCACGCACGCACGCACGCACTCACGCACGCGTTCCACAGCACTGACATTCCTAGAGGGATGACATGGAGCCCACTGACTGTCGCTGAAGCCCAGAAGAGGACAGAGCCTCTTGTTCACCAAGATGTCAGCCTAGAGCAGGCATTAGTCACAGAACAGAATATGCCAAAGGGGTTTCAACTCCAAACACAAAGGACAAACCTTAGGTGGCTTTATGCTGCAACTGGTGTAATTATTCTCAAATTTGAAAATAACAGCCGAAGTTACAATGACGACATTCAGTTAAAATGATGACCAAGCCTGCCCAGAGCAGGCAAAGCAGTAAGGCTCCACAGAGGACCTTAACCTTGCTTGATTTGCAAATGTTAAGTACAACTTAACTTGAGCTGTTGCCTATTGTATTACCCAGAGTTCTCTAGAGGAACAGAACAGACAGAATGAATCTATATATAGATACAGAAGGGGATTCATTAGAATGGCTTCTAGGCTGTGGTCCAGCTAGTCCAACAATGGCTGTCTACCAACAGAAGGTCTAGAAATCCAGTAGTTGTTCAGTCCAGGAGACTGGAAGTCTCCTCTGGTCTTCAGTATACATCAAAATCCCGAAGTAGGCTCTAATGTCAGTGAAGGAATGGACTTGCCAGCGAGAGCAGAAGCAAGCGGGCAAAGAGAGCAAGCTTCCTTCTTCCATGTCTTTTATAGAGCTGCCAACAGAAAGTATGGCCCAGATTAAAGGTGGATCTTCCCACCTCAAAAGATCCAGATTAAAAGTGAGTTGTCCCACTTCAGATGATTTAAATAAGGAAAAAACAAAACCTCACAGATGTACCTAGCTGCTTAGGTTTTAGTTAATTCCAGATGTAGTCAAGTTGACAACCAAGAATAATCTCACACCTATAAATATCTGTTGAACTAAATTCCAACCAATCAGAAGCAGCCAACACATTTAATTCTGCAACTAGGAGCTTTCCGATTGCTTACACAAGTGAGGCAACTGTGCAGTTGTAACCAATGAAATGTTTGTTTTGCATTATTTCCATGTCTGTTCTGAAAAAGCCTCCCCTGGTAAGTACTGCCTGGCAGAACTCAGCCTCTTGCAGTTTGGAGCTTCCCAAATCATTATTTAGTTGAATAAACTTTATAAATTCTTATATGCTCCGTCTATCTTTTAACAGCAACAAACTGCACAGGCAAGGACAGCGTCTTCTATTAGAATCCCATCATCTCACCCAGCAGCCAGCAGACACTGGGACTGCAGAAGGATTGACTGAATCTATCTAGAAACTACTGTGGGAAGACAGGTGGTTGACCAGTTATCTCGTGCCAGCTCTTGGTGGTAACACATCAGGAGTCAGTAGGGCACAGCTCCTCCCAGGGACAGCTCCCCAGGGACTGCCTTGAAAAACTGTACTCCCAGGGCTAAAGTCAGAGGATGGTCCACAGCATCCAGGAGGAAGGAATGGACAGGCAAAGGCACTGTGGCCTGGCAAGCTCCTGGAGGTAGAACACACGCTGAATGGTAGTCTTATGGTCCCCAGTGAGGCATGAACTAGACCACAACTTCACCTGCCATGCCATTCCTCAGACAACTATGAAGACAAAGTCAGCACATAAACATGGAGGCTGTGGACTGACAAGAAACTGGGGTAGCCATAGCAGGAGGGTTTGGGGAGCAGCACACTTTAACCTCAGCTACTGAGCCACTCGACCAGGCCGATCGATCCCTTCTGGTCAAGAAATTCTTGCTTCAGTCTGTGTCCATATCCAGTATAGACAAATGCCAGTGTAGATGATTCTGCCATCAGCATGACTACTGGTTAGTTATGTTTTGTTTGTTTGCTTTTAATCAATTTAACACAACTCAGAGTCATCTAGGAAGATGGAATTTCAATTAATGAACTGCCTCTATCAGACCGGCCTGTAGGCCAGTACATAGGGTATTAATTGATGTCGAAGGGAACAGATCACTGTGGATGCCGCCTCTGGATGGGTGGTCCTTTTCGTATAAGACAGGTAGCAGAGACCACCCATAAGAGTGTTCCTCCTTGGCCTTAGCTTCAGTTCCTGCCTTGAGTTTCTGATTTGGCTTCCCTCAATGGACCATGACCCTGGGTACGTGAGCCAAATAAACCCTTTCCTCCCCAAGTTGCTTTTGATTGTGAGCTTTAACACAGCAATAGCAACTTAACTAAGAAAATAACAAAACTCAATAGTCCCTGTCCCAGACTGCACTGGTGTACTGATAGGCAATCTAGTTATGGCTTGCCTATCACGGGCCTGGCACACAGTAGGTATTCAACCAACACTTGCTGAGTGACAAGGGAATGAATGAATGGGGAGGATGCCATGTCTCTAATCTTTTCCTTGTAGTTTTGAAGTAAATACCTGAGGTCGCAAGGTACCATCTAGGGAAAGGCCCAGGGAACAAGCATAAAGGTCTGGAGACAAGGCAGGGGCTTGAGAGGAAGCTCCCTAACCCTGTGAAGGCCTGCAAGAAACAAGCTAACTCCTCTCTCATGTCTCCCTGGGACAGGAAGAATAAGAAAGAACAGCCTTCTGCCTCTCTGAGCCCCTATGAGCCCTGCTAGGTTGACTCTGTGGGCCATGTTCTCATAGTGTCCTTGACCCATCTGGCTCCTACAATGGTCTTCTGCAGGGTTGCCCTGGCTCCACCCAGTGTTTGGCTGTGGGTCTCTGCATCTGCTCCCATCAGTTGCTGGATGATGCCTCTCTGATGACAGCTGGGCTAGGCACTGGTCTCTGAGTATAGCAGAACATCATGTCTGAGTCTCTGGGCTGTCCTGCCCCTGGTTCCTGGCCATCCAGGCAGTAACATGGATCCTGTATGAGTCTCTGCATATATGTTACGGTTGTGTAGCTGGGTGCTCTTGTGGGACCCCTAACAGTGGAAGTGGGGGTGTCTCTGACTCTTTTGCCTGCTCTCGGGACCCTTTTCCTCCTGCTGAGTTGCCTCGTCCAGCCTTGATAAGCGGGCTTGTGCCTAGTCGTACCTTAACTTTGTTAATCCCCATTCAGTGGACATCCCCGAGAGGCCTGCTTTTTTTGTTTTAAATGAAAGGAGGAGGAAGAGTGGCTCTCGAGTAAAGGAGAGGTGGGGGCGGGGCCAGGAGGCATGGAGGAAACTTCAGTCATCATCAGGATGTGATGGATGAGAGAAGAATTTTAAAAAAAAAAAAAGAAAAAAAAATTTCTTTGAAAAAAGAAAACTAAGAAAGAACCACCCGGGAATATCACAAGGCCTGAGCTGAAGGGATTCCACAGACCATCCCTGACTCTGCACCCTGAGGCCTTTTACTCATGCCTGGGAAGGATGAAAAAGGCCAGAAATGAGGCTTGGTGAGGCTCAGCCATCAGGGCACTCTGTAGACTGCAGATGGATCCCAAATCAAAGATTCAGCCCTGCAGGGAGATGCACCTAGCCACCCACCCAAGGACACTAATTACTCCTCCCCAGCTCCCACAGGTCAGGTTGAAAGCAGGCAAGGACAGGCCTGCGAGTGTCCTATGCTTCCTGTTCTGTCCACACATCTGAGAAACAGAAACGCAATCCTCTGCTCTGCCCGTGAGTCAGCCTGGCCCTCACATGCCATGGCATGAGCAGGAGGAAGGCCTCTCTGAGACCCAAGTACTAGTCCTGCAAATACTTTCCTGTCTTCCAACCAGTAACCAAAGTTACTTCAAATAATTTTCTCTCAAACCCATTTCAGAGAAGTCAAACATCTCAAACCAGTACAGTATTAGAGAGAATTGTTACAAAACTAACAGCAAAAACTGGGCGTGGTGGTGCACACCTGTAATCCCAGCACTCACGCAGGAGTATCTCCACTTCGGTGTGGGCTACAGAGCAAGACTCTGTCTTTGAAAACAATTTAAACAAATATAGCAACAGAAGTAAGAAAACAAAAATATACTTTAAAAACAATCACTATATTGAATTTCAGAAATACTTGTTATGATATATAATATTGTATATATAGTATAATATATAATAATGTAATATAATAATGAGCTTCAGAAATGCACTAAAATAATACATTCTCTCTTTGCACCCATCTGGAGACTCTAAGTGATGTCTGGCTCATGCAGTTCCACAGTCTCATTACTTAGAGTGGCCATCCCGGGAAAGCATCCATCTCCATCCCTCTGCCACTTACATAGAAAGGAACCTGTGATCTGCCCCCAAGCTGCTGCTGTTCTGGTTAGGATCAGAGCATCTCCAGGGGGCTCAGACAAGAGAAGGGACTGTCCTCTAGGCCATGCTGTACTGTGTGCAGGTGATGAGGGGCACGCCACAACAACTACCTATTGTTTTCTTAAATGTGAGACATTAGCAAATGACTCCAACAATGTGTGTCTTAATTTAAATGCTCCGTTAAAAATGAAGAAAGAAAAAGGAGTCTGCACAGAGCGCCAAAGAAAACAAGACGGTGTTATTCATGGCAGAAATGTAAATGAGTTTTGGGGGGCATAGAGGGGTGTATTAAATTAAATGTCTTCCACTGTGGCACCTAAATAGCTCTAGTGGCTCTGGGCATCTTATCTCTACCAGGTAGGGTGGCAGACAAGCTCAAGCCATAGGCACTCACCCCAGTGTGAGTAAGTAATCATTTTATTTGTTTCGGAGAAGCAAAATGATGTAGGGCTGGTGGCTGTGTCCTTTCTTCCCTAAACCAGCTGTAGCTGCCCTTCCCTGGCTCCTGTGTGCCTGAACACAGCAAAAAGGCAGCTAGTGAAGTCCAAACTGCCGGACCATGCCTGGGCTCCTCTGGAGCACAACAGACCTTTGCCGCTGCTCCAGAACCACAGCCAGCCAGCCAGCCTCGGCTGAAATCAAAACTGAAACCTTGTCTGCTTGAGGTTCTTTTTAAGCATCGATGTATCGGGGGTTCCTAGACAAAACCTAGATGTTTTATAGAAATATTGCTTCTTTCTAAAAAGCACAGAATGTGAAACATCATTTGGGGATGCTGATTTTTTTTTTAAAGGCTGGATGACACTGAGATATTACCCTAAACCCAAGACTTTTTAATTCTGAAATGTTAATTTTTTTTAAGTTTCAAGTAAGAGTGGATCCCACTTTACAGAAGGCAAACTACCACAAGTGACATTGATAGGCAGATGATAGGGGAAAACTTGGAATGGATGTGACCACAGGAAAAACAGAAAAAGTTCCGTAGGACTTCTGAACATTCTAGAACCCAGCTTTGAAAGCAAAGTGTCCTTTCGCAAATGGCCAGTGATAACAGAGAAGTATGGTGGGGCTCCCCCAGCTAACCCAGGCTACATGGTGTAAGCGCTGAGCACAGCCCACTATGTGGAAAATGCCATCCCAGGCACCTTCCATGGGCAGAAACATTGCTACTCCTTAGAAACAGGATATTGATGGATATTTTTCAACCTCAAAATGCACCACAACTGTTGGGGACAGCACCCCCACTGATGGTCTACCACATCTGTCAGGCTGTGCCAAACCCAGGGCCCCTCCCATTACTGGCACCTTCCACTTGCCGCCTGGTGTTGTTGAGCATCTTACATTGTGATTCTCTTCCTTATCCTGCCTATCTAAGGACGGACACCACCAGCTCAGTTTTACCAAGAGACCTGGGGAGCAAACCTGACAGATGGTCACTCATTGTTGTGTGTGTCCCCAAAGAAGACAATCCTCAGTCCACAGTGATCAGATGCCATGAGAGCATCTCCTGAAAATGACGTCACCCAGTCTGGATTTCCCCACCTGCCACTGCATCTCTCCAATCATTTCCCATTTTAAAGCCTCTGATGGTGGTTCCCAGAATTCTAAACACATTCAGCTCTATTTCTGGGTATGTCAACTGCAGAGTTTTTTACCAACATCCTCATCTGACATGGGAGCTTCAAAGGCAGGGACTTCACAGCTCTGGTGCAACTGATCATAACCACACCAGCTCTTGCAGACTCCATTTTCTATTGTTTCCAGAGCTTGGGAAGGAATGGATGCTTCCAGAGGTCCATCCAGTTCTGAACACACAGCTACATCCATCTGAAGGCCTGGAAGCACACAGCCTCCAGGACGGATACAGAGTCTTCTCTATGAAAAGCCCTGTCTTTGAATTCTGCAAAGTCCAGTGGAGAAGCTAGCACTAACACACAGGTTGCTACTTTTCTTTGAGGAACCAACTTTGGAGCTCATCTGCAGCCTTTGCACTTGGCAGACTCAGACGCTCATGGGAATCAGTGTTCAGATGCAGGAGGGAATACCCCACCCTGCCTTCTCTATCCACAAAGACAGTGTCTCTTCAGAGACCACAAGCAGCTGAGATTAAGTCCTCTCTTGCTTCTTGGGCTGTTTTTACTACATGAGCTACAACTCCTGGTACCCAGCTGATGAACAAATTAATACACTGTGGCATATACATAAAGTTAAACTTTATTCAACCTTAAAAAGGAAAGCCAGATAGCAATGAGGAATTATTATAAATAATAATGTACATAATGTACTGTACATCTCCAAAGGCTAGAAGGGTTTTGAAAGTTTCATCACAAGGAAATCATATTTGTTTGAGAAAATAGATATGTTTAGCCTGATTTAAATTTTGTACAGTGTATACCTGTATTTAAACACTACACAGTACCTTATAGTTTTTGTTTGTAAACGTGTCAGTTAAAAAACAAATGTATTGACTTTTACGTATCAGTTAAAAATAAATGTACATGGAAGGAACAACAGTCTGGCACAGCTACCAGGGGTAAACTTTGAGAAAATCGTGTTAAGTGAAATGAACCAGGCAGAAAATGGCAGACACTATTTGAGTCTACTTACATGAAGTGCTGAGAGATGTCAGGTTCATAAGGACAGAGGTGGAACAATGGCTGCTGGGGGCTTGGGAGGAATGAATAGTTATGATTGAATGGATAAGATGAAATGTTCTGCAAGGATGGCAGCAACTCACACACACCCGGAGGAAGGCACTTCAACGCACCAACCTTACAGATAAAAGTGAGGCAGATGGTGGGTTTTATGTTACACAAATTTTATTGGAATTTTTTTACACTAAGGAAATAAAAATATCCATGATGAAAGAAGAGAGGAGAGCCATGTCAGTCAACTCATTCCTCATCCTCCACTGATGGGGCAACCATGAGCCTGGAACAGCCAAAGGGAGAATTCCCCATGCGAAGAACAAGACCTCAGAGGGCCAGCTGGTAGAGCCACAGGAAGGGTCTCTCCGGGAGCTCGCAGTGAGAGCCGAGGAACACGAGGGACCTTCTCAACTAGACTGTAAGTGAGCAGGTAGCACAAGACCAAGCCCCAAGCCCGTGGCATGGGATCCAGGGCACCAGCCAATCATGGGCACAGGCTCACAGTCACGGCACAGGAGACAGAGGACACAGGAGAATATTGCCACCAATGACAAGGTGAAATTTTTAACAGCATGACAAGTTGGCTCACTTGCTTGACTGCTTGTTTGCGCAGTGGTGAGGGTTGGTCCCTCAGCCTAGAGCATGCTGGGTAAGCCCTCTCCACAGAGCAGCACCCCTCAGCCCTCTCAAAAGGGTTTTGAAATAGACTTCAGAAAGTCTCTTCTCTGTACATCAACAGCCCAAGTTCCGACACTCAGGCAGACTCCTTGAGGACTGACTCAAACAGAGACACACAATCCATACCTGCCCATCTGGAGAAAAGCAGACTAAGGCCACAGAGTCCCTGAGGCTCCTGGGCTTAAGCTGAAAGACACCCCTTCATTATACAAACCATGCTCAGCCATGCTGGGGGAAGGCACCCAACACCTTTGTCCCATCCTTCCTGATACTAAGACACCCCAAAACACAAGTCATTTAAATGTTGAGACACCACAATGAGCACCTTGCCTGGCTCTCCTCCCTGACTCTCCATCCGGGAAGCATTTGCACAACTCAAAAGCCTGTGGACCCTGCAGCAAGAACAGCTCTGACCTGAATACAACATGTTCTGGGTGGTGGAAAGCCACGTGGGTCCCGAGGTCAGGTGCAGGGCTTCTCCTCTGCCCCAAACTGCCTGGGCTGTGGCTGGCCCATTCGACCCTGGTCCTAGCAGGATGAGCCAGGATCCACCCAGGCCACCTTGGGGGCAGAACGGTGAGGCAGGCTTTGATCACGCGGCTCTCGTTAAATGAGAGGAAAGTGGGCTATTGTGAGAAGAGTCACAGAGAGGTAGTTAAAGGTTGTCACCGTCCACTCATCCGAAATAAAACCTATCCCATTAGGAACACTGCAGTGGCAGCCCATTTCCAGTACTGCCCTCCGGGTCAGCCCAGCTGTCAGAAGATAAGGGTTTAAAATTGAAAATCAAAGAGCCAGCGCACACTTTTAGACAAAAGAAATGATGTGCGTGTGGGCAGATGTTAAATTCACCCACACGAAGAGCTGCACCAGATGGGCACCAGGATCCCTAATAGAAGTCACTCCTGATTTCTTGTCCTCAAGCAATGCTCGGGCACAGGAGGGCCAAGGCTGCTTCCTTGACCAGGCTGTGCTGGCCAAGTCCCTGCTTGGAACAGTGCTGTCTCCCCAGGTGAGGGGTAGCCGGCAAAGCCAACTTCACTGTCACAAAAAGCCACCTGCCCCATTCTCAGCTTCTGCCCTACAATTCTAGAACCCAACCCAAACAGAAGGAATGGTCAAATGAAGCAGAACTCACGCTCAGCGGGCCAAGGAATGATCTCCTTTAGAATGATGGGGACCCACCAATCCTTGGTGTCAAGCATCTGGGCTGGGCCACCAGGAAAGTTGGGTAGCCCCAGAAAATACCCAGCAATGTACAGCACCCTAGGGAGAGAGGCCTCCACACTCAGGCAAAAATGCCCAGGAAAAAAAGCAGATTCCTACCTAGCCAAGGTACTAACCACAGTTTCTGTTACGAGTTTCAGAGCTCACTCAGGAGTTCAGGGTCAGCCTGGGTAACCCAGAATTTTAAAAACAGGAGGGGATCTGGCTTAATGGTAGAGAGCATACCCAGTATATACAAGACCTTAAGTTTAATTCCCTGAATCTAAAAGAAGGGAAGGAAGGAAGGAAGGAAGGAAGGAAGGAAGGAAGGAGGGAGGGAGGGAGGGAGGGAGGGAGGGAGGGAGGGAGGGAGGGAGGAAGGGAGGGAGGGAGGGAGGGAAGGAGGAAAGAAAGAAAGAAAGAAAGAAAGAAAGAAAGAAAGAAAGAAAGAAAGAAAGAAAGAAAGAAAGAAAGAAAGCAGAGTTGTGGGAATTCTGAGTACCAAGACCCGCAGTCTGCAGATAGGTGCCTTCAGGTGCTCAGCAGACAGCAGCCCATAGCCCCAGCAGCCAACAGCAAAACAGAAGGGGACCCTGCTTAGGCAACATGTCCATGGCTCCGTGACATCACCCCCTCCTCATTTTTTAGTGGCATTTTAGCTACATGAGATCAACCATATATCCATCACATTTCATTTGAAAATAGGCCATTCTGAAAAGCACATTAAGAGATGGCCAAATTGATCTAGGACATACATTTTAACCCATGGTCAACTTCTTACGCCATTCCCAAATTGACTGTCTTGTTGGAAGCATTCAATCGATTTCCAGTTTGATCCTCCCACTTAACGGTTAGGCTCACAGACCCTGGAGTCAAAAGGGGCCAGCCCTCCTCATTGACCCCTAACATAAGGGCATGTCTCCTTCCCTTCTTCCCTTGCCAACTCTGCAGATGTCTCCTAAGGCCTCCCACATCCCAGAAGCCAGCTCTTCCCATGTGCACTTCTGGCTCTGGACCTGGACAGCATGGTCCTCTTGCTGGCTGCCCTCCACAAAGCTGGCCAAGCTTGGCCTCCATTGGCTGGAGACATCCTGGACAACAGTTCTTCCCCCACCCCCACCCCACCCCCATCCTCCCTGTAAACAGAAGAATCCAGACTGAAGAAAGCTGGAAAATGAGGCATCCTGTGGAATCATACAATGGGTAGATTTCCAGGAGATAAGATGTTGATAAAATAAACCCCAGGCCCCAAGCTTGGACCCACACCTCCAGGCCAGCTTCCTCTCCTCTCCCATCAGATTTCTGACCCCATGAGTTTAGACCATGTAATAGGAAAAATAACCCCACATTTGCCCAGCAGTGGGCAGCACAGAGCCAGGTTGCCCTACTGATCCCCACTGATGGGAAGAGGTTAATTTCTAACAGGGCCCAGCAACCAGCCCCCAAGGGGCCAAGCACTGATACAGACATCCTAAAGAGACCAGGCGGGCTAGGCCAGGTGGGCTGGTTGATTTCATTATATGATTCTATTCTTCACAAGCTGGTGAAGAGGGGCTGGAGAGATGGCTCAGCAGTTAAGAGCACTGGCTGCTCTTCCAGAGGACCTGGCTTTAATTCTCAGCACCCACAGAGACTCATAACCATCTGATTTTCAAGTTCCAGGGACTCCAACACCCTCTGCTGGCCCCCTCAGGCCCAAGACATGCATGTAGGCAAAATATCCGTACATATAAAAAACACTTTAACTAAAAAATATAAATGATGATGAACCAGTATTAATAGCTATAACGTCTTACAGAAAGATTCTATATTTTTAAAAAGAAAATAAAATTTAAAAGAAAGCAAACGAAATGGGAAATGACTCGGGGATCTAAATTAGCAAGAGTAACACCTACCGCTGTCCAGGAGACTCGACTAAGAACCCACAGCAATGGGTAGCTGCTGCAGGGGACGCTCCAACCCCAAAGCCACAGAGACAGAGGAAACAACCAAGGGTGATGCGTCACAGGCTCTGGGGGTTCCCTAGAGGAATGGGGTCTGGTATGAATTCCTTGGCCAGAAAACACATCTTGGCACAGCCAGAATGGGGTCTTCCTCTGGCTAACCACCATCACAGTCCCATAGTGGGGTCCATCTACCTCCCTGATCCTCCACAGCCGCCGACTCACGGCTCTGCTGGTCCCCATGCTTGCATCCTGGGCACTCCTTCCTGACTGTGCCGAGGCCACAGCGCTGTGCGGAAGAAGGAGAGGCCATCAGGAGTCACCTAGCAGCTTGCTGACTTGGGAGTCCTCACCATCACCGCTACATATCCACTGACATCACCCAAGGAGTTGCCCTGGCTGTTGCTTCTCCTAGAGAGCAGGACGTAGAAAGCGCCTCTAAGGGTCCATGGATGAAAGGTTCTGGTCAGACCACTGCCCTGGCCTGGAGAAGCCTTAGTACAGGACTCCTTCCCTACAGCCCGCTCCAACCGCACAGAAACAAAGCTCTCCCTCTGACCACCACTTGCTCCCACTTTGGAACAGACAGAGTGGCCTGGAGGCTGCTGAGAGCATGCAGGCTCATGTCAGAAGATGTCCACAGACCATGAAGCCAAAGGGTTGCCCCCAAGGAGCACATAATTAACCAAGACTCTCACCACGGTGAGCGAGCGAGTATCCAAAGGAGCAAACATCTGACAGGAAAGGCCAGAATGGACAAGTGAGTCCCCAGCCATGTAACCAACAATCCAACACCAGCAAGGTGACCAGTCTCCATATGCAGAAGCCCACAAGTTTGTAGTGACTTCAACGATCAGCTAGAAAACGGGGTGAGGGAAGGCGGTGATCCGGTAACAACAGCAACAGGAGCCGGACAGTCTGCCTGGAGACCTAACCAAAGATGAACAACTATATTCAGACCACACCACAAAGCCCTAGTGAAGGACGTGAAGAATGAAAAGACTCAGAAGGCATCTCTTCTGGCCTGTACCAACCTACAGAGCCATCCCAGCAAAATCCCTGGCAGGCTGGAGGTGAGTTAGCTTACTCTGCAGTTTATCTGTCAATAGAATACATGGCAAAGACTATGGAAGCTAAAGGAGCTGCCAGGTTCTCAAGGGCTTTCCCAGGTTACATGAACAGTAATAACTGTGGCGGCTAACTCTCCCATTAGGCCAACTGCCTACAAACAAGACTCGGTCCCAGAAGTCCATACACATGCTGGGGTGGGCTTTTCAGTGACACCTGCCATTGAGTCACCCATGCTCCGTAAGTGACCCCAATAAGCTCATTGGTCCACTCTGCCTGACTTGGGTGGAATTGTTCCTTCAGTCTGCCATGGGTGCCCCATCTGGGATGAACAGACATTGCTCACATCTTGCCAGCAAAAGCCACAAAACAGAAAGTCTGAGGGGAAATGGAAAAAGAAGAAAAACAAAGAGGCCGTGACCCTAAAATAACACAGCAGTCCCGTGCTTTCATGACATTGCTGTCAACAATATGAGCCACGGCATGTCCATTAAATTTGGATGTGTAATGTCACAACTACTTCAGGAAGGGTACCCCATGACAGTCTCACATGGAAAGTCATGACCACGCTAACAGCCGATACTGCCCTAAGAATAAACAAGTAAATCAGAGCTTCTAGACACTTGGAGAAATAACCCAGAACACCTCAACAACAAACTATGCATGCTGTGATGATCTGAGATCACCAGGTGGATGAGCCACCAGGCACATCTGTGAGGGATTATCGTGATTAGGTCAACAGAAGCCGAAGATTCATCCACTGTTGTCAGGAACCATCCTATGAGTCCAGGTCCCAGGTTGAGTACAAAAGAGAAAGCCAGCTGAGCATCAGCATTCACCTCCTGCCACTTTGGACTGCAGAGGCGGTGTGACCAGCTGCCGTAAGTTCATGCCTCCATGGTGGATTGGACCCACAAAATGTCAACCAAAATGAGTCCTTGCATATCTAAGTTGCCTTTGTGTTTTGTTTCTGCACTGTATCACAATGCAGAAAGTAATAAGTACTCACAGTCTACATGTGCAAGCCCTTGGATTAGCTAATAAACCCACATCTTGAAGAGCGGGCTGGGGTATCTCAATGGTAGAGTGCAGGCTTACCTGCAGGAGACCTCGGATTCAACCCCTATCACCAAAAGGAAAAAATAAGATATCAAAGCAGAGATACAGCGATGGCTCATTAATAAATTACATTGGGGAACTATTCATGTGGGAAAAAAACATCTTCAATTCACAACATATCTAAAAGTATATTGCAGATGAATAAAAGAAGATGTGGATATAAAACTGTTGGGTACAAAAAGGAAATAGGAAGCCAGGCATGGTACCATAAATCTCTGACACCAGGACTCAAGAGGTAGAGACAGGAGGGTTGAGAGCTCAAGGTCATCTTTGGGGCACAATGAGTTCAAGGCCAACCTGGACTACATGAGACTCTGTCTTAAGATAAAAATAAATGAAAATAAAAATGGAGAGTGTTTATCTATCTGCACTTATGGTAGGGATGTCTTTTCGGTAAGACACAAAATTCGGGAGCCATAAAAGAAAAGCTTGATAGATTGGATACCATAAAAATCCCAAGGTTTTGCATTGCCAATGACATCATTAAACAGAGTTGAGGAACACAAAGACACCTGAAGAAAATATCTGCCATGTCTACGGCAAATGAGAAACAGCCCTGGTATGCCAAACACACCAATAAAGCGATGAGAAAACACTGAACCAATCAGCAGAAAGACCGGCAACAACAGTAAAGAAGAAATTCAAATTCTTATGAAGTACAAGAATCTGGCTTGTGGCTGCTCACCATTTGTACTTTACAAGACAAACTTCTTTACCTTTCTGTGTGTATGTGTGTGTGAGTATATGTGCATGCATGGAGAGGCCGGAGGAGGGAGTCAGGCATCCTCTTCTACCACTTTCTGTCTTACTTTGAGGCAGGATCTCTCCCTGTATCTGGGGCTAGGCTAGCTACCAGCAAGCCCCAGCAATCCTCTTGTCTCTCTCTCTCTGCCCCCAAATGCTACAGTTACACGTGCAATAGGCCATACATGGCTTTTTATGTGGGTGGGAGGGATCCAAACTCAGATCCTTCTATTTGTGCATCAAGCACTCTTTACTCCCTAAGCCTCATCTCTGGCCCCTGTTCATAATTCTAAAAGTAGCACGGTGAAAACAAATATATGTATAAATAATGTTTGGGGTATGTGCCGAGGGGATGCCCAAGACAAGGCACTATGAACACTGTACATGCTGTTTCCTAAATGTGTGTGCCTAAGGACAAAAGTCAACTTACAAATTAGGCACAGAAAGAGCTAATAACAAAATAGAACAATTATAACACTCTTCTAAAATGTTACACGAATATTCCATCTCCTCTCCATCTACGCCCCCTTTTCAGATCCAGATAGATATGTCTATTTTAGGACCCCAAGTGACCATGGGTAACTGAAACCAAGGACTGAGAACTACAGATGAGGGTCTGAGGCAGGCTGTAACTGTATGCTCCCATGGTGAATGAAGGTGCATGAAGCTGCAGACTGATATGTTCATCAGTAACAAGCCCACGCGGCTGCAGACCCCACAGCCAGCACCATTTAAATGTATCACCACAATGGCAGTATACATTTGTAATCACCAGACCTAGGGGTGGAGACAAGTGGATACTTAGCACTTGTGAGTAGCCACATAACCTAGTTCTAGTCAGCAAGCTCCAAGCCAGGGAACCCTATCTAGAGTACAAAGTGGGCAGGCAGCTCCTGAAGAATGACGCTCTTCATATAAATGTGAACACACATGCATACACCTGCACACACATGAACACACACACACACCCTTGCACACATACACACCTGCACACACACACACACTTCCTACTCGCATCTGATGCTCAGCATCGCCTCCTAGCCAGGCCAGAGCTGTGTTTCAGAAGCACACCAGTGGCTATCAAGGAGATAGCTATGACACTCCACCCCACCCCTAGCTTCGAGGGTGTGAACCAGCAACTACTCCAGAGTTCAGTGAGTCCATGGCTGTCTATCACAAGTGTCGGAATCCAGCATGCTGCATGCACAACTCACAAGGCGCAACATGTCAGGCACATTGCTCCAGATGAGGTCGCATTTATAGAGACATTTACAGCCTCTATATGGGCTACAGACCCCTCATCCAAAATGCTTGGCACCGGAAGTGGTACGGCTTTCTGATTGTTTCAGAATTGGGAATATTTACTGAGATTTATCTTGCGGCTGTGGCCCAAGTTTAAATGAAAAACCCATGCTTCATATAGAACATACATGAAGTAACTCTATAAATATTCTCAACTGTATACGGTTTTATTTGGTATTTGAAAGACTTCTGTGCATGACACAAGGTTTACAGAGAGGGAGTGAGAGTTGGAATTTTCCACTTGTGACATCAGATTGCTCAGATAGTTTCAGACTGTGAACCATTCATTTTGAACCATGAGATAAGGAATGCTCAACCTATAATTTGATCTCATTTTGTTGAAAATATTAAAAATAATAAATATGTATGTATTCATATAATACCCAAGTTTAAAAAATCCCATAGAGAAAGAAAAATTATACACCAAGCTGACAATATCTGTCTATGCAGGGGTTAAGTGGGGGGGGGTTCATTTTCTTGGTTATTTATTTCTGAGCTTTGAATTTTATTATTATGGTATATTAATTTCATAACCAGAAAAAAATAAATGGAAAAAAAACCTGCTTGTACAAAATGAAAGGCAAAGGGCTCCTGAGTCTAGAAAGTGCTAGGTGTCCTGTCCCTTCAGGACCAAGGTCTTGGCAACCTCCAGCTCTGATGCCAGAAAACACTCTGTGCCTCCTCCAAAGACAGAGGATAATTGCTCTAGGAGGCAGGCTCTCACACAGAGTGCTGTCACATCTGTTTATCTTCATTATTAGCTCTTTGTTGTTAGATAATGAAACAATACACAAAATCTCTACCTCCCGCAGACAGCCAGGGACGGAGCTCGCTGGGAGTCAGCTCTGTTTCAGTCTTTCTGAGCCTTTGGGTGGAGCTGAAAGGAATGATCACCCCTGGCTCAAACAACCCTGACCAGGATGCTAAGATCCTGCATCTCCCTCTCCTTCAGGGTAAGGGGACACTGCCCCCAGACATGAACCCCATCCCCAGTCCCGCAGCCTCTGGTCTTTAAAACATCTTAGTGTTTGGGAATGAAATGCTTTAAAATTCATCACCCGAGGGTTCCCACGGAATGTGCTTCCATGCATAGAAAATGGCTACAAAGTCTAGTTTGTAGGAATTGATGTAAATTGTTTCATTTTAAGTTCCTCAACCAGAAATCTAAAAGCCCTTGCTTCCAGCCCAGCAGAGCCGGCCCAGGAATCCATCACTTCTGCAAAAGGAGGACAAGGATCCTCCTGGGGAACAAGACAAGGCAGCTTTTCTGGAGATGCTCAGGGCTGCCAGCAGCTCTGGCTGTCTGGACGCCAGCCGGGCTCCAAAGGCTCCTATTGGTGGTGGTCATCTGACCCAGATGCCCCCTGCTGCTCCATCTATGCCAAGTGACAGGGGAAATTAATTACATCTTTAAAAGCACAAGGGCTCAGGGTTCTAGTCAGGAGCCCTTCCAGGGGTGAGGGTGTCTCCCTGGAGCACCACAGGAAGTCTGGGAAACTTCCCACAGGGCTAACCACAAGTCCTTGCTTTCCCCTCCAAACACCATCGGCCAAGTTAGAGCAGTGTTCCACGGGGCAGCTGTGAGAATGCGGCTGACGTGAGGTGTTACAAGTCCCTGCCCCGAGCTGTCCTCCATGAGAGAGATGGAGGGAGGGGATAAGGAAAGGACATTTGAGGGGAGGCAGAGACAGTAGGGATCTCTGGGGCTCTGTGGCCAGCCAGCCTAGCGTTCTCTGCAAGTTCAAGGCCAATAGAAAAACAAGGAAAACTGTGTTGTGGCGGTGGCACAAACCTTTAATCCCAGCACTCTGGAGGCAGAGGCAGGTGGATCTCTGAGTTCAGTCCAGCCTGAGAGTGAGTCCCAGGACAACCAGGGCTATACAAAGAAGCCCTGTCTCAAAAAAGGAAAGAAAGAAAAAGGAAGGAAGAAAAGGAAAAGGAGGGAGAGAGGGGGGAGGAAGAAAAGCAAGGAGGATGGTACCCAAGGAAGAAAACCCAAGGTTGACCTTTGACCTCCACATGCACATAAACACAAGTACGCATGCACACACCAAAAGGAATAAAAAGAGGGAAGGAGGAAATGAAGGAAGAAGGGAAGAGAAGCAACACCAGGAGGTTCAGCCAGGAAGAAAGCACCACCACCACCGCCACCACCACCACCCCAACCTCTCACACTGCTCTTGGGCAGTAAAGCGTTCCTGGGGTCACCTACAACATGAAAACTGTGCTCAGCAGTTGTTTCAAGAAATTCATCACAAGAGAGACTCATGGGTGTCTGAAAGAAAAGAAAGAGGATGAAGAGAGGGAGAGAGAAAAAAGGAAGGGGAAGGAAATGTGGGGGGAGAGGAGAGAGAGAGAGAGAGAGAGAGAGAGAGAGAGAGAGAGAGAGAGAGAGAGAGAGAGAGAGAGAGACTACAAAAGCATCAGTCATAACAGGAAAACCTTCTCAACACCCTCAGCATCCAGCCCTGGGGTGTCAGCACAGCTCAGAGGCCAGGGTGCAGGAAGAAGGGTCTGTGAACACGGACAGGGCCCCTGACAGAGGTCGAGGGGAAGGGCGCTGGCAGCTGTGTGCCTGAGCTCAAGGGAAGGAAGCGCTAAAAGCGGCCCTGGGAGGAAAGAGTTCCATGTCTCAGAGTCCTAGTTTTTCCCCTAATGCACTGACTTGTATATATGTAATAACTAAAAATAACATTTTTTTAAAATAAAAATGTTCTCCTACCAAAGCTGCTTGAATGCTAAAATGAGCCTGAAGCATAGGAAATTACCTATATTTGATCACTTTGACATATAAAAATAACAGTTTCATATGGCTCCATCTAATTTTGCCAAAACTCCGGAGAAGTGGCGGGACCTGCAGGAACCGTTTCCTCCGACAGGCTTCTGGGACAAGTGAGGGAACTCTGACTCAGTCGGGCCCCTGTGCTAGTCATCTTTCCGCCACTGTGAGGAAATCCCTGAGAGAAGCGACTTATGGAAAGAAAGCCTGTGCTCCGGCCACAGTTTTGCAGGCTGCACCCCGGTAGCAGATGCACCCATTGCTTCGGGCCTCACGTGAGAGTGCCAGGTGGCACTGCCCAGGAAACCACGCCCCTTGTGGCCAAGAGGGGGGAAAAATAGATAAAAAAGGAGCCAGAGGCCCCTGGGGCTGAGATGGGTCTGTTTGTAAGGCCCCTGGCAGTGGGACCAGGACCTGTCCCTGGCGTATGAGCTGGCTTTTTGGAATCTGTTCCCTATGGTGGGATGTCTTGCTCAGCCTTGATGCAGGGTGGGGGGGCGGTGAGCTTGGTCCTGCCTCAACTTGATGTGCCATGCTTTGTTGACTCCCATGGGAGGCCTGCCTCTTTCTGAATGGACCTGGAGGAGGAGAAGATGCAGGGGAGGGGATAGAAGAGAGGTGGGAGGAGGGAACGGGAGGAGAGGAGGGAGGGGAAACTGATTGGTGTGTAAAATAAACTTTAAAAATTTAATAAGAAGGAGCCAGAGTCCCACCATCCCCTGTGGAGGAACACCCCACCTCCAGTGCCCTAGGGGTTCCCATTCAGTTTCCTCTTCTAAAAAGGCCCACAGTCCCTCCCAACAGCAGAACACTGGGATCAAGCCATTAACACTCGGGCCTTTGTGGGACGTGTATCCTGACTATCACAGTCCCCTAGGCAGAGTGAGTCTTCTGTCTCTTCCAAGGGTCATACTTCCTATTTCTAGCCCACCACAAGCGTCCCCTGTCTCACGCAACACAGCACCATATACCAAGTCCCATGTCACTCAGCACTCCAAGGGTGTCCCTGCTGCTGCAGCGGGGAGGAGCCAATGATGGACGTGCAGTGCCACCCGGCCAGGCTGCGGGGACAGCTTGGGTCCCTGGCAGGCCCAGCTGAGCCTCCACTGAGCCAGACCCATGCTTTCAGGCTGCACAACAGGCCCGAGCCCTGGGGTCTTCTCCCTTCCACTTCATCCTGTGCCTCTGCTAAACACATAGGAGGTGACAGTTATGGAAGTTAAGGGAACTAAAGCTAACATCTGCAGCCCAGGGTTTCAGCTGCTGGACTCAGTTCTCAGGCAGCCCCCTCCCGTAGGAACCGAGCAGATGGAGCAGTGTGGCTGAGGATATCAATGCCAGCCCGACCCGTGCAGACAGCCTGCTCCTTCTGCCTCCATGCTTGACGATGAAGCACACATCAGCCTTTTGTCTACTGGGATCGATATGTTTTAAAAAGACCCCTGTGGCTCCAGGGATTAATCATAAGAGAGAAGCAGAGGTCAGAGGCACAGCTGTCCACAGTCATCAGAAAAATGAAAAGTGGCCATCCCCTGAGTGGGCTGTGCAGGGTGGTTCAATTCCCCAGGCACCAGATACCAGAAAATGGGTAATGCGTTCTTGAGGCTGGGTTTATTTCCCTTGGCAATGATTTCTAAGTAAGGGGAGACACTGCACCAGAGAAAATTGTCTTCAAACACTCAGATACTTGGGGCATACAAAAATATGTATTCTAAATACCGTTATATCTTAGACCTTACACACCCAACCCCAAAGCCAAAGTGCTGAATGCTTGGTCCCCAAGTGCTCCGGCCAAGGTAGAGATGACCAGATGGTGAGGGCTCTGACCTCATTAGTGGACTCATCCATTGATGGAGTGACCGCTCAGAGGGTTTCCGAGGGACAGGCTCTGCTCAAAAGTGAACTCACCCTGTTTCCAGGCCACCAGGAAGTGAGAGCTCTGTTTGACACAGCCCTTCTCGGTGATGCTCTGCCTTGCCACCAGCCCACAGCAACAGAACCAAGACACTGAGATCTGAAACCATGAGTCCTCTCCCTTCTCAGTCCTCTCTCCTAAGTTCTGCTCCAGGTGATCTGCCATAGAAATGCAATTCTGGCTGCCTCAAACACTAGACCAAACACAGTCCCCGTTTTCTCGGAAACGGTACAAGAGGTCCCATGGGGATGTCCCATCTCAGGCCCTGGAGCTGAATGATGTCAAGAACTAGGGGTACTACCGAGGGGTACACAGCCGTGGGACTCCACCTGACTCAACCTGAGGTTTTATGGGGGTTTCGTATCACTGTTTTGTTTTGTGTGTGCAGATGTATGTGCATGTAGTGTGCATGTGCTTGCAGGTGAGTAGGCACATGTGTGTGATACCTGTGGGGGTCCAAGGCTTATGTCAGGTGTGTTTCCACTCACTTTCTACCTCACAGAGAGATGCTCCCTGATTTGGCTAGACCCAGCCCCCACCTCTCAGGGGCTAAGGTGACATGTGGCCGCTGGGGTGCTGGGTCCCCATGCTTGCTCATGTTTGTGCCTGCTTGTTGGCCAGTGTGCCGCCCCATCAGCCAGTTCCCCAGCCCTGGTTCTATGGTTTTGGAAGGCTGAGACTTACTTACAGGAAAATGACAAAATGCTTATCACAGCAGATGAAGCAAGACTGGTCCGTTATAACCAAGTAAGTTCATACTGGCTTCTCCTTCCCTCGGTTTCCCCAAATGCCCCTTTTCTGTTCCAAGACCCTATCCAGAACACCACATCACACCCAGCCATCTGCCTCCTCGTGGCTGTGACAGCTGCTTAGACTTTCCTTATGATGACCTACACCAACGGTTCTCAACCTTCCTACTGCTGCGATCCTTTAATACAGTTCCTCATGTTGTGCTGACCCCTGACCATAAAATTATTTTCGTTGCTACTTCATAACTGTAATTTTGCTTCTGTTATAAATCATAATGTAAATATATGATATGTAGAATTTCTGCTGTGTGACCCTCAAAGGGGCCGAGACCCACAAGTTGAGAACTGCTGACCTAGACACTCCTAAAGACTACTAGGGAGGTAGTGTGCAGAATGTCACTCAGCTGGATCTTGTCTGAAGGGTTCTTTCTCTGATCAAGAATCTCCACACAGATAAATGCAGGAGACCTGAGGCAGAAGGCACAAATGAACTCAGAGAATTTGCTTTCTACACTTCAGTTCTGGCACTCTGTGTGTGTATGTGTGAGAGAGAGGGAGGGAGTGTATATGTGTGAAAGAGTGTGTGTGTGTGGTGTGTGAGAGTGTGTATGTGTGAGTGTGTACATGTGTGTGTGAGAGAAAGAGAGAAAGAGAGGAGAATGTGTGTGTAAGAGAGAGAGTGTGTGTATGTGTGAGTGTGTGTATGTGAGAGGGAGTGTGTGTGAGAGATGTATGTGTGAGTATACATGTATGTGCACGTGTGTGTGAGAGAGAGGAGTGTGTGTGAGAGAGTGTATATGTGAGTGTGTGTGTGCATATGGGGGGTTGTGAGAGAGAGAGTGTGTGTATGTGTGAGTGTACCTGTATGTGCGTGTGCGTGTGCATGTGCGTGCGTGCGTGCGTGCGTGTGCGTGTGCGTGTGTGTGTGTGTGTGTGTGTGTGTGTGTGTGTGTGTGTGTGTGTGTCTTGCTTATAAAATCCAGCAGGGTCAAGGCAACATCAGGTCCCTAGAAGTAGAAGACCATCCACAACACAAGATGTACTCTTGTGAGTACACGTCCTCAGGAAGAGAGCTGTGGGGCCTTCTGTGTAGGCTAGCTCCTGAGGGCTCCAGATGTTCAGACTCCAAGACAGCCAGTCCCAGGTCCCAGACCTGGGGAATAGCAACCCAATATTCTGCCTCTCCTGGACCATATGGAAGCTCTTTCTGAGCCTTAGGCCATAGGCCATATTGACTAAATTATTGTACTTTCTGATACCAGGGATATTGTACGAGTGCCCAGAGTGAAGCCAGGGACACAGAGTGAATCCTGTCACATGGCACTACCTTATTTCATTCACATCTTTTGGAAACAACTGCAGAAGAGGATGCTGAGGCAGAGCTGTGCCTGGTCCTCGGGTTTCAGTGTGGCAAAGCAGGTATATAAATTGAGAAAACATCATTCGACTTTTTTATTGACAAGTTACTGAACTCAAGGCAAAGTGTGGGTTGCTGAGAGCCAGTGAGCATCCCCAGCCATGGTCAGGAGAATGGATAGCGTAAATGCAAAAGAAAGACATGCCAATTGACAATATGACGAGGCATCCATAGCTTTTATGAAGGTAAGGAGGCAAGAGCCTGGCTCTCCACCAAGCAGCTTTTCAGTTCTGAAGAAACTGACATTCAAGAAGTCCTTGTACAGTGACAAAAAAAAAACAAAACATAGATGAGATGAGACATCCCACATAGGAAAACAAGATGCAAATGTAATCTGCCGGGTACTGGGATCAAAGCACACTGAATAGTGCCCAGGTAGTCCATCATCACATCTGGAGAAGTACTGAAAGTGAGTGTACAATGTCTCCAGTCAGTGTCACCAGAAACACCACAGCATGATAACCACAGTCACAATGTCACCAGACACACCACAGCAGCATCACCAGTCACAATGTCACCAGACACACCACAGCAGCATCACCACAGTCACAATGTCACCAGACTCACCACAGCACAATAACCATAGTCATAATGTCAGCAGACATACCACAGCAGCATCACTACAGTCACAATGTCACCAGACACACCACAGCAGCATCACCACAGTCAATGTCACCAGACACATCACAGCAGCATCACCACAGTCACAATGTCACCAGACACACCACAGCAGCATCACCAGTCACAATGTCACCAGACACACCACAGCAAAATAACCATAGTCACAATGTCACCAGACTCACCACAGCAGCATCACCACAGTCACAATGTCACCAGACACACCACAGCACAATAACCATAGTCACAATGTCACCAGACACACCACAGCAGCATAACCACAGTCAATGTCACCAGACTCACCACAGCAGCATCACTACAGTCACAATGTCACCAGACACACCACAGCAGCATCACCACAGTCAATGTCACCAGACACACCACAGCAGCACAAGGTCAAGGCGACAGGAAACAGCAACAAGAGGACACGTGGAAGCCCAGTTGAAACAAGTGTGGGGATCGTCAACAACGTAGGAACCCAGAGTCTGCAACCAGGACTGACACATGAGACCCTCCAGAGTACCTAGGAGGGTGGCAGCAGTGCTGCCTAACCAAGAAGTGAACTTACAAAGCTTAGCACCATGGGCTCACACTCAGGAAATGGTACCTGTTACCATCCTGACCCAGAGCTATGCTATCCACTGATTCTGAGGAGCCTGGAGAACCCAGGCCAGGCTGGGAATGGCCAGGGAGGAGAGCTATGAGGACCTATGGTACAAGGCCAAGTCCTGGCAAAAACACAGACTCTGCTTCTGCTACCTTCGACCCTGACCCCCATCTTCTTGTCCGTCCTTACCTAGAGCAGAACTGACCCAGCGCCAGACATCTGTGTTCCCACTGCTCCTCTGCCTGGAGTTCCTCTTCGAGCCTGGAGCAGAATGCTGTGCAGGTACCTTGACCAGGTGCACGCACACACACACACACACACACACACACACAGAGGCACCTCCATCCCAAAACCTTGGCGCCATGAACAGCCCGCCCACTGAGCTGTGCCTTCTTCCTCACAGGATGTTAAGGAAGAAGCAAGTGCGTATACATGGTGAGCCGCTCAAAGTGTATGGACACACAGAACACCAAAGCCTCCAACAGCCCACAGGGGACTCCACAGAGGGGTCAATGACCCGTGGCCATAGTGGTACTCTTTCCAGCCAGCTTGAGCCTGTGAAGCCAGGTTGGCCAGGGCTGGCAAGAGTATTCTCTACAGTCATGGCCGTGTCTTTGTGGGCTCACAGCCAGTACATGGGAACTAAGACAGCACTAGGAAGGCTGAAGTAAAGTCCAGAGCAATGAGGAGTTTGATATTGTTTGGCTGGATGGGTGGGGGTGGTCCCCTGAATGCTTATGATGAGATTTAAAAGGTAGGGCCTAGTGGGAGGCAGGCCTACAGGCATGCTCTTAAAGGAGATATTGGAACTTCATACCCATTGCGACATCACCAGTGTCCTTCCTCTCCTGGCTTCCTAGCCACCATGACATGGGCCATTTGCCTCTTCCACTGCTCCTGTGCCACATGCTGCCCCAAGCTGAAAGCAACAGGGCCCAGGGACACAAAGTGAGACCTTTGAAACGATGACCCAAACTCAATTTTCTTTCCTCTTACTTCGTGGATTATCTCAGGAATTTGTCAAAGCAACAAAAAGTTAACACAGAGTACATGGGTAGAAGGATGGTCATGCCAGGGAGAGATAGATACCAAGAGGGCCAGCACCTCTGGGGATCAGGAGTGATGGGCCCTTGTCTAAAGGGAACCTCTGTCTATGATTCACAGACTGCAAGAATGTGGGATTGACCCTAAGGAGCTGTCCATGCATTGCCTACCTGATTACTCTTCTTCAAGCCTTTGGATTCCCGCTCAATGGAACCACTCTGATGCTTTGACATTTGGGTTAATCGGGTCTGGTTCTCTTTTAAAAAATAAAATAAAACAAAGCTGGCCTTTGGAGGATTCCCATCCAACCAAAACTTCTGCTATGTGCAGCAAGAGAAGCTAAGTTATCTAAGTTAATATCCATACCAACTAAACCTGGAAGGGTCTCAGATCCACGCTGCTTGGATCTGCCTACCTTGATCTCATTCTCAAAACAGTTTGTATCTAAATATGAGTGAGCATTCATTGTAATGGAAAATTTTAATGATCTCACATTAAACATCATCATTTTAGCAGTAAAATAATCCAGCAGTCAGTCAACTGAAGTTCTCCAGGAAAATTCAAAGCAGTATACTGCTCTAATATAAACTTCTTATTGAATATACTGTATATGGACAGAAAGTTCAATATCATAAATGGAACACTGGCAGCCCCTGACGGAGGTCCGTTTCCATCCTATGTGACCTCTAATTGCCATCTGCAAGGATGCACCTGACATGGCTGAAGTTGTCTGTTGAATGTCATGTAAAACAACATATGCAGCACAGACGCTCAGATCTAGGACTTGCTCAACATCAGGGGGAAAGGCTCCTCTGTCCCTCATGTCCCTGGCATGCTGGAGGGAGAGCTGTTTCTGACCCATCAGCCCCAAGAGAATAATGCATGCTTCATCCTATCAGAAAATGAAGGGGAAGGGGGAGTGAAAGCTGTAGCCCTTGGGTCTCTGGGCTAAAAAGGAAGCACTCAAACATCTTCTCACTGCCTGTCATGTTGCTATGGCTGGGAATTCAGCTTCCACCAAGCAGAGGGGCTCGGTTCCGTGGCACCCACTTGTAGATTCTCCACTCCCTGAGTGCTGTCCTGTGTGAGAATAACACTTGGCGTCCTCATCCGTTCTTCTGCCGATGGTTATCTGGCTTGTTTGCAGACTGACAATCATCACCGTGCAGCTGTGGACACCTGCATGTGTCTCCTGGCAGCTGTATTAGTTTCTTGTGGCTGTTATTATGAATCATCACGAATCTGAGTAGCTTAAAGCACATGTGACATTCTCACAGCTCTTGTTGCAATAGATGGGCATTCAGGTGTCAGCAGGGCCATGACCTCTACAGCAGACTCCTGGAGACACTCCATGGTCCCTTGCATCATCCAGTTTCTGGCATTCCTTAAGTTGTAGCTGCATCGGAGGGATCTCTGACTCCATCCATGGGCATGCTGCCTTTTTCTTTCTGCGGCCAGCCTCCTTCTGACTCTCCTATAAGGACGCTTAGAGTGGTATTCAGGATCTACTCGGAGAATCCAGGATGTTCTCATCTACAATCCTTAATCAGTTTGTAGGCAACTGAAGGCAACATCCATAGGGATTAGGGTGTGAACATGTTTGGGGCCCTCGTACACACTTCACATTTGCTGGGACTGAGATTGCTTGGGAAGCTGAACAAGGGAATTTAACTTTAGCTGATACTATGAGGTGCCTCCCTCGGGCAGCTGTGAGGATTTATACCTAATCAGTATCTAGAATTCCAGTTCTTGACCAGCATATCATTGCCTGCGTTTGATCAGAGCTAACCTGGTGGATGTGGGGTACATTACAGCTATGATTCCCTTTGCTGATAGCTGGACAGAGTCCAGAACCTTTTTGTCTGTAAATTCTACTGTGTGTGTGTGTGTGTGCGCGCGCATGTGTGTGTGCAAGCACATACGTGTGCATAAGCACGCACACATAACATCCTCTATCACTTCCCCTATGTGGTTGTCTGCCTTTTTTCTTGTAGATTATTACAGTACATCGTTGGATTTCAAGTATTTGTTAAAATATATTCCACTAAAGATGTGAGTGAAAAAGAAAAAAAAAAAATCAAGGTGCCAAGGCCTGGGATGTAAGGTCCAAGCAATCACTTAGCACTAACTCTAGAAAATAAATACCTATAGTGAACTCCAGATCTCCATCAGTTTGGATGGCTTCCAGTAAGGAATAGAAATGACAGCACACTGGTTGTTGTGGGGAACAGGGTGAACAGGACAAAAGTCAGCCTCCACATAAACCTGGAAATCAAAGCTAATCTCGCCCAGGTAAGGGAAGGCCACTGGAAGACTAAGTTCCGCTTGCATTTCCCAGACATGTGTGACTTCTGTGGGTCTTCCCCGGTTCCACGGGCATGGCTGACCGAGTCAGAACAGCAGAGGCCCATATCCAGAACCGAGTGTTGGTTCCTGCTGCAGTTACCCCCATGTGGGCACAGCAAGGTGGTAATGTCAGTAAAACAGTTCTACTGCAGCCTGTAAGACGTTAACTACACCATGCTGTGAAAGAAGGTGGACTGGAGACTCAGTCGATGTGAACTGCAGTGTAAAGCCTGAGTGTCAGATAAAAGACATTGAGATGGCGGAAGGGTCTACACACAGGGTGCCCCCACCACGGCCAAGGGCAGCTTCCCTTTCAAGCTGTGATTTCCAACCACCAGCAGGCCACTCCCAGCTATGGCACCTGGGAGTAAAAGAGGTCATGAAGGGTGGCAGGGGTACCATGAGCCTCATGAGAGAGAACAGGGTCCTATACTTCCACCCTGAGCCACAGGATAAAACAGGCTGCCTGTATTTCCAAAGACGGGCACCTCTGCTGATACCTGGCATGCTGGAGGGAGAGCTGTTTCTGACCCATCAGCCCCAAGAGAATAACGGCTGCTTCATCTATCAGAAAATGAAGGGGAAGGGGGAGCGAAAGCTGTAGCCCTCGGGTCTCTGGGCTAAAAAGGAGGCACTCAAACTTATCTTCTCACTGCCTGTCATGTTGTTGAGGCTGGGAATTCAGCTCCCACCCAACAGAGGGGCTCAGGATATCTGACGATAACCACAGCCCTGCCCTGCCATGCCCTGCCCGGCCCCGCCCTGCCCCAAGCCTGTGGCACGGCCAGCCCAGAAGCAGCAGCAGCCAGAAAGCTACTGGGAGCCCAGGAAATAGTGACCTGTGTCCCAGAGAGGCCAAGGCTGGCTGTGTGCAGACAAAGAGAGGCTCAGCTGATACGTCCCACTGCAAGTCTGTCCCGAGAGCCACCTCCTCTTAGCAGACAACTGGAAATGTATTTCCCAGGGCCTGGGCCCTGCCTAGAGTAAGTCAAGCAAAGCTGAACAGGTTAACTCTGCGTGAGCAAATTAATAATGTGATGTATGGTTTGTCATACGCCTTGTCGTGTCTGTAGAAGAGCAGGGGCAATTTAATCTAGCAAGCCTATAAATCTCTAAAGGGTGAAATTAAACATCCGTGCTCGTGCTTGTGAGGCTGGGACTCGGCAGCCATGGCCTCCCACAGAGCACCCTGGGGAGGGAGAGGGCTCCTGCCCAACCCTCTCCTTTATCCTCAAAAAAATCCCTCTTGGTAACCTCAACATGGCCCCATACCCCTACATGACCCCTATTCTTCCCTGTGAGCCTCTGTGTGTCACCTGTGGATGTGACCATCATAAGGCCTCTCATGGTCATTTACCCATGATCCTACTCTCAGGCCTAGGAGCATGGTTCCAGAAAGCCCACTATAGCTTGCTCAGTAAACTGTACTATGATCATTCCATCTGCTTTACCCCCCAATCCCTCGGGACCACTCAAGGCAGCCCCAGACCTACCAGTCAGGACCCATAAACATTGTGCACCCATGTGGGCCCTGACCTACACAAACTATATAATCCTAATGCCAGAACACTAGTCCCTCCCTGGGCCCTGATTTCCCCGCGAAGGATGGCCCTTCTGCTCTAAAACGGCAAGTTTGGCCCCTTCTCTAGAATGGGGTCTGGGAACACTCCCACCAGACCTGGCATTCCCACACCTCCTAGTATGTGCTTCCCAGGGAAGAGTTTGAACCTAAAACTAGGACTGAGCTCTGGTACCATGAAACACTCTCTCTTCAGCAACCTCACCCCAGACCAACCCATCCCGTGCCAACTTCACCTGGCTCTAAATAGGGAACAGGAAAGACAGACTCAGCAAGCACTCAGCAAATGTCCATTGGATGATAGATGGGGGGGTGGAGGGATGGATGGATGATGGATGGATGGATGGATGGGTGGGTGGGTGGATGGGTGGGTGGGTGGGTGGATGGATGGATGGATGGATGGATGGGTGGGTGGGTGGGTGGATGGATGGATGGATGGATGGATGGATGGATGGATGGATGGATGGGTGGGTGGGTGGGTGGATGGATGGATGGATGGATGGATGGATGGGTGGGTGGGTGGATGGATGGATGGATGGATGGATGGAGCCCTCAGCAAAGGGACTTAGAGGCAACTAAAGTAAAGCATTTGACTCCTCAACTGACTCCTCAATTTGAGCATTGACAAGTCCCTGTATATCCAGTCAGTGAATGATAATGGCTAGGTCAGGGGCTACCTTTTAAATGCCCAGAAATCTCCCTATCTCTCCCTTCCTTTACTAAATTAATACCGCATAAGATGGGTAAAACAAATAACAGGGACTAAAGGCATGGTTCCACAAAACATGGGGCAGGAAACATTGCCAGCCCAGGCCCTCTCAAAACAGCCCTCCACATGGGATCAAGGTAGGCTGGGGGGACACTGCCCTGGAGAACAGCAACTCAAGTGTAGCAGCCCCCACTATGGCAGCTGATTAAGCAAAGGTCTGGCTGTGATCAAGAAGAAAATCCATACTTGATAAAAATGGAATTAATTTCAAAGCTAAAATCTGCTAATTCCCAAGAGTAAATCAAGACTGGCAGTTTCCAACCCAAAACATCACAAAGACGGGGCCCCAGAACCAATGGCAGCCCCCCTCCCCCTGACACACACACAAGCTGCAATGCCCTGGCACTCAAAGAACAAAAATGTTCCCAGGGGAATCTTTACCACAAAGTGAGGCATCTAGCAGGGATGTGGGTTAAGAAAACTGACCATACTCAGTGCCATTCCCTGGAGAAACAGACGCCAAGACAGACTCACTCCTGCCTCTGGGGCTCAAGATCTACTCAGGACCAACAGCCAGAATCAGCCCACCCATCCGTCAATCAAACAGCAGCTATCACGGCCACCAGTCAGAACCAGAACCAGCTATGGGGTGCAAGGTGGCACCAGTTATCAGAGACATGGCAGGTAGGTTAGAGATAACACACATATGTACACACTCCTGTTCATGCACACCCGACCTATGACCACACTGACTGGGAAATGTGTGCCTACATCCAGAGTGCACACAGGTGCACATACCTGAGCATGCACACCCGACCTATGGCCATACTGACTGAGGAATGTGTGCATACATCCAGAGTGCACACAGGTGCACACACTTGTACATTCACACCCGACCTATGACCATACTGACTGAGGAATGTGTGATACATCCAGATTGCACACATGTGCCCACACCTGTACATGCACACCCGACCTATGACCACACTGACTGAGGAATGTGTGATACATCCAGATTGCACACATGTGCCCACACCTGTACATGCACACCCGACCTACGACCACACTGACTGAGGAATGTGTGATACATCCAGATTGCACACATGTGCCCACACCTGTACATGCACACCCGACCTATGACCACACTGACTGAGGAATGTGTGCATACATCCAGATTCTACTTCTTCCTCATCGTCACTCTCTGGCCAGTGAGGACAGTGGTGCAGGTGTATGTGTCTGCCCGTCTCAGGACAAGCCTGGTCACACTGGAGCAAAGACAGCCTGCAGCTGCTGGAGGCTAAGCCCAAGTTCCTGAGTTTCCGACTCCTCACACATGTCTCACTCTGCTCCACCCTACCCATGACAGCTGTCAGCAGCTCTGGATAATATGGACAGATGTTCCAGCACATGGCTCACTCACTACACCAAAAGACCTAAAAACATAAGCTGTGTTTTATGTGAACAATGCACAAACTTGCTGTCAGAGAGACCTGAGAAATCCATCATCCCTAAATGCATGCACTCACTCAATTGATGGTTCTCCTGTTTGGGAAACAATGGATTCCTCAAGAAAACTGCTAATCAAACCAACTGGGGAAAACCATAAACTATATATATATTTTTAAATTAACAATGCACGCAACAGTTCAGAGTCATTTATATTTAGTGCTCCCTTGCTGGGAATCAATTTCAGGAATATAAAACCAAACAAATGAAACAAAAATAAAGCATATGCACACATAAACACACATATATATATGTACTCACATCAACTGGGAATTCTAAAGGCCGGCATCACTCTCCCAGCTGCCATTTACTAATTTGGGTTTGTGCAGAAGTGGCTGAATGCTTCCAGACCAAGCACATCTCTCTCCCACTGATTCTAGAGACCAGAAATGCTAAGAACCCACGTCCACTTCAAGTGGAACGTGGAAAACACCCAGGGCCCCAGCAATGGCAGCTGTTCTGAATGGCCCCCAGCCCTCTTCCTAATCCCTGTGGCACTTGACTCCCCAGCCATCAAGCAACAGATTGTCCAAGCACACACTGCAAACTAACCCTGTGTGCAATGGGGGTGGAGGATCCTGAGTGTCGGGCTCACGCAGTTTATAAATACATACCCCAGGAAATGATCCCCCAAAAAACACCTGGAGGGAGATGTGCCTACACTCCCCCCAACCAAGCCCTCAGGCCAATCCGGGCTTCCTGGTCCTCAGCCTGTCCCCTGCAGAGTAAGACAGCACCAGGCACTTCCAGTGAGAAGGAAAAGCATATAAAACAGCAAGCGCAGCGAACCGGAACTCAGCACACAGAGCCATCTCACGTGGACTCACTTCTGCTGGTTTCTCCATCAAACTACCTTCAGATGCTGGAGTCCTTCCGCTTCTAGAAAACACTTCTGGAGTCAGTCAGTGTGGGAATCTCAACCACATACTTTTATCTTTCTTGTTTGATCTTTCAATCACAAAACAACAGATGCACCTGACTTTGGAATGGCACTGCAGGGTTTAGGAAGCCTCTATGCTGGGTTACGTTAGTGGGCTACCACTGAAACTCACCAACCTTACCTCCCAAGCAAAACAGAAAAAGCCCCAGTGGGCCGGAAACCACACCGGCACCCCATGAAGCCATGGCTATCATAACAGAATCTGGCATCAATTCAATACTGGCTTGCATCCATGCCTCAGAACTTCAGACATGGTGAGAAAGGTTCCAAGGCAAACGAGTAGCACACGGCCCCAGGGACAGAGGCACAGCCAGGCTGGAGTCAAGGTCTCGTTGTGCTAGATCCCATCCTCTCGCAGGAAACGGGGGCAGCTCGTGCTACCAGGCCAGAACACGGGCAGGGGAGTTAGGCAAGAGAAGGCTTCCATCAGCAAGAGCTGTCCACAACAGACAGGCAAAAACTGAACACCCTTGAGACACTGGGTCTGACGTGAGGTACGGAACAAGTCTGGAAACATTCAGTGGGGCAGGGAACGTCCAAAAGATGGCTCAAAATGTCAGGGCGTTTGCCACTAAGCAACCTGATTTATATACCCAGGTAGAAAGAAAGACCTTCCCAAGGAGTCCTCTAGCCTCAATATATGTGCATAGGTATGTGTTCCTGCACACACACGTACACACACACACACACACACACACACACACACACACACACACACCAGTGTATTAAAATGTAATGAAGGGTGACGGGGAACAGAATAAAGTATTAGAGAAAAAAGAAAAAGGAAAGAAACATCCAGATGGACGAGAAAGGAACCTCTGGTAGCTGGGCCTGCCTGATTGAATACAATCTAAGCCAGTAAAAATTCAAAAGGCCCTTCAGTGGGAAACCAGAAGGCCCATTCTATGGGCTGAATCAGCCTCACCCCCGCAGCCCCTTCTGATCTCCACAAAAAAAGGGGGGGCTTGCACAGTGCAGTACCATGGTTCTGTCCCGCCCGTCACTGACCTCAAGTTTCTGCCCTACGTTTCAGGATCCGAGCATGAAGATGTCTTGGTTCCAGCCCTAGTTATAGGGAGAGGCAAAGATAATGATGCCTCTAGGGTTCAGTCAGTTGTCATTCATGCCAGGATAGCACTGAGGATCTACTGTGTGCAAGGCACAATTCTAGATGCTAGGGATACAGAAGTGAACAGTCTTTACATTTAAGTGTAAGAGACAGACAATAAACAATGAGCAGTGTGTGTGTGTGTGTGTGCGTGTGTGTGCGTGTGTGTGTGTGTGTGTGTGTGTGTGTATGAGAGAGAGAGAGAGAGAGAGAGAGAGAGAGAGAGAGAGAGAGAGAGAGAGAGAGAGAGAGGAGAGAGACTGGGTGTTAAGAAGAAACACAAAGCTGCATTAACCATGGAGAAGGGATGCCAATGTATGGAGGGCGGTCAGGGAGCTGGTATATGAACAGACAATGGAATAAATAATGGAGCAAGCCAGGCAGGCGTCTGAGGGAGCCAGAAAGCTGATGCAAATGCCTAGAGGCATGAGCAAGCCCAACAACTTGAGGTCAAGGGATAAGAGAGGAAATCATTAGCTGAAACCATCAAGGATGGACACTGTGACTTGGCCCCAGGTGGTAGACTGTGACAGGGTGGGTGATAAAAACAAAGGCAAATTAGGTACGGGCTGTCTGCCGGGAGCCTGGGCAGCCTCGAGGGATCCCACTTAGGGAGAGAGAACTATGGAAATCAGGTCAAGAATGTAGGTATGGAGTAGGCAATGGGGGGTCACTAACTACTTAGGAAAGTGAGACAGACTAGCATTGCCCCATCTGACCAAGGGCCAGTCTCAAAGCCCAACCCTAGGAAATGCCAGGGCCAGCACAGAAAGATAGCCAGGGCCAGTAAGCCATCTCAGTGAGTAGAGGCACAGGCTACCAAACCCGATGAGCTGAGTTCAATCCCCAGAGCCCGTATGGCAGGAGGAGAGAATCAACCCCCATAGGTTGTTGTCCTCTGACCTGTTAGTGTGCACACACACACACACACACACACACACACACACACACACACGAACTGTTAAAAAAAAAAGGGGGGGGGCAAGTCAACCTGCACAGATGGGGTTACCCAACGGCAGTACACCCAATCGGTGAAGTTTCCCAGAGCCTGACAGTATGACCTTGAGGGTGCTGCCCTCCTTGGGCTCCCTTGAAGGTCTGGACAGGGACAGAGTGAGGACCAGCTGCAGGAGAGGCGAGAAGCCAGTGCCCATGATGCTGACTCAGCCTGTGCCAGCAGGCTGCTTGGAGACTCCTGCTGGCCCTGGCCCAGCTGGTGGGGGAGGCATAGGAGAGGAGGAGTGGAGGAGAGATCCCCTCTCAGAGCTGTCACCCAATCATCCTCCAAGGGCATGAGGAAGCACCCTTCTGGCCCCTGCCCCGTGGGCCATCACCTCAAGGGTCACCTATGTCAGGAATGCCTACCTGCCAGGCAGTAACCACAGCACTCCCCACCAGTGACTTACATGTCTCTCATCCTCCTGGCCACCAGCAAGACAAGGAAGGGGGAACAGGAAAAGAGGGCACACGGCCCAGGCTGTCACCAGACCCAGGGCACAGATTGCAGGGCAGGGTATGCAGGTGTGTGCCATTTGCTCTGGAGGGGCCTCCAGGCCCGCGAGGGCTGTGTGTAACCTCCACACCCGTATGTTCCTAGGATCGAAAGAACACTGTGGTGTCTTTGGAGACCCTCACCTGTTGAGCCACATATTCAGAGCAGAGATGACAGAAGACTGTGGGGGATACGTTGAGGGCTAGAGGATTCCTCTGTGTCCAGGTACTACCGCATTCTGCCCCTCCAACAGGCCTCCGTGACCACTGCCCAACCTCTAACAAAGCCCTGGTTGATGCCAACTTCACTATCAAATGTGTTTTTCCTCTGAGTTCCTCAGTTTTGTCTAGGAAAAGTCAAGGTGTTTTAGCGCTCCCTCTCAGCCTCCAGGGGTGTGATTGGTGTCTTTTACAATTATCTTTTATTTTTATCTAGCATTTCTTAGCTCAGTTGGCAAATTGGATATTTATGCACCTCCATTTCACAAACCATCCCCACCAATTATTACTGTGAAACTAATATTTTATTCAATAATTTTTTTTTAAAAAAAAACCCCATAGGGGTGTACTTCAGAACTATTGTAGGGATAGTGATGCAAACTAGTTAACAAGCTACCACTTAGGCCTGGGGTTGCCTCCCGAGGGCAAGAGGAAGACAACCAAACGCTAATGGTCCTCGATGGCAGCTCCTTCCAGCAAGAAACGACTCTGGCTCACACCTACTCACAGACCAACTGCTTCAATGGAGTCCAGCACCCTAGACATGGAAACGCAGCAGTGGGGTGAAGCTGCCTGCTCCCTAACACCACAGAGATGAGAAGAGCCTGGGGGTGGCCCACTGCTACACCCAGCTCAGAGACTTCCCCAAGGGTAAGCATACTAGGGTTGGTGGTGTTGATGGGAGGGCTGTTGGAACCTCCAGCTCACAGCCGGCTCCAGTTATCTACTACTGCCTTCCACATTGCTCAGAGTCCCTGCGGATTCCAAGTCTGCATCACCCCCTCCCTCTGTCCTAGAGTTCCGAAGCTCAGGAGACCCTCTGCAGCCCGCTATGACCACTCAGCAATCAGAGTGCAGGACAACGTGGTTCAGTCACTCTGGCCTGAGTCCCCGGTCTCCAGGCTGTTGCTGACCAGGAAAACCTCTGCCTCGCCTCACTGGAGGGACCCTGACCCAAAGGAAGACTGCCCATTGGCTCTTGGCACCTGCAGATCTGTACTTCAGAAAAAGTTGTTCCTTCGGACCCTTAAAGCTTGCAGGTCTTTGTTTCTGAAACCACTGTCCTTTCTCAAAGGGTAAGCAATACCCATAAGGGGGGTCATGGGGCTTGAGAGACCAGGGGCGAACCAGCTCAGGGAAGAAAGATTGAGAACAATATGCCAAGTTTAAGAACTTCACCCTGCACAAGGCGAGGGTGAAATGGATACATTTAAATTCGGATTTAAGTCTGGCCTCTGTCAAGTTCCATACAAATAGATATCAAAGAATTAAAAGTCTTCCGAAAGTAAAGTCTAAGACTAGCAGGCTCCGTCTAAGGCACCTTATAGCCGGGGCAGGCCCTTGCACAGCTCCATTGATACCTACTTCTATCCCTGCTGGACTCAGGGGAAGTTCACCCACGGCTTTGGCATATAAAGGCCTGCTGCCCATACTGCCCAGTGTAAAAACAAGGCTCAGAGAACCTGGGATCAATGTTCGCCTTCATCCTCTATGTCCAAGTCCCCTTGCCAAGCTCTGCCTGCCAACAGGAAGTAGCCAGGCCGAGGGGCATGTCCCCACCGCACCCCCAGAGAATACCGGGCGTGGAATTTTTAACTGAGTTTCTCCCCTCGGGCCTCATTATAAAGGGAAAAGGGGGGTGGGGTACAGATCAATGATCAGTTGCCTGGGAACGGAGTTGCCGCCCAACATTGGGACTTAGTATCAGTACCAAGCAGCTCCCCCCCGCCCCCCCCCCCCCGAACGGACTAGCGGCCGGACCAGTAAAAGGAGACCCAAGCAAGTGCCCAGTTCCTCTGACTGCGCCTGGTAGCCCCTCGCCGAGGCACAGCCAGCCCCTGATGACCGAGCCCCCAGCTGGTCCCTGCCGCGCCCGGCCGCTGGTCAGTGACGGGGAGGGTCCGGCGGGTCCGGGGAGAGAAAGGGGCGCTGGTCCGCAGCACCCCGAGGTCCCAGCGGTGGCTCGCCCTGTCGATGATGCCCCTCTGCCAGTCCAGAGCCCTACAGGGTCCGAAAGGGAGCGCTGGGACTACAGCATCCGAGCCTCCCACTGCGCCCCGGCCCCCCCACTACGCCGAACCGGGTATCCCAGGCTACCGCCGCGGCCACTCGGGCGCCCCGGGCCCCGCTTACCTGCTGCCGCGATGCGCCGCCACCCCCGACTGGGTCGGCGAGGCCGAGAGCGGGGCGCCGCCGCAGCTCTTTGTGAGCCCGCGCCGAGCCGCACACCGAGACTGCTAATGAGCCCGGGAAGCTGGATAGCGGCGGGCGCGCCCCGGACGCCGCGCACGGCACGCAGGGCCGCCTCTGCCGGGTGCACGCGGCGCGGCCCGGGAGCACCCGCACCCACACCGCCCTCGCCGCCGCCACACCGGCCGCCCCCCTACTCCCCCCGCGCCCGGCCACCCCGGGACGGCAACGCTTTCCGGAGAGACCCTAGGGATTCAAGGGATTCAAGACCGCGCGGGCACGCAGAGCGCAGACAAAGATGCTCCGGCGCCGAGCGCGGCGCCTCCGGGCGCGGCGCGGGGGACAGCGGCGGGGCCGGCAGACGAGCCCACCTGGGACCTGGGTCCTCGGGACACGGGCTGGGGCCGGCTCCACGAGTCGCGGTGGAGCCCTAGGGAGCACACGGATTCCTGAGAGTGCGCTGGGAGCCGCCGGTTGGGGAGCCTTAGAAGTCTGGTCCCTGGCGGGCCGAACAGGTGAAGGCGATGCTGCCGGTGCCCGCACCCTGCCCCTGACGCCGCGCTGCCCCCTGGCGGGCTTCGCAGAGCGTACGGCGCTGAGGGGCTGCGGCGACCGCGCCCTGCTCTGCCGGCTCCGGCTCTGTGCGGAGCCTCGGCCGGAATCCCTTGAGTCCCTAGAGGATCATAACCTCAGAAAGCCTTTCTTGAGGGGAGAAGCCTCGTCCTTCTTCCCCCACCATCGATCCCCAGGCCTTCTCACCGGGTCCCTGGTGACCACCGACTCTCTGGTACCTGTGTTGTCTAGGCTGTCCAGAATGGAGAGGCCCCCTAACCTCCAATACTCCCACAGAGAACCAGCTACCAGCCCCTCCGTGTAAGCAAGCCTCTTGAAGCCCTTGAAGGTTGGGTAGATGCTGGTGTCACCTTTGACCTTTTACTCCGTCCTGTGCACTTGTGGCAACCCGCAGGTCTAAGGCATACAGGGTGCCCTGTTTAAGGGACAGGAGCTCCCCTATCTCACTTGAGACCCCAACGCTTCCAGTTGACCTCAGCTCTCTCTTTTTTTTCCTTTCAGTGGTGGATTGGGATGAAGGCTAGGTGCCACAAAAATCAGAGTGTCACAGAAGGAAGAAGGGCTGGGTAGGGTATGGAGAACTCTTCTTGATATCCACAGTGCCAGAAGAGACCCTGAGTAGGGCCAGGAGAAAAGCTGAGTGTGGGGGCAGATCTAGTAAGGACCTCCTGGGGCTGTGGCCTGTCTGCCTCTCTCCCAGTCTCCCTTCATCTCCCCCGGCCAGTCACAGCAGAGCAGGTTCCGTGGCCAGGAACCAAACAGGCCAGCTCCACCCTAGACCCGTTCTCCATCTTCGTAGAGATGAGCATATTTTACTGCTTATTTTCCATCACCTTAAAAATTCCAACGGAAGTTCAGCCCAAGCTTTTCTTTAAATGCAAATGGTTCCACAGTATTGAATGTTAAGTGTGAGGTCCAGAGGTGTCCACATGCTTTGCAGTGCACGGGACTTTGTGCACACACTAGGGAAGCACTCTACCGACCTACCCGGAGCTATGTCCCTATAACTCTTGTTTTCTTGAGATAGGTTTGTGCCATGTAGCTCAGGCTGCCTTTTAACTCACTGTCCTTTCTCGGCCTGCTAAATGCTAGGACTACAAGTGTATGATGTCTCCCTTGGCAGTCCTGCTTGGCACTAAGGTGATCAAGCTCCATAGGAAATTAGACACCTATGCTTGAAGATCCGTACTCAGCACCCACTATACCCTGTGTCTGGGTAGTTTGAGGCCATGCCCCTCCATAACTGCTCTTTCCAGACTCACAAATGGTAGTCAGGAGCAACAGTGTCTGGTGTCCATAGAATCAAACATCCAGGCCCACACCCAGCCTCACTCTAGAGAGACTGGGTCAGCCCTGCTCTTCAAAGCCGCCTTAAAGAATGGAGTGGAGATGTACTAAGCTTGCTACGAAAGTGAAAACTCCTGCCTGGAAATCAGCTCCATAAGCAAAGAAAACCATAAAAAAAATGTTTGCAAACCAATCATAGTTAATTTCACTAATATATACATAATACTGAGAAGTGCTTTTAAAGAAATTTTGACTGAATTAAAGATAAAATGGGCAGTTCTCAGGAAAGGACTGAGTATTACATGTGTATTACATTTTGAAGTGTGTGTGTGTGTGTGTCATGGTGTGTGTGTGTGTGTGTGTGTGTGTGTGTGTGTGTGTGTGTGTGTGTCATGGTGTGTGTGTGTGTGTGTGTGTGTGTGTGTGTGTGTGTGTGTGTGTGTGCGCGTCGAGGTCATAGGACAGCTTTTCAGCAGTTGGTTCTCCCTTTCCACCATGTGGTCCCAGGGATTGAACTGAGGTCATCCGTCTTGGCTGCAGGCTCCTCTTAACCGCTGAGCCATCCTGCCATCCTACAAACAACCTTCAACACATGAGGAGCTGGGAGTGTGTCTCCACAATGGTACACGTGCATAGCACATACAAGACCCTGGCATCGCTCCCCAGCGTCACAAAAGAAAAGGAAAGAAAACTGAAACCATACTCGGCTGGCATTGCTTTCACCTGTCAGAGACTCGGGAGATAACAGCACACTATGTCCCAGAAGTCAAGGGGGAACCGGCAGACTCCCTCACTACCCAGGAGTGTAAACTGTAGGACACCTACGGAAGAAAATCCAATCACTCATGTTAGAATGGCGCGTGCCTATTACTTTGCATCTGTTAGCTTTCTCTAACAAACCTGCCATGAGAGCTTCTTAAAGGGGAAGTTCATTAGGTTCAATCTCCAAGGTTCCAGCCCACTGGTCAGTTGACCTTGGCCCTGACACAGTTGACCTCTGGTGACACAGGACATCATGGCTGGGAGTACATTGCTGAAGAAGCTGCTCACGGGGAGGGGTAGGGGGGACATACCACTTACAGTCCCCATTAAAGGACACGCCTCCAATGACCTAACTTCCTCCCTCTGGACCTCACCTCCTAACAGTGCCAGACTGTGGACCATGCATTTAACACACGAGCCTTTGGGAAATAGTCATCTAAACTATAGCAAGCCCTTTAACATAATTCCAGCTCCAACCTGTCGAAGGGTTCTTGCGGGGAGGAGAGAAGAATGAGGAAGTATTAGATAGAAATATAGACCTAGACGAAGAGAAAGACAGAGACACGGGATAGCTTTGGGAGGGTCCTGGGTCAATACCTAGTCACCCAGAGTTTTATTCTAATGGGCTTTTTATACACTACCAAGGAGAGAGGCAAAAGACCTCCCCCTTTCAAGATCAAAGCACAATGTACAGCCAAGTTTAGACCCTTCAAAACACCTGGAAACCACACCCTTGGCCAAATCATTCTATTATACAGCTCTGCTAGGTAAAGCAAGCTCAGATTCTCTGGCCTTGAGTAAAGTCTTACTAGGGAGCCTCTGTGCATTTCTACAGGAATAGCATACATATGCAAAGGGGCCGGAAGTATGGTCACTGTAAAGTAAGTGTTCCTAAATGGAGGACAGTTATGCACACTGGGCATATCCGAGCCCTGCAATTGCATACAGTCAGAAGAGAAGGAAGTAGAGTCCCATGGGACGGTCTCTGGAACATAGTGGTAAGTGAAAGGACAAGGAACAGAGATGGGTGTCCATGTCCATGATTAAAGGGAAAGGAAGCAGTACACCTGTAATCTCAGCACTTGGGAGGCTGAGGCAGGAGGACTGAGTTCAAGACCACACTGGAGTACACAGGAAGACGGATGTAAAAGGGAGGAGAGGATAAAGGTTGACTCAGGAGATGCCTTCATGCAACTGTAAGCCTCTCCCAGAAGACCACAAGAAACTAATAAGATGCTGGTTATCCATGGATAGAAATAAGTGGCCAAACAGGAGTAACAGAAAAAGTTTTCATTGTCTGCTCTTTTTGCTTTTGAAATATTACACAATATCCATCCCTGGCTGTTTATTTTTTTAATTATTCATAGCTTCAGGGGTAAATCCTTTGGAGGATAAAAGACCTATGGTATCTCAGCATAAAAAAAAAATGAAGTTGCTCATCTGGCCAGGAGAAATAGAAGATCTATTGAAAGAGACCAGGTCCCAAATCCCCCTCCAGGGCATTTCCTCAGTCACATGAAGACCTTCCAGTAGGTATTGACCCCCAAAGGTTCCATCAACTCCCACTAGTGCCAGCAGGAGACCAGGTGTCAGCATGGCCTTGGAGGGACACCTGAAATCTCTGGTCCCTTCCTCTGGGGAGAGAAATCAAAGTAGGTAGCCTGTATATTTGGATCACGTGGCTATGCTACCTACCGCCACTTAATGGCTGTATTCATGAATTGCAGGCCTGTTGCCAGTGCGTGCAGGGCAGGAGTCGGTGACCAGGTCAGATTTCCTGCAAGGCATTGTGAAACTGCAACCAGATTACTCAGCTCTTACCATGACTTATTTCTTAAAATAACACATGCCTTTCTTGTATAGGAAAGAATATAGACATTTTGAGTTATATACTAGGGAGGATGCATCCTTAATAACTTCCATGCAACAGAAAAATTGCCTTTCATTCCTGTGCTGAATATATAAATAGATGCATCTGATTGACAAAGACACGTCTTTGTTCTGTGGAATGGGCAGACCATCTCCCCTACCCCCTCTGCTCAGCAGAAGCCTCTCTGGGTCTCACCTCTCTTAATGCCAAGCACTTGGGTCCCCCTTCTTCACATCACCCTTCATCCTCATACAGTCTGAAGAATCATGATCCAGCAGCCAGACCTAAATCTGTCTTAACTAATACACTATGTGAGGCAAGGCCTTAGGCAAATCACCCAGAGCCTGTATGGCCGTTTCCTCCTCTGTTCCCTTTCTAAGGAGACTGACTTCAAAAATCCCTAGTATCCAGGATGTCCAAGGACAAATGTATCCTCAACCATATCTTGATGCTCTTGCTGTCAGGATTTAGGTGAGTGAGGACATTAGCCGCCAGAGCACACTCTAAAGGATTCTTCCACAGCTCAGAGCTTTGTATTGGAAGACAGAGAGACAGGGTGTGGAAATGCCTTTGATGACCACGGAAGCAAACTACCTCCCTAAAAAGTAACTACTACTGATTTCTTGGCTGAGGGTAAGATGTAGATTCTGAAAAAAAATCAAGGCTTTGTAGCAACAAAGGAATAATCACAAACCACAGAAGCCTCTGGTTCCCATCCCTCCAAACCCTGGCCTCTGGAGCCACAGTGGATAGAGTGAAGGGTAAAGTACCTGAGGAGAGGGGTGAATATGCCCTTGCTGCGAGGCAGAGCCTCTAAGGAAGGAGCAGCTGACATGCCTGGGAAAGGCAGCCCTCTGCTCCTTGTATGAGAAGTTACCAACTGAGTCTGGTCCAGGTAGGGTGGAAAATCACCACAGTGCGGTCCTTTGCTCTCTGGTGGTGAGAACAGAGAACAGGTCACAAAGACGAGGTGTGGCTCTCGGTAGCATCTCTAGCAGAGATGACAGACAGTATGAACAGCAGAGTCACTGTAATACAGTTGCTGTCCATGTTCACAGGTTTCACATTTGAGATCCAAGCAAGAATTGAAAATATTTGGAAAGGCCAGTCTGGGGATTTAGCCCAATAGTAGAATGCTTGGCTAGTATGGGGAAGGCTATGGGGTTGATTTTCAGCACCACAGACACAAGGGCAGGGTGAGGGGTGGGGAACGGCTTGAAACAAATTGTATCTGTCCTGAACCCATACTGATTTTTCTAGTCCTTATTCCTTAAATAATGCAGTGTTAAACTATTTTACAGCATTTTCTTGATATTAGGTTTGACAAGCTGGCTGGAGATGAAGTAAGGTCTACAGAAAAGTGTGTATAGGTTCTGTGCAAGTGCTGTGCCCTTTCTTTACAGAACTTAAGCATCAGCTGGGCATGGTGGCATATGCCTGTAATCCCAGCACTTGGGAGGCAGAGGCAGGTGGTCTCAGTGAGCTTGAGGCCAACCTGGTCTACAAAGTAGTTCCAGGACAGCCAAGAGAAATAGTTTACAGATCTTGGCATCTTCAAGGGGTCCTGAGTCCATCTCTTGTCCTTTGTGAGTGCTGGATACTGAAGAGTGACTGTAATAACGCAAGGCACTTCAGCATGCCTGTGTAAAAAGGGCTTGAGCTATACCAGCACAAACACATGTCTTACTAATGGAGAGGAGATGGACAGACTGGGAATAACCCTCCCATGTGAGTCAGGCCAAAGAAAGAATGTTGGAACAACAGAAGATAAGCTTCAAAGAGGACCAGGACAATCCAAATCAAAGCCAGGCTTCACAAGGCTGGTTGTGCACAGCAACTCAGAGGAAGGAACATCTTCCCAAGACCCCAAATGTAGCCTGAGAGCTCCAGGTGACTGTCTTGGGTACCTGAGGTGAGGACCCATCTGCACCTGTGGAGATGTGTTAGAAAGGCCAAAGATGGGCTACACACCAAGAGAGAGCCCCACGCATGGGAGAGCATCTGGAGTGGCTACAGGCAAAGCCTTGCACCCATGCAGATCCCAGAGCTGAGCAGAGGCACCTGGGAGACTTGGCCACAGGAGGACCAGGAGAATTCACCTTCAAGGCTGTCTGTGGGCATGGAGAAACTGGCCATTCAAAGTCTGCAGACCTGTCCCATGGCCACTGGGGCATCCTAGTCCAGAACAGTTTCAACCAGGATAGAGAAACCTCCTGTTGGCCACCGGGTTACACTTCTGTGATGCTCAGGAGAAGGGGAGTAAGTGGCACTTGTGACTCATAACCAGAATTGAAGCAGGCAGCGAGGCAACACCCTCTGCTCTTCTTGAGCCGTGGACATTGCACTACTGGGTGTTTTTGCCCAAGACAGGTTGCCCTTCTGGTAATGGCTACTCGGATGTTCCCTTAGGACCCACCATCCTCATCCTCTGCCCCCTGGATCAGAATCTGGGTTTGCCCCTCCTGTGCTATGGGGATGAACACATGAGTTGCATCACAAAAACCCATGTATTCCCTCCCTTCTCTAGGTCTAAGCTTGGTTACGTGATCCAGGTCATTCCTGTCAGACTCCATATGGTCTAGTCTCGGTCTCCCTCAACTGAGATGGTACTCAGTAGGGATGATGTGAGCTTCCAGCTGCACCTGCGGAACAACCGCTGGACCTGTTGTCAGAGCATTGGCAAATGAAAACAGAGGATGAACACATAATGAGCCATGGCGATATCACTGTGGGTTCTGGATCCAACCATGCCCGACCTCCCTGCCTCTAGACTTTTCAGCAGCATGAGTCAGTTCTGCTTTCAAGGATATTCCTGTAAGCTAAGGAATCCTGGCTGATGGGGTGGGGGAGATGCTCAGTGAATAAAACGCTTCCTGTGCCAACATAAGGACCTGAGTTTGAGTCCCCAGAAGTCATGTGAGAACAGCTGAGTTCAGTGGTATGCAGGAGAACATGCAGCAACTCCATCACTGGGGAGACAGGAGGATCCCTGGAGCTTGTCCATCAGTGAGCTCCAGGTTCAGTGAGGGACCCTACCTCAAAAGGAAGATGGAGATGTGATGGAAAAAGACATGTGACACCAGACTCTGGCCTAAACACAGAGGTAGAGACAGAGGCAGAGACCAGCTAATACAATGAGAACCTGATGGCTATTTATTGTTCCTTGTGGTTCCCAGTACCAACACGTACTAGGGAGCTGCAGAATCATGAGGTTCCAAGAAGAACAGCAACATTTGTTGTCCTGGGTCCTGGGTCAGCTTCAGAAGCATTCTAGGGCAATGTGTCCTGGAGCCAGAGCACCGTGTCCAAGCGGAAATGAAAGCATGAGGTACCTGTGTGGCAACAGTTCAGAGCTGCTTTGGGAGGCTGTGTGCACTGTGCCCAACTCCTGCTAAAGCCAGGCCACAGAGTGGTGCTCCAAGGAACATTCTATTAATGGTTCCACTTGGTTCTGTGTGACCATCCACATGACCCAGGCATGCAGGATGGCTCTATTGAGCTATACTCGGGGACTCAGAGATAACCACACCATGTCGCTTTTCCATAGAGCGGGACCCTGAGCTGAGAGACCTCACCCAAAACCCCAAGTTCATCTCTCCTTTCTTCCTGCTCTGCTGAATTTGGTTTACCCATGAGTGACCACATTTTCCAGACTCCCCTCAGAACATGGAGGCTGAACCAGGACATCAGTGGTTGTTTGGTATCAATTTTATGAATGATCTGGCCAAGTCTAGAGGTGGGCTTGTCAAAACTTAGAGGAGTGGGACTCCTGGAATTTAGTGGGTGTGGTTCACGTGATCTGCAGAGCACAGAAGATCTGTCTAGAGAATAAAGCATCTGCCTAAACCAAGAGGCCATCAGGCTTGACACTGACAAACCCCTCCATGTCCCCTCCTAATGTGTTTGTCCACTTATGTGGGGGGGGGGGATTGTACAAAGATATGAATGTGAACCACAAGTTGGGAGTGACTGAGAATGAGGAAATCTGTTGCTGTATTTCCATAGTATAGTGGTGACAGAGCTGTGACCAAAAACAGCCCCTGGATCCAGCCAGAGACACCATAGGCTGCTCACCACAAGTGAGGCCGTGCTCATCCAGCCTGCCTGGTCATCAGCAGACTACTCTGGGGGTAGATCAGGGTCAGCCATACCATACCCTGCTCTCTGGCCATCCCCTTGAGACGGGTCCGGCCAGGAGCATCCTGATCGGAGAGCAGATGCCCTCAGCACAAGAAGAAGGAACTAAGTTGGGGTCCTTCTTTCTCAGCACCACCCCCAGAAAGATGACCCAAGACTCCACCTGGCTGTGTCTAGTGGGTCACAGTGTTGAGAAACAAGCCAGCACCTGACACCAACATGAAGGGCAGAGAGCCAGCAGCTGACCCCTGCTGAGGTAAGGGGTGCTGCCTTGCACACCACGACTCCCACTGCTGTCTCACCAGGCCGCTGTTTCTCACCCTGCACCAATGGCCATGCTAGATTCCACTCACCTCCGTGGTCTGGCCACCTGTCTCAGACGCATTCCTGGGACTCTTTCAACAAAATTGTGTGTGCCTGGGAAGCTCTGTAGCTAGAGATTTCCTGCCTGGCCCACGGTCAGGGCAAATCTCTCTCACCCGCCAGTCCCACAGCCACTCAGACCCAACCAAATAAGAGACTTATATTGGTTGGCCTGAGAAGGTCAGTCATTGTCTGTCAGCAGCTTGCAGCACCCAATCATGTGTAGTCCTAACAGGGGCCTTTGCTGGTGTCCTGGAGTCTCGTGCAGGACCCTCTCCCCGGTACGTCAAGAAAGCCCTCCACACACTGCCCATCTAAAATAGACTGGACCCGGGAAGCTCAGCTGCTGGCTTGTCCCAGCCTGCACCTTCCTTTTGCACTTCCGTTGTGCCTGCAATCCTTTATTCCCGCATGTGGCTAGCAGCTCCCTGCGCTCAGACAGGCTCGCCTGTTCAGATACAGAGCACTCCCCATGTGTTCTCAGCTCCTGCACAGTGCCTACTGCAGAGTAGACACCCAGGAAAGGTTTGCTGGCTGAATGTGTGAACAGGTGAAATGAAGTATTGAAGAAGCAATTTCAAGGCCTCCCTAATACCCCAAATCTGTTTTATCTGCCTTCCTTGGGTGTGCCCTCAGCCTCAACTACTAATCACCTATTAGACAGAAGTATTCTTCTCACAAAACCTGTCATCACTTCACTAAGTTCATTCTTGAAGGGCACAGTGGGGCTTCAGAGAAGACTGGCAGAGGGGAAAGAAACTGGGGAGCAATGGCTGGGAGAAATGCGGGTCCTGACCCAGATAGAGAGCTGCATGGCATGGCTTCACTTGACACCCAACAGTAGCTCCTCCCAGGCCTGGGTCCCGTAGAGACCCCAGATGATGGATGGAAGTACTCAGAGGCAGCGCCCCTCGTGGTCTGGCTTACAGATGTGGAGACAGCAAGAACAGAGGGTGTGAAGTGCACCAGCCTGCCCTGAATTTGTTACAGGACCTCGAGTCACCATGGGCAGGCTGGGAAACAGCATCTGGCCAGGAGCATCAGTGGAGTGTGGAGCCTCCAGCTGCCTGAACTGGATGCAGCTCTAGGGGCCCACCTCTGAATGAATGGACTTTTTCTATGGAATGAGGATCAAAGGGTTTGGGGTTTTGTCCATTCATTCGTTTTTCAGTACTGGGGATTAAACCTAGTGCTTCATGTACGCTGCTTGGGTGCTCTTCCAGCGAGGTAGAGCCATAGTCCTCTTTTTACATTTTTATTTTGAAATGGGTTTGTGCTGGTTAATTTCTGTCAACATGACACAAGCATAAATGTATCAGGGAAGAGGGAATCTCAATTGAGGTGTTACCTGTATTAGATTAGCCTGTGGGAGTGTCTGTGGGGGCATTTTCCTAATTAATGATTGAAGTGATGTGGCACTATGGGTGGTACCACCCCTAGGCACATGATCCTAGGTTCTACATGAAAGTAGGCTGAACAAATCACAGTGAGCCAGCAAGCAGTACACACACACACACACACACACACACACCATGCTCTCTGCATCACTTCCTGCCTCCAGGTTCCTATCCTGCTTGAGTTACTTCCTTGGTTCCCCTCAGTGACGGACCGTGATGTGGAGCTGTAAGCTGAAATACCCTTTCCTCCCCAAGTTGGTTTTGATCACTATTTTTTCACAACAGAAAGCAAATTAGAATGAGTGTCTCATGAAGTTGTCCATCCAGATCCTAAACTCACTGTACAGCCCAGGTGGGCCTTAAATTCCATCTCCTTCTGAAGAGCTGGGCTCACAGATCTCTGTTACTATTCCTCACCAGGTTCTAAGGTTTGATTTAATGTTGATGCTATTTCAATCTCATATACAACTGAAGGGTTAGGTTGTACATTTAGGAGTTGGGATTTAGTGAGCAGAGTGTATGAAGATATACGCATGAATCTATTCAGCTTGGAGGATCCCAGGCCAGGCCATAATTCATCAACTTTAAAGCTTTGGAATGCTCCACATTTTAACATCTGTTACTGGTTGGATTGTGTCTCCTCCCTCCTAAAGATGTTGAACGCCTCATCCCCCAACACTTTGAGTATGGTCTTATTTGCAACTTAAGTTAAGCTGGTGAGGGGGGTCCTACTATCAGGCCTTTGATGTCCTTAATCAAGAGAACATTGGATACAGAGACAGACATGCCCAAAAATCAAGTGAAGAATGTGGGCATGCCAGGGACACACACACAATCTATGAGGTTATAGGAACCCATCCAGGAAGCACATTCTTCCTCCAGCCTCAGTGGAATCAGGGACACGCTGAACGTGGACCTCTAGCCTCCAAAACTGTGAGACTACAGCTTCTGTCATTTAAGCACCCCTACCTGTGGTACAGCCAGCTGCCCACATCTGCAGGTCCCACAAACTGAAGGTCCCATATCTGCAGGGTCAACCAACCTCAAAGCAAAAATGTTTGAAAAATAGTATCTATATTGAACATGCACAAACACCTCTCTCTCTCTCTCTCTCTCTCTCTCTCTCTCTCTCTCTCTCTCGGTTTGTTTTTCAAGACAGAGTTTCTCTATATAACCCTGACTGTCCTAGACCTTGCTCTGTAAACCAGGCTGGCCTTGAACTCACAGAGATCCACTGGCCCCTGCCTCCTGAATGCTGTGATCAAAGGTGTACACCACCACCAGCCAGTTTACAGACATGTTTCTTAAAAAAAAAAAAAGACTTATTATTATTTTATGTGTATGACTGTTTTGCTCCATTTATGTCCATGCACCACGTGAGCGCCTGGTGCCCACAGAGGGCATTGAATCCCCTGGAACTACAGTTACACAGACAGTTGTCAGTCATTGTGTGGGTGCTGGGAGCTGAACCCCATTCCTCTGCAAGAGCAGCCAGTGCTCGTCATCACTTAGCTGTCTCTCCAGTCCAGACGTCACCTCTTCTTGAAACCACAATGTGCAGACATGTTTCTTGTCGTTACTCAAATGATAATTTCCTCAGCTTTTACATTGTATCCGGTATTGTAAGTCATTCAGAGATGACTTAAAGTACACAGCAGCGTGTGTATGTTGTGTCCAAATACTACTCAAGAGCCTTGAGCATCCACATGTACATCTGAGCATCTACTGGAGGGCCTGGAACCAGTATCCCACAGACAGTGCCGACAACCGTACATTCCTACTGCAGCACTAGCAAAGGATACATTTCTGGAATAGGGATGCAGGGGGCACACAGCAGCCTCCTGGTAGCACTCAGCGGCTCTCTCATGCACTGTCCACCAGCTTCATGAACAGGTGTCTTGCTTGCTTGTTATTGTGATACATACCTTGACCAGAGCGACTTAAAGGAATAAAGAGTTTATTTTGGCGTACTGCTACAGAGGTGGAGGAGACGTGACAGCAGGGAGGGAACGCATAGCAGCCCAAGCAGGGAGGCTAGATGGTCACGTGCCATCCAAATGCAGGATGCAGAGGCTGAACAGGAAGTGGGACTGGGGTGTCAAGTGTCAAGGCTCACCCCGCCCCATTCACTTCCGCCTCCTCAAGGTTCCCCAGCCTTCCTCAGTAGCATCACCAGAGCCAATGGGAAACATTTCACACTCCAACTACAGCACCAGACTCTCCTCCCAGGCCTGTGCCTAGACTGTTAGAGCATTTGTCTTCATACCACCCGAGTCACTGAGCCTTCTCAAGCCCAGAATTGGAACTGTATAAGAGGACACAGCTTCACCCCTGTCACTAGTCCCCACCACCACCAAGTCTCAAGCAGGTATAGAAGTCTAGGGGCTCTCTTACCTTGAGGCAGGACAGACACCCAGAGCTGCCTGATCCTCTGCAGTGCCCTATGGCACTGAGCCACAGCTAGGAAGTCACTAGAGGTCACCCAGTTCAGCCTCTGCTGCTGCTCTGTCCTGCCGTCCCTCTGTCCCACTGTCCCGGGCATGCTTCTTCAGAAAGGCGTTTTCTCAGGAGGCTTCATCTTGGCTCTGCTGGAGTGCACCAGAACGTTCTCAGAACCACAGTGCACAAGTGGTTGAGGAGGCCAGCACTGAGGCTAGGATTCTGGAGGTACACACCTGGTCAGGCGGGGGCAGAGGAGAGGCACCCTGAGACCTGTGATCCATGTCACACAGATCTGCCGCTCCTGAAGTCCCCACTGATGGGGAACAAGCCAGGTGGAAAGGAATTCCTGGATTGTGAACATCTGCTGGGTGAAGGGAGAAGAAGGGGAGTGATTCAGGTTGATTAACGACCAGCTGAGTCAAGTGACGGCATTGAAATAGACCCTCCCCTCCCTAAACCACAGAAGACCTGGCCCAGGACCTTGGAGGTGGCTGAATTCACAGCCTTGGCAGTACTGAGCCAGAGTCAGGTCCCTGATATGGAAGGGGTAGGCCCCACTCAGAAGATCCCTGGGTGAGGAAAAGAACTTCTCTCACGGGCAGAACTTCAGGCAATACAGCTGGTCTTTCATTTGAAGAAGAGAATTGACTCAAAGTTAGCTATTTATGTGAAGTAGCAAATGGCGTGGCTCCTTGATCATGGCCTAAGAACAAGCCTGGGTATTCTATGAAGTGGCCCCCACACAGTAGATGGATCTGTGTGAGTGGGTATCATGTGAAAGGATTTTGGCACTTCACATTGGTGCCCATCAGAGAGCACCCAGCACAGCGCTGGCATGAGACCCCAGGAGAGCAGGAGGGCTCATGTCATGGATGGCTACCAGTGTTTGTCCTCGGGAGGCTGAGCGCTGATGTAATGGACTGGGAAGGGTAAACATGGCGTTGAGAAGAAAGCTGTGTCTGCCAGCAAAGCCTGGGCTCCCACCAAGACTGGCATCGTTGCACGTATTCCCAGGAAATACAAATCTCCAGACTGGGGTTATTGGGGCTAGAGAGGTGGCTCAGCAGTTTATCACACTGGCTGCTCTTGTAGAGGACCCAGGTTCAATTCCCAGCACCCAGGTAGCAGTTCCAAAACATCTGTAACTCCAGTTCTAGGGGATCCAGTGCCCTCTAAAGACAGGCAAAACACCAGTGCACATGAAATTTAAAAGAATGGTAATAATAAAAAAAATTAAAAACTGGAGTCTCTTGGTTGCATGAGGAGTCTGGGTGTCCCCAGGAAGACCTTGCAATGCTGTCACAGTTACATGCTGTAATCGTCCCCCCCAGTTGTTCCCTACAGACAGATGCCTTTGGCCCTTTACGGGGAACACATGTCCACTGGGAAAAGGGAAATGTCAAAACCTTTTAGGGACTTTCAGACATGGGCTCTGAAATGACGTTAAGCCTGAGGACATTTTTTAGAAAATTCTTAGAACAATAGGTCACTTTGCTCAGTCACTGAGAAGGTCCATGGTAGTCAGGTAGCATTTGGCCCAAGCCTGGATCTGAAGCTTTAACCGGTGGTCACTTCTCAGTTCTGAAGCATGTGACAGGGACAGACGTTCAAAGCCCCTCACTCTCTCCATAGTCCTTCCTGGCTCATGGATCGAGGGTCAGCACAGTAGTGATGCAGTGTTTTTTAGTCAGGCAAGACCTTTCTTTCAAAGCCTAGTTGTACATGGCCAAGTACCCAAGATGCCAGACCGTTGAAGTTATGAAAATTGATCTAGGACAGTGGCTCCAAGTTCATCGTCTCCTGCCAAAGAAATGTAATGGCCCAGGTCCTCATGGGAGTATGCAAAACGGAAACAGGCTTGATGAAGAATTATTATAGAAGAGTGAGAAATTAAAGGAAAGTGAGAAGTTACATGAGGGGGAAAAAACAGCAAGAGAAACTACCAAGAGTTGGGAGGGATTTTCCACGAAAGACAAGATCATCCATGTCTGTCTGTCCAGTATTTCTATAGGCCAAGGGCAGAAAGTGGGCAAAGGCAGAGGCAATCACTTCAGAGATCAGTTAATTCTCTGGATTATCATGGACCAAGCCAGTGGGAGGGTCCACATGCTCTATGATGCTCATGCACTGTTTATGAGCTGCTGACACAGTGAGGAGTAGTTGGAGCCCCCCTCAGTCCATCTCTGGCTCCAGCTTTGACCTGACAGTCTGCCAGCTCTTAGTCACTTGGCCAGCGTGACTTCCCCTACCTTGCCGGCATCTCAAGTGCTGTTGATCACACTATGCTATCTTCATTCTCATATTTACTGGATCTGCCTGTAGATTGACCATGGCAGAAAGTTCACTCTAATGCAGCCACCAGGATATAGCCACAGCCCTTTGTGGTTATGCCATATTCCGCTCTTGTCTATGGGGTGGTCGGGGATGGTCTCCTAGGTGGAAACTTCTTGTTTTCAGCCATTCTTATGGTGGGGCCTGTTACCATGAGTTGTATTAGAAACAAGGATGTATGAAAAGACAAGAGTGCCTAACTAATATATGTTCCTCGAGGGCTTTGGGGGACAGCTGCTTATCATTGGCTCGAAGTCCTGCCCCTCCTATCTGTCTAGCTTGATTATCTCATACCCAACTATAGCCCTCTTATTCCTCTTCCTCAGCACTCCAGACTCTGCTCTTTTAACCCCTAATCTTCTTTTAACCCCAGGTTCTGTTTAATCTACAAAATATGTGAACAGCTTGCAGTTTTCAATGTGGGCCCTCCTATCTCACCACCCACAGAGAACAAGCCCCTGCCTCAGTCAGAAGGGCAAGGCACACCCCACCCCCAAGGAAGCTGCAGAGACCTCTGTCACCGTGATGAGAGTGGGGTGATGTGAAGTGGGCTGACTGTTATTTCCCCGTTTGATTTGACTCTTTGCTCGGGACAGATGTCTTAGGAGAGACGTGGAGGACAACAAGGGATTTCTGTAAATTTGATACAGCTTCAACTGCACCTGTTGTTACAGATGTGGTTCAAGAACGTGCCAGATGTGTTTCCAGACTTCAGTATACAGCATGGCCCTCGGCACCTGGCCTACTTTGCCTTAATTAACTGTTTCCCTCATTCCCTCCTGTAAAGGAATAAGTGAGCCTCTTAGGTTCCAAGTGAGAAGATGGCTGAGTCACCATAGTCACGCACTGGCTGGCTGGTGGGGTTTCTCCATCCTCAGGAATAGCAGGAGGATAGAGGTGAGCTGCACAGGAGCCCTTTCCTGCTCCTCTAGAACTATTCTGCCTCCTTTCCTCCCATGCTCTATGTCCATGAAATCACCTATGGGCTCTGAGTGAATTAGATTTTGTCAACTTGACGCAATCTGGGGAGGGGGAACCTCAGATTTAAAAAAAAAAAAAACTAAATCCCTCCATCAGATTGGCCTACAGGCAAGTCTGTGGGACGCTTTCATGACTAAGGATTGCAGTGGGAGGGCACAGTCCACCGTAGATGGTTCCACCTCTGGGAAGTGGTCCCGAGTTGTGTAAGAAAGCAGGATGAAGGGAAAGCCAGTTAGCAGCACTCCTCCATGACCTCTGCTTCAGTGTCTGCCTCCAGGTTCCTGCCTTGAGTTGTGGCCCCAACTCCCCAACTTCCTTCGGTAATGGACCATGGCGTGGAAGTGTAAACCAAATAAACCCTTCCCTTCCTAAGTTGCTTTTTGGCTGTGGTGTTTTATCACAGCATAGAAAGCAAACTGGGGCAGGAGGGCTCCTAGCACTCTGTCTGGGTTTGCCCAGTGGGAAATACCGTAAGACAGTACTCAATAACTATAGGTGATGTCCTATGTCACATCCAGGCCTAATGGCACTGTGAGTGTGAGCCTGATGACCCACGTTTGTAAGCCTGGCTTAGTTGAGCTCTCCAGTGCCTGCAAGAGCACCCTCTGTAACAAAACTGCGATCTCCTGAGAGACTGAAAGCCGTGGGCACTGTCTTAGTTAGGGTTTCTATTGCTGTGAAGAGATACCATGACCACAGCAACTTTTATGAAGGAAAACATTTAACTGGGTCTGGCTTACAGTTTCAGAGGCTTAGTCCATTATCATCATGGTGGGAAGCATGGCAGGATGCAGGTAGACATGGTGCTGGAGAAGGAGCTGAGAGTTCTACATCTTGATCCACAGGCAATAGGAAGTAAACTGAGTCCCACACTGGGCATAGCTTAAGTATATGAGACCTCAAAGCCCACCCCCACTGTGATACCCTTCTTCCAACAAGACCACACCTCCTAAAGGTGCCACTCCCAAGAGACCAAGCATCTGAACACATGAGTATATGGGGGCCATGCCTATTCAAACCACCAGTTTCTATTGGTGTAAAGAGAGACACCATGACCACAGCAACTCTTTTTTTTTTTCTTTTCCAGACAGGGTTTCTCTGTGTAACAGCCCTGGCTGTCCTGGAACTCACTCTGTAGCCCAGGCTGGCCTCGAACTCATAGAGATCTGCCTGCCTCTGCCTCTCAAGTGCTGGGATTAAAGGCATGTGCCACCACCACCTGGCTACCACAGCAACTCTTATAAAGGAAAACATTGAATTGGGACTGACTTACATTTCAGAGTTTTAGTTCATTATTGTCATGACAGGAAGCATGGCAGCGTGCAGGCAGACATGGTGCTGGAGGAGGAGCTGAGAGTTCTACATCTTGATCCGCAGGCTGTGGAAGGAGACTGCCACACTGGGTGTAGCTTGAGCATATGAGACCTCAAAGCCCGCCCCCACAGTGACACACTTCCTCCAACAAGGCAACACCTACTCCAATAAGGCCACATCTCCTAATAGTGCCTCTCCCTAAGGGTCAAGCATTCAAACACATGAGTCTATGGGGTTCATTCAGATCCAAACCATCACAAGCACTAACCAAGCCATGCCTAGCCAAGCTACCTATGCCCAGGCTACTAACTCACAGAAAGGGGTGATAATAAATATTTGCTCTTTTGAGTTGTCAAGTTGGGGAGTAATTTTTTCATGTAAGGAATTAATCCTGACAAATAATGGAGCCCATTGGTTCACAGAGCTGAAAGGTTTATTTGGGCTCACAGTTATACAGTTTCTACCCCTGACTGATGGGCTCCACTGTTTTGGGATCTGTGGTGAGTCAGCGCATCGTGGCAGGGAGCATTGAGAACACACTGTTCATCTTGTGGAGGCTGGAAAGCAAAGAGGAAGACAAGAAGGGGCTGCTGTCCCAAATCCCCTTCAAGGACTTGGTCCTGTGGACCTAACTTCCCTCTACTAGCCCCGCCTCCTAGAGCTTCCTCAGAGTCCCGGTGGTGCCCTTGGCTGGCAGCCAAGCCTGTAACAAATGCATCTGCAATCACAGCAGTAGTTAGCTGGCCCAGCACCTACCTCACAGGAGAATTCATCCAGTCAAGGAACAGTGAGGCCCCACTAAGCGCCAGGTTCCTTGTAGGTGCTGACGGCCTGCCCTGAAATGACTTAGGCAGCTGTTTCAGAATGGGTAGTGTAGGAGCCTGGTTTGAAGTTCTGAAGGAACAGCAGAGGACATGAGGAATGGTCTTCTCCCTGCAAGCGCCTGGCTAGCTTGACATGGCTTAACATCACCAGTTCCTAGTGTCTCTCCCCTCCCCCACTCTGGGAAAGGACTGATAAGCAGACACGTAGGTTCACACCACCATCCTACAATTGCCTCTTCACAAATTAACATGTTATAAGGAACACAGAGGATTCCTTTGGGTGTTTTTACAGCTATATAGAACTCGATGTATAAACGTGTCCTTCACCCTGCACCTCATGATTCAGTGGTGGATTGTCTATAGCCACATGCATTGCAAACTGTTATAGTCACCACCACAGAACTCTACACTGGAAGTATCTAGAAAGTGGGTCAAACCATATCAGGATGTGTAACTTTGACCAAACTTGCCAATTACCATGGCAACAGTACCGTGGACCAGAAGACTTCTCATTTACAAGCCATGGTTCAGATAACAGTGTGCTGACCACCCCCCCTCCCCAACACACACACCATCAACAGCGTTATAAAATCATTCTCATCTCTGTCAATTTGGTCAGTAAGAAATGGCAGCTCAGGAGGGGTCTGGAGCGCGCCTGCTTGACTGTGCATGAGGTAGAGAATCTTTAGCTGTGCTTCTGTGATGCTGACGGCACAGGTGTGTCATAAACATGATAATAAATAAATAAATAAATAAATAAATAAATAAATAAATAAATAAACAAATAAACAAATAAACAAATAAATAAATAAATGCCCCAAAGCATGACACTCTTTCTGCCAAGAGCCGAACAGATTGCAGGGACCGGAGCAGTTGCTGCAAGCCCAGCTGAAGGGGGATGGGGAGATAGAGGCTGGCAGATGGACTGAAAGCCAAAGAAAGAGGCCTTTGTCGGCTGCCTGTGTGTGAGTGTGTGCCTGCTCTTAGCAGGAGGGCTGGTGAGGGAGCGGCCCTGCCAGGATTCCTCTTCATTCTCTGGCTTGTGCAGTGAGAAGATGGTGCCCTTCCTGGAGACAGGCAGAGCTGAAGGAGGGCCAGGTTGAGGAGGAGGGTGCTCCAATATGTTTCCACGGTTGCTATGAGAACCCTGAACTTGCATTTACTATATCCTGTGTCTTCCTCCTACACCTTAATGGAGTTTCACATTTTAACACATGTCTGAGATTTAACATATTTCAAATACCAAGCCGGTAAACCACACACAGAGGGACCTGCCAGGCCATCTATAGCTCGCTGGAATTGTGAGGGCTCATTTGCATAAGAAGGCTGTGGGTGGAGGCTGGGATCACCGGAGGGACCTCTCAGCCTGGATGCGCCTGCTGGAGTCACTCCTGCTAACTAAGGGCACAGAGAAGCAGGCTGCCGGAAACTAGTTTTCCTCCATCTTTGCCCACTTGAGACATGTGAAGTTCTTTGGTCTTCTGAAGTTCTTCTGAGCCATGCTGTGTGACACTGGCGTTCTCTGGTTGGCTGCACCGGATTCCAGCTAAGTCCCAGAGCCTGCTCTGGGTAATGAGAAAAACACCTACAGAGAAGAAAACAAAGCGGCCACAATGACATATCGTGTGTGTCTCCTGGAACAGCAGGCCCTCACCTCAAAATAGCAGCCAAGTTAGACGGGTGGTCCTGTGCCCCATCCGTGTGGTATTTTCCCGGGAACCCCCACTTCTCCAGGTGCACCTGCTCAGATTGTTGCCTGTGAGTACTATCCCCAAGTTGGCAAAAATCAGAGCATAAACAATTTCCTGGCTTTAATGCTTCAAAAACAGAAGACAAAAAAGGCAAGCTGCATTTGGTTCCCTGTTCAGTACCTCAGTCCGTGGGTTTCAGACTGTTTCCCAATCCCCAGCATGAACATTGTCTCACAGTTGATTCCACCAACAAAATCCCAGACCTCACCCCAGATCCACTGACCCCAAAAGTCTCAGTGCAATGCAAACCAGTCCCACCCCCACCCCACCCCGACACACACACCCTGGTGATTCTGATGTATGCTCAAGGCTGAGAAACACTGGCCCTTGAGAGCCACTGAGAACCAATGGCTGGGAGAGCTCTGCAGACACACATGGAGACTAAGAAGGCCTCCGAGGAGCTAGCTAATGCTGCCATAACCAAATAACCAACACTTGGTATTTTGGAAAGAAAACGGGCTCCCTTTGCTCACAGTTATTGAAATCCAAGCACACAGCACAGCGATTGCCTCTGGTGAGACCCTTGTGGCACAGAGCAACCTGTAGTTGGAGTGGTGGGGAAGAGACTGAGCTGTATGGCTAGAGAGGAAGCCAAAGACCAGGGAAGGGCCTGGCTCAGTCATAGCAGCCTGTAGCATGGACTATTCTGAGACCCCGCTCACATCTAGAGTCTTGACTTTTTCCTCACACAAAGGCATTCATGTCATCACCTACTAGGCTCCATTGTAAAGACCCCACCACATTTCAATACTACCACACTGGGGACAACTTTCATCACCTGAACCCTTGGGAGACAAAGTGCAGCGTGAGCCTCTGGCAGGCCAGCCCAAATTCCCTGAGAAGAGATGCCTGTTGGGTGCAGACAGCACCCAGCTAGATGAGAACTCTGGGCTGAGGACAATTTGGCACAATACACTCTCCAGGAGACAAGAACACATAAACAAATTCAGTGTTTTTAGAATTAGATATTAAGTAATTAGTAAATTATACAATTATTAAAAATTGTTTAATTAATGTAACTATTTGCAGATGATATATAGAATCCAAAATACTTAAGTATAATCAGTTAAAAATAATGCATGAGGGGCTAGGAGAAGTGGCTCAGAGCTGGCAGCAGAACTTGAAGACACGTGATGCTACAGTAGACAGCAGTATAGATGCCTGAGGAAAGGAGAGAAGACCTTCACAGAGCTGCTGGAATGAGGCCACAGGCCCAGGTAAGGTCCCAGGATGCTGAGCCCCCTCCCTACTCTGGTCTCCAGCTGCACTGGCTCCTGGCCTGGGAGTCACTGTTCTATGGAGCAACAGTCAAGAAGCAACTTCTGTTAAGACAACATCATGCTCACATGATTAAAATCACTATCCCTATGGGACATCATAGATACGGCAAATAAGATATGTTAAAGCCAGGTAATGAATTCATGGCTGAGAACGTAGATAAAAGAATCCTCAGGTCAGGCATGGTGGCATACACCTTTGATCCCAGCACTCCGGAGGCAGAGGCAGGTGGATGTTTGAGTTTGAGGCCAACCCAGTCTACATATTGAGTTTTAGAACAGCCAGAGCTAAACAGAGAGACTCTGTCTCAAAAAAGAAGAAGAGGATCAAGGAAGGAAGGAAGGAAGGAAGGAAGGAAGGAAGGAAGGAAAAAAGGAAGGACAAAAAGATATAGAGCCCTCCCTGAATTTAAAATAGTAATTTTCTCCTTTAAAAAGTAGACAAGCAGACATGGTGGCCCAGCACTCCAGAGACGGAGGCAGGAGGATGGCAGTGAGTTTATGGTCATCCTGGGCTACATAGAAAAACTCTCTCAAAAATACAAAACAAGGGTCTGGAGAGATGGTTTCGAGGTTAAGAACACCAGATGCTCTTGCAAAAGACCCCAGTCTGGTTCCCAGAACCATGTCAGGCAGCTCACAGTCATCTGTGACCCCAGATCCAGTGATCTGGTGCCCTCTTCTGGCCTCTTGGGTCAACTGCATGCATGCGGTGCACATAAACTCAAAGGCATGCTGATGCCTGTGCACTCTTTCGTTCTCTCTCTCTTTCTCTAAAAAAAAAAAAAAAACCACACACGCACACACACACAAAAAAAAAACAAAGTAAAACTACAAGACAATGCCTGTCAAAATCATCACAGTCCACTTTCAGATCAGAATATGCTGTGCACAATACACTCTCCAGGAGACAAGGACACAAACAAATTCAGTGTTTTTAGAATTAGATATTAAGTAATTAGTAAATTATACAAGTATTAAAAATTGTTTAATTAATGTAACTATTTGCAGATGATATATAGAATCCAAAATACTTAAGTATAATCAGTTAAAAATAATGTATGAGGGGATAGGAGAGATGGCTCAGAGGTTAAGAGCACTGGCTGCTCTTCCAGAGGACCCAGGATTGACTCCCAGCACCTACATGACAACTCACAACCTCAGTCAAGGGGATCCAGAGCCCTCTGCTGGCCTCCAAGGGTACTAGGTCATGGTGCATAGACATACATGCACGCAAAACACTCATTCATACAAAAAGAAAAACCCCTAAATTCAAAAATTTTTTAAGCAATATGTGATCTAACAATATTACTATCTATAAGGATAATGTGTTAAAAACAACCATAATTCTCTGTATTAACAGAAATGATTAGGTAAAATTTTAGAATAATTCCATTTTAATAGCATCAAAAAACTATCTCATACACAGGAATAAACTTGAGTGAATATATGGAGAGTGTAAGATGCAAAGCTACGCTATATCATCTGAGGGATTCAAGAGAATCCAATCCAAATCCAGGCATTTGTATGTGAGCATGTGAGGCACACACATGTACATGGAAACACCAGTTCTGAGAAGGGCACAGGGCTGAGACTGCAACAATCCATAACTAAGTTAGCATGTTAGTGATTGCAGTCACAGGCATGGATCCAGAAGTAGATCACACGTCTGGAGTCATCCAGTTCTCTTTACAAAGGAACACCACAAGAGGTGGGTCAAAGGCTCGCTAGCTAAATAAATGATACTCAGTCAACTAGCTATCCATATGGAAAAGTAAGCTCTCTCTATTTGTACCACATACAGACATTAATTCCAATTGTAGTGTAGCTGTAAACTAGCAAACAACAGAATCACTTAAAAACATTAACCTATTCTCCTAGTGTTGAGGTGGGCAGGAACTCTAACGTCCTGTGTGAATGACGGGCATGTCTGATCATTTGAATTGGAGGACTTCTGTTGGTCAGGAAATTATCACTCAAGAAGAGACAGACAACACACAGGGTGACAAAGGTGTCACACTCACGTTTTATGATGATAGAGTGAACTCTGGAAACTCAGGAAGAAGAAGGCAGACATCCAGTGGGGACAATTGGACAATAGCCTGGACAGGCATGTCACAAACAAAAGAATTCTCAAGATATTAGAAACGCACAAGATGATGTTCATGGGTAAAAATGAGCAAAGTGCACATTAAAGTTGCAACAGGGGGCTGCAGGTGTGAGCCAGGGATGGTGTGATTACCTGCATGTGCAGGAGGCTGCAGGTGTGAGCCAGGGATGGTGTGATTACCTGCATGTGCAGGGGACTGCAGGTGTGAGCCAGGGAAGACGGTGTGATTACCTGCAGGTGCAAGGCCTCGTTGAGAGAAGAGACCTCACCTCTAGCACTGCAAAAGCAAAGAAGACCCACACTGAGTCATTGACTCTTCAGGACAACTAAAACCGAAGAGACAGATAACTCCAAGGACTAGCCAGGACATGAATCAGATGAAGCCCTCATTCATAGCCCTCATGAACTTCTACAGTAGTTTGTGGGGAGGGTTGTAGTGTGAGTGTAGGTGTGCAGGGTATGTGCACATGTGTGTGAGTGTGCATGCCTATGCACCTACAGAAGCCAAAGGAGAATTCCAGTGTCTTGCTGTCACTCGTTGCCTTATTCCCCAGAAACAGGGTCTTTCACTGAACCTGGAAGGAGGCTGGTGGCCAGTACACCCAAGGGGACTTCGTGTGTCTGCCATACAGCCCTTAATGCTGTAGTTACGGGTGCACATGCATCCAGACCTGATGTTTTTTTATGTGGATGCTGGGATCCCAACTCAGGTCCTTATGCTTGCTCCATAAGTATTCTTACCCACTGAGCCATCTCCCCAGCCCTTACAAAATAGTTTAAAAAAAACTGTTTAGCAATATCTGTGAAAGCCACATCCCTCAGAACTATATGTGGGAATGCTCCTATTGATGTTAATTACAATTAATAATTATAATTAATTACAATTAACGCATAATTTGAAAACAACCTAAGTATATATCAGATAGCAAATTTTGATGAATTTTCTATCATGAAATGCTATATAGGAGTGACATTAACAAGCGTAGTGTCATGTAGTAACAAGGGTGAACTTCACAATCATTATGACAAAAGAAACCATGCACAGTGTAAGCCATTCTGTAAAATTGCAGTTAGTTAAAGTTCAAAATAAAACAGAATTTATGAGTGATATTAGAAGTTAAAGAATTGGTCACCTCGAGACCTGAAGAGGGAAAAGGATTTGGAAAGGTCATCAGGGATGTGGATGCAGTAGACTATGGATTTGTTTTGTGGAGTTTCTCAAAGTGTATGATTTGTGCATACTTCAGAACAGTGATTATTGAAAGTAAGAATTGTTCCAGGACCAAGTGTGTTTCATCCTGGAAATGTGAAGATAATGTCACATTATAAAATTTATCACAGTAAAATTAAAAGCAATCCAACTGATATTTTTAAAACAAAACTGCTTAAATTGCATGCTTATTGATCAGTAGAATGAACATGGATGCTGAGCTGGCTAAGGGCATCAGCTTCCCGGCAGAGACTGTTAGTTGCTCAGGTGACATCTCTTATCCCTCCTTCCTTATTGCAGATGAGGTGACCATGTGCCTTAAAACACTCGTTTTCAGGTAGGTAAGACACTACTGTAACCTAGCTCCAACCAAAAGATGAAAATTAAAGACTCTTCTCCCCTGCATGTCTGCAATGTAACCAAAGCAGTCACCCTGTCATGGTGAAACCAAGAGTGACCAGGACAGAACCAGAAGGCTGCAGAGCCTCGAAGCCTTCTGTGTACCAGCACGACAGACTCGCGGCCCGTATTTCTTACCTACCTTTGAACAGGCTTCCTGCTTTTGCAGTTATGAAGGTCAAGCTGATAAATCCACGAAAACTCTACAGCAAGCGCCAAGTTTAGTGAAAAGAAAAGAACCAAAAAGACAAAAATCAGGAACAATATATTGATGTTTATTTTTTAGGGCCATCAACTAACATTGTACTTATAATCAAGCAAGAAAGAGGAATTGACAAATAAATATTTGAAAGGAAGGTGGAGACCTTGTTATTATTCATAGGCAATAGGTTTCCTGCCCTGCCAATCCTAAGAAAACCAATGGGAAACTATAAAATGGATTCAGCAAGTGATCCAATACAACACCAAATATATAAAAATCAAAAGGTTTTATGTACTATGTCTATGATTAATCAAAAATAAGATGAAAGGAGGCAGTATCAGCAAGAGAACCTGAAGTTAACTAAGAGACACAAAGGCATGGCTCGGGGTGTGGCCTAATGCACTGTGTCCAGGCCAGAGCATCGGCTTTGTGAGGCTCAGTGGCCCTGCTGTTCATCCACATCCCAATGCAACTATAGTCAAAAGTCAAAGGATTTGTGTGAATGCATCCAAGAATAGGCACTGTGATTCTGAGAAGTGCATTTACCAATTTGGTCTCAAGACTTATTACACGCCTTTTTCTTGTTGTTGCTATTGTTGCCTTTGGTGATCATATTGGGAATTTAACCCAAGACCTCATGCATGTTAAGCATATACTCTTATCACTGAGCTACACCCTCAGGCCTTATCACAGATATTAAATACATACTGTAATACTGGTTCAGGGACAGGATGGGTCAACAGAAAATGTTAAATAAAATACCCAAGACCAGATACATGTTGTGTGGAAATTTTTTAGCCACTGGAAATAACATTATGAATCAGTAGAGAAATAACTGGTTATTAAGTAAACAGTCCAGAGGAAATTGGCTAGTCTATGTGGGAAATAATTTAAAATAAAACTCAGAGAGAAAAATCCATAAAAGCAATTTTAAATAATTAGGAGAAAATACAGGAGAGTGCCTTTAAACTCATTAGAGAGATAATTAAACCCAACCTGCATGAAGAGAGCGCCTTCAAATGCAGGACACTTTGTACAGAAACAAAAAAATACAGCATTACTAAATCGTACTATCCCAAAGCCTTAAACCGTGCTCATGAGAAAAGAGTCTCTTTGCAGCAGGTGGAGACTGTTACCGAAAACCACAACTGGCCAAAACGCAGAGAGCAACTGATCAAGAGTGCCCAGCCCCATGCCTCTGCATCCAAGGTTCAGGGAACATCTCAGAAGAGGGAGCAGAAAGACTGTAAGGGCCGGGGACCTGGGAGCTAATGTGAAATTGCATCTATAAGAAGTGGCAGGGAGCCAGCCCTTCATGGTGATGTGCCCTGTTAATCCCAGCACTAGAGAGGCAGGGGCAGGCAGATTTCCCCGAGTCCCGGGCCAACTGGTCCATGTGGTTCCAGTCTAGCTAAGGCTACACAATGAGACCCGGTCTCAAAAACAAACAAACAAACACAAGTGACAGAAAAGCCATGCCCATGATATCTCAACACTATAGTTGCCTAAACACAACCTGAAAAGTGACAGCATCAACAGACATGCCAATGTAAAAAACGGAAGTCTCACTTGGCCCCACCCCTAGACAAAGATCTACAGGCTAATGAAGATTGAAAGAGGTGCAATTAATCTTCCCCGGTAATGAGCCTCCTAATTGGTTATCTGATACAAAGTGGTCAACCCTGAAATTAAACACACACACAAGCCACACTAGACGGACTCGGCAGGTTGTAGTTATATATTTATGCATATATATGTAACAGTAATAATAAAAGAAAAAGGCTATGGGAGGGGTTGGATGGAGGAAAGGGAATGGGAAAATGATACAATTTCAGTAAAATATGCGACTCTAAAAAAATTAAAAAGACCTCCAGTGTGAGATCAACACAATAAAATAGATGACAAGTCACCAACAGAAATGTCTCAAAATTCTTTCCAAGACAATAATTAGTGTACCAGTCACACAACTAACTCCTGTGAGTCAGCAGGAAAGGGGAAGCCTGCTGGTGGTGGGGGGGGGGGGGGAGGCCAAAGGACACGGCTGGGAATTGACAAAAGAAAAACACAGACCTGTTCAGCGGGCTTACAAACACTTGGTGACGGAGGTGTGGATGGAGAGGGCTTGCCGCGCGTGCAAAACACCCTGGGTTTAACTGCCAGCACGGCAAACGGAAAGGTGACTGAGCCTTTCCGGTACTCACAGAAATTGAAGTTAAAATAAAGTGCCACTCTCCCCCATTACACTGGGACATTAATATTCCTGACAACAGCAAGCCTTGGGGAGATTTTGGGTAAGTTGAGTAGTCTTACAAATGGCTGGTGGGAACGTAAAGACTGCTTTGGTGGCATTAGTGAAAATGTGAATGTTGTAAATTCTGTCCTCGACAATTCCATCTCTAGAGAGCTGCTCTAGGAAAAGGAGAGGATGATATCCTCTACACACTGCATGCCACAGTGGGAGCCTGGGACTAAGGCACTGTTCAGCCACGCTGACCCCATGGACAGAGCTTAGAAAACCGTCAAGGGGCTATGTCTATTTAGGGTCAGTGCCATTCTCTGGTTTTCTTTGTCAAGTTCCCTCCATATCTCCTTCCTTTGTCTTTCTTCTGCATGTGTAGATGTGGAAGCTATACAGGTGTGTGCTAATCATGGAGGAGAGGCAAGAGAGTGGAACACCTGGATGTCAGGGAGTCCCTCAGCCAACGTCTCCGAACGCATAACTCATATCACCTGGGAAATTAACCTCGCTTTCTGCAAACCACTTCAAGTAGAGTTTCTTTTGCTCAGAGCTCAAACCATTCCTAACTGATTTAGCACGTTTTTAAAAGCATGACTGTTGTGGTTTGAATGCGAAATGTTCCTCACAGGCTTATGCGTTTGATACCCAGCTGAGGGTGGTGTTTGGGGAAAGCTATGGAACCTACAGGAGGCAGAGACTTGCTGGAGGAAAAGTATCACTAGGGTTAGCATTTGAGGCTTTGTAGCCCGGCCCTGCTTTTCGTTCTCTGCCTGCTTCCAGACTGCTGATGCAATGTGACAGGTTGTCCTCACATTCCCACAGCCATGCTTTCCCACCATGATGGACTGCATCCCCTCGGGAACTGTGAGCCTGAATAAACCCTCCCTCCTTTAAGATGCTTTGGCCAAAAGCATCTTTTTCACAGCAACAGAAGAGAGACGAAGACAGAGACCATCATAGAAGAGAGGCAGAGGGAACCACAGGGAAACAGCACAACTCCAAAGGTACCATTAGTAGATGCCAATAAAATAAAATCAAAGGGTGCTGACGAGGGTCCATGCTGGCTGGAGAGTGGAATACATTATAAATCCTCAACTTTCCTTGCAGATGTTTTTCTCCTTAAGCCCCCACCCTACCCAAACACACACACATTTTAACCTGGATGTTTGGGGTATCTACTCCAAAGATGTATCACACACACACACACACACACACACACACACACACACACACACACACACACACACACACACACACACACAGGAACCATCCAGGAAAAAGGTCCCAGATACTAAGAAATTAGACCCAGGCACTGACCCACTGAGCCTTGGCCTTTGATTTCTTGACCCAGAACTGTGAGAGATGGATTTCTGCTGCTTCTCACCTCCCTGGTTGGTGGTCTTTGTTCTAGCTATCTCAGTAGACTAAGGGAAGTGGCCCAGCTGACTGTATGATGACTTCTGCTCATGGGATACAGTGAGGCGTGGTCTTTGGGGTCTCAACAACTAGACTGTGTCCTCACAAGTCAATTGTTTTAATTGGGTCTCCTGAGCAAGTGTTCACTGTGAGTAAGGACTGTCATTTTTTCCTGTTAGCAGTGATATTTAGTACAGTGATAAGGAAGTACTTTTACTTCAGTTGTCCTTGTCTGTGTGTAGAGGTCAACTCATCCATGCACAGGTGAAGAGACCTAAGACGTCAAAGAGGATGAAACTCCTAGAATCTTTTGAGAAACCAGGCTTCTTGAACTAGGCGTGGTGATGCATGCCCGCAATGCCAGCATTCAGTGGGCTGAGGCAGGAGAATCAGGAGTTCAAATTTACCCTAGACTACTTAGAGAATTAGTAGTTAGCCTCAACTACAGGATACCTCGCCTTAAAACAACACAAAGAAATATCCACCAAACAACACACAGAAAGACATCTTGAGATGGGGTGATGTAATTAAGAGTTTAGGGTTTATATGTAACTCACAAAAATAAAAAAAGAAATCACAATTATTTATTGAAAAGAATTCAAAGCATTTTGCAGTGAAGGAAAGCAAACCACTCTACATACTTCCTGCCAATCCCCAGCTGGTTGTGATAATGTGGTCACACACACACAGAGACACATACACACGTACATACTCACACACACACACACACACACACACACACACACACACACACACACATACACACACGCTTCCATTTAAGTAAAATTATGTTTGGAAGATGGGAAAATGGAATACTGGAAGAAAGAGTGGGGAGATGGGGAGAGTAAATGGGGTCCAGGAGGAGATAGAGAGAAAAGGTTACCTTTCATAATGGGGACTCAATAGAAAATACTAAGAACTGAACTATCAAGAAATAGTGACAACAGAGGGAGCTGCTAAATGTCCAGCAGGTGGCACACGGGCAGTGTGACTGTGCCGGTAAAAGTCACATCACAGCCAGAGCAGAGGGACCATACCAACCTTTCACGCTGCTCAGGCCAGACACAATTTCAGACTCATGAGTTATTTATCTCTGGAATTTTCTGTTCACTGTTTTCACGCCATGGTAGAGTGTGGAAAACATAACTACTGTATTTCAAACAGAGTGCTTAAAGGGAAGCTTTTAAGAAAGTAACTGACTAATTAGTAAAACTATATGCTTCATTTTATATAGTTCAAGCAAAACAGTGTTTGTTTCTGTCAAAACATGGTCCAAGAATGTGAGGAGAATTCTGATTGCTTATGAGAAAATGCCAAGAAACCAAGACAAGAGTTTTGTGACTTGGTTTCTTCAAAAATGCAGAATTGTTCTTGAATTATCTTTCATGCTCTCCACCCAGGTGTAGTGGACCAGGAGTGAGTTTACTTCAGATTATTCAGTACAACTGGCTACTGTTATTTGTTTATGTGCCTCTATAGAAAAAACATGTTTTTGCCTTGTGTGTCTCACCCTTGTGATTGGACCCATGTGACTCTCTTAGCCTCGATGTATAAATTATCTGATGCTCTGAATAAAGCTGGCTATTACATGAAGACTGTAGGCTGCCTCATTTATCGGCTCCATTCTCCCAGGTCCCATAGCCTCGAGAGTGACAAACTGTATCAACTCTGAGCAGGGATGTAGACACCTCCCAGGCTGCAAAGACGGCATGAATCTAACCAAAACCCTCACAACTTCCTTGAAGAAATCCACAAGCAGACTCTAAAAGTGTCTGAGAATGGACTGCAATAGCCAATACAGCTCTGAAATACAGGCTGGGTCCCTTACATTTCCTTATTTCAAATAGTACTTTCGCCAAGTGTGGGGCCTACTCTTTAACCGGCATTTGGGAGGCAGAGGAAAGCAGGTCTTTGTGAATTTGAGGTCAGCCTGCTCTACATAGTGAGTTTCAAGCCAGCCAAAGTTACATAGTGAGACTCTGTCACAAAATAAAAGGAAAAAAAAAAAGAATGCTTTAGAAGAGACGTCACAAAAGTGACAAAAATAATGCAGGCCATATGGACAGAAAGACAGACAGACAACAAACTTGAATGGAGTCCCAAAATGTAGGCAATGGATTCTCTCTCTCTCTCTCTTAATGTGTATGTGTATGTATATATGTGTCTGTCTGTCTCTGTCTCTCTATGTGTCTGTCTTGATCTCTATGTGTGTGTGTGTATGTGTGTGTGTGTGTGTGTGTGTGTGTGTGTGTGTGTGTTGCACATGCTCATTGGTGGATATATGGAGGCTGGCTAGCCTCACCTTCCTTTTGAGACAGGCTCTCCTTGCTCTGTCAGCTAAGCTGGCTGGCCAGCAAGTCCCCAGGATCCACCAGTGTCTGCTTCCCCTAGCAGACTTTTTACAAATTTGAAAAAAAAAGAAAAGAAAGATTGCTTGAGTAAATGTGTATCTGTACACAAAAAGATGGATTTTAAGCCATATCCTGCACTGTACATGACAATTAACTCAAATGAACCACAGACTTAAATGTAACACCTAAACTCATAAAAGCTCTAGACTCCTAAAAGGAAATTGTGACCTTGGGCTCAGCAAAGATTTCTGGCACTGTACTAATGCATGAGTCATAGAAGAAATAGCTGGTAAATAGGCTCCATAAAAATGAGAAACTCTGCTCCACAGTAGATACCGTTAAGAGGATTAAAAGACAAGCCATGGAAATGGAAGAGAAATACATAAAAATCATATATCTGATGGACATTTGGTTCCAGAAGGAAAAATACTTATGAAATTATGCACATTAAGTATGTACTATTTGTGATCAACCCATACCAGTGAAGCTGTTTTAAAATGAATGTAGTTGTGACCTGATGTTGAAATCTATGTGGATATAAAAGTCAGCACTATGGTGATAATAAAATTTGAAACCCATGTGTAATGCAGGGTCGGGGGCTGCACGACACATATGATTTTCTCTCGCCAAATCACTATAGGAGTTGCAAATAGTACCAAAGGGCCATGGAAGGAAATGCCAGGAAACTAAGGTCAACAGAGAGCCAAGCACCAGAACCCAGAAGATGCCAGAAGCTGTGGTGGCAGCATCACTTTCTCGGAGAACATGCAAGCATTTGTCACTAGGGCTGGCTTTCACTGGGTGCTAAGTCTACAAACAGCACCTTCAGATGATACTTTAGGAGGTCGGGTGTGGATGGTTACTAAACTACAAAAGCCCTGAACACCCATAAAAAAAAAAAAAAAAACACACAAAAAAAAAACCCAAAAAAAAAAAAAAAAAAAAAAAAAAACCAACTATGCGATAGAGAGATAAGCCAGGTCACAAAGACTGTGTCTGAGATCTTTGCTGACCCAGGGGCAGGTATCTGTAGGTCCAATATCAGGGTGAAAGTGGCCTACTTTAAAAGGCGGAGAGTAGAGGAGCTGATGGTGGCAAAGTGTCTCCCCATCCTACTTCAGCCTGGCAGAGGCTTTTAACTTAGCAAGAGGAACTCTCTCACACTGCAGAAGGGTTTAACCAGCAATAAAGTCTCCAGTCTGCTGCCAATTTGCAATGCCCAAGATGGTAAAAATTTCAATCAAAAGCCCAAGCAAGCAGCTGGGGGACATCTCTGGCAGTAAAGCGTTTGCAGCGTAAGCATGAGAACCCGAGTTATACCTCCAGGATCCATGCACAAAGCTAGGTGTGTAGATTGACCTCGTAATCCCAGCATTGGGAAGGTGGAGACAGGTAGATTGTTGAGGTTCGTTAGCCAATCAGATCCATGTGATCAGCAAGCTCCAGGTCCCAATGAGGGGACCAGTAAAACAAAGGGGGCAGCTCCTGAGGAACAACACTGAGGTTAACCTCTGGCCTCTACAAAAAGCATGCATACATGTGTGCAGATGCACACCAGTATACACACACACACACACACACACACACACACACACACACACACACACACATACATACATACACATGCATAAAAATAGAACCAAAGATGGTGGCTGACACTCAGGCAGAGTGGGCGAGAATCTCCAGAGAATAATCTGGAGGAAGCTGAAAAATAAATTATCAGAGAAATAATGGACTCCCAGATCTCTGGACAAAAGTTCTTACCCAGATCAGCAGCAGTGATAAAAGATGGAGAAGCCAAATATTTCTCCCCCAAGCACTGGGTGCTTAGCATTAACAAGTGACACAGCACAACCACAGTCAGGCCACTCCATTTCCACAGCTTGCATGCCTCCTCAGCTCTCTCTACATCTAACCCACCAGACTCAATACCCAAGGCCAACATGGCCCTGCTCTGTTCTTGCCCAGTTTTTATTTTATTTTATTATTTTGTGCTTCCCTTCTCCACTTTTCTCCTTACTCTTTTCTTTTGATTTTTTTCTCTCTCCAAAAGCATAGTCTGACTAGGTTTTCAGGGCCCCTGGGTTTCAGGGCCTCCCAAGAGATACTCTACATTATCTGATAGTCTCTCTCTGTGTCTTGGTCTCTGTCTATCTGTCTCTGTGTGTGTCTCTCTTTCTCACCTCTAGCCTGAATTCTCTCACCCCTGCCCCTTGTTTGGTCTCTACAGTTCTGCCTCCCATCCACACCTCCTCTAGTCAATCGCTAGAGTCTAACCGTGTTTGTTTCTTTCTATTTTCTTTTCCTTTCCACTTATACCTACAATAACTAATGCTGTACATATAATGCTATCAGTTTTCTTTCCTCCCTAATATGATTGGCACTTTAGGGGTTATTTTTGTATAGTTGGCTATTATTCTGTGTTCAGAGTGGATGTACCCCCTGGTAGTGACTGTTGTAACAGAGGAACTTAGGAGGTAGAACTGAGTCCTCAACTACAGGGGAAAATAATGCCCCAACCCTACTATGACCTACTCCCTACAGAGCATCACAATATGCCACAAATACTTCCAACTGAAAGAGGAAAAGTAATCTAAATAATTTTTAAGAATTAAAACAGTGGTCTAACTCTTGACATACATTCTCAATGCAAACCCGTAATCAACATGAAAAATAAAGACACCATGTTCCTTCTAAGATCTACTGATTTCAGAGTAAATGCCCCTAAGGAGAGTGACTAAGATGGCATTCCACACAATGAATTCAGAAGATGGATGGAAAATATGTTCAAAGAAATGAAAGAGGGCATGAATAAATGCCTGATTCAGTTACAAAAGAAAGCAGAGGAGTGAAATACAGAAGTCGATGTGGGATATGAAAATAAATCCAAATTAAAATGATGTTGAAAATGAAAATTTCAATAAGCCCCAAGAATCAATACATCATGGGGAGGAATACCAGGGCCTGAAGATAAGGCAGAGAAACTGAAACATTTAGTTAGGGGCAATAAATTCAAAGGCCCACATGAATAGAATATGCAGGATCTCTGGATAAAATACCAAATCTATGTATTATGGGCATGGAAGGAAAACTCTATGCAAAAAGCATACAATATATTTTCCAATATAATCCTAGCAGAAATTTCCTGAATCTAGGGAAAGAGAAACTCATCCATGTATTAAAAGACATATAGAGCACCAAATATGCAGGATCAGAAAAAGAAATCCCCACATCATATTACATTGTGTATACAGGGAAAAAAAAGTATTTTGAGGGCTACATGAAAGAAACACTAACTCACATATTAAGGCAAGCCCATCAGAAAAACAGTTGGCCCTCTCAACAAAAACTTCAAAAGCCATATAGGTAATGAAAGACATATTTCAAGTCCTAAAAGACCACAGCTGCCATCCCAAGCTACAATACCAAGCAAAACTATCACAATTGATAGAAAAATGCAAATATTCCATGGTAAAACACCAAAGGAGCATATGAGCACTAAGCTAGTTCTCCATGGGAATAGGTAGGAATTCTTCAGATCAAAGGAAATTAAAATAAATAAATAAAAATTTTAAAGAATGTATCTAAGAAGCTACAAGGAAGAAATAAAGCAAAAGAAGATTAGGGAAAATGCCAAATGTTACAAAGTCAACAAATTGACAGGATAATATATACCTTTCTATGATAACTCTGAATATTAATTGTAGCTGGAGTTTTCTCTCCGGGTTCCGCCAAACCCCGGCAGTCCCTTGGCCCACTTATAAAATAAACATACAGACGCTTATGTTATTTAAACTGCTTGGCCATTAGCTCAGGCCTATCATTGTCTAGCTCTTACTCTTATATTCAGCCCATTTCTATTAATCTATATTTTGCCATGTGGCTCTTGGCTTACTGGTACCTTACATCTTCCTTGTTCTGGCGGTGGCTGCAGACAGTCTCCTCCTTCCCTTCCCATTCCCTTAATTCTCCTCTCTGTTAGTCCCGCCTATACTTCCTGTCTGGCTACTGGCCAATCAGTGTTTTATTTATAAACATATTTGCCATACAGAACATCTCACAGCAATTAATGGTCTCAATTCCCACAATCAAAAGACACAGAATAGCAAAGTGGATTTTAAATCAGGATCCACCCATTAGCTGCCTTCCAGAGGACACACCTTGCCTTCAGAGACAAATAATGCCTTGGAATGAAAGGATGAAAAAGGGCATCCCAAGCAAATGAAAGAAGCAGGTGTTGCTGTTCTAACATCCAACAAAATCAAGTTCAATCTGAAACTAGTGAGACAAGATGAAGAAGGACACTTCATACCAATTAAAGGGAAAACCCACCAAGAGGGCACTACAGCTCTAAACATCCACGTCACACTCAAGCCACCCAATTTCATGAAGCCACGGCTGTAAGATATAACGCCACAGATTAACCTGGCACAAAAGAAGTGTGTGACGTCAATCGCCCACTCTCACCAACAGACAGTCGAGCCTGACAAAAAGAAACTAAACAGAGAAATGTTGGCTTTAAATGACACCACTGGTCAAATGGACTTCACAGACTTCTACAGAACACTCTGTCCAAACACCACAGACCACATTCTTCTCAGCAGCACACAGAACCTTTTCTGAAACCGATCATGTGACGAGATTGAAGCAGTAATTAAAAATCTTCCGTCTTGGAAAAAGTCTAGTCCCAAATGGATTTGCTGCCGCATTCTGGGAGGGCTTTACAGAATGCACACAAATCCTTCTCAAAGCACTTCGTAAGTTGGAAAAGTACAAAAAACGGCTTCCAACCTCATCTCATCTGCTGCCACCAGGTGCAGCACAATCCCCCATCCAGTCACTTAAAGAGTTGAGAGCTGTGTGGTGTTACATATAGACACGTGCTCCTTAAAGGTCCCAGCCACCCTAGGTCTCTCTCTCCCTGTCTTGTTTGTTCTATCTGTCTCATGTCCCTACTATGAGATGTCCTTTCAATCCCCCTCCCCAATAACCTCTTGCATTAGATCTGTTGCATGGCATGATCTCTCAGCAGCTCACCTTGGACAGGCCACCAAAGGTACCTTTTCTGCCACTTTATCCTAAGAACAACAAAAAAAAGAAAGAAAAAAGAAAAGTATAGACCAATCTTCCTGATGAACATAGACATGAAAGTTCTTAACAAAATACTTACAAACCAAATTCAAGAATAAATCCAAAAGATCATTTATAATGATCAAGCTGGCTTCATTCCAGAGGTATAGGGCTGGTTCAACATAAGGAAATCAATAAATATAATCCATCACATAAATTGACTCAAGGACAGAAGTCACATGATCATGTCAATAAATGCAGAAAAGGCTTTTTGACAATATCCAGCACCTTTTGCAATAAAAACCCTGAAGAAACTAGAAACAGAGGGACGGTGTCTCCATATAGAAAAGGGTACACACAATAAACCTACAGCCAATGTCGCAGGCACAAGGGCAAATGTCTGGTTCTTGACAAAGACTGTTTATGGTCTTTTAAAGGTAGACGATGGAGAGTTTTGCTCATAGATCACATTGTTATTGAAGGCCCAAGCGTGGCAAACATGGTGCTGGCAGGTATTACCCTCCCCCACTCCCTCTCCCCCTAGCTAAACCATTAGATTCCTTCGTTAGGCATTTCCACATCGCTAAAGATGGCCGTCAAGGTCCACTTCCTTATCTAGCCACTTCCTTCAGCCTGACTCATTCCTGAGGCTGACCACCAAGGTCCAGCTATCAAAATTCCCTATTTGGCCCTACTGACTAACGTCCAGTCAGAAGCTACCAACTCACCCTAGCTCATCCTAACATGGACCTCCCCCTTTTTTTCCCTTTAAAAGTCACTCCTGCAAAGTCTTTGGCTGCTGTTTCTGCCCGATTCAGATCCAGCCACCTTGCCTCTCTGTCTTGCTTAATAAGGGATCTCTTTGTGTTGGAAACTGGTGTTTGGGTGTGGTCCGTGCCTAGTCCAGTGTCCAGAAGGGAGTACCCCTGCTGTGAAGGTCCCTTCAGTTGTTCCTATAGGCCACCAGAAGCAGGCTAGCTTTAGATAGTAAAGAGATTTGTTTAGCCCCAGCTTTGATGCTAGGAGTTCAAACAGTATGACACAGGCTTCGTTCGTCAAGGTCCCCCTTAGCAGCCTGACTCCTAGTGGATGATAATGACAGGAATCTGCTACGGTGTGGAGGCAAGCGATCACATCTCTCTAGGGTCCTGCCATTCTTTCTGAGAGCACACCCAGATCACCCATGGGCCTTCCCCTGCACAGAGGACCAAGCCTCAACACCGGAAACTTCATGCGGCAAGCTTAAGCCACCTCCCCACCATACCAGTTTCTGGTCTATTAAAATTACATTGATATGTGTAAAAAGACAAGTTCGCTTGGTTTAAAAAGACAGTGTTTATAGTTTTCCAAAAATCATAGGCTTTATAGTTGTTGGAATGTGTGATTAGAAGTGGCATGCCACTCACTGCACACACGAGGTCAGAGGACAACTCTCCTGCTCAGTTCTCTCCTGCCACCTTGTGGGATCTGGATGGAAGTCAGGTCACCAGGCCTGCACACAGGCAGAGCCCTACCTGCTGAACCACATGGCCAGCCTTTTCCCTGGTGGTTTAATGAGGTATGCAAGCATGTAATTTGAAAGCTGCTGCTCCAAACTATATTTTGCTGCAGGCTTTCTGAAGGGTTTGGCTTATCAGTCTCCGTGACTTGCAGAGAGACATCCCCACCCCTCAGAGCCTCTGGGGTCCTTGCCATGCTGCCTAGAACACAACTCCTGAGCTGTGTACCTGACCTCTATGCTTCTCTCCAGGGACCCCCTAATGGAGGAGCCTGGCCTCCCCTCTGGCAGTTCTTCTCTCACGGGAAGTGATCCTGGGTCCCGGAATACGACATTCTCATTTTTTCCCCCGGTGAATCCAGCATCCTCAAACAACTGCTTTATCATGGTGTTTTCTGGGGTATACCATGAGTGTGTAGAGAGACATTTGCAGGGAAGATGTTTGAGCATGCTCCATATCCATCATGGGGATGAACTGGAGGACATACATATTTTAGAAGCACCCAGAGCTTTTCGTAAAGGGGAAATTTCCTTTCAGGTTTTACCACCAGGCAGGGTTGTATTGTGTGGACTGTGGGTTAGCTTTAGTTTTGAGGATCTATATATCTGTAACCATTGCTCATTGATGTCTGGAGATTGCTAATTCATTCAACCATACACATACATAGGCTGCCCTGAAATGAAGCAATATATGTAATGCACTCCAAGTCAAACACAAAGGAATTGCCAACTTTCATGTGAATAACTCCATTGAACTTGTTTGGCACCATAAGTTGATATTAACCAAACTTATGGAGACTGATATATAAGCCAGAATTTTGTATTATTCATTATGATGAAAACTACACCTATTGGGTAGACCCGGGATAGTGGCGTTGACATGTTTGTTGAGTGCAGAACGATGACAAAGAGCAACGGAAATACACTAACCCTACAACCTGGCAGCCACGTGACAGCCAGGCAGGCGCGTCAATTTGAATCTTCCCCTGAGAGTGGAGGGACCATCAACCGCCATTGCTCCTGTGAGCAGATTCCATACAGCTTCCTCTGCCTCCAGGAGTCAAGTCTACTTGTCTGTTCATATGCAGTGCCTGGGGAGGCACAGAACTTCCTGTGCTCCCAAAGGTGTCCTTCCTGCACCAACACTGAGGAACCAGTGGAAAGGGACGGCTCCAGGCAAGGCCACCTTCTTTGCCTTCCCCATCTGTCTGGCCTGGAATGTTCATGAACAGTAGAGGAAGACATCAACCGGTCCTCTTACTACGCAGCCCTGTAAGAGAAATGGCCTTGAACATCTGTCTCTTCCCATACTGGAAATTTTAAATAACTTACCATGTACAGTATGAAACATAATGGAAAAAAGCAGACTTTGGGTAGGAATACAGCTAATGCAGATGGACCATCTAAATCAGGAGACAGACTCCTTGTTTGTAGAAGGTCTGCTCGAGACTTCCGTGGACACCGAGGACCGCAGACAACCCTGGGTCTGTGAGTGCTGTGCTCTTGTAGTAGCAAGTGCTGGTGGAAAAGCCTGATTCACAAATTAGGCGAGAGGTTATCAACAACTAAAATCGAGAGGACAACTGCAGCAACATACTTCTGTAAAAGTTGTTTTAAAACTTAGAATGGTTTATTTCTGGAATATTCCATTTAGTATTTTCAGACCATGTTTGGTGCTGGGTAACTAAAAACGGCAGCTAATTCCAACCCATTGTCTTAAGTACAGTTTAAGATCCTGCTGTTGGCCTGGAGAGATGGCTCAGCAGTTAAGAGCACTGGCTGCTCTTCCAGAGGTCCTGAGTTCATTTCCCAGCAGCTACATGGTGGCTCACAACCGTCCGCAATGAGATCTGGTGCTCTCTTCTGGCCTGCAGGCATACATGCAGACAGAACACTGTATACATAATAAAGAGATAAATATTGAAGAAAAAAAAAGACCCTGCTGTCTCTCATTCAATAACCTCATGTTAAAGGGGAATTTCAGCAACAGGAACCTAGAACATGGGAATTGGGTTTAGACATTCACACACAGCCCTGCATGCAGCTGCTTTACACATCTCTGAGCTTCTCCAGCTTCACACAACTTGGGATTCGGGTAGCATGTGAGAATGTTTGGGATTTTTGTTTGTTAGTTTGTTTGGTTTTCATCCCAACCAGAGCTCACATTTTCTGAACCTCCCCTTCCACTTCCCACCTTTCAGTCAATCACATCAGATTATGAAACTGAGTTATCACCAGTGGGATGAGACTCAGTCATCATCTGTATGCCAGGGATAAATGCCAGAGGCCATTTTGGTGAGTTTGTTCCATAGCCTAGTCTTGGATCTGATGTTCCCTATTTGCAAAAGGAGAAATAGCCTTTCTAGATTACTTCTCTTTGTCATGTGTTCCTTTGTGGGACACTGAGATTGTTCTTTCCCCAACAGTCAGAATTCTGAAGAAGGATGAGTTGAGTAGCAGCACGCAGATTTAGAGAAGCCCATGCGCAGCTGCCCAGTCCATCCCAGAGTCGCTAACTCACATTTCTCACCTGCCTCACTTCTCCCTTGTCTGATTGCGGTTGTTATGTCCTGGATCTTTGATCCTGGTGGATTTCTCTAGAGATGCAGCACCCAATGGCAAAGAAGATAAAGATTTGTCTTAGTAATTCTAGAACATGATGCTTTGAAACACCTTCCAAAATTGCCACAAATGGCCAGGTGTGGTGTGTACCTTTAGTCCCAGCACTCAGGAGGCAGAGACAAGTAGTTCTCTGTGTTCAAGCTAAGCCTAGTCTACACTGCAGGTTCCAGGTTAGTTCAGGCTACATGGTGATATACTGCCCAGCCCTACCCCCTAAATTGCCACAGACCCCTGTGCATTGAAGCATTTCCTCAGAGAAGGAAACAGAGTCACTAAACAGGAGAAGAGTTGCTTGCAGTTCTCCTGAGGAAGACTTGGGCCTGAAATAGATTCCCATAATCAACAGATCAGTGCCTCTGTCTTGACTTTTAGGAGGTATGCATACTTGCTATGATAATACAATACCCAACAAGTAAATGACCTACTTGTCTTTGCCTTGAATAAGTGAGTATCAATAGCACATTTTTACTGAACTGACACCCTGAAGCACTCCTGTGGTACCAACCACAGTCACTGTTAATCAAGCATTTAAAATCAAGTTTCAAAAGATAGTAGATAATTTAGAGCCCATTTGCAAAAACTACATGAAGCAATCCATCCAGTTTCTTGCCCTTATTGGAAAACTTTCAGCTTAATCAGTGTGGATGCTGGGGCTTTGCAATTGGGGTTTGCTTCTTGCTTATGTAATTAGGATCTTTTCACTTTCCAGTAACAGAAGCCTCAACTCGGGTTGGCTGTAAACATAAAGAATTTGTGTAGGGCAAATGGCTCAGCAGGTAAAGGCTTGTTCCGACAAGTCTGAGGACCTAAGTTCAATCTGTGGGTCCCCCATGGTAGACCTCCATAAACATCCTGTGGCACTTGTGAGCGCGCGCGCGCGCACACACACACACACACACACACACACAGAAATACATGTACTCAAAAAGCCTGGAAAAGGACATTGACTGACTCATGTAAACAGTAGTTCAAAGCGGACTATGGTTGCTGAGGCAGGGCAACCATACGTTTTTTACTATAATTTTTTTCTTCAGAATTTTGCACATGTCTACAATGAAATGTGATTAGACCCACCCCTCATTCCCTCCTCCAACCTTCCCAATATCTCCCCCAACACATCTTCCCCCAGGTTCCTCATGTCCTCTTGTTTTGTTCCTCTGACCCACTAAGTCCAACTAGTGCCGACACAAGCATTGGTGGGGGACGTCCGCTGGGGCAAGGGAAACCTACCAATGGCCACACCCTCAAAGAGTAGTGATTCTCCCTCCCCAGCAGTGGTCTCCTGCCAACAGCATCTCTGTAAGGGGTGGGGCCCGCTGAAATTTGGGCTGGCTTGATCTTTGAGGCCTACCTGAACTTCATAAAAATCTTCATGATAACATGGGCTGTGTAGTGTATCCCTGCTTCAAAATAGTCATTATTATTATTATTATTATTATTATTATTATTATTATTATTACTATTATTATTATTATTATCGTGGGGGGTTTTTTTGAGACAGGATTTCTCTGGGTAGCCCTGACTGTCCTGGAACTTGATCTATAGACCAGGCTGGCCTGGAACTCAGATCTGCCTGTCCCTGCCTCCAAGTTCTGGGATTAAAGGCATGCACCACCACCCAGCTTATTTTATTTTACTGTTGTGTGTATGTGCGTTTTGTTTTTATGTATGCCTGTATAACACGGGCACATTTCAAGACTGCAGAGTCCAGAAGATGGCACTGTAACTCCTCTGGAACTGGAATTACAGATGGTTGTGAGCCACCATATGGGTGCTAGGAATCAAACCCAGGTCCTCTGAAAAAAACAGCCAGTGCTTTAAACCATGTAAACATCACTCTATACCCTCAAAACTCTTATAAAAGGTAGTTTAAAGCAAATATTTCAAAAATTAAAGATCTAGTGATTTCATATGTCTTTGAAAACTGCAGACTTCAGTTTTTGTTATGAAATGAATATGAATACTCAATGCTGCCAGTATAACCTAAGAATAAAAAAGCTGAACAAATGGAAAATCAACAAACACAAACATGAACAACTAAGACAATATGCCTCCTCCAGAAACCGGTCACTGTTGTATGATATTTTGTGTTCTGACAGATAAAGCTTGCCTGGAGACCAGAGGGAGGAGCTAGCCCCTAGTTAACCATAGAGGCCAGGCAGTGGTGGCTCATACCTTTAATCCCAGCACTTGGGAGGCTCATGCCTTTGATCCCAGCACTTGGGAAGCTCACACCTTTAATCCCAGCACAATTGGGAGGTGGAGCCAGGAATATAAGGCAGGTGGAGACAGGATTTCAGGCCTCCTTCCATCTGAGGATCTGGAGAGGTAAGAAGTCACTAGTGGCTGCTCCTTTGCTTCTCTGATCTTTCAGGTTATTACCCCGATATTTGACTCCTGGTTTTTATTGATAGCACTAGTTAGGATCATGCTTCAAGTCATCTATTGCAATAGGCCCTGAGAAAAGCAATTTATCTGAAGCACAAGACAAGGGCTTCAAAATAGAAATTATGAATATGTTCAAGGGCCTTAAAGAGGATGTGAATAAATCCCTTAATGAAGTCTGTGAAAAAACAAACAGTTGAATGAAATATGAAAACAATTCAACATGTGAAAGTAGAATTTAACAAAGGAATAGAATCATTAAAGAAAACCCAAACTGGCTGGGTGGTGGTGGTGCATGCCTTTAATCCCAGCTCTTGGGAGGCAGAGGCAGATGGGTCTCTGTAAGTTCGAAGCCAGCCTGGTTTACAAAGTGAGTTCCAAGGCAGTCAGGGCTATACAGAGAGAAACCTTGGCTCAAAAAACCAACCCCCACCCCCAAAAAAACCCTCAAATAAAACCGGAAATAAAAAAAACTTAGGATTTAGAATGTCAAATAAAACCCCAGAAGTAAGCACTATCAATAGATTAAAGGAAATGGAAGAAAGAATCTCAGGAAGCGAAGACAAGATAGAAAAAATAGATACCCCAGTCAAAGAAAACGATAAATGTTTTTTTTAAAATCCAGGCACAAAACAAACAGGTAATTTAGGACATTATGAAAAGACCAAACCTATAAATAATAAGTATATAGGAAGGAAAGGAAACTCAGGTTTCTGAGTCAGAGAGACACTGCCAGCCGCCACGATGAGAAACAGCATGTGAAGATGCCGGTAAGCCACGAGCCATGTGGCAAGGTATAGATTTATAAAAATGGATTAATTTAAGCTGAAAGAACAGTTAGCAAGAAGCCTGCCATGGCCATACAGTTTGAAACCAATACAAGTCTCTGTGTTTACTTGGTCGGGTCTGACGGCTGTGGGACTGGCGGGTGAGAGAGATTTGCCCTGACTGTGGGCCAGGCAGGAAAACTCTACCTACAAATGGCGTCCAACGTGGTGGCAAGAGTTTCCACCTAAAACCTGAGAAAAGATTCTAAAACGGAGCTAAAAACAGTTCCTCATTGTCTCTCTCAAATGAGTGGCAGCTGCTGGTTTGAGCTACTGGTGGGTTCCTAGCGTGCGTGCTCGACCTGCCTATGGCGGGAATGAGGCCTTTGCAAGTGGCACTTTGAGCTGCATAGTGGATTTAGCCTTTGCTGGTGCAGAGCAAAAGGGGAGGTTTCTGGGCTACACGCTGCTTGGCTAAAAGCATAGACCCCCAATAGCTCCCAGAGCTGGCGGTAAACAATGGCCATGTTGGGAAGCTGAGGTGGGTGGATCCAGCAGCCACAGCTGCTGCAGTTTAAGGCAATAGATTCACAATAAGACAGATTCAGATGTAATAGTTTACAATGTGTGTAAAAGATACGTAGGCTTGAAAGAGACAAAAAAGGTGATATATAGAGTTATAGAAAACAAATACATAGTTTTAAAAAATAAAGTCTTTAAAGAGACAGTAAAGGTAGTATAAAAAATAAGCCACGTAAAAATGGATATTACACAGAGAATCTGCATTGTGTTGTCTTTGGGATTTTTAACTGCAGAAAAACATTTCATTGTAAAAGCTGTTGAGTTATGCCAAAATGTATATTTTAAAGGTATCTTGACTTCAAAATTTGAATATAAGGATATGTTACTTTGGAAAGGAGACTCTGCTTTTGTTCCCACAGAAAGCCAGAAGCTATGGATTTGTTCCAGATTAAGATACATCAGGTTTGACCAGCCAAGACCCCCTGAAAGGTCTCCGATGACACCATGGCCTAGATGATCCAACATCCAGAACGGTTTGAAGGCATCTGGCTCAGACGATACAGCCTCATGGACTTTTCCATGATCCTAAAATTTTCTTTGTATCCCCATAAGATACAGCGCCCCCCTCCAGCAGGAAGTAGTAAGAGAAGCTACGCCCAAATTCCCAAATTATATGTAATTTTACTTTGTTAAGGTTAAAACCTTCCTTTTTTTTTTTTTTTTTTAAAAAAAGGGGGGAAGTGCTGTGGGATGTTCTGTATGTCAAATGTGTTGCTGATTAGTCAATAATTAAAACACTGATTGGCCATTGGCTAGGCAGGAAGTGTAGGCGGGACAAGGAGGAGAATAAAGCTGGGAAGTGGAAGGCTGAGTCAGAGAGACACTGCCAGCCGCCACGATGAGAAACAGCATGTGAAGATGCCGGTAAGCCACGAGCCATGTGGCAAGGTATAGATTTATAAAAATGGATTAATTTAAGCTGAAAGAACAGTTAGCAAGAAGCCTGCCATGGCCATACAGTTTGAAACCAATACAAGTCTCTGTGTTTACTTGGTCGGGTCTGACGGCTGTGGGACTGGCAGGTGAGAGAGATTTGCCCTGACTGTGGGCCAGGCAGGAAAACTCTACCTACACAAAGACACAGAAAATACTTTTTAAACAAAATCATAGAAGAAAATTTTCCCAATCTAAAAAAGAAAAGATGCCTATCAAGGCACAAGAAGCATACAGAATACCAAATAGACAGGAGTAGAAAATAAACTCTCCATGACACTAATAGTCAGAACAATAAATGTACAGAACAAAGAAAAGACATTAAAAGCATGGAAACAGACCAAGTCACATATAAAGGCAGGCCCATTAGAAACACCTGACTTTTCAATGGGGACTCTGAAAGATGGAAGGGGGTAGATGGTAGGGAGGTGGGATGGATCTGGGAGGGTTTGGGACAAGGGAAGAACATGATCAAAATATATTGTATAAGAACTTTAATAATTATTTTAAAAAGAAAGTAGATATTAAATATTCAAATTACACACACCCAGATAACTAGTTGAGGTGATAATGTGATGTGCTAATTAGCTTAGTTGCAGCACCCATTTCACATATATACATATATCAAAACATCATGTTGTACATCTTGAATAATTTAATTTTATCAGCCATGCCCCAATAAAGCTGAAAAGTAGGCAGAAAGATCGTGGAGTTATATAAGTTGCTAATGTCTATTACAAACCCCAGGTATAAATGTATCATTGATACCTAAGAAAGGAAGGAAAATAGAATAAAAAATGTTCAATTAAAACCACAAGAAGTATAAAAACTACAGAAAAGTAATGGAAAACCAGAGCAACAACAGAGACAGTAACCCTTACAGTGGACAGTGTGTTATCTAAGCACACTGATGATCATTCGAATACACAGTTGACAGACAGACTCAGAAAGAAAACAACCAACCCAACTACACGGTGTCTATAAGACATCTACTTTCAATGTGCAGACCCCTACCGAAGACAAGAAGAGTGACGGAGAAGACAGACATGCTGATGCCAACCTTGAGAACACTGAACAGCAATGTTAACTTCAGGCAGTAGACTGCAAAGCAAGGGAGATTCTTAGAGGTAAAGAGGTCGTTTCAGAATCCCAACTACCAGGGTAATTATTCAAAAGTACACAACAATCTCTGTTGTGTGTGTGGTTAACAACAGAACATCAATATATGTGAGCAAATCTGAGTTTTCAAAAGTGAGGCCCAAATGAATATATTATGATAGTCAGAGAATTCAACTCCAGTAGGTAGAGAATCTGCTAAGACAGTTAAACTCAAGAGCACTCATCAGCTGTCAATAACTGACACCCATTACCCCTCATCCAACAGCAGAGTCCACATTCTTCCACAACCCACATGAAATTGTCACCAAACAGCACATTCTAGACCAGGACACGCAGCTGGCAAGTTTAAAGAGAGGAGAATCATACAGCTGATACTCTCAGATCAACACAAGCTAGAAACCGGTGACAGAAATGATTAGTAAGCACCAAAATGCTTAATGATTAAACATGGCATTTCTAAATATCACAGATGGGTGAAGAAATAACAAATTTAAAAATACTTAGAACTAATAAAAAAATGCTACAATTAGGTGGGAGTTTATGGCACTGAATGAATATGTTAGAAAAAAATCTAAAACCAACTGTCTATGTTTCCATCTTAAGACCTGGACAAAGGAGAGCTAACTAAACACAAAGCAGGCCACAGCAAAGGAGTACTCAGCATCAGAGCAGAAGGGGCGAGGAAGTAGATCAGTGGTAGAACACTTGGCTGGCACGCATGAGGCCCTGGGTTCAATTCCTACGTGGAAAACCAGAAAACAATCAAACAAGTAAATTCTAGAGCAGAGGAGAGTGACATCACAAACAGGAAATGAAAAGAGAAAATGGAGCCAATGGAGTGAAAAGATGCTTCTCTGAAATGATCAACAAAATTGGTGAGTTCTACTCAGACTCATTAAGAGACATGGCAGATGTAGTTAACATCAGAACTGAAAGAGGGGACATCACTAAAGATCCTCTGAATGTTAAAATTTTTGAAAAGAGGTGACCCCTCTCATGAGAAGACCATTCTCACATCAATTTTGTGTATCTGACATTTTCTTAAGCAGCCTGGGCTACATAGTGAATTCTAGGCCAACCTGGTCTATGATATCATATCCTGTCTGAAATAAAAAGGAAGGAAGGAAGGAAGGAAGGAAGGAAGGAAGGAAGGAAGGAAGGAAGGAAGGAAGGAAAGAGGGAGGGAAGGAGGGAGGGAGGGAGGGAGGGAGGGAAGGAGGGAGGGAGAAGGGAGGGAGGGAGGAATTAATGAACGAAGGAGGAAGGGAGGGAGGGAAGGAGGGAAGGAAGGAAGAAGGGGAGAGAGGGAGGGAGGGAGGGAGGGAGGAAGGAAGGAAGGGAAGGGAAGGAGGGAAGGAGGGAGGGAAGAGAAGCTATGGAGATATAAAACAACCAGTAGCTGGCAGGATCTTGGGTCACGAGTTGAACAGAGCAGAGGAGTTTCAGGCATGAGTCTTTCTGTGTCCCTTAGTGGCAGGTATCTGTCATCATACATATGTCCAAAGCATGAGGCATGCACTGCACAGAGCCTGATGGAGACTGTGGCTGCTGTAGCGGGCAAGTTTATCAGTTTTAAGGGACATATTCCTCTTGGAGAAGAGGCTATCCTGCCTAGTAGAGTAGAGGCTGGAACTTCCCTTTCTGCCCAATTTTGCTATACACAACAAAACTGCCATAGAATGTGGAATCTATTTGGAAAGAAAAAGTATATGGTGTATTTTAATTAATTAGAGTCAATTAATTAGACATCAACAATTTTCAACATATTAGCTATAAACTGTCATTCAAAACAAAAATATAAACCACTTTATTTTTAAATTATATGAATATAATGACAGCTAGGGTATTCACCAATCTGATTACTGGAGTAGGCCAGTTCAGGCACCCTTTCCACTATTGCCAATAGTCTAAGTTAGGGTCATCCTTACGGATTCCTGGGGAATTCCCCAGCACCCTGTTTCTCCCTATCCCCATGATGTCTCCCTCTATCATGATATCTCTTTCCTTGCTTTCCCACTCCATCCCTGTTCCAGCTTGACAATCCTGTTCCCTTATGTTCTCATCCCCCATCCCTACCTTCCATTGCCCCCCTCACTCCCAGTTTACTCATGAATATCTCATTTATTTCCCCTTCCCAGGGTGATCCATGTGTCCCTCTTACGGTTCTTCTCGTTAGCTATCTTCTCTGGAGCTGTGGGTTGTAGTCTGGTTATCCCTTGCTTTACTTCTAGTATCCACTTATGAGTGAGTACATATCATATTTGTCCAGAGCCTTCATCCAGTAACTGATGGAAGCAGATGCAGAGATCCACAGCCAAGGACCAGACCATGCTCCAGGAGTCCAGTTGAAGAGAGAGAAGAGGGATTCTATGAGCAAGAAGCATCAAGATCATGATGGGGAAACCTACAGAGACAACCAAACCAAACTAGTGGGAGCTCGTGAACTGTGGACCAATAGCTGTGGAGCCTCCATGGGACTGTACTAGGCCCTCTGCAGAGGTGAGACAGTTGTTTAGCTTGACCTGCTTAAGGGGCCCCCTGGCAGTGGGATCAAGATCTGTCCCTGGTGCATGAGCAGGCTTTTTGGAGCCCAGTTCCTATGGTGGAACACCTTACATAGCCTTGGTGCAGGGGAAGGGGCTTGGACTTACCTCAACTGAAGGTACCAGGCTCTGCTGACTCCACATGGGAGGCCTTGCCTTGGAAGAGGTAGGAATGGGAGGTGGGTTGTGGGGGAAGGCTGGAGAGCAGGAGGAGGGAAGAGAGGAGGATCTGTGGTTGGTATGTAAAATTAATAGAAAATTTCTTAATTAAAAAACAGAAGAAAAAAATTATATGACTATTGAAAAAAATTTTCAATAAAATGTAAGAATGAGTGAACATAGATAAAGCTAAGGTACCTATTAAGGTGAAATTATTTTGCTCATCTTATTTTTAATGTTCAAAGAATCCCAATCAAGATTTTTTAAATTATGTAAATGTATTGGATAATTAGCATTTTAAGAAACAATGTTACTATAACATTTTTCTTAATTTTAAACATCTCACAAATATAACAAAATTAATTTTCTATTCAGTATTAAATACACTTTTAAATGTAAGCTTTTTCTCATTATCTTGCCAACAAGGATCATTACTCTAAAGGTATGTTTTTCATGGTTGTTGGATAGTTGCTAGTAGCAACCGTAGATGTCTGTCTCTCTGTTCACCTCTGATATGAGGCTAACTTCCTCCAGCTCTGACCTTCTCACTAAGAGGTAGGAAAGAACATTTCCAGATGTTTCTCAGGAATCTTTCTTTTTATCTACATATGGATGATCTAGTCTTAAACTCACCACTGGCAAGAATGACGGAACCAAGGCCAACTGGGAGAATTTCCTGAGGCTTGCATATGTGTGTGGGGTTAGGGATGCATATTTAACAAAATCAGAGAATGGTGGATGCTGGGAGGCTACACAACCTGCACATGTACTGTTTTCTACATATTGTTACTAAATTCTATTCACTTTTTGAGAGTAGAAATGTATGAGTTGACTTATGAATTTTATAAAATGGTTGTTGTATTTCCATTGTCATCTCCCCTTAAGACTTGCTTCATCTCAACATGTAAGCTATTGGAGTGTGGCTGTTGTCTGTTAATGATACGATTTGACTCAGTTGTGACTAGGACATATTCTTCATGCTTTCACTAATTCTATACGTGTTTGATGATACCAGGTATTTCCCTCACACGCTCAGAGGAAAGCATGCTCAGCATCAGTAGGTAACCGTGGAGTTCTTCACAGGGTTGTTTACTTTGTTGAGGGCTTTTATCTGTTGTTAGAAAGGATCATTGAAGTTATAAATTGTTACTACATTCATCTTTTTACTGTGTCAATTTTCAGTTCTGTGTTTCTGGCTGTATCATTTGGTGTACATAATTCTACTACTGTCTTCTTGAGCTTGGAGCATTCTATACCATTACATAATGTGCCTTTTCTTCCTGGCATTTTGTTTGTTCTGAAGTCTACTCACCCTGCAGGAACACCACCACTCCAATTTGCTTTGGACATACATTTATATGAAAGCTATTCTGATCTTTCACTGTTAACCCATTAATATATCGTATATTTTATGCAAGTTTCTTCGGGTGGTGTTGGTTCGGTCATTTGCTGAAGATGCTTCCTTTTCTCCAGCTTACATGTGTGGCAACTTTGTCAAATATTACAAGGTTGAAGTTATGCATACTCATGTTTGGGCCTTTGACTTTATTCTGTTGGTCTACACGATGCTTTTGTGTCAATATCATATTATTTTTATTACTGTGGCTCTGTAATTTATTTTAAGATCTGGAATGGTAATCCCTCCAGCATTTTTTTGTTGTTGTTTTTTGTTTGTTTGTTTGGCTGGTTTTGCTCAGGACTGTTTCATCTGTGTGGGATCTTTTGGGGTTCCATATGAATTTTAAGATGGGTTTGTCTATTTCTGTGGTGAAGGAGATAGGGATTTTGATTGAGATCTTATTGAATCTATAAATAACTTTTGATAAAATGATCATTTTCACATTGCTAATTTTACCAACCTATGAGCCTAGGATGTCTTTCCATTTTTTACTGTCTTTCTCTACATTCGTCAGAGGTTTAAATTTTTCATTATGGAGGCCCTTCACTTCCCTCATTCGGTTTGTTCCTGGATATTTTATTTTCTTTGAGGCAATTGTGAATGGGAGTGTGTCCGTGATCTCCCTTCACTGTACTTTTATTGTTGACGTGTAGAAAAGCTATTGATTTATGCAAGTTGAATCTGTATCCTGCCACATTGCTGAACTTGTTTAGCATTTCAACCAGTTTTCTGGGAGAATTTTGGGGATCTCTAACGTATCATGTTATCTGCAAATAGGGATAGTATGACTTCTTTTCCTATTTATATCCTTTTAATTTCCTTCTCTTGCCTTATTGCTCCAGGTAGGACTTAAAGCACAATATTGAAAAGGAGTGGAGATGGTGGACATCCCTGTCTCACTCCTAACGCTGGTGGGATGGCCTTGAGCTTTTTCCATTTAGGATGATGTTGGCTGTGGCTTTCTTGTATATAACTTTTATCATGTTGAGGTATGTTCCCTCTTGCTTTTCATCCTCTAGAACTTTTTTTTTTTTTTTTTTTTTTTGGTTAGGTTTTTTCGAGACAGGGTTTCTCTGTGTAGCTTTGCGCCTTTCCTGGAACTCACTTTGTAGTCCAGGCTGGCCTCGAATTCACAGAGATCCGCCTGGCTCTGCCTCCCGAGTGCTGGGATTAAAGGCGTGCGCCACCACCGCCCGGCAGAAAGTAACTTACTTTTTAAATGTTTTTGGTGTGAAGATGTCAGATCCTCTGGACCTGGAGTCACAGATGGGTGTGAGCTGCCATGTGGGTGCTGAGAATTGAACCCGGGTCCTCTGGAGGAACAGTCAGGGCTCTTAACCACTGAGCCATCTCCCCAGCTCATCCTCTAGAACTTTTATCATGGAGGTCTGTTGGATTTTGTCAAAGGCTTTTTCTGCATCTATTAAGATGACCATGTTTTTAAGTCCATTTGTGTGATTTATTAAATTGCCTTGTATGTGTTAAACTATCTCTGCATTTCAGGGATAAAAAGCCTACTTGGTAATGGTGTGCGGTAATTATGGTGTATTCTGTTTGCAAGTATTTTATTGAGCATTTTTGAGTCTATGTTCATCAAGGATGTTGGCTTGTAGTTTTGTCGTTGTTATGCCTTTACAGTTTGGGTATTAGTGTGATACTGGCTTTGTAGAGGGAGTTTGAGAGCGCTCCTGCTCCTTCCTTTCTGCCTGCCTTCCTTCTTTCCTTCCTTCCTTTCTTTTTTTATAGCTTAAGAAGTAATGGTTTTAGATCTTCTTTGAAAGCCTGGTAGAATTCTTCTGTGAATCTACCTGGCCCTGATTTTTTTTAAAGTTAAAAGGCTTTTTTATTACTGTTTCAATCCCCTTATTTGTCTGTCTAGGTTGCTGACATCTTCCAGTTTAATTTTGATGGTTTGGAGCTTGGATGAATATAGAAATTCACCCATTTCTTTTAGATTTCCAGCTTAATGGAGTACAAGATTTTAAAATATTTCCTATAATATTCTGAATTTCTTTGGTGTTTGTTATAATGTTTCCTTGTTCATTCCTGATTCTGTTAATTTGGATCCTCTCGTTCTCTTGGTTAGCTGGGCCAAGGGTCTGTCAATCTTTTTATCTTCTCAAAGCACTATCTCATAGATTCATTGTTTGTTTGTTTGCTTTGTTTTTGTACTGTTTCATTGATTTCTACTATTTGGATTTGGTTTGTTCTTGTGTTTCCAACTCTTTGAGTTGCATTATTAAGCCATCTATTTGAGCTCTTTCTGATTTTCACTGCATGCACTCAGACAGAGCTACTGCCTCCTAGGGCTGCTTTCAACGTGCCCCAGAGGTTTTGTCATGTCGTGTTTTCATCTTCATGTAGCTCCAGGACATTTTTCATTTCTTTCTTGCCTTTTCTCTTTGGGTCATTCACCATTCAGTAATGAGTTGTTTAATATTTAAGAGTTTGTATATTTACTAGAGGTTTGTTTGCTGTCAATCTTATTACATTGTGATCAGATAGCATACAAGGAGTGATTTTATTCTCTTTGAATTCATAAAGAATTGTAAATTCAAATTGTAAATTGTAAATTCAGGATGTGGTCTATTTTAGAAAAACTTCCCTGTGCAGCTGAGTAGAATGTGTATTCTTTGGTGTTAAGGTAGAACATTCTGTAGATATCTGTGAAGTCCTTTTTATATATGATGTCAATTAATTCTGATATTTCTGTTTATTTTTTGTCTAGATGATCTGTCTATTGGAGAAAGTGGAGTATTGAAATCACCTACTATTAATGGATTGATGTTATTTTGTGTCCTTAAATCCAGTAATACTTGAGAAAAAAAATATATTGGTGCACATAGGTTTAGGATAGCCATGTCCTCTTGGTTAACTGTTCCCTTGATTAAAATGAAGTTTCCTTCTTTATCTCTTCTGATTAGTTTTATTTTGAAGTCTATTTTGTTAGATATTGGGTTAATAAGGCCTGCTTGCTTCCTGGTCCCATTTAATTGGAGTGCTTTTGTCTATCCTTTTACTCTGAGGCAGAGCCTATCTTTAAAGCTAAGAGGTGTTTTGTTTTGTTTGTAGGATTTTGTTTCTTGATCCATCCAGTCAGCCTGTGTCTTTTGATTGGAGAATTGTGACCATTGATATTTAAAGCTATTATTGAAGCGTGTGTGTTAATTGTGGTCATTGTGTTGACTTTTTGTGCTCTGTTCTCAGTGCTACTTTGTGTTTTAATAATTATGGTTTTATATTTCTTTCCACAGTCTCTCTGCTATGCTATATTTCTTTCCCTGCCTCTCTTCAGACTGAAATATTGTTTCCTGTATTTTCTTTAGGTTTGGTGTGTTGGATATCAATTTTTTTAAAAGCTGTTTATATTGTGGAAAGTTTTTCTTTCTCCTTCAATTTGGCAGATAGTTTTGCTGGGTATATTAGTCCAGGTTGGCAGTCATAGTCTTTTAGGCCTTGGGATATACTGCTCTGGGTTCTCTGGCTCTCAGAGTTTCCATTGAGGAATCATCTGTTATTCTGATGAGTTTTTCTTTAGATGTGACCTTTTTTTTTCTTGAAGTACTCAATACACTTTCTGTTAATGTATACTTAATGTTTTAACTATGCTATACTGTGGGGACCGTCTTGTCTTATGTATTTGGTGCTCTGTATGCTTCTTGTATCTATATGGGTGTGTCTTTCCTTAGCTTTTGGGACATTTTCTTTTTCTTTTATGATCTTGTTGAAGACCTGGTATATGACTTAGGATTATTTTCTCTTGTCTATGCCTGCATTTCAAAGGTTTGGTTATTCATGGTGTCCCATTTCCTGTGTGATCTTTTCCTGTTTGTTTGTTTATCAAGTCCTCATATTCCTTGCTTATTTGGTCCTGATCTTCTATCTTCTGTTTGATTCACTCTTCTTGTATGGCTTTCTTTTGAATATTTTAGTTAAATTATTGGGTTTTCACTTCCATGTTCATTTCAACTTGAGTCTGATGGGGGAATGTGTCTCTGTATGCTGTGAATGTGTTGCTCTGATTGGTTGGTTGATAAAATGCTGATTGGCCAGTAGCTGGGCAGGAAGTATAGGCAGGATAAGCAGACAAGGAGAATGCGGGGAAGAGTAAAGCTGAGTCAGGAGACGCCAACCTGCTGTCCAGACAGCAGCATGTAATGGCACACAGGTAAAGCCATGGAACATATGGCAACATATAGATTAACAAAAATGGGCTGAGTTTAAGTGTAAGAGCTAGTCAGTTGTGGGCCTGAGCTAATGGCCAAGCAGTTTTAATTACTATAAGCCTCTGTGTATTTACTTGTGTCTGAGCAGCTGCAGACCAGGCAGGACACAGAAAACCTTTCAGCTACATGATTCCTCTTCAATGATTCCATTTCCTTGTTGGATCCTATTCTCAAGTCCTGGATTATCTTTGTCATTCCCATCAGCCCTGTGTTTGTGTTTTCTTGAGCATCACTCAGGTTTTTATTTTCCTTAAGTTCTTTCTCTTTAATTTTGTGTCTTCTTTAAACTCCTTAAATTCTTTGATGAAGTTTATGATTGTTCTTTTAAATTGTATCTTTTTGTTGTTGTTTTGGTTTTTTTGAGACAGGGTTTCTCGGTGTAGTTTTGGTGCCTGTCCTGGATCTCACTCTGCAGACCAGGCTGGCCTCAAATTCACAGAGATCCCCCTGGCTCTGCCTCCTGAGTGCTGAGATTAAAGGTGTGCGCCACCACCGCCCAGTTTAAATTGTATCTTATAGTTCATCTAGGGAATTCTCATTGGCATGCATTTCTTCAGAACTGGCAGGCTGTGAAGAGAAGATACTGGCTGGATCTTTCATATTGTTGGTATTTTTGCAATGGGATCTGGACATGTGGGTATTTTGGTTAATTATAAATCTGATATGGACACAGCAGGCTGAGGAAGAAGAGATCGTGTTGAGGGTGGTTTGCCCTAGAGGTTGGAAGTGGGTTAACAAAGTCAGGTGGACTGAGGAGACTGGGGTAATGTACAGGATATGCCTCCTTGTCCAAGACAAGGGTGTGGGGAGGTAGATCTGGCTAGGTGCAAAGGTTGGCTATAATGTGGGAGGGTCTTTGAGTTGGGAGATAGGTAGGAGGGTCCTAGCAGAAGCCTAGAGATCAGTTACAGGGCAGGCAGAAGAGGTCTGTCTAAGCTGGGGCAATTGATGCAGGACCTGGCCTGGATCTGGTGGGTTGGGGAGAAGGTATGAACTAGGAGGAAGAGGGAGACTCACAGGATAGACCCTGGAGAAGGATGTGGGAGATCTGACTGAGTGGAAAAGTTGGGTGCAGTGTCTCTGAATATCATTTTAACAATGCCAAGTATTTACTAATTAAGATTTCCCTCAATTTTAAATAACAAATATACATATATTTTATATACACATGTGTACATATATTTTTAATCTTTCTGTAATTAATTTGAAGTTTTAGTCGTGGAAGCAGTAGCATAATACATCTGATAGTGTTGATAAGGGTTGCTTAGGTCAAGTAAGTGTTGCACAAATAGAAATCATGCTTGCTCCAGTTCTACAAGGACCCCACCACAGTCTTTGGGATGGAGGAAAATCACGGGTTTCCCATGTGCTCCTATTTTGGTTTCATCAGTCAGACTATGAATCTTCTTTTTCTTCAAATCCTTCACAGCTGTGTCTATATCGTCCACCTAGAAAAAGGAGAAAAATATGGGTACATCTGAGATGATAAAATACCAAATGCTGCTGTATGTCTTGAACCCATGCCATCTGTTTCCTCTGCCTTTGGACAGGATTATTCCTAAACCATGCAGCCCTGAGTTCCACCCTCAGCACCAAAACAAAACAAAAGCACCCGACAAAATAAGCCTACATTTTTCAGGAAAAAAAAAAAAAGATGAAAACTGCAACACCAAAGAGCATTCATGTTAGATGTTTCTTTTTATAACCTACATTGTGTATATTAAACTTCAGACATTTAATATTGAACAAACTTTTTCTGAGGGAGTTGGGTTTCTCATCCATAACAGAAAAGAAAAAAAAAAAAAGGTTGTTATGTGTGGATCTTAAGTTCCCCAAAGGTTCATTAGTAAACACTTGCTCCCCAGGTGGTGCTGTTGGGATATGGTGAGAGCCTTTAGTAGGCAGGGTTTAGAGGGAGGTTTCCAGCATTAGAGCTATGCCTTTGGAGGAGACATGGAGCCACAGCTGTTCCTCTTCCTGGTGTCTTTTGCTTCCTGTCATGATGTGCTGCTGCCTTATTACAAGCAATGAAGACAATAATTCATGAGTTGGGCGCTCCAAGCCAGCGAGCCAGAATAAGCCTTTCATGTGGTGATATTTTATTTGTGATGAAATGTGATATTTTATTTGTATGTTAATAAAGTTTGCCTGGAGATCAGAGGTCATAGGCACAAACAGAAGTCAGGCAGTGGTAACACACACCCTTAATCTGATCACATGGCAGGCAGAGTCTCTGTGTGGTCAAGGACACAGCCAAGCGTGGTGACATGAGCCTTTAATCCCAGTACAGACCATAGAGACCTGGAGGTCTGTATAGACATGTAGTGACGAGGAAGTCATGTGGCTGGGCTTGGAGCCAATGAAAAGGAAGAACAGGAAAGCAATAAAAACACAGGTCAGACAGGAAGAATCGCTCTCTGTGGAAGCCACTGCGTGGTGGTAAGCTAAGGCTAGTTGTGGCTATTCACTCTGATCTCTTTGGCTGTTACCTCTGTATTTGGCTCTGTGCTTCTTATTTAATAAGACTGTTTAGAAATTCATCTACACTTTCATTTTTACAAGTACATTGTCTCTGCTATTTCTTTTAGTGAAGGAAATCTACTAGCCCAAACATCTACCATTTGAATAATTAAAATAGGGTGTTTCTCTAATCCTAAGGTCCCCTGACTCTCCCAGAAATCCTACCTGGTTATGACCTTTGAGATTAAAACTAGAAATGAAAATCACTACAAAGCTGCTATCAAAATGTTACTTCCACCATAAGACCACAAACTTGTGATTGTGCAATTCTCTGCTGAGTCGCTTCCATGTGTCTCGTTTATTCGCAGTGCAGGGGAGGAGGGTCAGACAAGTGATGGGGACAGTGGGAGCCCCGTGTGATAATGGCTTAGGGATTTTGCTGCAGGGGCCAGTAAGCTTATGGGGTTTTGAGTGACAACTCATGTATTCTGCAGGGTTACATACACAGATACAGATACATGTATTAGTCAGAGGGCTTGGAATCGATGACACCCCAACAGCAACAATTCAGACACCCAGATCTTGTTTCTGACACTATTCTCCAGTTATAGGATCACGGCTTCTTGGAAAAATACTGAGTCTGCAGCCACAGGAAACAAGAAAGTTTAGAAACTTTTGTAGAGTTATTTATTTGTATGTGTAGGAATGTTTTGTTTGCATGTATGTCTGTGCACCGTGTGTGTGCCCAGTGCCTGCAGAGGCCAGAAGAGGGTTGGAGCCTCTAGAAATGGAGTTACAGTCATGAGCTGCCATGCGCGTGCTGAATAGAACCGGAGTCCCCAGAAGAGCAACAAGTGCTCTTAACTGCTGACCACGGCTGAGCCACCTCTCCCGCCCCAGATAATAGAAAGGATTTTTTTTTTATGGTGTGGTATGTCAACCCACATAGATCCAAATAGCTCCCAAGAGCTGAAGCTATAAACACAAGTGCAGGCTGATGCAACTTTCCATTTCGTAAGTGAGGCTTTGCATAATGGCTACCTTCCAAAGAGAAAGTATGGAGGGAAAAAAGGAATGGTTGCTTTACAGTGGTATAATGAACTGACTTAGGTAGACGAGCAATGTAATATTATATTTGGTTTTTCGAGACAGGGTTTCTCTGTGTAGTTTTGGTGCCTGTCCTGAATATTGCTCAGTAGCCCAGGCTGACCTCGAGCTCACAGAGATCCGCCTGCCTCTGCCTCCCGAGTGCTGGGATTAAAGGTGTGTGCGCCACCGCTGCCCGGCCTGTGTTATATCTATTGACGTGCAAGAATAAGAATGGCAGCTGCCAGCCGGGCGGTGGTGGCGCACGCCTTTAATCCCAGCACTTGGGAGGCAGAGGCAGGCGGATCTCTGTGAGTTCGAGGCCAGCCTGGTCTCCAAAGCGAGTTCCAGGAAAGGCGCAAAGCTACACAGAGAAACCCTGTCTCGAAAAACCCAAAAAAAAAAAAAAAAAAAAAAAAAGAATGGCAGCTGCCTTTCCAAATCAACAATCTCAGTTCAACCAGGAGAAAAACGTCAGGCAACTCCCCTCAGTGACAGACAGTAACCAGAAAACCTTCTAATGTGTCAAGGTCACCAACACAAGGACAGTCTGAGACACTGTCATGGTAAGAGGAGTCCAAGGAGACAGCTGAATCTGACATGAAATTCTGGCACCACAACAACCAAAGGACACTGGATAAAAGGTATGGAAATCTGAACAAAATCTAGACTTTAGTTACTAATAGTGGCTCAACCTTGGTTCTTTAACTGTGACAAACATATCACACTAACGATCAGATGTTCTTTAATACAAATAATCTGAAGAAATCAATCACGCTTGTGATGACCGGGTCTTGTTAAATACTGGTTAGAGGAAGTCAACTGTAAAATGACATCTGTAACTCAATTTTGTAAGTTTGATTTATGGCCTGTGTGTAGATACTCATTTCAGAGAGCTACCTTTAACTCTGATTGGCATAATATCATCTAATGAGTACCTATTTGATAGGTCAGGGCAAAATGACATGTTGGAAATTACTTTAAGATGGTATAACAAAGAAAAAAGATGTGACAAGCTCTTGAAAACTATTGAATCTGGGTGGTTGGAATTTAGGGGTTCATATTTTTTTCTACTTCTCATGTTGAAATTTTATAAGTATATATTATTTATAAGTATGATGCCTTTTGATAACCTCTATTTAAACTGTGGCAAAAATAAATATCTACATCTACAGTTTAGATGTTACATCCTGTATTTTAGTGTATTATTTAATAGTCCATAATCTAAGAAGCAATCCTATGCTAAATGCCTTAGTTAGCTTTGTTCTGTTGAGATAAAACATCGTGACCAAAAGCAGCTCTGGGAAGAAAGGGTTTATTCCATCTTCAGCCTTAGATCACACTCTATCACCGAGGGAAGTCAGAGCAGGAACACCTCTTATTGGCTTGTTCTCCTGGCTTGTCCTCTAGTTGAGAACCAGACCCATCTAAGGCTTCCTAGAGATCCCAGTGAAAGACAAAGAGAGCAGTAGTTCAGTGTCCTCGTCCAGGGGCAGACTTGGCAAGGTCAGTCTGGGGCTGGATCGAGGACCTCAAAGGAGTCAAGGTTACAGTTTCTGGGGATCTTTCTATTCCCCTTGAGCTGTGGTTATCAGTACTAATGCTGGGTCTGAGGTGTCCTGTGTTCTCTTTGCCTACAATGTCTGATTTAGCTCTCTGCTGACCTCGGTCATTTCCCCCCTGTAAATAGTAATATAAGAAGCTGTGCAAGATTTCCCCATCCCAGCTTTTGCCTTTGTCTTCTTTATTTATTTACCATCCCGTAATACCCTGCCTCTGTTTGGGACTCTTATTCCTGAGGGTTTGGGTCATTCTCTTATACACCTTGAGGCCACCTGCCTAGGTGTGGCACCACTCACAATGGGTCAGGCCCTCCCACATCAATCACGTAACCAAGAAATACCCCACAGGCTTGCCTACAGGTTGATCTTAGGGAGGCACTTCCTCAGTTGAGGTCTCTTTCTCTCAGGTGACTCTAGCTGAGAAAAACCCAGCCAACAAACTAACACTTCTAAAATGGAACAAGTCACTTTTCGAAATCCTTATTGGACCAGCATCTATTTCTATTACTCTTTCTTTCTCTGACTCGTTTGATTTTAAAGATCTTGTGCTAGATCCACCCTTCTGTTAGTGTTGCTGTGAAATTTACAATCCTTTTTAATATTAGATTATTTTTAATTATGTGTCTGCGCGTGGGTATGTACTTGTGGGTGCAGGTGCCTGGAGGCTGGAGGCATCAGGTCTTCTGGAGCTGGAGTGGTACAGGAGGTTGTGAATGCCTGACATGGGTGCTCTTAACCACCAAACCATCTCTCTAGCTTAGTAGTTCTCAACCTTCCTAATGCTGCAACCCTTGAATACAATTCCTCATGTAGAGGTGACAACCACGAAATTATTTTTGTTGCTACTTCATAACTGTGATGTTTGCTACTGTTATGAATCATAATGCAAATATCTGATATATCCAATGGTTCAAGGCGATCCCTGTGAAAAGGTCATCATCCCCCCAGGGGTCGGAACCCACAGGTTGAGAACCACTGCTCAAGCTCCAAATTTACAGTTCTTTAAGAATACTCTCTTTAAGAAATCTCTCAAACCCTGTCTCGAAAAACAAAAACAAAAACAAAAAAAAAAAAAAAAGAATTCTCTCAACACGTTATTTGATTACAAAAATATTAAAATAAAACTGTCTTTATTTTCTGAATTGAAAGTACATGCAATAGCTGCAAAAGAATGCAAAAACAAACAAACAAACAAACAAGCCCCAACAACTTGCTTTGGGAAATAAATTCTAGCCGCCCCCCCCAAACAATAAAAACAACATGGTCAATAACACCCACCTTTAAAAGTGCCTTCGCTATCCTGCACACCAGCAGTTGTGCCTCAGAAAGTTCTCTGAATGTCATTAGTGTAAATCTGGGCTGTCTGATTCCCTCTTTAACTTCTTGCCAGCAACTGAATGTGAGTCTGGAACCGAGGCTGATTTTCCCTCCTTATGGTGAGTTAAGAATGGCAGTTATCAAAGCTTTAAAATGTTTGGATTATCATAATTAGAATTCAGAAGAGTCAGGTAAATTTTTATCGCCTTAAGTACTCAGTGGCCCCATTTAAAAATGACAATGTGGGGCTGGAGAGATGGCTCAGTGGTTAAGAGCACTTGTTCTAACAGGACCTGGTTTTGGTTCCCAGCAGCTACAATGGTGGTTCACTACCATCTGTAACTCCAGTTGCAGGGGACCAAATGTCCTCTTCTGACCTCTGTGACACCAGGCAAGCAAGTGATAAACGTACACACATGCTGGCGAACACATCTACATATAAAACAAAATGAATCTAAAAAAAAAAAAACTAAAATGACAATGAAATTTTCTTTGCTAGCAGGCAAATTTTTACCTTGTGTCTTTAAAGTACATAATTCTCAGTTTAACAAACAAGCAAACTGTTATAAACAAGTAGCAATGTGCCAGTTTTAATAGTTCATGAGAATTTGATTGATTTAACAAAGAGACTTCATTTTACATAAAAATACAATGTTGTTAATTGATAACAATAATGAATAAATTAAATCCTCAAACTGATTTAAATCTATTAAAGCTAAGTGAAAAGTCTAGATTAAATATTCATGTTTCAATCCTACCCTAAAGGCTAAATCTAAGTGAACTGTATAAGCATAGCATTATTCTGAGTAGAGCAGGACTGACTGCTCAGTAGTTAAGTGTTCACTGCTGCTTTCCTAGAACACCCAAACTCAGTTCCTAGAGTTCGGTTCCCAGCACCCATGCTGGGTGGCTCACTACCAACTGTAACTCCAGCTCCATGAGACCCAGTGTCCCACTCTGGCCTCCATAGGCACCCCATAATAATAAATCTTCTAAAAACTCTCCCTCTCTTCAGAGGCTTCCTGTGTATTCCTAGGAATGCTTCAGGTGGCATTTGTTCCCCAAGTTTCCTGATTTGCTACCAAGCCTGGTAGTGACTATGTCCAGCATTTCCCAAATGCTGGGCTCCACTGAAATGTTCACCAGTTGACAGTAAAACACTTTTAAAGGCTAGATTTTAATGACAGGTGCTACAGTTTTGCTCTTGACTATCCCCAGAGGCCTGATTTCCAGACCATAGTTCTATTAGGGGTGGTGGAACCTTTAGAAGTGGGACCTCATGGGAGGGAGCTAGGTCACTGGGGATATGCTCTTGAGGGGTGTGGTGGTTTAGAAGAAAATGGCCCCTTATAGGAAGTGGCACTATTAGGAGATGTGGCCTTGTTGAAGGAAGTGTGCCACTGTGGGGGTGGACTTTGAAGTCTCCTCTGCTCAAGCTATGCTCAGTGTGACACACAGTTTACTTCCTATGGATCAAGATGTAGAACCCTCAGCTCCTTCTCCAGCACCATGTCTGCCTGCATGCCCCCATGTTGCCTGCTGTGATGACAATGGACTAAACCTCTGACACTGTAAGCCAGCCCCAATGAAATGTTTTCCTTTATAAGAGTTGCCGCGGTCATGGTGTCTCTTCACAGCAATAGAGACCTAACTAAGACAAGGGGATGATGGCATACTGCCCTCTCGTCTTTCTCTGTAATAAAATACACTTATAAAACAACGATAGTATGAAGAGAAACCTCACCAAACTGTCCACCTGTTTTGCTTTGCCTTGTTCTCTGTAAATGTTGCCATCCCATGAAATCCCCTCATCTAGGAGACAGTGGCCCAGACACCACTAGCAGAGGATGTCCTGGGGAGGGTTATCAGAAGCCAAAAAGAAAATGGAGCTTTAAAGGTTGTTCACTATGCTGCCCCGACTGTCCTTGAGCATGTATGATCCGGTGATGTTCCTGCCTCAGCCTACAGGGTGGGTGGGACAACAGGTGTGTGACACCACTCACTAGACTGAAGTTATTCTTTGTGCGGCTGCACGCAGGTCAGAGGTCTATGCCTTCTTCAATCACTCTACTGTTTTTGAGACAGAGTCTCTGAACCTGGAGCTCACAGGTAAGGCCAGGCTTGCTGGCTGGTGAGTCCAGGGACACCTCTGTCTCTGCCTCCACAGTATGGGGATTATCGACAAGTGTCACCACACTGGCTTTACAGGGGGCTGGGGATCAAGCTCAGGTCCTCACACTTGTGTGGCAAGCTCACTAAGCCATCTTTCTAGGTCCTTGAAATTACTTTTGAAAGTGGAATTTCTCTCTTCTTGGTTGAAGAGCATTCCTCAGGATGGAGGAACTAAACTATTTCACTAGCCTTTTACTTTCAAGTCACATATCTTTCATAAGGCCTGCACGGCTCGATGAAGAAGGACCTGTAAAACACAAAAACATGAACGGGAAAACAACTCATCTATGATGTGGCCATTCCAACACCAAAACTGGAACAGTGCTGCATGTTTTTACCATTGACCTATCTTACATTAATAATGGTATTTTTCTTATATACTTTTTCTCATCAGGCTGCAAGAGTAGGATCATTTTTAAATCAAACCTAATGTTCTTCCTGTACAAACACCTGCTTCCCGTTCCTGTCTCTACACTCACCCGTCTGGTTAAAGGCCTCGAGGTAGTCAGTCTCTGCTGTCCCTCGCCAGCAATGTCTATACTGCACCGCCCCAGCATGCTGGGCTGCCTCCTCACCCACCCCTTGTGACTGCACACCTCCTTCCACTTCAGCTCACACTCATCATGCTATGGCACACTTCCCCTGCACACCCAGAGGCCCCTCTCCCTGATAATACACAATTGTTCCCTAAACCACAGGCTCCGCATCTTGCTTGGGCCCCAACAACATGCACCCAAGAGTCCCAGTGTATAGAGCTTCCTCATCCTGTTTGTGTCTTTCCCGTACCTGCCCAATGAATCTACCCTTATGACAATGAACCTATTCAGGCCCTGGTGCTCCATACCACGCTAGCTCTCATGAGGGCACACATCTCATAACACTTGGTCTCTGGCTTCCTATGTTAATCATCGTTTCCATGAATGATGTACTCTACACCTCACTAGCCCTGACCCCACCTTCCCATGCTAAGCAACCTCCACCCCCAACACACACACACACACACACACACACACACACACACACACACACACACACACACACCACTCTCCCTCACACTGCAGGTCCAATCCTGTGTGGACCTCTTATCAAGTACGGCTTCTACTCACTGTACTGGGCTGTGTCTCATCTCCTGTAGCTGTCACACAGGACAAGAAACTGGGCAGTTTACAATCAACAGATGCTGTTTTCTCACACTTCTAAAGTCACAAAGTGTGTCCACAGCAGATACCACACAATCAGAGGTTTCGAATGAGGTCTCAGTGAGAAAGAACACAGGATACTAGGCAGAAGAAAGCCATCTCTCCAATGGGTGGCCTTATGATGGCCAAAAAGGAACAACTCTATGAAAGAAATGGCAAAAGACATACAAGCTAGAAAAGAAGTATGAACACTTACAGATGTGTAGTTCTTCAATCTCCCCCCTTCCCCAGAGTGACTTAATGCAGCCAGACGCATTAAGCTGCCTATCCTCCAGAGTGCAGAAAAACAAAGCCACCCTTCCACTGGACAATGTTTTCTGAGGCCAACAGAATCCCCAGTAAGAGCAAGGACAGAGTGCACATAAACACACATTGCTGGGCTGAGTCTGCTTGGGCCCTGTTATCTAAGCTGTGGTCACTTCTGCTGCCTTAATACTAGGTGGTACCCTAAGTCTATGGCATCAATTCTGCTGTAGAATAGGAGTCGCAGAACATAAGGGACTGGTATGCAGGGTGCTGGCAATTTTGCAATTAGTCATCCACCACATGGTAAGTAAACCCCAATTAAACCCATTCTACTCATCAAGGTGGAGTTGGATGAGTTATTCTTTGGGCTGTTGGGGCCCTTGAGTTCAGACAGACATCTTTCATGTCTCCCCAGAAAAGTCATGCAACAAAAAGATAGACATATCTTAATAATGTATATGACCAAACTGCTGGAGAAAGCTGAGGAAACCCATGTTTATGATTTGGTGCTTATGAACCTTCTACCTCGTCAAGTTTTTCAACAATCTTGAGTCTCATGTTCACAAAGGCTAGACATGTTGCTGCTTCTGGCGTATGTGAATGCTGCTGGTCCCAACCCCCACATTACTGGTAATTTGGAATTCAAATCATTTTACAGCTTAAAAAATTTCACATTAGCCGTTTTCTCAGAACACCCATGATTATAGCACATGGAAAGCATGGCTCTTTCCATTACAAGTCAGGATCTAGGAGTCAGAAGGAGACTAAGCAGTTACGAGCACCGCCAACTCTTTCAGAAGGTTAGTTCCTGACACCCACATGGAAGCTCACAATCACCTGTAACTCAAGTTCCAGGGGATCCAGGGCCCTCTATGCCCTCTTCTATCCTCTTAGATAACAGTTACATATATACATGCAGGCAAAACACTCACACACATTTAAAAAAAAAAAAAGGCAGGATCTAGGGACTTGCTCTCCAAAAAGGCCTGTTTCCAACCTGCCTATTACCAATAGGCAATGGCAGAAGGCATCATCAGAAGAGACCACACAGTCCTCCCTAGTTTTGTGGGGATACACACACATATAAACTCAGAAAGAAAGAAATCCAGCTACCCTCGGAACAACACTTAGCTTGCCGAGTCCAAGAGGACTCCTGTAGAACCTCCTATTAAAAGTCCTGTTGAGCTCCAAGCTGTAAGAGTGCACTCAGTATCAGTCACACGAGGTGGGCGTCTGGGAAGGCACTGGGGTCAGTACTGCCATGTGTCACATGAGAAACCTTGAGTAGAAACTGGGCAGCAGCGATCCAGCTCCCTGACTCATCCTCCTGAGCAAACATTGACACCACTCTACTACACGGCCACAGGAACCGGAACGATGACCCCAGAGAGGGCTTCTGATTGGCTTTATCATGACATTCTATACTTTAGAAGACAGTTCAAGACCCAAGTCCTTCAGCCAGAATAGATTATTACAGCTATAGTCCTGTAATACACTGAGGTTGAAATCTCAATATTCACACTCACAAATACGTTTTCTGTTCAAGGAAAGGCAAGACATTTTGCTCCACCTGCTCTGAGGAACTAAGCCCACTTCATCTTGTGACACCACTATCTGAGAATGCCACAGCTCTGAGAGAACTAAAAATTGTCCATTGTCTCCATCTTATAGTATCTCTCCATCCAGAAAAAAGGTAAGGCTATCTTGGCAATACTGGTTTTTAAAATTTTAAAAGTTGGGGCTCGAGAGATAGCTCAGTGGTTAAGAGTACTTGCTGCTCTTCCAGAGGCCTGGAATTTAGTACTCACATGGTGGTTCACAGCTATCTGTTCCAGGGGATCTTACGCCCCTTGCTGGCCTCCACAGCACTGGCCGCATGCACAGACATACATGCAGGCAAAACACCCAAATGCATAAAATCAATCCTAAAAGATAAATCAATAAAAACTGTCGAGTGTTGCAGAGATTGATAGACAAGACTGACCCAGACGGATGCTCTCACTTTCTTCCTTTTAAGGATAAAAACCTCCCTTTATTCTATCAGGACACATGGTTGCCTAGACATAGACTACATTCCCCAGTCCCTTTTACAGCCACGTGTACCAGCTGACTAAGTTCAGGTCCGCGGGATGTGAGTAAAAGTGACAGATAAAATGCCCAAGTCACCTCACAGGCACTCGCCCTTATTCTCTCTCTGATTCCCTTCTCGTCAGTTGTTAAACAGCAGTGCCTGAGGCAGTCCCGTAAACCATGTGTGACAGTTTAGGACAGGAAAGTGAAATCCGTGTAATTAAGCCACTTTGGTATGCGGCGACTTCACGACAACAGAGGCGTATCAGACTGGAGTAGACGGAGCACTTCCTACACTGTCCCATGTCACCCACCTCATTTTGGGCTCATAACATTTCTATTTCCCTCTTCTGATCTCTACTTTGGAATTTGCTGTTACTTTCCTGGACTCGCAGTCTTTTTTACTTAACTGAACTTCTGACTCACAGCTGGCCTCCTTTGACGGCATGAGCTCTCTTGATGTGGAACCTAGACCACACAGTGGAGGAGAAAGAAGAGTAGACTCAAAGGCAGATGGTCCAGCTTTTCATCCTGGGGGCTTACACAAACCCTCTGTCCACCGATAAAACCTGCAGCCAAAGCAACCTCCAAGGATGAAAGAAAGGATAAACACAGGCTGTGTGTAGTCCCCTGGCCTGATGTTGGATAGCTTCCCCAACCTCACATTTTAAGTTCTGATCATACAACGAAGGCAACTGGCCTCGAGGCTAAGAGTGCATACCCTGGAAACAGAACCTGAGCCTTGCCATGTACATGTAATGTTACTGTGGGCAAATTAATCAAGTCTTGTTTTTTTGTTTTTTGTGTTGTTCCTCCTGTCATATGGGTTAGTAGCATCCTAATGGAGTAGCTATGAGAACTACAGAAAAGAATCTTCCTCAAGTATTTCATACATGCCAAAGGGTATGCATGTGCTTGTCAGCTGTTATGATGGCCTTTCCCCATGCTACTCCCTCTGCCATAGCAGCCCTCTCCTCCTATTCTCTGGTGGAATCCTTCACAGTCATTATAGCCAATGCCCCGTGATACCTTGCAGCTCCTTGACCCAAGCAATCAACCTCTACCTCATTGTATTACCGAACAGACACACATCTTAATTCCATTATCACAGTAGAGTCCACTTGACTGTTTAAATATCCCCACCTCACTGGAGACATGGTCCATGTATTTTGCTGAATTCCAGGTACTTAGCAGAAAGTAGGTTCTCATGTTTGAATATATCCTTGACTTCATTCTGGTCAACCTCGCTCTCTTCTGGATTAGGACTGAGGCGTTGCCATTAATTCTGTCATTATGTCTTGCTGATGAATTTTCCTATCAAGTTCTTTAAGCTGAAGCCTAACTGGCGTTGCTGGTAGCCTCAAAGTCAGTTAGCCAAACATGACCATCTGCAGATAAAAATCCTCTAATAAGAACGCTCTTGTCAAACATTTCTTCATGTTTTCTTAGATACTGCTAGCAAAATGCAGTTTAGAAGACATTAAAAAACCAGGGCCCCGAGAGATGGCCCCATGAGTAAATGTGCTCGCCACCAATCCTGATGGCCTGAGTTGGATCCCCTGAATACACAGAGGAAGCAGAAAACTGGCTCTTGAAAGTTGCCCTCTGATCTCCGAGTGCGTGGTATAGTATGGGGTGGTGGTGGTGGTGGTGGTAATTTTTTTTTTAAACTTCAGTAATTGAAAATAAATTGGTTTCGTAATAAGGAACAAGTTGTTTTTTTGTTTGTTTGCTGTTTTTGTTTTTCGAGGCAGGGTTTCTCTGTGTGTAGTCATGATTATCCTGGAACTTACTCTGTAGACCAGGCTAGCCTCAAACTCACAGAGGTCCACCTGCCTCTGCCTCCCAAGTGCTGGGATTAAAAGCATGTGCCACCACTGCCCGGCAAGTTATTCAATGTTTTAAGGATAGATCAGAATTATGAGACTACTTTGGCTGGGATGTAGCCCAGTGTCTGGCACATGGTTAGCTTGCACGAGGCCCTCAGTTCAATCCCTGGCACTGCAACTAAAGCCTCGGCATGTTGATGTAATTCTTATTTTTTAAACTTTCTTCATGTGTCTAATTGCCTTGTAGTGATAGTGAAAAGCACTTACATTCCTATTACAAGGGAGGCCACATTTAATCAAAACATCTACTTTGGTGGCCTATTTTAAGTCTATTGGATCTAGTTGTCCCCAAAATACATTAATATTATTGTTATAGTTTCCTGAAAGGAGAGTGAACGCATGCACATACATATGCATATACATACTTGCATGAATACACACAGACATACACATTCACCTTTAAAGAAAAATAATAGTAAGAAGAGTAATAGTACCATTCATTTTAAAACATAATAAAAGATTCTGGAGAGATGGCTCAGAGGTCAAGAGCACTGGCTGCTCTTCTAGAGGTCCTGAGTTCAATTCCCAGCAACCATATTGTGGTTCACAACCTTCTATAATGAGATCTGATGCCCCGTTCTGGCCTGCAGGCATACATGCAGGCAGAACACTGTATACATAATAAGTAAATAAATCTTTAAAAAAAAAAAGATTCTGGTTATATGTAGGCTTAAACAGTACAAAGCATTTGTGTGAGAGAGATTTCAAACAGCACACATTTAGATGATAAAATACCTCGATGCAGAGGTGATGCATTCCTCCAGCCTTCTTCTTCTGCAGAAAGCCTGAGATTGGACTGTCGCTCCCCAGTGGGTGAAGAAGTTCCAGTTTGGTGTTGCCCAGGTCGACAAAAACAACAGATACTCCATGTTCTGGAAGAGGGACCGCCTCACTTACCTGGGCCCCCAGAACATCCCTATAAAATGATGAGGCCTTTCCCAAATCTGGCACTGCTATGGCCACGTGATTGAGCCGACCCAGGTTCCACACAGGACCTGACATTTGATCCAGGGACTGTGATTTGGAAAAACTTCTCCCTCCGGCAACTGGAATTTGGACTCTGGAGAAAAGCCCTGAAAGAAAAAAATCAAATGGCCATTTATACCTCTCTTTTGAGAATTCATGTACTTCTAAATTTAATTTTAAAAACTGAACAAAGAACTATAAAATGCATTGTTTACATATCTATGTATTTTAATTATTTGATATTAAATTAGAAAGACTTATGTGAAAACTACTCACTCTGCTCTGCCAAGAATTAAAGAGATGTGTGTCACCCAAGCCTGGTGGCACAGACCTATAATCCTGGCAGCTCTGGAGGCAGAGCCAGGAAGAGTGGAAGTTCAAGGCCTGCCTAAGCTGCAGAGTGCGTTCAAGGCCAGCATGCCGAGGACACAGCTAATCGGCAGAGCATTTAACTACTAAGCACGAGGCTCTAGGTTCAAACTGCAGGAGGGAAAGCTATTTGGTTAGAATTAGAATCTCATTCTTGGGGCTAGAGAGATAATTTAGAGGTTAAGAGCACTTTCTGCTCTTGTAGAAGACCCGAGTTCAGTTCCCTTTTGCCTGTAACTCCAGCTGCAAGAGGAGTTTATGCCTCTGGCTTCCAAGGGCACTTGCACTCAAGTACACAAACCCACACCCAGACCCAAACACTTACACACAATTAAAAATAATAAAAATACTTTAAAATTCCAATTCTGAGCTTCACTTTCACTCTGAACAAAGAAAAGCACTTCTCATAGTAATTTATATTTACTGTAACACTTAGGGGTAAAATTTTGCACATTAGGAGTACTCAGTGATGTTTGCATTTTATGTAAGTTGAATGTGATAGTGAGCAGCACACACTCAATGATAAGAACAGGCAATTTTTTTTTCCCAATCTGTACCTACTTTTTGTTTTACACCATGGGATGAATTCATCAAAGGTGCTATGCAGTACTTTGGGTGTATATTTTGTTTACTATCAACTAAGGAAAGCATCTAACCTCTTGGTGGAAAGCAAGAATGAGGTGTATACAACATGTTGGGATTTCTTCTGAGCCAGAGTTTTACACTATTCCTTTATTTAATTTTGGCAGAGCAGAAGCAGAACTACTTCGGGCTGTGAAGAAACCCTCACTCAATGTGCTGGATAGTTTTTATGAAAACCTGACACAAGGTAGAGTCATTTGAGAAGAGTAAACCTTAATTGAGAAAATGCCTCCACCAGATGGGCCTTTGGGGAAACCTGTACATTTCCTTAATTGGTGATTAATGTGGGGGAGCCTAGCCTATTGTGGATTTTGCCATTCCTGAGCTGGTACTCTGGGTACTGTAAGAAAGCAGGCTAAGCAAGCCAGTAAGCAGCACTCCTCCATGGCTTCTGCCTCAGTTCCTGCTGTGAGGTCCTGCCTTTACTTTCCTCAGTGATGGACTGTTACCTGAAGGATAACATAAAATAAACCATTTTTTCCTTAAGTTGCTTTTTGTTGTAGTATTTATCACAGCAATAGAAACTTCACTAAGACATTTATGAACTGAAGGAGATGATATGTGTGTTTTGGGGGGAGGGTCCCCTATCTGTTACTCTCCTCCCTACTTCTGGGCTTTAAAAGACAGACTCCACAGAAAGAAAACTATATACATATGATGTAAATACTTAATTGTAAAAAATATAACATGTAAGCGAGTGTACTGGCTGGTTTTGTGTGTCAACTTGACACACGCTAGAGTCATCAGAGAGGAAGAAGCCTTGGTTGAGGAAAAGCCTCCATGTGACCCAGCTGTGAGGCATTTTCCCAATTAGTGATCAATGGGGGAGGGTCCAGGCCATGGTGGGTGGTGCCATCCCTGGGCTCCTGGATTCTATAAGAAAGCAGACTCAGCAAGCCATAGAGAGCAAACCAGTAAGCAGCTCTCCTCCATGGCCTCTGCATCAGCTCCTGCCTCCAGGATCCTGCCCTGTTTGAGTTCCAGTCCTGGCTTCCTTCAATGATGAACAGCAATGTAGAAGTATAAGCCAAATAAACTCTTTCCTCCCCAACTTGCTTTATGGTCATGATGTTTTGTTGCAGCAATAGAAACCCTGACTAAGGCAGTTTAAGAAGGTTTTCTACTACGTCGTGGTCCATGACAAATTAGTGAAAAACCCAAAAGTGCTCATCACCTGTAGTTAATGTAGTCCAATGTTATGTACTCTATGTATTATCATGAAATCTAAGTGTATTAATACTCAAGATACACAAATAGAAATGCACAATTGAAACCTAATCTCAACAAAGAGAATCAATCTTTACAATGTGAGATTCTCTGAAGTTTTCTATTCTGTCTCTGTTTTCAAAATGTTCTAGGATCATCCACTAAATATTCAATTTTCTGGTCCAGTGTCAAGAGCAGACAGGTGGTTCCAAAACCACAATGCAGTGCCAGACACTTAGAGCAGGCACACGGTGAGTTCACCCACTCTCGCTGCAAGTGTCGCGAGCCAGACCAACTCAAGGCTTTCACAGAGGCCTTGTTAAAAGGACAAAAGGGAAGTTCAGTTCTATGTCCTTGCCTAGGGACAGACTTGGCAAGGTCTGGGCTGGGACTGGGCCAAAGTTTCAAAGGAGTTAAGGTTTCAGTTATGGGAACCTGATTTCTTCCCTGAAGGGTTGTGGATATCAGCCCTAAGGCAGCTGTGTCTGAGGTATCCTGTGTTCTCTTTGTCAATATTGTTTGATTCAGCTTCCTGCTGACCCATGGCCCATTCCACCCCTATGAATAGTATGTTTTAATAGTATAAATAGTATATTTATAAATAGTATAGTATAAGATGCTGTACTTCCTGATAAACTTCCTTGGCATAAGTCATCAGCTTTGTGCAGGACCTCCTGGTACCAGATACCTGTCCTTCTGGGTAGGGAGGACCATCCCTAGTCCTCCCCTTCAACACCTTACCAGTTGGGATACTTTATTATAGTTTGTGTCAGCTAAGGACATATAATGATGGCTATCAATGAATTGCACAAACATTATCCATAAGCCTATTTCAAGAGGGCACAGTAATACCATTTCACAAATGTGTGGGGAGTGGATGAAGTCCTGAGTGAATGTGTATTGTTGACATGGGCGCAGTCATGTCAAGGACCCCAATGCTCAACCCATGGAAATGGCAAAGCCTTCCTCTAGTCCAAGTAGAAGTGTATTTAGGAACAACTGACAAATGTATAAAAACCTAGCAACAGCAGCTCCCTCCTCCCAGATGACTGCAGCCCGAGACGGCTCCCTTACAGAGACCTCCCATCTAGAATAGCTAACCCACCCCTTTTGTGTGTGCATAAACACACGCTAGGTTTCCCGGCTGTGCTGATGCCCTCCATCAGAGTGAGCCCAGCCCACTCCATCCTAGCTTTCCTCTGTGTGTGTGTGTGTGTGTGTGTGTGTGTGTGTGTGTGTGTGTGTTGTGTGTGTGTGTGTGTGTGTGTGTGTGTGTGTGTGTGTCTGTCCTTTCTTTACTCCCGAGTCACCCCAGTCAGCTTTCCAGGACTCACCAGTGGAAGACAACGCACAGATGCCAACATCTTTAGTCAAACCGCTCCCCCGCACCCCCCCCCCCCCCCGGCCCCCGTGCATTTCTCCTGACGGTGCTAGTTTGCAATGGGCTCAATGAAAAAGTATTTGTGTTTTCAAAACAACACAGACGGACAAGGTCAGTGAGCTTCCAGATAGTTGGTGCAGTAAGACGTTGTAGGGAGATGTCAAATACTGAGTCCAGGTCCCACCTCTGATGGCCTCCCACTAGGAGGAACACACAGAAATGCCAAAGGAGCAAATGACAGGGTGTTCAAGTGAAAGCCAACTTTAATGTCCTACGCAGTCTGCTCTAAGGACATTGCGGACTCTGGCACATCCAAGGAAGCCTGAGGGGCAGTTATTGGGGCTTTCTCTGTAGCTTCTTATCATTGGGGTCACTGGAACAGCTGGTTCTTTTGATTTAATAGAAAACAACCTTTCTTGTGTATGTCTTACATATAAAGGACAACAGTATGTTGTAGTTAATAAGCTTTTGACACCATCTTACCTCTAGAAGTAAGTGGTAACTGGTTTCTCTAGGGATAAGGTAACTGGTTTGAGGTATCTCTTTTTATTGGCTTTCTTTGGTCTCTGAAATGCATATTTTAGGGATGGTGTAGAAGGTTATTATGATACCAGCGAAAACTCAGTGATAGAGTTTACTTCAAAATGAAGGGACCGGGCTGGCATAGTGGAGCACACCTTTAATCCCAGCACTCAGGAGGCAGAGGCAGGCAGATCTCTGTGAGTTCACAGCTAGCTAGGACTACATAGCAGTTCCAAGATAGCCAGAAATATATAGTCAGACCTTGTCTCGAATAGATAGATAGAGATAGATACATAGACAAATTAAAGGGATAGGATACAAATATATAGTCAACAGGCACATCAGACACTCAGTAGCATCAGTGACTGTCAGGGAAGGCTAGTGGGTTTCATGGTGAGATGCACTGCTTCACACCCAACAAGAAAGCAAGAAGAAAAAAGAGGAAATCAAAAAACGTGTACATTGTTGACCAAAAGGTAAAATGGTATGGCTGTCATGCAATGGTTCAGCAATTCCCCAAAACAAAATTTAAACACTGAATTATCAGAGGACCCAATATCTATTCCTAAGTACTAAAAAACAAAACAAAATCCTGAAAATCAAAACTCAAACAAAAACGCATAGCCTGGTATTCCTAGCAGCAATATTCCCACAGGAAAACAATGGGCTACCATCCAACGTTACTGACACTATAACATGGAAGAACCTCTACACACATCATGCTAAATGATAAGAACAGAACATAAAAGTCATACACAGTATGATCCCATTTACATCACATATCAGAACAGCAGAGAGACAAGCAGAATTGTGATTACTAAAAGCTGGGGGGAAGCGAGAATGGGGATTGTGGTGGTTTGAATGAAAATGGCCCCCATAGGCTAGTATATTTGAATGCTTGCTTCTCACTTGGTGGAACTTTGTGGGAAGAATTAGGAGATGGGGTCTTGTTGGAGTTAGGGGTAGGCTTTGAGGTTTCAGAAGTCCATGCCATTCCCAGTGTCTCTTTCTCTGCACCCCACTTACTGATCAAGGTATAAGTTCTCAGCTACTGCTCCAGTGACATGTCTGCCTGCCTGAGGCCATGCTTCCCCAACGATGGGCATGGACTCACCTTCTGAAACTATAAGCCCCCAATAAACACTTCCTTCGATAAATTGCCTTGGCCATGGTATCTTCAAGCAATAGAAACAGAGAGTGACTGCTTAATACATGTGAGTTTCCTTTTGGGTTATGAAAACATTTTGCAACATGATAAAGGTGACAAGTGTACAACATGGTGAATGTAACAAATACTGTACATTTTTAATAGGTGAACTTTATAAAGGAGGGAAAGGTATGGTTCTGCAACATCTTAGTCAGGGTTTCTATTGCTGCGATGAAACACCATGACCAAAAAGCAAGTTGGGGAGGAAAGAGTTTACTAGGCTTACACTTCAGCATTGCTGCTCATCACTGAAGGAAGTCAGGACAGGAACTCAAACAGGGCAGGATCCTGGAGGCAGGGGCTGATGCAGAGGCCATGGAGGGGAGCTGCTTACTGACTTGCTTACAGTTACAGAGGTTCAGTCCTTTATCATCATGGCAGGAGCACGGCGGCATGTAGGAAGACAAAGTGCTACAGCTGTAGAGCTGAGAATCTTACATCCTGCAGGCAACAGGAAATGGACTGAGACACTGGGCGGTATCCTGAGCATAGGAAACCTCAAAGCCCGTTCCCACAGTGACACACTTCCTCCAATGAGGCTACACCCACTCCAACAAAGCCACACCTCCTAACAGTGCCACTCCCTATGAAATTATTCAAACTACCACATGCAGTAAGAGTCTGTGGACAAAATATTGTAGACCAAGCAACTGGGAATAAAGGGTTTAAAATAATGTGATCCCCCCCTTAAGTTTTATTGAGGTATGACTGACAAGTATAAATCATAAGATATGATTTATAATTTATAAATATGATAACTTAGTTATAATTATAAATAAAAGTATAAATGCTGGAAATTTACAATGTGATGTTTTGATATATGTATACCTTGTTTTTGAGTCAGGTCTTGCTCAGTGATTGGCTGGCCTGGATGGTCAGTGAACTTTGGTGAGCTGCCTGTGCTCCCCAGAGCCACACCTAGGACTGATATGCCCAATCAGGCCTAACTGTTTTATATGTGTGCTGGGGGTCAGCACTCAGCACCTCGTGCTTGCAGGCGCTTTACGACTGGGCGAGCTCCCCGGCCTCAAGCTACTGTGTGCAGATATTTTTATTCAGAGTCTCGGGAAATCACAACTCTAGTTTGAGGTTTCTCTCCTTCAGGTCAGAAGGTACAACAGAGTTTCAGTCCTCTGACCTCCAGAATGTTTAATTTGTCATTCTTCCAATAAGGAAGGATTACTTTGCTTGAATAAACTACAATGCACCATTATCTATGAATAAACCTGTAAGGCACTTATAAACAAGAGGGTTAAAAACAGGAGTGCAAGAAACATGGTAATATAAAGAGTTAAAAGGGAGTAATGGAACAGGAACGGGAGGGGATATGGGGAGGGATAATTAACACTACAGGTCATATGGAGACCTACTCCTGTAGAAGTCTCTCTCTCTCTCTCTCTCTCTCACACACACACACACACACACACACACACACACACACACACACTCTTTCAACTCTGATGGGGGTGTATAGCTCAATGAAAAAACATTGCCTACCACATACAAAGATCTGGGTTTGATTTCCCGCATCACAACAGAACAAAACCCCTCTGATTCATGTATACTGCTCATGACTATTTCTTCACTTGGGGAATTTCTTTTCATATAATATAGAAATGGAAACGAAACAATAAATCTGTCTTTCAGCAACCTATTAACCAGTCCTGCCCCAATGCTATATACTATCACACACTCACACCCCATTTAAATGGAGTTACCCTATAATGGGGCAACAATGCCTCCATTTGATACACAGGGTAACAAATACAAGGCCCAGTGCCTACTGCAAAGAATGGGTTACCTCTTCGGAAGTAATTGGTCTAACGGATAGCATAGATTCTCCAAACTGCAAGCTACTGCCAATGCTCTTGGTTACCCTCCAGAACGCCTGTTGCTGATGACACCACGTAGCTCAGTGACAGACTGTGGAGAAACAAGCTGGTACTCACTGGAAGCTTCATCACAGTTGGCTATCTTTCAGATGCTGTAGGGGCTATGCACACTACTGGAGGAGTAAAGTAACCATCAGTCTGACCTAACTGTGAACCATGACAGCTACAATTGCCAGCCTGCCAAGCCACGCCCACTGGTGCAATAGCACAAATGTCATGAGAATAACCAACGACTTTCTGATTGGGTTTGAAGGCCCGCTTTACAAGTTGAGACCATACCTGACACCACTGTCAGTGAAATGGAAACTGTGGTTAGACAGGTCACATCCCCTAGGGGAGAACCTTCTACTCTCACTCCGCTAAATGGGCATAGTATTAAACTGACTGTTAATGACTTATCGGTATACCCATAGATTAGTGCCTCTCTCAACCCTCATCGGAGAAGCTTCTATTTAAGTATCTGGTGATTAACACAGGGACTTGAAACTGGTCACAGTACAGAAAATAAGAGCTCACTCAGTCCTAAATGGAACATATATATCACATCTCCTCCTCCTAAATGCAAGGATTACTGTGGGAGAGGGGGCAGAAGAGTGTAAGCCCCAGAAGCAGTGGATGACTACAAGGAACACAGCAGTGCAGCCTCACACATGAATCCAGAGCAGCTCTGACAGCATGCAAAAGACCTTCAAAAACTTAATCCAGACAGAATCCCAACATGGAAGGAGAGGCGGGCGTGAAGGCCCACCTCTAGCTGAGGAGCTATTGGCAACTGATAGCTGGTAAGAGAGGGAGAGTCCGTTTTCTTTGAGGGTATCTCCCTCGGTAGTTTGGCCACACTTCAGTGGTAGGCCACACATCCTCTTGCCTCTACCTCCTATATACAAAGGTTACAGGCATGTTCCTCCAGCCCGTAACTCATTTTTCACTCTGGAAAATCTACCACGAGGGGTATGGTTTCTTAAATGGTTGAAAGTATTCAAGTATTTTCTGACTCCTGACATCTTGATGGAGTTTGGCTGCTAGAGACTATTAGACACACACGACTATGCTTTTGGGTAAAGGAATATACATTACAGTCTTTCTGAGTTAAAATCTGTTGCTTATAACCCTCCAACTCTGACAGGGGTGTCTAGCTCAGTGACAGAGCACTTGTCTAGCATGCACAAAGCTCTGGGTTTGATCTCTGGCCACACAACAAAACAAAACTGCTCTGACTCATGTTTATGGTTTATGACCTTTTTTTTTTTTTTTTTTTTTTTTTTGGTTTTTCGAGACAGGGTTTCTCTGTGTAGCTTTGCGCCTTTCCTGGATCTCGCGCTGTAGCCCAGGCTGGCCTCGAACTCACAGAGATCCGCCTGCCTCTGCCTCCCGAGTGCTGGGATTAAAGGCGTGCGCCACCACCGCCCGGCGGTTTATGACCATTTTATCTCGTGAGGACTTTTCATATACCACAGAAATGAAAACTAAACAATAAATCTCCCTTTGAGCAACCTACAAACAACTGAGGCAATTCTATATGCCTCAGTTTCTAGGAACTCTCCATGTTTTGCCAACTGCTAGGATTCATCTTTAGTAGAGAACAGAACTGGATGGGTAAATTAGATTCTATCCTTTTCCAAGTACAGACCCACGGTTTTACTTCATTGTTGTATTTATCAATCGATGCTATTATGAAATTTTGCCAGATCTGCAGTCCTTCCAAACTCCATTGTGGAAGCCCAAATGCTGAAGTGGGAGGCCACAGTACGGTCACATGACTTTGCCTTTTGTCTACATGGCCATAAAATAAAAATAATGATAAAGGTACACTGAATACCTTGTGAGATTTAATCTTTACCATGACCCTATAGGTTGGATATTATGGCCTCCATTTTCAGAAATATGGAATCAGGCCTATAGAGACTAGGTGCTTTTCCTCAACATGACTTTAAGTGGCAAGGTAGAGCCTTGAGCCCAGGTTTGTCCGATATCAGAGGTGATACTGGGAAACTACTGTGCTTAACTCACTCCTCTCCAGCTCCTTTCCTTTCCTTTGTCTTTCTTGCTGGGGATCAAACCTGCGCTCTTGCATATGCTAGACAAGTACTGCACATGGGACTACACCCCGAGTCTTTGCAACCCTTTGCTTTACACTAAAAAAATTAATTATTATTTTATTTTTCAGATAGAGTTTCAGGTTGAAGGGATGCTAGCCCTCTTGAGCATGTGGCTCTGGCAGGCCTGGCCCTTCATCCCATTCTCTCTGCCTTGCTGAAAAACGTTAGGCTACCTTCCTAAAGCTACCCACCAAGGTCTAATCCCGTATTTGGCCACTTCTTCCCCCTGAGGCTGACAAGCGAAGTCCAGCAATCAGAAGGCCCTTTTGGCTCACCTAACTAACATGCACAATTCAAGTTAAACACCTCATCCTAACACAGGGTTGCCCCCTTTACCTTTATAAACCGCCATTTGCCTATGTGTCACATCTGTCTCCTCTCTATCCAGAGGCAGTCTGTTGTCCCTCCAGGACAAATATCCCTGCCCCTTTCCTTTGTCCCCTTCCCCTTCTCCCTTGTCCCCTATCATCCTAACGCATTCTAACACAGACCTCCCCTTTCTCTTCTTAAGACTGACACCTGCCAGGTCATTTGTTGCTGTTTTTCTGCCTGAGTCAGAAAGCAGCCACTTTAACTTCTCTTCCCCACTTAATAAAGGATGTCTGTGAAAGCAGGTGTTTGGGTGTGGTTTGTGCCTAATCTGGAGGTCTGGAAGGGAGCCCCTGATGCGTGGAGTGCCCTTCATTGGTGCCGAAATTGGGACTGGCCAGCAAACTCCCTTTTTCACGAGTTCCAATCCTCCTGGTGCCCAATTCTCTCACCCAACAGTGGCTGATTGGTAAGTCCCCAGACCCTGCTGCCCTAAACAGTCCCCAGGTTATCTATTGACAGCTGTCCAGTGTCAGGTGTCCCTCCTCTGTCCTATGGGATTGGGGAGACTGCACCAACCACAACTGTGATTCACTAGTTAAGGTGGACTCCCAGACTGGCACACATTCAGTCCAGTCTGGTTTGGGTAGGGGCTTCCCCCTTTACGTTTGGTGGCTGCACTGCGGGAATCTGATGTCTGCTCTGTACTGTCTGTGAAATCCTGTCGATAGGTCCCGGATTCACAGACCCACTGGGGTCACTCTCTTGGTGATGGAGCTTGGGTGATAACCCCCTCCCTCCCAGAGAATCTGTTCAGGGCCTCTCAATAAACAGGGGATGCCTTGACTCTCAACCTTTGGCCCACTGATCATCCACCACTGGTATTGGGTTCTGCATCATCCATTCTTACTGACTTGCCTTTGGGATGTCTCCTTCAGAATTTCAAAGGGTTAAAACTTTCAGACATCAAATCTCCTAAACTAATTCACTATAGTACCCAGGCTTGGCCCTATACCCATTAGATAATCAGTCTAATTGGCCACCTAACAGCTCTGGATCCTAACATTATTCAGGATCTTTACACCTTCTGTGAGTGCACAGGAAAATGGAAAGAGATCCTTTACCTCTCCACTTCTCTCCTGTCTGTTCCAAGCCCTCTGTATGACACCTACACTTGATGAACTTTTCCGAACTCTTCCGAACTTTGTAAACCTTTGCACCATTTTGGGTCCTATTTAACCCTCTGTGCACCGCAAGAATACTGACTGCTAGGCACTCTGCGCCCACTAGCTGCTGCCAGTCTCCACCCCCTTATCCTCTTCCTCCTTCTCCTCCTAACTTGCTTTCCCAACAATCCCCCTTGTCTGGCACCCTCCCCACTGCCCCTCCCCCACTTCCTCCACTCCATGTCCAGCCCCTGGTGCTACAGAACCCGGGCTAAGCCCACAGCTTCATAGGTCACAGTCCTCAGGCCCAACTTCAGCAGCTGTTACAGTCCCCTCTGGCCATAAGGTGCTGGAGTCTCCCCCTTCCTTCCAGCCCACCTGAGCACATCAGTACGGCATGGAGCATCAGCCTCTCCAACACTCCTTAACAACAGGTCACTCTTCTCCCTCCAGAAACTGCAGTTCCCTTAGGCCCAAGTCTGGGCACAGGGACTCCCTCTGGGCCTCTGGGCCTGTGTGATGTCCCTCTGATCCCTGCTGGAAGAACTACAGGTTCCCTAGGCCCATACAGGGCAACTGTGACCCTCCCCCACCCCTTCCCACTTCCTCCTCCCCCACTTGTTCCAGCTGTGCTGCTCCAACAGGCCCTCCCTCACTCCCAAAAGCCCCCTCTCTCAGCCAGTCACCACTCCCCCTCCCTTCCCAAAGCCAAATTCTTCACTGTTGATAACCTAGTAAACTGGACAATTCACAGCCTTGTGAGAACACCTCCCTCCACCAGGGTCCTTGCTGCTGCCACTTCCCCCCCTTAACCCTTCCCTGTGCTGACACTGCCTACATTATAAACTGTCACTGATCATAAAACGTACGTGTTAATTATCAGTTACCTCATAATCATACGCTTTAATATATTCATAACTATACTTACAGTAATGATTAATGACAGAAATAAACTTCATTTAGCCTCATATATGAGGCTTTGAAACTAGTAACTACAAAGTTTGTCTAATCCAGGTACACGTATCGATAATGGTCCTCAAACTCTTCAGAGATTTGCTAAATAAGACATTCCAAAATGTTTAATTAAAAAAAAAAAAGCTTTTCATAATAGAGAGACATGCCAGCTCCTGGCAGAACCCCTAATCTTCTCTAGGAAAGATGGATGGGCACAGAAGAACTCCTCCTGTAGCTTGCTTTAAATGTGGTAACCTTAACCACTGAGTGAAAAACTGTCCTTCACCTTTACTGCTGCCAAGACCCTGTCCAAACAGTGGACAAGCAGGACACTGGGGAGTTGATTACCCCACTTTGCTTAGACAAGGTAGGGTGCCCTTCTTTGTCGGGAAAGTCTATCGGATCTCCTGAGCTTGGCAGCCAAACAACCATGCTGCCCTGAGACCTCTGTCCCCAACAACCATGGAGGAACCTAGGATGACTGTTCAGGTATCCAGTACATCTCTGTCATTTCAATTGATGCAGAAATCATTTAAGTTATACTTCCTACTCAAATTTATCCTTCACAGATCTCTGACAACATCGATGATGAACTGTAGCTTTAACAACAACCAACACTCAGTCCATTTCATGTGTACAGTCGGCCTTGCTGGCAGGCCTCACACTAATAAAGATTTAAAGTTTCTAAAGGTTATAAAAAAAAAAAGAAAAGAAAACTAGACCAGTAAGTTATGTAGGTCAAGGAAAACGAATGATACAAGGTATGCAGGTCTAAGATAGTCATAAAGTTATGGCAATATGTATTAAGATCTAAAAATATAAAGGTTTAAGTCATGAAAGTTTGAGATGTAAAAGCTTAAGTTGTGATAAGAAAGTAATATAAGGTATATGAAAAGTTGTTTCAGATTTCTTTCCTTTTCTCTATGCCACTGTTGGCAGAATACACAATCAGTCCTCTAGACACTTCCAGATTCCTCCCTTAACTTGCTCCTTTCAAGACTTTTTTCTTATTCCCTAATGTCCTATTCTAGGACTGAGCTACTTGTCTCCGCCCAGATCCTCAATTTTTAATGTCATTAGTGTATGTCTGACAAGTAATACCTACTTTTTAAGAGAGACCTTGCTAAGAGAGAATATCTGATTTTGCCTTAGAAAATATTTGCAAAAAACAAAAACTTAAGATGAACTAAGACGGTGACTTATATTTGACCAGGTATATAGAAAACATATCAACAAGAAGTATTAGCAAAACTTCAGCGTTAGCTGTTAACCAGAAAATCATTTTAACTACTGTGCTCTGCCGAATCAGGAAGTGGTGGTACATGCCTTTAATCCTAGCATTTGGGAGGCAGAGACAGACAGATATTTGTGGGGTGTGTGTGTGTGTGTGTGTGTGTGTGTGTGTGTGTGTGTGTGTCTGTACTAAACTGATCATAAGGCAGCTATATCTATCTATTAAGATTACTTTTTTGTTTTTTCTTTTGCCTTGCCTTGGGGACTTGTTAGGACAGAAAAGGAATTTTGTGCCAGGCGGTGGTGGCGCACGCCTTTAATCCCAGCACTCGGGAGGCAGAGGCAGGAGGATCTCTGTGAGTTCGAGGACAGTCTGGGCTACAAAGTGAGTTCCAGGAAAAGGCGCAAAACTACACAGAGAAACCCTGTCTCGAAAAACCAAAAAAAAAAAAAAAAAGAAAGAAAAGAAAAGGAATTTTGTGATTGGCCAGAAGGGCTAGAGGGATTAAAAAAAAAAAAAAAAGCAAATTTAGTTTGAGCGCCGACTCTGAAAGATGACTAGCAGTGTCGGTTTCAGCAGATGAGCAGACCGAACTTTCCAGGCAGGAAGTATAATATTAACAAAAGTTCATTAACAAAAGTTCATTGCCCTGAATACCTTTTGAGCACGCTAGTTAAAGGATTTGTCACAAATGTAACGAAGGAACTCTGGAACGACATTGCCTTATATTTTCTTCCAAACAGAAAATCTCAGACTGAGGGCAGTAACTGCCACCAGAAAGGAAGAAAATAAAATGGAAGAAGAGAAGGGGAGACAGACAGAAAACTTGGCCCTCTGTCACTACGATTCTGCTGATGCAATAAAAGACATGGAGGTCAAAAGAACTCAAAGAACTTACAAATCCTTCTGAATGTTCCTTTCCTCTTTAAGTCAGATGAAAAATATAAGGGGGCAGGTGCGTAAAACATGCTAGGACTCGGAGAGACTTTTCAGGACTCGCCACTTCGTTGGTTTCTCCTGTCTCTTACAGCAGAGTCCCCTCCTGATTTACTGCTGTCCCAGCCTTGCCTGTGCTCCTGGGCAAGGTTACCTGTCGGGTCCACGTTTGCCAAGGGCAACCCAATAGCAGGGAGACGAACAATACGGAACTTCTGCGCTAAGGGAACGAAGCTCCCGGGAGCCCAGTGTTTCAGACCCAAGCCTTGGCCACCCGCGGCCTCCCGTCCAGCGCGACCTGCGCCCCGGCGCCCCTGACGATGCCCGGTATTCACCTGTAGCGCTCGCAGCCAACACGGCGGCCTTCACTATATGCTTCATCTCCTGAAGCAATGCGCTTGCTTGCACAGCGACCTAGTAGGGCAGAGTGGACTGGGAAGACGGGCAGGGGGCGGGGACTGAGGTCTGGGGGCGTGTTTAAAGCTTATGTGGGCGGGGAAAAACGGCCAGGGGCGGGGCGCGAGTCCAGGGGCGGAAACACCCTATTGGGGGCTGGGACATCCTGTCTGGGTCTTGACCTATGGCTGAAGAGAGCAGGGAAAATTCATGGGCAAGGGGCGGGGCATGAGGCCAGGGGCGGGGCCACAAGACCAGGGGTTTGACTGATGTCTACAGAGGGCGGGAAAAACGACGCAGTGACAGGGCGCGGGGCCGGGATCTTTGCGGATGCTGCGTGAAGCGAGCTGCTCTTCCGTTACTTTGAAATGCTTATTGGATCGATAGCAGAAACAGAAAGCAATCACTCGACATCACTTGTAGTTCTCTTAGAAATACAGAACAAGGCATTTGGAGAAAGAGCCAAGGCGCTTGGGACGACCAATAGCGCTTTTCGGTTTTCTGCCCCGCCTCCACGCATGCCCAATAGGAAGGTTCGCAGTGCTATAGGCACCGTCTGGATGCAGGGCCGGAACCTGTGCGTGGCGGAACCTTTGGCTCTGAGCTTCAGGTTGCGGAAGGTGCATGTTTGTCGCGCGGCTTCCGGCCGGCTCTCAGCATTCGCGTGGTGTCGTAGTTCACAGCTATGGCACCTCGCGTGACCCGCCGACAGACCCTGGAACGGTGTCTGAGGGAAATCAAGAAAGCCACCAGCCGACCCGAGTGTTTCCTCACGTAAGTTCAGATCCAGGCCTGGAAAAGCGGCCCGCATCGCACGGGTGCCGGGCGGGCAGGCGTTCGGCAACTTCTGAAAGACAGGAAGGGAAGTGCAGGTCCCTTAACCCCAATTTCAGACAGTTTTTATTCTCTTGGCCTGTCAAAAGTTTATTAGTGAAAGCCGGAGAGTGCATATCTCCTAGGTGTATGCTATTGAAATAAAGCTCAATTATTAGCGTCCAGAGAGACTTATGACGCGTGCTGCCTTATTGCGTGCTAATTGCACTTCTCAATGTGTGTCCTCAAGATACCCACCGCTTACCAGTCATTAAGCTTTATTGAAAGTACGTACTTGGTGCTTGTCAATTATGCACTTTCACGACTGAGTTTGAAAATTAGGGCAGACTTCTATCTTTCTTCCTAGCACTCGATTAAAGTCTGTAAAACTATGACTCAGATTTTTATTGCAAATCCATACTCTTTAGCATCACAGATTCACTGTGTCCAAACTAGAACCCCCCCCCATATACTCTTCTCTCCCCTGAAGTCATTTACCCATTCCTACTACCTAAGTTACCCTTACTGCCTCAGTAAATGACACTTCTGTCATTTTATTTATCCATAGTCAGATTGTCTACTTCCTGGGTGTCATCATTTTTCTCTATTTCTTGTATTTCCTCTGCCTGATTCGTTAGCATCCTGTGAATCCTGTCTACAGTATATTTAGACTTTGGTTCCTATTTGCCATACTCACTGTTGTGACTCCAACATAGACCTCTGACATCCTTTGGGAAGCTGCTTAAGTTTCCTCACACATCTACCATTATTATTAGTTCTCTTTCCAAATTGTAAGTCATCATTTCAGCCTTCCCCTTGCAGCTTTCTGTGTTCTCGTTATACTTAAAGTGACCCTGGTCTAGGTCCTGGTCCCGGCCCCTCCTCCCCCCATCCGAAATCTCAGGTTCATACTCTGCTTCTTTAATCACACTGTAGCTGTTTGGGTCTTGTTGTTCTTCACATTGCCTGAACTCTTATCTTTTCCAGGGAATATATTCTAAATGTTTCTTAGAACCGGAATACATGTTTCCAGATCTTTACTAGGTAGTCTCTTACCCGTAGGTCTCAATCTGTAGATCTTATCTCAGAGGTCATATCCTTAGAGAAATTTTCCCAGACTTACAGCCAAATGGTAATCACTCGTCAGGTGAGTAATAAAAAGTGTATATTATGTAGCAGGTTTGAGAATTCCTTTTGTTTTGTTTTTGGACACAGGATTTCTCTGTGTAACTTTGGCTGCCCTAGAACGCACCCTGTAGACCAGGCTGGCCTCGAACTCAGAGAGATCCACCTACCTCTCCCTCCTGAGTGCTGGGATTAAAGGTGTGCACCACTACCGCCCAGCTGCAGGTTTGAGAATTTGAGGCTGACTTAGTGGGTATCTCCAGGCAAGTAGATGAGTAGTGATTGTCCAGCCTACAACCTATGCAGCAAAGTCAGATACTTCTGGCTCACCAGCAAGATACACATTGTTGGGAGCCAGGGTCTTTACTTAAAATTGATGCTTCATTTACATTTTATTTTGCAAATAAGGTGTGTTTTTTATTTTTTCTTTTATTTCAGAATGCTTGATATTATTGTATATAATTCATCTCAATCTTCTTTCCCAATAGGATTCAAAATGGCCTAGCATCAAACTTCACTTCTCTAACAAAAGTTCTTTATGATTTTAATAAAATATTAGAGAATGGCCGAATCTCTGGAAGTCCTTTACAAAAACTTGAGATAAATAGTTTTGATGATGAGCAGATTTGGCAACAACTAGAATTGCAAAATGAACCAATCTTAGAATACTTCCAAAATGCAGTTAGTGAAACAATTGAGGATGAAGATCTCAGCCTTCTCCTAGAGAGTGAAGATCAGGAGTGTGAAGAGGAGGCCTCAGAGCTGGAGGTTGACAGCCAGGAGAACATAGAGACTGATGTGGAGGAGGAACAGCTGTCAGATGTGGGTAGTGATGTTCCTAAAGGGGGTGAGAGACCTAAAAGCTCAGGCAGATCTGACCCAAGGACAAGTCCCATTTTCAGTGATGAGGACTCCGACCTTGACTTTGATATTAGCAAATTGGAACAGCAGACCAAGATGCAAATCAAACCACCTGGAAAACCAAGAGAAAAGTCTGTAGTGGACGACAAATTCTTCAAACTCTCTGAAATGGAGAACTTTTTAGAAAAAGTAGAAAAAGAAGAGGAAAAAAGACCTAAGGATGAAGAGGAGGAGGAGGAGGAAGATATTGACCTTTTTGAAGACATTGATTCGGATGAAGATGAGGGAGGGCTGTTTGGACGCCAGAAAATTAAGGTAAGGTTTTAGGGAAAGAAACTTTTAAATGTCATATTTTCCTAGGGAGAGATTTAATGTGCCTCAAAATTCATTCGAGCACAAACGAAGTATTGAAGAAATTCATTAAATTTAAAAGCTAAGCAGTGGTGCAGGATGTAAACATTTTAAGTGGGAGGCAGAGGCAGGGAAATTATGTGTTCAAAACTAGCCTAGGCTAAGTGATGAGACCCTGCCTCAAAAAACACTCCTCCCATGCATCCCCCGAGTAAATATAAAAAAGAAAGAAATGGCTGAGAAACGCTTTTAACAATTATTATTTGGAGGATGGGTTTTTTTTTAATAATGGTAACTAGAAGTTTTGAGACATGAAATAGTATGCTTTTATTTATGTGTTATGAGTAGGTGTGTACTTCCTTTCAATTTATTAGGCTTCCATTGTGAGGTAGTTAATTAGTTGCTAGTTTCCCTAATAGCTAATTTTGCCTGGGGTAGTATTAAAGTTAGAAAGCAATTTGTATGTGTGTATAATATGCACAGGCACATGAGTGTTTTTATACAGTTTTCCATCTTTAAACTTTTCAAAAATGTTTTTTATTTTAGTCAAATAAAAGTTCCAGAAATCTGAAATACAAAGATTTTTTCGATCCAGTTGAAAGTGATGATGACATCACTAGTGTTGTTGATGATGAGCTGGGTTCAAACAAAGAGGAAGGATTTGCGGAGGAAGCAGAAGAAAGCATTTCTGAATCGTGAGCATTTCAAATCTTTCTTTAGTTTGTTAGCAGCAGTGGTCCAGTCATAGATGTAAAATATGTACTCAGAGTTGTCAAATACATAATAGAAGTTAGACTCTACATCTAGTAGAAGGTTCTCTGATATCAAACAGCTAGAAAAATGTCTCTGAATTTCAAGGGACATGGTGATTATTTAAAGAAGAAAATTTGCACCAGCAGTAGCAGTTAGCCTTTTATATTATAAGTAAGGACCTTGCAATTGGGTTTTGAGCTAATAAAACATTGTCTTTGGTTTTTTGGTTTGGTTTGGTTTGATTTTTTTTGTTTGTATGTTTGGTTGGTTGTTTTTTGTTTGTTTGTTTGTTTGTTTTTCTGAGACAGGGTTTCTCTCTGTAGCCCTGGTTGTCCTGAAACTCACTCTGTAGACCGGGCTGGCCTGGAACTAAATTCACCTGCCTCTGCCTCCCTAGTGCTGGGATTAAAGGCATGTACCACTGCCACCACTCCTCCCCCCCATTATTTTATTAAAAAGTTTTTTTTAAGTTTATTTTATGTGTATGAGTTTTTGTTTACATGTATGTCTGCTCACCAAGTGTGTGTTTGGTGCCTGCAGAGGCCACAAGAAGGGGTCAGATCCCCTGGGACTGGACATACCAAGGCACTGGATGGTTGTGAGTTCCATGTGGGTGCTGGGCATTGAGTCCAGGTCTTCTGGAAGAGCAGCCAGTGCTCTTAGCCATCTCTCCAGCTCCTATTGTTATCTTTAAGTAAGCGTTTTGTATCGTGAGTTGATGAATAATGTATTCCCTGTATTAATGCTTTCCATTCTGTTTCTACATAGCAACCATTTCACCTAAAGATCGATTCCTTAGCCAGGTGTGATGGCTCATGCCTTTGATCACAGTACTTGGGAGGCAGAGGCAGGAGGATTTCTGTGAGTTTTAGGGTAGCCTAGTCTATTAAGGGAGTTGAGCCAGTGAGATGGTGACTTAGTAGATGAAAGTACTTGCCATGCAGCCTGGTGACCTAAGTTTGATCCGCTAAACCCACAAGTTTTTCTCTGACCTCCACGTGCATGTTGTGGTACATATATCGCCCACACATGTCATGCATACAAAATAATAATAAATAAATTAAAGTTAAAAAAAAAAAAAAGAATTCCGGGGTCTGGAGAGATGGCTCAGAGGTTAAGAGCATTGGCTGCTCTTCCAGAGGTCCTGAGTTCAATTCCCAACAACCACATGGTGGCTCACAACCATCTATAATGAGATCTGGTGCCCTCTTCTGGCCTGCAGGCATACATGCAGACAGAACATGGTATACATAAAAATAAATAAATCTTAAAAAAACAAAAATATTAAAAAAAAAAAGAATTCCTTTTGTTCCTTGGAGCCTTAGCTACCCTGGGAGTTCTGAATATTGAATGGCATTAGGTGTTAAAAAGTACTTTATCATCAGAATATTTATTTTTGTATTCATAGTGGTTTTTTTAGTGTTCTCCCTTTGATAACCGTCTTGCTGTTGTAGGGATGAAGATAACGACCTGGAAGAAAGTGAGGATGGTAAGCAACATAAAGAAGGCTTGAAAAGAGTGACCTTTGCTTTGCCAGAGGATGAGGATGAAGATACAAGTCCCTTAGCTGTAAAACAAGAATCTGATGAAGTCAAATCCTCTTTTGAAAAGAGACAGGAGAAGGTAATTCCTAGGAATTCTGTTATATATTCAACATGGTGGAAACTCACTAACCTACTCTTTTAAAAACAAAGGCCTTGCTCACTAAAGATTATGTATACTGAGCTAGGTATTGTGCATTCCTGTAAATCCAGTCTTGGGAGGTTGAGGTAGGAGTATTGTATCCAGTTCAAGGACAACGTGAGCTACATAGTGAGCCTCAAACCTGCCTGGGCTATGTAGCCTACCCTCTCTCATTAAAAAAAGAAAAACCTGCCAGGCGGTGGTGGCACATGCCTTTAATCCCAGCATTTGAGAGGCAGAGCCCGGTGGATCTCTGTGAGTTCAAGGCCAGCCTGATCTACAGAACGAGATCCAGGACAGGCACCAAAGCTACACAGAGAAACCCTGTCTCGAAAAAACAAACAAAAAAAAAAAAAAGAAAGAAAGAAAAAATGTCCTGCATATACTGTATATAGATATCACATGAAGAGCATCTTATAATTTGTATAAGTTGTGCCTCCATTTCCTAGCCCGTAGCATTAATTTTGGAGCCAGATTTGTGAAATCTTTTTTCTCTGTGCTTGTTTTCCTGTCTGGGATGCTTCTGCTCAGTCATCCTGTGACCCTCTTTTAACTGTTTCAGCTGCTGCAGGAGGTATGTCTCCTAAATGAATGCCTGACAGATGATGGGCAACTTGATTTTAGTAACTTTAACTTGGCTCTTGTCCTTTGGGTCTGTCATTTATTCATGTTAGAATTACATCACACAGAAATGAGAGCAAGTAGAAAGTGAAATATCAAGATTACCTAAAGAATTGTTTTTCAAAAGCAATTCGAATTAAGTTCAGGATTGTCACTGTGTCCCTAGAAGAGATAGGAAGTCTAGAAGCAATAACTTTATCTTTTTTTTTGTTTGTTTGTTTTTTGTTTTTGTTTTTTTGTTTTTTTCAAGACAGGGTTTCTCTGTGTAGCTTTGGTGCCTGTCCTGGATCTCGCTCTGTAGACCAGGCTGGCCTCGAACTCACAAAGATCCTCCTGGCTCTGCCTCCCAAGTGCTGGGATTAAAGGCGTGCACCACCACCGCCTGGCGGCAATAACTTTATAAGGAGTTACTACCCTAGTGTCTTCCCACCACCGACCACCCAAACATATTTGGTTTCACCGAGGAATTATGCAAACCTTCAAGAAATAAATAATGTAATGTTTAGTTGATGCCCACATATAAAAAGTAAAGCAGAATTTATAGACAGGACTAACTATATCTGACTCATGTAAACGTGTAAATATCCACATTGTCTAGCCTCATTCTTGGGTAGTGGTACACAAATCCAAAATAATGAGAGCAATGCCACCAAATCAGATGAGCCTCAATTGTTTAATTCAGTATAAGGTAATCAAGCATAATTCTCGACTTCAGAGATGGAGCTCCATGGATGTCAAGGAGATTTAACCATATTTTATTCATTTTTTTTTAATTCAGTGAACTGCAAATACATCAGGTCCAAAGCTGCTGTCATGGTTACTGGCCAGATTCTAGAAACATCTTTTTAACAAGAATTAGACAAAATGTCCACTGTGACCTACCATCTGTTTTAGACTTGTCAGTGTGGCATCAAAAGCAAAAGCTGAGGAAGGCTACAGTGAAAGTGTTGTTCCTTGCAGGGGATCCTGGGCAGACCTAACAAGTGAGCAGAAGGGCGGGTGGGAAAACAGGAGGACTCCAAGATAAAACCGGCCTTGTGTCTGCTGGTGGCTCTAAGATTGTTTGTTACAGGAGAGATGAGACATTCGGGTGCAGAGCCAAGAGCCAGGCTCCATCAAAGCGAATATTCCAGACAAGATTCACTTTAGGATGTTGTAATAATTAAGCATGCTAGTGGCTTGTGCAGATTTAGATCATTTGAATAGAACAGAGCCCCCAAATAGACCTAGTGCTTCTGGAGAGCTTGGTACATTAGTAAGTATAGCACTTCAAAATAACTGCTGTCTTATTTCCTAGATGAATGAGAAAATCGCATCTTTGGAAAAAGAGTTGTTGGAAAAAAAGCCTTGGCAGCTTCAAGGGGAAGTGACGGCACAGAAGCGGCCAGAGAACAGCCTGCTGGAGGAGACGCTCCACTTTGACCATGCTGTCAGGATGGGTATGGTGCCTCCTGTGCTTCTGCAGCTGCCTTCCTCTGGGCTTTTTCTGTAGTTCCAGTTCAGAAAGATTCTGAGTCATGTCTGTTTTCTTCCTGCTTTTTGTTGTAACAACTTGCAACCATACAGAAAAGTGTAGTGGATATCTGTATGCCATTTAACTGAATTCACCAGTTGGTAACAGTTTACAGTCTTTGCCTTAGGTCTCCAGTGTATGCCTCTCCCCCATCATTAAAAATGAATTGTCAGGGGCTGGGGAGATGGCTCAGTGGGTAAAGTTCTTGCTCTGCAAGCATGTGGACCCAAGTTGGGATTCCCCAGCACCCACACAAACAGATCCTGTAATCTTAGCACTGAGGAAGCAGAGATGGGAGAATGGCTGGAGATTACTGACCAGTTAGTATAGGGGAATTGATGTCTGTAGGTTCGGTTAGAGGCCCTGCCTCAAAAAATAAGGTGGAGGGCATTCAAGCAAGGTCCCAGCCTCGACCTCTGGCCTACACATGACACATATGCAAGTGTGCACATGCGTGTACTCACTCAGAAGAACAGCTGCCAATATCTTGACACTTAACTGCTAAGGAGGGTGTCCCAGGGCATTGGGATGGAAATGTTGTCCTTTACCATCTCCATTCAAGTTTACAGCTATAGCTCAGTTGGTGGAATGCTTGCCTAGAATGCTTGAATTCCTGGATATGACCCCTTGTATTGCAGAAAGCAGGCATGGTGGCCTATCTTAACACACGAGAGGTTGAGGCAGAAGGATCAGAATTTCAGTCATCTTCAGGTTACTTGGCAGGTTTGAGACCAGCTTGGGCTGTATGAGACCCTGTTTCAGTACACACGCACACACACGCGCGCGCACACACACACACACACACACACACACACACACACACACACACACACACAAACACACGGAGTTCTGCATTTGAACCTTTTCCTTCCTTCCTTTCTTTCTTCCTTCCTTCCTTCCTTCCTTCCTTCCTTCCTTCCTTCCTTTTTTAATAGATATTTTCTGCATAGCTCTGTCTTGAAACTCACTCTGGAGACCAGGTTGGCCTTTAACTCAGATCCGCCTGCCTCTACACTTAAAGGCGTGTGCCATCACACCCAGCTTTGAACTTAATGGATACAAAAAAGAACTTGCTTAGATAGTCAGGGTTTCCAGTTTAATTGTGAACAAGTCAGTGTACTGTGACAGGGTGCAGGCCTAGAAACAGAATACTATAAGAAATTCTCCACTGTCTGATTTAGAAGGTGTAGGGTTGGCCTGAGAACTTGTATTTTTAGTAAGTTCCAAGGTGCTGCTTATGTTGTGAGTCCAACAAGGGTTTGAGAATCCCTGGTCTGACGTGCATTTTTCTAACAAACACTTTATGTTTCTTTTAGCCCCTGTAATCACAGAGGAAACTACCCTCCATCTAGAAGATATCATTAAACAGAGGATAAGAGATCAGGTCAGTAAGAATGGAGTGGATTTTAATTTAATTCTCACTGTAATATTTAGAAATAATGCTTTCTTAATTTTTATTTGATCCTCTTGACTTTAAAGCCCTGACACTGGACACAGGGATTTTTGCCTTCACTGTAGGACATAGCTCTTTGTTCATACCCAAGAAAGTAAGGTGCCTGATGGGAACGGTGGCCAGGGCCATTGCTAGTACTGTCTGTTCTGAGTCTTGTTGACTGGGTGGTAATAGGGCTTATGATGGACATCTGGCTTGCTGTGGTCAAACCCATGACCCTTCCTCTGTCTGGGCACAGTATCTGCTCTAATAAATCAAGGGTGGATCTTTTTAGATGTTAATGGCCCAGCAAAGAATTTTTGGGAGTTGATCTGGTTTTGTAAGCTTAGAATAAAAACAGGCATTATATAATAAGTATATGACACTTATCTTACTAGAGATGCTTCCTTAATGTGTCGAAAATGGAGGAGCAAGAGCAGAGGGTTCGATATGAGAGGATCTGAGAGGATCTTAAAATTTGGAATGAAGTACAGAACCTAGGTTAATTTAATCACATAGTAAGGTGGGCTGAAGAAATGGCTCTTAAATAAAATAATCTAAGGGCTGGTGGTGTGGCTCTGGTAGAGCTCTTGCTTGGCATATGCGAGGCTCTGGTTCAATTCCTAGCAAATGGTTACAAGGAAATTAAAGTGGGTAGTAAGAGAAAGACTAATTTTAAAATAAAGACAGAAGGATATTTGGGCTACTGTCCTCTTTGCTCTTCATCATGCTTTATTATTTGCTACTTGAGAAGAAAAAAAATCACTTTTTTTTTTCTTTTGAGAGAGGGTCTCACTGTGTAGCCCTGGCTGTGTAGACCAGGCTTGTTTAGAACTCACAGATCTACCTACCTCTGCCTCTAAAGTTCCAGGATTAAGGTGTAGGCCATCGGATCTAACACTTTTTTAGTTAGTATTATTATTATTGAGACAGGGTTTCACGTGCCCATAGATGGCCCTGGAACTCACTAAATAGCCTGAGATGACCTTGAACTTCTGATACTCCTGCTTCAACCTTTCAAGTACTGGTATTGTGGGTATAGACTACCATGCCCTGTTTATGTGGGGCTGAGGGTGAACCCAAGGCTTTATGCATGCCAGACAAGCATTCTACCACCTGAGCTGTGTCCCCGCCCCAGATAATCACTTTTGAAGTTGAAAATTAATTTCTTTACTATAGTTCTTACGGAGCATGGAAATCAATGTTGGAGTCTATGAACATATTTGCATTTCAGGCTTGGGATGATGTAGAACGAAAAGAAAAACCCAAAGAGGATGCGTATGAATATAAGAAGCGTTTAACGTTAGACCATGAGAAGAGCAAGCTGAGCCTTGCTGAGATTTATGAGCAGGAGTATATCAAACTTAACCAGGTAAGCTGACCTCCAAGGCCAGGCTGTGACTACTAAAGGGTAGAAGAGGAGAAGCAGATCTTCAGTCAGTCCTGATCTAATCCAGCTCTCAGATACCTGTGCAACAGCACATGCTGGGAGCAGAGGGCTCTAATGTTCCCCTGAATGCAAGGGAGGTGGGGCTTGCTCTGTAAAGAGCATTGGCAATCTTAATTTGTATAATCAGCTATTGACTTTCCAGCAGTTATTTTACGGTATTGTTATTCTAAAATCATATTTATTGGTATTTGAAGTAATTGATGTATTTTATATCTTTATGAAATGATCTTGATCTTTAGGCTGTTTTTCTTTTCTTAAATTCTAAAATGAATCTAGTTAAATAGCAGGACAAGTACATATCCTGGGAAGACTTCTTTCTTCACCCTGGGTTTACTGGGATGAGCGTTGATGACATGTCATCTGACCTGGGACCCAGGCACAGAGCCAGTAACTTCTTACTCCTGTGCCCCCACCCCACCCCCTCCCCTGCCTCTGCCTCCGGCTTAATTATAAAGAACAAAAGCCAGCAAACGAAAGCCCATGTTAGCCTTTCACAGTGCACACTGGGGGCCAAGGGAAGAACAAATAAAAAATTACCTGACTCTATAGAATTTAATGGGTGTCGTTTCCATATTAGTGTGATTAATCTGAATAAATCTTGAACAGATTACATTCATATAACATAAAAAACATTTTTTGACACAAACAGTGTCAGACAAGATGGTGCACTCCTAAAATCCTAGAGCTCAGAAGACTCATAAGAAGGATGATCACATTTTGAGTTGGTTCTGTGCTACACAGTGAGACTGTCTTGAAAAACCAAAACTAAGTAAATGAATAACTCAGAAGCACCTGTTGTAGTTTTTCTCTGTAGTTCCCAATCCTTGCTCACCAATCTGCCGCTTCCTATCCCTTCCCCTCTGCTATCTTACACTCGAGTTCTGTGAATTTGCCTGTTTTGGACATTTTGTATAAATAAAGTCACACACTGTGTGACTTTCATTTTGCATTATGTCTTTATGTTGGCAGCATATGTCAGCCCTTCGTTCCTATTTTCTTGTTGGGTAATGTTCCGTTTATATATGTCCATGGTTTCTTGATTATTCTTCAGTTGATGAGCATGGAAACTTTTCCCACCTTCTGGATATAGTAAATCCTACTGTGTGTGTGTGTGTGTGTGTGTGTGTGTGTGTGTGTGTGTGTGTGTGTGTGTGTGTGTGCGCGCGCGCACGCGCGCGCGCGCACATAAGTTTATCTACTTTAGTGTCCTTGGGTTTGTGTCAGGAGGGAAATGCTCTTTAACCTTCTGTGAACTGCCAAGCTTGCTGCCATTGTGGCTACATTATTTTACTTTGCTACCAGTAATTGCCAGGGTTCAAATTTCCTCTTCCTCACTAAAATTTGTTAATTTTCCTTCAATTTAGTGATCCTACTGTGGGTAGCTTAACCTTTGGTGGAAAATACCCAAGGACTTAAAAGTATTAGTTCTTAATGTCAGAGGTAATGGGTACTAAAATGTGCGCCCCTTGTGGTCTTTGCTAGGCATTGGCAGCATTATGTGCTGATACCTTTAATTTTCCTTTTGGAACCTTCTTCTCTCCTTCCTTTTTAAAACAAAGTAACACTATGTAACCCAAACTGGTCTTGAGCTCCCAGTACTCCTGCCTCAGCCCAGAGGGTTGGGAATTACTGGTAGCACTGGCATCCCTGGCTGGGGTGTTTTTGTTTTTGTTTGAGACAAGATCTCACTATGTAGTCCTGTCTGACCCCAAGCTCACAGAGATCTGCCTGCCTCTGCCTCTCAAGTACTGGAATTAAAGGATTGTGCCACCACGTTGAGCTGGAATGCTGCTGGATAGTTAAAGTTGTGGTTCTGAGAAACTAAGGGTACTCTCATTGCCTATAACGTTTTATCTGTGGTCCACTATTAAACTCCTTCATCTGATACTGACCTTACTCACTTAGCAAAAAACTGAAGAAGAAGAAAATCCAGAGCATGTAGAAATTCAGAAGATGATGGATTCTCTCTTCCTAAAATTGGATGCCCTATCAAACTTCCACTTCATCCCCAAACCGGTATGTGAATTAACCGTTCAGTGTAAAAAACAGCATATGTAAACTTAATAGCTCTGAGCTCTGGGGAGTCCCGCTTTTCAGTTTGTATGAAGTTACAGCAGGGCTTCTGTAAGTGAGGCTCACTTGGTTTCTGGGTTAATTCTGCCTTCTGTCCTGCTTCACCCCGATCTCCAGCAGGCCCCTCCCTGGTCACCTTCAGTTCTGAGCCTCAGTGGTTCCTCCTCTCCTGACCCTGTCAGTTGTGTTTAATTGTGTGATGGTGTCTGTCTCTCATGTTGATTGATGCCTGCTGCAAGTCATGTTAGGTCCTTTGTTTACATCACTTTCACTGCCCAAAACACTAAGGTGTTTTTACTGGTTTGCACATGAGCAAACTGAAGCTTGGAATGTGGGAGGGCAGAGCTAACACTGGGCCCATGTGCTCTGCCCTGCTTACTGTGTTCTGTCCAGTGCCAGGCTTCTCAGCCCCCTTTCCAGTCTGAGTCCTTCCTAGGATGACTGAGAATCTCGTGACTCCCTGAAACTCCGTCTACTTATGAAACAGGCTGCACCCACCTGCCAGTGTTTTTCATGTGTTGCCCTTTGGTGTCTCTTGTGAAGGTGTTTAAATGTTATGAACTAAAGACCGGTCTAGATGTCAGAAGCATGCAGAGGCTGAAGGAAAACATCAGGTGTTTTCCTCTGTTGCTCCTTTTGATACAAGGTCTCTTCATTGATTGAGTCTGAAGGTCACTGTTTCAGATAGACTGATTTGTCAGTGAGCCTCCAGATTCTGCCTGTCTCCCCTTCCCCAGTGCTGGACGTAACAGGCATGTGCAGATATGCCCACTTCTTTAATGGAGACTGGTGATTTGAATTTAGATCCTCCATCTTTTGTAGTAAGCACCTAGCCTAGCAAACCATTTCCCTGGCCTCTGTTTTTGCCTCGGTTTAAAAGATGTTCTTGTTTTGCATTTAACTTTTCAGCAATGCCCATGGCTGTTATAGGTTCCTCTCATGTTTTTCTTATATCCGAGTCTCTGTGGGCACGAACTGTTCACCAGCTGCCATGTTGTATTGTGTCTTAAGATTGCCTCTCTGTTTCTGTTTGATTGTGGGGGAGCACAGAATTTCTCATGAATATCTAAACAGTGGCCCAGTTGAAAGAGATTTTTTTGTTCACATTCCATATTTTCTTGCTTAGACTCTAGGATCCTGTCCTATTTCTCGTGTTTTTGCTCTTTTGACATTTCCCTGGAACATTGTCCTCTGGGTGTGGCTTGAACACTGTTATCTTGAAATGACAGTCGCTGTGATTACCAATACAGCTCCTCACGAGATTGGGTTCATTAACATTCCCTCATGTACATTATTTTAGTTTTCACAAACAGTTTATACCATTTCATGCTAATATATAAAGATAGGTTTCCAGTAGTTTTTTTTGATTGTTTATCAAATAATCTATATTTTTCTCATAAGCATTTTTTCATATATTTCTTCAGAGAGCTTAGATTTTTCCATAACAAAAGGCAAGATGATAATAAGTCGATATATTTTATTAAGTAGATGGGATTGCATGGGAATGCCCCCATAGGTGACATGGAGCAGTATCTTACTGCATCAGAAACGTAGACCTCTGGAGCTGTAAATGCTATTGGAATGGTCTGATGCTGCCTGTTGTCAGGACTGTCATCCAGTCAGCACAGTAATGGTTTGGTTTGGTTTTCAGTGTGTGTGGGTTTTTACAAATACATCAAGGCTGGGCGAGGTAACCCAGTAGGAGGAAAAGGGTTCTAAGAGCAGGCGAAAGTCAGAGACACCCCACTCCCACTGTCAGGAGTCCCCCCAAAACACCAAGCCAACAACCATAACATATATGCAGAGGAAGGCAACTCCATAAAGAACTTCTTGGATGATGTTTGCTCCGTTTCCTTCTCTCCGCTAAATGCCTTATCTCTTTTCTAGCCTGTTCCTGAAATTAAAGTTGTATCGAATCTGCCAGCCATAACCATGGAGGAAGTAGCCCCAGTGAGTGTCAGTGATGCAGCCCTGCTGGCCCCAGAGGAAATCAAGGTAAGAAGCTAGGTGGAAATGTTTAGTAACTGCAAGTAAGGTCATTGTACCCAACTGCAGATTGAAACTAATCAGTCAAGAAAACTGAATCTGTATTGAACATGTGCAGACTTTACAACAGCTGTGTGTGTGTAGTGTTTTCATTGTCCCAGGGCTTCATGGGATCCATGCACAATTTGAAGAGTATGGAAGCATGGATGTAGGTGATATACATAGTTCATTTTATATACAAGATTGAGCATGTGGGAACTTGGGGTGTGTGCAGGGTCCTAGAATTGATCCTCTGTGACTATGGATGCCTACCTAGTGAGAGGAATGATTAGTTATAGAGTGTACTTAAAAAAAACTCTTGTGTATTCAGACAGATATGAGGATTATTACAAATGTTTTCAAGTACCTGTTTCAGTCCTGTGAAAATCCTGTAATACTTTAGTGTTTGCCCATCTCCACACTGATTTTGTCCATAATAATCATAAAGTGCAGTGTAGTGCTTATCAGAATTGAAGTCTAGACTCCAGTAGACCACTTGGACACTGGAACACATTGGTTATACCAGGTGCTGGCATCCTCTGACCCCTGAACATGGAAATTCATGCCATACAGAAACTGGCTCTGGCAGGCCCGTGTTCTCCATTGGAGTGGCATCCGGGTCTTTCTGTCTCACCTGCTTTGTTACATGTACAGCCAGCACTTCTGTCAGAACTTCTGCCATCTTGTGCCAGTGATAACCTGGCACCATGCGCTGATAGCCCAGGAGAAATGAGGATGTCACTCTTCTCTGGAGACAAGGTTCCCTGCTTCCTCTCTTCAGTGATCTCCAGGACCCCTCCCCCCCATCCAAACCCAGGGGCTGCCATTCACAGCTTAGAGTCAAGGCTGAGTCAGACATGTCCTGTGACCCGTGTTGGAGAGTACCTGTTGGCCAGTACTGTGAGCCTGAGTGCCTAGTTCTCTGTTTCCTTCGTGAGTTCATTTGGGGCTGAACTCCCTCGGAGTTAGTTCTGGCAAAGAACAAAGTATAGGCTGTAAAGTTACCAGAGCTCCTTGGATCCAAACAGGGCTTGCTCTGCATCCTCGCACACTGTGCCACAGGCATCCTCCAGCCATTGGCCACTGTGTGCATGCTCATCTTCTCATCCCTCGGCAGATGTTAGACTGGGATAACCAGTACGGTGGTTGTTTAGGGTTTTTGTTTATTTGGTGGGTTTGTTTTGTTTTGTTTTTCTTCTTAATAGGAGAAAAATAAAGCTGGAGATCTAAAAACAGCTGCTGAGAAGACAGCTACAGACAAGAAACGAGAGCGCAGGAAAAAGAAGTATCAGAAGCGTTTGAAAATAAAGGAAAAGGAGAAGCGGAGAAAATTGCTTGAAAAGAGGAACCCAGATCAGCCTGGGAAGTCCACCAGAGCGGCAGCTGCAGAGAAGCTGAAACAGTTGACCAAAACAGGCAAAGTGTCCTTGTTAAAGGTAAGTAGGGAGAGGCGCCTGTTGGGGGACTTCATGGCACGCATTGGATTGTCTCAACTAGGGTGTCAGAGCTGCCTCTGGGTTCTGGAGCACCCTGCTCAGCGGTGGCCTCAGCACCCTCCAGACTTGCTGTAGACCTTTGCAGCGACAGGCCTGGCAGCAAGTTTCCTTCTCCTCTCTTTTCCCTGAGATACAGGGTGTTGTGATAATGGTTGGGTTTTTGCAGTGGATTTTCATGTTTGTGCATCTGTTCATTGTTGTGATCATAATGTACTGTAGGCTTTGGGTTTTCTCACATAAGCATGTTTTGTAACATCTCTGTTTTGTTTTCACTGCAGGATGAACGGAAAGATAAGCCCTTAAAGTCATCTCAGGCTTTCTTTTCTAAATTGCAAGATCAAGTAAAAATGCAGATTAATGATGCAAAACAACCAGGAAAGATAAAGAAGAAAAAGCAGGACATTTCTGTTCATAAATTAAAGCTGTAATATATTTGAATTAATGTATAAATCTGTAAGTTTCTGTCATTGTTCTATTTTATAATAAATTCTTGAGATCTATCTTAGTTTGCTTCTGGTTGCCTTGATAAAGACCATGACCAGAGCAACTTGTGGAGGAAAGGGCTATTTCATCTTACGGCTTACAGTCCATCACTGAGGAACTCAAGACAGGAACTTGAAGGCAGGAACTGAAGCAGAGACCTTGGAGAAACACTGCTTACTGTCTTGTTCTCCGTGCCTTTCCCAGCTTGCTTTCTTATACAACCCAGAACCACTTACTCAGGGATTGCACCACCCATCGTTGGCTGGGTCCTCCATCAATCATTAACCAGGAAATGTCCCACAGACTTCCCTACAGGCCAGTCTTTAAAGCCATTTTCTTTTAAGTGGTTTTTGGTTTTTTTCTCAGATGATCCTGTCTGCATTAAGTTGACAAAAAAGATGAAGTAAATAACCAGCAGAGACCCATCTTTGCTTGATGGGAACTACTTGAGACTTCACAGTGCTGTGGCAAATTTAACTGGGAAGCCTCTCTGAGACTCAGGGTGGCACACACCCATAATCAGAGCCACTCAGGAGATGGAGGCTGGAGGATCAGAAATTCAAGAATTTTGTTAGCTGAAAAGTGAGTTGGAGGTCAGGTTAGATCACACTAGCCCCTAAAACAACAAAAACCAAATAGACCGTCTGGGTTTCTCTGGGTGTGAAAGGGGTCTGAGCTTCCCCATCCCCTTCCTGCATTGGTGCTGTCCTGCTGATTCCACTGATGTGCCATGTTGCCTGCTATGAGACAGACCCAGAGCCAGCCACATTCCTCACAAGCAGCTGTCTGTGGACATAGTCCTTTGAGTTCTTGGTTTTCTTCTCCTGCTGTTATGAATGCTGTTTCACAAAACAACGCTTTCATGTATGTGGCTTACATCTTTCACCTTAGGAAAATCTTAATACCTGGACAAAGGGTTACCGCTACGGTTCATAGTAAGACACAGAGAAGACGGATATATGATCTAGAAGGGAGTCCAGAAGCAACAGACTCAGTACAGCTTAGAATATGGACTGGCAGGCCGTCTTCAGAGTCCCCTGGGTGTTAGCATTTAGGCCTCTGTACTGACCTGCCCTTAGGGTCCTGACAGGATGTACCTCAGCTGCAGCCAATAAGAGTACCTCTTGTGTGCATTCGATACATTTCCTGACAAAAGGCGGACTTGTACAACCTCTTGTCTCTCCTTTCTCTTTCCCTTCCTCGTCCCCAGGGACCGGTCCCTGCCCCCTTCTCTGCTCCTTCTCTCTCCCCTTCCCCTCAATAAACCTACATGGACCCTGTTGTATGGTGTGACTCCTTCCCGCCGTTTTTAAAATACAACACTGGGATCACCAGTGTCCATTGCTCAGACCTCCCCACTCAAAAAAATGCCTTTCACTGATAATGCCATGACTGGATGGAAAAATAACCAGCCTTAATCCAGCTGGGCAGAGAAAGAGACTCAGATTAAGAATGACTGGAAAGGCTCTAGTTTCTCAACTGCAGAGACTAAACCCAGTGGTGAAAAAGATCCCATTTAGAGTTATTAATGCTGAACATGACTGCAATCAGAGAGAACTAAGTTGTATGGGGTTAGATTAAACACTGAGTCTACTGGTGCTGCTACAAGAAACTCAATTTGGGTAATTTATAGATTTTTTTTTTTTTTTTTTTGTGCCTGTCCTGGATCTTGCTCTATAGACCAGGCTGGCCTTGAACTCACAGAGATCGGTCTGCCTGTGCCTCCTGAGTGCTGGAGTTAAAGGCATGTGCCACCACTACCCTGCCGAATTTATAAATAATTCTTAACAGTCCAGACAGAGTGGTGTCTGGTGAGAGAGATGTCAGCATCAAAGTGGCATTTTGTTGCTTCGTCCTTGGGTAGTTAGGTGGGGAGGACTCCTCCCCCAAGGTTTGGTATATATGTGTGAGTACCTGCATGGTTGCATGTGCATTGGCTCCCTGGAACAGGAGTTGCAGTTGCTTGGAACTGAACCCAGGTCCAAGTGCTGTTAACCTCGGAGCCATCTCTAGTCCCAATTCCCAAGTACTTTTTACAATGGTGCTAATTGTATCCAATCTCTAAGGGTGATTCTCTCCTGTATGGATCCTGGTCCTCTAATTCAGGTTGTCAGGCCTTACCTGCTGAAACATTTCTCTGTTGGCCATTAAATTTTAACACGAGTCTGGGGGACGTTCTCTGACTATGACACTACTAATATGACATTAAAATTTTTCCCCAAGTTGATGTTTATTTTTGAGACAGGGTCAAACTATGCAGCCCCAGGAAGCCTAGGAAGCCAATGTAGACCAGGCTGGCCTCCCGCTCAGCTCTACCTGCCTCTGCCTCTCAAGTGCCAGGATTAAAGGTGTATATCACCACAGTTAGAAACTTTCCCCAAAGTTTTATTCAAAATAGAATTTATTGCTATATTCTTTACCTATGAATAAATACTTTTGAGTAATGGTTTCCTTACACCTTAAGATGTTTTAGTAGTAATTTTTGAGTATTATATGATCCTAGGAGTTTGTATTTGTTAGGATCCTGCCCTCACTCCCACACATGCGCAGCTCAGGGTCTTGTGTCTTGCTTCAACAACAGATGCTGGCGACTATGTACCCCTTAAAAAGCTGGACTCAGACCCCCACCCTCTCTGTTTCCTCTCTGCTCTTTCTCTGTATCCTGCTCTGCTCTCTCCCCCAGGCCTGGCTCACCTCTCTTTCTCCCCCCCCCCCCCCCCCCCCCCCGACTTTCCCTCCTAATAAAGCTCTAAAATTAGCACTGGGTTCTGTCATGACCGTGACCTTTCCATGCAGTAACCAGCACTGCCACCAGTGCCATTTACCTATCAGTATTTTTATGGATTTTAAAAACTGAAATGATTTGCTATACTGGGCTCTTGTATGTGACACATAGTTGGGAACTACATTTTAAGGCTAATCTGATTGGTTGTACCTTTTAATTATATGAATCAAAGACCATTTAATGCCATTATTAACCTAAATTTATTTGGTTTTGTACTTATTCTCTTTTTTTTTTCCTCTGCTCCTTTTTTCCTGTCAAGTTAAATTAATTGTAATATGTTTATTATGATCAGCATATCTTAGGTGTATTTCTTTGAATTAATTTTCAATTGTGTTAGGAAAGCTAGGCCTAGTGGCACACACCTTTAATCCCAGCCCTTGGGAGGCAGAGGCAGGATGACCTCTGAGTTCAAGGCCAGCCTGGTCTACAGAGTGAGTTCCAAGACAGTCAGGGCTACACAGAGAAACCCTGTCTTGGAAAACAAAACAAAAAGGAATTACAGTAGCATCCCTAATTTACCACCCACAAAAGGTTAGCGTTGTGCTACTCTAGTGTATGGCTTGTGAAGCACTTGAGGCTGTGCGGTCACATGGCTGCTTTCACTCATTTTGCTATTGCTAACACACACACCACCCACTCACACCCACACCCACCCACCCACCCACACCATACATCATATTTCATCTAGCAGGGAACCATCTTCGACCCTCCAGTTCTCAATCCGCCCTCCCTCAGCTCGATCGCTCGGGCCTCCACTTGCCGAGCCTGTGCAGACTCGGGGATCGGCTGGGAATGCCTGCAGCGCGGGCAGCCGCCGCTGTGCCCCTTCGCGCGCCGCTGGGCGGGTTCCGCTGCAGTGACTTCAGGGCGATTCTGAGAGAGCGAGCATCCTCTTTTTAAGAAGAATGGTTCTAGAAAGGGCCTGGAAGTAAGTGCAGCTCGGTCCTTGTGAGGCAAGGGACACAGAGCCTGCGCGGGGCTGCAGGACAGCCCCGATCTGTTGTCAGGCCGAGGGTTCTCATTTCAGAAGTTGCCATTCCACGTTTCAGTTGTCTTCCAACCCCGTGGATGCGTAAAAATGTTTTTAACTCATGTATTTTATTTTGTAGGGAGAAGAAATTAAACGAATACCGACACCAAATGTTATGTCACTTTGCATTAGTTCAAGGCGAAAGTAAAAGTAAACTTTTGGGGTCATTCACCCGGGGTGGCCGCTGTCTTAACTGATGAGGTGATAGCAGGCACCTTTTCTTAATTCAAGCCAAGGGAGTAAAAATAAAACATTGCGGTCCTTCACCTGAGATTACCCGAATTTCCTTCTTGGGTCACCCACTTTTTCTGATAGTCGTGATGTCACAAGGGAAATCACCTGACCAAAAAAGGCCCCGTAGAAGCTTATCTACCAGCAAAACTACAAAGAGCCAATCTCATTCGATTATTTCGTATTTTAACAATGCGCCACCTGCTAAACTTGCGTGTTCAATTTGTCATAAAATGGTGCCTAGGTACGACCTAATTCGGCATCTCGATGAGTCCTGTGCTAACAATGGTGATGTCGTTCAGGTTGAGCCTGTGCAGGCTGGTTTAACAAATCCAACGGTGCCCAGGTCAAATTTACCCAGTAATGCTTTAGAAGACATAACACCTCAGAAGTTGTCACCACCAAAGAGAAGTTTAACCCTCGTCCAATGTGGTTCAAAACTGGGCACACAACAGCAGACCAGTCCCTACTTTAAAGATGCTTCGGTGTGCAGAATTCAAAATGAGCTGCAAAATCAGAATGTGGAAATTGTGTCTCTGGGGAGTCTGTCGTCTAAATTGTCCAGAAAATACATAAAAGTTAAAAAGTCCCTGGATAGGAAGGAGGGACTGGCCAGTCATTGTCCACAGAGTTCTCCGTCCACAGCTGGCACCAGCCTGGTTGATGTATGTTCAGAGACAGAGGACAAAGATGAGATTTTGAACAGTTCTCAAAAGGAAAACATGTTTTCTTGTGCATCGATAAAGGAAGAAAATGCTTCAGAACACAAGGTAGAGAGCAGTAAAATCACGGAAGATGAAAGCGGAGAAGCTTCCCGCGGGGAGTCAGCCCTCACCCCTGCATCTTCAGCTCATGCTCCTGCATTGTTTCCATTAGACTTAACTCTTGCGAATAACATGAAGTCTGCTTCAGGAGACAGTTTTGTAGAGCAAGAGGATGCCAGAGGGGTCGGTGCGGGGGTTGCTAAACAGCTCGAGGCATGCGCCCGTGAAGAGGTAGAAATGACTGTGGATGCCGAGGTTCAAACGCCAGTGTCTGGTAACGAGGTAGAATCAAACAGTCCCATGGATGCTTCTACAGGGAGTAACAGCCGAAAGAGACCAAAGATTTACAGCCCCCTGAAGCAGGGATCCAGTTGTAAGGTTCCCAGGGAGACAACTCAACCTCCACTGAACCACCCATACTACCTGAGGAGCTTCCTGGTGGTGCTGCAGGCCATCCTTGAGAATGAAGAGGACATGAAGCTCTTCGATGAACAGGAGAAGGGGATTATAACCAAGTTTTACCAGTTGTCAGGTATCTTCAGCCTGTTTACTTTCCAAGTTTTCTTCCTTATCTGACTTGTGTGTGACGTAAGGGGCAGTAGTGTACTGACCACCAGGAGTCACTGTGGGAGTATCGTGGGACTCGGACTCTTACAAGGTCTGTGTCCAGGATAGGCCCATTAAAAACAAGTTGCTGTGCCTGGTGATGTTTGCTGGGCAAGCAGTACTTCAATTACGATGGCAGTAGCTTTCTTCTTCTTACTATTTTTTCCCTTGATTTTTATTTTATTTTTTGAGACAGGGTTTCTCTGTGTAGCCCTGGATGTCCTGGAACTCACTCTGTAGACCAGGCTGGCCTTGAACTCAGATATCTGCCTGCTTCTGCCTCCCAAGTGCTGGGGTTAAAGGTGTGCCAGGCTCATGCTGTCTTATTTCTTATATGTCTGTTTTGATGATGGTAAAGCGATGTCCAGTGTCCAGATTTAAAAACAAACAAACAAAAAAAAACAACACAGCACTGGCACACAGAAGTGTAACTGTGCTTCTGTCCTGTGATCAACGTTCCCATTGAGGATGTTTTCTGTTTCACATCCTGTGTCTTCAAGAAGGACAGTAAAATCCCCAGGAGGGGGTGGTGATGGTGAGATGAGGTGGGGTGTGGAAGAAATGGAAAAATGCAAGCTTAAGTTGGTGCATAAAAAGACGAGTTGGTTGCTTACATCCTCGGCAGCTAGTGGGGACTCCATGCTGGTAGTGCAGGTTGGATGCGAAAGCCATCCTGTGTGGCTGTCACTGTTAGTCCCGAGCCATGATGTCTCTGGAGTTTAGGTAAGAAGACCTGCTCTGGTGGCCACGTTGTCTTCTAATGAAGTGTGGCCATGTCAGGGCATTAAAATCAAAGAAAGCCGGGCGGTGGTGGCGCACGCCTTTAATCCCAGCACTTGGGAGACAGAGGCAGGCGAATCTCTGTGAGTTCAAGGCCAGCCTGGGCTACAGAGTGAGTTTCAGGACAGGCTCCAAAGCTACACAGACAAACCCTGTCTCGAAAAACCAAAATAAATAAATAAATAAATAAAATCAAAGAAAAAAAAAAAAACCTGAACATTACTTCAGAATCCACCCGGTAACACAATGGTGTTGCTTTTGAATATGCGACAGTAGTTCTGTGGGCACAGTTGTGTCCACAGCTTCTGTCCGTGTGTGGTTCTCACCGGAGGATGGAAGTGATCACGTAATAGCATTCCTTGACTCCTCATCCAGAGTGGTCAGAATTCTCTGGTTAGGTTCCGACTGTTGGAATGTGACTTCCTGAGTAGTTGGTAGCTCTGCTTCTTCAAAACCTAGAAGTTGGAACAGTTTGGGAGCGGGGTGTAGTGGTGCACGCCTTTAATCCCAGCACTCAGGAGGCAGAGGCGGATGGATGGATCTCTGTTCCAGGACAGCCAGGGCTGTACAGAGAAACCCTATCTCAAAAAGCCAAACCAGAACAACAAAGAAACAGGAACAGTTTATCCAAGGCAAGTTCAACAGGTTCTTGTGTGTTGCTCTTTATGGAGAATCATTCACAACCTGTCTTTTTTTTGCTTTTTTGATTTATTCATTAAAATTTTTTCTTTCTGAGGGAGGGTCTCATGTAGCTCAGGCTCTCTCTGTATCCGAAGATGACTTTGATCCTCCTGCCTCCACCTTTGGAGAGCTGGGCTTACAGGTGTTTGGCATCCTGCCTGGCTGTATACAATGTATCTTAGATGAAAACAGCTGCTGCTAATTGCGTCTGTTTCCTTAAACGGAAAAAAAAAATGTTTGAAATTTTAAGATATGTAATTATATCCTTTTACAGCTGGCAGGAATTTAAAGATAATCAAAGTAATAAGGAAACACGAAATAGGTTAATTAAGTAGGTTTACATAAATCAAAACTAGACATTTCGGGGAGGAAATTCAGATTTTTTTTTAATTAAAAATAGAATAATGTATATTGTCTTAGTTAAGGTTTCTATTGCTGTGATAAAACATCAGAAGCAAAAGGAACTTGGGGAAGAAAATTTATTTCAGCTTACACTTCCACATCTCAAGTCTATCACTGAGGGAAGACAGGCCAGGAACCCAAATGGAATAGGAACCTGGAGGCAGGAACTGACGCAGAGGCCATCAAGGATTGCTGCTTACTGGCTTGTTCTTCATGACTTGCTCAGCTTTCCTTCCTTCCTTCCTTCCTTCCTTCCTTCCTTCCTTCCTTCCTTCCTTTCGTTTTTCCAGACAGGGTTTCTCCGTGTAGTTTTGGTGCCTGTCCTTGATCTCACTCTGTAGACCAGGCTGGCCTTGAACTCACAGAGATCCATCTGGCTCTGCCTCCCGAGTGCTGGGATTAAAGGTGTGCGCCACCACCGCCGGCTCAGTCTGCTTTCTTTCTTTTTTTTTCTTTTTTTTTTTTTTTTAGCTTAGATTACTAGTTACATGTATCTTGTGGTTTATTAGTCACAGCGTTCTTAAGAGTAACAGAAATAATAGGATATGTATGTAATATATATTATATAAGGAGTATGCTGGCTAATTTTATATCAACTTGATGAAAGCTAGAGGTATCTGAAAGGAAGGAACCTCAATTGAGAAAATTCCTCCATAAGATCTGGCCGCTATGCATTTTTCTTTTTTTTCTTTTTTTTTTTTCTTTTTTAATGCCGAATGTCGTTTATTGAAGGAGGGAAGAGGTCTTAAATACAGACTTACAGCACAATGGGAGAACCCTGGAGGGCAGAAGTTCACTACTGATGTTTTACAATCTTGCATCTAAGCTGTTAACGCCCATTATGCAGGATACATAGACAAGGAACTTCCCTTAAGCATTCAGGAGGGTGAAACCCGGGAGGGAATTAGCATTGGGAGGATATCAAGGTCAAGGTCAGCAAGCAAGGCAACAGTTATCCAAAATGGGGGCCAGGGCCCTACAGGTCCCCCTTTTACTAATAAATGAGCTTCTGACTTAGGTTGCATGGGACATCAGCAGGTCACCTTACCCGTCATGGAGATGCCTGCCCAGGCCACACAGGCACTCTGTCTTAGGTTGGTGAGCGCCCCCCACAGCCTGCTTTCTTGAAAGCACCCAGGACCACTGCTCAGGGGTGGCACTGCCCACAGAGCTGGGCCTTCCCACGTCAGTCATCAATCATCAGTCAAGGAAATGCAGCCCAGGCTGGCCCACTGGCCCATATTGTGGGGGCATTCTCACAACTGAAGTTCTCTCTCCCCAAATGACTCCAGCTTGTATCAGATTGACATAAAACCAGCCAGCACATGTGTTAAACTACAAGCAGAGAACAAAACAGCTAGAATTCTGGGAAGGGCTTCTCTGAGGAGTAGAACTGTTGCATTAAAAAGTAGGGGAGCTTGATTTTAGAAGTGTTAATATGGCCAGTGTTCATTGATAAGGTAGAATTTTAATGGTTTATAACATGAAATGACGTCATTATACGTAAGGTAAAAATGTGTAATTCTAATAATACATATTTTATCTAAAAGTAAATGAGATCTGTATGTTTTTTGGAAGAAAGTTATAATTTTTTGCTGTTTTCCTGAACTTTATTGCAGCTAGTGGTCAGAAGTTGTATGTAAGGCTCTTTCAGCGTAAATTAACCTGGATCAAGATGGGTAAACTGGAGTATGAAGAGATTGCCTCAGACTTAACCCCTGTGGTTGAAGAATTAAAGGATGCAGGCTTCCTTCAGACAGGTATGGTTGGAGGGAGGAACTGAGAGGAAAATGGAATTTAAGAATCCCTTTCTGTGGGATTTCTATGAGAAAGCTAGTGTGGTGCCATCTCCCGAGTAGTGTCTGCTAAATAAGGACTACTTTAAGAAAAAACCTTGAAGCTTTTAGTTTAGGGCAACAGGTTATCATGTGACTTAAGACTACCAGGTTCTTGGCGGAGGCCGCTAGGGCAGTGAAGGATGGACTGCCATTGCTTTCCTGGTGCAAGCGTAGTCTCCCAGCCTGAGATGGGATGAGCTGTAGAAGGGGACATTCCTCTTGAGCACTTGTCTTCCATCGAGAACCTGACTCATCCTGCCCAAATTCCTCATCTCTGACAAAATATAGCCAGCTGGGATGAAGTAAGTGTTCCTCTAAAAACATCTATCCCCACCGTGCCCACACATACCACCTCTGTCTGTTGATTGCCTGTAAAATTTAATTAGAGCTGTGTGAACGTTAGAGAATCCATCTATCTTCTCTTGTGGATACCCTGGGTTGTGCTGTAAGTACCGGATGGAAAGGGGCATAGGGAGAATGAGGATGTGCAGCCAAGTTCAGTGGACACTTTGGACAAAATAAACAACCACAGTAGAAAGCTTTAGGGGGAAGAGTTTGTAGTGGGGGCAGTAGTTAAAGATGGTGTTAGGGTGATTGCTAGGGTGTGGCTGGATGGGCTAGAGGTGGAGCATGCTGGGTGAAGGGGTGGAGCTTGTTGGGTGAAGGGGTGGAACTTGTTGGGTGAAGGGGTGGAGCATGCTGGGTGAAAGGGTGGAGCTTGCTGGGTGAAGGGGTGGAGCATGCTGGGTGAAGGGGTGGAGCATGCTGGGTGAAGAGGTGGAGCTTGCTGGGTGAAGGGGTGGAGCATGCTGGGTGAAGAGGTGGAGCATGCTGGGTGAAGGGGTGGAGCTTGCTGAGTGAAGGAATGGAGCATGCTGGGTGAAGAGGTGGAGGTACAAAGCAGCATCCTGGCTTAAGTGGTCACCTCTGCTTTCCAGTCCCTGGTGGAAGCTGATCCTTGCTTCCTCCTGACTTGGAAGATCTGATGAAAATTCTATAGATTGACATGTTTGACAGAGGGGACTTACCTTTAAACCTTACCCAAACCAGAGCTCCGATGGCTCACCATGGACATTTCATGGCTGTTTGTCTGCGTCTTGCAGCCACACTGCAGTCCTCAGTGGTCTTTGTCATGGTGAATGCATTCTCCTTTCAGAAGCTTGGACTTAATGGCTTTTCTGCCTGGGCCAGTGCCCACCGTCCTACTGCACAAACCTGTCCCTCGTCACATTTGACTCTGCACGGTGCCCTCATAAGAGATCTGCCTGACTGTCCTGTGTAAAGCAGCCACCCTCCCTGCCAAGCTTTGTTGGCTTCCCATAATTTTGTTTTTCATTTAAAAAAAAAAAAAAAAGGTTTATTTTATTTCCTATCACTGTGTTGTGTCTGCGTGTGGGCGTGTACTTGAGAGTACAGGTGCCCGAGCCAGAGGCATCGGGTCACCTGTGGCTGGAATTAGATGGCTGTGCTGCTGGGAACCGAATCCAGGTCTTCTGGGAGATCAGCAAGTGCTCTTCACTGCTGAGCCATCTGTCCAGCACCTAGCTCTTGTTTTTCTTCATACCACCCTTTCCTGCCTGGCATGAGTAATTACTGTGGTAGGAAATGAGCTCCCTTTGGTCCTTGCTCACTACAGTGTCTCCAGGACCTTAGAACTGTACACCCCGTAAATACTTACAAACGGAGGAAGAAGACATTGCCTGAAACTGAGTGTCTTAAAGACACATGGCTGGGCTGGGCGTGGTGGCGCACGCCTTTAATCCCAGCACTTGGGAGGCAGAGGCAGGTGGATCTCTGTGATTTCGAGGCCAGCCTGGTCTACAAAGTGAGTTCCAGGAAAGGTGCAAAGCTACACAGAGAAACCCTGTCTCAAAAAACAAACAAACAAACAAACAAAAAGACACATGGCTGGGTCTGATTCAGCCCAATGCATTCGGCCTGGTGTGGGATCTGGGGTACACCATAGCAGGATGCTGGAAGGCTGAGCCCATGGAAGTCTTTCCACTCTGTATCATGGAATAGAGGGCTGTGTGGAGGAAAACTGATGGTCACTTTACTCTGTGATCTGGTTTGAAGAGGACCCCTCACATGGCTACAGATGAGAAAGATGGAGGATGTATCCCAGTAATGTTTGTTCATAGTTTGTTGTCTATAGCAGGTTTTTTTTATTTTGTTTGTTTGAGATAGGGTTTCTCTGTGTAGCTCTGGTTGTCCTGGAACTCACTCTGTAGACCAGGCTGGCCTGTAACTCACCAAGATCTGCCTGCCTCTGCCTCCCAGGTGTTGGGATTAAAGGTGTGCACCACCACCACTGCCTGGTTGTTGTCTGTAGTCTTCAATGGAAAGAGTTTGGTGAATTCTTGGGAAACTCCTTTTTTATTTATTTATTTATTTGGAAAACATTACAGTTTCTCTAGTGAAATTTCATTTTATTTTCATTTAGCTAATTCTCTTCCTTCCCCAAGTAAATGATGTTAGGTGATAGGAAATTCCACAGCACCACTTTTAACTTTTGGTTGTTGTTAACTGTTTCAGAATCTGAGTTGGAGGAACTCTCTGATGTACTTGAACTCCTTTCTGCTCCTGAACTGAAAGCCCTGGCCAAAACCTTCCACGTGGTGAGCCCCGCTGGGCAGAAGCAGCAGCTGGTAGATGCCTTTCTCAAGCTGGCCAGACAGCGCTCAGTCTGCACTTGGGGCAAGACTCAGTCCGGAATCAGAGCAGTGATTCTAAAAAGGTCTGTGGCCATTGTCTCTGAAAACATTTGCTGTATCGATAAGCACACTAACTGCGTGGTTTAGGCTGTGTACCCTTTCAGACTGTGGCTGCTCATGACAGTTGCATTGCGATTGACCCCTGAAAGCCTTTACTATACCGTCCTCGGTGCTTTATTGGTGGTTTATCCAAAATTCTTGTTGTAAGACTGTTCTAATTTCTAGAAGCAAGAAAAATCAGTAGGCGATAAAGCAAAGGCATAGAGCTTTGCATAGGCCTTTGCTTGCATAGGCCTTTGCTTGCATAGGCCTTTGCTTGCATAGACCTTTGCTTGCATAGGCCTTTGCTTGCATAGACCTTTGCTTGCATAGGCCTTTGCTTGCATAGACCTTTGCTTGCATAGACCTTTGCTTGCATAGACCTTTGCTTGCATAGGCCTTTGGTGCTGATTCATGATTTATTATCTAAGAACTAAAAATAGCAGTGACTACTGTTCTTACAGACTTTAGGGCAGCTGTCAGTCAGTCACACTTTTACTTTACGAAGCTTGTTATTGGAGTATTGTGAGCCAGGCTTAATATGCATCTTTTTTTTCTTCTTCTTCTTTAAGTTTTCCCCAGTGCTTTGGATGGTTTCTCTAGTCTTTGGGAAGCACTTGAGCTATTCATTTAGGGAGGATCATAAAAACTTGTGGAGTTCTTTTACTGTGAAATCTATAAAATCAGAGTATATCTAATTTAGCCTGAGATGCAGTATTCTGGAGCAGTTGAGGATAAAATGAGATACTTGTTTATTTTGTATGTTACATAGGTGTCTCTGCATAAACAACTCCATTTTAATAAATTATGTCTGTAGAAGTTGACTACAGAATTATGAAGTCCTAGGCCTTGGGTTGTAGCCCAGTGGTCAAGCACCTGCCTAATGTGTGCAGGGTCCCAGGTTCAATCCCCAGTACCAGAAAAAAAAGTGTTTGTACCTACAAAAGTATGAAATCCTTATCTAGTTGGTATGTTAATTGTTTTCAAAATACTGTTTTTTGTCTGTTTTTATTTTTAAACTAGAAGAAACCTTATATGTCACGTTTTGTAAGTAGATGTGCATTAAAATTACCAGCTTTCATTAACAGCACTTAGATTCTGACCAGATGTCGTAAGAGAAATAAAGTGAAGAGTTTGCAACACCAGATTTGGAGTTGCATGAAGATAACATTCTCTGGGCTATCTTGCTTGTACTGAAATCCTTGAAGATGATCTGCCACAGCTCCACCTGTGGCCAGTGCCTGGCTCCATGGAGGAAACAAATTTGTGCTTTCTTAATCTAAGAGTCCCTGCATGGTCTTCTGCAGCCCAGAGGCTTGCTTTGCTGCGCTCTGCATGCCCAGGCCAGTAGACACAGGCAGATGGAGCTCCACCCCAGCTTAGGAGTGGGTGCTAGCCTTTGTGGGTGAGCAGTTCCCATCAACTGCCGCTATGCCAGGGCCCTTCCTGCGCCTCGGGGCTCTCGGAGTGGCACTGATCCCTGCAGTGCCCCTGGAGATCAAGGACTGCTTTTCGTTGAGAAGCTTCTAGATGAGAAGGTGTGAAGTCTTCGCTAGGGCCGCTGACTCATCTGGGGGTGACTTTGCCCCTCAGGAGCATCAGGCACCATCTAGAGACAGTTTCTGATTGTCACCACTGTGGGAGTGGGCAGTGTTAATGGCATCTTGTGAGTGAAGCTGGATGTGCTGAGCATCCTGTTATAGAATGCACAGGAGAACCCCCAGCCCTCAAACAAGGAATTGCCCAGCCTAAATACCAGTGGTATCGAGGCCGAGGAACACTGTTGCTGTAGCCCACAAGGGCCACATGGCCCTAGATTTAGTTCAGCCCTCCAAACTGGCCCTGCAGATGCCTCTAGTTGTCCTGGAATGGCAGTGTTTCCAGACAGCTTTGCAAACGGGAATAGCACCACACCTTGAGTATATCTGTACCACTTGTCTCAACTGCTGCCTGCCAAGAGCTTCTGCTAATGATGGTTTAAGTACCTCATCTCATCTGCCTGCCTGCCTGCCTTCCTTCCCTCCCTCCCTCTTTCTGTCCCTTCCATCCTTCCCTATCCCGCTCAATCTCTTTTGGGGAGCAATTCATCTTTAATTTTTAAAAAGCTTATTATAGTGGCTGGTGAAATGTCTCAGCAGGCGAAAGAGCTTGCCTCTTAGCACCCTGCTTCCCAGGACCCACGCGGTAGAAGGAGAGAACCGACTTTGACAATTGTTCTCTGACCGCTATACGTATTTGGCATGTGTGTGTCCACACACGTATGTGCACACACACACAAATAGAGAAATACATGTAATCGTTTTTAAAAGCAGGCCGATGGTAGAGGCTGCTTGGGCAGCTTGAGGTCTTAGACTCCTCTGACTAGAGCTTGGTGTTAGAGTAATAGAAAGCAGTGAGAATGATCGAGCTCAGCAAAGCAGGGTGTCTGTGTTGTTGTTTGTGGTGCTGAGACCGGTACCAGGGGTTCCGGTCTGCAGGTGACTATTCAGATCAATAACTGAGAATCGCTAGAGCCGGGCGGGGGTGGTGCACGCCTTTGATCCCAGCACTCAGGAGGCAGAAGCAAGTGCATCTCTGTGAGTTCAAGGCAAGCCTGGTCTACAGAGCAAGTTCCAGGACAGCCAAGGCTACACAGAGAAACTCTTAGGAAAAAGAAAGAAAGGAAAAAAAAAGCCCCCCCCCCCCCCCCCCCCCCCCCCCCCCCCCCCCCCACCCCCCCCCCCCCCCCCCGCCAAAAAAAAAAAAAAAAAAGGAGAGAGAGAGATTTGCTGATATCAAAGAGGTAATACATTTTTTTCTTTTTTTTTTTTTGGTTTTTCGAGACAGGGTTTCTCTGTGTAGCTTTGAGCCTTTTCCTGGAACTCACTTAGTAGCCCAGGCTGGCCTCGAACTCACAGAGATCCGCCTGGCTCTGCCTCCCAAGTGCTGGGATTAAAGGCATGCGCCACCACTGCCCGGCGAACATTTTTTTTATGAGTTTCCCTGGTGTTTTGAGTGTTCACGGCCATGGTACACCCTGTATAGTCGGTGGCTGGGGAGGAAGCAACATTACTGAGTAAAAACCACGAGAAACCACTTGGAGATAAAAATTCAATCGTTTTCCTGTGTCCCAAGTGAGGCTCTGACCTCCAGAAAGGCTAAGTAGCCCTCAATTGTACCACAGCAGGGGGTGACCCATTTGCTGCCTGTTTAGAACAGTGACTGCCAGTTGTCTTTATTTTAGCTGAGAATCATTTGTAAAATCTGTGTCCAAATGCGTAAAAGCTAGAGAGGTGATTCTGTATTGTTTTATTTTAGAGCTAAAGACTTGGCTGGACGGTCCCTGCGAGTCTGTAAAGGCCCCAGGGCTGTGTTTTCCCGGGTCTTGCTGCTGTTTTCCTTGACTGATTCCATGGAAGATGAAGAAGCTGCTTGTGGGGGTCAAGGTCAGCTTTCTACTGTGCTGTTGGTCAATCTGGGCCGAATGGAATTTCCTCAGTATATCGTCAGTCGGAAGACCCAGATCTTCAGGGACAGAGAGGACCTCATCAGGTGAGGTCACACTGAGTCACTACGATATCTCTGTGCGTTTTAAAATTTAGTAAGGGGTCTTGCTATTTTTTTCTTGCCAGCTGATGTGGAAACGCGGAGTGCGTGCCACGGTCATTTTTCAGTTTTTGGGGCTTATCATCCCGTGCCTTCCTCACGTGCGCTTTTCCATCTACAGGAGAATGCAGACATGCACTTAGACCAGGGCTGCCGAGTCAGTGAGTTTAGAGTTAAAGCCACAAAAGTTTTCACTAGGTTCCGTTCCTGAGTAGCTGGGGCAGGAAAGACTTTCGTGCCACAGACGTTTTGACAACCCTGCCTTGAGGATGTGTTGGGATGAATAAGGCAGAATGTGTTTTCCCAGTCACAACGCTCAGACCAGACTGATAAGAGCTTATGTGTGTGTGTGTTAGGATCACATACACGCTGAGTTAGAACTTGGGAGTTTACACAGCACGTTGTGGAATTTATGAATGTTGGCTTCATCACCAATGGGCTTTTGACTGAAAAATGGTATCGGTCTTAAAGAAAGAAAGAAAGAAATACCTAGTTTTTGTTTGTTTGGTTGTTTGTTTTTTGAGACAGGGTTTCTCTGTGTAGTTTTAGAACCTGTCCTGGATCTTGCTCTGTAGACCAGGCTGGTCTCGAACTCACAGAGAACTCCTCCTGGCTCTGCCTCCTGAGTGTTGGGATTAAAGGCATGTGCCACCACTGCCCGGCAGAAGTACCTAGTTTGTTTTTTTAAATATTTATTTATTTATGTGTATGTGCATTGGTGTTTGTTTTGCCTGTGGAAGGGTGTTGGGTCCCCTGGAACTGTAGTTACAGACAGTTGTGAGCCGCCATGTGGGTGCTGGGAATTGAACCTGGGTCCTCTGCCGGAGCAGTCAGTGCTCTTAACCGTTAAGCCATCTCTCCAGTTCCCCTAGTTTTTATTTTATTGCCTTTTTGTTCATTTTTAGATAGGGCTTTTCTTGCCTACGTAGTCTAGGCTGACCTAGCAATCACAGTCCTCTTGCCCTATGCTCTTGACCCACCTGAGTGTTGGTTATGTGGGTGTGTACAACCATGCTGTTGTATTTCCTTAAAAAAAGGAAAAAGCCACTTTTATACGAAAAATGAGTTTCCTGACTTGTCTCTTTTGGTTATTGATTTAAGACTTATAACTCAAATTTAACCAGTACTGACTCAGACCTTTGCTTTAGAGCATTAAGTAGTGTTGAGAACACTCCTTCTCTAACTGAAGTCATTGGAACTATTGAATCCAGTCAGCGTCGAGGTAAACCAATCTTACCGTCTTCTGCCTCCGCTGCAGGAAGCTTGTGTCTTGCTTGTGTTCGTTTGGAATGAGTCTCCAGCCAGATCTTCTTCGGTCCTGAGAACTTACCCTGTTTCTAGGTGTCTCCTGCCTCTCGTGGGTTTTATTCTTTGTGGCTTTATACTTTTTTCTTTGGTGAGCCTGCCTACCCTGAAGCCACGCTCCAGCCTCACTGTGCTCAGGACTGTGAAGTTACTCTGTCACAGTCACCTCATCTGTGGCAAGGGAGAGCGGTGGTTTATTCTCACGGATGGGTGTGAGCACGTGGGAGGTGCTTAGAGTCTGGCCTTCGTGTAGTGCCTCACACAGCTAGTTATTGCTGTGAATGTCATCACGACCCTCATAGGACAGGGATTACCTTTCAGTTCTGTGGTTGACAAAACCACGGGTGGCAAGCTCGTACCTATGCTCTCATGAAGTCATTACAATCCCGTTGGTTATGAATGAAATGGGTTTAGTTGACCTCTGAAAGTGCCATAGGATACGAACCCTGAAACATGGCAGCCGACCTGACAGTCCTTTGCCCACGTCTGCACTGGAGATTAGTGATCCTCAGTTATTCAGTAAAGCTGTGTTGAGTGCTCGACCCAGCAGTGGAGTTAGAGCAGTGGAGGGGGTAAGGCTGCTGACTCCGTGGGGACCATTCACTGGGGAGACAAGAAGCAGGGAAATTCCAGTGTATAAAAATGATGTGACGTGGCGGCAGAGCTGCCCCAGCCCCTGAGAGCCCTTGCTGCTCTTGCAGAGGACTTAGCTCGGTGTCTGGCATCTACATGGCTGCTCACAACCATCTGTCACTTCAGCTCCAGGGGATCTGATCTGTCACCCTCCCTTGGCTTCTGTGGGCACCAGATAGACATGCAGTGCATTTACATACATGTAGGCAAAACACACATATACATAAAGTAAAAGTAATAATTAAAATAATGATGTGACCATTGAGAAGTAGGCTGCAGACGTTCTACTTTGTAAGTAGTGTTGGGGAGTGGCCCTGGAGAGTTGACATCAGAAATAAGACACGAGAATGGGAAGGCAGCCATGCCTGGACCAGGGTGGGCATGCACTCAACAATAAGGTAAACTGAGGCGTGGAAGAGCTGGCTGTGTTGGAAAAACACAGAAGGCTTCTGGCTCGAGCTCTGGGGAGCAGCAGTGTAAGGACGAGCTGCAGGGACCAGAGGTTGCTTGACCTCAGTGAGATGGGCTGCAGCCTGGGTCTTCCCAGTATTGGGAAGCCGCTGAAGGGGGTATTCCATGATTCCATGTTTTTAACCAGAGCAGCCTTATGGAGCAGAAGTCAGAGGTGAGCAGGAGAGCTGAAGAAGGCTAGTTTGACTCTGGTGGTGGTCTAGGTGAAGGATGAAGGTGCCCAATACTGATTGGGCAGTGGCAGTGGACACAGGTCAGTATATCAAAAACAGTTTGGAAGCAGAAACGACTTGATCATTAGTGGATGAAGGAGACAGATAGGAGTGGATGGTGCCATCATGAGATGATGATCAGGAGGGGAACATGGGAGAGCTGTCGAGGCCAGGGGGCAGGATGTGGGGTCCCACTAACCCTCAGTAGATGCTGTCCTGTGTCACCCTTGACATGCTGTAGGGGGAAGGGAGGGCAAGGCAGTTTTGTTGTTTTGTTGCAGTGGTCTTGAGTCAGGTAGGACCAGTTAGCCCCCATCCTATGATTTCCTTCTGCAGAAGTCGGGGCCTTGGGCACAGACAAAGAGGAGAGAGCCAGTGTGCACACCAAGAGAGCTGGACTGACTGGTTCTGGATGAACGTGCAGGTCATGAGGACAAAGAGTGCTTGTGGCCAACATGTCATGGTGGCCATGGGCAGCCAGGATGCTGTGAGCTGAAGAGTTCATTGCTTGCACTCAATTAAGTTAGCTGGGGTGCTTCGGCTGGCAGCCAATGGATGAAATACTTGAGGTCGAAATTTTGAAGACGATGTAGTTCACTGGAGATAGATGACTCTGAAGGGCCACGGGCATGTTGGTAGGTGAAGGGAGGTGGGGAAATGGACATTTAAAATGCTCTTCTTCATCCTCAGTGATGGTGAAGTCATTGGGTCATTGTGATAGGTGACTGTGGTGAAGCAGGTAGTCAGATAGCCATTAGATGAGAGAAGCAGCCTGCCTGTGCCTGTGAGGAGGCAGCAGGTTCTTCCAAAGAAGCAGAGAGCCACAGGAGCAACAGTGGGCAGGAGTTCCTCCATGTCTCAGTGCCAAGGTTGGAGACCTGGGGGAGGAGCCACCCATATCACATGGAGTGAGTGGCAGGGGAGATAAGCCTGGGGATGGGGAGATGACAGGACCACCAGTGGGTGGAGGGAAGGGGCTGGGCATGGGGGGAGGGGAGGAGACAGTGGAGGGAAGGGGCTGGGCATGGAGGGAGGGGCCAGGGGGAGACAATGGAGGGAAGGGGCTGGGCATGGGGGGAGGGGAGAGAGAGCATGGAGGGAAGGGACTGGGCATGGGGGGAGGGGAGGAGACAGTGGAGGGAAGGGGCTGGGCATGGGGGGAGGGGAGGAGACAGTGGAGGGAAGGGGCTGGGCATGGGGGGAGGGGGCAGGGGGAAGACAATGGAGGGAAGGGGCTGGGCATGGGGGGAGGGGGCAGGGGGAGACAATGGAGGGAAGGGGCTGGGCATGAGGGGAGGGGAGAGAGAGCATGGAGGGAGGAGGCTGGGCATGGGGGGGAGAGTACTGTTTGAGGTCCGTGTGTCTACTGCCATTGAGAAAAGGTTGGGGAAGCAAGGACTGTGGCTTCCGGACAGATGAGGGATGGGCACTGTCCACGTGAGTTCAGATGGTGACAAGGACTAGCCGGGTGGCAGCTGAGGGAGATGGCGTAAAGTGTGGGGGGCTTGGTTCCCGTGGGAGTTGGGTCAGCTGTGATGCTGAATGTGTGATGCTGCTCCTGCCCTGGTGATGGCTTGAGGTGGGGAGGAGGGTGTACCACCTGCCTGCTCTAACCTCCAGACGTTTTTTCTTTTTCTTCTGAGAAGGGTCTTGTGTAGCCTAGGCTGCCCTGGAGCTTGCAATGAACCCAAGGATGACCTTGGAGTTCTGAATCTCTTGTTTTGATTTGTGCCAACACAACTGGTTTATGCAGTGCTGGGGATCGAACCTAGGACTTTGTGTGTAGCAGGCGAGTGCTCTATCACTGAGCTACAGTAGTCCCTGACCATGTTTTTCTGTTTCCTTAATTCACCTTGGATTGTCTAGTAGCATATCATAAATAATTGTGTCTGTGGTAGCAGTTCTCAACCTGTGGGTCGTGATCATTGGAAAACACATATTTCCAATGGTCTTAGGAACCCCCAACAGTAAATTTATTTTCATTGCTACTTTATAGCTAATTTTGCTATGGAGTGCTGTCTCAGTTCCTAAAACTATTGGAAAACACATATTATAAAACATGAATGTGTTTTCCCATGGTCACGACCCATGACCCACAGGTTAAGGACCACTGGCCTTTGGGTTTGTGGGCAAACTTGACCCCTGGAGGCAGGCTATTTTCTTGTTAATGTTAGTGTATTACATGCTTTTCTTCTCCAAAATACAATGAATATGCTCTGATAGTATTTCAGAGTCTGTTAGTCACATGTCATTGATTTTCATGTCTAAGGAAGTAATGAAAAGTCATATTTCTTCCACTAAATTGTTCATAAAATTTCATCATTGCTGTCTCCCCCGAGTGTTCCCGGTTACTTTGGAAATACCCTGTCATCCTTTTGGCTTGGGCAGTGCCCCAGTGCGCTTCTGACTACATTGCTTACTGTGTCAAAGTGACATCTTGCCACAGTTCTGAAGTCAGTTACAGATTTACTTGGTGCCTCTCAAATCAGTGAGCGAGTGAATGCCAGCGCCCAGGAGCTTTGTGGAGTTACAGTGCAAATGCTTCCGTCTTCCTAATAGGGCAGCCGGAACCAGTCACGGCCATTCTGAGCAGTGGGGGAGAGCGATACTAAATTAGTACTCAAATGCAACTTAAATGTACCTCACTTTTTTGTGGTTTTGAATTTTTTTCATTTTTGAAGCAGGGTGTAGCAGAATCTTTAAAGTTCTTATTAATAAAATCAATCCTCAGGCCAGTTATTGGGGTGAGTGCTGGAAGATCAGAGAAGCAGAATAAGCCACAGCTTCCTCACCAGTTCCTTAGCTGATCCTGTTTCCTCAGACTGGAAGCTTCTGAATCCTCATCCGAATGTGTCTCAGCTGAACTGCTGCTAGAAGCCTAAAAGCTTAACCAGCCAAATGCTTCTAGTTTCTGGTCCTCACGCCTTATATATCTTTCTGCTTTCTGCCATCACTCCCTGGGATTAAAGGCTCACTTTCTGGGATTAAAGGTGTGAGTCACCACGCCTGACTATTTCCAATGTGGCCTTGAACTCACAGAGATCCAGAGGGATTTCTGCCTCTGGAATGCTAGGATTAAAGGCGTGTGCTACCACTGCCTATCCTCTATGTTTAACATTGTGGCTGTTCTGTTCTCTGACCCCAGATAAGTTTATTAGCATGCACAATATTTTGGGGAACACAATACCACCACAGCAGGGTCTCAGCAGGTAGCCTCAGGTAGCCTGGAACTCTCTTTGTAGACCTGGAACTTAAAGATCCACACATCCTCTGCTCTGCTTCCCAGTGCTGGGATTGAAGGCAAGCACCACCGTGTCCTGCGCATCCCTCACATTCTCATGAACATAATAAGCCCAGTGGCCAGGATGTGGGAATTGTCATGGAAGGACTCCTTGACTTAGACCCACGTGGCATTTTCCCTAGATATGCAGCGGCCGCACACCTGCTGAGTGACATTTCAGCTGCCATGGCCAATGGGAACTGGGAAGAAGCTAAGGAGCTTTCCCAGAGTGCAAAAAGAGACTGGGACCAACTGAAGAGCCACCCTTCGCTGAGGTGAGTGCTGTGTGTTTTCTTTTATTTTGTCTCCCAGTGTTGGGGGTGGAACCCATGGCTTGAGCTCTGTGCTCAGAGGACGTTGGAGAGAGTCGAACGAAGGTCCTGGGCGGAGGCTATGAGGAAGACGCATTGTATATATGTATGAAGTAGTCAGTAAACTAGAAATATTAAAAGCAAGAACAAAGAGCAAGGTGGAGACGGGTCGAGGAAGACACCCAGTGCCAGCTTCTGGCCTCCTTGTGTACAGGTGCCTGCACACACTTTAACACACACACATACACCTCCCTGCACTGGCTCGTTTTCTTCCAGCTAGAGTCAGCTGAAGAAGAGAACCTCAACTGAGAAAATGCCTCTATAAGATCGGGCTGGAGGCAAGCCTGTAGGGCATTTTCTTAATTAGTGATGGATGGGGGAGGGCCCAGCCCATCACGGGTGGTTCCGTCCCTGGGCTGGTGGTCCTGGGTTCTATAAGAAAGCAGCTGGACGAGCCAGTAAGCAGCAGCCCTCGATGGCCTCTGCATCAGCTCCTGCCTCCCGGTTTCTTTCTGCCTTGTTTGAGTTCCTGTCCTGACTTCCTTCAGTGATGAACAGTGGTGTGGAAACATAAACCAAATAAAGCCTGTCATCCCCAGGTTGCTTTTGGTCATGGTGTTTCATCTCAGCAGTAAACCTAACTGAGACAGTGCCCAGAATGAAAACAAACCCTGAAGTGAGTGGTATTAAAGAGGTAGACTGTTCAACTTGATTACAGCATTGGCGTGTATTGGAGTATCATGTCACACTCCATTAATTATACAGTTTTTGTGCGTCTCTATGTCAGTTACAAAAATGAACTTAATTTTAAATAGTTGGTTCAGTATATGCAGAAAGGTAAATAGTAGAATGTATTTTTAAGTAATGTTTGAAGAAGGTTAAACCCAGATCTGAGGAAGTTTGAAGGCTTGTCCATGTTTGTAGGTGAGGTTTACATGCTGACCTCAGTTCAAAATCTCATTAGGTATTCTCATCTCACCCCACTGAGTGTCCTGGGGCAGGGGCTTGGCTGTGATGATATGTTTGTGGTGCAGAAAGTTGTACATGCAACTCAAAGTACTGGAGTATATTGTTTTAGAGATTAGAATTCAACACTCTGTCCCTTCTTACAGTTCTCTTATAAGTTATAGAGAATTCAACGCTCTGTCCCTTCTTACAGTTCTCTATAAGTTATAGAGAATTCAACGCTCTGTCCCTTCTTACAGTTCTCTATAAGTTATAGAGAATTCAACGCTCTGTCCTTCTTACAGTTCTCTATAAGTTATTAAGCCGTGGGTTGGTTGTCGTTTCAGGTACCACGAGGCCTTGCCACTCTTTCTGCGCTGCTTTACTGTGGGGTGGATTTACACGAGGATTTTCTCCCGGGCTGTTGAAGTGTTGGAGAGACTTCGCATGTATGAGGTTAGAGCACCCTCCTCCACCCTTCACTGATAGGACTGTGATACCCATGGGAGTGAAGACCTCTTGGGCTCTGGGTGTTTCCCGCTATTACATCAGCACTAAGAGCCTGAGGAAAGCTTGTTTACTACAGGCACCCTGCTGTCCTGGCTCTCTTTGGTAGAGAGAAGATAGCCATTGTCAGCAGCCATTTTGTTTGCTTGTGACCTGATGAGTGTGCCTACTGGGAAGCCTTGATGGTCATGAACAGAGCCTGGTAGGTAGGGGCTCAGAGCTCAGTCAGCCTTTCCTGGGTCTCAGAACTTGGTGTAAGGCCCTGTAGTTACCCTAGATCTTGTGGGTAAAAAGCTCACACCCCCTTGTCTTCTGGTGTGGATTGTCACAAATTGACAATTTGGTCACATCCTTAGATTAAGATTAAGAAATTGCCAGAGTTCCCTTTTATTGTGGCGTTTCTGTATTGACAAATGATATTTTACAAAGAGGAAATGACAAGCTGGGTTTTTGACTTCGGTCTCTCGAATCCCAGGAAGATCCATGAACTTGATGTCACATCTGTCATTCTGAAGCTTTTAAGCTCCATTGCTCCAAGAATGCCTGATAGGTGACGAGATTTAAAGGTAAAAAAAAGTTGAAAATTAAGTAAAATAATGCAAGCTGGTTTCCTTACCTTAAAACAGTTCATTTTGAAATTGTAGGTGCATTTGTTTGGTGCAATGTTGGGGTTCAGGATGAAGGAGGAGTGCTGCGTGGATGTGGTTTCATTGTTTTTACGTCCTCTGGGGGACGGGCACAGTCTCTGTGAGCAATTCTTGCTTTATCAGTTGTGTTGAAGTTTCTGACTCACAGCCAGAGCCCAGAGTGAAGGGAATAGTGTGGAATATTTATTTAACTATGTAGAGATGCGTTGCATTTGTTTGTGTTGTGGAATATTTATTTAACTATGCGAAGATGCGTTGCATTTGTTTAATTATGTAAAGATGTGTTGCTGTTTCACCTTGCCTGCCTGAGGCACCTGATTGGTCTAATAAAAAGCCGAATGGCCAGTAGTGAGGGTGGAGGTATGGGCAGAACTTAAGGGCAGGGAGAAAAGGAGGAGGAGAAAATTAGGCTTGAAAGAAGAAAGAAAAGGAGACCCAGGGAGACGCCGGGGCCAGCCAGCTAGCCAGACATGGAGGAAGTAGGAAAGTAGAACACAAGAATGGAAGGAAGGTAAAACGCCCCAAGGCAAAACGTAGATGAATAGAAAGAGGTTAAATTGAGTTAAAAGAGCTAGTGGGACAAGCCTAAGCTAAGGCTGAACATTCATAATTAATAATCAGTTCTGTGTCCTTATTTGGGAGCTGATTGGCGCCCCCACTTACAAAAAAAAAAAATTCCATCTATAGACTTCTCTCCCTTCCCGTGTCTCCTTAATCTTCTATCTGTCCTGCCTGACAGCATGCCTCAAATCTCAGTGGGTCTAGGGCCTGCTGGGTTCCCAGAGTGTCAGCATTTTCCAATACCAGCCAGTGCTTGGCTGCCAGGGTCCTCAGTAGCCCTGAGCTGCCAGAGGGGATTTGGTGAAGACAGGTAGCTGCTCCCAGACCTCTGAGGGCTCAGCACCACCAGGCAGGGACCTGGGGTCAAGTACAGATGCTCGGGCAGCTAAGTGGTCATGCAGGGGAACATCTCAAACTCCTGCCTGTCAGTCCTGGTCCTTGGCCTTCATTGTGAACAGACCAGCCCTGTTGTCTTCTGACTATAATTAGAGCCGATGCTTCTAGCATTTAACAGCCTTTCTTTTTATTGCTGCTATAGGAAGCCGTTGAGGAACTTGAAAACCTCCTGTCTCAGAAAATCTACTGTCCTGACAGCAGAGGCCGCTGGTGGGATCGCCTGGCTCTTAACCTGCACCAGCACCTGAAGCGTCTGGAAGCGGTAAGTGGCAGCATGCCAGGCTGTTTGACTTGAAAGTGATTTAATAGCCAGCTCTAAGTACTTCAGCACTGGGGATGGAACTGAGCTCCTCACGAGTACTTAAATAAGCACCCTGCCACTGAGCGGCCGCAGCCTAGGAAAGCACTTTCTTTAGTTAACTTATTTTTTTTTTAATTTACTGGTGGGGGGGAGCAGAGTCTCACTATGTAGCTCTGGCTGTCCTGGAACCCACCATCTAGACCAGGCTGGCTTGGAGCACACAGAGATCCACCTGTCTCTGCTTCCCAAGTGCTGATATTAAAGGCAGGCACCACCGTGCCTGGCCATTTATTTTTATTTTAATTAAAAGGTAATTTTATCACTTCCTCCTTTTCTTTTCCTCCCTCTCAAAAATCTATGGTTCTGAGAAAATAGTAAAAAGTATGATTTTTTAAAAAAATTAATATTGATGTATTTCTATATAATATATATAATATATATAATACATGGAAATCTATATAATACATGGAAAACTCTAGATAAAACAAAAATTTTTAAATATTTAATTTTTATCAAAAACGTTAGAAACCACTAATGCAACAAATGTGACGGTGAAATAAAAACTTAATAAATGAAAAGAAATTCTAAATATAGTTAGAAGATATTTTTCCTTTCGTTAATATTCTTTGATTGAGTTCTTCCAACCCTATCCCCAACCCTGAAATCGCAGGGATGATTCTAACACTAGCATTAAGTAAAAGCAGGAGCTGTCTATTTGCTCTGACTGGGAGGGGAAAGGGGTTGACAGTGGCCGCCAGGAAGTGGAATTAAGGAGAAGGAGGATCAGATGTGTCTCAGCTCTTGCAGGTTCATATTCATTCTCTCCCTGCCTGCCTCTCCCCTCCCCCTCTGTCTCTCTCTCTCAGATTGACCCCAGGATTTGTGGCTGGAATTGGTGATTTTATTTACTTGTCACTCAGTGCTTCTAGAAACAAAGGCTGATGGGAGGCATTCTCTTCCTAATTTCACTGCAGGTGCTTGGGAGAGTGTCTCTGTGCTTCTGCAGGGCATTTGGCCCCACCTCTGGAACAGGCCACCTTCTCTGGCAGACCCCAGGGATCTTGGGGACTTAAAATAGACAGATTCTGTCACTGATGTGGCAGGGCAGGGTGGGGCCTTTGAGGCCACCGCCTCTGAGCCAGGCGGGTAACAGTGACTCTTTGTGTGGCTGCCTGCGGGTTGATTTCCATTCCAGCCCTGTGTTTGAACTGAATGGAGGGGACTGTGTCTCAGGGAGGGTTTGTTTTTCCAGTGCTACATTAAGTGAATTGGGGGATAGAGGGGTGGAAAAAATTGCCCACGGAATGTGAAAGTATGAGGTAGTGTTTTTACTGCTTTTTACTCAAACAGTGCCTTGTTACCTCAGGTGCCCGTGAAAAGGCCAGCAGAAGCTGTTTTCTGTCCTGGAGGTGGGCAGGGTGGTTGCAGGCCTAGAACCCAGCTTGGAAGGGAGAGCGCATACGTCTGTGCTACCTCTGCCTTTCATTGCATGAATGTTATGGATTCCCCCCAAATCCCCCTTTGGTCACAGTTCTCAGAACACTTTGCCTGTGGTCACAGGGGCAGACAGATCGCTCAACTTAGTTTTCATTGATGCTAAGGAAGTTGAGTTCTTTTTAACCTTTCCCAATGACTCCCTGCCATACACATAGCCCTTATTACCTTATTACCCTGTCCCCTCACCTTCTGTCTACAGGACACAAGCCGCCAGTAGCAAGTGCCAGCCCCTGGGGAGAGATGGGGCCTCCCTGGCCATCCTTTCCTCTGCCGGGTCTCTGTTGCCTGCTATCCCTACAGGGACAGAGAGAGCTGCAGTGTCCCGCACCCTTCCTGACTCCTTCAGACCCACGTAGCTCCTCAAGGCTTGAGCTTTCATCCATTCCTATTGTTTTATAAAGTTTTTCTTTAAATTTTTTTTTTTTTTTTTGGTTTTTTCGAGACAGGGTTTCTCTGTGTAGCTTTGCGCCTGTCCTGGAACTCACTCTGTAGACCAGGCTGGCCTCGAACGCACAGAGATCCGCCTGGCTCTGCCTCCCGAGTGCTGGGATTAAAGGCGTGCGCCACCACCGCCCGGCAAATTTTCAAAGTATAGTGTGTGTGTGTGTGTGTGTGTGTGTGTGTGTGTGTGTGTGTGTCCTGTATATGAGTGTGTGTATGTGAGTGCCACAGCATGCATGTGGAGGTCAGGGAGAAAACCTCAGGCAGTGGTCCTCTGGCTCACTACAGCATGCACCCGGCTGGCTGGCCCTTGAGCTCAGGGGATTCTCCTGTGTCCCCTCCCATCTTGGGGGGGGGATGCTAGCATGACAGATGAATGGTTGCTGTATGCCCTGCTTTCCATGGGTTCTGAGGAGGCAAACTCAAGGCCTCACACTTGTGCAGCAGGTGTTTACCCGCGGAGCCATCTCTCCAGCCTCCTCCTGATCGATGCGAACCAAGTCTGACTCTTTGTGACCTTTTCCCAGCGATCTCCCTGGTCACCCTCATAGTCCAGTCGCCTGGTTTGTTTGACTTGGTGTTTGCTTCCAAGTTCCATCATATTCCAGCATGTCGTAATTCATTTGTTTGTCATGGATGAATGATGCATGCGTTCATTTGTCCAGTCACCTGTAAATGGGTGCCCAAGTTTCCACTGCCATTTGGCTATTGTGACTACTGTTGCCATGGATATGGGCACGCAGTACTTCCTGAGTGCCTGTTTTTAATTCTTTAGGGATGTACCTAGGGAAGAATCTGCTAGCTCTGGTGGCAATTTTACGTTTGGCTCTTTAAAAAGCTGCCACTGTTGTTCACAGTGTTTCCTCCATTTTTATATTCCCACCAGTAAGCCAGGAGGGCTCTGGTTTTTCCACATCCCTACCAATACTGGTTATTTTTCTACTTTTCTGAGCACATTCATCTTGGTAGATGAGGAATGATTTCTTTCTGGAGCTTTTGTATTTATGCTTAACTTTGAAGAACCTTAGAAAATAGGAACAATAGGTTCCTCTCCCTGTGAGCAGGGACTCTTGCTCAGCTCTGTGGTCCTGCCTGCATGTGAGAATCACTTTGTACGTGGTTTGGAGACCCCTGCTCTGTTGGTGAGGTGGGGCATGTGTGACTTTCACATCTTCCCAGGTGATGTCCTGAGAACTGCGGAGCAATGGCAGTAAAGTCTCCTTTAGCCTGTGACTTGAGCGTCTCTAAGGCCATGGTCTCTGAGGAGGTAGCTGCTGGGACCCTCTCATCAGTGGGGTTATTAGGATCAGAGCCTGGGTGCTGACACCACTAACAAGCTAGGCTTTGTCCTCATGGGCCAATTGCCGAGATAAGTAGTAGCAAAAAGCATTCTCTGCCTTCTGTACGCTGTGTAGCCAAAAATGGGAAAGGAACAAATACAGAGATCCTGTGACCCCCCCCACCCCACCCCAGTCCATCTTCAGGGTCCTGGCATGAGGTTTGGGTTTAACAGAGGACAGAGAGCCTTGGCGCTACCTTGGCGACAGCAGCACCATGTTGGCTCTGGTGGCCAATCAGTCAGAAGAGCTCAGCCCCAATCATGACATGGCCATTGAGACCTCAGAAAAGGGACAGTGAGAAGCATTTGAACAAATTGAAGTACCTGAAATAGACGTAATGAATAAGTCAGTGAGGAGATGTTGAGGGCAGAACAGAAACAGAACAAACTTGAGAAGAAGTCAGACTTGATGGGCCAAATCCCAGACCCCCCTCCCACCCCACCCCGCCTCCCGTTGTCAGCTGTCCACGAGGATCTGCACTGCTTGGGGAGGACGATGGAGTGGCACTGAGCAGACCAAGAGACAGAAGCTGAAGGTGCGGGTTTTTATTTGGCTGAGAACCCTTAAGTTCTCTCCAGAGTTTCATCCAAGTGAGGGTGGTGATCTGATGTTGGAGACCACTGAAATCAAGTGGAAACTCAGAGAGGATCTGACAGAACAGCAAGTTAAATCCGGAGTGTGGCCCGCAGAGAGAGGCAGCGGGAAGGACCAGAGGTGAATTTCCTCCCAGGTTTACTAACTGTTCTCTGCAGGTGCAAAGACTAGGAGAGGTCATCAGAGGTGATGTTTGGCCAGATCCCTTGCAGTACAACTGGTTCCTGAGATGGAGATGAAGGGAAGATGATGATGTAGGGAGTGGGGGAGAATGAATGCAGGATGATGCCGAAGGGGAGGAGAGCGGAGGATGAATGCAGGATGACGGTGGAGGGGAGGAGAGAGGAGGATGAATGCAGGATGACGGTGGAGGGGAGGGATGACGGTGGAGGGGAGGAGAGAGGAGGATGAATGCAGGATGACGGTGGAGGGGAGGGATGACGGTGGAGGGGAGGAGAGAGGAGGATGAATGCAGGATGACGGTGGAGGGGAGGGATGACGGTGGAGGGGAGGAGAGAGGAGGATGAATGCAGGATGACGGTGGAGGGGAGGGATGACGGTGGAGGGGAGGAGAGAGGAGGATGAATGCAGGATGACGGTGAAGGGGAGGAGAGAGGAGGATGAATGCAGGATGACGGTGAAGGGGAGGAGAGCGGAGGATGAATGCAGGATGACGGTGAAGGGGAGGAGAGCGGAGGATGAATGCAGGATGACGGTGAAGGGGAGGAGAGCGGAGGATGAATGCAGGATGACGGTGGAGGGGAGGAGAGCGGAGGATGAATGCAGGATGACGGTGGAGGGGAGGAGAGCGGAGGATGAATGCAGGATGACGGTGAAGGGGAGGAGAGCGGAGGATGAATGCAGGATGACGGTGAAGGGGAGGAGAGCGGAGGATGAATGCAGGATGACGGTGGAGGGGAGGAGAAAGGAGGATGAATGCAGGATGACGGTGAAGGGGAAGGATGACGGTGGAGGGGAGGAGAGAGGAGGATGAATGCAGGATGACGGTGGAGGGGAGGGATGACGGTGGAGGGGAGGGATGACGGTGGAGGGGAGGGATGACGGTGGAGGGGAGGGATGACAGTGGAGGGGAGGGATGACGATAGAGGGGAGGGATGACGGTGGAGGGGAAGGATGACGGTGGAGGGGAGGGATGACGATGGAGGGGAGGGATGACGGTGGAGGGGAGGGATGACGGTGGAGGGGAGGGATGACGGTGGAGGGGAGGGATGACGATGGAGGGGAGGGATGACGATAGAGGGGAGGGATGACGGTGGAGGGGAGGGATGACGGTGGAGGGGAGGGATGACGGTGAAGGGGAGGGATGACGGTGGAGGGGGGATGACGGTGGAGGGGAGGGATGACGGTGGAGGGGAGGGATGATGGTGAATGGGCAAGGAGGAGGAACAAGAAGATGATTAACACTGATGGAGTCTAACCCTTACATTTTTTCCCCTTTTGGTTTTCTAGTCACTAGGAATAAAAGCTGTCCCTGACTCTGCTCAGTTGACTTGCTTTGGGAGTTCCTTTTCTTAATACTGTGACTCTCAACTTAGGGAAATATAACTTAAGCAAAACACAGAATCTCCACTCTTCTGTTCTCAATTAATCCTTATCATTTCTTATCTCTACAAAAACTATGTGGAGTCCACACCTGTGGGAAAGACCTCCCCTTTGCCTTGCCAGAGGCTGGGAGAGTGAATTCTAGCTTCTCCCTCCTTTTCTATATATTGGGCTCGGAGACTACACTGTGTCTCTGTGAATATGGACAATGAGTATTTCCCAACATGTATCTATTTTCTCCTGTTTAATAAAAAGGGAAAAAGTTTTAAGTGACTAGAAGGTCAGCAAAAGGTAGGTTTGGGGTGTTGTGTGGGTTAGGAGGGCAATTGGACAACATGCTTTCTCTTATAGCTTGTGTAACTGTGATGTTTAATGGACAATGCAGTTTAAAATGGCACTAAAAACTCCTTTTTCGATTTATTTTATATGTGTGAGTGTTTTCCCTGCATGTATGTATGTGTACCGTGCGAGGGCCTGCTGCCCATGGAGGGCATTGGGTCTCCTTGAACTGGAGTTAAACATGGCTGTGAACCGTCATGTGGGTGCTGGGAACCCAAACTAGCTGGGTTTTCTGCAAGAGAGCAACAAGTGTTCTTAACAATCCTCTAGCCCCTGGGGGCGACATCTTTAGAGTAATATTCTCTCCTAATGATGATTGGAGCCCAGCCACTCAATGCGAGAGATCACCAGAACCTGTGAGGTTTTATTTGAAATGGACTTGCCCTGTTGTAATTTTTAAAAGTTATTATTTTATGTGTATGGGTGTTTCGTCTGCATGAATGCCTGTGCACTCTATAAATGCAGTGCTGCGGACGGCCAGAAGAGGGCATCAGATTCCCTGGAACTGGAATTACAGACAGTTGTGCCCCATCACGTAAATGCTGGCAATTGGAACTGGGTCCTCTGGAAAAACAGCCAGTGCCCTTATTGAACCGTTTCTCCAGCTCCACCTCACCCACTCCCACTGTCATTTTGCCTATTTTAAAGTTTTCCCGCCTGGGTGGACAAAAGTGATACTCAGTTTTCAAGGTTAAAAGCATACGTTGCTTTGTTACAATAAAACTAAATGTGTACACAAAGGAAAACCCATAGAGGACCAGAGGCTGCAGAGCCGCACGGTTCTGGGCCAGGTGTGGCCCGGCCCAGGGTGGACTGTCCTGGTCTCAGCTCCGGTCTCTCCTGCAAGGTGGCCTGACAAGTGGTCAGAGCTGTGCACAGTCTTGTTCCAGGAGACAAGCCCCTTTTCTGGCAGGCCTCAGGGCCCCAGCCTTTTCTCCCAGCGTGAGACACATGTCAGTTTCTTGGGGCCTAGGAAGGGAAGGGCACAAGTGTCTCCCTAGAGTGTCTTCACTCCTGCCAGGTGGTTCCACTCTGGTCACGTGAGTGATGGCAGGTCAGCTGTGCAGCAGCACATTTTACAGTGAGAGGTCCAGTTCAAGCCATTGGAGCGAGAGCTAAGGAAATAGCTTGTATTTCTCTAAGCGCTGTTTGCCCATTTGCTAAAATGAAGTAATTAGTTGTGAGGCTTCTTGTCAAACTAAATCAACAGCTACTGCCTTCAGCACTTTCGGGAACCTGACATGTGACCTGTTGATTGCTAGGCAATTAGGTGCATCAGCAAAGGCCTCGCAGATCCAGCAGTGAGGACAGGACACCGACTTTCACTCTATCAGCGAGCTGTGCGCCTGCGAGAGTCTCCCAGCTGCAAAAAATACAAGCGCCTCTTCAGCCAGCTGCCAGAAATTTCCGTGGGAGATGTCAAGCACGTAGGTGTCCTTTGGGTGAATTGTGTTTTTGGTTAAACTCGGGCGACATCCCCAGTTCTCCTTTGACTGTCCTCAATTTAGACATATTTACTTAGATTCTTCTGAGTGGAGGCCCCCGGGAATCATTTTAGTGTGTTCCTCCTCTTGGACTCAGAATGGTCGAATTCTCATCTGGGACGGTGATATCACCATTGTATCTATTTTATTATAATGCCCTCTTCTCTGATATCTCAGGGCTACCCCATATGGCCACACCAGGCTGGGTGACAGACCTGCTGAATAAGAACTTGAGTGTTTTCCGATTTTGCCTGCTTCTCTAGGGGCCTCTTAGATGCTCTTCAAAGGCTTGGACAGTCACATCCTTCAGAGTGTGCCAGGGTGGGTCATACCTTTCATTCTGCTCTGCAGAAGTAGGCAGGCTCATCCCCAGAATGCCGCAGGCGGGTTTTCAGGGCCTTCCATTGAAGCAAGGCTAATCAAGGTGTGTTTGGTTTTGTTTTTGAGACAAAGTCACACTATGTAGCCTTGGCTGCCCTGGAACTCACTGTATAGACTGGGCTAACCTCAGACTCACAGAAACCCACCTGCTTCTGCCTCCCGAATGCTGGGACTAAAGGTGTACACCGCCATGCTCGACTTTGATTAATGTTTTTTGCTACCCTTCTAGGTGACCATTACAGGCAGGCTGTGCCCACAGCATGGAATGGGCAAGTCTGTGTTTGTCATCGAGGCTGGAGACACCACGAACCCCACCACAATCCTATGCTCCGTGGAGGAGCTGGCACTGGACTATTACAGGAGGAATGGCTTTGACCAGGGTAAGCCAAGCAGTGTTTCCTGCAGCCCAGCCTGCCAGCCAGCCAGCCTGTCAGCCAATGGGAAAAGAGTGTTGGAGGGTGGTTCATCAGTAGTGGGCTGCTCTCCTCTCTGACCTCAGTAGAAGCCACAGCTGGCCAGAGGTGTGTGAAAAGGAATTCTGTTGTTTGTTAGGGGTCCCCTTGCTCTTTCTACAGTTTCTCTACCTGCTGGCTGTGAGGACGGTGCTCTGTGGTTGGAGGAAGGTCTGGTCTTTGCTACCAGAGGCTGGCAGTGAGTAGAGATGGTGAGAAAGGACAGAGGACTGTCCTGTAAGAGACTGTCTCATAATGAAGCTGTCCTTGAGGCCCAGGGCCAATGCGTCTGAGGAGATTAGCAGGCACACAGTGACGATGTCATAGGTGTGAGGAGCTTGAAAGACAATCTCAGGCCGCAAGGAAGAGCAGCAATTTTAAGTTCCTTTTGAAATGAGCTCTCCATACAGACCCAAGGGAGAAGCCGCCAGACTGGGAGCTTGTCCCATCCTCCCTTCCAGTGACGGGTGGCTTCTCACTCGCCTGGCCCCCGCCTTTGGCAGAGAGACTGCCAAGTGAATCTTTGGCACCACTGACAGAGGCGAAGTCAGGGAGAGGATGCAGCAGTGCTTCTCACTAAGCCCCTCCTCTCTCCAGCCTTCCAGAAGCTTCCGTTTCCTTTTTCCTGGTGGGAGAGGGCGGTGTGCATGCACTTGTCAGAGGTGTGTGTATGCATGTGTGCGGGAGAAGGCAGGCGCCCTCATGCGTCCATGAGACTTTGTGCCTTGAGCTGCTGATCTGAGACTTCTATCTCTAAACTAGAAAATCAGTGGGACCAGGGGCAAGGTTGCCTCCAGCTGTTTAGGATTTTGTATGTTTCATTCAAAGGCCACCTTCTGAAATGCTTACAGCCTACAGAAAAGGACTTCTGCTAAGTGGTCTCGGCAGGTACTGCAGGGTAGAAAGGAGGGATGCTGAAGGGCCCTAGTCTGCTCACTGGATGTGAATGTCCAGTGAGAAGCTACTGTAGCATGTTGACCAACGTAGAATTGAGAGGTTTCGTAAACATGACTGGCCACAACAGATGCTGCACACCTACCACAATGGCCTGGACCCTGAGTCCTGTTGCCGCATTTCCTCACAGTCTCTTGTCCTGCCTCATTGCCAGAGAATGAGGTGACCTGACCTGTGGTTGCCCTTCTACCTGTCCTATATGCTGCCCTTAGGACATTGGGGTGCTTCAGGATGTGACACAGTCCCAAAGGGTAGGTCTGCCCCAAGAGGGTGGCCCTTAGCCCTGGTGAACGTGTTTGTGTGTCTGTCAGGGGTGAGTGGAGGATGTGTGCATTTGACTGCTAAGTTCCATATTTGGGATCTGAGAACGGCTGTTTGAGAAAACCACATGTATGAGTGTAAAACATGCTGGTCCCCTGTCCGCGTTCCTGACTTGGTAGTTCCAGGGCCTTCTGTGGCGGGCAGTCACGGGGTGAGGGGTTGGCTCTCCTCTTAGAATTCCTTGGCCTGTGTGTAGGAGGCTCCTACAGGGCCCATTGACCACCATGGTGCCTCCCGGGAGTGGGATGGTGAGACCACATGTGTCATGGTTGGACCTGCGTGGGCACCGAGCTGAGTGTTGGTGCAGTCGCCCGGACTGACAGCTGCTGTGGCATTCTCTTGTCAGGGTGGTGGCCCTGGTGCATGACAGCCGTGAAAAGGTTTGTTGTTGTTGTTGATAATCGGCTAATTTCTTAGGTCAGTTGGCAATTCCTTGAGTTCATGTATTTGCCAACAGCAGCTTCTCTCTGCCTTTCGGTCTTTCTTCAGAACTGGTCTCAGTGAGTATACTGTAAGTGATGCTTTAGCTACAGCCCGAAGAAAAGTGGAGGCTTGAGCACTTGCCTTAGAATTGAAAAAATCAAATGTCGCCCCAGACCGCAGTGTAAACTCTAAGTAGGGAAGCACTAGTCGATTCGGAGGCGGAATTCCAGAGCAAGCTCCCTGCCTGGTATCAGACAAGCAGGGTGGACCAGTTAGCCTGGAAAGTCCCCAGGGTTCGCTCTATTTTCTTTTCTTTTTTGAGACAGGGTCTCCCTCTGTAGCCCTGGCTGGCCTGGAACTCACTATATAGATCAGGCTGGCCTCAAACACACAGAGATCCACCTGTCTCCTAAGTGATGGGATGAAAGGCGTGTGCCTCCACGCCTGGCTATTTTTTCTTGTTATGAAATACTGTGTCATGGACGATACTGACCCCAGTGCTGTGTGAAGGTGGAGAAGAGTGTATGCTGGCCCCACAAGCCCACTCAGCTCTTCCATCTTCTTCCTCTCGCCCTGGATCGCAGCAGATCCTGGACATCCACTCAGGGTACTTGCTCTGCAGCTCTCATGGCTCTATGCTCTCATGGCTCTCACATCCTGTCCCTGTGTTCGGGTAGACCTCTCCCTGTGCCCATGCTGTCGGGCTACTAGTGAGAAACGACTCCAGTACCATCAGCTAGGTGGTGTTGTGTGGGGTCTTGGTTAGTCGGGCCGTGAAGATAGGATTTCACAGACTAGGGTTTCTTCCTGCTGAGTGTTGAGATTAATCTCCTCACATCTCTCCTGCTCACAGGGAAGGGTCATGTTCTAGGGAAGAAGTGCTGACACAGTGGAGACGGAGAGGTGCAGTGAGCCTGAAAGACTTAGAAGTCAAAGAACAGAATGGAAATTCCAGGCCCCAGATGGTGTCACAGGAGACATGTAAACTGTCCGTTTAGTGGCTAGAGGAAGGGCAGTTATGAACGGAACACAGAAAAACCCTTCCAATTTTACCAGAAGCCTGAAAAGCCGCAGGCAGTTCTTTTTCCAGAACATTAACTATTTCCACATAAGATGAAATTTATATTACATTATAATACATTAGAAAATTGATGTGGCCACAGTGAGCCAACTTGCTGCTGGGCTTTAATCTAGAGGGGATTTGTATAGAGACAATTTCAAACCCCCCAGGGGAAGCTATTTCCGAATAAGGCAGGAGGATCACACCAAAAATGACTAGTCAGAATCCAGAGCACAGCAGAGGTCGGGAACGACTTTGACCTCCGTGTCACTGACTGAGTAATATTCACACAGGGACAGAAACCCAGAAGTTAGGCCCAGCTTTCTTCCCAGCAGTCCAGAGTCTGGTGTCTTGATGTGAACACTCCTGGGAGCTGGAGGACTTGCTTCAGCCAGGCTGAGCATGCCGTCCGTGTTCACTCTGTCCTTTGCATCATGGAAACAGGCCAGAGGATCAGGAGCCAGAACTGAGGGGGAACAGACAAAGCTCAGCACAGCTCTGGAGCTCAGGGTAGAGGAGCATGGCCACTGGCTGCCACCGCCTCCCTCTCCCTCCCCAGTGCACTTTCCCGAGGGTACCCAGTGAGCAGGAAGCCCAGCATCCTTCACTCCAGACCACCTGACCCATGCTGCCATCTCTCCGTGCTCTCTGTGAGCTTGACTGCCAGTGTGATCATGATAGGAAGGTGGAGAGATGGCCATGGAGCGGCCTTCCTTGGTTGGGGGTGTATAGCTATGTAGACACCCAGCTTGGAGAGAGGAGCTGGGTGAGTCGGGGCTCTGAGGGACACAGGTTTGGAGTCTATGCCAAGACCTTCATCACTCTCCAGACCCTGATGCTGATTTTCAGTGACCCTAGGGCCCAGCTGTTCTCTGAGGTTGTCTCCCACTGACTGTGTGTTCAGCAGGAGGAGAGCATTGGAACTAGGTGGTCTTTACTAGATGGTCTTTGCAGCTGGCAATTTCTATAAAAGCCTTGCATATCAGGAACACTGAGCTAACCTCATCAGGCCAAAGCGGCTTAATGAATGAGTGAAACAGAGAGTGAATGGGAAGAGTCCCGGGTGAGCCTGAGGTGTGGGCTGCCCTGAATGAATGAGTGAACCTAGTGAATGGAAAGAGTCCCGGGTGAGTCTGAGGTTGTGGGCTGCCCTGAATGCCTGGCCTTCTTTGTCAGTCCTGTTGGGAAAACATTTCTTGTAAGTTGCCAGGGGCCCGAGCCAGAGCCAACCCGTGAGTTTTGCACCCAGCCCAGTTTGCCCACTTGTTTAGAACTTCCAGCAGAGGGAGGGAGCCTGCCTTGTTAAAGCAAGCCTGCCCCTTAGGCTGTCCAGCAACACTGAGAACTCTGCTTTGCGACTTCCCCATGTTCATTTGAAGTGTTCCCCTTAAATAACGCTTCTGTACACAAAGAATATAGTGTGAAGAATAAATAGAAATAGCATGAAAATGGCATGGCCTTCACAATCAACCATATCTCAATTATTTCCCTGAAATAGAATCTACATTAGGTCATCATGATAGTCTTTTTTTTTTTTTTAGACAGAGTTTCTCTGTGAAGTCCTGGCTGTCCTGGAACTCACCATGTAGCCCAGGCTGGCCTCGAACTCACAGAGATCTGCCTGCCTCTGCCTCCCGAGTGCTGGGATCAAAGGCATGTGCCACCATGCCCAGCCATCATGATATTCTTGAACAAGCAGATAAAACGAGTCCTTTTCCTCCTTGTGTGACGTTGTAGGGATTCATGGGGAAGGATCAACCTTCAGTACCCTGTGTGGCCTTCTGCTGTGGGATATCATCTTCATGGATGGAATACCGGATGTCTTCAGAAATGCCTACCAGGTAACCTGCTAATGCCATCCCCTTGGGGCCTGTCCTGTGCATGACTGTGCTTCACGCCCACCTCTGCACCAGGGTCTGATACCAGCAGCAACCTGGCTTCTTGGTGATCTTTGGGATCTCCCCACAGTGGTGCTAAGTGCATGGGAAAGGACCTTTTATTTTTAAAGGGGAACTAGGAGATTTTATCCCCAAGGCCAGTATCCCTGATTGTCACATTTTGTACTTTTAATACCGAGCACCCTTAGCCGAGCACCTGTCCTAGCAACACCCAGTCCAGGGCTCTCCCACGCAATCCATTTGCACCAACTGGAACTCTGCCGGTTCAACTTAAATGATCCCTGAAAACCCAGGATAAGAATTGACAAGGTTACATGTGTCTGATATTTTTTACTCATCTCTTCTGAGGAGAAAAAACTGCCAGCTTCCAAATCCCGCAGGACTTGAGCATCCCTCTGTTGGAGTGCCCTTCCCCTGGCAGGTCAGAAAACTTTCCTTTCTCCTCCACACAGGCATCCCCCCTGGATCTGTGCACAGACAGCTTCTTCTCCAGCAGGGAGCAGGCCCTGGAAGCCAGGCTGCAGCTGATCCACAGCGCCCCTGCTGAGAGCCTGCGGGCCTGGGTGGCAGAGGTGTGGCAGGCCCAGCAAGGCAGAGTGGCTTCCCTGGTCAGCTGGGACCGCTTCACTTCCCTTCAGCAAGCTCAGGTACTACCCTGCCGCCAGCAGTCTGCTCAGTTCTTGTTCGCAGTACTGGCTGCGTTTCGGCAATTGTATCACAGTAAACAGAGATGTGCGTGTGTGTGTGTGTGTGTGTGTGTGTGTGTGTGTGTGTGCGCGCGCGCGCGCGCGCACACACGTGTGGTGATACTCTATCCCCCAAGCCTGGATGCTACTGTCAGTGTTAGACACGTGAGGACATTCAGAAACCTCCAACTTGACGCCTTTCCCACGGTTTCCTTTCCTTTTGCCGGACTCCTGGTGGAGGCAGGGAGGGTAACTTCTGTGCCCTGCAGCTGCTGACCTCTGTAAGGAGTGATGACTCCTGAGTGCTGCATTAGACTCTCTCTTCATCAGATGTGCCATGGGACACCCACACCTGGCAGAGGTTGGTAACTGACCATGGAGAGCTTTTTGCCAGAGCTTACCTATGGGGTTTTGCCAGCCACACTGAAACCTGGTCCAGGCAGCAGAGCCTCTTCCGGTGTTCCTGGAGCCCGTGTTTGCTGAATTGTACTGCTGTGCTCTGATGGCCGCTCAAGCCCATTTCAGGGTCTCCGCCCTGAGGGCGGGTAACTCTCCTTTTGTTTTGTGTTTAGGATCTTGTCTCCTGCCTCGGGGGTCCGGTCCTCAGTGGTGTGTGCAGGCGTCTGGCTGCTGACTTTCGGCACTGCCGAGGGGGCCTCCCTGACTTGGTGGTGTGGAATTCTCAGAGCCATCGCTGCAAGGTCAGCAGAGAACGCCGTTTGTAATTTTATCAGCAGCTGTGTCAGAGTCCATGTGCCGGGCACTTTCTTCATGGCTGATGGGAGGATTGAATTCCATTACTGGATAGCCACTAGGCTGAGGGCGGGGGTTCTCAGAAGCTTCTCTGAGAAGCTGGGGTGCAAACAATTCTCATGCCGCCCCATCACAGAGGTGATAGTCCACCAGTACCTCCATCCTGCTGCTAGAACAAGTCACCAGCTGCAAGGCACTGAGAGGCAGGGCTTCCTTCACACAGCCTGTGGACCCAGGACCTCAGGAGTCCACAGCAAACCACATTCCCTGGCCGGGCCTGTTCCTGCCTGTTGCCATTCGCTGGTTGGTGTTGTCGCACATGTTACACACTACACGTGTGCTCATACTGTCTCTCCTTAGCTTGCTCCTCCTTCCCCCTCTTCTCTCCCTCTTTTTCTGACTCATATTTCATCCTGGTCTGTGATTTGTCTTTTTCTTAGTATCTTTTTTTTTTTTTTTTTTTTTTTGGTTTTTCGAGACAGGGTTTCTCTGTGTAGCTTTGTGCCTTTCCTGGAACTCGCTTTGGAGACCAGGCTGGCCTCGAACTCACAGAGATCCGCCTGACTCTGCCTCCCAAGTGCTGGGATTAAAGGCGTGCACCACCACCGCCCAGCAGTATCTTTTGATGATGAGAAAATTTAAAGTTTGATCAAATTCAGGTGTCAGATATCAGAATTACTTACATAATCTGAAACCACAGAGAAGTTCTCTTGTGTTTTGTTCCAGAAGCTCTGTGCTTACATTTGATGTTTATTTTGTGATCTCTTTAGATACTCTTCTGTCTGCTGTGGGATGTGGAATGAAATAACTGTTTTACTGGGGAGCAGCAGACTGTTCAGTTCCATTTTGCTGTGTCTGATGAGAATATTTTTGTTTGTTTTGTGTAGAACTCCAGGCCTGTTGAGTAAAAGACCGAATTTAATTCTTCAGCCTGGGCTTCTGCTTCCCCCTTAGTGTGTGACTATAAAAGGTTACCTGACTTCTCAGCTTCTTTAGCTGAAAGGTTTGCCCCTCCCACTTCTGCCAACCCTGTAGGTTTGGACACACAATCTCCATGAATGCCAACAAATTGCCCACGCTGGCTTTTTTCTGGTATCAGAGCAGACTCTAGCACCATGACCTTGAAAGAATGACCTCCACCTCCACTTCTCACGCCCATTTATGTGAGCTTCCGGGTGAGAGGGGAGCTGCCTCTGGCTGGCGAGCCTGGCTTAGGAGAAGAGGCTTGCTTCCAGGATTCCTTCGGGAGCAGTCAGCCGGTTCCCTGTGGTACCCAGAACAAGATGGTTATTCTACATCCTGCATCTTCCTGGATGCCCTTCACTTCACTGCTGCCCTAGAGATCTATATCTCTTCCCCTCCCCAAGCTAGTGTGTCCCACCGTGCCGTACTTTTCTTATGAGCTCTGGGGATCAAAATCAGGTCGTCATGCTTGCATCTCAGCACTTAGGAGGAGGCAGACTGCTGTCTGTGAATTTAAGGCCAGCCTGATCTACATTTTGAGTTCCAGAGCAGCTAGGGCTACATAGACCCTGTTTCAACACCCCTTACCCCACTCCTGCAGGAAACACACACACACACACACACACACACACACACACACACACACACACACACACACACACGTTTCCTGCACTTCCCCTGTTTTTATTGCTGTCTCCTAACTTAGCAGGGAACAACACTGGCCCAGCTCCTGCCTTCCTGCACCTGATACATAATAAACACTTTAGGGCCCAGCAAGATAGCTAAAGGTGCTTGCCACCAAACCTGACAACCTGTTAAATGCCCAGACTGACTCTTTGAAAAACATTGAAAAAGGGGGCGGTTTGGCCTTACAATAAACATCATGACAAAGTACCTGGGAAGATCCTCCTGAGAGACTGGGTAGGTCTCTGTGAAATGAGCTTAAGCAGACCCTTGAAACATAAGAAACCTTGCATGAGGGCTGGAGAGATGGCTCAGTGGTTAAGAGCACTGGCTGTTCTTCCAGAGGTCCTGAGTTCAATTCCCATCAACCACATGGTGGCTCATAACCATCCATAATGAGATCTGGTGCCCTCTTTTGGCCTGCAAGCATGCACGTAGGCAGAATACTGTATACATAACAAAAAATAAAAAAAAAAAAAAGAATTAAAAAAAAGAAAAAGAAACCGTGCATGTGATGAACAGAGACATATCCTCAGTAAATGTCACGGGAGGTCCTGGGGTGGGGATGAGACTGGTGTGCATGAAGCCTTTGGGATGATTGACAGAGACTAAATCCTACTTTTCTACATCACAATGTGAAGTTTAGGTTCAAATGCAAACGTAACAGATTGAAGGGTTGAAATAGGGAACAGCACCCCAGTGCACACTCTAAAACCATTTCTGTTGCTGAGGGCTCAGTGAACTGATTCTCCAGAACTGTCTAGTTCCCACAGACTAATTTCGCAAAGGATCTCCCAGTTGCATATCTATTTGCTGAAATATGCATAGTGGTATAGACTGACCCATCTACGTAGGTGGCGGTTTAAGTGGCTCTAGATCCTTTGGGTCCCTCTCCGTTTCAGTAAGATGTTGCTAAGTCTGGAAACCTCTCTTCCAGCTGGTGGAAGTGAAAGGCCCCAGTGATCGCCTTTCATGTAAGCAGATGATCTGGCTGGATGAACTACAGAAGCTTGGGGCCGAAGTCGAAGTCTGCCACGTGGTTGCAGTCGGAGCTAAGAGCAAAGGTCTTGGCTAAAAGATGTCGCCTTGGGGACATCTGGCCAGCCACAGGGACAGATCTCCAAGAGGATGAAGCTGTTCGTGCTGCTTTCACTTGGATTTGTCCTGACACCTGAGATCAGAATGACTCATCCTTGTACGGTGTCTGTATTCACAGACCTTGCTGTATGCTGGAAAACACTGGATCCACAGTGTGTGGACTGTTGAAAATGTAGAAGTCTGCATGGGCATTGTAGGAGCTGAATGATTCCATATTACTAGGCTAAAAAAAAAAAAAGCCAGAGGAAAAATGAACATGGTGCACCTTTGGGATTTTTTTGAAACACAAATCATGCTTCTCTACTAAATGCACTGGCAATGGAAGCTCCTGAGTTTGAGTTTGTCTCATGATTATCCAAGAAAGAAAGAAACCACAGAAATTCTGATTTCCTTGGGGGGGGGGGGGCAGAGAAAACCAACCCAAAATAAATTCTTTATTTCAAGAGAGGAAGAATTCAGAGTATTTCACTTGTGGTGTCATGGCGCATGCCACTCTTGAGGCTTTTGGATAATGTGTGCCAAGACATTAGGGAAAAAAATGTTCTCTTCAGTTATTCTTCCTTTGTCAAAAGTTGGTCTAGAACCTCATTCCACTCCCACAGTTGACTGTGAGATAGTTCACGTCATCACAGGCAACAGGCGTACCCCATCCTGAAAGTGAAGTTGGCTGTCCACTGGCCTCTCTACTCTTGCCTCCCCTCACTGAGCCCCAGCACTGACAGCGAGACCCATGCTCTGCTGCCCATTTGCTGAAGGGCTGCTTACCAAGTCACTTCATTTATTCATGAACTGACCAGCTACTGTGTGCCAGGTACGGTAGTTTAAAAGCCAGGAAGGTAGTATCATATGATTCTGGCTTCTGTGCTCACCAGGAAGTGTTGAGGGAGGAGGAAAATATGGGAAGAACCAATTACAGTACAGTGTATGGTAACAGTTACTGGAGAATGGAGAAGAGAAGGAGGCCTTCATGTAGACAACGAAAATCTTCCTGCCATTCAAAGGACATTGTAAAGCTGGGAATGGTGGCTCACACTTGTAATCCCGGCACTTGGGAGGCTGAGGCAGGATTACCTTAAGGTTAAGGTCAGACTGGACTACAAAGTGAGACTGTCTCAAAGGGAAAAAATGCCCATTATGAGTGCTCTGGCCACTAGAATCTTACTTTATCTCTCATGGAACAATCAGATTAATAAACACACAGGGGTGAAGTGTGAAGGGAGCGCAGAGATATGGCTCAGGGTACAAAGGTGCTCCCAAGCCTGAGCTGAATTTGAAGCCTAAGACCCACGTAGGAGGATAAAACAGAGTTCTGAAAATTGCCCTCTGAACTTCACCTGTGTACCATGGTATACACCAACTAATATACACACAATAAATAAAACATGTAACAAATATAAAAACCAACAACTCAGTGGGCTTTGCTTAACTGTGTAGGCCGGGGGAGCATTAGAATAATTCTATCTGCAGAAGTGTGTTAATTCGAGGATACTGCTTTACAACACCTTCCATACCACTAATCCAGGTCTCTCTGATGACCCATCAGTCTCCCACCTCAGCCAGAATAGAAGCTTCACTCAACTTCATTTAAGGCCTAGTAATGAATGGTAAGCCAATTACTTTGCCTAGTTAAGGAGCAGAGTTCAATAAAAGTTATCACTTGATCTCTTAGGGTTTTCATTGCTATGAAGAGACACCATGACCATGGCAACTCTTATAAGGAAAACATTTAATTGAGGGGGCTCACAGTTTCAGAGGTTCAGTCCATTATCATTGTGGCGGAGAGCATGGTGGCATGCAGGCTAACGTGGTGCTGGTGTAGTAGCTGAGTCCTACATCTTGAAGGCAACAGGAAATTGACTGAGACACTGGACAGTATCCTGAGCATAGGAAATGGCTAAGCATGCCCTCAAAGTGACATACTTCCTCCAACAAGGCCATACCCACTCCAACAAAGTCTCGCCTCCTAATAGTGCCACTCCCTATGAGATTATGGGGGCCAATTACACTCAAACCACCACACTTAGTATTAAGGTATTCCTTCAGTCAAGTTCTTTTGAGGAATTCAAAGTTTTCTCTCATTTATTGTGCATCAGTGTTGAATACAATCATGGTGAAAATCCTACTATTCTTTTTTAGAGATTGTCATACACCACTCTGTATAATCTCCATTACAAGTTTATAGAATATGTCTTTTATTTTAACATTCCCAAATAACAATATCAAGCCATATAATTCTATAGCTCCTAGCAAGTTCCAGGCATGGTTCTAATCACTTCACATGCATTATATTGTGGGAGCCTCATAACCATAATTTTTGAGGTGAGTACTTCATGTGTGCATGCGTGCGTGCGTGCGTGCGTGCGTGTGTCTGTCTGTCTGTCTGTCTGAGGGTTGCTCCCAGGGCTTCATGCATGCTAGGAAAGTACTCTACCAACAAGCTATATTCCCAGCCCTAACAAGGTACTGTTCCCACCTCACGTTACAGTATGAGATGGAGGCTAAATAATGTCCCCAGGGTGGATTTTAACAGTAGTGAATCCCAAGTTCTAAGTTGGGCATTGTGGCTCGTGACACAGTAATATGCAAATGTGTAGTAATGAAACTTCATTGTGAAGAGAAAATTTTTAAAGTGAGAAAAAAAATTTGAGTATTTATTTCTTGTTTATTTTATTTATCATAATGGGATACTTATTCTGACTTGAAAAAATAAGGCAATATTATTGTTTACAACAACATAGATAAACCTGAAGGACATTAGGTTAAATGAAATATATAAGAAATGAAATAAAATCGGTCCCATTTATTGTTTGTCTTAGTGCCTGTGCTAACAGTGTTGTTTGTATTCATAAAGTCTTTTCCTGTGCCAATGTGTTCAAGGCTATTCCCCAATTTCTCTTCTGTCAGGTTCAGTGTATCTGGTTTTACGTCGAGGTCTTTGATCCACTTGGAGTTGAGTTTTCTGTGGAGGTGTTAAGTATGGATCTATTTGGATTCTTCTACATGCAACCATCCAATTTGAATGGCACCATTTGTGGAAGATGCTGTCTTTTTTCCACTGTGTTTTTCTGGCTTCTTTATCAAAAATCAGGTATCCATGGGTGTGTGGATTTATGTTTGGGTCTCAGTTCTGTTGTTTTGTTGTCCAATGTATCTTTTTTTGTGCCAATACCATGCTGTTTTTAGTACTCTAGCTCTGCAGTACAATTTGAGGTTGGAGATGGTGATACTGTCAGCAATTCTTTTATTATTCAGGATTGTTTTAGCTATCCTGGGTTTGTGTGTGTGTGTGTGTGTGTGTGTGTGTGTGTGTGTGTGTGTGTGTGTGTGTGTGTGTGTGTTTTCCATATGAGGCTGAAAATTGTCAATCAAGACCTGTGAAGAATTGTGTTGGAATTTTGATGGTGATTGCATTGAATCTGTAGATAACTTTTGGTAGGATGGCCATTTATACTGTATTAATCCTATTGATTCATAAGCATGGTAGATCTTTTCATCTTCTGATATCTTCAGTTTCTTTTTTTATCTTAAACTTTTTATCATACAAGTCTTTCATTTGTTTGGTTAGAGTTACACCAAGGTATTTTATATTATTTGAGGCTATTGTGTAAGGTGTTATTCCCTGATTGCTTTTTCAGTCTGTTTGCCATTTGTATATAGGAGGGCTACTGATTTGAGTTAACTTTGTAGCCAGCTACTTTCCAGAAAGTGTTTTTCATTTGTAGGAGTTTCCTGGTGGAATTTTTAGGGTCGTTTAAGTATACTATCATCTGCACATAAAGATGCTTTGACTTCTTCTTTTCCAATTTGTATCCTCTTGATCTCTTTTAGTTGTCTTATTGCTCTAGCTAAGACTTTAAGCACTGTACTGAATAGGTGTGGAGAGAGTGGACAACCTTGTCTCATTTCTGATTTTAGTGGAATTATTTACTTTAAGTTTCTCTCCATTGAAGTTGATGTTGGTATGGGCTTATTGTAAACTGCCTTTATTATGTGGAAGTATGTCCCTTGTATTCCTAATCTCTCCAGTTCTTTTGTTTGTTTGTTTTTGTTTTGTTTTATTTTATTTTTTAAGAGTTATTTATTATGTATACAATGTTCTGTGTGCATGTATGCCTGCATGCCAGAAGAGGGCACCAGATCTCATTACAGATGGTTGTGAGCCACCATGTAGTTGCTGGGAATTGAACTCAGGACCTCTGGAAGAGCAGCCAGTGTTCTTAACCTCTGAGCCATCTCTCCAGCCCTCTCCAGTTCTTTTTATCATGAAGGGTGTTGGATTTTGTTAAAGGCTTTACTGCTTCTAATGAGATGATCATGTAGTTTTTGTCTTTCAGTTTGTTTATATGGTGGATTATATTTATCAATTTATGTTGAACCATCCCTGAATCTCTAGGATGAAGCCTTCTTGATCATGGTGGATGATCTTTTTTATGTGTTCTTGGATTAAGTTTGCAAGTACTTTACTGAGAATTTTAGCATCTATGTTCATAAGAAAAAGTGGTCTTTAATTCTCTTTGTTAAGTCTTCATGTAGTTTGGATATCGGAGTAACTGTGGCCTCATAAAATGAATTGGGTGATATTCCTTCTGTTTCTGGTCTGTGGAATAATTGACATAACTCTTCTTTGAGAGTCTGGTGGAATTCTGTGCTAAAACCATGTGGCTCTGGGCTTTTCTGTTTGTTTGTTTGTTAGTTTGTTTGGGAAACTTTTAATGACTGCTACCATTTCACCAGGGGCTAAAGGTCTATTTAAATTGTTTATCTGTTCTTGATTTAAGTTTGGTAGGTAGTACCTATTGAGAAAATTATAATTTATTTTAGATTTGTCCAATTTGGTAGACTACAGGTTTTTAAAGTATGTCTTTATGAGTGTCTTAGTTAGGATTTCTATTGCTGTGAAGAGACACCATGACCATGACAACTCTTTTAAAGGAAAACATTTGATTGGAGCTGGGTTAGTGTTTCAGAGGTTTAGTCCATTATCATCATGACAGGACTTGGTGGCATGCAGACAGCCAGACGTGCTGCAAAAGGAGATGACTGTTCTACATCTTGATTCACAGGCAGCAAAAGGACTCTGAGTTCCACACTGGCCATAGCTAGAGTATATAAGCCCGCCTCCACAGTGGCACACTTCCTCCAAGGCCACACCTCCTAATAATGCCACTCCCTGTGGGCCAACACTCAACCACATGAGTCTATGGGGCCATACCTATTCAAACCACCACAAGGAGTCTCTGGATTTCCTGGAGTATCTACTGTTATGTCCCTCTTTTTGTTTCTGATTTTGTTAATTTGGATATTCTTTCTCAGTCTTTTAGTTAGTTTGGGTAAGGGTTTGTCCATCTTGTTGGTTTTTCTCAAAGAACCAAGTTTCATTGATTCTCTGTATTGTTCTCTTTGTTTCTATTTTATTGATTCTAGCCCTCAGTTTGATGATTTCATGTCATCTACTCCTCTTGGGTGTTTGCTTCTTTTTGCTCTAGAGTGTCGGTTATTAGTAGGAGATCTCTGATTTTTTGTGTAGACACTTAGTGTCTTAGAACTGACTTCATTGTGTCCCATAAGTTTGGGTATTTTGTGTATTAATTTTCATTCCTTTTTAGAAAGCCTTTCTTAATTTCTGTCTTGACCCATTTTTTATTCAGTAGTGAGTTATTCAGTTTCCATGAGTTTGTAAGCTTTCTGTTGTTATTGATAACCAGCTTAAATCCGTGGTGGTCAGGTAGGATGCAGGGTGTAACTTCAATTTTCTTGTATCTATTGAGACTTGCTTTATGTTCGAGTATGTGGTCAGTTTTGGCGAAAGTTCTATGAGTGCTGAGAAGAATATATATTCTTCTGTGTTTTGGGTAAAATGTTCTGTAAATATCTGTTAGGTCCATTTGGTTTATAACATCTGTTAGCTCCATTTCTTTGTTTAATTTTTGTCTGGATGACCTGTCTATTGGCAAGAGTGAAGTATTGAAGTCTCCCACTATTAGTGTGTGAGGGTCAATGTGATTTAGGCTATAGTAGTGTTTCCTTTATGAACTTGAGTGCCGTTGTATTAGTACATAGATGTTAAGGATTGTAATGTCTTCCTGGTAGATATTTCCTTTGATCACTATGAAGTGTTTTCCCCTATCTCTTCTGATTAGTTTTGAAGTCTGTTTTGCCAGATATTAAAATGGTTATACTAGTTTGCTTCTTAGGTCTGTTTGCTTGGAATATCTTTTTCCATCCTTTTATCCTGAGGTGATATCTGTCCTTGGTATTAAGATGTTTCTTGAATGCAGAGGAATGGGTCCTGTTTTTGCCTCCATTGTCAGTCTGTCGTATTTATTGATGTTGAGAGATATCAATGAGCAATGTTTGCTGATTCCCATTATTTTGTTGTTGTTGTTGTGGTTGTGGTGGTGGTGGTGGTGGTGGTGGTGGTGGTGGTGTGTGTGTGTGTGTGTTTCCCCTCTTTGATTTGCTAGTCTGGGATTATTTATTCCTTGCGTTTTCCTGGGCGTAGTTAACCTCTTTAGACTGAATTTTTTTTCTTCTAGGGCTTTGTAGGGCTGGATTTGTAGAGACATTGTTTAAATTTGGTTTTATCATGGAATGTCTCATTTTCTCCATCTATTGTGACTGAAAGTTTTGTTGGGTATAGTAGTCTGGACTAGCACCTGTGGTCTCTTATTAGAGTTTATAGAATGTCTGTCTGGGACCTTCTGGCTTTTAGAATCAGGTGTTATTCTAATAGGTCTGCCATTATTTGTTACTTGGTCTCTTTCCCATTCAGCTTTTAATATTCTTTCTTTGTTCTGTACATTTAGTGTTTTATTATGTACCAAGGGGATTTTTTTTCTGGTCCATTCTATTTGACATTCTGTATGCCTTGTGTACCTTAATAGTCAGTCATCTCCTTCTTTAGGTTGGGGAAATTTTCTTCTGATTTTGTCAAAAATATCTTCTGTGCCTTTGACCTTTTCTTCCCCTTCTTCTATTCCCATTATTCATAGATTTGGTCTTTTCATAGTGTCCCAGATTTCCTGGGTGTTTTGTACCAGGATGTTTTTCAGATTTAACATTTTCTTTGACCAAGGTATCCATTTCTTTTATGATGGTTTCAATGCCTTAGATTCTCTCTTCCATCTCGTCTGTTGGTGAGATTTGCTTGAGGTTCCTGTTTGAGTTCCTGAATTTTTCATTTCCAGATATCCCTCAGTTTGGATTTTCTTCATTGATTCTATTTCTGTGTTTAGGTCTTGAATGGTTTCCTTCCATTGTTTGTGTTTACATAGATTTCTTAAAGAAACTTATTCCTCTTTGAGAACCTCTAACATATTCATAAAGGCTGTTTTAAGGTCTTTGTCTTGTTTTTCAGCTATGTTAAAATTCTCAGGGCCTACTGTGATAGGGTTTCTGGGCTCTAGTAAAGACGTATTGTCCTGGCAGTAACTGGTGTCTAGGCATCTGAGTTTGCAATGATTATAATTCTGTGTTGATACCTGGTCTTGTCTTTGTTGAGTGGATGTTTTGTTCCTTGGTTTCTGTTGCCCTCTGGGATTCTCAGGATGGTGTGGTGACTATGTGCCTCCTGGTAGGGACTTTGGGGATTCTGCTAGGTGTGGCCACTGGGAGTTCCAGTTAAAATGTGTTTCTAGGTATAGAGAGCTAACATTTAGAAATGGGGATATTCTAGGGGTGGTGGTCCACAGGAGGGAAAAGCAGGTGTTCCACCAAGTTCTACATAGTCCTCTGGGAATAGGGGCAGAGTGAAGAAAGGCCATAACAGGTAGTTTGCTACACAGCTAGGGATGAGACTGAGGGGTTGGATTTGGAGGAGAGGATGGAGAGAGATCTAAAGCTCACTTGCCTGCTTCGCTGGCCTACTTGCTTCTCTAGCAGGCTTGGTGAGCAGGTACCCGGGGAATGCCTGCTAGAGTTCCTGGCTGGCAGGTTCCCAGGGAATGCCTGCTGGAGTTCCTGGCTGGGATAACAGGAAGAGTAGGAAGGTTGGGGAAGGTCTGTGTGATCCAATGGAGATGGGGACAGAGAGGAGGGAGAGGCCACAGTGGGTGGTTAGCTACAGAGTTAGGAATGAGACAGGGTGCTGGCATTAGAGGTCAGGATGGTGAGGTGAAGAGGTACAGTTAGGTCACCTGGTTCCCTGGGCAGAGTGGCCTGTGGGTTCCCAGGGAGTGCCTGCTCTTGTTTGGGGCTTGGACTATGGGACGAGTAGGGGGAAGAAAGGTCAGAAGAGAAGGTCTAGGTGATCTATTGGAGATGGGCAGAAAGGAAGAGGAGTCTACAGTGAGTGGTCTGTTACAGAGCTGGGGGTGAGACTGAGGGATTGGATTTAGAAGAGCTTCACTTAGGCTACCTGCTTCCCTGGCCAGAATGACTTTTGGAAAACTCCTTGTTAATAAAACATGATTATAAAATAAAACCATGCCACTAACTTCTCATATCTCTGTAAGCACCTGAGGCTAGATTAACAAAGGCAGGACCAATGTCAACGCATTTGTACATCCTTTTTAGGAACATCCCCATTGGCTAGGTCGGGTTAATTTTATACATTGTAATTGTAACAGGGCTGCTCACTACTACTGCTTGAAAGAGTCTCAGGTTAGAGAAGGGACCTAGAAGGAGGTGACTTAACTCTACAGCAGGCTCAGGACTCAATGTGGGCTCCCAGACTCCAGGGACCAGGGAAACAGAATTCCCCAGTGTTAGAGCATTGATACCCATGTGGCCTAACTACAGCCAGTTCTGAACTGATGTGAAAGTTGTTTCTCCAGCCCATCTTAGAGGGTATTCAAAAGAGATGAATGAAGGATACACAAGTACAGGTGGGAGCCGAAGCCCCACCCCCAACACCAGTCGCTATGGTCTTATGGATTGTTTCATACAGGTGATGACTACAAACAGTTTCAATGGAAATTTTATTGAGCAGTCAGAATTCCCTTTACATCCTTTCTGTTGAGCAGTATCCGGGCAACCTGCTCATCCTGCTTCAGCTCATCAGTTGTGTTTAGGCACAAAGGTTTTAGTTTTGTCTCAACACCAAGTTTTAAGTGCTTGAGGTTACTGCTACAGCAAGATCTTGTTGAAAAATGAGTTGAACCGTTTTTATCTCCTGTCAGTACAAATTAATTTCCTTTCCTTAAATAGAGTTAGGCATTTTTGGTTTTGGAATTGGTTCCCATCATAAAACAACAGTAAGACACTCCACCTTTAGGATTAGTACTAGAATGTCCAGTGTCACGGCCTTTGCAGGGCACCACCAGCACAGGCTCTGCCCACAGGGCCTCTGAGACAGTGGCATCGAGCTCTTTGGTATGCTGCATGCAGCCATGCTTACCTCGTCGGCCACCACAGTGTCATTGGCTAGCAGGTGCCAAGCAGCTGCCCCACAGGCCACACTAGGACTTTGGAGCTGTTTTACAAATTTTACGCACAATAAGCTGTGGCACAATAATCATGATATAACAACCACCCAGTGTAAATATAAAAACATTTACAATTGATTATCATACAAAAATATGCAATTTCCATCATAAAGTAGTGTTAATAGTACCTGACCTCTTTGTAAGTTAACAAAAACTAAGTTCTTAAAGGAATTGAAGTAAATGTGAGGGATGAAAATTACAAAGAAATAAATTGTCAACCCCCAAATTAATTTAGAACAATTTACAGAAGTAGCAAAGCAGCTTAATGAAAATGGGGGAATTACTATCAGGCTCCAGTGGTGGCGTGGTCATGTCTCAGGCCCAGGGCTGCTCTGCAGCAAGGGACTGGAGCATCCTCACTGCTGATAATGCTATTTCCAGAAGTCAACAACAGATGGGTGGAAACATTAGGTTCAGCCATAAGAGCAGAACTCATTAAGCTGTCTTGTAAGAACATGTGCTCTTTAAATGCAGACATTATTAAACAGTTGGAAAAGGTAAAAAAGTAGAACTGGCTAAGCAGCACATACACAGGCCAACCTATCTTGAGAAATTCTGTTTTAGAAAACCAAATAAATCAGCACTTTACTATAAAGTAGTTTGAAATCAAAGGTGGTGGTTTAAGACACTGCCATTGTCCATTAGGAAATAGTCACCTTTAAACGGGGAAAAGAAGCCCTCCACACATCAACACTTGGGAGCTTCTGAACTTGGCCCTGTAAAGCTGGCCAGGTTCTTAGCATGGTTTGGAACAAGGGCTTCTCAGCCTCTTGGCATTGCCCCCCAAAGCCAGAAGGGGAGCATCTCTGTATTAAAATGGCAATAGTTGGGGAAGTCTTCTAGTCTGTGCATGTGTCCCCCAGCAGTTATTTCTAAGGAGGAATGCTGGCCTGTGTCAGCATGTCAGCTCACGTGATCATGGGAGGCCAGAGCACTCCCAGCAGCCCGTGGTGAGAGTGTGGCATGCTCCTGTCCATGGACTGGGCACCCTCAGCCACAGTTGGAGCTGTGCACCTGCTGCCTAAAGAGCCTTTAAGGGTTGTACCCCATAGACTGCAGGGTGACTTCCTGAGGGACAAAACTGTGGCTCTGAGAACTACTGGCTATTGGTGAGGCTTGTTGGCAAGAAGCTATTCCCGATACACAGTAGGGTCTAAATGCCCTAACTTTAAACAGTGGGATTATACTTCCCTCTGTTATTCTAGCTTCTTTGTTACTCTTAATGTCAAAGGCACTTCTAGGTTTAATTAGCTACAGTGAATGCTTTAAAGTTATAGTGCATTTTTTAAAACTTAGTTGTATGGAATTAAAGCAAATTTGTGATTTTGAAACACAGTGATCTAAGGTCCTAAATGAGGTGAACTAAAATAATAAAGTCTTACCTGGAACACAAACCCTCATTAGCTAAGTTCAGAGAAACATATATGGATGCCAACTGAGGCCTGCTGGGAGTTTTATCAGCTGACCGGAAATGCATTAAAAACTAATTTATGACTTCCCTATCCACCTTCTTTGGGTTGTAATCCGACTATCAGATAACCTCTAATAGGTGGTAGGAAAACAGATGTTGATGAAATTCACATAGCAGAGAAACCTACTGTGATCGCAGGTGTGAAGGTGAGGAGTGTGTGCTGCAAGTGACCCAAATGGGCCAGACCCAAAGGACAGAGGACAAAACCAGAGGTCACACTGCCCTTAGAATACTTGGAGGCAGCATGATTAAGCGCGTTTTAAATATTAGTGCAAACTTCTTACATATAAAACGATGTTTTAAACACCTAGATTAGCAATTTCAGTTCAAAGGGAAAATGTACAGCTTCTTGCAGTATGTTCAGAAAATACCTCGGTTTAGTCTTCATTTGCTAGTGTCTCAGTAGATAACCATATTTTGGCCCCACTTAAAAATTTGCTTAATGGTGTCCCTAAGATGCTACGTCTACATAGATTTCCTACAGGAGAAAATGGAAATGAAGAGGAGAGATACTCTGGTGTCCCCAGAGTGTCGTGTGGACCTGTGGCTCTGAAGTACATCCTGCTCTGGTCCAATTCTGCATAGCAAGCTTCCAGAGGGCCGCTCCGATGCTGCCTCAGCATCCTGCCTAGCATGTCCACCTCATCAGCCAGGAGAGAGAGCTTGTGGAAGGCCATGATGGAGCCCCCAAGGTTGATCTGTGCCTCAGGGACCCAGCGGAAGTAGCACAGTTTCCACAGTTTTATGTGTGTTCCGGAGAGACGTGGGAGGATGATGCCATGTAGGTTGGCTGGTCTGGAAAACCACTCTTTAAAATACTGTTCCACTCCACTGTTCTGGCTGTCAGTGTGCTGAAGTGGGTCTGGCTTCAGTTTCAGTATTAGTGAGTTTCTCCTCGGAAGCAATTCTTGGTCACTGATGACTCCATTCTTTAAACATGACGGCATTCCTCTCAGTGTGGAGCTGTAACTTTTCTGCACAGAAGACAGATCTTGGCATTACTCTACTGGAACACCCACTTTTCCAAAGAACTAGTGGTGCAATGTAACCAGCTAGGATTGACAGATGTCAGGAGGGGTTCAGCCTTGAAGGACATGGTCTTCCTTTCCCTGTGGGCTTATGCTGGTCTTCTTCTCTGGAACTAGCTTTTTGGATCGACTCTCCAAGGTTATTACCATGTCAGGAGAGTAGAAGGAAATCAAGTACCATTTGCTTTAGTGCATGCTCATAAGACTGTGGAGGTAGGAAAAGAATCTATACTAGCCCATTTCTAGAAAGAATGGGCAGGCTAACAAAAAGTCAGGCCCAGATCTGCCATCTGCCATCTCTTATGGTGACTATAAAAAAGTCAAGCTATTATCACATCGGTTAAAATGGGAAGGCCTCTCAAAATCGGCACTAGCTGTCTCCTGGCAAAGGGCCTGTTTCTATCACTTGTAAAGACACCATGTCTAAAGCCACGTGGTACTGCACCAGCATGGGGATGGGGTCTCCACTGCTAATGGGCTGCTGTCTGCAGTTTACCTTAGAGCGCTTAAGAGACTTCCTGGAGCCATTCTGTACACAAGGAGTGCTCTTGCCAATGTAGAAGGGGTTGTGGAAAAGGGTCCGATCCTTTGCTGTGAACTGAAGAGCCCAGTCCCAGACCGAGGGGAATTTCAAACCCTTTTCATCACCCAGTTGAATATTTTTGCTGATAGCAAACTCCTGTAAAGCAAAGCACACATGTGAGAAGATACACACCCTGCCTTTTCTCGCGCCTCTACCCTCTGGAGATTTTGTCACTAGAGCACTCAGCCCTCATGGGAGCAACAACTCTACCCTGAAAATGATGATGGATGTAAGCGAGAGAAGCACGCTGCCTGTTCATCATGTTCCCAGCCTTTGGACAAAGGAAGCTTTGCACTCTGGGCAATGAAGGTGCTAACTGAAAAAAATGTTATCACTAAACGGGTCGTGCAAACCTTAGACTGCTGCTGACCTCCCTACTTTAGGCTTACAGACACAGTGACCGAGGTCCCCACAGCAGCACACGGAACAACCAACAAGTGTGTGACACGTGTCCTAGCACAGGACAGAGATGGGCTCCCCTGGAAGGTGACCCCCAGGCCTTCTGAAAACCAAGCAGTCACCCTAGTGACGTAGAACAAGGACCCTCATCTGACAAGCCAGCTCCCTGGAAGAAATAGGTGGGAAGAAGTATGACTGGCTCTTATTGTCTATTTGGTAACTTGGAATCTTTTACAAACTTCGTATTTTAAAAGGCCAGGAATTTGCTTGAAATTAGAAAAAAAGGCAAAGTAGAAATGTTCCGAAAAAAATGTAGAGCAATCAGGTTATATAACTGCATTACAGGCAGGGGAAGTTTGTAATCACTGAGAAATGGTTAAGCTGTGTGTGTGTACACGTGTGTGTGCACAGTAGACGGACCTGTGCATGAGTCAGTGAAGGGGGAAGGTGGGGATGGCTGAGGGAGGCAAGAAAAGCCCAGGAAGGGTGAGTTCCCAGTAAGGCAGGCACACAAATCATAAGGGGGTAAGATTACAGCTGTGGAACTGGGAAGCCATTTATTTTATACCTTGGGAGCCTCTGGGCTTCAGTTTTACATTAGGTACTGTTAAATCTTTGTAGAAAAACAGAGAATAAATCACACAAAATTTCCTTCTCAAATTGATCAATGTGGGGCTGGAGAGATGGCTCAGAGGTTAAGAGCACTGATTGCTCTTCCAGAGGTCCTGAGTTCAATTCCCAGCAACCACATGGAGGCTCACAACCACCTGTAACGAGATCTGGTGCCTTTTTCTGGCCTGCAGTCATACATGCTGTATACATAATAAATAAATAAATCTTAAAATATATATATATATTTAAAAAAATTGATCAATGTAAAACACTGTTTAACACAGAAACATGAGTTTCTCTTGAGTCCTGAGTTCACCAAGCAGCAATGCTGAGCAATCTTACTGCCTCTGTGTTGAGGACTCTCATGTGAGACAAGGCCTGCCTCCTCTCCTCTTGATACTGGTCTGCGGGGGCGGGGGGGAAGGGGGGAGGCCGGGATCCCTCACCCCCACATTTCCCCAGAGTACTTGAGTAGAAGCAGCAGGAAATATTAGAAGAATAGAAGGGAGAGAAAAAGATATAAAATACAGGATAGCCTTGAGAGGGCCTGGATCCTAATCCATCGGGCCTCAGCTGTCTCTGCCCTAGGGTATTTAAAGGAATGCCAAGGGGTGGAACAAAAGACCTCCCCACAGCACAGCCAAGTGCAGACCATCTCAGACACCTGCACTCAGGCCCGTGGTCCAATCAGCCTCTATGCGGACCTGCTGGGTAAAGCCAATAGGAAACCTAAAACTGGGCTCCAACACTGGTCTCTCCCTAATCAATCAAGGTCTGGTATTCTTTTCTAGGATGCTCCTCACTCCCAGCCAAAAGCAGCCTGACTAGGGTTTTTTGCCTCTCATACCTAGACACATGCATGTGTCACAGTTGGTAATGTCACTATACACAATGAGACCAAAGGCACCACTTTTTGTTTAGTTTTTAATTAAATTTTTTCATTTATTTTATATACTGACCACAGTTTTCCCTCCCTTCTCTCCTCCCGTTCCCTCCCCCCACCTCCCATCTACCCCCCCCCATCCACTCCTCCTCCATCTCCATTAAGAAAGCGGTGGGTCTCCCATGGGAGTAAACAAAGCATGCATGGCACATCAATTGAGGAAGAACCAAGCTCCTCCCCCTGCATCAAGGCTGGGTGAAGCATCCCTGCTAAAAGCCAGTTCAAGTGCCAGGGACAGGTCCTGATCCCACTGCTAGAAGCCCTACAAACAGACCAAGCTACACAACTGTCACACACATGCAGAGGTCAGTTCCATACAGGGTCCCTAGCTGTTGGTCCAGAGTCCACGAGCTCCCCCCCGAGCTCAGGTCAGCTGTCTCTGTGGGTTCCTCCATCATGATCTTGACCCCCACCCCTTGCTTGTACAATCCCTCCTCCCTCTCTTCAGCTGGACTCCTGGAGCTCAGCCCAGGGCTTGGCTGTGGGTCTCTGCATCTGCTTCCATCAGTTACTGGATGAAGGCTCTCTGATGACAATTAGGGTAGTCACTAATCTGATTACAGGAGGCCAGTTCAGGTACCCTCTCCACTACTGCTAGGAGTCTTAGCTGGGGTCATCCTTGTGGGTTCCTGGGAATTTCCCTGGTACCAGGTTTCTCCCTAACCCCAAAACAGCCTTCCTATCAAGACATCTTTCTCATTACTCTCTACCTCCATCCCGCCCCCAACCCGCCCAACCCCATCCCTCGTGTTCCCATCCCCCCATTCCCCCACCTCCTACCCCCAGTTTACCAGGAGATCTCTTCTCTTTCCCCTTCCCAGGGAGATCCATGCATTCCCTCCCTTGGGCCCTCCTTGTTACCTAGCCTCTCTGGGGCTGTGGACTATAGCCTGCTTGTCCTTTATTTTACAGCCAGTATCCACTTATGAGTGAGTACATACCATGTTTGGCTTTCTGGGTCTGGGTTACCTCACTCAGAATGATTTTTTCTAGTTCCATCCATTTGCCTGCAAATTTCATGATGTCACTGTTTTTTACTGCTGGTCAGTACTCCATTGTCAAAGGCACTACTGTTACATGATGGAACCACTTTGCAGATATGGGGCTGAGTTTACAAGCCTATTTCTGAGAGAACCACAGGCCTTGCATTTTCTAGACTGGGACAGAATTAAGAACTCGTGCTCTGAGGCCACATTACCTAGACTGGGGCTCAGAGCTGAAGCTGAAGGCCAGAGTGGATGATCCCTCAAGCCTACAGAGGCTCCCCTCTGGCTTCCCTCCACCGTCACTGCAGCATTGCTGGGCTCTTCCCACTGTGGGTTCATGTGGGGGGAGGCAAAGCAAGAAGGGTCACACCAGTGGTGGGGAGGGGCTGGTCGCAAGCCGGCTCAAGACTCTTAGTCCTCAGTCGTCTTCCTCCAGCTCTATCGACTGTCACCACGGAAGCAATCCCATCCAGTGGCTGCCATGTGACATGAGGGACTCTGAGAGTATACATGGTAATAGTGTCTGCAGAGAACTTCAGTCTACCTTTGTGTCTAAACTTCCTGTTCCATGACTCCTTAAGAAACAGTTGAAATACAACTTTTATTCTACTGACTTATCAGAAAATAAATGTCTTCAGTTATTGATCAACAACTCAGATGTACAAGGAGTAACGGAAAAGCACAAGAGAGGTGGCTGGCTCAGTACTGTGAGCCCAGCCGGCTCAGTACTGTGAGCCCAGCCGGCTCAGTACTGTGAGCCCAGCCGGCTCAGTACTGTGAGCTCAGCCGGCTCAGTACTGTGAGCTCAGCATGCAGGAAGCTGAGACTTAGGGATTGCCAGGTCAAGGCCCGTCTAAGTAACTGACAGACAGCGTCTCAAATTTGGAAGAAAAAACAGAAGATGGCAGAGGGGAGGTGTTGAGCTAGGGCTGTAACTCAGTAGCATGCATAAGGCCCCGTGTTTGATGATCCACCAAAAATATCCAAAAGTATATTTAGTGGTGGTTAAAATAATCGATGTCCTTAGACATATTTATTTACAAGCAATTTACACAGGAATACAAAATGAAAATAAAATTAGATTTCTTAATGCATTCTGAAATTATTCTGAAAGGTTAATTTTAAGTCACATATTTTAAACATGCAGTTAACTGTACTTCAGTCATATTTCAAAGTTGTAAAAATGGGGGGCAGGGGGACACTGGAGAGATGGCATAAAGCACTGGCTGTGCGAGCTTAGAGCCAGAGTTAATGGAAAAGCAGGGCAGGTATGGCGGCAACCTGTGATCCCAAAACTCAGGAGACATGCACAACTCCTGGGCTAAGTTGGCTAGCTCGAAAAGCCAGAACTGGCAGCTCCAGGTTCTGTAAAAGACTTGCCTCAAGAAAACAGAGTGGAAAGCATTGAGGAAGACACCAGACATCAACTTCAGGCCTTCACATTCACATACACCTGCACACACCTGAGGACATGCATACCTACATACTACATACAAAATGCACATGCACATACATACAAATAGTAGCATGTCACTTACGGTGCTTTGCTTCACCCGCTGATGAGGAGAATTGAACAGGAAGGTGCCAAACAGTGAGATCCGGGTACTATCACACAGCACTGCTAAGTATGTCTCGGAGAATTCGAAGGCTGCTGGATATTGCTCTAACAGCTGCCACGTGGTGTCCAAGAACAGCAAGAATAAAGGAGACTGGCAAACACAGACAGACAAAGAGGTTATTTGATGCTTCCCTCTGGTTGGCACATGTATTCCTACATTTATTATTGGAACTGAAGAGGATAACATGAAAACATCTAACCCTCAAACACTTGGCTGGGCTGAGCTGAGGCCATGTGAACAGATAGACCTATCTATGTCAAGACATACATTTAACTAAAAAAAAAAAGTGCTGGGAGGTGGTGGCACACACCTTTAATCCCAGCACTCAGGAGGCAGGGGCAGGTGGATCTCTGAGTTTGAGGACAGCCTGGTCTACAAAGGGAATTCCAGGTCAGCCAGTGCTACACAGAGAAACTCTGTTTCAAAAAATAAAACAAAACAAAACGTAACTCTTCTTGATTAGCAAGTGGAGTAACAGAAAAAAATGAGTATGCTGCCCTGAATGACTGTGGACGTGTTTAAACATGCTGCAAGTGGGTCTACAGAGCAACACAAAGCCATCAGCCAAACCTCGTAACTTCTGGTTGACCAGCACGTTCACGAAACTGGCATCAGCCCTAGATGGAGTGCCCCGGGAAGCAGCTGCTGGCCGCTCATTTGCATGAACTACCCCTAGTCAACAGTGCTTTCTGAACCAACACTGGACGAGCCAGCCTGGCTGCCTGGCCTCGGAAGTATTGCAGGGCCTTCTGAAGCTGAACAGGGAGCCCAGGGAGCCACACAGGTGTTACCTCTCAAAATCTGGGTTCCTAACTGCTACAGCCTATGTTCAGGAAATGTGAAAATTCCAAAGATGATTTTAGTCAGCTAGGACACTCTTAGCATTTAATTCTATACAACAGGGGGATTGCATAATGCCATTTCCATACATGCATATGGTGACTGTTACCATCTGCCCTCTTACACTTATACTCCTATTCCCTGGTGGTTCTGCTCCTCACATAGAGAAAACATGTTATCCCGTCATGACCTCCAGTTGCCCCACAGTCCCTCCCTTTTTATGGTACAGTACTATGTCTTGTAGACATACACTGGATTTTTCTTACCATTTAGTTGGGATGATGGGCACCTAAACTGACTTCACAGTGAACATGGGCAGTATCTCTTTTGTATGTAACCTTTGACCCTCCTGGCAAGGAGTGGGACAGCTGGGTTATAAGGTAGTTTATTTTAGATTTTTAGGAACCTTGTGGTAGTTTGAATGTAGTTGGCCCCCAAAATCTCATAGGAAGTGGCTCTATTAGGAGGTGTGGCTCTGTTGGAGTGGGTATGGCCTTGCTGGAGGAAGTGTGTCACTGTGGGGGTGGGCTTTGAGGTTTCATATGCTCAGGATACCGCCCAGTGTGTCAGTCAACTTCCTGTAGCCTGTAAGATGTAGGACTCTCAGCTCCAGCACCAATCTGCCTGCATGCCGCCATGCTCCCCATCATGATGAGAATGGACTAAACCTCTGAAACTGTAAGTGAGCCACCCCAATTTAATCTTTTCATTTATAATAGTTGCTGTGGTCATGGTGTCTCTTCACAGCAATAGAAACCCTAACTAAGACACAGCTCCATACTGAGTCTGAGGGCTTCACTAATTTATGTTCCTGCCAGCTCTGCATAAGAGCTACCTCTACCCCTCATCTACACAGCACTGACTGTTTGCCTATGCTTGAACTTCCTGTATGCTTTCCTCTAGTCCCATATTATGAGGCCTTTGATTCATTTTGAATTGATTTTTTTTTTACAGGCAGAGGAAGGAATCAAGTTCCAGTCTTCTAAATGTGGATAATCTGGTTTTCCTGGCAACCACTTATTAAAGAGACTGTCTTTTCTCCCATGTATGTTTTTAGTACGTAGCTGCCACTGCATGGACTTCTCTCTTAGCGGACTCTTTCTTTCCTATTGGTCTTCACGTCCTTTTGTGCAGTCCAATGCTGGCTCTGTTGCCTTTGCTCTACAGTATGATTTGAAGTTAGGCAGCACGGTACCGCTGGCATTGCTTCTTCTACTTTTTTTTCATTTGTTAAGAAGGCTATGTCCTAAAATAGGATCTATTTTGGAAAAAGTTCCATGGGCTGCTGAGAAAAACGTGTATCCTGCAGCTGTTAGGTAGAATACCCTGTAGATGTCTATTAAATATATTTGTTCTGTAATGCAGTTTAATTCTGCTGGTTTTGTTTTTAATCTTCTGAATGACTATGAATTGGAGGAGTCTAGTCCACGGTGGAGAAAGCGTGGTAGCAGATAAGTTGTGACAGCTGTGGCAGCTGCTAGCTCACATGTACATGGATCAGGAAGCAGGGAACAGATAGGAAGTGGTGTCAGGCTATGACTCACAGAGCCCTGCACTAGCAAGTCACTTCCTATAGTGAGGCTCCACCTAAAGATCCCAAAGCCTCCCAAAACAGCTATACAGCTGGACCAAGTGTCCAAATATATGAGCCTATGGGAAACATCCATATTCAAACCACCACACTGCCAATGGTCCCCATAGGCTCATGGCCAGCTCAGTGCAGAATGCATTTAGTCCAGCTCCCTAAGTCCCCTAGGCTCACAGCTTTAACATTATTCAAAAATTTAAAGCCCAGTCTCTTCTGAGACTCAGTGAACTTGTACTGGTGAGCCCATACAAAATTAGAGAATAAGTTACCTCCAACATAGACTGGTAAACATTCCCACTCAAAAGACAGGAATGGAACAAAGCAAAAAACAAAACAAAAATACCAAAGCAAGGTTGAAAACCAGCAGGGTAAACACCAAACCAGTGGCTCTCCACCTGGCTGGGTCACCTGTGCTCAGATGGGAGTTTATAGCCCTGCCTCCAACTCTGGTCCCTCTGACACACATGGCCTCCCCCTTGGGCCAGTTCCTGCAGCTTGTTGGCATCTCCAATATCTTCAGTCCCCACAGCACCTTAGGTTTCACCCTCACAGCTTCGGGCACAGCACACCTGGGTGTCCACACAGGAAACCTAATGGGTTTATCAAACAATTGGCACAAACCTCCATGTAATAGCTCACCTCCACTCTTGCATTCTGCATGCCTCTAACACTCTCACCACGTGGGCAACGCCAAGTTCACTAACAGCTCAAGGTGTAGTTTGAGTCCCTTTGAGCAGCACTGTAAGTCAGGTATTTTGGTCACACTTTTGAGCACTTGGCCACTGAACCTAGGAAAGCACTTTGCTGACTGCCATTTGCTCTGTCCTTTGGAAGGAAGACCTTTGCATTAGGTGAGGCCCTTCCCCCAAGCACCTTTCTTACTGTTTTTTACAGTTCAAGGTTTCTCCTTCACGACCCTAATCGTTTTAAGAATCGCAGCCGTTCTGAGTGAGCCTCTCACCAACTTTAATCTGGTTCAAGCTCTTCTCCTCATCAAGTTGCCCATTTCTGTGCACAACTTTAACTAGATCCACACTCCTTCCCTTGCCAGAAGTACACTTTTAATATCTCCCTGCTCCACTTTCGGCCCTCACTGCAAATCTGGGTAAGCAAAGTGAACAACAATGACCAGTCTGCAGCATGAATAGTCTGCTGTATGGAATCAACTCTGCCAAACCAATTAGCCCATGACTCGAGTTCTGCCTTACTCATGTTTTCTGGACCTGAGCAGAGCACAGCTAGACTGACAGACTAGCACATGAACGGCTTCTAGTCCTTGTTCCCTTTAGAAACCCTCTGAGCATGTCTTCACTCTCCATGTTCCTACACTTTCCTTGTCTTTCCACTCACACTAGAATGGCCCATGACACTGCGTTTAGGGAGTTCTAGGGCTACGTTATTTTGAACCTCCTAAGTTCCTTCAGAACGCCAGTTCCAATGGCCTATAAACTGTCAGGTTCATGCCAGCAATGGCTCCACTTCCTGCTACCAAATTTCTGTTACTTAGTTTTCTCATTGCTGTAACCAAATATAAGAAGCAACCCATGGGAGATTTATTTTGGGTGGCGGTTTGAAGGGATAAAATCCATTATGGTGGGGAAGATGCCATGGGGTGGATGGCTCTTCCCACATAGCAGAAGCTTGGCAGTGGCTTGTCCCATGGACCATGAAGTGGAGGGTGAGAGGTAGGCTTAGTTTATAAACCACAAGCCCTACCCTAGTGAAGATCCACCTCCTAAAGGTGCCATAAAAAGCCAACCAAACAAAAAAACTTGTCGCGTCCAGGGACCAAGTGTTCAAACGCACAAACCCACAAGGGGCATTGTTATATTCATGCTGTAACAAAGGTGTATTGATGCTATCCATAATTGTTGTATTGGGGTCAGCTTTATGTCCAGCAATGTTTCCAGCATCTGATGCAGCTATGTTTATAACTGTTAAGTATTTTGATGAATTGTTCCCTTTATTAATGAATAACCTTACGTCTTCTAACTAATTCTGAAGTCTGCTTTGTTGGATTTGAATATAGCTACTCCTGTTTACTTAAAGATTTCATTTGCTTGAAATAACTTTTTCTACCCTTTCACTTTCAGACTGTATCTTATCTTTGCCAGTGAGGTATGTTTATTGCAGGCAGCAAATACTTGGGCCTTGTTTTTCAATCCAACACTTTTGACAGTCTGCCTCTTTCAGTTAGTGACTTGAAATCCTTAAGGTTTGGTGTTACTATTCAAAACTCTGAACTAACTCCTGTCATCTGCTGTAATTCCTGATTCACTCTCCATCTGCTTATCAGATCTTCTAGTGAGACTTGTCTCCCGGTGTGTTTCTCGTCCTCCTCTACGTGGAGGACTCTATCTATTCGGTACTCTTCAGGGACTGCTTAATGAATTTTAGCTTATGATCTTTATTTCTTAGGGTCTTTATTTCTTTGATTATGAAGCATAATTTTGCTGGTAACAATAACCTAGCTTGGTAGTTTTGGGTTTGCTTTTGTCTTTCTTTCAGGACTTAAAATACATCATTTTAGGCCTGCCTAGAAGATTTCAGGTTTCTGCTTAGAATTCCACTGCCATTATGATGGGTTTGCTTTTCTCTGAGACTTGACATTTCTGTCCTGCAACGTTCAATAGTTTCTCATTTTTCTGTTCATTTAGTGTTTTAAAATATATTATAATGGCCCTATAGTGAAGACTCAGTGATTAAGAGCATTTGTTGTTTGTGCTGGTTAGTTTTTCTCAACCTGGAAGAAACCTGAGTCACCTGGGACTCTCTCTCTCTCTCTCTCTCTCTCTCTCTCTCTCTCTCTCTCTCACACACACACACACACACACACACACACTTAAAAAAATGTCTAGTAAGGCAGTAAGACTGGTTACCTCTTTCTCTGACCTCTTCAAGTGGTTGCATCTGTCGAGGAACTGATATCCTACCATGACCCACTCCTTCTGAATCAGACTCTGAAATCCAGTAATTGTCCTGAAATATGGATCCATCATCACTTGAACAAGGGAAGCTACCAGACAACTCAAGTCTCTCCCCTCCTCCTCTGTAATAAAATGGAAAGAAAATGATGACCAAGAGAAATCCTGACTGTAAGTCAGATAATGCAACATTATATACTTAAATTGCCTTCAAGATAGTCTACGTAGGAGAATTTTAGTGGATTCCAGCAGCTCTCATATATGATAATTTTATATATCATGTTCTGTTTTTAATTGGAGATCTATATAAACCAAAAGAAGTATTAAAGCAAATCATCAGTGAGTAAAACCAATTACATTAGTTTATCCTAATTCATTGCATTACACTGAAGAGGTCAGTACTCACTGAAGCACTGACTATGGATGGACTTTCAGGTGCCACTATTTGCCAATGCAGTTCATAGATCACATTTCTTACATCTCAATAGTTTGTGGTACAACATCTTTCTAGAATACATTCTACTACTGTTTGGTCAAGGATATTAAATAAAACACAATATTTCCACAGGCATCTTACTTCATATGGCAATGGCTCAGAAGTGAGCAATGGAATGGAATTGTCCCCATCACATGAAAAGCTGGCAAGCATTTCCTTCCCGTCCTTTACAGCTATTTTCCTTTTCTTTTCAGATTTTTGCTTTTTTTTTTTTGGTTTTTCGAGACAGGGTTTCTCTGTGTAGCTTTGCGCCTCTCCTGGAACTCACTTGGTAGCCCAGACTGGCCTCGAACTCACAGAGATCCGCCTGGCTCTGCCTCCCGAGTGCTGGGATTAAAGGCGTGCGCCACCACCGCCCGGCCAGATTTTTGCTTTTTAAGACATGGTCTCAATGGACCATACTGGCCTCAAACTTGCAATGAAGCCAAGGGTGCCAATGGTCCTATCTCTGCACCCCAAGTGCTAATATCACAGTTGTGCATCTTGCCACTCAACCATTTCCTTTTCAATGAGTCTAGAATTACCTTACTATCAAAGCCAGGCAAAATGATAAAAAAAAACTATTAACTGATAGCCTTTGCAATTCTAGATGTAATAGCCATTAATAAAATATTAATATAACAAATTACTATGAAAATTTAGGAATAATTCCCTGGAATGCAGGATTGCTTCAGCATTTGACAAAGTAAAGATAGCATATTAATAAAATAAAAGTCAATAATATTATCATCTGGAGGCAAACTAGCTTCTGACATACTTCTATATTTATTCCTAATAAAAACTCTTAGCAAATTAGGAATCAATGGGAACCTTATCAGAGGCATCTCCCAAACCCCTACAACTAATATCCTCCTTAATAGTAAAAGACTGAATGCTTCTTCCCTAAAATTAGGAATGAGACAAGGATGTCTGCTCTCAATACTTCTACAGCACACTGTACAAGAGGCTTGAATCAAAACAATTAGGCAAGAAAAAGAAACAGCAACAGCATCAAAAAGATTAAAAACTGTAGTTGTCAACAGTGTAATCCCTGTATATTAAAGACCAAGGATGAAGGGCAGATGGCTCAGTTGGTGTAATCCCTGTATATTAAAGACCAAGGATGAAGGGTAGATGGGTCAGTTGGTGTAACCCCTGTATATTAAAGACCAAGGATAAAGGTAGATGGTTCAGTTGGTGTAACCCTTGTATATTAAAGACCAAGGATGAAGGGTAGATGGTTCAGTTGGTAAATGTTTGTCATGCAAGCGTGAGGACTTGAGTTCAGATCCACAGCACCCACATGAAAAGCCTATAAGCCCAATGCTGGGTAGGTAGAAAGAGGTGAATCCCTGAAGCTCACTGGCTAACCAGCCCAGCCAAATCTAAGAGCTCCAGGTTCAATGAAAGACACTATGTCAAAAGATGAGGTAGAGAGTGAATGAAAATAACATCTCATGTTGATCTCTCGCCTCAACACACATGAATACACATGGACATGTACATACATACACCACACAAACACAAGGAAAAAATTAAGGAATCCAGAAAATAACCACTAGAATAAATGAGTAAGAGCACAAGAACTCAATATATAACAACAAGTATACAATAAGCCTGGAAATGAAGTTAAGAAAACACTAACCACAGAAACATCTAAGAATGCCTTAAATGTACTCAAGAGATTTAATACATCAGTGTAAACTGTAGAGTCTGTAATCACTGCTGACAAATGAAGGAAGACCAGAATAATGGGGAGACATTCACTTCACAGTTTGGCCGATTCCATACAGATGGCTTTCTCCCTAACAGATCCATGGATTCAACATACTCATATAAACATTCCAGTGGACCTTTTTGTTTTGAACCCTAGAAATTACAAAGAAATATAAATAACCGAGAATAGCCAGAACAATTTCAAAGATCAAGCTGTATAGTTCAATGTCTCAGTTTTAAAGCTTACTGAAGAAATACAGCATTCAAGACACTGTGTAGTAGTGTGAAAAATTGACATAAGCTCAATGCAATAAAATAGGAAAAAATAAACTTTTGGCATTTATGAGTGATTTTTCATAAAGCACCAAGGCAATTTAATGGAGAAATGAAAGTCTTTTCAGTAAATGGTACTGGGGCTATTTAATATCCACATACAAAAGAGATAATTCAGTCTCTTAACCCTATCTATCTATCTATCTATCTATCTATCTATCTATCTATCTATCTATCTATCTATCTATCTATCTATCTAAACCTCTTACCTTCTCTCTCTCTCTGTCTCTGTCTCTCTCTCTGTCTCTCTCTCTCTCTGTCTCTGTCTCTCTCTCTCTCTCTCTCTCTCTCTCTCTCTCTCTCTCACACACACACACACACACACATACAGACGTACACACGCAAATTCATTCAAAATAGACTGAAGACCTAAATTCTAAGAGCTAAACCTATAAAAGTTCTATAAAACAAAAAACACAGGGAAATGTCCCTGTGACCTTCAGTTAGGCAAATAGTCCTTAAATATGATATAAAAACATGATCTATAAAAATAGATAAGTTATACTTCAAAACTTTTAAATTAGTGTTTCAAAAGACAAGAAGATGGACAGACAGGACACAGTAAGAGAAAATACCAATTGTGTAGGATTAAAGGAGCTTGTACCCAGAACACACACAGAAGTCTTAGAACTCGACGGAAAGAGGAAATGTGTTGGAGAAATGTAAACAAAAACCACAATGAACTACTACCACTTCACCTGCTCCTGAGTGATCATAAGATAGACAATGGTGCTGGTAAGGATGTAGATGAATCAGCATCCTAATCTGTGCTGAGAAAGAAAATGTGGTCCAACTGTAACTACTCCGGCAGAAATGAAGATATTCTAAAGAGATAAGTGTGTGTCTCTCGATCTGACTATCAGACCACTGAAACAAAGGACCCCAAGGAAATGGGAATTTCCCTAGGAATTTTAAGCTAGGAAAAGGAAAGGTGCTATCAGAGGGTGAGCTTGATTCACAGGAAGAGACTTCACACAGTTGTAACTTTTCAGACACCTTACAGGATGAGACTGAAGCCCAGGCAGTGATGGGTCAGTGCTGGATGGAACCACACCCCAACTAGGACTGCTTAGATGTGCACATCCTTGGCCCTCTGCTTAACTCTAATCTCACATTAGGACCCAGTCAGATGGACTTGAGGGTCGCTGGGTCTCTTTGTCCCTCTTCCCGATGTGGTCACACTGAGTAAGTCCCCTTTTCCCAGCAACTTAAAATCATGTCTTCCAAAACACTTGTGTGAATATTCACAGCAGCACACTCTGTAACAGCCCCCATATGGGAACAACCTAATGTCCAACAACAGGTAAATAGATAAACTGATTTACAAACAATGGGATACAACTTTTAAAAATACGTATGACATGTATGAACCTTATAAACACTATGGTAAATGAAAGATGCCATAGACAAAAGACCACATACTGTGTGATTCCAATTACATGAACTATCTAGAAAAGGCATATCTATAGAGACAGAAAGTAGCCTAGTGAGTTGGTGCTAAGACATAGGCAGATCTCTACGAGTTTAATATCAGCCTGGTCTACACAGCAAGTTCCAAGCCAGCCAGGACTGCATAGCAAGACCCTGTCTCAACTTCCTATCTACACACACACACACACACACACACACACACACACACACACACACACAAAATACCCTTTTGGGGTGATGAAAATTTTCTAACACTTGACTCTTGGGGACTGGAGAGATGGCTCAGTGGGCAAAGATCTTGCTGTATAGACCTGGTGATGTGAATTCAGGTCACTGGAACCCAAGTAATTGAAACCCAGGTCATTGGAACCCAAGTAAAAGCCAGTAAAGTAGTACAAGCATCTAGAATCCCCGAGCACCCCTGCTTGGAGCTGAGTCAGAGACAGGAGGACCAGAAGCCTACAGGCTAGCTCTCCTGCTTACACAGCAATGAACAAGAGGAGAACTGTCCAAGGTGAAAGGCAAGGGCCAACACTCGAGGTTGTCCTCCGATCTCCACATGGGTGACATTGCATGTGTGTGATCACAATAACAAACAAAACCTAGGCTCTCTATTTACTAAGTTATCAGTATACTCAATGCGCATCATACCTCAACTAATGGTTTAAAAAGTCACATGTTGAAAGTGTTAGTGAAACAGGTTCAGTACTTCTAAAACCTTTTGTGCACGGAGAAACTGGGGCTCAATCCCAATAAGATGAGAACACTCACTGTTAAAGAGAAGGGATGGGAAACTGTGGTCGGGATGTAAAATAAATGAAAAAATTTAATTAAAAAAAAAAGAAGAAAATTATTGGCTATTTCTTCTGAATTCTTGATCTCAAATTATTTTCTTAGGGTCACAATTTAGTATGAGTCAGTAAGCATTTAAGCTAAAACGAATTTGTCTGAATTAGAAAAACAGCAAGATTAGAGAGGATACCTTGCCCAAATTAGCATCAAGTATCAGTCCAGTCAGGGATGGACCCACCTCCCAGAAAAGGCTGGGAGAGTCTAAGTGGGAGAGTCTGCCTTTCTATTCTGCCAGCAGTGTCTGTGCCAGCGAGACAGGACAGTCACACTCGGCAGTGGGCCTGCTGGTACAGCAGCGCTGTGGAAGAGCAGATGGCTCAGATGGACTTGAATTACGTTATCGTAAGAGCCGCCAGGGCTGCGGTGGTGTTCCAGGATTATTGTAATTACCTTGCAGGACTACAGAGAGACGCTGGCTTTCTAGTATGTACACAAGTTCTGCTGAGTGTTGAAGGAAAGCTCTGGAAGGAAAGGGAAAACACTGTTAGATGTCAAACTTCTACCATGTATACATGCCTCTCTCTGCTGAGATGTCCTGTCCACCTGCATAAATATATTTTAAGTGTTTAAAATCAAGCAAAACTCATCATCTGCAACATATACACATACTTTCAACTTTTATGAATTTCTCTGGTATTAATAGGAATGATTCTTTAGGGGATAATAACAGGGAAATTCATCAATTGTATATTTTTAAAAAAAGAGGCTGAGGGCTAGAGAGATGGCCCAGTGGTTAAGAGCAGTGGTGGCTCTTCCAGAGGACCTGGGTTCAATTCCCAGCAGCCACAAGAAAGCTCACAACTGTCTATAGTTCCAGTTCCAGAGGATCCGACACCCTCACACAGACAAAACTCCAATGCATATAAAATAAATAAATAAATCATTAACAAATTTTAAAAAGAGGCTGGTTTACATAACGTTCAAGCAGTGGTTGTCAGAGGGCATGGATTAGGGGAAGATTGGGGAGAAGGCGGAACTATACTAGGTACTAATGAGATCTACAGATTATAGCAAAGTTGATTATCTGTTTTGGATGCTGCACTCCAGTTAGATAAGAAGTTACCCTGAGGGATGCTAGGTGAAGGGCACATGGCTCTCTGTACTAGCTTTTACTTCATGTGAGCTAATAATTATTTCAAAATAAAAAGTTAAAAAGTCAACACACCTGACATATTCTAACCACCGAGTATTTTCCAGTGAAGATAACCATTTCTCCTCAGTTTCTTCAAAAGGCTCTGAAATACACACATAACACCATTAAAATGCCGTTAAGTTCCATAAGCTTAGTCTTACATAGTCAACACAAGAGCTAAGCAATGTCCGACGCATGTTTAACAATTAGCTTTGAGGAGGCAGACACATGTTTACTTCAGTAAACACTTAGGAAGACATGTTCTGGTTCTTGACTGTTTTTAAGACAGTGTCTTCCACAAAGCCCAGACTGGACTCAAAACTCTGGGCCCTCTTGCTTCACCCTCTCAAACGCTGGGGTCACAGCTATGACCACTGTACCAAGGTGACATGTTCCAGTTTTATAAGAAAACACTCCCCTAGGTCCTGTCTTCTCCCCTCTGGCCTTTTGAAGGAAGCCCTGGCAAGCACAGCTCCCAGTGTCCTGAGAGCCGGTGACTCCTGGCTCCCCGGAAAGCGATGCCGAGACTAGGGTCACTTTACAGCATTGCTGCTCCAGGTCCCATCCTCCCACCTCTCCAGCTCACAGCTGCCAGTGCCCCCTCTGTGTGCACAGAGCCCTGGAGTCCAACACTGCCCTGCCAGGGTGCACACAGCCATTCAAGGCCCACTCTCGCTAAGTTCTCCTACACTAACAATGCTGACACACCACCCACGACCTGCCACAAAGCCCTTCTCCCCGTGCTCAGGCGACACGGGGCTTCTCTCCAAGAGGACCCACTCTCCTCCAAAGAGGCTTTCATAAGACAGCCTGCCCAGAGCAGTGCAACCACTTACCTACTTTTAGTAGAGCTACACAGACAACATGCTGAGCTGAGGCACTAATCTAAGTGTGCGCACTGAAATCTCAGGAAGCGCTGTCTACAGCACATGCTTCTTTAAGGTGGTCTACATCTTTCATGACTTGGGGGACACTTAGCAGGTTTGTTTGTTTGTTTTTTTCTCTATGAAACCAAAAGAGGTTTAGACTTCATTTTCTAGAGGCTGAGTCTCTCCTTAGATGTCTCTACTATATTTTTAAGGAACATCACTTTCCCTGATAGTTCCCACATAATTCTTTATTCCCATTCATTATATGTGTGCACAAAATAAAAATGTTATTACCATTTACACACAGTTGCTTAAGTTTTACAAATGCCGCTTGTATTTCATGGATATTGGGCAAGGTCTTATCCAAGTCTGACTTGTAAACATCACTTCTCTGTGGATGACTTTTAGTTATTGCATTGCAGATCCTAGTAAAAACAAAATATTTAGTATCTGTCCATCCATTTCAAGATAGAACATTTACATTCCAAGTATTTTACACTTCCTAGCTAATGACACAATGGTGTCACCTTATGGGGCCTAGTGAGGAAGACAGGCAGTAGTCGAACTGCCATCACATCTAAATCAAATGGGAAACTGTGAAGGAAAACCAGAGAATGCCCAACAGTGAGGTCTGAACTCCTTATAAGGTGCCTCAGAACTGAGATGGATGAGGGTCAAGTCTGTGGGGTACCCAGTGTTCATGGAGGAGCATGAGGAGGATGACCTAGGAAGGAAGAGTCCTGTTGAACGTCCCTCAGGACAGTGAAAGGACTGGATAATTTTCAGGTGTCAGAGCCCATGAAATGTGACACAGAAAGAGACAATGACTGCACTGATAACACACAGGAGGGTAGAGAGGCAATATGTGGGTTCATAAGATGTCTCAAACACAGTGTCAGAATCCTGAGGGGCCACAGAGGGAGAAAGGAAAGGAGGAAGGCACCAGTCTGGGGTGGCCATATCCTTGAGCTCAGTTTTAGATATAAAGTTTAAAGGGCCTTGAAGATGTCCACACGGAGAACGTCAAGCTAGAGATAATATTAATGTGTTAGTTACTCAAACCACGGCCCTCAGTGACTTTCATAGACAGGAACACAGGTCAGGAGGAAGGGGCCTTAGACCCCAGATGATGTTTAGAGAGAACAGGACAGGCCTGTGGATGGCACAGGGCCAACATGGAACAAGGGCAGCAGTGGAGGACCCAGGGCATTGAGAACTGTGGTCAACTGTGAGCCTGCGGTTGTGAGTACACCTGAGAGAAGCTTCCTGCCAGACAAGGAGGTTACTTCTGACTTCTGTAGACATTGCCAAACTTGTTTATGTGAACCCATTAAAACCATTTCTGAACTATTCTGACTTCATTTACCTAGATAAGACCCATGAAATTCAAAGAAGTTTGATTTATCGTGAAGTGTCTCAAGTGGAAATCGCTGTACTTTGAAAGTATGTTAAAGACAAGTTTTATCAAACAAAGATGATTTTAGTCTATTCATTCTTTTCAAAATGGTAATCCTTGTATAGCATGTGTGAGATTTTCTGCTCTTGTTTATGATACCAAGTACACTGAGAACCCTCTCTCGCCTACCTCTGGTCGATCTTCCTCTGCTGCAGCACATCTTTGATGAGGGCCATTCGCACAAGGGCACTGCCGTTGGAGTGGCTCCAGCACCAGAACTAGGAGACAGGCAGAAGCCTCACTTAACCGGATGCAAACAGTGGACATTAGCATCAATGACATCCCACAGAAGTCACTTACTGGCATCCTTCTTCCAACAAAAGAAGGGGAAAAGATCTTCAGGTCTTGGTCTGCTAATGAACTTGGCACGACAAAGTATTCTGGAAGGCTAGAGGGAGAGAAAGGGGTCGGACGTGAGTCCAATGCTCACCGTGTTCACTGCTGCTCTACTCACAACCTCAGTGAAGAAAACGCCCCACCAGATGGGCCTGCAGGCGAGCCTGTGGGACATTCTCTCAATTGATGATTGATTGGGAGGACCCACTCGCTGCAGGGGTACCGTTCCTGGTGTGGTAATTCTGGGTACTGTAAGAAAGCAGGCTGAGCAAACCTGCATGAGGAGTAAACCAGCGAGCAGCATTCATCCATGGTGTGCGCCTCCGGGTTCCTACCCTGTTTGAGTTCCTGCCCTGACTTCCTTCAGTGATGAAAAGTGATGTGGAAGTGTAAGCCAAACAAACCCTTTCTTCCCAAGCTGCTTATGGTCATGGTGTTTTATCACAGCAATAATAACCCTAACTAAGATACTGCCCACCAACCGATGACTAGATAATTAAAATGTGGTCCATATACACAGCTGAATTTCATTCAGTGGTAGAGGAAAATGAAATCATGACATTTGCAGAAAAATGATGGAGCTGGAAATCATTCTGTTAAGCAACACAAGCCAGACTCAAAAAGACGAACACTACATTTTCTTTCATATGTTGAACCTAGATTTAAATCTGTGAGGGGTACATGTTTGTGAAGGTCATAAATCTAGGAAGGGGACCATGAGAGGGAGGGAAGATCTGAAGGGGATGGGGAGAGGGAAAAGGTAACGGGACAACATCAGCTGTGAAAGTAGGGGGTGCTTGGGGGAGGAGACCATCAAGGGGGGACAGAAGGACAGGAGAGGAATGTGGGAGTTGGGGATGAAGTGGAACGAAATATAATGGCCCAGATGTAAGCAAATAACATTATTGATAACAATAAAACCCATTGTTTTTAGATTAAGAACTTAATTTCAAAATGGAGCTGGAAGACAACTCAGTCAGTAAGGCCCCGGCCACTGAAGCGAGAGGACCTGAGTGTGACTCCAGAAGGCATGTACAAAGCTGGCACGCCGGCACCTGCTTCCAATCCTGGGGCTGGGGAGGCAGAGGCAAGTAGATTCCTGGAGCTCCCTGGCCAGCCAGCCTAGCCTCACCACTAGCACACTCCATCTAGAAATACAGTGGTGGACCAAGTCTGGGGAATGGTACCTGAAGCTGCTCTCTGGCCTCCACATGCACACAGATACCCCACCACCTCGACTGAGTTTTAAAAAGGAAGAAAAAGTAGCATACTTAAAACACAATGATGTGCTCTGTGGACCTCAGAAACATGTGAAACACATTTATCTCCTCTTAACGTGCAGCACTTAGTAGGATGGCATCATGTATGATGTGGTCAATTCTCATAAATAAAATTAAAATTTGAACATGAGAAAAATACAGAGCAATATAAATGATTTTCTAGAATGACTATTAAAACATCTGTACTCTCTAGGAAACATCTTCACTTATGGAGCCATGTCTTGAAAGGCTGTGGGAAAGAAGAGGCCAGGCAAAAGAACAAAGCCTGTGTGATGGTTTGAGTAAGAATGGCCCCCATAAGCCCATATATGTGAATGCTTAGTCATCAGGGAGTGGCACTGTTTGAGAAGGATTAGGAGGTGTGGCTTTGTTGCAGGAAGTGTGTCAAAAAGCCCACACTAGGGCCAGTGTGCTCTCTCTGCCTGTGGATCAGGATGTGGCTCTCAGCCACTGCCCTGGTGCCTGCCTGCATGCTGTCATGCTCCTCACCAGAATGATAATGCACTAAGTCTCTGAAACTGTGAGCCAGCCTCCAATTAAATGCTTCCTCTCGTAAGAGTTGCCTTGGTCATGGCGTCTCTTCACAGCAATCACTACAGTGAGAAGGACAGCCTGTGAATCTACAAAGATGCTCACGGCCTTCCTTGTCTTCCTCTTCTACCCTCTTCACCCAGACACTCTCAGACCACAGCTACTGGGGGGTAAGCTCACTGCTCTGTAAAGCATCCTCTTTTCTTTCTTCTACACAGCCCAGCAGGTAGACGGAGGCAGGCCTGGCCGGGCTATGCCAATGGCTTCTCAGGACACACACTGGCACAAGCTGACCAGAAAGGTAATCTGAAGGAAAGCAGCAGAAGAAGAGAACTACATGATCCAGAGTACCTTTCCCAGACCCATACACCGACAAGTCCCTTGTAGAGGATCAGCCAGTGATAGCACCATAGCACAAGTTTGCCCCCAAGAAAGCTGATTCTAAGCCAATGGAGACTTCAATGGTCTCAAAGTATTCTCAAAACTTCACCAATACTAAATGACATTAAACAAAGAAACAAAAATTCCTGGTCACTTTTAAAGAATTCTAGGGCACCAGCTCACTATTCTAAAAATTGTTGAGTAAAAGAAAGATATTTATTGATTTATATTTATATACACACTTTTTATATTTTTCATATGAACCATAGTTCATGATATTCCACGCTGATGAGGAAAAGTATGCTAGAAAGCAGAAAGATCAGAGAAGCAGGCTATAACCAACAGGAACCATTAATGAAATAGCAGATTCCCATTCCGTGAAAGGTAGTGAGGGACACAAAGCATGACATACAAATGGAACTTTACACTAGACAGAAGAGCAGACAGCCCTCAGGCCTGTCAGTCAGTCAGCACGATAAGGACACACGCAGATACAGTGAGCTAGCCAGGGAGACTGAGAAAGTGCACACATAGCAAGCAAGCTAGAGACTAGATGGGATGCCCAGGGGGCGGCACCACCTGATGAAGCATTCCTGCAAAAACCGAGTCTGGATCAATTACTCCGCAGGATGCAGAAGAACATGTTAAAGGACAGCACAGAGGTAAGCCAGGGATACTTAGAATGTGGGGAATTCCACAGAACACCACTTTGGTTTTGTCTGTAAATGCGTAAGTATAACAGGAGGAGGACAAGAACATTGTACATTAAAAGGCCTACTGTGGGATGTCTTTCTGTAGGCTGTGAATATGTGTTGCTCTGATTGGTTGATAAATAAAGCTGCATTGGCCTATGGCACGGCAGGATGGAGCCAGGCGAGAAAATTGAAGAGAGATAATGAAAGGAGAAAGGAGAGGAGAGGGAGATGCCAGACCACTGTCCAGGGAGCAGCAAGATGCCAGCAGACCAGTAACACCACAGCCATGTGGCAACTTATAGATTAATAGGAATGGGTTAAGTTATAAGAGCTAGCTAGCAAGAAGCTTGAGCCATAGGCCATCCAGTTCATAATTAATAAAAGCCTCTGAGTGATTATTTTATAAGTGGCCGCAGAACCATGGGGCTGGGTTGGACAGGAGAAACCTTCCGGCTACAGAGGCCTATGGGACACATCACTCAAATTCAGTGTAAGACATTCCTGAATTTTAAATCAACTTTAAAAAGACAGTTGTAAGAAAACTGCAAACCAGCTGGGTGGTGGTGGCACATGCCTTTAATCCCAGCACTCAGGAGGCAGAGGCAGGTGGATCTCTGTGAGTTTGAGGCCAGCCTGGGCTACAGAGCGAGATCCAGGAAAGGTGCAAAGCTACACAGAGAAACCCTGTCTTCAAAAACCAAAAACCAAAACAAACAAACAAAAAACTGTAAACCAATACTTACTAGATTTCTAACAATAATAAAAAGTTACTGTTAACATCTTTGGAACACTATGGATGGTGTGTTTATGTTACAATGTCCTTTAAAATAAAATACCCTTTAAACCCTATTTAAAACAGGTATTAACCATAACTGGCAAGCTTATCAATGAAAGTGGGATTATTCTTCACAGAAGTTTTTTCCAGGTGTGTGTGTGTGGTGTGCGTGGATGTGGTATGTGTGGGTGTAGTGTGTATGGGTGTGGTGTATGTGGGTATGGTGTGTATGTGGTGTGTGTGTGGTGTGTGTGTGGTGTGTATATGTATCTGGTGTGGTGTGTGTGTGTGTGTGTGTGTGTGTGTGTGTGTGTGTGTGTTAAAATCAGACTTACCAAGTAGATATCATGTAACCCTCGTTGACAGAACAAACTCTCCACCCAGAAGCGCCTGTCCTCTTGATCTCTCTGTCCCAGTCTGAGTAAGTTTCGAACAGTGGCGTCCTCTGGCTGCTGCCGCCGCCGCCAGCTCCACTCCATACTCCTCCAGCTCCCGAGGCTACTCCGTTAACTTTGTTGGCTGTGGGAAAAGCAATATTAATTTTGTTGAACTATGCCCTCTCCGCCAGCATTTGCTTGTTGTCTTCTGTCACATGCATACCCTGAGGTGGGACCTCCTGCCTTATCTTTCACGTCTCTCTTTCCCGCTCCTTGCCGAGCTCTTTGCTGCTGACCAGACCCCTTTTCCTTTCCTGTTCTCCACTGGCTTTATCGCCCCTGTGCTTACAGGCAGCGGGCCAACTTGATTCTGAAGACTTTCAGGCCATCCCACTGGTTGCTAACGCTGCTGTGACACACACTGTTCTTTTTCTTCTAGGCACTTCCTTATATAATGAACAATGCCTGCTGCCCATACTTTGTCTCCATTTACTGTCCTTATTTTTCAATTCTCTCCCATTCCTACCAATTTCTGAGCCTCAGTTCCCTCACTGTTCCAAACTGAGGGGTGAATCTGCCATCTGCTTACTTTCCCCACACTGGGGTAGGAAGTTCATGGATTCACCCAACAGTTTTCAAGTCCTCAAAATATTTTGTTTTTCTAGCATCACGTTCGCATCTGTTCACTAGATGATTCTTGGCTTTGTAAAGCTACTCAGCTTGAGAAGCTGACAGAGCTGCTTGTGCGGCACTAGAAGCTACGGCACTATCCCACATGTGAGTCTGGAGGTGGGTCTAGATTTCACCTCCTTAGCAAGGAGTGTTGCCAAAGACAGGTGCATCCCTACGGCCTGGGAGCACCTGACAAACAGGAGAGCAGCTGTGCCAGCCAGTCTGCTGTGCCTTGGGGTGATGCCATGACCCCTCTTGGCCCAGCACCTCACTGCCACAGGTTTAAGTGGCAGTTCCTAGGCTGACATTTCTGACCTGATGGTGTACTCCACCAACACCAATGGTGTTTTCACGCAAAAGAACGGTTTCATGACACTGGCTTCTCACCCCAACCTTTCAATGATGCTCCTTTTCTAAAAGAATCCAATCTAAATGGCTTCTTTAGGCCATAGAGATCCCTCACATAACTGTTTATTTACCATCATTTCCAACTTTCTTTCTTTCCTGTGGCCATGCAAAATGCCTAATTATCACATGAACATGCTACACCCCATTCTCAATGGTTAGTTCTCAAAAGTTAATTAGTAACTCTTGGTACAAGAGAGGTATTTTTGGAGAACTTATGATGAACTATTAAAGTGTGAGAACAGAAAGGTAAGTTTTCTATCTATTATTATGAAAGCTGTAGCAAGCCAGTAGGGAGTGTGTGTAAATATTATGAGCACTAAATAAACTATATACACTAGAGATGTAGAAAGGGATGGGCAAGAAATCTATGCTGACTTGACAGAGTCCTGAGGAAAGTATCAAAAGTTGCCAGGGAGCTGGTGAGGAGGAGGTGGGCATGCTGAGCAGGGAATGGGACGATGGTAAGGCTTCAAGGAATCCATACAGCTGGAGCAGGGAAGCCAGACATGGTGGGAGAGCAGCTATAGATTACATGAGGCCTGGACTTTAGATCTGTGCTACTCCAGAATGGGACCACTCACCAGTCACAATGGCCATTTATATATCAACTAAAACAAAAGTTAAATGAAACTAATGCCAGTCATTCAGGTATACCAAGGGCATTTCAAGTGTTTAATAGCCCACATGGAGCTGGTGGGTACCCCACATGACAGTGCAGAAAAAGGATACTTCCATTACTGGAGAGTACAAGTCTAGCTCACCAAGTGTCTGATGTGCTGTGCTAGGAATTCTGAATTTTACCCCTTACAAGGCTCTACTTTAGAATTAGCCAGTGAGTCTGATTTTAACAGGGTTTGACAAAAATTATAATGCTAATTAACTTATATCCTCACACCCCACTCCACTTCAGTACTTTCTATGGAACATAACACCGAGAAAGTATGCTGGCCGACTCACAGGACTTCCAGGTGACTAATCAATACAGCGTTCCAAAGCATTAAGCAACTCATCATATTACTAAATGTAAAGGGGGAAAACCCCCATATGATCAGTTCAGTAAGTACAGAAAAACTTGTGGTAGAGCTCAACACCTGTTTTTGTTTTTTTAAGACAACTTTTCCAACTTGATGTAGAGTATTTTTCCAGAACCTTCAGTAAACAAAATTAACATTAAAACCAAAGACAGAAATGGTGCCTTCTAGCCAGCACTGCTATTACTTACCACTGTACCACAGACTTTGGCACTAAACAGGACAGTCATCACAGGACACAGATATAAAAAACACACTCTTTTGTGGGGGTTAGCACTTGGGCAGAAAATCCCCAACTCAGTTCATGTTTAGTTTTCTGAATTTCTGAAACCATCTTGAGGGTGCTCTACTATTTGAGATTGTTTCTTTAGATCTACTTACGAATAGACAGATTTTCTGAGCCTAAAGTGAGAGCATTCTGGGGTCCTATGTGTGTGTGCTACTTTTCAGGTTTCTCTTGTTTGTTTCTTAGTAGCTGGGACTGACTACACTGTCATCAGCTCTGTGTCTTCTTTGGAGTTCATCATGATAAGTAATCCGACGGCACAGACTGCAAATTCTAGTGCTTCCTAAAATGCCCCCAAGGCCTGCTCTCTCCGAGGACCACTTAGAAGCATTGCAGCAGCAAGCTGGTCAAAGTGAGTCATCTTAGGAGACCTGTATTTCCTGATGGCTACTTGACAGGTTTCACACACAGCTCTTCAACAGACTAAATGAACCTAGGCGCTAGGCATTCTAGACCCCTGCACTTTCTATGGTTATTTTATATATCTAGTCCTAGAATGTAACTATTTACATAAAATACATTTTAGAGCTATTATATGTAATTGACCCCCCCCCCCAAACTGGCACTCAGAGTGACCTCAAGTAACAAGAAAAATAGTAAGAATGGTCAAAATATGCAAAGAAACCCTACCACTGTGATGGTACCATGGGAATTAGAAGTCACAAAGAAGGATAAAGAAGGTAACCTCAAAATACTGAGGTTGTTCTTAGTGGAGACTCTGACCCTGAGAGCCTGTGTGGGAGCCAACATGGCAGTTTCTATAGTGATCTGCTGTTTTGGTGGCTAGCATTCCAGAGACAAGATCGATCACATCATTTATAGTCACACTGAGAACTCTACAAGCACCCAAGCAACAAACTGACAATTCCTACACTGTTCCAAATAGTTGCAGACTACATATTTTTTCAAAGAAGAATTTAAAATGAAGCCAGGTGGTGGTGGCGCACGCCTTTAATCCCAGCACTCGGGAGGCAGAAGCAGGTGGATCTCTGTGAGTTGGAGGCCAGCCTGGGCTACAGAGTGAGTGCCAGGAAAGGCACAAAGGTTACACAGAGAAACCCTGTTTCGAAAAAATAAAAAAAAAAGGGGGATTTTAAAATGAATTCTAAAATACTAATTTAAGGTCTATATTACTATCCATTTTAGGATAAATTTAATGAAGTTCACTAAAAATGTACATGTTTTAATGGGATAGCTTTGGCTTACAGTAGCATTTTTAGGTGTTGGTGTGAAGCAACTCTTCTGAAGCCTTTGGAGCTACGCACTGCCCTGTACCTCAGGATGCTCACTCAAGTGTGTGGATGGCTACTGATTCTTTCAGAAATGGTTCTGACTCATCTGATGCTGGACACGAAAGAAAACCTCACATTGCCTAATACAATAAGAGGGTCTTTTCCAGATAATTGCAGGGGATAGTCTCTAACTTCAGATCCTATTTGTGGAAACATCTTTGTCACCTACCTGCCTGAAAAAGGGCTTCCTTAATCCAGCCAATGAGTCAAGGTGCCATCCAGAGGTTCAAGAGAGGGTAACTGAGCATCTTTCACTCACTGGGAACTGGGAACTGTGACTGCAGTGTATGCAAATTTCAGGCTTCTTTTGACCTTAGGGATGTAGTTTATGCTTCTGTAACAGCATGGAAGGATATTAAAGGATGTTACCCTATGAGGAAACTAAGGAAAACTTTGGCCAGAACTATGCTTATGAAGAATTTGCTGAAGGAGGAGGGGTTAGAAGGATGCACTATTAAAAAGTGCACCTGAATATTTTTAGTCATTACTAATCATCCAATTGCATCAGCCAGTTATAAGAAACTAAGAGGGACTGGTTTAGAAGAACACATGGAGAACTTCAACTTTTACAGATTGGAGATGCCTACACGAAATGAAGGTGGGAGGGTCCCAAGAGTAACTCAGGCAGGTGTCAGGTCACCAACTGTACAGCTGACTGTACTTGGCAAGCCCAAGACATCATGTCTTTGCAAAGGTCTAACTCAGCCAACAAAACACTCCTATCAGAAGAAAGCGGCATGAAAAAGTGGGCTGTACCACAAGCAAACGGAAGCAGGCTCCCAAGACTGACGGGAAATTGTCATATGAGCTGCTGTCTTGAAACAGGGTACCTCACTAATGAGCCTGGTGATCACTGCTCTGTAGTTGACACTCAAGAATTTAGGTTTTGTTTTCAGATAGGAAGTGGATTTACATAAAAATCTCAACTTCAAAAATAAGTTGCTCCAGACTAAATTAGAATCACTGTACATATGGATAAGAAAAATTAAGATACAAATACTGTGTTATCCAATTTCTATGAAGTAGAAAATGAAGCTGTTCTGAGACGTTATTTTCAAGTATCATCTCTAGCACTGATAAGTACCTTCCAAAGTAATGCTGTCCTTAAAGCATCTGTGTCCCAAGCTCTGATGCCACATTTATATGCAATGACACCACAGTGAACATAGGTTATGTAAATTAATACCTTGTGTTTTAAGGTAAGAAGTATAAAGGTTCAGTACAATTAATTATCTATAAGCCCTCGAGCAGTGGTTCTCAGCCTTCCTACTGCTGTGACCCTTTCATACAGTTCCTCAGACTGTAGTGACCCCCAACCATTAAATTATTTTCCCTGTTACTTCAGAACGCCTTTTGCTAATGTTATGAATCACAGTGTAAATACTTTGGAGATAGAGGTTTGTCAAAGGAGTTGCGACCCACAGATTAAGAACCAAGCTAGGACAAGTGGATCTTTCATTAATTTTTCTTCCTTCAACAGTGGTGGAATGTGTACTGGTAGCTGTCACTGAACAGTCACTAACCCATGAGGAGGCTAACAGAAGACACATGGTCACTGCGTTAGGAATTACGTTATCTAGAACACACTATTTAAAACAGAATTACATGATCAAATCTAAGGTTTTTTTCTTGATGCTATCATAGCAAACATAGATATGTGGATAAAACTATTTACCACAAAATTACCTAGAATATATCTATAGCTTGACAAATGCTCATCTTCTTTCCATTGATTTTAATCAGAACAGAAAGTCGGTATTTTAAAAATCTTAACAAAGTTCTCTAAAAGATTTTAACCATTTCAGCTTTTATACAAAATCACATTTTGCCAGAAATTTTGTGGTTTTCAACTATCTTTTGGTTTTCTGCCAGTTTTAAAACTTAAGCTACAAGTAAAAACAGCAGGAGATACACCGAGCATACAATACAAACCAGTGCCTACAGGGGAAATTGGTGCTTTGACCAATTTGCAAGCTGGGGCTTAGGGCTGCCTAATGGCTGCCTGGGCACTTCTCAGGAGACACCGACAGACAGTGGCTCTTCTAGTGCATTGGGTTTACTTCCTACACTCACTAAAACTCTAACAAACATACAGATAAAATGGACACATGGAAAGTTAGTCACAATACTTAGTATTTTCATATTTACCTGAATTGTGGTATTTTTTCCCAACATATTCAAATGCAAAGAGTAGCTGGAGGTCTGTTGGCTGGGAATAATGAGCTATTGCAAGGCATACCTAGGAAAAATTCTACATTTAGAATTTGAATTTAACACACTTAGTTAAATGAAATGTACAATAAGGCCTTGCTTGGCCACTGGGAGAGTCATCCTGGGACAATGGCTACAGATACTATTTACATGTTTTTCTGTTTACCTAGAATATGAAAGAACTATTTAAGGCCAAGTATCTCATTCATTGTTGTGCCCCCAAGACACTGTTTAATCTTTAATTAGTACACTGTAAGTATTCAGTATGTATTTGCTGAGTTCAATTTTTAAGTGGAGTAATTTTATCTATAAATAAAACTTGAAAGTTAAAGAAGCATTCTCCAAAACGACAGTAACAACATATCCACTTAACAACAACAAAACCCAAAGTTTCAATTTTAGTGGTTTTAAAAAAATCTTCAGGGATTAAAAAAAAGTCTAAACCACAGCTACAAAAAAATTAAAATTAGGAGTATCTGTATCTATACATAGATGAAGATGTGGCTGGCACAGAGAAGCACATTTTAAAAAGCATTCCAGTAAACTGGGTTAAGACTAGAAGAGCATGGGATAGCAAACCAACAAATCACGCCCTGAGTCCTAGCTCTACCAAGCGCTTGTATGAATTCACTTGTGTGAGGTGGTTCTTTTCTCATAGCCTTGGCCTTCTCATCTGTGACATGATGGAAACACCTGAACTGCTTGAAGTATTAACAACTGAGCATGCCCAGCCTTCAAAGGAACTCTATCTAGAAACACTACTATTCTCAAAGGCTATTGGATAGAAGGAAGGACAGTGTTCCATGCTTACAAGCCATGGATGAGACTGAGGAAGAAAACAGCCCTAAGGGAGCAAAGAAGACAAAAGAAATCTAAGGCATGTATAGAGCAAGAAAGGTAGAAGGTCTTTCTTAAAGTGGTTATGTATGACTTGGAGGTGAAGCATAAACCAGAATGATATACTTTTGACAATGAGCAAGCAAGAAAAGTTTATTGTCAGCTCATTTCAAATCAGTGGTGTCTTGGGTGAGTTGATGCAAATTCCATTAACCATTAACTATCTGTCAGCTTGCTACTTAAACTGTATTTTAAAGTGTCTTCCAGATAATTACATTTCTTATCATAAAAAGTTAAAGCATAAACCAAGGAGACAAACTTATCACTGGATTTTAATGAAAGGAAAAGCTTTCTAAAACTTTTATTGCCTTGATTTCTCAGTGCCTAACCACAGAGCATCCTGTAAGGGTCCCACTCACAATTTTATAAGACTACCTCTATTCCTCTTTGCAATTCCTATTCTGTACACCAACCTGTGCGCTGTTTAGTGTTAACTATCACCTCGACAGAACCTAGACCCACTAGGAAACAAGCCTCTGGACACTCCCTGACTAGGTTAACGGATGTGCAAAGGTCCACCTAAACTGTGGCATGACCATTCCCTAGGCAGGGGATCCTGGACTGTACAAGTCGAAAAGCAAACTTCTCTGTTCTTGTCACTGTGGTGTAATGTGACCTGATGCTTGCTTCAAGCTCCTAACCCAGAACTGTGAGCTGAACAACCCCTTTCTCCCTTCAATTGCTTTGGTCAGAGTGCTTTGTCACAATAGGAAGAGAAACTACAACAGTCTTCCTTGAAGGGCTTCTAGCAGCAAAACTGTTCAACCTATGCTGTGACAAGGCCTGCATTACCATCTTTACTACATACACACACTTACTGCACTTTTCACCACTGCCCTGTTTTGCTATGCTGCCGTAACTATATCCTGAAGCCACACGTGTTTTCTGGTCCCTCTGTGGCCTTCCCTGAATTTTATGAATCTACACTTAAGGACTGTCTTCTAAAATGTGTTTTTGGCTAATTACTTGGCTGTCTTGGTGATCTGCTGTGGTTTCCATGTAATTGTACAGCCCTCCTCACTGGACAACTCTTATCTTTCCGAAGTCCCCTTAGTCATCTACAGTCAGACAAAAGCATGTCTGCATACATTATGTCTAGCCTACTGCAGCCACATCCTCTGCTGTGCCCACTGCTCCTCTCAGGCATATCTAGTAAACATGACTCTTACCAAGTTTCCCTGGATGGAGCCCAAGAAACTGAAGCTTCTGTGTGCTGTAGCACCACTTGTGACTTTCTGGACAAGCACTGTGTCTAGCAGTGACAGCCCTACACATGCTATCAGATAGATCAGTTACTAGTGTAATCATGAAAATGCTATCCACCACTATAACTAGACTACTGCTTTTTCTAAGAAAATTAGAAAGTTGCATAGGCCCATTGACACAGAAGAAACTCACAGATCACTAATGATAGAACATGTTTATGAAGCAAAAGAGCACAAATCCCATGTGTAAAGCAAAACCCAACACAGCCTATTTCTAAAGCTCCTTTAAAAATCAGACAGTGGCACACTAACTTAGAAGAAGGTACGTCAAACAGCATGTACACTTAAAGACAATAAATACTACTGTGAAACTAAGACTTGGTTCAGTGACTTCCATGACTGCTGCTTTTCTGAGAAGGAAGGGGAGCTGGTATGACAAACTGAATTTGCTGTTCAGAAGCGCGACTATACGGATGTCGTATATACAGGCGTATATACACTTGCATATCTGGAGGAGAGTCATGTTGTTTCTGTGGAACACCCACAGAAGAGAGAAAGCCAGATGTCTTCTGTTTTGACCTTTTTCCAACACATTATTTTAAAAGCTTATGTCCAAATTCCTGGCTTCTACTTGCAAGAGACTTTGAAAGTCTTTATAAGATCTCTTTTGCATGTAAAATTATTCTTATTATACAAATATTGCCTAATTAATAATTTTTAAAGTAAAAATCCATAGTTGATTTATCTTCCAATTGAAGCACAGCACTGGAGACATCAAATCCAAGGATGATTAACCTCCAGCTCTACCACATTTGCAAGCAATCCAAGTTCCCTACATTTCTGTGGCTTAGTACCAAGGAGGAGTATCAGGTTCCAGGCAAAATGACAGCCCCCACCAGGTGTACTCACATCTGCAATCCCACCAGCATATGGGAGACTGAGACAGGATTACCACTTTCAAGCCAGCCTGGACTACATGGTGAGATCCAGGCCAGCCAAGGCTACAAGGGGAGACTGATTCAAGAAAACTGAAACCAGGGCTAGTGAAGAAGACTAGTTTACACAACGCTTACTGCATAAACACAATGCCTAGAGTTTGATCTCCAGAACCACATCAAGAGGTGGAGGCAGGTGGTGGTGTATACCATTGATCCCGGCACTAGAGAGGCAGAGAGGTGGATCTCTGAGTTCAAGGCAGCCTAGTGGACAACGTGAGTTCCAGGATGGCCAGGGCTACACAGAGAAACCTTATCTCAAACACAGGCACGCACACAGAGCTGGAGACAGTAATGTGCACCTGTCATCCCAGAGATGCACAGTGAGACACAGGTAGATCCTTGAGGCTCACTGGCTGGCCAGCCTAGCCTGCTACTGGGCAAGCTCCAAGCCACTGAGACACCCTATCTAAAAAACAAGGTGGATCGCTCCTGAGGTTGACCTTTGACCTACACAAATACAGGTTAACATTGACTGGTTTTGGTCGTTTGTTTTGAATTTTTTTTAGTGTTTTATTTGCAGTTCAGGTTGGCTTTGAACTCAGTATTCTTCTACCTCAGCTTACCATATGCTGGAATTACAGGCATGTACAACTATGCCTGGCTTTCCAACCTTTTTGTTTGTTTGTTTTTTAACTGTGTATGTTTGTGTGCCGGAAATGTCCACAGAGACCAGAAGAGAGCATGAGATCCCCTAGAACTGGAGTTACAGGAAGTTATGAGCTGCCTGATATGGGTGCTTGGAACTGAACTCAGTTCCTCTCTAAGAGCAGAGGTACTTTTTAACTATGGAGCCATCTCTCCAGTCCTACTCTTGAACTAGATGAACGAAATTCATTTCTAATTGAAAATAAAAGATATCAGATATATTATTCAATCACCATGCATCCATCTACCCGTGTATTTTTAAAGTGACAAATCATTAAAAATAATCTGAAGATATTTCAATTAAATTTTTTTACACATCAGTTTTGAGCAAGAGTACATCAAAAGGAAATGGTGGTTTGAAGTTTCTATGAGGAAACTGTCCATTTCTGTATCATTAAATTCCTTTCTTCGGACAGACCTTTACCAATATCATTATTTCCCACGATAGCACCGAGACAGTAAAGATGAAAATGGCGTGATCCAGTTGCACACACTAGCCTAATTTAGTCAGGACACAATTGAGAGAGAGCCAGTTAGACAGCCAGCCAGGGTTAGAGCAACAGCCAACAAGATGGGAACCAGTGAGCCAATCTAATATTCTGAGCATTCCTATTTCAAACAAAAAATAGAAATGCTTTTAGTGTTTCAAAATAATCCATAGTTCATGCATCACAGAAGTCCAAGCGTATACCTGATCCTTTTAAAAGAACTTACACAAACCAAAGCATTTCCCATAGGAAACTTAACATTAAAGATTCCAGGAAGCAAATCAACTGAGCCTTCACTTCCCAACTGATGCTCGCTGCTTTCTGTTCCCAGAGACAGGGCCTCACCATGTTGTCTATAGCAGCCTTGAACTCCTGGAGAGTTCAGGTAAGCCTCCTGCTTCACTGTCACTGGGATGGTGGGTGGGTGCACAGTCAAGACTGCAGGGCTCATTGTTTTTCAGAGGTGGAATCCCTGTTTGCAGCACAGGCTGACCTTGAACTCAAGATCCTCTGGTCTCAGTCTACTAAGTAACTGGGACTACAGGTATATGCCATAGGGTCAGCTCCTTCCAATTTGACACGAAAACCTTCACTTGAAATGTACATTTTGCCAACCATTTACAACTCTGTATTTAAAACACGTAAGTCAGAAGATTTCTAGTGTTTTATTTCCTCTGCTTCCTTTCCCCTCACCTTTCTCAGTACTGCACAGAAGACAAGGAGTGTTACTTTGGGGCCCCAGCGGTACTTTCTCTGTAAGACACTGGGAAAGGGTTTGTCAGAGGCTTGGCTTTGACACTCACCAGCGTGGCAGCTCCTTCACACTCGTCTGTCCCTGCCTCATCCTGACTAGACTTGCACTCTTCAGGGAAAGAAGCCACATCCTGCCCTCCCTTTCTATCTTGGAAACCTAGCACATTGTGAAGGAGTTGTCCAATGACACCCTCCCCTCATCCAGCGCTGGATAATTTCATGTCAACTGGACACAAGCTAAAGTCACCTGAGGGGACAGAAACTCAGTTAAGAAAATGTCTCCATAAGGTCAGCTTGTAGGCCGGGCAGTGGTAGCACACACCTTTAATCCCAGCACTCAGGAGGCAGAGCCAGGCAGATCTCCATGAGTTCGAGTCCAGCCTGGTCTACAGAGAGAGATCCAGGATAGGCACCAAAACTACACAGACAAACCCTGTCTCAAAAAAAAAAAAAAAAATCAGCTTGTAGACAGCCTGTAGGATATTTTCTAAATTAGTAACTGATGGGGGAGGGCCCAGCCCATTGCAGGTGGTGCCATTCCTGGCCTGGTGGTCCTGGGTTCTATAAGAAAGTGGCTAGACAAGCCAGTAAGCAGCTCCCCTCCATGGCCTCTGCATCAGCTCCTGCCTCCAGGTTGCTCCCTGTTCCTGTCCTGACTTCCTTCAGTGAGGGGAAACCAAATAAACCCTTTCCTCCCCAGTTTGCTTTTGGTCATGGTGTTTAATAGAAACTTTAACTAGGACACCCTAGAAGAATGTGAGCAACTGAAAACTGAAAACCTCCTTACAGAATGCACACCAAAACATAACCAATAAGTACTCCAGAACAACCCAGTAATTCTGACTTCCATTCACCAAATATGTCATCTGAAAAACATAGCAAGAGTGGGAGAGCTTTCAACTTTCTGAAAGAAAACTAGATTTCTTAGGTAAAACACTATTAACGCAACCTCACAAGTCCCATGGTATTCCTACTCTCAACATGCTGCACATCACAGTGAGAAAGTTTTCATAGGTAGGTTTGAACTTCCTTGGTCAATGAAATTACAAGTATATATTTAAGCTTGAAAAAAGTGACTTGATTAAATATTTTACTTGTAGCGTTCTACCTAACCAGTCCTAAAGCCTTTCTACATAAGAAGGGCACTCTGACATAAAATGCCAAAATCACAAACAGCAGAATCCAGCCACTGAAAGGAGCCTTAAAGTTCCAAGCTGAATGTTCATGTGATGGTCATGTCGGCTGCAGATAAAAACAGTAGCTCGGACACACTACTATCACTCTGCTCACAGGTCCAGCAGCCATACATTTTTAGGTATCCATCTCATGCTTGCCTTCCAGGGGAGAAACTGCTGGCTCTAGTTCTAAAGACCAGTCTCCCACCTCCTCACCAAAGGATATGCAGACAGCTAGCTGCCTTAAGATAGTTCTGACAGCCTTAACTGGCAACAACAGGAATTTTACTGCAGTCTACTGAGCATGAAAAACAAATGCACCACTGGTAGGCTAGCACTGTGAGTCCTGGTCCATGAGGACACTGTGAGTACTGGTCCATGAGGACACTGTGAGTCCTGGTCTATGAGGACACTGTGAGTCCTAGTCCATGAGGACATTGTGAATCCTGGTCCATCAGGACACTGTGAGTCCTGGTCCATCAGGACACTGTGAGTCCTCATCCATGAGGACACTGTGAGTCCTGGTCCATCAGGATACTGTGAGTCCTCATCCATGAGGACACTGTGAGTCCTGGTCCATGAGGACACTGTGAGTCCTAGTCCATGAGGACACTGTGAGTCCTGGTCCATGAGGACACTGTGAGTCCTGGTCCATGAGGACAATGTGAGTCCTAGTCCATGAGGACACTGTGAGTCCTGGTCCATGAGGACACTGTGAATCCTAGTCCATGAGGACACTGTGAGTCCTGGTCCATGAGGACACTGTGAGTCCTGGTCCATGAGGACACTGTGAGTCCTGGTCCATGAGGACACTGTGAATCCTAGTCCATGAGGACACTGTGAGTCCTGGTCCATGAGGACACTGTTAGTGCTAGTCTGTTGGGACACTGTTAGTGCTAGTCTGTTAGGACACTGTGAGTCCTGGTCCATGAGGACACTGTGAGTCCTAGTCTGTTGGGACACTGTGAGTGCTAGTCCATGAGGACACTGTGAGTCCTAGTCTGTTAGGACACTGTGAGTCCTAGTCTGTTGGGACACTGTGAGTGCTAGTCCATGAGGACACTGTGAGTCCTAGTCTGTTGGGACACAGTGAGTCCTAGTCTGTTGGGACACTGTGAGTCCTGGTCCATGAGGACACTGTGAGTCCTAGTCTGTTGGGACACTGTGAGTCCTGGCCCATGAGGACACAGTGAGTCCTAGTCTGTTGGGACACTGCTGCTCTGGTCCTGCTACAGGGGACCAGGCTTTCCCCTGGGACTCTCATCACTTTCTGTGTCTTCTGCATCATAACAGAGGCTTCATCCTACCAGCTTCACCCCACTGGCAAAACTAAAACAAGGAACCAAAGAAATTATTTCTGCTCTTGACTTTTACTGAGAGAGGAAATATTAAACATTCCCTGGAAGTCAAGAAAGAAATGTCAATTAGAAAGTGTCTAGCTTTGAGTTGCCTTTGCAGAGTAAAATTAATTCATGAGGGTCTCCTTAACCACTAATAATCACTATCTGCCTTCTACAACTACACATTCACCCAATCCTTATGAAGCCAGAGCCTAGCTTTCACTTTGCTCACAAAGTTCTCTGGTACTAAACTAAACACCTCACTAATTGAAATTACAGTAGATCTCCAACTTTTCAACATTTTTTTAACTAAGAAAGAATCTGGCTAGCACAGTCAAAAATCAGAAAGTATGCTTATTTCTATATAAGTCTTTAATATTTTAGTAGCTGATAAAAATACATAGATCACTTTAAAGTAGCTATAAACAAATACAAGAAAATAATTCCCTGAATATTCTTGGCTTTAACTATATTTAAAGAGACAGCTAATAACTTCCCCTAAAAACATATGAGCAATTAAATGTATGCAAGGCGAGGAGAGCCTTCAGCAGGTAAAGGCGCTTCCAGCCAGGCCACGGGACGTGAGTTTTATCCTTGGGATGGAAAGAGGCCCAACTACAGTAACTGGTCCTCTGACCGACACGTGTGCTCATGCCTACACATACACAGTAAAGGAAATAATAATACGTACATTTAAAAACAACTTCCACATAACTAAAAATAGAAAAATAGTATAGAATTCAGAATTGGATAACGCTTAACAGGATTACCTTTTTGGCACTTTCGGGACCCGATTCATCGAAGCGAAATCTGACAATTCGGAAATCTTTACAATAAATTATTAACTCCGTTGGATTAAATTTTAGCTTCTGGTTGGGACCTAGGACTTTCTGCTTCCTCTTGTGGTCATTCACTTAGGAAGAAAACAAAGGGGGTGGGGAGAATGTGACAAAGTTCTGCTCTGTGCTCTTCAGCATTCTTAAACACCTTCCCAGCAGAGACCCTTGCTGGAGCAGACCCCATGGCCAGATGCTACGTCCTGACTTTTCATATCTACCTGCAGCTCCTAGAACTGTGGAGGGTTAGCTCGATGATTTTGGTGATATTTTAGAAGACTTTGCATTGATACATTTAATGATTGGATTTTTAATTAAAAAGAAACCATAATTTATAAATAAAAAATCATATCTTCATTTTACAAGGATTTCTTGACTTCTCTGTTTGTTGCGTTCTTGGGACTTAAAAGGAATAAATATAAAAAGCAAGTCTACAGAAATAAAATTCCACCTCAAATATTTGGGACTATGGCCCTACAAGGACTACTTCTGGATTTCAATCAATTTCTAGAGCCCCATTCCATTTCATGAAATAATCTCACTGTGCTTCCCAGGACAGCCTTGGGCTCTGGCACTCAAGAGACACTTCCGCCTCAGCCTCCCTAGTAGCTGAAGCTCTCCTCTAAGCAGGGCTATCACATGCAGCTTCAACATTTAGAGAGCACACGCAGAATACCACATACCTGTGACGATCTGCTCAATACATGTCAAAGGGACATCATGTTCTCCAAGAAGAAGGTTTCTGTAATGGAATTTCTGAAATAAAAGATGATAATAATGTGAATTTTTTTCTCAATGACCTCGAAATGGTAGTAGCAAGCCTTACTTTTAATGTGATAAGAAACTCAGTATACTATTGTCAAGGAACACAAACCTTTGCTGCGTGACAAGGGCCCTCCATCCACAGAGAACAGCATCTCATAGCACACGTTAGGAGGAAGTAGAGGGAGGGCACATATACTTTGAGTTTTGAGACAGGGTTTCATGAGGTAGCCCAGGCTGACTTTTAACCCCTGAGAACTCTTTAGCCTCAACTACCTGTACGCAAGGATTACAGGCATAGGTTGCCACACTTACCCCCTCACTTTTATTCTAACAGAAGGAAATTAAAATATATACCACAATGCTACTATAATATCTGAGAGATGTAATATGATCAATTCTTTATAGGCAAACAATTGCATGCCTAGTTCTAGATGAATTGGCCACAAGATAATAAAAGAAAGGGAGCTCTTAGGTCATCAGATTTTAATGAGTAAAATCATATTTGATTTTTATAAGAGAGTTAGTGTGGGAAGTGACTATCTAGAACATAACAATGACTAAAATTTTTTTGTTTGTTTTGTTTAGAGATAGGAGCTGGCTCAGGTTCACCTTAAAACTGTGATTCTCCTGCCTCAGTTTCCCATGTACACAACCTTAGAAAAGGATTTGGGGCTGGGGATGTAGGTAGGAGTCTTGGGTTTGATGGCTAGCACTGAATAACACTCTGGCAAGGTGGAACACATCTGTAATTCCAGGATTCAGGAGGTAGAGGCAAGAGGATCGGAACTGCATTCTCAACTACACATGGAGTGTGAAGCCAGCCAGGGGTACATGAGACCCTGTAGAAGGACAGTAGTGGGCAGAGAGAAGAAAGAGAAAGTGGTAGAGAAGGCTTTCGATGAGCGACAGTCCACTGTTTACACCTCCTGGAAAATACTTCCTGATCATTTCCAAACCGAAACACAGCTGTCAGCAAGGCACCGCTCTATCACTGGACCTGGATTTAAGGTTTCTCCTGCTCAGTGAAGTCTGGGGCCAGAGAGCATTCATGAAGCCAAAGACAACCGGGAAACTCAAGTTCACATCAGAAGAGCTTGTCTCCCTGCATAGCAAACATTGCTAATGCCTTAAATTTAGTCTAAGGATAATTCAGAAGATTAATACATACAAGACGATGCAGAAAATACTGGAAAATTAGTGAATGACTATATGAAAAAAAAACGCTTACACACAAATCATGCAAAGAAATGCTTGGGTTATTAAAGAAACATTCAGTCAATTTTTTTTACTCTTACTATACACTAGAAAGTAGAATTCAAGTTTCTGGAAAAAGAGCTAATTAGTTAGAAAACAAACAAATAAATCAGTAAAATGTTCAACATTTATAATATTATATGCCAAATAACTGAGTTTTTCTCTTCATGATTAGTCAAAAAGAACATTTGTTTTTAGAAACACATTTCTAAAAGTGGAGGAAAAGAAATAACTCCCTTAGTGAAAGGGACATATCACCAGGAATCCCAGAGGATAAATGAAGAAGAGTATGTAAAATCATCTCAGCCTAGTGTGAGGTGTCATCAAGTTCTCGGGGAGGCAGAGGCAGGAAGATCAAGAGTTCAAAGCCAGCCTGAGCTATCCCATACACATTTTCTGGAATGGGAATGTAGCTCAACAGCAGAACATGTTCAAAGACCCTAGTCTGATCTCTAATACTACAGCAAAAGAAAACAAACCCCAAATCACAAAACCCACTCTTCCTTGAGCAAGTTGTGACATTCTCCTTCACTATATTTTGATTTTTTAAAAATTATTTTTGTTAGTTCTTTGAGATTTTTGTACAATGTATTTTGATCATACTCATCCCTCCCCAACTCTTCCCAGATCCATCATTCCTTATCTACCCACACAAATTTATGTCCTCTTGTTAAGTCTATCAACTCCATTTTATAGAGTATATTTCCAACATTAATGATTCATTGATAATTTTTCACAATTTTCCATCTCTCTTATTTATATAACAATACATTCCACTTAGAGTTAAAGCCTTAACAAAACTAAACAGTACATAAATCAATACCTGTAAAGGCATTGGGTCATCTGTAATAAAGGAGATTTTGAAGTTACTGCATATCAACTTTCCCCACAAATCATACTGGCTTGTGTCTGTTGCGATGCATTTTCTCACAAAATTGACTTCATTTACAACAATTTCTCCTAGAAAAAAAAAATCACAGTGAGCTACAAATATACCAAACAAACCCCCAAACCACTGTGTGACCTTACTGGAGGACCTCATGACTGGTGACATCTGAAACAATCGTGAAGAGGAGCTGCCACTGGCTGCTGGCATTTGTGGGTATTGGGAGTGCTTTGTGTCCTTAATGGGTATGGTACAGAATGAGACTCCAACAGCTCTGGGGTCTGAGCTGACTGACCCAGAAAGGCTGGCCCCAGCCTGGGGCTTTGCTTCTGCTTTACTGCCTCTAGTTCACTAGGCCCACAGGTGTTCCTGAGAAATCTGTGATGGAGTATCTGTGTTCTGCTAAGATGTGACATGCACTAACAATCATGTCTGATCATTTTGTAAGGGATGAGAACCAGCATCCAGTTTTATCTGCTTTAAAGTATACTCCATAAAACGTTTGCACTCAAATTGAAATAAACATAAAACTTTAAAATAAAGTTTGAGTTAAAAGGGAAGACTGGAAAAACAAATATTAGAAACCCAAATGAGACCTCTCACATGCTTTTGAAAGGAGCAATCTCTCGAAGAGGAATTGAAAACCTGATCATCATTTTAAGAGCTACAGTGAGATTAGACAAGGCACATTTCTAAGTGTCGATGGCAGAAAAGCCAGGATACTTACACCTCCTATTTCCAGAACACTGTTCTCACAGTGATGACCAGACATGCTTGCTGACGATCCCCAAACACCTAATTCCTGAAGAATGGAACTTTAGTTTTAACACAATCCTCTAACAAAAATGTTAACAATAAATCTGAGTGATGATGAATAAATTTTGTTCAAAGCTCTTAAAAATTCATGAGGCTAATTTTAAGAGCAACCCCTAATATTTACTTGAGGAATTAATTCATATGCTCATGTCAACTTTCTGGCTCAAATCACTTGAGAAAATTTCCATCCTGAATACAAGCCTCCTTCACATGGAGTAAGGCCCTGAATGCCAAGTCCTGCTCAGCTGTCTTCCTCGCCCTCCTGCTCTACCCACAATGGCCTTCTATGAATCCCTTTATATACCACACTGCTTCCATTTATGGGTCTTTGGACATGCCCCTCTGTCTTGGAAGACTCTTTCAGACAGCGGCTGCGCTCAAGAATGCTTTAAAACAATCTCCCTGCCTGGATGAAATCCCTCTCATCACAGCACCGTAGACTTGTAATTCCAGTGCTCATCACAGCTACAACGGGATCACATGTTTACTTTCTAAGTTAATGCTTGCCTCGCAGCCAGGAGTATACATCCAATGGTGGTAGAAAACAGACGCTTTGTTCAGTGCTGACACTGTAGTGCATAGAACAGTACCTAGTACATGTTAGGTGCATGCTAAGACAGTGCTGAATAAAGGAATGAAACCAACTCTATGCCCCTGGTTTACTGAAAAGGAATAAAACCAGTGACCTGAGTGGCTAAGCAAAGCAAATGCCTTACAGGCAGCTCACTAAGTTACATGTGGTACTGTAGCCCAGTACTTAGGCAGAAGGACCCAGAGTACAAGACCAATCAAGTACACAGTGAAACTGTCCCTAAAAAGCAACAGCTGGACACGTAACTCAGTGTTAGAGCATGTACAAAGTCCCCAGGTTAGACCAACAACAAAACAAACCAACTCTATTTCTCTAGGAAGCCCAATATTCTCTAGCTTAGGTTTTCATGTGAGTAGGTGATATTCCCAACAGAGAACCAGCAGCAGCATAACTCAGGCTGCTCTGAACAGTGCTGAAACCAGTCATTCATCTGGTCACGCAGCCAGCTGAGTTGAAAGATGAGGACTGTTTGGGTACACAAAGGCAGAATGTAATCACAGAAATGCCACAGCTGTCCCTCCACATACAGGGAACAGTATCATCTGGGATTGGTGACTTCTCAGTGCTTATCCTGACTGATTCTTTAGACAGTCTATATGAGAGATGGGCAGATGTTTTCTCTACTACCGAGATAAGGGACTTGGCACCAAAAAGGTTAAATGACTTTCATACTCTTAAGACTTTAAAAACAGACATAAATGTAAAACTTCCCAAGAGTCCCTCAGCACCCATGGGGGATTGGTCCCAGACCCTGTGGATGCTAACGTTCCTTATATACATGGTGGGGCAATGCACACAACTTAGCCACAGTCTTTAAAGCTTCTTCGATGGCCTGAAGTACCCAAGACAATGTCAGTGTTGTGTCACTGCACAGTACTGCTAGGGAATAAGGACAGGGACAAAACTGTCATGTTCAGTCCCATGACTTTAGAAGAGCTGCCATCAAGAGTTGGCTGAATCCATGGATGTGGAACCCAGCCACAACAGCCTTCTGTCCTTGTTTCTACATACTTTCATAAATGTAAATGTGTTGTAGTGACATGGAGCAAGTATCAACATTGAATTAAAGATTCACAGTGCTGTTCCTAATTGCATTCTAGTGAGAAACAAATGAAATTATCTATAGTTCCTTCCACAGAGAGCTTACCAACTGCCTATCACAATCCAGGCTACTGAACAGTCAACCTCTGTACCCTTAGTTCTCTATAAGACTAAAGTAACTGAACTAATTATTTCCACTACAGACAGAAAATACCTTCCTGTATTGTAACCCAGACCTTCTGCTTAACCTCATATTGCACCACCCCCAACCAATTTATCTGCAATAGGACTCTCAAAACAATGTTACAGAAAGGCAAGAGCTGCATCATTCATGATTCATTCGTACTTGTATGTATGTATGTTACACTCAAATGAAACTCATCTAAAAACAAGCAAGTCAAGCCACACTGTAGGATTTCCTGAGAAGGGGTAGAGGCAATCATGGTAAGAAAAGGATGAAGGGCTGCAGGACTAAGACACTGTGACTGTGTGAGTACCATCTGTCAATTGTATCTCTATCTCCATCTCTATCTGTCTGTCTGTCTGTCTGTCTATCTACCTACCTACCTACCTACCTACCTACCTAGCTGTCTATCTGTCTCTTACTTACCTACCTACCTATCACTCCCCATCCCCACAGCGGCCCTTCTCTAGCAATTGGACTCTTACCAATGCAGTCAGGAATAAAATACCCAGCCTTCGAATTTAGTGAGGCTGAGGCAAAGGAGGGGGGGATGCATATGATGGCTGCATGGAATGGTAAACCACAGCCCCTGGCTACACAGAGATCTTGCTTCTTTTTGTAAATAAAATTTTATTCTTGTGCTGCTTTTGCTGCTTCTACATTGACCTCGCCCACAACACCTACAACGTTTATTGTATGGCATTTGACACAAAAAAGTTTCCTGACCCCGGCATTACAGATGACTTCTTAAAAATGACAACTGATAAATTACCTTAAACAAAGCTTAGATGTGTTTAGGTGTTCTTGTCTGAAGGCAGGTGACTATGCAATACTGCAGTAGTCTAGGGAGCCCAGGGGGCCCACTCAGTGCTAGGATGAACACAGAAAACCTGCTTAAGAAACCATGTCCATCAAAGTCAAGACTACTCTCACCAATGAGCTGCAGCACCCAACAGAAATGCTGCCTACTCACTCAACAGTGGTCTGCTCCTAACATTTCAAAGGAGGGAAGAGGTGTTCTAGGTTGCTGTCATAAAAACAGCCTTGCTTAAAACAGAAGAAAGAGTACACACAGCAATCTCTTCCCACATAGGCTTATGAAGAGTAGTGATGCAAAAAGTGTATTTTCTTCTTTACACTTAAATTAGTGGCCCTTTGGTGTGTAATGTTTTTATTTATCTCCAAGGTATTCTTTATAATAAAGTAAAAAAAAAAATAAAGTTAGTAATCTTGAAGGAGAAACTTGTATTAAAAGCTGTAAAACTCCAGAGGCCATGGACTTTCCTGGAGACCACTCCCATACTGGTTCGGTAATGAGAGGTGGTGCCCTAGGGACAGCTCACACTGGCTTGCATCACTTCTCCAACTCCCTACTCAGCATGCTCAGTCATAGAGGAACTGTCCACACCAGCAAGCGCTTTCCAGAGCAGCACTTTGGGGATTAACCGAGAGTGCTCATGACAAGCAAGCAGGCAGGGAACTGGCTTTAGTGTGGAATAAGCAAAGGCATCCTAGCAAAACTTGGCAAATCAGGAGCTAGCTGAGAGCTTCTACCAAAGCGGGAGGGAACCAAGAAAGCACTGAAAGGTTTTCTCAAAACTCTTCTACCTCGAAAGACAAATGAAAAAAGAAATGGAAAGACAATGACCTCCAAATGGTATAAGAAGGGAAAATTTTAATCTCCAAGGAGGAAAAAGATCATACATGTTCTCTTTAATGCCCCATGGAATTATTAAGTCAATATATGTTTGGTAAATAGAAATAAATTTTCCCATAAATTTCAGTTTGGAAAATAATCCAGAGCAAAGTCTTCTGTAATTCAACACATGGCTTGAAACAGAGGGACCTCCAGCTGACCTTATATGGGAAGGCTTCCCTGGACATGGGGCCTGTAGCACTCAAGAACAGTATGGGGTAAGCTGTCACCAGTTATTCACCCTAACTTTAAAAGTTGTAACTGCAAGTCCGAGGTACGTATTAGATAAGCAAAATGTGTGATGCTGCTTCTGGTGGTGACAAGTCCGAGGTACGTATTAGATAAACAAAATGTGTGATGCTGCTTCTGGTGGTGACTGTGCAGGTCACACACAGCACAACAAAAGCCCGTCATCCAAGCACCACATCCAGTGAGTGCAGCCCACAGGGGAGCAGGACCGTTGCTACGGTGCAGGTCTGGGGAAAGCACCAGAGTGAAATAACAAACAGAAAGGTTGTGACAGTACAGAATGTGACAAATGTGACAGTGACAAAGACCCAAACAATGAGTGAAGTGTCTGGGAGGCAGTGATTGAAGGAAACGTTAGTACCGTGGAGTGTTAGCAAATCTACAGTAAAGACTTGGGAGTTTATCCTGCCTTAAGTAGGAGTTTACTTAAGAAGTTCAGAAGCTTCTCAGCACCAGTGGAAAGACTGATGTGAGCAGCTAGCACCATGCTGGCTGAGGTGCTGAAGCAGGAGCATAAGAAATGCACCAATGCAACATTGTGAAGGCTCCAGGTGAAGCCCAAGCCTAGTGCTAAAGTAGTGCAGTTGGTGACACCCTTCCCAAGTCCAGGGGCATGTTAGCAGTCCTTTGATCTTCTAAAACAGTGGATCTATGAATTAAAATACTACAAAGTCAGTCTAAAGCATCTAGGAAGCCATCTTCAAACAGGTATTATAGGAGCTCTTTAAAAGACAGTTTTGTTTTCGGTTTCGCCAGCGAGCGATTTACAACCCAACCGAGGATATGAGACGCAGTGTGAGGCAGAAGACAAGAACAATACATAAATGGTACAAACAATGAATGCACAACATAAATGAAGACAGCCACACACCGATGCTGCTGTCATTTCCCAGATGGCCTGTGGATGGATACGTCCCTGATCTGACCACAAGAGATCTGATAATTAGGGCATTCCCTAGCTGACCTCTATAACTGGAGTGCTGTTGGTTCTGTACTTGGGAAGAGGAAGAATGAACTGAGCTGACACAGGGCTTCCAGAACAGTGGCCCAGGCTTAGCTGACACTTTAAATTCAGAGGACAAACATTTCCTGAGAAAGCTTTTGCTGACACTCCTTGATGAGCCCCAAATCTGACTTAGGTGACTATCCTGAGCCCTTACAACCTCTGTTCTCCTCCACTACAGCACTTCCCCCAGTAAACTGAAACTGTGTAAGGGCAGAATCCTAACCCCTACCCTTCCCAAAACAAAAAACAAAACAAAAAACCTCTGCCAAGCAACACCGGGCATTCCATACCTGTAGAACAAAGCAATCCATTATAGTTAGTCATAGCATTTCAATCTTCTCCCTCCCACCTCCAGGATCCTTAAAAAGATCCTGCCTAAGGGAGGGAAGAGAGCAAAGGTCATCTAGCCCTACTCACAACAAACCTTGCATCCCAATCACAAAGGTGCTGGCATTCTACCAGTCACTCCTCAGCAAGGCCAGCCACAGGAAATCCCTACCTCTTAAGACATGCCATTTTCTGGCAGCTGAAATTGAAAGTTCTTCCTCACGCTGGGTCAAAATCTGTCACTGTTGTGAAAAAAGCAGGGCCAAAGACATGGCTCTTTTCATCCCACTAGAGAATTTTTTTTTTTTTTTTTTTTTTTTTTTTTGGTTTTTCGAGACAGGGTTTCTCTGTAGTTTTGCGCCTTTCCTGGAACTCGCTTTGGAGACCAGGCTGGCCTCGAACTCACAGAGATCCGCCTGGCTCTGCCTCCCGAGTGCTGGGATTAAAGGCGTGCGCCACCACCGCCCGGCTCACTAGAGAATTTTCTCTTGACTGACAGTTAATCCGCCCTCCACAGTTTCAAAGCATGCATCTGTATGTGAGAGTCACCGGCTTGGCGAGGTGGGCCATGCTGCAGGCCGTGCAACACTGGGCAGCCTCCCTAATTCTGCTGGTTCTCTCAGCTGTCAAATGAAGACAGATTAGTACCTTGCTTGACAGGGCTGCTGTGAGGATTGACCTAAAAGGTACATCAGCCAAGGATGAATTCAAAGTTCAGGTGTCGGAAGCATGCCTGGAACCAGGTTAGCAACTTTGTGTGTTAGCTGGACATCAAGGACAAAAACAACCCAGAGGCAGCTTTGTGTGTTAGCTGGACATCAAGGACAAAAACAACCCAGAGGCTAACACCGTCATTCTAGCTCATTCTATCCCGTCAGTGTTCTCCGACCTTTGGCACGGGTTTTCTGGAGGTGAAGGACAGGGGACCACCAAATGCTTTCCTTACTATGAACCCAGGCACATCTGGAAGCAGCGCTGTGCTGTTCACATGCTCACACTATGGCGGGGTAGAGTTGTGTTACCACAATTTGTCAAAAGGAGGACACCTAGACAGACAAGTAACTGATAATCTCTGCATGGTGCTCACTAAAGTGTACTACAATCAACTCAACCTGTGCTTTCCAGTTTACATTCCAAACATGTCTACACATTAAAAAAATAAAATAAAAAATTAGGGGACCAAAGTAGAGTTCCTAACTTTGTATTGTGCCAACTTAAATTTTTTTACTCAGCAAGAGAATATATCCTAAATCAAAGAAGCTAGGGGATAACATCAACACAACAATGTTTAAATCAAGTAAGTTCAACATTATGAAAGAAAGTGTCCATCTTCCTGACTTTCCCTTTGACCACAGCCTAGCACAAAACACTTCAGGCTGAGCACAATGGCCCAGAGTGCCAGCTGTGGGGAGGCTGAGGCCAGGGGATCATTGAACCCAAGGGTTTGAAACCAGCCTAGACAATACTGTTTCAATCAAACACTTAAATAAATAAATAAATAAATCACCCCAAACATCACCCAGGCCGTGCCTGGAATTTGGGAAACACTTAGCAGATCACATTCTTCTACAGGCAGCAAGGGACCCCCTCAGGGCCCTGTTGGGATCCAAATTCACTATGCTTCAAGAACCTTTCCCTTCTACACAAAGCCTAGTACCCAGGAGGTCCTCATATGCTCACGTACATATACAGTTACACACTATTTTCTAAAAGCATGAAATGAGTGACATCTATACAATATAACGCTAAGAAAACAGGATTCACATAATGAGCTAATGACAAAGAGAATGGTAACTAAGCTAACACGGTACATCACTCCAATTATAGGCTCAGAGGCAATTCTCTTGAGATGTATAGTCTGAAATAGCAGCGTTTCTCTTGCTCCGAAGTCCAGAAGCTGGTCTGGCTACACACATGCATGCCTAAGGTAACAGTCTAGGCAGGGTGGGGTCCTTCGGGTCAATCATTCACTCAGTGACAGCACAGTGTCACATTGCAGGCACCATGTAAGATATCAGGATCACAAAGCTAAATTTGATACAATCCCCATCTCAAAGAGCTTCATGAACCAGGAAAGTTGAAAATTACTGACATAAACCAGAATCTGAATTAAATTACTAGTCATTTTCTTCAATTTTTCCTTACTTAATAAATGATGGGGATCATTTCAAACTTAGCATTAAGGCCTAACAGAGCACATGAGGAAGGCACACAAGTAAACAATTGATTTTGTGTTCTAATTTCATCTGCTTATTGAATCAAAAGTTCAAACCTCGGGCAACTGAAGTAGGATATCCTTGGACTTAAGGCAGTAAGCCAAAACACAGCATGCAATACTATATCATTGAACAATCACTTCTTGTTCTGTGTGCCTGGGTAAAGAAAGCCACAGGTGACTTGGACAGATTTTCTCTTGCCCACTGACTGCAATGAAGGCCAGAACTGTATTAGCCAAGCCCTCAGTAAAAGTACTATCCTAGCTTAGGTCTCTATGGTTGTTCATTCATTGTCATTTTTGTAGTGGTGAGGAACAAACCCAGTGCCTTGCACATATTAAGCATGCACACAATCTACCATGAGCTACAACCCTCACTACTCTAGGTTGTTAGATAACAATACTTCCTCCTTGTTCTCCAGATTACATGTGTAGCGTGCCATATTGTGGGCAGAAGACGGACAGCATGGGTTCTAGCAGTAATCACAGAGTTGACATTAGAGTTAAGGCAGGAAAAGGGGACCACAATGGGATGCTCAGCCCGAGCACAACTTCAAAGAGCATGGAAAAGTGGGAACGAGAGGATAAAAACAGGAGAGGTAAGGCAAGGGGCAAGACTCTACAATTCAGGATCAGCTCCGTGTTCTGTAGGGATAAGTGAGGAGCAAAGAGAAACTGGACATCAGAGTTACCATGCATACAAGTATGGGATTTGGAGATGTCATGAGCTTTCCTGCAAGAAAAACTAATAGAGGTCAGGAAGTTTCTTAACGGGCAATTAAACAGAAGGCAGTGTTATTTCTAGAAAAAGAATACTACTCACAATCAGAAACTTTGTTAAAATCTTCCCAAGAAAATGGTTATTTTTTTTTTTAGTAATTTTAAAGACTAATTCTTCACTAAGAAAATTCAACCATATTCATATTCACTGACACTTTTCCTAAGCATATCTTACATTTAAAAGCTAATTTTAAAAGACAAGCCATGAGCATTTGTAGCTAAGATTACATTGTTTTTAGTGTCAAAGCACAGAGTTGTGGAAGAGGAGATCAGCTGTTTGAGAACCAGACCAATTCAAAGTAATAACAAAGTTCAACAGCTCACAGGCATTCAGTCAGCACGCATTCTGTTCCCCTTGCTGTTTTTAAAATGCCTACAGTGGCGAATACCAACAGAGAGCATGCACAGGGAGCAAGGGTCACTCAGTACTTGTACTGCTCACTCTCCGGGAGAGCAGAAAGGGTTCATTAGTCAACACTGAGTGAAAGACACTAATACAATCCAGAAAAACAGAACTCTAATAAAAATAAGAGTTGGCATCTACTGTACAGAACCAAAGGTTGACGTGTTAATTGCTTATCCCTACTTACTACTTTTTTTAACTTTCCACAATTGTTAAGTTACTATCTACAAAGTTTTACTTATTTAAGTAATGATTCTGGGGTTTCTTTTCTGGCATAACAAACTGGTATTTGATTATAGTTTAAGATAGGCCTTCCTACCTGTCTGGTTATTTGCCCCAAATATCTTATTAAACAACTGATTTTTCTTTAGTTATTTGTGTAATTGTTACATAATTCAAAACAGTAATCAAGTAATAGTTTTTCAACAGTAAAACTGTTCCCTATGAATCCCTACTTCTATTTCTAAGGTCCTTCATCTCGGGCAAATTTGTTCTCAACAAGTCTTTCTCAACCCAAGGATGACCCTAAGAGGCACACATGCACCCCCCCCCCCCCCCACACACACACACTCCCTCACACACACAAACATAGATAGGGCAATGCCTGGAGACCTTCTGGTTGTGCTGAGGACATGACAACCAGTTAGCAGGAGATGGGGTACCACTGGCACAGAACAGATACAGGCCAAAGATGTAGGGATGGCTGTTGTCAGCTCAGGACAGCTCTTCACACAACAAAGAACTGCCCAGCCAGAAAGGTCAATAGTGCCTCTACTGGGAAACAAAGTTCTAAACTGAAAAAAAAAAAAAAAAAAGCAAATTGGCATGCAGTTGACAACTTCAAAAAACAATTACAGAGTAATCCAATGTCTGCTAAGCTTTGTCATTCACTTAGAGACACAGACATGCTTTTCATACTGTCATAACACATTAAAATGATGATGATCTGATTATCAATCACGAATTCATGAGGTGCTAACACATATGTAGGGCAAGAAGTACTTTCACTACCCAAACAACTAGATACGTCTTTAAATGAACATTTCGGAAGGCCGGAAAGAAAATGAGGTAGCTATGCTGTTGAATGTCTTCTAGGGTACTTTGAACTTTCTGAGACAAACATCAATTATGTCCAGCCAACTCTTTCTCTTCTCACTTCTAAAGTTTTTTTTAACTGGAGAATGTTTAAAATAATAGAAAGGGAACGTTAACCACACAATACTGTTCCGTACAACATCAGTCCAAAACACATTAGAATTCTGCAGTTTACCTGGCAAAAGGACTGGTTCCAGTTTTTTAATCTTCGGTTCGGAACCGATCTTATCGTCGGTCTGAAATACATGAACAAAATAAAGCAAAATCCAAATGCCGCCCTCTCATGAGACACTAAGGCAAATTTTCTAAGTGATGACACACGCGACAGACATAAAGCTCCTACTTAAAACTCTTTCCCGTCCAGATCGAGATCGTCTTCAGATCTACTCAGGATCGACTCGAGAGTCTGACAATAAACCACCTTTACCACAGCGCAAGCCGCTTTCAAGAGTTCACAATTAACTAGACAGGTAAGCTCGGCTAGGTGTCCACGGCGCTGCAACCATCTGGCAGTCAGAGCAGGGTCGGCGGCCAACCCCGAAGAAGAAAAGAAACGCAGCTCGGGACGGTCCCTAAGGTCTCGTCACCCGGCAGGACTAGGGACCGACCGCAGGACTTCGGCCAGAGAATGGCCGCCGCGGAGCTCTACAAGTTTCCACCGCGCCCGTGGCTCCCGGGAGGCGCGCTTCCCCGCGCCGCGTCCAGGTCCCGGGCGGCCCGCGGAGCGGCGAGCGCTTACCTGGGGCGGCGGCAGGAGGTAGGACCTGAAGCTGGGTCTGGGCGGCTTGAGGGAGAACATGGTGCCGCTGCCTGGGCGCCCCGGCCCTGTGGCCGGCCAGACGCCTCCGGGATCAACCTTCCCGGTGCAAATGCCCAGGCGGGGTCTGCGGCCCGCCCCGCCGGGCGGACTGACGGGCCGGGACCGACGCGGCCCAGGGTCCGCCCGCGGTGGGCGGGGCCGGTCAGAACCACGCCCATCCCCGGAAGCGGCGCGGGGAGCTCGGGCCGAAGCTCCCGGCCTCTAGGCCGGACTGTCGCGGAGCGCGACGCTGGTGCCGGGCGCCGCCGGGGCCCCCCGAGAGGCCATCTTGAGAGCACGCTTCTACGGAGGCTCGCAGGGGTCACGGCGGCCTTCACGGGCCTCCTGCGGACTCGCTTGGTTCTGGCGGTCACGCGAAGCCTCTGTGGACTGTGGTGTGCACTGTAGCTGCTGTCCCTGACCCCAGTTCTCAGGAGTCTGTCATCTGCGATAGCTGCTGCCTGTTAGTCTTCCCTCCTGAGCTACTTTCTGGCATCGTTTTGTTGTTGTTTGTTTGTTTGTTTGTTTTAAAGCAGGAGAATTGCAGGCTGGGGAAAAGACCCCTGACAACCCGAGGCCTCAGGGTTCCAGGTGTCTGCGCGTTGAGGGGTCCTCCACTGAGGGGTCCTCCTTGTGGAGGACCCAAAGATTTAGGCATTGTCACAGACCTGGTTGTCAGAGTAGAACTCAAAGACACAAGGGAGGATCTCTTGCCAGCAGTTGACCTAATTACTGGTTTCCTTGAGGTGCAGATTTGGCCTGTGCTGGGTGGCCGGGACAGATGATATTGGCTGATAAAGCAGAATCCTCAATTTAGTTTACCGATTTTATTCTTCTCGTTAAACTTTAAGTGAAAAAAGATATTAAGCAAGTTGTCCCCTTCCCTTCCCTTTCCATCCTCATATAGAAAGAAGCTATTGAACTGATAAGTCATCAGAAGCCCAGTGAGAGAAAATGCCAGCGTATTGGGGACTACATTGGATTGTGGAAATGAGAATCTGCCCCAAAGTTGCAAAGAGCAGCCCAACTTCAGCATCGTGCAGGTTATTTCTAGACTTAACCATGCTTCTGAATTGAAGTAGCCTTTGGTAGGAGAGAGCCAGTGGTATTCCATGCCATTATACTTTGAAAAACAAAGCCCCGACCCAGCATTTTATCACGAATGTCACAGGGAAACTGATGTGGCCCCAGAAATCAGTCACCGTGCTGACAAATGTGCCCGATTCGCTAATTGTGTGCGTGTGTGTGTGTGTGTGTGTGTGTGTGTTCAAGAAGCAGAGATCCAAAGAGTTGCTCTCCCACTTATCTTTCTTGCTAATCATTTAGTCACACCTGATTGTGAAAAACCACTGGTGCACTTCAGTTTTTATGACGATTCTGTTACTTCCCTACATGAAATGGACTTAACCCCCTAATAGTCTTCAAACACTTGTGCCCTTTTCTGGGTTTTGTTGTTCTTGTTTTCTTAGGATCTACGACTTTAATATGCATGTCAACAAAATTTAAAAAGTGGGAAAACTCCAGATTTGTTATTGGTTTAACAGTAATTTTTGTGGATAATTTTTTCAGTAACATATTCTGGATATCTAGTTGTATTAGCCCACATAGGCACTATAACAAAATATTGAATGATCTGGCCTGTTGCTCCTGTCTTGCTGCTCCAGGCACCCTGATCTAGACAACAAAAATGTATTATTTATCACAATTACGGAGTCAGAGAAGCACAAAATCAAGGCTCTGTCAAAATGATTTTGAGTTTCTGAAAGGACGATAAATGGCGCTGGTTACCGGCAGGAAAATCACGAGCCACGGCCACGACTACCAGAGTTAGAGAGCTTTATTGGGAGGAAGGAGGGGATAGGAGAGAGGAGAGCCAGGCCTGGAGAGAGAGAAAGATGGCTGGAGCAGAGAGAGCGTGGGGTCTGCATCCAGCTACTTAAGGCACATCCGTAGGGCCCCTTGATGAGTAAGATGCAAGACCCTGAGCTGCGCATGTACAGGAGTGAGGACAGGATCCTAACAGTTTCTCTCCCCTTTTCTTTTTCTTGCTGTACTAGACACTCTACTGAATAGAGCGCTTCCCATGTACTCAGCAAATGCCCTACCACTGAACACCAGCCCCAACCCCTTTATTTTGAGATAGGGTTTTACTGAGTTGCTGGCCTTGAATTTAGGATCTTCCTGCCTCAGCCTCCCTGTAGTAGATGAGATCACAGCCCTTGCTACCAGGCCAATAGGGCTCTCGGTATCGTTAGCCAATAGCTTTCTTCTTGCTGTGTTCTCACATGGTGGGTCTTTCATCTTAGAACTCTGAGCTTATCTGATTAACACCCCAACTTTTTGTCTCAATGGTCCTGTCTCTAGGTCCAGTCTCATTAGGCATCATTGGTTCAGACTGTGTGTTTGAGGGGTGCTGGAAGCCCGTCTGTTGCTGGGTTTTGCAGCCTCTGATTCTGACCTTGACTACTGCAAGTGCCCCCTTCTTTTGGCTTTTGTGTCTCTGTTTAAGCTGTTTGTCTAATTTCACATGTTTCCAAAGTTGGTTTTCTACTATAGGGAACACTGGCATCCCCGAGAGATCACTTTCTTTTCCTTGACAGAAAAAAGGAAGAAAGAAAAGAAAGAGCTAATTTTTTCTGAATACCAATAGGTATTTAGTCACTCATTCAGTCAATTCACAGATTTTTATTGAGTGCCAGCTTTGTATTGGGCCTAAATCAGGACTTGAAAGAGGCCAATGTTCTTTACATTCATGACATTTTCATTATGAGTAGAAAGAAAAAAATTAATAGATAACATATAACATGGTTTAAAGGTACTGTAAAGGAAATTAAGAATGGGAGAGAAAAGTAACTGTATTTATTAAGATTTAGGTCAAATCAGGAAGGCGTTACTGCATAGATCACATCTGAGCAGAGACTGAAAAGAGTAGGGAGGTGAAAAGCAGAAGGAAGAGTTTTGGGGGCAGAGGTCAGCAGCAGAAGTACCCTGAAGTAAGAGCCTCAGAGTAAATATTTGAGGCCAGGATCCTAAAGCAGCCTAATCCCATGGAAGAGGAGGTCAGAGGGAAGCAACAGGTCAGGTGACAGTTCCTGAAAGTTGGCAACGGAGCTGAGCTGAGAAGTGAGTGACCTGACTTACAGTTTGCAACAGCCGCTGCTGTAGTGGCAGGACATGGGAGACAAGTTGGGGACTGTAATAACAGTGTAGATGAAAGTAGGGGACATTGGGAGCTGTGGATTTAGCTAGAGGTGGTTATACTTGGTGTCTACAAAAGAATGCCTTTGGCCGGGCAGTGGTGGCACACACCTTTAATCCCAGCACTCAGGAGGCAGAGGCAGGCGGATCTCTGTGAGTTCAAGGCCAGCCTAGGCTACAGAATGAGTTCCAGGAAAGGCTTCAAAGCTACACAGAGAAACCCTGTCTCGAAAAACCAAAAAAAAAAAAAAAAAGAATGCCTTTGGCTGGATATATGATTTTCAAGACAACAAGCATTTTAAAGTGCATTAAAGGAGAATGTAGGACAATTTAGAATTTAGATGACAAGCCACAACAGTTTTTTTAGTTCTCCTATAAAACAGACAAAACAACAGCAGAACAAAGAAACAGAAAATCCCCAAAACCACCCTGGAGAAGCCCCAACAGCACATGTAAGGGACATTATATCCACAAGCTTCCCAAACTGGAGCAAATGACACTAACAAATGCTCCCGACCCTGCAATGTTTGCCGTATCAGCATCAGGAATCAATGAGGCATCCAGAGAACTCCAGAGTAGCCCAAGGTGTTTGCTGGAAGAGCCAGCCAGTCCGGTCAAGGACAGCAGCTGAAACCGAAGGGTTAGTTCTTCAAAAGCAGGAGAAAGCAAATGACTCCTGATAAGGTGTGTGTCGGAGGAGGAAGAGACTGAGAATTTTAAAAACCAGCCTAAGGAGACTCCCTTCTGGGAAAGAGATCCACGCTGAGAACCAGAAGCTGAGAATGGAGCCTAACTAAACAGACGAGAAGCAAAGACAAGAAAAAGTTGGCTGAGAGGACGAGCTTCCTGGAAAAGCTGCCTTAAACCACCTCAAAAACTTAAGAAAACGAATTTCTCAGGAAAGTATGTGAGGTTTGTTGCAATGAGCAGGCTGGGGAGACCACTCAGTCTGCAAGTACCTGCTGCACAAGGGTAAGGATCTGAGTTTGCTCCCTAGCACTCACGTAAAAAGCCAAACACAAGTGGCATGTGTCTATGACCCCAGCCCTGGGACAAAGCAAAGACAGGAGGATCTCTCAGACTTGTCGGCCAGCTATCATAGCTGAATCCCAAAGTTCCAGGCTCAGTGAGAGACTCGGTCTCAAAAACTGAGGCAGAAAGCAATAGAAGGCACCCCACTTCAACATCTGGACTCCACATGCACCCGTACTCACACACAAATGCATAAACACATGGACAGCACACACACACACGCACACATGCATGCACGCACACACACGCTACAAAGAAATGAAGAGTTGTAATGAAAGGGAATAAGAAGGAAGCAACATTCCTACAGATGACAAAACACACCCGAGAGACTGACCCACTAAGCAGATCAAAACTACTGTTTCAAAGGGAGCACAAAGGTCTGAAGAACAGGAAATGGTAGTGTTTCTAAACTAGAAACAGTAAGTGAAATTGGAAACAAGGAAAAAAATCATTTCCAAAATGAAAAACTAAACTAAAATGATCTGAAGGAGGAATAAGAAGATTGAAGATGCCTTAAGGAGGATGCAAAGAGAAAAAAAATGAAGAAGTAGTGAAAAGGCAGAACAGATTGTTCTTACCGGTCTCTTCCTGCCACTATGATAAAGAAGACATGACCAAGAGCAACTGGGGAGGAAAGGGTTCATTTCACCGCACAGCTTGTCGTTCTTCACTGAGGGAAGTCACAGCGGGAAGTTAAAGTAGGAACTTAGACTCAGGAACTGAAGCAGAGGCCATAGAGGAGTGCTGCTTACTGGCTTGCTCCCCATGGCTTCCTCAGCCTGCTTTCTTACATAACCCAGGACCACCTGTCCAGGGGTCACACTGCCTACAGTGGGCTAGGCCCTCCCACATTAATCAGCAATCAAGAAAATACTCAACAGACTTGCACACAGGCCAATCTGATAGAGGCATTTTTTCATTTGAGGTTCCCTCTTCCCAGAAGACCCTAGCTTATATCAAGTTGACAAGAAAGAAACTCACCAGCACAACTGACCCCTTGTCAATTTGACACAAAAACTTGTCACAATTAAACCATAGCCTTTCCTTTCTTGTTTATCCCCAAGATATCATGTTAATATAAAATATAGTATAACTTTAAAAGTCTCAGTCTTTAAAAAATTCAAACACTTTAAAAGTTCAGTTTCTATACCCAACACCTCTTTAAAACTACAAAGTCTCTCAACTTTGGGTTCCTGTAAAATAAAAATAAAAAAAGTTAAATACTTCCTTACTCCAAGAAGGAAGGGCACAGTTATAATCAAATCAAAGCAAAACCAACGTTCAGCAGAGTAACAAATTGAGAAGCTCCATATCTGTCATCTGGGATTCACTCATGATCTTCAGGTTCCAAAGGGCTTGGTCAGCTCCCCTTCTCTGGCTCTGCTATCCACAGGACCCTCAGCTTGTCTTGTAGGCTCAAGTCAGCTCAAGCTTCACTCCACACACACTGCTGGTTTGAGTGGTCATCCCCCAGTCCTGGCATCTCCAGGATGCTGGAGTCTTCACTCAGACCGAGGCAGCACCTTTGCTAAGGCTCCCTGGCCTCTTGTACAGACCCCAACCCTGCCATATAGTGCCAAGCTCCAAGCTTCACTCTGTGGCCCCTTTAATCCTGAGGTCTCCACTGCATCAGAGGTTGCACATTCACCAACGCCTCCCCACTACCCCTGCTCTCACAATGCCACACTTCCAATGCTCTCCACGATCCCTTCACTCCTATAGCTTTAATGCCACAAACCCCAGAACCACAAGGGAGATTCTTACACATTACCAAGTTTGACTGCCAGCATGAGATGCAGCTTTGATCACAGTGGACCATAGCTTCTGTGTGGCAACCCTGAGGAAACAGTCCCAGAAGATTTCACCTTAATGATGCTGGTCTCTTCTTAGTAACATCTGATCTCTCAGCCCCAGCTGACTAGCATCAATTGTCCAAGGAAAACAAAGGCTTCACTTCAATGGTGCTGGTGTCTTGTTAACCACAGCTAATTCTTTAGCTCCAGCAGACCAGAAACCCAGACTCTCACAGGAACAGTCCCAATAAAGTCTCTGATGGAGTCTCCAACTTACCTCTGAAACCACATGTCAGGCCTTCATGGTCTGCATTGCTCTCAACATTCTAATCTCCCACAAAACATCCCATTAAGCTTTACCAAACACTTCTAAAATCCTCCCCCAACCAACATGGACAGGTCTGTCAAGTAACATCCCGTTCTCTGGTACCAATTTCTGCCTTACTTTACTTTCTATAGTTGTAATAAAGACACCATGACCAAAAGCAACTTTGGGAGGACATGATTTATTTCCAGTTGTAGCTTGTGGTCCATCATTGAGAAAGTCAAAGCAGGAATCTGGAATCAGGAACAGAAACAGAGACCATGGAGGAATGCTATTCACTGGCTTGGGCAGCCTGCTTTCTTATATAACCCAGGACCACCTGCTCAGGCGTAGTACCACCCACAGTGGCTGGGCCCTCCTACATAAATGCCCACAGACTTGCCCAAAGTCCAATCTGGTGGAAGCATTTTCTCAGTTGAGTTTCCTCTCCAGATGACCCCGACTTGTGTCAAGTTGACAAACAAAAAGACAAAACCTAACCAGCACAAGGACAAAGTGGCAGATATTTACTACAGACAAGAGATTCAATATACAGAGCATATATTATCCTTGAGTTGTAGGAATGTGGGGGGGAGGGCAGGGCGAGTACAGGGTCAGAAAACAGAAGAAATACTACCAACTGTGTTTTAAAAGAAGTCCTTCTTCTAGATGAGAGAGCTGGAAGCAGCCTCCATGTGCTCCAATTAAGGAGAGAATCAAGTATTCTATCATAACAACAAGAAAAGAAACTAAGATAATTGAAAAAAACCAGTGAGACAGCCTCTTCAACAAATGATACCAGGAAACGGGACATCTTCATATGAGAAAAGGGTATTAGACTCCTATCTCTCACCCTGCAAAACCCCAATTCAAATGTCAAAAAGACCTTAAGATCTGAAACACTGAAAGTTCTAGAAGAAAACGTAAAACATTTCAGGAAAAGGACTGCCCCTTCCCTTTTTGCTCTGTTTGTCTTGAGACAGGGTCTCACTGTGTAGCCCTGGGCTGGCCTGGAACTTGCTACTGTAAGAGTCAAAGTTACATTTTAAGTTTTAATTACTATGCCTAAGAGATCCGTGAAACAAAAAAAAATGCCTCTGTCTGCAAGCCCTTGCCCAAGGACAGATAGTTCCTGAAATGCTAGAGGCTATTGTTCATGGGAGATAATAAGCCACATGTTTTCACTCCCCCAGACAAGTTTGTTTGACCCAACTATACCAGATGTGATTGATCACATGTTGGCAGGAGGTTCACAGGCAGGAAATACATTAAGATGTATGCTTGCCCCTGGTTGGACCTGATGGGAAATACTTAAGCCCCTACAAACCACAACTCAGGGCCATTTTCTGGGAAACCAGAGATGGACCTGAACAGAGAGTCCATCAACCTGGTCAGCATTTAATTAAAGCTTGCCTTTAATTTGACTTTAACCTGTGGTAGTGGTTTTATTCTCAACTGGTGGGTTAACACTTGCCTTGCACCCAAAGAGGTCTACCTGTTACTGCCTCCCCAGTGCTGGGATTAGAGGGTGTGTGCTACCACACTCAATTTGACTTTTTTATTTTTTTCAAAACTGTATTTTATTTTCTATATAGCAATACACTTTACATGTTAAATAACACTATTATAAAATGATTTGGTGTAGTTCTGAACAGAAGACAAAAGGGGCGGGGCGGTGGTGGCGCACGCCTTTAATCCCAGCACTCAGGAGGCAGAGGCAGGTGGATCTCTGTGAGTTCGAGGCCAGCCTGGGCTACAGAGTGAGTTCCAGGAAAGGTGCAAAACTACACAGAGAAACCCTGTCTCGAAAAAAAAAAAAAAAAAGACAAAAGGGAAACTTCTCAGTGTATAAGATCCCTCCACTCAGTTTTTGTTTAATTCACTCGTTCTTATTGGGTCAGTACAACAAATTACCCAATGTCTCGTTCCCATTGTGCTGATGGTACATGCACACTCCTTTCTTCCACATGTATGGATAAAGAAATAAATGTCATTTCGAAATGAGAAGACCTTCTGCACAGAAAAAGAGACAATAGGCACAGTAGCTTACAGAATGAGAGGATGTTTTTGCCAACTGTACATCTGACCCAGAATCTAGAAAGAAATACAAATATTCCAAGCTCTCCTAGGTCATCCAAACCGACTAACCAATTGAATAGACACTTATTTAAAAAAATCTCTAAGTGTTTATGAAAATGCGTGTGTCGAGGTGTTGTGTCTGCACGTATGTCTGTGTACCATATGTGCGCCTGGTGCCCATAAAGGCAGAAGAAGAGGGTGCTGGATCCTCTGGAATTGGATAGTTGTCAGTTTCATGTAGGCCGTAGGAACTGAACTCTGGCTCTCTGGAAGAGCAATAAGTGCCCTTAACCGCTGAACTATCTCTCTATGAATAGACACTTTATAAAGGAAGAAATACAAATAGTTAGTAAATGCTTTAAAAATGTTCCATATCCTTGGCTTCAGGGAAGTGAAAATCAAAACTGCTTTGAGACCGTTTCACCCCGATCAGAATGTCTGTCACCAAGAAAACAAATAACAACAAATGTTGAAGAGGATTGCAGAAAGGAACACGTCTTAACTTCCGGTGTGAGTGTAAACTGGTATAATCTCTGTGGAAACCAGTAGGGTGTTCCTCAAAACACAGAAAGCAGAACTATCATATGATTCTGCTATGCCGTCCCTAAGACAGCCCCCATAGAGACCTGAGCACATTCATGTTTGTTAATTGTGGTACAATAGCCAAGAAATGGAACCAGCCTAGATGTCCACCAACAGGTGAATGGATAAAGAAAATGGTATATACATACACAAAGAAATATTATTATCCAGTCATAAAGAATAAAATTATGGTATTTGCAGGAAAATGTAAAGAACTGGAGATGATTATGTGAAGCCAAATAAGTCAGACATATATGCAGTATTTTCTCTCATATGTGTACATATTGACGGGAGTAAAAAGAGAGCCATGAGAGGGGAGAAAGAAACTGAGGAGAGGAGAGGGAATAAGTGTGGGTACTAGACTATACAGGACATGAAAATAGAGGGAGGGGATATTTGAGGATCAGTGAGAAGGGGAAAGGGGCTGGGATCAAACAGTCCAGAGGAATAAAAGCAGATATAATGATGTATATGCATGGAAACATCACAATGAAAACCATTCTTGCTTGGAAAGAATAACTTCATTGACATTAAAATATGGGTTTGAAACCACAAACTGAAAGAACATATTTCATTGAGAACACTAATCTGGACTTATCAAGTATTAGGTCACATTCCTCTAGAACTCTCAGACTCTCAAAAAAGAAAAAGAATGAAAATATCTTTGTAGCTAGACAAACAAAACAAATGAGTTTGGGGTGAAAGAAATCAGATTTTATCATAAGTTTTGGTGGCCACATCCTATGCCAGAAGAAAATCAAGTAACGTATTTAAAGTGTGAAAGAAAGAAAATGGGAGAAGATAATAAATAGGGTGGTTGAACTTTACCACGTGCAGATATAAGCCCATTGGATCATGAGTGTGCTTTAAAAAATGCGACCAGCAGTCGCTTTCATACAGGAAACTGACGCATTGTGAAGGCAGCACATGGAAGGGAGCAATCAACCAGTCCTGTTTCACCAGATGAGCCATCCTGCTGTGCACACAGCCAGTGGATGAAGGCAATCACCTCTTCATCAAGCATTCCGACAAAGAAACCAAAAGAATAACAGAATTTGGATGCTCCGGTGCTTTATATTGATTGATTGATTGATTGATTGATTGATTGATTGATTGATTTGGGGGGAGTACATGCATGGAGGTTGGAGGAAAACCCATAGGAGTCAGTTCTCCTCTTCCACTGTGTGAATCCCTGGGATCAAACTCAGGTGTCAGGTTTGAGGACAAGCGCCCCAATCCACTGAGCCATCTTGCCAGCCCAGGTTATAATGTTTGATCTCCTATGAATAAAGGAAGCTTGGCATTGAGCATCAACACCTGCTGTGACAAAAGGACAAGTTGAGTGTCTCAGGACGAGTGGGGCAACACTACCTTGCCCGAAGTGCCAAACTCTGAACCCTGCTGGGAGCCCTGGGAAAAAGAGGTCCAGCCTGCTCTGCTGCCAACAGCCTGAGAAGCCCCGCCTCCCTTAGGGACCTGGACACAAATACAGCTTGCACTTTGACTACCCCACAGACAACAATTTCAGATGAGTCAGGGGGAAGCAGAGTTGGTGAGGCTTATTCTAAAGGCAAGTACACACTTTAGATTTGAGAGTGGATGGCGGAAGGAGAGATGTTTACCCAACGGTGAGGATACAACACAAGACTGGATGTGAGCATTTTAAGAGCCACACTTAGGTATCTTTGTGATGGCTGCATTCATGGTTCTGTGGCTTTCTGAGTTATGCTGCTGAAAGGTTATGATTAACAACAAGGCTTACAGATGAAGCAAAGCTAAAATTTAAGGGATTTAAAAATTAAGTAAAAATTAAGTGAGCCGATTTGCTTAATTTTATCTCAAAGAAAAAAAATGTTATTAACTATAAGTAAAATTACAAGGTGGCCTATTGAGGTACATGTTTCAATTTAAGGAGGGAGGTGTGATAATATGGTAAACCTCGGGGTTGCCTGCATTCTGGCCCTAAGTAAGCATGGTTCATTTGCTGTTTTTAGCATCCTTACTTGAGATGTCTTTAGGAAAATATACATCTATACAGGTAATTTTGGCTTTATTTGTTCTGTTGAAATTTCTTGCCTTCAGTGAGAAGGAAAGGCAAGCTGGATTCCAGGCTGAGGGGCTTCTTTTTCTTCTCCTGTCCCTTGATTTTCTTTTTGTATTGCTGCAAAACCCAAGTATAAGCAACCCTGGGAGTCCTCTTGCCATTGTGCAGAACAGAAGAACATACTGAGCTGCTTGGAAGTATCCAGGAGGTAAAATTTAGAGCAAAGGGAACTTGGCATGACAAATGAGCCATGCTCTTAACAAAGAAACTATAAGGGGGAGATCGAGCCAGAGGGTCAGCCAGGAGATTAACACAGATTTCAAAGACCTTCAAGTAAAAACAAAAAGATAACCACAGTTCCAAGAAACCTTCAGATGGTAAAAACCATAATCAGTGATGAGAACAGTGACTTTAAAACCTGTCGGCAAAAAATTCAGCAAATTCCTGTATGTGACCCCACCCACCCCTTGAATCTGAGCTGGCTTTGGTGACTGACTCAATTGTAGCCAACAGAATGCACTGGAAGTAAGTCTGCATGACTTCTACCTCAAAAATGCTGACATTTCCTCCCTGCTTGAAAGGACACTCACTTTTGGAATCTGGAGCCACTATGTGAGAAATCTGATCACTATAGGGGAGCCTGGATCTCCCCAAAATGCCACAGATAGGCACTCTGTTCTGAGGTGGCGATCCCAGCAGAGAGTCAGGCTCAGCTTTCAGACATGTGACTAAAAATGTCTCTGCCTTGTGCCAGCCCTCAGCTGTTGAGTCACCCCCAGAGGCTGAGTCTTCCCTGGAAGCCGGGGAACAGAGACCATAATATGCTGTTGCTGGCTGAGGCTGATGTGTAATAGGCAGTGGTTGGCTTCTTTGTCCGATTCTACACTCAGAGTTCCCACATTAGTAGTTTGAAATTGGTAGAAGTATTTACACCACAGAAATCAGCAAATATTCAGGGTGTTGATTACTGGCTGTGCCTATGAATTCCTGACTCTCAGAAACCATGAGGTGAATGAGTTAAGCCACACAGTTTGGTAGTCATTAATTATGGATGGCAGCAATTGGAAAAGAAGGAAATGAACTTTGTGAACAAGACTACTGCTGTGGGATAATCCTTCTGTGCACTGCGAAGATGTGTTGCTCTCATTGTAAATAAAGAGCTGACTGGCCAATAGTTTGGTAGGTTTTTGGGAGCAGAGAGAATGCTGGGAAGAAAAAGGGCAGAGTCACAAAAGTTGCCAGTCAGATGTAGAGGAAGCAGGACATGAACGTGCCATGCCGAAAAAATGTACTGCCACGTGGCAGAGCATAGATAAGAAATATGGGTTAATTTAAGTTGTAAGAGCTAGTTAGCAACAAGCCTAAGCTATCAGCTGAGCATTTATAACTAATAATAAGTCTCAATGTGAGTATTTGGGAGCCAGCTGGTGGAACAGAGCTGACTGCCAGGACACAGAGAAACTCTACCTACAGACTACTGTCTTGTTTCTTTTGGGAGAAGAAAGGTATCAAGACATCTGGAGTGAATGGTAAGTTCTCTGTTTTTAAAACTGCTTCATAGTTTTTACTTGATCATTATTATTGTTGTTTGGATGAGGGTCTTACTGTGCTGCCCCAGGCCAGTCTCAACCTTGTGAGCTTGAGTGATAAGTATCTAGGACTACAGTTACACATCACCACAACTAAGTTGGCAAATTCTTTAATCTTAGTGGTGGTTGCAAAGATATTCATCGTATACTATTTAACCAAATCACATATTTTTTCATGTGATTTTATGTATCTTTTATAAATAAAACATGTTTTAAAAGAAATCTTTCTCTTTATTTCCAATGTATTCAGCAAGATGCATTTGAATATGGAATTACTGTTTCCTAACATTAACAATTTAAATGTAAAAATTGAAACCTAGATTATGGAAGACTGTAGAGGGCACTAGGCCCTTGTGCTCACAGATAGCACTAGAGAAACTAGGAATCTTAAAAAGTTGTCTCTTCAACAGAAGAGACGGATTCCTGTTTTTCACCCAGAAGGCTGGGAACGGATGTAGTTAACAGCCTGGTGACCTGTGCTATCTGCAAGGCCAGGCCACACCTGAATTCCCCATACTCTTCCTCCCCCAACCTTTATCTTGAACATTGTTTCTCAGTCAGTAGAGCCCCTCCTTAGGGGAGATGTCACACGTCCTTTATAGCTTGGTGACCTCTATGATGACCAAGACCACGTCAGATCCTCCCCTAGGCCCTTAAGCTATAGAACCCATTTTTATGGCAGAGGTCACACGTACTTAGCAAAAGAGTTTCTATTTAGTTACACCTTAAGCTTTATTGTGCACACCGGATTGAGATAATTGTTACCAGGAAATTTTTTTCCAAATTTGTCCTGTACTTAAACGTTTTAAGTAAAGTGCCTGGCGTCAGACCCTAGAAGTTTGAACCAACACTGGCTACTGAGTTGTGTTGAACCAGATCTCCTTCTTGTCTCATGTGGATAGTTACTCTGCTGACCCTGGCACTTGCAGGGACTCCCACAGAAGACCAACAAAACTGTGTGGCCATATGAAATATAATCAGAATGGAAACAGTCACATAGTGTCAAAGAAGAGATGTCCTTGTGTGGCCTTTTGATAGTCTGAGTTCCTAATTCCCATAGGACAGAGTTGAAAACAAGCTTAATATGTTAGGAATGTAAGTAAAGCCATCTTGTGTGACTTGGAATAATGTAATGCTTGCAAGATAGGAGTCAGCCACAAGGCAGCTCCTGTGTGAGCCACACCTATGATAGGCTCTGATAACCAACTCCAAAATGGCTCCAATATGTTAGCAAATCAGCCCTACATTGTGAGCCAGATAGCAGCACAAAGGCAATGCCCACTGGAACAATACAAAACACTGGAACTTTGGAGGCTACGCCAGAATCCCACTGCCAGAGTCCAGAGACAAGACATCTCAAGCCTCGGCACTGATTCCCAACGGCAAAAGGACTTTGAGACTGGCTACTGTGTGCTTCTGGTCCTGGTGACCATGGCTGTGCTCACACATGCCCGCCTATCAAGGCTAGCCTCTGTCCAAAGCTCTCAAGGACCTTCTGGATATTCCAATAGTGTCATCCTCCCTGCCTGCCACAGCTGAAGGATGCTGGTAGAGCTTGCTCCCACAGCGCCCTCACCAGAGAGGAATCCCTAGCAGAAGTCTACAGCATTTCCTGCCCCACTGTTCCCTGCTCTATAAGATGTCTGTTTACATGAGACTACTGTAATAAATGGTATTGTAAGGAACGTTTGTGTGAATAAACTGAGCATATTCTAAAAGCACATCTCCTGTGGACATCCTAACTGCTGAGTGCCTCACGGAGCAGCAGCTCTGCCCACCACATTTAGTATCTACCAAATGTCATATTATAACTTATATGTGATGTCTGAGAATTTGGGGTGGTATAAGTCCAAAAGCCTTATTATATTGTGTGTTATATAGAACAGAAATAGAATCTGTGGAATCTGTATTTATTTACCAATACAGTTCAACGTATGTAGTGTTCTTATTTGGGATATACTAGATGGTGCTATATATTTGGTTACATTGACTATTTGTCCCTAATAGTTGGTTCTCTGTATTTAGACAATGTTGTAATGACAATGGGAGCAGTAACAATGCCATACCAAGCAGCTGGGCCCAGGCCTGTAGATAAAACTCAGTACCTGAGTTTTGCTGTGTTGGTAAGAGTACATAAGTAGCTACATGGTATGATTTAAGCTATATAATAAAGCTCTTGAGAACATCTGGGCTGCCATAGGTTCTCAGATTTCACCATTAGAAGCTATTCATTTCTATCTGTAGAACAAATATTCCTAAAAAACGTTGCTTTGGAGCGACACCTTAATAAGATATAATTGCCACCATTCTTAGAGAGATTTACAGGGATGGGACAAGTATCCCCTACCAAAGCAAGGTAGGTAGGAGAACTCTTAGCAAGTGTGTGTGTGTGTGTGTGTGTGTTGAAAAGGTAGGTGGAGAATTCAGGGACAATCTTTCTTTTCTTCAAACCAACTCTGTTCAATTACAGATCCTCAAGCTTTTCTTAGAAATCTGCTCCCCTCTCAGACTTGGCTAAGGCTAACAGTTTTTGTTATCAAAATACAGAAGAATGAGGAAGGAGGGTAAAATAACAGTAAGGATATGGAACTGAGCTATTAACTACTTAAAAATACCTGTAATACACGTGATTCAGAGTATAAATATACATATATAGAGTAGGTGAAATTTTCCTATCTAGGTTGACAATCCTTCCTCCAAGAACCAAAGACCATCTAATAAAAATCCCAATACCAGCCATGAGAAGCCTTCTTTTGAGTTGTTGGTCAGGGTTATCCACGAGTCTCCCAAAATGTCACAGCCTATTGCTATTGCCTCCTAGAGGTGGAAGGTAAGTCCCTATTGCTGAAGAAACGATACACTTTAGATGTGCGGCTCAGAGCTGGAACTGACCTGAAAGCTTCCTCCCTGAGGACTAGCTTCCATGGTACCAGAAGACACCATGCAAGATTTCAAAGAAGGAAGCAACCAAAAGTCCCACCTAAGTATGATAGCTATGAACCACAACAACAACCAGCATGGCATGATAACCCTAAAGGTGTAATAGTGGCACACATACCTTGGCAGTAACCATCAGCTCTCTGATTAGACTTAAGACCCACTCAACAAGAGGGAACTCATGCCTGGTACTGGAAAGCAAGTCAACTACCTGGGCCAGTCAATTTATGGATCTTGGAGGAGAACTTATAACCACTATTTTTTTTTTTTTTTTTTTTTTTTTTGGTTTTTCAAGACAGGGTTTCTCTGTGTAGCTTTGCGCCTTTCCTGGAACTCACTTTGGAGACCAGGCTGGCCTCGAACTCACAGAGATCCGCCTGGCTCTGCCTCCCGAGTGCTGGGATTAAAGGCGTGCACCACCACCGCCCGGCTTATAACCACTATTTTACTAAACCAGCATAATCCGTAACTACACTCTAAATATCTGTCCTTATACCCACAGATAAATGTAGTTCTCACCCCTCCTCAAGGAAACTTCTCTTTGCAAAAGAGAGAGACCACTACAGAAAACCACAACCAATCAAAACGCATAGTTGTGGAGCCCAGTCTCATCTATAATATAGCTCCTGCACCTAAGGCTCAGGGATCATTATGGAAAAGGGAGAGGAAAGACTATAATAGCTGGAGGAACAGGGAGTAATTGGTGAGGTTTTTGTCTACTAGGAGGGTCAGAAGCTACACCCCCGAAGTCTCTCCACCTAAACATGAACTGAACAAAGACAATAGATATGCTAATGTAAAGAGAGAAAAGCCCAAGAGGCCTCAACCTTACACAAAGAATGACAGGCAACTAAGGAATACTGAGAGCAGTAGAAAGCTTTCCTCAGAGCAGAGCACACCAATTGATGATTCACTATCAAATGGTCAGCCCTGAAAACACACACAAGTTGTTAACACTATACAGACTAATCAGGTAATACTTATATATGTAGGTATGTGGGGTGTATGGGGTGTGTGGTGTGTGGTGTGTGTGTGTGTGTGTGTGTGTGTGTGTGTGTGTGTGTGTGTGTGTAAGGAAAAAAAGAGGCCTTGGAGGGAGGAAAGGGAGAAATGATATAATTACATTAATTTCAAAAAATAAAAGGAATAATTTTAAAATTTTTTTGTTATCAAAAGGAAATGTTTAGGAATGAGAGAAGATGTAGTGGGTGAAACAAAATGACTAAGGTAACGCCATCTTGTTCTGACTCCATTTTATATTTGCTTCGACAGTTCTCAGCACTCTACCCACCTCCCCAATGGTCACATCTGCCTTGCAACACATTTGAGATTTCCATGACCTTGACCATGGTCCAGATGTATTAATCAAAATGATTAAAGTAATCTAAAATAACTAGAAAAGATATAAGGAAAAATAATTGGCAGGTTATTATTAATAATTGGCAGAGCACACTTAGTATGCTCTGCCAGGCATGGACGTTTCATGGTGCTCCAATCCTTATCTAACTTTGATGTAAATTATGGTCTTTGTGGGTTTTGCCTTTAAAAATTCTGTTCCCCTGAGCTTGGGCACCAAGATGCTTTTCAGAGGCACAAGCCTGCTCTTGGTCTGGCCATCCATATAAAGGACTTAAATTTTTTGATTGGCTTAATCATCGTGGTTGTCAATAGCAATGTTTTGTGGATCATTTCATGAAACATGGAGTCACATACACACATGCAGCAGGAATGACTAAATATGTTCCATGCAACAATATGCAAACAAGCAATAGTTTTGTTGACTACATAAATGCTATGGATTAAATTTCAAAGACCCACCCACCTCAATAGTGGTACATCAGACCTTTCTGAAAAGTTCATCCCAGTTCAGAGGTTTTAATCTATTAAAATCTCAGTCTTATTTTAGGAAAAAAGGATTCAGTCTCATTCTTGGTCATCGCATTAGCTCATTTCCTTTGGCACCTCTGAGGTGAGCTTCAAATAGAGGACAGATCACAGACTCCTCTCTGATGCTCTATGGCTATGTCTGCCTGTCTTCATGTGTCTCCCTCTATCTCTCCCTCCCCACTGGAACTCAGAGAGAGAAACCGACTTGTTCGTCTCCCCCTTTTCCTTCTGTTTAAATCATCATCTCTCATTTTCGTCTGTCATGGTCCCTTACTACCACTGTTACTTCTTAGATCTTGGATCCACTAGCCAATGGTTCTTTTTATGAAGTCCTTGGCCTCAGTGAGAGCTATCAATGATTCCAGGCAGGAGACTGGCTCTCTGTGTGTGCTGGAGACTTCCTTGAGTCCTTATAAGAGGTACTGTGAACTAACTAACTTCCATTCTAGCCAGAGAAGTCCTCTTTCCATTCCATTGTGTATATTTTCGTGGTGACCCTCCTAGATGGTATCCCTGTCCCTCCCCAACTCCTGCACAAAGGTGTTGACTTTGTGAGAAATCATTGTATAAAATGGAGTTAATCCTGCCACACTTCAGTGAAATAGGTCAGCTGATGGAACTGCAGCTATCCCAATGAGACTAGCTTTCCATAGGCGCTACCTCCATCAGACACTCAGCACCTGCCAGCTCCTGTAAGCACTGGGAATGCCAGTGAGCCTACTTTGGTAACAGAGTGTATGACATTTGGGGTCTTAAAACCCCAACCTTTCCTTGGTTCTCAGAGCATACTGCATTTCACCTGATCCTAGGCGTACGTGTCAAGATAGCAATGCAAACCTTTAATTCCAAAGGAAAGTGCCTTTTTGGATGCCCACCCCTTTGTTTTGTATGAAAATTATGTTGAAGCATAACACCTTGTGTTCTTGGCCCTGAGCCGTCTCTGTGGCTGTTGAGGCACTAACCTTTAGGTTTTACCTACAGCTTTGTACAACCATTCCTAGAGAAAGATACAGTGATTTTTTTTTTTGCTATTGAGGACTACAAAGACAAGAAAATGCAAACCCAGTAACCTTGTATTCACAAAACTCAGTCATCCTATATTATTAGAACGTGAGGTTTGATAGAATTCTGTGCTTTCCCCCTTTGTATGATTTTAAAACATAAACCAGCAAAAACTCCTCATAAAAACATATGAAAGGTGTGGCTACTGCTCATTTCTACTGAATTTTTTCCTTCCCTTCCTTTTTTCACATCTACTATTTAACTTATCTGTCATTACTCATTAAGCGACTCAGTAGTGACTTCAGTACCTTAAGGCCTCTGCCAGGCTGCGGGTGGCCCTCAGAACAAAGAGCTCATGCAATCTTGATAGTGACTATGATCTTTTATTTATTTGTTTGTTTTTGACAGTCTTAGGAAGCCCAGACTGGCCTGGAACTTGCTACAGAGCCTAGTATGACTGTTGACTTTCTGATTCTGCTGCCTCCACCCCCATGAGTGCTAGGATCACAACTGTATAGATGTACCACACTACACACAGTCCATGTGGTACTGAAGTCTGAATCTCCGGATTGTGTATAATAGGCAAGCCTATAAACCTAACCTGGCAGTATCCCTTTCATTCTGTTCTACTCCAACTAAAAACAACACAGTTGACTAAAACGTGCTTAACAAGACATGGCTGTAAGTCCATTACGGTTTAAATATTTTTCAATTTTTTAAAATGAAAGCATTTCCGGACATCGATAATGTTTTGGGTGACCAACATGGCACCCATTCATGGTTCTGGTTGTGAGTCTGTTGCTCTGTTTTTGTGGTGGTGGTTTGAATCAGAGACCTAGAACAGATTAGCATTCAGTTTCCGTGTTTCTTTTCTCTTGCTTGGCATTTTGTCCCTCTGGAGCAACCGACAGGACTGCTAAATTGCTCGCACTGCCAGCATGTCCTGCCCTGTCTAACCTGCTAGGCGTGGCTTCAGCACTCCTAGGATGACCATGCAGACTTCTTGACCGTAGACAGGGGAATCCTAAAGCCTGGTGAGGCTTCACAGACAGTAAGTTTTCCTTTTCAGTCCTGTCTGCGGCAACCGTGAGGGCGGAACGGGAGATCTGAGGAGCCAGGAGAGGACCGCTGCGCTCATCTTCAAGCTCATCTGGCGCCGCTGCTTCTGACACAATGTATGGGATGTCTGTGCTGCGCGAGCGCGTGATCCTTTGCACCTGGCATTTCCATTCTGCCGAGTGGAAGTTCCATGCTTGGTCCATGATTGAACTGTACTCGGCACCCCAGTTGCTGAGTCCCCGGACCAGCTTTCTGCCCTCAGAATAGACGAAGCTCCTGGACTTCATTGTTTTGTAGGCATTAGGGTCTCCCGGGTAGTAGCGCGCGAGTTTGCTCTCCCGCAGCTGGTGGGAAAGGGTGCTTTCGACCGTCAGCTGAGTGCCTGCAACAGCGGCTGCATTCATAGTCGGTGCAGCTTCTGCGCTCTTGAGGTCAAGTTCGCCAGCGGAGGTTCCGGGGTCCAGTCCCGGTCTGGGCTCTGCGCTTATGGGACCGTCCAGGGCAAGCAGGCTGCGGCCTGGAGTGGCGGGCGGGCTGGGGCCCGGGGTGTGGTGCAGGCTGCCCGGCTGGTCCAGGTGCGACTTTGCATCCTCTTCCTTCACGCGGAAGGAACAGGTTTTTTTCCGGAACGCCGACCCTGGAACCGTGGAGAGGGCAGGTTCCTCAAACAGAAGCTCCTCGCCATTGAAATGGTAGCGGTACATGCTGTAGCCATCGGCACTGTTGATGCTGCTCTGCCGCAGAAGGTAGGTGGCCTCGCATTCTGAGGATGCTCGCGATCGAGCCTGGATCAGATCAGACCTGTCAATGCCCGCCAGATTCTCCAGAGCGCTCACCATCCTGCCTGACAGCTCTTCCAGTTGAGAAAGCCGAAGGTCAACAGTCTGCAGAGATGTTTTCATGAAATTTTCTCTTTCATTGATTTCCTCCAACCTCATTGACATATTTTCAACTCTGGTAAATACAAAGGGATAGGTTTATTACATTGAGAGTAATTCAGTATTGAAAACAGTAGAGATAATGTTGTCGCTGTATGAGCCTCCAGGCTTTGATCACTGGCCTGCTGAGCCTGTTTGTGCATGTTGCCTACCCCTAATACAAGCTCTCCCTCAAATTATGAGAAGTATTAGGAAATATCAGTTAGCACAGAGTGTTTGCCGTATGCCAGGTATTCTGTCAGAGCAGTGTGCGCTCACTAATAAGTCTTTACTTGGTGCTGGTCTAGGCATAGTTAATCCCCATCAGTGCCCTATGAGATAAGCGCTGTTACTGCCATTCCCATTTTACAGAAAGGAAGTTAAGGCGCAGAAAGTGTAAGTAACAGAGGTCACAGCTAATAAGCTCAGGATGTGTGATTTGAGCATGCAACGTTTGCTTCTGCCAGTTGTCTCTCAGCTGGTTCCTCATGCTGCCTTAGATGAAGATACTGTGAAGACTGTTGAACGGCCAGCTGCACTGGACTAAGGAAGCTTTCAAGCACCCAGAGCCTTACTGAGTACACCTTTGGAAGCACCTGTGAGGGCATTTCAAGAGAGGATTAATTGAGTGGGAAGACTTCCATCCCACTGAATAAAAAAGGAAGAGGAGAACAGTATACCAATGAGCCATGTAGGCCTCGGCCTTTCTCTGCTTCCTGACCTTCCAGATGTGAGCGAGCCCCCACCCCCACAGCACAAGGCAGCTGCCATGCCTTCTGCCATGATGGACTATACCTCAAGCTGTGAGCCAAAATAAATCCCTCCTCTTTTAAGTTGCTTCTACAAATACAGTACAACCTCTGTAGCTACCAGAGACTGGTACCAGGACCCTCATGGGTATCAGAATCCATTAGATGCTCAAGTCCCTTATAAAATGGCACAATAACTACATATAACCAGTACACCTCCCATGACACCATGGCCCAGATGATCCAACATTCAGAATGGTTTGAAGGCAACTGGCTCAGACAATACAGCTCATGGACTATTCCATAATCCTAAAATTTTATTTGTGTCCCCATAAGATACAGCGCCCCCCCTCCAGCAGGAAGAAGTAAGAGAAGCTATGCCCAAATCCCCAAATTATATGTAATTTTACTTTGTTAAGGTTAAAACCTTCCTTTTTGAAAAAAAAAAGAAAAGGGGAAGTGCTGTGGGATATTCTGTATGGCAAATGTGTTGCTCTGATTGGTTAGTAAATAAAACACTGATTGGCCAGTAGTCAGGCAGGAGGAAGTATAGGCGGGACAAGGAGGAGAATAAAGCTGGGAAGTGGAAGGCTGAGTCAGAGACACTGCCAGCCACCATGATGACAAACAGCATGTGAAGATGCCGGTAAGCCACGAGCCACGTGGCAAGGTATAGATTTATAGAAATGGATTAATTTAAGCTGTAAGAACAGTTAGGAAGAAGCCTGGCATGGCCATACAGTTTGTAAGCAATATAAGTCTCTACGTTTACTTGGTTGGGTCTGATCGGCTGTGGGACTGGCAGGTGAGAGAGATTTGTCTTGACTGTGGGCCAGGAAGGAAAACTCTAGCTACAGGTGACAAGCACTTTTATCCACTGAACCATCTTGCCTGCCTTTAGTATGTATTTTCAGCCTGAGGTTGTTGCATCCACAGATGCAGAACCTACAGATCTGGAAGGTCAAATGTATTAGCCATTACTCTTGATAATTCTAGCTATGACTTTCAACAATACGTGGGCCAGGACAAAATAAATCAATAAAAATTTTCATTGGAAGTTCAAGGCACTCCAAAAAAAATTTTAACAATTAAGTGCAGATTAACACATAACTTACTTGAAGGACAATGGCTCATTAAATTGTCTGATTACTAGATTCTTGTTTATATTTAATAATATTCTTTTAGTGAGGTTCCACAAGAAAAGATAATGGCAAATTATAAATATTTGGTGTTAGATAAGATTTTAAAAAATCTCCCAGAGCATCAAGCAACAGTTTATGAAACTGTAATGCTGCTTGAATGGAAACCTGCTAGAATAAACCTTGTTTTATATTTCAACATGTACAATGTGGATAGGTTCACGACATATAACTCCAGGAGGCAATGAGGTATGCCCAGGATTTTGGACTACCTTCTAAAAGTTGAATTTGTTCCAGGGATGACTTGGGAGTCCTGGCTCCAGGATCCTGAAACAGCTTGTCCAGGCAGGTCCCTCCCTCTGTGATGGCAAACACCTTGATGCAATGCCACCAGGCTTTGATTTTCCTCCCAACTTTCTTCAAAGGAAATGTGTGGTTTCTATAGTAACTTGGCTTGCAGTGCAGTCTCCTTTTAGGCCTTGGGTGTCCTTGCTACATTTCACCATAAACTCCTTTCTGTTCTGCCGACCTCCCTCACACCCACACTGTGAGAGTCTGCCCTTCCCCTTTCTTCATTGGTCATCTGGGTGATGCCTGGTGAGCGCTCTTCCTTGCACTACGACCTCTGCTCACACTGGACATCCGGTGTGTCCCACACAACTTGCCCATGTGCTGGCAAGCGTGCCTGGCATTTGCCTGGAGTTGCTTTCGTCAGGGCTACTCTTGTGTTGCCCACACTGACAGCTGCACTCTGCTGCATGGCAGGGTCCTGGTGTCTATTCTTAACTCTTTTCTCATTAAGGGAACTATTCATGTGCCCCTTGATGAGCTACATCATTTGAGGAGGGAGGGTCTGGCTTCCTAGAAGCTTGCCACTAAGGAGAATCAAATCCAGTGTGGGCGAGAAGACCTAGCTGCCTTATGGTATAGCCTCTCTCTCTCTCTCAGCCAGTCCATGCCTGAGGATTTCTTTGCTCTTGCCCCTCGGGGATGTGTGGAAGAATCGCACTGAAGGCTTTCCATTACTTTTGAAGGACACTTGGAGTTGACTGTTAAATATGCTCCTTGCTCTCTCTTCTCAACCCAGTGATTCCTTTTGTATTCAAACCACAATGCCTCTGCAACAGTTGAGCTTGAAATCCTTCAACAAACATCACAGCCCAAGATAATGCAGCTGTGCACACATTTAAATAGAAATAAACCGCTATAAATAGAGACAGGCATCTTTCTTCTGACATCTTCTATAATTATCTGCCCCTTCAGATTAACCAGTTCAGAATGTAGTTTGCCAGCCACTCATACGTGAAAGAAGAACCCTCAAAGTCAAAGTCATTGTTTTTTCATTCTGCTCGTACTCTGGTTATCTCTCTAACCCTCTGTCCCACTGCATGGACTCTGCTCCTGGCCTCTGGGAGGGTTCCCATTTTGACCTCTCACATCTCCTTTCTCTAAGGCTACTTCCTGAAGCTAAGGAAGAAATGTTTCATAACCTAACAGAGGCCAAGAGAAACTGCCAGATGCCTGGTTAGAACCCATAAACTGTTGCCCATTTTTTATCACTGTGCTGGATGGAAGGAGGTTGATCTGAGGTGAGGTTCTTTTTGTTTGTTTTTTGCCTTTTCTCCCCCATGCTAAAATTTTATAGGATATATACAAAAGGAAGGGGAAAATAGGCTGATTTCATCTACTTTTGAAATGATTAATGAGAATAACAAATTATGAATGTCTCAATTACTTTTCTATTGCTGTGACAAAATATCATGACCAAGGCAACTTAAGAAAGAAGGTGTGTAATTTGGCTTATAGTTTCAGAGGGCTAGAGACCATGATGGGGGAGCAAAGGAACAGCCGAGAGATCTTGTATCTTGATTCACAACCATGAGGCAGAGAGAGAACTGACTGGGAAAGGCATGGGTTTTTGAAATCTCAAAGGGCCATGCCTCCTCCAACAAGGCCACACCTCCTCATCCTTCCTAAATAATTCCACCAACTGGGGACCAAGTATTCAAATAAATGAGCCTATGGGGGCCATTCTCATTCAAAGCACACATTTCACTCCTTGAAATAGGCTTGTGGACATACATAATGCAAAATGCCTTTAGTTCAACTTTAAACGTCTTCATACACCTTTACAGTCTCAACAGTTTCAAAGTCCAAAGCCTCTTCTAAGACACAAAGCAACTTATGAATTGTAGCCCCCTGTAAATTAAAAAAAGCAAGTTATACACCCCCAACATACAATGGCACAGATATACATTACCATTCCAAAAAGGAAGAATGGGGACCTACTGAGGAAATACTAGACTAAAGCCAAGACCAAAACCCAGCAGGGCAAACTTAACAGCTATAGCTCCATGTCTGATGTCAAAGGGCTTAGATGGCTCCCCCACCCCCAGCTTTGTGCCTACAACATACTTCTCTCTCTTGGGCCTGTTCCACCTCCTGTTTGTGGCTCTCCTTGGCAGGTCTTCCACGCCTCTGGCCTCTACAGCATCCTGCTGTCTCTAACACAATCTGGGCTTCACTTTCACAGCTTCATGTAATGGACTCTCTGTGCCTCCATGCACAGACTTCCCTGCCACACACTTGGCCTCAGTGGTTCACCTTAACCACAGATAGAAGATTCCAAAACACCTCTATCCATGTATCCCTCATAATTTGAAAGCCGGAACCACATGGATGGCACTGCCAAATTTGACTGCTATTTTGGGGTGAATCCAGGCACCTCTGAATACTATTTGTAGCTGCTTTGATTTGTTGTTGTTGTTTAGGAGAAAATTCCTTAGGCAAGTTCTTTTCAGAAATTGGAAGCTTAGCCGGGTGGGGTCTTGCCTTGAGGGCACCCCTCCCTTTATTTGATTTCTGATCATACCACTCTTTGATCTTCTCATTTCTTCCAGCACAAGCATTAAATTTCTTGGTGCTCCTCCTCCTCCTCTTCTTCTTTCAATGTACATTTGTATTTCTTTTTGATCCACTTGCTCTTTTTCATTATAGATTTGCTTAAGAGTGATTACTAATAACTACATGACAGAGTCAATATTAATCCTGAATCTCTTCTGCCAAGGAAATTAGTGCATTACTTTTCAATTTAGCCTTGGGCAAATTCTGGGGACAAGAGCAGAAAGCAGTCACATTCATTACCAAAATATCTCAAAAATGGTCTCCAGCCCAGTTACTGGTACTGCTCTTCTCCGAAACCTCTTGAACTGGGTCTCCACAGTCCACACAGCTCTCAACACCTATTGTCTTCCAAGTTCCTACAGGGAAGGCCCATTAGGTTCTGCTTGTAGAGTCCAAAGTCCCAAAGTCTTCCACATTCCTCCAAAAACAGCAAGGTCAGGTCACAGTAACAGTCCACTCTCTGGCTCCAACTTCTGTCTTAGTCACTTTCCTGTTGCTGTGATAAGACACCATGACCAAAGCAATTTATAAAACAAAGTGTTTGATTTGGCTTATGGTTTCAGTGGGTTGGAGTCCATGATGGTGGAGTGAAGGAACACTGAGAGCTTACATCTTGATTCACAACCACAAAGCAGAGAAAAAGCACACACGCTAGGAATCTCATGAACATTTCTGAAATCTCAAACCCATCTCCAATAATAAACCTCCTCCAATAAGGACACATCTCCTGATCCTTCCTAAATAGTTCTACCAACTTGGGACCAATCATTCAAATAAATGAGCCTATGGGGGCCTGTCTCATTCCAAACACCACAATGAACTAGTCACGCTTTGGAACTTCTTACTAATCTTGACATCTGACAGAGTGATTCCACATGGTAATGACAGACTACCTAAGATTTACTTGACTTCCTTCCTCCCTCCCTTCATTCCTTCCTTCCTTTCTTTCTTTTCTGAGACAGGGTTTCTCTGTATCCTTGACTGTCCTGGAACTCATTCTGTAGACCAGTCTGGCCTGGAATACACATAGATCTGCCTGCCTCTGCCTCCCAAGTGCTGAGATTAAAGATGTGCACCACCACCACCTGGCTTACTTGATGTCTTTCAATGTGCTTAGTTGCTAACATGAGAAACCTCTATTCTTTATGATAGAGGCTCATAGTGAAATATGTTTAATTAGTAAATACATAGATAACCATGTTATTTACAAATAAGAACAGTTCTATTTCCTCCTTTTCAAGAAACATGCAAGCCATTTATTTTTATGGTCTTATTGAAGGGGCCATGACTCTCAATATATCACTGAATAGCCATGATGAGGTAACTGTCCTTCCATGTTCCAAAATTTTAGGAAGCAAGCAATCAGTTTTTCATCATGTAGCTACAGTTTTTGGAAATTCAATTCATCAGATTGAAGAAAGTTTCTAGTTTCCTTAGAGGATTTCACTTTTTAAAATTTTAAAATTATTTTTATTTTTTAAATTGTCTGTGTGCACATGTGTGCATGCATACTTGTTTGCACTCATGTGTGAACATATAGAGGCCAGAAGTTGATGTTGAATGTTTTCCTCTATTTCTCTCCACCTCATTTTAAAAAATATTTATCATTATTATTTAAAAATTGTGTGTATGTGTGTCTATATGTGTTTGTGTATGGGGGGGTTGTACATAAGTGTTGGTGCCTGTGGTAGCCAGAGACATTAGATACCCTATAGTTGAGGATGCCAACAGTTGTAAGCCATCCATCATGGGTGCTGGAAATCAAATTTGGGTCCTCTTCAAGAGAAATGTATACTCTTAATGGTTGAGCCATCTCTTCAGCCCCTCTACCTTATTTTTATTTTTTGAAATAGATCTTATTTAACCTAGAGCTCACTGCTTCAGCTAGACTTGCTGGACAAGGCCCCAGGATCTGCCTGTCTCTGTGCCCCTAGGGCCCCAGCATTGGAATTCTTGGCACGAATCTTACCACTGGGCTTTTATGTGGCTTCTGGATATCTTAACTCAAGTCCTCAATGTGTGCACCAAGTGGTCTTACACACTGAACTATCTTCCCAGCCAGATTTCTTTCTTTCTTTTTATTTTTCGTCATGAATGAACATTGAATTCTGTCAAGTGTTCCAATTGATATAATCATGTGGCATCATTTTCTCTGACTTGTTAGTATGGTAGATTGTAATATTTGCAATTTTTGACCTAGCCTTTTATCCCTGACTAACCTACTATTTCATTTAATATTAAAAGACATACAGTCCATTATTTTATCTCGATCTCATAAACAAACATGCAAATTGCTAGGAATAGTCTCCTTGCCTGCAGTGTCTTATTTGTGTTTTTTTGTTTGTTTGTTTTGTTTTTTTGTCTTTTTGAGACAGGGTCTCATCCTGTAGCCCTACAACTCTCAACCCTCCTGCACAGTCTCCCAAATGCCACCACACCCAGCCACCTCCAAAATTATTTTACTCTAATCCAAAAGATAACACAGATATGCAATTATGGTGCTCTTTGCCTAAAAACAGTAGCAGCTTCCACACAGGATAAACAGATTTTGCTGGATACAAGGGGTGTGCTAAGAGCTCCTGTAACTCCACTGGTCACCATTCCATGATGTGGACAATGAGCATTTTTCATGGTATAGAGTGCCGTGTAAGTGCTCAGCAGATCTGACCTCCTGTAGGGATTTCTCTTCCATCCCTATGGTCACATCTCTTCAGACGCGCCCCCCCCCCATCTTTCCTTCCTGGCTCGTCCTGTTCTTCGTCCTGAAATTTGCTCAAGCCTTCTTCACAAACATCATCAAAATGGAAAAAAAAATTCTCTAAGAACTTGAAGACTCCAAACACCCTATGCCTTTGACTCCGATCTCAAAAAAAAAAAAAAAAAAAGAAAAAGAAAAAGAAACTCTTCTTACAATGGCAGTGCCTCCAGTATATACCAAAGAACCAAATGAGTGACAGCCGTGTGTGTGACACCTGGGACCTCCAATACTGTATGGAAAAGCAAATGTCACCTGACTTCAGACATGACTTAAATAGACTGACTTGACTATGTTACTTACTAAATGGCTTTTACATTTTTCAAATATTTATTTTATAAAATGTGCCAGTACTCCATTCAGATGTTTCCAATAACTTGATCAAGTCACTCACAACTGTTTTTCTAGCATGACTGGTACTCCAAGCTCAAGGGCAGACCTCCTTGGTCGGCAAGCAGGTCCTTTGTGATGCACTGTTCTTCTGAATGCCCCGACACTGATTCCTGACCAGTTCTCTTGCTATTTCCCTCCACACTGAGCTCCTGGTTTCTGTAACTACTTCTGCAGGCAGACTCACTTGTGAATCACAGGAAGCAACTCTGGGTTCTGTTTCACACATCACAGCAGCATTCACTTACAACACAGGTCACTCAAGAATACTTCTGCAAAGGGCATTGGGGTCATTTTTCTAACTGTCAAACATGGGGTTTTTCATCTGGCAGGGTAGCAGAAAATTCCTGGGGGCTAGCCTTCTCCTTTTATATGAAAGGAAATTCACACAAATAAAATCTCTAAACTTCCTGGGCTCACATGCATCATGCCTTTGTCTTTGAGTAGAATTTTTAGCTCCACTTAAATTTCCAACACCAGTTTTTTCACCTTTCCTCTTTCGAAAGACATTGAGGAGCCCAGAAATGAATTTGCTTAATCATTTTGGACTTTAACTAATAATGGTAGCATCCTGTACCCCTTAAGATTTATCTGTCTGATTCAGAGGTTAGTATAGATTGCCTTTGGATTCCTCTGTTAAGAGAGTACATCCTAAATGCTACCATCATCCTCCAGGTTTCAGATTAACAGCTGACATTACATACTTACTCTTTTTGTTTGTTTAGTTTAGGTTTTGTTTTGTTTGTTTTTTTAATAGAAAAAACTCAAGGCTGTTTCTGATTAATCCCGTACCAACTTTGGGACTCCTGTTAGAGCTGGGGATGGAGTTACTCTGTCCTGTTAGAGCTGGGGATGGAGTTGCTCCTCCCAGTTCTCTTTATTGTGCATCTGTCACCAAGAGTCCCTTTCGAAAGAACAATAGTAGTGAGTGGCTGGAGCACAGTTAGCTGCATTGGAAGACTTACTTGAAACTGTATATGTGAAGGTTCCCCACAAACTGCAGGTGCAACTTGAGTGTCAGAAATATGCCTGAGTGGAATGAGGTGCCGTTACTAGCCTCCTCCACATCACCACCAATCTCGACACTGATTACTAAATAGGTATTTTGGTTTTAGTAAAATATCCATAAAACTCAAAGTTGAGCAAAAACTTTTTTGTTAAAAAAATTGAAGCTAGTGTTTCCATATCACTTTAAAACAATAACACATTTAACAACGTGAAACTTCTGGACAATATGTGGAACTTCTGTAGTCATTTCTAGGGGATTCCCTGTGCAAGGTATGATTCTGTTGGATTTTGCAGTGGTTTCCATCTGTTAATGTTAGTCTCACCTTCATCTTCCCATGGTGAGACCCTGTGTGTCTTTTTGGAAGGAAAGGACCTAGATGCTCTACCCTAAGCCAGTTATTAAAACATATTTTTTTGTGCAGCCACCTTTCCAGGGGGAACAGTCACCCTTTACCTGCAAGGCACCTCACAAATTACACAGAATATTTCCGTAATGACAGAGTTAAATATTCACATCAAAACATGATGTTAGTGGAGTTAGGTCCAGTTCATTCTTGCACAAACCCATGTTTCAAGATCCCATGGTATTCTACACTTGCGTTCTAAGACTATTCCTACTCTATAATTTCATTCCAGATCCATAGATCATAAAGTTGTCTAATCCACTCTAAATTTTACATCAGGCTATTTTAATTTCCAGTTACTTCCTTGCATAGGGCTGTCTTTAAGGTTAGTAATTATAGGGAGAACACCCAGGGTAGCACCTTGCCCTGACTTGCAGAGATTTCATACATGAAAGACTGAATGAGAACTAATGATGACAGAATGAAACTTAAGCCTTAAGTCTCCTGTCCTTCTCACTCTTTGAAGTCAACAATACACTGAACAGTTTTTAGAAGAAGAATATTAAGCTCTCTGGGACGCTAGCTCTGTGTTCTTCATTTATACACCTCCACCGCTGTTCATGAGTTTCTAGAATTCTAGGCATCGAAATCACTAGCTTCTTCTGGCACTTTCTGTTTGGGCCAGACCCTGTTCAGCTGCTAAGTGAAGCCCATTGGCATCCTGGATTTTCTCTTCCACAGTCCTAGTTCCCCACCCTTTGCCTATCATCACCAAGGCTGTAGAGCCTGGTAAAGATAGATAGTGCCTAGGGGCAATCAAATGTGTTTATGCTGCCATTGGTGACACTAGTATTGTCACAGCTAGTTGATTGTGGGTAGCAGAGCCTCTTCAGCCTCCAAGCCCCATGCATCCTTACATTGGGGCTATGGAGTGAGTGCTAGATAGTCTTATGTCAACTCGACACAAGCTAGAGTCATCTGAAAGGAGGAAGCCTCGATTGAGAAAATGCCTCCAGAAGATCCCGTTGTAGGACATTTTCTTAATGAGTGATTGTGGGTGGGGCCATCCCTGGGCTGCTGGTCCTGGTTCTATTAGAAAGCAGGCTGAGCAAGCCATGGAGAGCAAACCAATCTGTAGCACTCCTCCAGGGCCTCTGCATCAGTTCCTGCCTCAAGGTTCCTGCCCTGTTTGAGTTCCAGTCCTGACTCCCTTCTATGATGAACAGCGATATGGAAGTGTAAGTCAAATAAACCCTTTCCTCCCCAACTTGCTTTTTGGTCATGGTGTTTTGTCGCAGCAATAGAAACCCTAACTAAGACAGGATGTCTCTGATGGAAGCCATGGAAGCCACACTGACATGTCCCAGTACAATGCCATGCACTCTCATTATTGCATTTCAATTACTCTGCCAAACAATCCATGGCTATCACCCTTCTGTGTATATTTTCCCTGAAAGTAAACATGTGCAACTAGAGTCACCCCTATTGGGTTCATGACCTCTGTAGCACTCATGGGTGGTCCTGATTCTTGATATCTTTCCCTTCTGTGTTCTCAGTCTTCACATCAGTGTCTCCTGCCACTGTCGTGGCCTTTATTTCTTCTAAGGAGGAGTGGTCTTCTGATTGGGGGTTGGAATCCAGGCCACCTGCACGTTTTTCCTTCTCTCTGAAAATCAGCTGTCTGCAAGGAAAGTGGTTTTCTGTTTGTCTTGGTCCTACAGAAGCTTGGTGGGACCGACGACCGTGAGCAGGAGCTGTGATTACTACTGCCAGTGACTGAACTGGCACGCCTAATCCTAGGAGCGTATTTGGCAAGCACTGAGCCACATTGTCCAGTATAACTCCATTGCTAATGAAGTTGATATTTTTATCTGTTTGCCTAATCTCTCTCTCTCTCTCTCTCTCTCTCTCTCTCTCTCTCTCTCTGAATCGGCTCTGTGCTTGTTAGTTTCATGTCAACTTGGTAAGAGCTATAATCATTCTGGAAGAGGGACTCTCAACTGAGAAAATGCCTCCTAAGACTTCTAAGATTTGCTTATAGGAAGTCTGCAGTGCATTTTCTTGATGAATGATTAATGTGGGTGGGCCCAGTTCACTGGGGGCAGTGCTGCCCCTGGGTCTTCAATGATATAGGAAAGCTTGCTGAGCAAGTCAGTGAGCAGTGTGCCTCAATGGCTTCTGTCTCAGTTTCTGCTTCCAGATTCCTGCCTTGAGTTCCTGCCTTGGCTTTCATCAACGGACTGTGACTCAGGATATGCAAGCCAAATAAACTCTTCCTCCCAACTTGCTTTTGGTCATGGTGTTTTATCACAGCAATAGAAACTGTGACTAAAACAAGCTCTCAAAGTCAAATGAGGAGTAAGAATGTCATTCATTGAGCCCATAAGGCTTCAGCATTTAATCCATCCCTTTCTCTGTCCAAGCAGCCTTGATTCCCATTAATCTGTAAGATGAGAGCATTCGAATATAATTGGTCCCAAATGTCTTTCTCATTACTGTGTGTTTTGTCTTCTTACACTCTCTACATCTTTCTAAGATTGATCTCTTCTAGCTACCATCTTTTCTCCTTGTTGAGGTCTCTTTACCAGCACCTCCTCTTCCCCGTCACATGAGAAAAGGATGCCAAATAACATCTCAACACCATGGATTGTTGGCTTCCTGTCAAGCCTACAGGAGACCCAAGACTTAACCCAGATCCATGAATCTGACAGAAAGTCCCCCTGACCAGAATCTATGGTTACAGGTTTAGCTAGCCCAGGCCTAAAGTTCTCCAGAGACAGGGCCAGTTGCTTTCAAAATTTGTAACTTGTGAACTCTATTCTGTATATTTTGAGATATTAGACATAATAAAACTTATGTAAGTGCTGCACTGGAAGACTGAGGCAGGGAGCTATTAATTTGAGGCCAGGGTGGACTACATAGCAAAATAATACAAATGGCAGCAGAATATAATTTTGAAAGGAAAAGAAGAAATATATCACGTATTCTAAGGCAGAGACTAATATATTTATTGTACTCAAACATTAAGTTTTAGTTTTAGAATTCCTTGAAGCCACATGGGCAGAATAAACATGGTGGATAACAAAATTCTTGATTTTGAAAAATCAGAAGTTAAATCTCTGACAAATATTTTTCAGAAAAGATTCTTTCCAACTCAGTTGGCCCTGTGGACCCACTGTAGAGGTGCAATCAGCAAGAGAACTCCACACTAGACTTGCAGAAAAATTGGGGAGATGTTGGCACTCCAACCGCCAACCATACACATTGCCAGCTAGTCATTAAGCAGGAAGTGATAATCTCATTTTCAATTCAACTGGATTTGAATCAATTAGGAGACACACCCTGTGTGTATATAAGGGTGTTTCCAGAGAGGGTTAACTGAGCCAGGAAGAATTATCCTGATTGTGGGTGGCACCAACTATGGGCTGAGGTCTCAGACTGAATAGTGGAAAGAAGAAAGCAGTGAGCTGAGCACCAGCATTCATCTCTCTCAGCATCCTCACCAAGGATTCAGGGAGACTGGCATCTACACACTCCTGCCAACATGCCTTCCCACCATGATGAGCCTCAGACTACCATCCTAAATAAAACCCTTCTTTCTTTAAGTTTAGATATTTTATCACAGCAACAAGAAACTTAACTAATGCATATGATGAAGATGAAATGTTCAAGGTGACGAGCTCTGATCTGTCCTGCTGGTGGATATTATTATATAGTCTCCTGCCCCCAATTTTTGGTTGGCTGCTGTTGTGATTTGAGGAAAGAGACAATGCCTGCCAATATTAGCCCTTGTTTTGGTGTTGCGAATATTGAGTATCCCTCCTCTCCATCCTTCCCTCCTCTCTCCCCTCCATGTCTCTCCTCTCTTTCTCCTCCTCCTCTTTCTCTTCCTGTTCTTTTTATTTTGATACACAATTAAGGCTGCTCTAGAATTCATTACAAACCTTAGAATGACTTTAAGCTAATGATTCTTCTGCCTTAGTTCCCAAGTGCTGGGATTAAAGGCATGTGCCACTACGCCCAGCTGATACCAAATGTCCCGGGAGCTGTGCATTGTATGGTCCTTTGCCTTTCCCATTCTTAATAAGAATCACTAAGTCTTCAGGAAAACCAAAACCTTAATTCAGATACACAAATCTGACAGAAAACCTCTTCACAGGGTCTGGGAGAAATCAGAACCTGCTATTAAAGGATTAGACCATTTAAGATCAACAGCTTCTTTAGTACAGGACCAACTGCATCTAAATGCATACTTTATGACCCGCATTATGTCCTGTATATTTTGAAGTATCAGAATACATAAAATGAGTAAAGAGAAGACCGTATAACAAGATTCATGAACAAGTCTATGAAAAAAAAAAAGCTCTAGTATAGAAGGTTCTAGGGAATCAGTGTCTGCCATTACAGGCTTGGCTAGTGAAAACCATAGACATTTGAGCCCAGAGGGAGCATAGTTGAATCCCATCACCTGCCTCAAATTCCACAAGGGAACTGGTTGAGAATAGATTAGAGATTTGTAGTCAAGTCAAGAATGAATGAGTTTTTAGTCATTTATTCATTCATAAAACTCTGTTCATACCCTGTGGAATTATCTAGGTGGACAAAATCCAGACATGCTGACTATATCATAAGGTTCAATGGTCTTGACCCAGTTACGTGTGTTTGGTGGTCAGGGAACTTTTTCACATGGCATTGGCATTTGAGCAGAGATCCAAGGGATGAGTAGGGAAGGGGAGTGTGGGTGGACCAGATAGAGGGATTGGCATGGGCAGAACCCCTGTGTCAGAAAGGACAAATGCTTTGAGGAAGTCAAAGAAGAGTAAGGTAAGAAACATGAATCATGGTGACATTCAATTTCTGCCTTGTTGAAGTGGCTGAATGGTAGTGCCATTTATGGAGGCTGGAGCCCAGGAGAGGTCGTCTATATCTGGGAGAACTCTGAGATCCAGTGGGCTTGTGGGTGGAGCTTTGAGTTGAACCCTTTGCTGCAACCCAGGGCTATGTTATCTAAAAGTGAGTCATACTGTAAATCTCTTACTGAGGACCTAAACGTTGGGTGTTACAAAATATTGGCATTTGGTAACAAAAATAAGTGCTAGAACTTAGTGTTCATTTCCAAGCATTAGGAAGAAGCCATGTGTGGAGTTCCCACCTTGACACACATGCTCAGCGGACCCTTTGTGGAGGGCAATGCCTAATGTGCAAAGCCCTGTGTGAGCACATCAGGGAGACAGTGAGGAGACTTCCCAGTGTGTGTTTGCAAAGACACTTGGGCAACCGAGAGGTGAGAGAAAGTCTGATGAATGCCTTGCCAGACCTGACCCCACACCTGGTGGCTGAAGCAGACGCCACTGAGAGAAAGAGCAGTCAGTCATCAAACAGCAAATACAGGGCAGAAATGAACTGACTGGAGAGATTAAAGGGGTGGAAGAATTAGCAGAAACTTCCAAACACATGAACATCTGTTTTGAAAGTAACCACAAGTACCCCAAATTAGGTACAGACAAGGAGCATCCCTTCCCTGCCTCCGAGGCACTTGCTCCTCTGGTGGTCTGGTTATTGGGAAGAACGTTCCTCCTAAATGCCTAAAGCATTCACCTGTGAGTCAGCCTTGGCAAGGAGCAGCAAACGGAAGTAGAGGAGCAGGAATTTGTTCCCTTCTCTTGTGGGGGCCTCAGAAAACAGGAAATAGTGTGTTTGTATTCTCTGCACACTTTCATACCTATTACGTGTGCACAGAGCCCCAAGAGAAAAGCGCAACTTGGTTGTGCACTGATAACTACATTCATTGAATCACTGGTCCAAGAATGATAAAAATCCAAACAATGCTACGGGAAGAGAGAAGGGAGAGAGTTCAGAGCAAAACCAAACACAATTTCCATTGTGAATGGCTGACTACAATTATATTCAGGTCAATGTCTAATTCCCAAATGGAAAATTTCTCACTACATTTTGAAGAAATAATTCGTATGTTTTAGAAGCTTAGCAACTACTGCAAACCCATCAATTGAGCATTTCAAAGTCTTATTAAAAATGTACTTCATTAAGGCTGAGTGTTGGTGCAGGTAATCTTTGACTTTAGTTGGTTGAGTTTAGTTGAATTACAAGGTGACTTGGGTTAGGAGGGGCCAGGGACCAGATGTTGCTGGGGCACAGTCAATGGCCTTGCACGCTCCAGAGAGGCTTGAAGATGTGTCTGAGTTCTGTAGCAGTGGTTGGGCTTGGTTGGTCAAGGCTGGCTGAAGAACCCTTTTCAAATTCTATCGTGTTTGTGTTTCTCAGCATATGCTGACATCTGTACCAGAAAACTACTAAGTGCTCATGGATATAGGATGGGCTAGACCCTGCTTAGACGTGTTTCCTGCATCTGTTTCTACCCACGGTTAGTGGGATTCTCAGGAACAACATAATAGCAAGATCTGAACAAGCTCACATTGCCTTTCCTAAGCAATAAAGCGTCCCAATAATTCTGATTTGAAAAAAATGTAAATAGAAAGAGTTTGTTGTTCCTGCCTAACATTTCTTTGTGGGCTACTTATTCCCAGTTTAGGGAATACATCAGACTGGCATACTCCTACCTTTGTCTTCCCCTTGACTTTCCTTCATCGAAACATTCATTGATTTATTCATCCATCCACCCACCCGTCGGTCTGCCCATCCATCCATGGTTAACCAGTATCATGCTGATTTCTCTGTCTACAGGACAGATCCTGCCTAACTCAGAAGATTAAGGGAAAGGGACACCCACTCTTTACCTCAGCCCTCCCAGATCTCACTCTTCATGCTGTACCAGAGGTGGGAACCTTTTCTCTGGACTTCACGGCAGCGGCAAGGAACTGTGCATACAGGCAGGATGAGGAGCTCAGTCCCTGGCGGGCCACCGGGCTTGGTAAAGGGATAGAGGCAGGGATTTTATGGTGGTTTTCTGTAGCTGATATAGGATTTGAGGTAAATACTCCACTTGACGAAGTATATTTTCTTTCCTGCCTGATTATTTGAAACAAACGTTATTTCCCACTTTTGTATACAATTTGCATCACTCTTGCAGAGGTGGGGGAAAGGTGACTTTTTAAAACACAGTTTAAAATGCAGGAGAATTCTGAGCAACTACATGTGATCTTAGCCAAAAAACCAAGAAGTGGTTTGAAATGAACACCCCGTGTAGACTGGGGTGCAGAACTTGGCGCACCTCTCGCACGTGACCCGGATGCGCTCGTCACTGGACGACTGCTGCTCATCCTCCTTTTCCCGGAAGTGCTCCTGCACGCACTGCTCCTCAAACTCATGCAGTTTCTTCAACTCGTCATCACTGAGGAACAGCTCTGTGTAGGGGAGAAGTGCCGGGCACGTGAGGATCGCTTTTAGAAGAATCGCTTTAGCTGTGTGACTGAGAATTTTATAGTCAGCCTTTGATTAAGCTTTAGTTCTACACCACGGATAGGCAGTTTCTTGATTACTTCAAGTAGTTGTTAGCCCCTCACGCCTCTCCAAAAAGAAAGACTATCTCACGCAGCATTCCAAATGCTATCAGAGCAAAATGGATCACTTTTTAATGAAAAACAAAAGTGAATGGCATCTGTCTGGAAAGCAAAAAGGTTTCCCAGAAAACATTTTGCACATTATTGCATGGGCAGTCACCGCTCATGCGGCTTTTCTTACCCTCTTTAGATGGAACACATTAATACATTTAAAAGGGTCTTGAAGCATATGGAGGTGTATATAAGAAGGATTTTGCAAGCTTTCAGTCTCTGGTCTCCATGAGTTGGCTTTTTACCGAATTGATTACACTATATGTGAGCAAAGCTAGAATACACAGAAAGCAAGAAACAAAAATTCTAAAATGCTCAGCAGTTGGACTGTTGTGTTTTTCACACACCTCAGTATTTTGCTGAGGCTGCAATGAAAGTGTCTATTTAGTACCTTTTTTTTTTCTTTAAATTAGCCCACAAATAGAAGTGAAGAATCCCCAACGTACTCAATCCACGGTCCCGTTCCTCCTGGTCCCCTTCTCTTTTTTTTCTGCAGCGACCACTGAGGCGCATAATGATGATATAGATGTGGCTTAAAATGATCATTGGCGGGGGCAGGACTGGCCTGTCATGAAATGTCATGATCAGTTGGTATCGCTGGAACTTCCACACTTGATTAGATATTGACTTTACTTCAAAGAAGGTGTTGCTTTAAAAGAAGGCAGTTTTACAGTTAGTTTCTATTGTAACTTGGGGCTATCTGTTACTTAGATTTAAATGAAAATACATCATGAGATGGACTTAATACAACCTCACTGAGGCAGATTCCTTAATCACCTGACTTTTTGCCTTATCCATCAGTGTGGATTATCTATGCTCAAAAATATCAAGTATGTTGAATTTTGGTTTACACTGTTTTCTTGAAAATTCACACCAGACTCTGCGGATTAATATGCTCAGTGTGTTATTTCATATTTTAAAGGTGCTTTGAAGAGTTGAAACTTTCCATTTAAAAGACTAGATGACTTGCTTTTGTACTTTGTAGATGAGTGGCTGATTAATTACTGAGCTTATTTGGTTGAAGGTGCACTGTTTTGGATGTGGGTAAGTGCAATCTTTGTCATAATTTAGCTGCAGGAGTCAGTCAGTGCATGATTGTACGGTCTGTTAGCACTGGGGCTTTAAGAAAGCCCATTATTGTCTAGATACCGCAGCTGGAGCCTTGTCTTGTTATATGGTATGACTTCACAATTCTAGGGAGAATTTTTCTTCATATGCCTCAATTTGGCAGATGCTTTGTTTTTGTGTTTTGTTTTTTGACACAGGGTCTCATGTAGCCCAAGCTGGTTTTGAACTTGCTGAATGGTTGAGGATGACTTTGAACTCCTTGATCCCCTTGCCTCTATTTCCCAAATCCATCTTAGAATTTTTTCATCATTTTAAAGTATTGTCAACATACTCAATGCACGTCAAATGGGCAGTTTTATAAACACTTGATTTAGTAATTTCAGCCACTCTATAGCCCTGACTGATAAGATTTGATATTTTATATATAAAATAACCACAACGGCTTGTGAAGTTAGTATTTTTGTGTTTCTGGTAGTGAATGAAAAGTACAACTTGCTCAAATCTCCTCTCACTCAGGAGACTTCTGCCTAAGAAAATATTTTCATTAGATTAAAATGTGTGCTTCAGTGTTAAAATACTAGCCCAGATTAAATTTAAATATATTTAAGAGCTGACTACATCAAGACTGATTACAGTTGAGCAAAACGACTGCAAACACCCATCACTTTAAAAAGCTTTAGCACATTTCTCTGAACATATATGCAAGAATCCCCATAACTTTCTGACCCTGAATTGGAGATCTGTAGAGCAATGAACAGCAGCCACCAGGCCTCTGTCACACTCTGTCATGATACATACTTGAAAACAGCAATCAGTAGGTTGACCAGCAGGATGTTGGCCACCAGGAGATAACAGGCCATGAGGGCAGGTGTGAGCCAGGCACCAGGGATGCAGGGAGGGAGTCGCTTGCCTTCCTCATCATAGAGATTTTCACCACAAGGAGCTGCAAGAAAAGTTTGTTGGGGGGGGCTTGTTTTATATATGTAATGAAAAGGACAAATATCTAGTATATGTGTTTTGAGTAATCTTTTTTCTTTGGGGTTGAATCCATACGTGTCTGTGTATGCACATCTGTGTGTCTGTAATGTAGAGCCCAGATGCTCTCCACCTTACTTTTTGAGGCAAGGTCTCTCTCTGAAGCTGCGGTTTGCTATTTTGGCTACACAGGAACCAGCAAGCCCCAGGGGTCTTCCTGTCTAGTGTGTGTGGCTTCACCTTGCTTTTTCACATGGGATCTAGGGACTAGAACTCAGGTCCTCATGCTCTCACAGCAAGCACTTTACCCACTGAGCCATCTCCCCAGCCCTGTTTTGTTTGAGACAAGTCTTACTATGTGGCCCAGGCTGGCTTACACATTTGAGATCCTCTGGCCTCAAGCGCCGTTATTATGGTTATGCACCCCCCCCAACTTGACTTCATTTGACTTTTGTATTTCATAAGCAATAATTTTCTAAGCAAAAATATCAAATCATATAAAGAAGGTAATACAATTTATATTTTCACTCTGAGATGGTTATAGTGAGCTTGTTGTGTTTGAAAACATTTTCCATTTTCTTACCACCCTACCCCCTTGCTATGTTTAGAAACCTTGTTCATTTGTTTGGTAGTACCGGGGAAAATGAACACAGGGTCTTGTGCATGCTAGGCAGGCATTCTACAATTGAGCTACGCTGAATATATATATATCATCAGTTCTTAAATTATATATATATATATATATATATATCATCAGTTCTTAAATGATGATTAAACAGACCCATTTACCATTATTGTGTCTTCCTATGTTGTCTATTAGAAGCTTACTCTGTTTGCCATTAGCTTATGCTATCTTCTTGTGATTTCCTTGCTTTCATTGTACATTAACTCTGAAAATGCTTTTGGTTTCAGGTGTGGGGTAGGGGTCCCTGACAGGCTCTCAGATCAACTATGGAGTTGTGTTTGAAAATGAGTCCTTTCCTTTCTGTTCACATAGGAGACCTATTTCCCAAAGCAGGCAAGATAGGATGGTCTTACAGTCTGCTTACTTTTTATTTGCAGTTTAAAAAAGTACTAGCCTCAGAAAATTGAAGACAGATTTAAAACTAGTATAAGACTATCAGTAATCAGTTGAGGAAAAAGATTACTCAAGACAACCCTTCTCAAACCCACCCCACCAATTCCACGTGAACTTACGGTTAATTTCCATGGCGTACACTAGACAATCATTGGATATGAGGAGTGTGTTTTGTTTTTCAATTGTCCCAGGAGGCGAGGAAAGAAAACAAGATAATGAGTGAGAGGAGCATAAAACAATTTACCAACACTGCTAAGGCAGGCAAAGACTCAAGCCTGCTTAGAATGAATGTACCCATTATTAATTCTGAGAAACAGATTTTGTGAATATTCATCTAAATGTATGTCTTTAAGCAACAGTTCAAGCTCCAGGGTTAAGCTCTGGAAAAACACGATGTTGTTGCAGAAGATCCTTAGAACTGTTGAGTGTGACCATCAAGCATCCCTGGATCCTGCCACAAACACCTCAGCAGCACAAATAAATACAAAGGTACGGTGAAGCAGGCAGATGAAGAGCTGAAAACCCATACTTAATGATGTTACTGAAAAAGTATAGTCTTTTGTTTACCTCGTTATCATCCCTCATGAACCAGTGTGATTAAAACCATGAACAATAAAAATACCACAGCTATGTCTGTAGTCAGAAACTTCTGTCTTTTTGCTTTAAATATATGTTTAATTAAATTTGGTTTTAGACCAATTTCTCACATGTATACAAGTTGTACCAACCACTTTCATTCCTACCTTCCTATCTCCTCTGTCAACCTCTCCTCCTCCACACAAATCTCTCTCTCTTATTCGTGACTATTCATTGGTTTTGTGACCCACTTAGAGTAATCAGGACCACTCATGTGCCCACGAGTTTGGAGCTAATCTTTGGAGTCTGGTGGGCTCAGCAGAGAACACAACTATAGGCAAAGATTCTCCCCCTTTCCCAGAGTCTATTGATAGCCAGTAGTTCAGAGGTAAAGGGTAGGGCATTGTGAACACCCCTCATTTCCTTGACTTGTTGGTAGTCCTGGTCTGGTGTGGTCCCCATGCAAGTAACTACAGTTGTTGTGAGATGTTGATTGTAAGAGTTGTATTGAGTCTAGAGAATGGCGTTTTGTAGCCCATCCTTCACCCCATCTTCATGACATAAGGGAAGAGGAGCAAAAGGGATAATGGAGGAAGATAAAATACATTTTCTCTCTTATGTAGAGTCCAAATTTTATGTATGTGTGTGTGTGTGTGTGTGTGTGTGTGTGTGTGTGTGTGTGTGTTAAATACGCACACACATATATGTAATAGCAAAGCAGAAATGAGGCTATTTGAAGGCAGGAAGGGGCCAATAAAAGAGAGGAATAAGGACAGAGAGGATACTGGGAGAGAGATAAATAACAGAAAGATACAATGACATGTGATGTGAAAATGTCATAATGAAGCCCATTGTTTTGTATGCTAAGTAAAACACAATAGAAAAACTAGAATGATATATATGTTTACTTAATCTAATTTGAAACCAAATTAGATTTTGATGTTTTGATTTACAAAGCTACAGTAAGTGGTTAATTTTGTAACATTTGTAATAATGATGTCTTTAAAACCTACAAAGAAGTTATTAGTCCAACTCTGCAGCAGCAGATGTACTGACAACTTTGGATTTCACATGAGAGGAGAGTGTTCTCCACCTTCTGTTTCCAAAGAGCAGAACTCTGCAGGCGGCAGGGACGCTCGGACTTGGTGCTTCATGGCAACGTGTGAGGGACAAGATGTGGTCACTGCATGGAAATAGGACTGAGGTCCCTGGTTCATCAGAGTCGGAAGTGTCCCGGTGTCATGCACACAGGGACACTCGAACTTCACACCCTACACCACAGAGGCACTGCCACCTACCAGCTCGCCTGAAGAGGCACTGGGGCTTACAGCCCATCCTCGCTTGCAACATCCTTCCTCTGCTAATCCTAGGTTATTATTGAGAATAAAAAACTGGCACTCCTGTATATGTGCATTGGATAGTCACACTGTAAATTTGTAAAATCATGTGTCAGTTGAAAATAAGTAAATGATGAATACGTTTTTAAGAAGAACACTGGTGGTGAAGAGGAAATAGAGGGCTGTATGGGAAACAGTGTGATGATGTGAAGAAAAGGACCATGTCAGGTATCTGTCACCCTGCTGTGCACACTGCTTCGTGGACTAACCCTACCTTCTTTTTCTTTGGGTGGGAGGAAGATATCTGGTTTGAAGACAAATTAGTGTATGGGGCTACATCATGTGATGTAAGGCCCAACCACTCAAGGGAAGTGAGACTCAGAATTCTAGAGTGGCTTTTAGAGAAAAAGAAACACACTTCACAGTCTGTGCTTATTTTTTCATAAAATAATCCATTGCCTGTGGCAGAATGAAAAATACTTTACTTCCAAATTAATGGATGCTCTTCCATTAACTTGGAACTAACTGATCATCTGCCCTGGAAACAGGGAAGAGAATCTTACTATGAATTCTAGTCTTACGGTCTATCTGGTCTGCAAACACCTCTCCGTAGATCATCCAATAGGGCATGTAGAAGATGTTTCGGGCCAGTTTCCAAGAAGGCTTCTCCTCTGGGTGCAAGATGGCTTGGCGAGCTACTCCAAAACTCATCAGCACAACCAGCATGATGACCACAAAGTACAGCATGTCAATCATCTGTGTAGGAAGAACACGCATCTTACAATATGGACTCGTGGACCAAGTTCACCTTGGCTCAACCTATTTGTGCTCCTCAAAGATGTCACTTTAATTATGATAAAGAAAGCTTCTTTCCCATCTTCCCTTCTCATCCACAGGCTGGTAGCTTTTTTTTTTTTTAAAGATTTATTTATTTATTTATTGTACAGTATATATTCTGGCTTCATATACTCCTGCATTCACGAAGAGGGCACCAGATCCCATTACAGATGGTTGTGAGCCACCATGTGGTTGCTGGGAATTGAACTCAGGACCTCTGGAAGAGCTGCCAGTGCTCTTAACCACTGAGCCATCTCTCCAGCCCCTGGTAGCTTTTTATACCCCATGTAAAGCATGTGTCTTATTCCAGAACTCTGCTGCCTTCATCTGCTTGGGATCTTTCTTGCTTCTCTGTTATTGCTGTCCATTGCTCTAGTTCAGTTCTAGAATGCCCGTCACCAAAGGTTTTTGAATCATGTTTCTAGTTCGCATCTAGACTATCCCTCACTAAAGGCCATGTGTTGAAGGTTTAGTTTTCAGGTTGACGCTATTGGTCCCCAGGATGGAGATGGAACCTTTGAGAGGTATGGCTTTGTGGGAGGTCCTTAAGTCATCAGGAGGATTGTTGGACCCCATCTCCTTCCTCTCATTCCTCCTTGCCTTAAGCTGTAAGCATGCTTGCTCCAACATGTACTCTTACCATGAGGCGCCTCCTTGACACACACCCAAAGCAACAGGCTCAGCCAACCATGACGGAGAGCTATACTAGACATTTTCTTTTACAGGTTGTATTTTATTATGGTGACAAAAAAGCTAACTGACACACCCATACACAGATGTTCTTCTGGTAATTGTAACTGGAAATAGAGAAAGGGCTGGCCGTTCTGGCACACATCTCTAATATCAGCACTTGGGAGGCAGAGGCAGGGAGTGTTTTGTGAATTTGAGGTCAGCCTGGTCTACATGCTGATTACCAGGCCAGTCAAGGCTATGTCTTAAGATCCTGTCTTACACATGAAAGTGAATAGAGGAAGGGAGGTCTCATAAGAAAACATGGGAGTTTCTAGGAACGACAGCAAGAGAGACGTTTTCTTGGAAACAAAGACATGAAGAACTGTGAAAACACGCTAATCTCCACTTACTACATGAATGCTGAGTGGCCAGTGGTCCTGATGCTAAACCAATATAACTCCCACTTCCCCCCTTTTTGGAGTGCTATCAGTACATATGTTCTAGGCAGGAACTGAACTCTATTGCCAGTGCTACACTACTGTAACCCCCAATTTAAACAAACTCCCCTTTTTATGTGTGTGGGTGCTTTGCCTACAAGTCTGTCTCCACCGCATGTATGCGGTGCCTGCAGAAGGTGTCAGATCACTTGAGACTGGAGGTACAGACAGTTGTGGCCAACATATGGCTTCTGGGAACCGAGTGAACTCATGTTCTCTGGAAGAACAGCCAGTGCTCTTAATCATTGAGCCATCTCTCTAGCTCCTATAATCTCTAATTTTGAATATCCCTGAGTATGAAGGTACTTACTGGAATTAACTAAACCATATGTCCTGTAGCTCAAATACACTTCTATTAAAGTATTTTAAATGATAATTATTATTCTATTATTATCCTCTTACTTGATTATTGCATAACTTAGAAGGTTGGCTTTCTTCTGAGACTAGTCCTAACACAAACCATTTTATAATGTAGGGACAACTTGCTGGGTCATGGTTAGTATCACATTCTGTAGCCTGTTCTATAATAAATGTCACATGGATGTGTCTCAAACTAATCACACAAAGAACATATGTCCACCATCCCACACCAGAGCATATGAGCCAAAGTCTGTTGGATTACAGGCAGGGCCAGCCTTGGTCCCCATTGTCACTGGCTTCTGCCAGAGGCTAGGAAGTTACCAATCTGAATTTTATTGTGAAAGCATTCTGAAATGGATGAAACTTCACAACACACGAAATCCAAATCCTACTGTGAAGAATTTCTAGCCGGGTGGTGGTGGCACATGCCTTTAATCCCAGCACTCGGGAGGCAGAGGCAGGTGGATCTCTGTGAGTTCGAGTCCAGCCTGGTTTACAGAGTGAGTTCCAGGAAAGGCTCCAAAGCTACACAGAAAAACCCTGTCTCAACCCCCCACCAAAAAAATAATAATTTCTATGATGGTTTCAGCCCCCTAAGAGCAGAGCAAGTAGATTGAGATACAACTATTGCTGATGAATTATTTTTTAAAAATTTTAAATATTATATTTTTTGGGTATGGGTACTTTGCCTGTATGTATGTCTATGCAATGTATGCACACAGTGCACTCAGAAGCCAGAAGAGAGTGTTGGATCCCCTGGTACTGGAGTTATAGATGGTCATGAGCCACCATGTGGGTGCTGGGAACTGAAGCAGCCAGTGCTCTTAACCTCTGTGTCATCTCTCCAGGTTCCTGCTACTGAACTCTTACTACATCTAAGAAACTTAGGCTCTCTTATATCCTGGGACAGCAAAACAAATTCTTTTTAAAAAAAGTGGAGGATGTTTTCTTTTCTCTTGCTATCAAAATATATTCAGTACAAAATCAGAACAAATTTGATAAATGCAATTGATCATCCTACAGTTTAAATATGATATGGAAGAAGGACTACGTCATACATTCAGTCCCTAGTACACAGTAATAGATAAATGTCTATATAAGGGTGTATGTATAGGAATCTTCAACTCATGGTTTCCTGTTGGAATTTATTAAGATGTCAACACGCAGGGCAACTGTACATGTTAAACCAGCTGCAAAGGAAAGACCAAATGAAATCAAAGGAAGCCACACCCAAGCCTGGTCCAGTGTTCTAATGCCAGACAAGTATCTGGTTACTCATGGGGAGTTGTTACTAACCATCTTTCCAATCATCATCACGTAGGGACCAAGGTATTTGTTGACACCAAAGATGTCTAACACTCGGATGTACCAGAGGATGATGTCCACACAGTAGATGACCCGGCCATAGCCCATGTATGGCTGGTTCTGGAGGCGGAGGATTGCCCCAACCATGAACATAGAAATGGCCACAAGGTCTGTGATGTTCCAGTACTCCTGAAGCCACACTTTGATTTTCTGGCTGAGTTTGCCTGGTTCCGACATGAGGATCTGAAAGTAAACCCCGAAGAGCAGTAAGTTGAGGGGGACCTATCAGAAACCCCATCTTCATTAGAATCTAGGAAAGACAAGAGTGCTGGGAATTCTAGGGCATCTGGGCCCTTTGTGGCTCAAGATCTCTGCACATCGATTTCTCAGGCAGAGGGTATAACTAGAGGGGGAATATGATATGGAACTAGAGGGGGAAATTCCATGGAATCCTCTGTATTCTTAGATTCAGGGCTTTCGTAGACTCAGGAAATGCCTTCCAAATTGTCTCCTTCTGACTGTAATTAGAGCAGCTGCCTTTTGATTCCCTTTTTAATTATCTGGACTCATGCCTGTTGGCTCACATTCCAGAACTGTAAAGAAGGAAAACTCTAGAGCAGGAACAAGTTCTCTGTTACCACAGAGGGACGACCCACCTGGAGGAGATGGCTGGATGGGGCTGGGAAACACAGACTTGCCAAAATTCCTTCTCAAGTTAGACGTGAGAAGTCAGAGAAAGTTGAAGCAGATTTTCCCTCCTGCTCGAGATATTATCCTTTTGCATCACCACTGATGAAAAGGACACTTCCACAGAGTCAAGTGGAAACTATTCGGCCAGCAGTATGCACAGTCATGCACTTACAGTCATGACAGGCACATGGCGGCCAAACAGGGCAAGGCAGCCAGGTCAGGGTACCCCTTCAGCTCTGAAAATCATGGGGAGATCCCAGAGTCCGAGGGCCAGTGGGGTATTAGCTGTCTATCAATTAATCCAGAAGGGCTCACTGGCTCAGCAAGCCGTATGACTGACAGCTGTCCCACCTCTCCTATAACTATAGGCAGGATCTAGATCTTGACAAAGGGTCAGCAAGATGGCTCAAGGGATAAAGGCACTGGCCATACATTTCTAGTGACCTGAGTTTGATCACCTGGGACCCACATAAAGGTAGAGGGACCAAACTGGCTTCCCCAAATTGTCCTCCGACCCCTGCATGTGCCCTCCCCCCATTATGTAAAGGTAAGTAAGACATGCACCTTGGGAAGCCCTGGATGTAAAAGCCATGGAAATCTAACGGAGGCCAGCTAGAGAGGCAATAGGCGTCGTGGAAGAGGGTGTGGTGTAGAGTGTATTCACGACACTCTTGACTGCTCAGCTGTCACTTGACTGACGACATCAAACTTACTCTACTGGATGTGGTCAATAGTAATTACAAAATAGAGTTATGAGCTCTGTGTCCATTGGGTAGAGGTCAGCGATCTGTGCTGTGTGTTTCTTCACTGTAAGTCCATGCTCTGCCCAGATAAAAACTTGTTGTTTATGAGTGAATGTAGTAATTTCGGGCCTGTGGGTGACAGCCCATCCCAGGTAGCATTTTTTTTTTCTGCCTGAAGAAACTGCCTCTTGGCTTTCCATTTTAAATAAAAGACCTCGGTGATAGGTGTCATGCGTGAGAGTGTGTTCTTTTTCAGCACTTCCTTTAAAATCTGGACCCCTCTGTTTGCGGCAGATGCTCTGGGCCCAGCCCAGCTTCCCTGGAGCCTCTCACCAGGTGGGCTTGCCACCCATCTGCTGCAGGTGCTGCTGTGAGGCCCACACCTGCCCCTTTCTGGGAGGCCTGCCCTTGGGTAATTGGCATCACTGCTGTGCTGGGTGCCAAACACTGGTGTGGGTATGAAACTCCTCTCTCTCTTTCAGGGTGGGTCACTTATGGGATTACACAGAGAACAGTCTCTTTCTGAAGCCACACCTCATTCAGCTCCTTCTCCTCTGGCTCCTTCCCCTGTTCCCTCTCACCAAGAATTCTTCCTCCATGCACTCTGGAACAAGAGACCAGCTGTGCAAGTGCATTGTGTGATGCTAAGTCCCAAGTTATAGCAAAAATGCGTTCCAGAGGCTGGGGAGGTGTGCCTTTTGGACAAGTCTGAGGCCCCGAGCTTAGATGTCTGGAACTCACATAAAATCTGGACATAGTGGTGTGTGCCTATGAGCCCAACGCTGTGGTTGGGGGCAATGATGGGGGTGGAGGGCGTTGCAGAGACAGAGGAATCCCGACTTTCTCACCAGCCACTCTAGCCAAAACAGTGAGTTTCAGCCTCATTAAGAGACCCTGCTTCAAACATGAAGGTAGAGGAATGATGGAATGAAGCTAACCTGCACCAGCATGGGCAAGTGTACTCACAAGGATGGGTGCATTCATGCACGCACGTATACATACACACACACACACACACACACACACACACACACACACACACACACACACACACACGTTGCCATCATATGTATTCCTTCAGTTTTAATCTCAGGTCCCAGAAGACAGCCCACTTGTACTTCCTGGCTTATCTCAAGTAGCTGGCAGCATTCCCTACAGCTCTTCCACACACTCAAACCTGTTTTCATTATCAAGTGTCGTTTCTGCTGCTTTGTGTTTTGAACTGTAAGTTCAAAGACAGTCAGAGGAGGTGTATACATCCGAAGCAAGTGAATAGAATGACTTGGGACGGTGATGCCTCACAGGGAGGGTCCTAGGGCAGCCACCATCTGCACACAACTCTGCATTAATACAGTCTGAATTGGAACTCAGCAGTTAGTGGGCTGGGAGTGGCCTCTTCAATAATCACCTCTCGTATTTTCTCTAACGCCAGGCTCACAATGTAGGAGATGACAATCCACTCTTGAGGGGAGGGCCATCCGTCCATCCGAACCAGGATGACATAGTTAAAGAGCAGCAGGTAGCCCAGGTAGGAGATCTGAAGAAGAAGAAAAGCTTGTGGTCGTGTCTCAGGGATAACATTCAGGGCTTCATCCACAAGGGATTCTCTTCTTCTCATAGACTTAGTGGGTACCCTTCCTCCCCTGACATCACCAGTGCAGAAACTGAGGTAGGCTGGGGGTGCCCTACAACTTCGGTGTAATGCAGGCGCTAACAGTCCATGCTCCGCCATCTCTTTGTTATGAAGTTGCAAGAATCATAATATACAAAGGACCTTTTTGGTAATTTGCTGGTGTGTCTTCTACATTCTGGGAAAAAAAGGCAAAGGTGACTTAGCCTTCCTGCCTTTCACAGCTGGTTCTTTAATCTTCCATTGCAGAAGGACAACCAAGAGTATAGAAGAGAGAACCTGTGGGTGAATTGTCTTCTGAGGCCCACAGTGCCAGCCTAAGAGTCCCCCCACTTTCCAGTGACAGGTCTGTGATTTTCTGTGGCGGCCATAACAAATGATCCTTTTGACAAGGAAAGGAATGGAATTGGGGTGGGGAAGAGGTGAGGAATATGGGAAAGGGTATAGCTGCCTCTGTGGTGGTATTTTACTTGTACTGAAATGTGATTTTAATTGTATGTTAATAAATAAAGTTGCCTGGGGGTCAGAGCTATTAGAGCCATAGCAAGTGCATGCCGGCGGTGGCGCATGCCTTTAAGGACCTGGAGGACGGTACATACAGGCAGTGACGAGGCAGTCACATGTTTGGGTTTACAACCAATGAGAAGGCAGAACAGCTAGAGTATATAAAGACATACACACAGGAAGTAGGTCCCTGGCGGAGAGCTCTCTTGGCTGAAGAGGATCCCTGAATCAGGAAGGGTGAGGCTCTTAGCTCTGACCTCTTGGCTTTCTTCTCTGAATCGGCTCTGTGTTTCTTATTTGATAAGACCGTTGGTTACATCTACATGCCTCTCTGCCGCTGACTCTCTAAAAACGGCGCTGTGACCAAGCTATAGTACTCCTGGGCACGACTCTGGGACTGCATGTAGGTAAGCCTGTTCCATCTAAAGGATGCTCCAATGTGGTCTTGTGTCCTATCCTGCTCTTGCTTCCAGGGAGCCACGTTCTCGGAGGAGTACCGCTCTAAGGCTGGAGAACGGCCCGCTATCGCCCAGCACATCTGTTTGGTGAAGGCTTTAGAGAAGAAAGTCTTTGCGGCCCTTCGAAGTGTGTGTCTGGGTTCAGCCTTGCTATTGTTTCTACTGGAAATGCTCCCACTGGCCCATGTGTTCCCGGGGCTGTGGTGCAGCCTTTAGGAGCTGGGACCTGGGGGGAGGCCGGTGGGGGTGGGCCTTTGAAGGTAACCTTGGGACTCTAGTCCCTTCCTTCTACTTTCCGTTTTATTTCCTGTCTGTGAGAAGTGTGGTTCTGCTCTGCTGCTGCCTCCCAGCTGTGATGTGCTACCTTACCACAGGTTACCGACTGACTGTGGACTGAATCATCAGAACCATGAGCAGATGGAACCCTCTTCTCTTTATTAGTTGATCAGTTGGGGGGGGGGTGTGGTTTATAGCAATAGAATGCTGACACAAGCTATATCCTTTCAATAACCATGTCATTTTAGTGGAAAAAATGGGATCTGTGAGTTGGTTCTTTAATCCACTAGTCACTTTTATTGAAGAACATTTTTACATTTATTTTAAAAAAATGTATGTGTATGGGTATTTTTGCTTGCTGGTTTGGGTACCATGTGCCCATGGAAACCAGAAGAAGGTGTTGGATCCCCTGGAACTGCAGTTACAGACAGTTGCGAATCACCATGTGGGTGCTGGGAATTGAACCTGGGACCTCTGGTAGGGCAAACAGTGCTCTTACTTGCTGAACCATCTCCCCAGCCCCCATTTTTTGTTTATTTTAAAGCCAAATAAAACTTCCCTTAGTTTCAACTACTAAAAGCATTTTAAAAATCCTTTCTCTTAAGCAAGTAGAATATGTCTATTTTGCTTCATGAAGTGGTCATGTGGGCTGGGATGGCCAATATTCCTGAATATACAAAATATGGATGACAATGTATCGGGATCTAATTTTAAAGCTCTCAATTAGTCCTAGTTTTGGTCTATGACTCATTTTATCTTAATGAACCTTTGGACATTTTTTGAAGCTTTGAACTTTTTCTTGATTCTGGTGTAGCTCAGTATTCCCCACGTGACCAAGGGCAATCGTCAGAGAGAGCCTTACTGTGTAAAACCAGAACTTGACAATGGGCGCGTTATAGAATTCACAGATCTTTGTTCCAATGGGAATGCTCCTCTGCTTTTTGTGTTCATTCTCCTCATCCCCCTTTCTCGAGCCAGCATCTGCATTTGCATCCTGGAAAATAGCACAGCATATGGCAGGCAGTCTGCAGGTGGGAATAGGCCATCCCCAGCACACGGCAGGCAGTCTGCAGGTGGGAATAGGCCATCCCATCCCCAGCCCATGGCAGGCAGCCTACAGGTATGAATAGGCCATCCCTAGCACATGGCAGGCAGTCTGCAGGTGGGAATAGACCATCCGAAGCTCATGGCAGGCAGTCTGCAGGTGGGAATAGGCCATCCCCAGCACATGGCAGGCAGTCTGCAGGTGGGAATAGGCCATCCCATCCCCAGCCCATGGCAGGCAGCCTACAGGTGTGAATAGGCCATCTCTAGCTCATGGCAGGCAGCCTGCAGGTATGAATAGGCCATCCTAAGCTCATGACAGGCAGTCTGCAGGCATGAATAGGCCATACCCAGATCATGGCAGGCAGTCTGCAGGCGTGGATTGGTCATTCCCAGATCATGGCAGGCAGTCTGCAGGCATGAATAGGCCATCCCCAGCTCATGACTGGCAGCCTGCAGGTGTGAATAGGCCATCTCTAGCTCATGGCAGGCAGCCTGCAGGTGTGAATAAGCCATCCTAAGCTCATGGCAGGTGGCCTACAGGTGGGAACTACCCCATTCCCAGAACAAAGTGGCCTTAACAAGAGGAAATTCTCCAAGTGGCCCTGTTAACAAGCTTTCTAAGTCCACGGTAAAACACATCTGAACACTGCGAGTGAGAGACACGTGACCCTCTTGGGGGCCACTGACCACATTCTCCTCTTCTTTCTCTTTGCCATCTTCATTCTCCTTGGATGTTTGGTATGAGAAGTCATCATATGTACGGAATTCCAAAAACAGGATGGTGGGTGGTAGAAGGATCCCCATGATGACCTAGGTGATGAGAAACAAATGCAGTTTTTAGCTGTGGTAATCCACGGAAAATCTAGTCTCTGTCGGTTACTTCTTGGCGTGTTGGGATGAAATACCTAAGAAAACAAGTTATGGGAGGAAAGACTTATTTTAAATCATCACAGTGAGGAGAGGGAGGGGAGGGGAAGGAAGGGGGGGAGAGGGGAGGGGAGGCAAAGCATTGCCATCCTGGCAGAGGGGGCGGGACCTGAACCTGCACTTCAGGCTTTCTCCCTTTCCCTTTATTTCATCCATCTGTAGCCTGTGAACTGACGCCATCCACATTTTGAGTAGGTCTCCCCTCTCGCCCTTAGTTAATCCTTCCTGGGTATGCCCTCACAGTCCCCCGAGAAGTGTGCTTTACTGATTCAACAACCTTAGATACCAAAACCTGTGGGCACTTACGGTCGTTACGTGACACAATGTTGGCATATGATCTCCACGTGTCCCTCCACACGCTTTGAATTATGCCTAGATGGCTGCTAACCTGATGCAATGTGAGTGCTGGGTTCAAAGCTGCTCTACCCTATTGTTTAGGGAGTGAGACCAAAAGGACAGCTTACATACATTCAGTTCTGATATACTTACAAATACGGATTTCTAAAAATCACATATCCATCTAGTGTGTGCGTGTCACATGCCACAGTGAATTCGTAGAGGTCAGAGCACACCTTGCAAGAGCTGGTGCTCTCCTTCAACCTTGTGGGTCAGGGATTGAACTCGGGTTGACGGGCTTGGCAGCAGGCACCTTTGCCCACCAGGCCATTCTGAAAGCCCTTAAAGGGGTTTTTGATATGTGTTCAGTTGATTTCAAGAACATGAAATCCTGGGAGCCGGGGGGGGGGGGGGGGGGGGGGGGGGGGGGCTGACTGTTGAAGCTGTAAAGTTACACCGACCACACTGTCGGTCACCTGGGAGCCTGGGTTGTCCTCATTCCTGCCCTGATGATCGGTGGTTTTATGTGCTGGATACTTTGGTAGAATTGCAGATCATGAGAAATTTGAGAATATCCACTGATTTGTTTTTTTCAAAAGAGAAATGACAAGCAATGTTGTGTGTAATCCAGACTTTAAAAAGCAACATTTAAACATTAAATCCCCACACAGGTAAGTCGAGGTAGAGGCTTAGCTAGAATACTTGCCAGCATGAGTGTGTCCCTGCACTGACTCCCAACACCGTAAAAGCAAACCACACAAACAAAGCAAGTAGATAACTAAATTAAAATCTAATGAATATAGTAACACCTCTGTTTTATATAAAAATACTGCGGTGTGATGAGAATATGTGCATTTGGACTTGGAAGGTTCACAGAGGAAGGGCTGAGCCGAGCCCAGAGGGGGAAGTGATGCCTGGCTCACAGATAGAAGCTTGCTGCTGTTTTATCCATGCTTCTCTATGCTCCACTGATTGCTAAAAACCTTCCAAGTTTGAATTCTGATCAAACCTGAACCTTAACTTTTGTGTGTAGCTTTAATTTTTCCCTGAAATTTAGATTTCCCATCTGTCTTCTTGTTAAGGAGTATCAACAGTGTTTGCTTCCCTGTTCCCGCAACCTCAACACCTGGGGGCTTCTTAGCCATTGATCAATCTATCTGTTAGTCCCCTCTCTCTCTCTCTCTCTCTCTCTCTCTCTCTCTCTCTCTCTCTCTCGCTCTCGCTCTCGCTCTCGCTCTCGCTCTCGCTCTCGCTCTCGCTCTCGCTCTCGCTCTCACTCTCTGTGTGTATGTGTGTGTGTGTTTCTATGTGTGGGTGCACATGTGTATGGTGTATGAGCTCATGTGGGAGCCAGAGGACCTACTTAGTTTGTTTTGCTTTTTGATATAGGGTTTCTCACCAGCCTGGAAGTCACCAATTACAGTCTCCTAGCTGACCAGCAAGCTCAGGGACCCATCTGTTAGGTCTCCCCTGCAGTGAGATTACATGTCTGACTCTTTATTTTTTTTTAAATGTGGGTTCTAGGAAGTCAAACTTAGTACTCAGGCTTGCAAGGTTAAATGTTTGACTGAAGCATCTGGTGTATCCCCTTCTTCCTGAGTACATCCTTCTTAGGCCCCACAAAACTCTGCATTTATTCAGTTGAACTGCCTCACATTCGTTGCGTGGACTGCATATGGGGTTTGTAAAACACAGGGGCTTATTTATTCTGTGCAATCTTTTGGAATGGGTATGATGAAAGCAGTTTCAGTGTTTGTCTGGTTTATTTTGTATTTATTTTTGCACTACTTGGGATCAAACCCAGGACCAGGCAAGGGCTCTACCGCTAAGCTGTATCCTCACCGATTTTACGTTTTATTTGAGGCAGAGTCTCATTGAGCTGTCCCCGCCGACTCTAGCTCACTCTGCAGATCAGGCAAGCCTTAAACTTGCACGCTTTTTACCTCAGCTTTGTGCCACCAGTCCTGGCCTGGTGCTTTGCTTGTTTTAGAGGAATCTGATTTCCTTGTGCATTTTACTTCTTATTCTGTTGCCATGACAGGATTTGAACCCAGGACCTTGTGCAAGCTAGGCAAAGGTTGAACCACTGAGCTACATCCCTGGCTGTCCTCATATGTTTTAAAGACCCGGATCAGGTGGGAAAAAAAAATCCAGATTCTAAATGTTTTTCCAATCAAAACCATGAAGACGAAGGCCTTGCTTTTCTGCTGACTTCTAGGTTACAGCGCTTCTGTTGCTAAGCCAACGCTCATCACGTCACACTTGACCTGTTTTCTTTAATGCCTTTAATCTCTTTGACATTGACATCCTGAAAACCAACTACATTTGTTAATATCCAAGGCTGTCTACAATATCAATGTAATGAATTGGTGCGCTGTGTAGCACTGGACAGCTAGGCACAGCACCTGTAAGAGGTGGAGTTCTTCTGCTAGTCACTGTGCCATACAGAATGAGTGCCCATCGGAAATTCTAATTACTCCAAAAATCTGAACCCAACTCAGTGCACAGTGGGAAATCCCACACCTGACTTGACTTAATGTAATGGGCCATAGTCACAATGCAGGCACCCTAGAAATGGTGAATAAAATTAACCCTCAGGATGTGAATAGAAAGTGAATGTGAAACAATTGATTTTGCACTTGGGCTTGAATACCATCTCCAAGATATTAAGTCTGTGTAAAAATTCCAAACCTAAAAAGAAATTGAAGACACTTTGGGCCCCAGACATTTCAGATAAGGGATAGTGATCCTGCAGTGTTTCGCCTCTATTTTCATAGAGAGCCCATAAAATCAATATATAATATAATTATTTTATGTTGCATGAATTCTAAAAGGTTTTTTTAATAAAAACCCCTAGCCAGATATTGGGGTAAATGCTGAATGATCAGAGAGACAAAGGAACAAGCCACTGCCACGTCTTAATTCTAGAACTCCTCAGCCTGAAAAGCCTTTAGTTCCTGTCTTCTCATAACTTATATACCTTTCTCTGCCCAGCCTAGTCCTGGGATTAATGGTGTGTGTGCTTCCCAAGCAGAGGCATGAGATCTCAAGTGCTGAGATTAAAGGCTTGTGATTCCCAAGAACTGGGATTAAAGGTGTGTGCCACCACTGCCTGGCTCTGTTTCTCTCCTAGACTGAGTCAATCTTGTGTAGTCCAGGGCGGCTGCGAACTCACAGAGATCCAGACGGATCTCTGCCTCCTGAGTGCTAGGATTAAAGGTGTGTGCCACCACTGCCTGGCCTTTATGTTTAAAATAGTGGCTTGTTCTGTCCTCTGACCTTCAGGCAAATATGATTAGGGTACACAGTATATCACCACAATTATATAGTTGGATTTCTGGCTGAATAAAATCTTTTCTCAGGATAATCTAGGAGTTTGTTAACTGTTTAGAACTCTCCAAACCTTTTCATTGTTTCGCATTCTCTCATAAACCATGTGTAAGGGAGAGGTGTTGTCAGCCAAAGTACTGTAGAAACAGAGGGCAGATCTGTACTTGGTTTTTTTTTTCAATGATTAATTTGTTTTTATGCCTATGGATATTGTGTTTGCATGTGTGTCTATGCACCATGTGTGTGTCATGCCTGAGGAGGCCGGAGAGAGAGTTGGCTCTCCTGAAACTGGAGTTACACATAGTTGTTAGCCACTATGGAGGTGCTGGGAATTGAACCTGGATCCTGTGATGAAGAGCTCTGAGGCAAAGCATGCTGGCTACATGGGGACCGGAGTGTCTGACTACATCAGCTCAGGTCCTGTCCTGTACCGGCCAGATCAGACCCTGGGCAACTTCATCGCCGAGCTTTGAGTTCCTCACCTGTGAAGGCAGAACTGTTGGAGTGTCTGCTGTGTGGGGTTGTGGAGGGGAACACAGCGGTCTGTCCCCCTTACCTCTCTTAACCACCCCAGATGCCTGACACAGACAGTGCTGACCTCCATGTCCTCTGGGTGGTGTCTGGATGTCTGTGGCATTGCCACCTAGTGGCAAAGCTGAGGCGCCCTACATTTCACACCCCGCTGCTGCCTCCTGAGCATCGCCACTCTCTTCTGTGGGGCCACGAATAAGGAACTTCAGGATTACTTGAATACAAGCACTGGGGTGTTGTGACAGTCGATATGCTAACTGAGATATCTACTAGGTGACCAATGGGTAGGCGCAGCACATGTTGTGGACAAGCCGACGATTTATGTTTGGGGGTCGGGGTGGGTAGAGTGGGATCATCATGCTACTCAGAACAGTATACAATTTACAACTCAAGCAAGAAGATTAGGGTAAAGCTCAGTAGCGGGGAGTCTTCATCTGTTTTACAACAGGCCCTTGATTGCCCCCCAAACAAACAAACAAACAAAAAAACCTTACGAATTCATTACTTCTTGAATTTTCCATTGAACATTTTCAGGCTGTGGGTGACGAGGTAACAGAAAGGGGGGAAGTGAACTCCTGTACCGTAAGGGCCACTGCAGAGGGAATAAGCCACAGGTACTGGGCTCAGCCTAGTGTCCCATCTGTGTGACCCCAGCGTAGTGACTGCATCACACCCACCTTCAGGCCAGGGTTCTTCCTCATGCGGAGCCTTCCCATCCACATGTCCGTCAGCAGCATCTGGCTGCAGGTGTGAGCGATGAAGTCCCGGTGCTTGGCCGCCACAGCCAGCTTGAGGCAGGTCGAGTTGCTCCAGTTTTTGAGCTCGTAGGTCAGAAGCTTCATGGCCACCTGCTCATCGTGTTTGTAAGACTGATCTAACAGCTCCACAGCAAGCTGCCCGAAATCTCTGCGGGGGAGGGGGGGGAGACGTTGGCGGTGGCGATGATACCACAGGGGCTGTGAGTTTGTGCTTAAACATATATGTCCATAGGGGAGCTATACAAGACACAGAACACAGGACTGAGAGTGGCTTTGATGTCCTCTTTAAGTTCTCAAGACCTGTCATCAGAGAAGGGACAATAAGTAGCAAGCTCTGATTGGCCAGAGAGGGGATGGATTGCCTTTCCTCCAAACAGAGCTTAGCTGTGTCCCTCGGGACCCCCAGGAGACAAAGTCTTTGACTTGGGATGTACAAAGAACAGTGAGGCGGACTGAAAAGGCAGGATCTGTGGGGTTGCAAGCGGTAGTAACCAGCACCTGCTTCAGAGGGACCAATGAGTGGGGTTGGTAGAGCACCAGGATGGCTTGTGGGTGTTGGTTAGGTTCTGATTTTAAATGTGGGTGCCGGCCATGCCCGCGTGTAAGCCAAACATTTAAACCATGTGCTTTTCATGTGTCGTGTAAGACTTCAACAAGCCGTTGGTTACAAGATAATTCAACATGCCCAGAGCAATGGGACAGAGTGTAGCTGTCACAGGGCCCAGAGCAGGTCATCTGATGGTGAATGGCAGCAGCAGCGTAGGAGTCGGGACATGCAGAAGGTGACATGGCTGAATTTTGAGCATAGTTTGCTCTTTTCCCCTAATGACTCTGATTTTATAAAGACAGCTATAGCCACTTCCTGTTCCTTCGTCTTTTTTTGTCGTGGGATGGGATTAAAATATGGCCACATAGTGATCGTTCTCCTCTGGTTTTGTTTCTCCACCTACAGGATATTTTGTTGCAGTTATGATGAAGATGGAGATGGAGGAGGAGGGAGAGTGGCCATTCCTGTCCCTTGAAGACTCCGCAGTGCACAGGACTTTCTGGTCCTGGTCCTAGGCTGCAGGGTGGCACATCACCAAGGGAGGACTCTCTGCAAGGCAGGACTGCGTCACCCAAGGCAGGTGAATGTATCTCTGGCCTAAAAATCCTTAGGCTCTGAAGTTAGAGAGATGGCGTAATGGCTAAGAGCATTCATTTCTTTCTTCTGCAGAGGACCGGGGTTCAGTTCCCACTACCCACATGGTGGCTCACAACTACCTGTAACTCCAGCTCCAGGGGATTGGACACCCCTCCTCTTCTGACCTCCTCAGACACCAGGCATGCAGGTGGCATCACACACACACACACACACACACACACACACACACACACACACACACACACACACACAGAGGCAAAACACTCATATTCATAAAATAAAATCAACTGAGGGAAAAACATTACAGTCTTTGGTGCTAACGTTTAGAAGGCAGCTAATGGTTTTGGAAATCACTGAATCCAGAACAAAAGCACAAGGCTTCCAGACAAAGCTGTCAGGTGCTGGCACAGCTGCCTGGCTGGGTCTGCCTCAAGTTCATGTGCTAGAAAGCCGTCCCTGGGCTTCAGATTTCCAGTCTGGCACGTGATGAACTTGGAAAGGGCTGGCCACTCCTAACAACAGATGAAGCGCTGAACAGGCTGGAGCTCAGCCTCCCTTCCTCACTCCATCCCAGGGAAGACTTCTGTCCCAGCACCGCAGGGACAGGCGGGCAGACACAGAATCATTGCTCACTGTAGCAGACGTGTCCGCAGAACCAGGGCGGGCTTAGGAAACACAACTCTAGCTATAACCCATGTATTACTGATTGCTTGCTATGATCAAGTCCAAATGTAATCAAGTCCAGGGCCCCACCCAACCAGGTTCCGACAGCGAATGTAGGAGCACCCCCTCTTCCGGTAGGGGAAAGGGAAAAGGAACCTCATTAAAACCTGGCACTACTCTGCCCTCCTTAGCAGGCCTGCCCCAGGAGAAACTAGCTAAACAGAAAGCCTAGCCTGCTGCGGGTATCTGCATGAAGAGAAAAAGCCAACACCAGCCTCCTTTAGCCATCTGCCCCAGCTCCAGGGGAAGAAAAATCCAGAAGGCCTTCTGACATTCAGAGCCCAGTGCATCGATGTGCTGAAGTTTGTACAGCATCCATGGGTGTTTCTGTATGGGAATCTATTTCACTACTTTTGTACAGAGGAGTGCTTTGATGATTTGCATGAGAAAGCAGCAGACCAAACCAGTAATAATAGCCCAGAGGGACAGCCGTGAAAATACTGACAGACAGACGTGATGGGCAAGGCAGTCTATGAGTAAGCCTCAACCACAATGGTCCTTAAAGGAGACGCCTGCGCAGTGGTCATGCCTTCAGTGGGGAGAACACCAGGGCAAGAGTCAACCGTGGCCTCAGGTTCCCTCAAGATACTCACTTGGAATTGTTGTCCAGATCCTGAGAGATGTCATCTACCAACTCGCTCTCGGAGGACTCGTGGGCCATGGCCTTGTAGAGCTTACAGGCCACCAAGGCCTTTGCCATGCTCTCCTCCCCACGCTGCCACAGGAAGACAGCCATCTTCTGGCGCTTCATGAGCACAGCCCACACCATGAGCTCATGGAACGGGTACTGGAATCGACTCACGGCGGGGTCGTCCACATCAATATCAATCTCTTCCTCTTTCTTCTTCTTCTTTTTCTTCTTCCCTTTGGCTGGAGGTTCATCATCCTGAGAGGAGAGAAAAAAAAATGGCTCTTCCTAAATTGGCAACAAATTAGCTCCCCAGGAGCTAAAGGAGAGAGGAAGACTTCCACGTCAGAAGCAGCTGAGAGCCTTGGTGAGCCAGGCTCTGGCCTCCACTCTGCACGCTGGTTCCTATGGGAAGGCGCACATGTTTATTATGAAAAGCAAATCACTTAAAACCAAGTGAACTGCAAAGGAATGCTGCTATTTGAGTAACTTAGCGCTGGGTTAGCAGCTCTGTTCTTGTTTTTTGTTTTTTTTTCTCCAGAGGTTTTTAACTGAGGAGACAAAATAAACATGGAGCAACCTCCCCAGAAACTAAATACAGATAGCACAACAGGAAAGGTGAAGTCACTGTTTGTCTCTTCAGGGACATCTTCCAACACAGCAGAACAGCGATATTGTTTGCAAGATAGAGCTGAGCTAAGAACTGACAGAAACTGCGTAAGCGGGGCCTGGTGGCACAGGCCTGTAATACCAACTAACCTGGAGACTGAGGCAGGAAGTCAGCAAGTTCAAGCTCTTCGTGGGCTACAGAGTGCGTCAAAGGCAAGTCTGGGCAACTGAGTGAGATTCTGCCTCAAAATAAAAGGAAAGGGCTTGCTATGCAAGATGAGGAACCGAGTTTGGATCCCTATGCCACATAGAAGGCCAGCTGAGGCAGCAAGGGCTTCCAACCCCAGCACTGGGAGGCAGAGACAAGAGGATCCCTGGGGTTTGAAGGTCAAGTCAGTCTAGCCAAACCAGTGAGGTCCAGCTTCAGGGAAAGACTGTCACCAAAAAAAAAAAAAAAAAAAAAAAAAAAGTGGTCCAACAGGTTCCTGGTGCTAAGCCTAAGGGCCAGAATTCAATTCCAGGACCTCCATGATGGAAGGAGAGAACAGACTTCTACAAGTTGTCCTCTGACCTCTATTGGCATGTGATGCATGCACGCACGAATGAACGCAAACACGTGTACACACACACACACACACACACACACACACACACACACACACACAGGAAAATAAAAATGTAATTAAAAAGAAAACTCAGAATAAGAACTACACATCACTGAAGCTATTGGACAGGCAGAAGAGGCTAGAATGTTGTGTGAAGCCTTGTAAAGGCGAACTTGAAAGTCTAGGTGAAGTCACTTTTAGGAAAATGGAAATGAGCAAGTTCAACTCTCTCAGACAGGAAGCCTAGAGGAATTCATATCCTCAGCGCCTCTCATCGAGGAAATGAAAAATAAACTAAAACCAGGCTTGGAGCAGAAAATTACCAACGCACATCGAGACCTCTTTGTAGACCAGGTTGGTCCTACCAGATTGAAGGACTCCAGAGAAAGGAAATAACGGAAGACTTGGGGCTCACAGTCGAGCCAGAGCTGGGCCTTAGCTGTGAATTCTGAACTGAAGCTTTCTTTGCCAAATCCATTCAGAATGGGATGCTGTTGAACACGGTAATTTACTTATAAATACACTTACAGCATCTCTACAGCTAGTGTGCTGTTGTTTTGTGTCCCCCCCCGCCCCCGCGCTTGGTGCTTAATTTTTAAAGCTTTTTTTTTTTGGTTTTTCGAGACAGGGTTTCTCTGTGTAGCTTTGCACCTTTCCTGGAACTCACTTGGTAGCCCAGGCTGGCCTCGAACTCACAGAGATCTGCCTGGCTCTGCCTCCCAAGTGCTGGGATTAAAGGCGTGTGCCACCACCGCCCAGCTTAATTTTTAAAGCTTTTTATTAATGGTGTTGTCAATTCTTTTGTCCCATGGTGAGGTCACTTGAGTTGCTCTTCCTGATGTCAAATAGTATTATTTGCTGATAGTCATTTTGCGAAAGAAACGTAGCAATAAGGTGACCTCTAATGACATTCCTCCACACCTATAGATCAGTTTCTCTCTCAGTCCTCATCAGAGAAGCTTCCTCTTGGAACTCTCAGTTCTAAATGGGACATTTTCACCAAATCCCTCCCGTCTGGGCTCAGGGAACTTTGAAGAAGAGGAGGCAGAAAGATTGTAACATCCAGAGAAACTGTCTTCCAGATACAACAGGACTGATCCACATATGAACTCACAGAGACCATGGCAGCGTGCATAGACCTGCACAGAGCCAAACCTCACAGAATCCCAGCACTGAGATGGGGCAGTAGACATGAGCTCCCATCCCCAACCAAGAAGCTGTCTCCACTTGATAACTATTAGAAAGGGGTATAGAAATCACACTTAAGGTCAGCCCATACCCAGCAGTAGATGGGCAAAAAATGAACTCATTAGTATCTTAGGGGATTTTTTTTTAAACCTTACTGGTCTTTTGCTTGTATATTATGGCTTCTGGTTTTGAGGTTGTACGGATTTTGTTTGCTTGCTTGTGTGTGTGTGTCTGTGTGTATCTGCGTTTCTCATGTTCTTTCCTAGTTTCTTTTTTTGTTGTTGTTGGATAGTTTATTTTGCTGTATCATTGTTTGTTGTTTTTATTTATCTGTTTGTTTAAGAGAGAAGAAAAGTGTGCAGTTGGAAGGGTTAGGAGGTAGGGAAGATCTGTGAGGAGATGGAGGGCAACCATGATCAGAATTTATTCTGTGAAAATAACTTTATTTTAATTAAAAAAAAATGTTAGGAATATTATATAATTTTTAGCTTCCTCATTAGTATCTACTGATAAATATAAATGATCATGTCATATCTCTTCCTTGTTTATCTTAACAGTGAGGCAACATATTAAAGACTTACTAACATTAAATTATATTTGTATTCTTAGGAAATCTAAATTTCTTATTGAAGACATTACAAAGTTGTATTGAGATTTTTTTGGTATTTTATGGTTTTTAAATAATAGAAGTAACATCATTCTCTAAGGGTTTCTGTTCTTTAGGATTTCTTTAGAAACTGCTTTTACAAACTTTATAGCATTAGTTAGGTAGCCTCTATCTTTAAAAGTGTCTGTTATCCCATAGACACCCTCACCAGATATTACAGGTTGTTATCATTGCTTCTGGTTACCTTCCAGAACTTGATAGCAAGATCCCATTGCTGAAAAGACCATGAGTCAAGGAGAAATGAAGCTGGTACTGACCTGGAAGCTTCATCCCTACTGGCTAGCTCTCACAGAGCTGGAAGGCTCTGTACACACTACCAGGGAAGAAAGCTAATCACGTCCTACCCACTGGGAATCCCGTGAGCTACAGTAATGACTGGTCTGACAAGACAAGCCCACTGGTGTGATAGTAACATGAATATTTATTGTAGTAACCAACACTTTCTGATTGGATTTAAGGCTAGCTTCACAAGATGAAACTTTTGTTCTTGTGCTTGGTACTGGGCCCAAACCCATGGCTGGCTAGGTCATAGGCCTTCAGGGATAACCCAATACATCTGCTAAGTGGACATAGTATCAAACTGCCCCCAAGGCATTTTTATGCTTATAGATTAGTACATCTTTCAAACCTTATCACAGAAGCTTCTTTTTACAGTAGAGATTGTGGAGCGCTCATCTCTAAAGGGGACATTTACATCATATTCTCTTTCTCCAAGACTTAGAGATCATTGCAGAAAAAGGGGAAGAAAAATTGTAAGAGCCAGAGGTGGTTGGCATCTGCAGTGAAACAGTACTTGCTAGACATGCTAGACATGTTGCCTGTGTGACCTCACAGTGGCTGTGACTGTTTGCACAAGACCTGTGTAAGATCAAGCCAACCAAAATCCCAGCATGGGTGGGGGAGGAGCTTATAAAGTCCCACCCCTAGCTGAGGAGCTACTGGCCATTGATGTCTATGGGGGCAAATAGAGCCAGTTTTCTTCAGGGATGAGGCTTCTGAGAGGCTACCTACACTTCATTAGGTGGTCCTACACCCATGTACATACAGGTGACCCTGAGAGGACTCAGTGGCTTTAAAAAGCAGCCCATGCATTTGGGAGGGAAGAAAGGTGCAAGGATATGGGAAGAATTGGAGGGGAGTGAATGAGGGTGGATTTGATTGATTAAAATACATTATACACAGGTATGGAATTCTCAACAAAAAAGAAAATTAATTTTTTAAAAATATGATAAGCATAGGCTGGGGAGATGGCTCCATGGATAGAATGCTTGGCTGTGAAGTGTGAGGACTGAGTTTGGATCCCCAGAACTCAGGTAAAAGCTGGGCAGGCATCATACCTGCCTGTAATCCTAGAGACAGGAGATTTCCCCAAGTCTAGCTGGTTAGATAAAGTAGTTATAATCAGCAAGCTCCAGGTTCAGTGAGAGATCCTGTCTCAATAAACACAGTGGAGAGCAACTGAGGAAGACGTGTGAGGACAACCTCTTGCCTGCACACACCCACACACGTAGGAAAACACAGCTTCCCCCCATTAGCATGTAAATTTTTTTAAAGGTTGTATGACCTTTTATATGATTCATCCAACTCATCTAAGATTTTGGTGAGTTGTGTAGAGTACTTATTCATGGAAAACATTGCCCAATTTTGTGTTAATCTAGATCTAAAAGTTTTCACAGAGTGACCAAAGTATCATAAACTACTACAGACCCGCTGTACTTACTTCCATTCCCAGAAGTTTAAGCGCCTTTGGCTGCATAATGAAGAAGCAGGAAAAGAAAGAAGTTTACTCAGGTAACTGTGAGTACTGTGTTAATGAAGTCAAATACTTTGTATCACCACTAGTTAATAACAATATCCAAGTGAGGAAATGCCTTCAAATGGAAACCACTTCTGTCAGCAGAAGTCAGTTTGGAAAGACGTACAGACACACAGCCCTCCTTGTAAGTAGAACCGAACAAATTTCCCAGCAGAGATTGTGGAGTAGGAGTGAGGAATACCTCCCACAGAGCTGAGGTTCACATGACTGGGGTTTTGAAGGGCTGGAGCAACAAGAAGCATTACGGCAGGTCAGGAATTAACTTTGATTATGGTAGAGGAATACGACCTATTGTGGTAGGGTGGGGATGGCTTGCCACAGCTGTCTTGGATTCCTTGGCTGTACCATGAGTTTGGCTATGATTGTTTGACCAGCAGGGAGCCCTGGATTTGGGGGTGGGGTGGCAACAGATGTTTTTCATGCCCCATGCTTTAGAAGATGACAGCTGCTCCAGTGATCTGTAGGAGGACAGGTTGAGAGAGTAGACATGGGACCCAGGAGGAAGGCTATTGTGGGGAAAGAGGGAGGCAGACATGCTTGACGGGTTGCACTGACTGAGCCGGTAGTAAGAGGTGATATGCATGGCTGCACATGGAGCTGGGAGGCCTCACACTGGGGATCAGGGCAGAGGTAGCGTGGGTGTACTCGGGGACACATGGCGTGAAGAGTTGGGTTCTGCACAGGTAGACTTATCGGGAAGCACATCAAGGAACCACATGCCATTCTGGGAGACACAGGACACTGCGTGTCTGCTGATCTCTACCCTCTTAGGGCCAAACAAGTTGTTGTAGAGAGTCCGGAAACTTTTACGAGTGTAGTTGCATCGGTAGGCGCCTCCCATGAGATACTCCAGCACTAGCCCTATGTCGATGAGGCTGATGTGATAATCTGGTGGAAGGTTGCTCTGTAAAAAAAGAAGTTCACTGTGAAGACATCATCCCACAAGTCAGGCACATGTCATCACCCCGGTAGCAACTTGGCTGTTACTATAACAACCAAGTTCGGTCTGTTACCATATGATGTGCAGGGATGGCAGGTTAAACCACATTCCAAAAATTGGCATAAGCTCTCCCATTGAGAAGAAAGAGTTAGACACCCAGTCACCACAGAGTCTATGGCACACTCATGGCCAGAGAGAATGGTTTGTAGCTGGTATGTGGAGGTGGAGGAAGCTGTGTGGTGCCGGTGGACTATAAGCAGATTTATTTGTATGACACATACCCTTGATAGCCCTTTGGAGAGGGGAAGCTAGCCTCAGGGAGGGGCCAAGTTTCATTAGGGAAGTGGGTCTCATGGGAATCCATAGGAAGCCCACGTATTTTTCAGGACTGGAGCCTCTCTGGCGAAAGTTTAAATGGGACTCAGTGACTCTGGGGGACACTGGATCCTCAGTAAAAACACAACCAGCAGCTGTCTGGTATGACAGAGAGCTACCAAAGGGACTGAATCTTATCACTGTGGAAGAGGGTCTGCTGGGACAGAGTCCCAGTGGTGAGAAGAAATGGCCTGAAGAGAGGCATCCCCTGCATTGTGCTTACACATCCACATTCTAGACAGGCTGACACATCATTGTGTCAATTGATATTCTAATAGCTGGAATGATTTGGTACACTGGGATCTATTGAATGTCATTTTTGTAAGCAGACTAGCTACACTGGCTGAATCCTTTGCTCATGAAATCTGTATTTCTTCAGATTCTATTATGATCATTGACTATGTTGGGTGTTTTTTACTCTTGGGACTTTTCAGTGCTGAGGATTGACCTCAGGGTTTCATATACTGTAGGAATGCATTCTGCTGTTGAGTTACATCCCAGCCCAAAGATTCCTTATTGGTAACAAGGAGCTGTATGCTGGGGGAGGGGGAGGGATGAAGCTGTGAAGAGCAGCGCACAGCATCATGTGGAACTCACAGGAATGTCTGAGATGCCTAGGTGGGCTTCCAGGAGACGATGATATAGGAGCAGTGGAGCAGGGATGATGGATAGAAAGAGAAAGAGCAAGTGCTGTGAGACAGAACACAGTCTCCCAGGGCTCCTCCCCACATTCAGGTGGGTTGGCTTAGAGTATGGTGGAACGTGGTGGGAGGGAGTAGGGGTCACGGGCATGGGCCAGGCCCATTGGGAATTTATGTGTATTCGAACAAGCTTAAACTTCAGGTTGCAGCCATGGAACAATTTGGGGGTGATGATTATGAACAGGGAATCAAGTGGGAGATGGGAGGACTGTAGGAGAAGGGGAGATTATTGAAGTCATTCAGCTGGGAAGTGGTTGGGCTTGAACTTGGACAGCTCTCACTTCGAAAGTTTACACTTCCTAATCTTTCTCCCACCTGGATCTTGAGGGAGGGAGCAGACTTCTTGTGTGTGTAACAAGGCTCTGGACCAGAGAGTCTCTGAGGTCCTCAGTTCCCAGATCCACTGATTCTATTCTGCTCTGTAGAAATCATATTCTCGTATTCTTAGAGCTGAATATTGATAAGAAATATGACCAGACCATCCAGGACTCTGACCCAAAGCCCCACTCTCTCATTCTAGAGAGATAGATTGCTCCTATGAGAACCTGATCTCATCTCTAACTTGTGATGACAAGACACAAGAGATCCCAGGGTAGGACTGAATGAGCAAGACCCCACAGGAACACAGGCTGTCCATAGTGGGGAGCCCTGGAGAATGAGGAGAGCGGTTCCCCTTAGAAATGAGGGAACTGCAAAGGCTGAGAACCTCTGATGCAATGCCCAGGACACACAGGCCTCCTGAGGAGCCTCCTGTTGGTACTTGTGGAGTCACGTTGGTGCTACACTATAATCCCGCAGCATCAGTGTGCTCCTGGGCTGTGACAAAGCTTATTCTACCTCCCTGCTACTTCAAATTTTAGTTTTGCTTTTTGTATGTATGTATGTATGTATGTATGTATGTATGTTTGTTTGGCATGCATGCATGTGTGTATTTGTGTTTGTATGTGTAGGTACACATGCATGCATGTGTGTGCATGCCTGTGGAGACCTGAAGTTGACAAGTCTGGTGTCTTTCTCAGCTTCTCTCTACCTTATGTATTGAAGTAGAGGCTAAAATGAACCTAGAGCTTGCCAGCTTAGTTCACGGATTCTCTGTCTCTACCTCTGGCAGGCTAGGGTTACGAGGTGGGGGCACCATGACCATCCTGCTTAGATTTTTTTAAAAACAATTTTATATATTTAGTGTGTGTGTGCGCGCGCGCGTGTGCATGTGTGTGTGTGTGTGTGCGTGCGTGCGTGCGTGCGTGCGTGCGTGCGTGTGTGTGTGTGTGTGTGCATGTGCGCACGCGCACGCATGCCACAGTGCAGCTATAAAGGTCAGAGGAAAACATGTAGCAGTCACTTCTCTTCTACTGTATGAGTCCCAGAGATCAAACTCAGGTACTCAAACTTATCAGCAAGCACCTTTACCTGCTGAGTCCTCTCACAGGACCTCACCTAGCATTTACTGGATGCTAGAAATCCAAACTCCAGTTCCAAGCACTTACAGCCTCTCCCTTTATTCTTCTCTTCTTAAAGTAATAAATAAACTCTTGCTATGGACAGAGGAAGTAATTGTTCCCTGTGTCTCAAATAATGTTCCCTGTCTCAAATAAAAAGGTAACACATGTCACAAACAGAAGATTGTTCTCCAAACTATTTTAGCGATGGATGCTAGCAGGTACAGGGCAGATGGACTCACCTTCTTTACATCCCTCACCAGCAGATGAAGGGTGTTTGGTGGACCCAGTCTCTGAAAGGGAAGCAGTCAGCCACAATAAGTATGGTTGGCTCTTCAACTCTTGAGCAAAATTCTGCCCCACTGAATTGTGGGATTTGTAATGTACTACTGACTCATTTATTTTCTAAGACACCTGGCTGTGGTCCCCACATTCAAATGTGTGTGAAATACTTTGGATAGTTTCAGTGTTCTTGCAGTGTTGAATATCTGCATGTTTTACACCGTGTCTTAGAATGCCAGAAGAAGAAGTAAGTTTCCAAAACTTAAATTGCACTAGTGTAGGCAAAGCAGATTTCATCCAAACCCTTCCTGTTCTGACACAGCACAGCTCCTACCTGTTAATATTTGTTTTCCCAAGCAACAGTTGACTAATAACCCTGGTGACTGTTCAGTCTGCAGCTGCCTTAGGACAGGAGGGCCTCTTGCTTCACAAGCATAGGATGTAAATGCAGACTTGCAGGGGTTCATCTGGTCATTTTTAGACTTTTCTCTGTCGCACAAGTAACACATGAGTCGTCACGAGACACTGGATCTGAATCCTTTCCCCAGGCTAGTGATCCACAGTCTTTTCCTCATTTTCCACATGAGCTGCAGCTCTGGGTAAGCCCCATACCCCCAGGGAATGCCTGATGCTATGATGGTGTTTTGTGTCATGATGTTCAGTGGCTTAGGACCATCACGTACACATTTTCACCACAGAGATGGCTTTATGAAGATGTGAGCCCCATTGTACAGCGAGGGTCATCTGTCTACTCTAGCTGGAGGGACTGGCTGGCATGGCACAGTTGCTGAGAATATCAACATAGAGTGGCCAGGAGGAAGTGAGAATTAGCTACCCCCCATGGCACACTGGCCTTCCAGCTGAGGCTGCCCCAGTGAGTCTAAACTCAACTGAGCGCTTTTTGTTGTTGTTGTTGTTGCATAATATGTGTCAGTGACAGGAATATTCCGAGGGCCAGTTCGCCTCCTCCAGCCTTCTCCCTGGGATGCTCACGGTGTTGTAAAGCTCCTCCAGCCTCGGGATGGTGAGGAAGTGTTGCATGTTCACCCCGTTTTCTATCAGGAGCTTCACAAAGTCAACCCGATCTAAGACGAGAGCATCCAGCATGGCTTGTTCCAAGGCATTCACCTGCACGAAATCCAGAAGGGAGACCATGAATTGCCTCCCTGGAGACTCCAGGCAGGGGACATTCGGACACATCATGGAAAGTTCTGGAATGTTCTGAGCTGTATTCTCTGTTTGTTAACCTGGTGCTGGGCATTGAGCCCATGGTCTCACATAATGCCAAGAGCTGTACTAATGGCTGCACCTGGCCTGTGGTTCCCAGGGTTGTTTCCTTTGAATGAACGTGCCTTAACCTTCTCTCCTTTCTGCTCAGCCTGGTCCCCACATGCTCTGTCAAAGTCTGTTAGAGATTTTATGTTTTTAAAATGAGTTGAAGAAGGCTGGGGAGTTGGCTCAAAAGCTAAGAGCACTTACTGCCCTTGAAGAGGACCCAGGTTCAATTCCCAGCACTTGTATGGCAGTTTACAACCTGTTTGCCAATGCTAGCCTCAAGGGATCCAGTGCCTTCCTCCAACCTCTGTAGGCACTAGGCAAGTACGTGATGCACATACATATACACAGGCAAAACACTCATACACATAAAATAATAAAAATAAACAAAAAAATCTAACTTTTTTTTAATGAGTTGAAGACAACTATCCCAACGTTGCCCTGTTCAGTTTCTCTCTGCTGTTTCCTTGGCTGGGGGGCATCTTTTGATGGTGGTAGGACCATGTGGGCATGTCACAGGCCACTGGGTTGCTGTGTGGGTGAGTGGTCACACACTCCTAATTATGGAACAAAGGTACCACTCTGAAAGGAAGCCCTGGTCATTGCTCTCTCTGCTTGGCAGGCATGCAGACACTTGGTACAGAAGAATAAGGGAACCTGACCACATATTTACAGTTCACACAACAAAACCCTTTTGAAGATAGAGCTGGTGGTAGTATGGAGAGGGGTGATGGGTGAGTAGCAGCAGCTACCCAGCTTGGGAGGCTGGAGCCATCTGTGCATGATGTTTCTGGGTCTCCCTGCTGCTGAGACAGGCAAGCAGGCCTCTGCAGTGACAAGCGCATGCCATAATGACAACCACTCCTACTTATGAAACAGTGGTGAACACACTATTGCCACTGAAATATTGGCATCAGCCCATCAGTCCTCCATCCTGGTGGGATGAAGCAAAGGAGACTAGAGTGTCCCTTCCCTGGAGAACTAGGGCAAGGCCAGCTCTGGTCTTTGCAGTCTCAAGACACGTGAGCAAGGACTCTCCACACACCCAGTTCAGCAGCTCGATCTTCCGGGGGTCCGTTTCTTCTTCCACCTCCTCTTTCACTTTGCCTTTCTTCTTGCCTTTTCCTTTCCCTCTCCCCTTGGTGGTGGCTGTCGGTGGCTTCTTCTCCTTCTCTGTGACTTTGGTGTCCACCGGAGGGGCCAGGCTTCCCAGTGGCTGCAATCCACAGCAAGCAGTGTTGGGAAAAGGTACCAAGACTGCCACTTATTCTAAGATAAGCATGGTGGCACCCCAAACTCTATATGCACACACATGGAGTATGTACACATACCTACATCTACATGCTCACCCATGCACACATGGCATAGACTCACATATATCCACACACATGAATAGTACAAACACATGTACACATTGTAAGGTGTACGTACATGTGCACATTTACATTCATGCAAATAATGTGCACGTGGTGAGGGTGTACATACCCACGGGTAAACCTATGAACATGTGCATGAGTACACACATATCATACACCCAGGGCACATATGCACCAGCACACACAGGCATGCACACATGTACACATGCAAACTCTTGTCACCATGGCCTGGATGTCTGATGAAGAAGATCCTAATACTGTGAACCACTGTTCATCATGGGCACAAAGACTTAATTGGTCTGATGCAATGGCTGTGAGTATTTGAAGTGGATAACATGTTGATTGATGGGTATATTTTGAGGAAAAGATGCTGAGAAGTAAATCAAAAGGTACCAAAGGTGTGCTGATAGTCCTCTAATGATGGGAGAATGTGACCATGAATGAATCAGAGGTAATATATAAGAATGCAAGTCACTGTCCAGGAGGAAATGTGAGCTGGAGATTTTTGTGGCTACAGCAGCTCTAGCAGGTGCCTTGGAGCTACACAATGTGGTTGGTGGTGGATGGAGGCTTCAGAGAACATGCAGTGTGGTGATGGATGGAGGCTCCAGAGACCATGCAGTGTGGTGATGGGTGGAGGCTTCAGGGGCACATGCAGTGTGGTGATGGGTGGAGGCTTCAGGGGCACATGCAGTGTGGTGGTAGATGGAGGCTTCAGGGGCACATGCAGTGTGGTGGTAGATGGAGGCTTCAGGGGCACATGCAGTGTGGTGGTGGATGGAGCTTCAGGAACACAGGCAGTGTGGTGACAGGCTGAAGACCTCGAAGGCAGAGGGTGCTCACTCAGTGGAATAGGAGGTCAAAGAAGTGGGCCTGACCTCCCGGGAAGTGTGGAGTGTGGGGTGTGTCATGGTAACGCAGCCAGGGGCAGAAGCACTGGCCCCCTGTGAAGTCCTCTCTCCACCGCCTTCCTCCCACCTCTTCCGCTCTTGGGTCATCCCTAGTCCCTCCTCTTCTCTTTCCTCTACTTGCTTTGCTGTGTCTTTCTGTCCATTGTTCTGGCTTTGGTCACTGGTGACAATGCTGGTGCCCAGGTCCTGGGCATTACTCGGCCCCCTTCATGTCAATCAAGCTCTTAGTCACGTGACTCAACAACTGCTTCCTCCCTTAGCCTTCTTTACGAAGGGCACTGCAAGCTCCAGCTTTTTTTTTTTTTTTCTGTGTGGCCAGTGCTCTTCTGGGCTCTGCCCTTAGCCCCTGTCACTTTGATTTTGCTCTCTCCCTCAGCAGTCTTATGGACACTCACACCACCAGCCACTATTAATTCATGAACGATCTTCCCTGTCTAGTTTCAGCCCACACTCCTCCCCAGAGTTCCTTTGGTGAACTCAACACCTCTACATGCATGGCTCACAGACTCATCTGTATTAGTTAGCTTTCTGCTGTTGCAACAAAATACCGGGAGCTGGACACTGTGTGTAGCCTATGGTTTTGGAGGCTGAAACTCCAAACAATATGGGTCCGGCACTGCCCAGGGCTCCTTGCTGCATCATGACTGTGGGGGAAGGGCCACAGCGGGAGCAGCTGTGGCTGGTGAGGCAGGAAGCCAGAAAATGGGGGAGATGGGGCACCCTTGCTCCTTTTCTTTATCACAGCTTTTCCCACAGAAGCTAGCCATGGTCTGAAGAATGACAGCAATCCTTTGTGTTTGTTTGTTTTAAGATAGGACTTCTCTGTGTTGCTCTAGGTGTCCCGGAACTTGCTCTGTAGACCAGGCTGGCCCCAAATTCACAGGGATCCACCTGGCTCTACCTCCCAAGTGCTGGTATTAAAGGTGTGCTCCACCACCACCCGGCTTCAGAACCCACTTCTTAAGGCTTCTTCCATCTCAACACTGTGGTGATATTTCATTCGTGCTGAAATGTGGTGATATTTTATTTGTATGTTAATAAATAAAGTTTGCCTGAAGATCAGAGGACATAGCCAGCCCTAAACAAAAGTCAGGCAGTGGTAGCACAGGCCCTTAATCCAATCGCATGGCAGGCAGAGTCTCCGTGTGCTCAAGGACACAGCCAAGCGTGGTGACACACACCTTTTTTTTTTTTTTTTGGTTTTTTTTTTTTTTTTGAGACAGGGTTTCTCTGTGTAGCTTTGCGCCTTTTCCTGGATCTTGCTCTGTAGACCAGGCTGGCCTCGAACTCACAGAGATCCACCTGCCTCTGCCTCCCGAGTGCTGGGATTAAAGGCGTGCGCCACCACCGCCCAGCTTGTGACACACACCTTTAATCCCAGTACCAACCGTAGAGACCTGGAGGTCTGTATAGACAGGCAGTGACAAGGAAGTGAGGTAGCTGGGCTAAGAGCCAATGAGAAGGAGAACAGGAAAGCAATAGAGGCACAGGTTAGACAGGAAGAAGCTGGTTCTCTTGGGAAGCTATGGTGGTATGGTGAGCTAAGGTTAGCTGGTGGCTATTCCTATTTCCCTGATCTCTACGGCTTTCACCCCTGTATCTGGCTCTGTGTTTCTATTAAATGAGACTGTTTAGAAATTTGTCTACACAACACTACTGTTCTGGGCACAAAGCTTCTAGCAGGTGAACCTTGGGGAACAAACCAGAGTCGTTAGGATGCCTATTATTAAAACAAGCAAACAACAAAGGTCTGTAATTACAGTTTCAGGAGATCTGATGTCCTCTTCTGGCCTCCATGGGCACTGTATGTACGTAGTGCACTCACATACATGCAGGCAAACACCAATATTCATAAAGTAAAAATAAATAAAAGTCTTAAAGAGTCATTCACCCTAGAAGGCTTAAAAAAAAAAAAAGGCAGAACCTTAAGCCAGGCAGTGGGTTAAGGTGCACGCCTTTAATCCCAGCACTTTGGAGGCAGGGGCAGGCAAATCTCTGCGAGTTTGAGACCAGCCTGGTCTACAAATTGAGTTCCAGGCCAACCAGGTATACACAGAGAAACCTTGTCTCAAAAAACCAAAACAAAACAAACAAATATAAACAAAAATAAACAGAAACAAAGCAAGAAGTAGAAAATGTTGCTGAGAAAAGAGTGCACCCAGGAGACATCTCCTCCAGAGCAGTCCTTTCCAGTGTTCCTCATCTCCACGAACTTATCAGCCGTGCAAGAAGTGGAACTGAGTGTCCTTGCTGATCTCTCGCTCTCTGCCTCCCTCCGTGATTAGCCCATCCTTATATGCAGTCATGTTCCATGCCCAGAACTGCTTGATTCCATCCCGTTTTTGCTTTGTTTTTTGTCTCTGCTCTAGGTCCAAATGCTTTTCCTCATCTGGGTCACTTTAATATTCCATTAGAGGGTTACACAGCTGCTGCAGATGGTCCCCTCCCAGTGTTTCTGAAACAAAAAGCCCAACACAGCCTGGAGTAGATGAAGAAAGTATATAATGCTCTCTACAGACACCTGCACTCAGATGCACACACACACACACACACACACACACACACAGAGAGAGAGAGAGAGAGAGAGAGAGAGAGAGAGAGAGAGAGAGAGAGAGAGAGAATGTAGTAGCAATAATAATGATACTGTCTAAAGAGTAAAGGCAACCTATAGGACAGCGGTTCTCAACCTTCCTAATGCTATGATCCTTTAATACAGTTCCTCATGTTGTGCTAACCCCCAACCATAAAATTATTTTGTTGCTACTTTATAACTGCAATTTTGCTACTGTTAATGAATCACAATGTAAATATCCAATATGCAAGATATCTGATCTGTGGCCCCCAAAGAGGTCACGGCCCACAGGTTGAGAACCACTGCTATAAGATGAGGGAATACGTCGCAAATCAAAAATATGAAAAAGGATTAATGCTCAGAATGTATGGAGAACTCCTAAAACTCAACAGCAAAAATCCAATTCAAAAATAAGCAAAAGACTGAATAGATATTTCTCTGTGGTGATTTATTGTGTATCAAATAAAGCTTGCCTGAGGATCAGAGGACAGAGCCACTAGATTAAACATAGATACCAGGCAGTAGTGGAACACACCTTTAATCTTTGCACTGGGGAGACAGAGATCCAAATGGATCTCTATGAGTTCAAGGCCATTACATGAGATTGACTCAGTCTAGGAGAGAAACAGAGCCAGGCAGTGGTGGCACACACCTTTAATCCTAGTACTTGGGAGTCACACGCCTTTAATCCCAGCACTTGGGATTTCATGCCTTTGACTCCAGTATTTAGGAAGCACACACGCCATTAACCCCAGCACTAGGAAGGAAGTGAAATGGCTGGGTGGGGAAAAGCATGTAAGGTGTGAGGAGACAGGAAGTAGGGCCTTTTGGCTAAGGACTTAGAGGATTTGTGGAGATAGGATCCCGCCTTCCATTTGGCCTGAGGATTCGGTAGTCATGAGAAGTTTCTCTAGCGGCTTGTTCCTTTGTCTCTCTGATTTTTCAGCATTTACTCCAATATCTGGCTCTGGTTTTTTTTTTTATTAAGACTATTTAGGAATTCATGCAACATTTATCCAAAGAATTACACAAGTGGACAGCACAGATGCTCACCACAAGGGATCACGAAGGAAACACAAACTAAAATCAGCCAAGATGCCATCCCAACACACTAGGATGGCTATTATGAAAAACTAAAACAGTAGAAAATAGTACATGTTTTTGAAAAAGTAGAGGAATTAGAACATTGGCACTTCGGCTGCAGATATGAAATTGTGAAAACGTTATTGAAAAGATTATGATGACTCCCAAAAAACATTAAACAGAATTTTGCATAATTAGGTGAATTATGACAGAAATTCACTTCTGGATATGTTCCCAAAGGAATTTAAGCAAGACTCAAATGGATACCTGCACATCCACATTCATAACAGTGCCACTCCCGATGGCTAGTATTCACCATGGATGGATGGATGGATGGATGGATGGATGGATGAATAAGCAGGGCCAACACACACAAAGTGGGACTTTTTCTTTTTTTTCTCTTTTTTCTCAAGAAAGGGTCTCCCTGTGTAACCCTGCTGTCCTAGAACTCACTTTGTAGACCAGACTGGTCTCAACCTCACAGTGCTCCACCAGCTTCTGCCTCCTGAGTGCCAGGATTAAAGATGTGCTTCATTATACTAGGCCTAAAGTGGAACATTTTTCAGTCTTAAGAAAGAACAGCCAGGCATGGTGACACATGACTTTAGTATTAGCACTTGAGAGGCAGAGGCTGGAGGATCTCTGAGTTAGAGGCCAGTCTGGTCTACAGTGTGAGTTTCCAGGGCATCCAGGACTTCACAGAGAAGCCCTATCTTGAGAAACAAAAAGACAAGAGAGGGAAAAGAGAGAGAGAGAGAGAAAGAAAGAAAGAAAGAAAAAGAAAGAAAGAAAGAAAGAAAGAAAGAAAGAAAGAAAGAAAGAAAGAAAGAAAGAAAGAAAGAAAGAAAGAAAGAAATGAAGTTAGAAAGGAAGGAAGGAAGGAAAGAAGGAAGGAAGGAAGGAAGGAAAGAAGGAAGGAAAGAAGGAAGGAAGGGAGGAAGGAAGGGAGGGAGAAAGAAAGATAAGAAGGAGACCATTCTGACACATTGCACATCCAGAATGGAGGGGTCTTGAGGACACTGTGCTAAGTGGAAGAAGCCAGCCACCCAAGGATAAACTCCATGCTTCCATTAATGGGAGCCTCTGAGCCAGAACTGCACAGCTAAGCCACCCCCAAGTTCCTGACCCTCAGAAATGGTACAGGATAACAAATATTGTTGCTTAAAAAAAATTCTGTGTATCCCCCAGCTTCTAGGTCCCAGCATTCAGTCCTGGATTTTGTTTGCAGGAATCAGCAGCGCACAGCCTGGCCAGCTTTCAGCTGAGTCACCCCCTTCTCACTTTGTAGTCCAGTCATAACGCTCCCTTTTCACATTGCTTGTTTTGCCCATCCCTTTCTTGTCTCTTTCTGTTCCAGGTGCCCTTCCTCCTGGGTGGAAGCCAGCATCTCTCTGTTCACCACCCATACTCAGTGTCCACTCCATGTTTCCAGCAATGTCCTTCCTGGTATTCCATTACGAATTAGCGCCCTATATTCTCTCTCACGCAAGCACATTTTCTGTCTTAGCTCTTCTTTTTTTTTTTTTTTTTTTGGTTTTTCGAGACAGGGTTTCTCTGTGTAGCTTTGTGCCTTTTCCTGGAACTCACTTGGTAGCCCAGGCTGGCCTCGAACTCACAGAGATCCGCCTGGCTCTGCCTCCCGAGTGCTGGGATTAAAGGCGTGCGCCACCACCGCCCGGCCCTTAGCTCTTCTTATAACTTGGAATCCAAAAATTGTCTACTATTTTGTTCCCTACCAGCTTCCTTCGTCTTTCCATCCCCCACCCCCACATCTGCCCCCGGCGTTACAGGTTTTCGTGATTCTGCTCTCTTTATGTCTTTGTCCCCAGCACATGAAACAAGAGCCCCAGACAGAACGCTTTCTGAATGAATGAGTGAGTCAGTATGCAGTTTTGGAAACACGTTTAGCAAGTGTGGAGTGGCGGCCGTTCTCTGCTGCAGCTTCTGGCCTTGCAGTTGTGGGGCGTGGAGAAGGCACAAGGGGTGTGACCGCCATAGGAAACGAGCTTCTCCTTGCTCAGATGAGCTCACCTACTCTGCTTCCTGGCTAACATCTGGGATTCCAAGAGCACTGTGGGCCACTTCAGAGGAATAGCTTGTAGCCTGGGCTGGTAGAGGAGGGGTTTCTGAGGAGGGGCCTCAGGGGCTGTCCAGAAGAGGGCAGCTGATGGGTGGATGTTTACACTTTAATTGTTGAAACTCTACACTAGATGTCATAATAGGTTAAAATGGAATGTTAGGGGGAAATCCCAGAGAGCAAGAGAAAAATGGTAGCCTAGAGAGAGACCAGGTTATTGGTGGCACTTGCTTCAGCCACAAGGAAAATCAGGTGATGACATAATTGGACTCTTACAAACGCCGATAGGGTTGTGACATGGTAGACTAAACCTAGCAAGGTAAAAGGTAACAAGGAAGAGAGTAGCAAGGCCCTGGGTGCCTGCTGCCTGGCCCTAGAATAGCCACTCTGTCCCCAGAGCTGTGGAATGAGGGATTTGTGTAGCAGGTGGTGTGTATGCCAGAACTCTTGGGGGATTTTTGCAGGTGGGTTAATAGGGGTGAAATGATTCTGTTTCTGGGCTGGGGGGATGAATAGAGCCAGCACAAGGCAGGTGATAGTCATCTGTGCTGTGCAGGTGAGATCACATCCAACATAGGGTATTACATTGTAGGTACCACAGCTTTAAAGGGATGTGGGTTGGCATGGACCACATCCATAAAGAGCAAAGTTTGCTTCAAACTTCAAATACAGGCTGAGCAATTATTGCTAGCAATAGTGTCTCTGACATTCCTTTGGGATCCTTGTGTGGCTTTCTAGCCTGTCACTGGATTATGGTCTAGTTTTTAGAGCAAAGGAGTTGCTTTGTTTGAAGGAGTGTCTTAAGGATGCCTGAGTCACTCACCACACATGCTAAGTGTGTGTGCTCTTTATGGTTGCCTGTGTGTGCACATACACACCGTTTGCCCTACACCACAACACACACAATCTTCCAACCACACACATACTGTGTGTCTTTCATATACATTTTCACAGCCATAAACATACAAAATATCCCTCAATAAAAACACACATACACTTGCCAGTCACACACATGCACACATACACATATACCTGCCTCCACACATCATACCACAAACACATCATATAGCACATACATAACAGACACTATTCTACAGATGTGACAAGCATGAAAGTTACATGTGTCCATTCTCTCAAGTTCACACACACACATACACACACACACACACTGAGAAAGAGAGAGAGAGATACATGTTATAAACCCATATACACCACACATGTTAAACTACATCCTTGTATCACAATCCATATATCATAAGTCACATATGCTGCACACACGCTGTGCACAGACTTGTTGCATACAATACTTTAAACCATACCACAGATACTAGAGCAAAGATACCACATACAACGGTCACATCATATAGACAACATGCATGGAGTTCTCTAGGCACCCCAAAGTTTCATGAAACAGCCTGAAAACTCAGTGCCCTGGAAGGAAACACTGTGGTTAATTTTAATGATCGATTTTCTTCTTTCAAAGAGTAAAACCCTCTTTTACCAGCAATGATGAAAGGTTTGGTGATTAGTTTCCTCGGGCAGACCCGCTCAGTGAGGAATCAGTACTGGAGCCTTTGTTTCTTTGGTTTCTTTGAAGTTAAACAGCAACATCTTCCAGTAATCTCATGGATTACCCAGATCAGAACCCAAGATCCATGTCATGATCAAGGACACACTAACATAGCACCATGCCAAGTCACGTAAACATTCTAAACAGAAAACCGTTCCACCAGGCATAGTGGCGATGGTCTTTCACCTCAGCACTTGGGAGGTGAAGGCTGGAAGGTCAGGAGTTCAAGACCTGTCTTGCCTCCATAGCACCTTCTTGGCCAGCCTGGACTATACGAGACCCTGTCTCCAGAAAAACAAAAACAAAAGCAACAGAAAAAAAAAAACAAAAAACAAAAAAACGTTTTACCGGCCAGTGTGGGCCAAAGACGAAGATCTGGCTTCGTGCTATGTCAACTCGGTTCCAAGCCAGTGCCAAGCTCAGCTGATCTGGAGCCGACGCGTTGGTTCCTGGGAAAGGAAGAAGTGAGAGTGTCCTCACTTGTGTCTGGACCACCTGAGTTTGGCACGTTCTGGGGCGGGAACTTGGGCTTCCCAGGGGAACTGGTTTGGAACTAAGCACCTGCTACTTCCTCCTTTCTTGTCCCAAATGCCCACCAAAGCTAAGAACTCTGATTTTTTTTTTTTGAGGTTTCCTGAGAGGAAGCCAGAGGCAATTTCATCCCAAGCCAACTGGGCATAGTTTCCTGGAAGGGATGGAGGAGAACCTACCAATTCAATTCGTTCTTTTCTCATCTGAAAAGGAGAGAAATCTGAAACAGCCTGACATCTGCCAGGCTGGGCCGAGGACCATAGGCCCCGAAGCAGCACAGAGCACAGGGCAGCATCAAGTCTGTAGTGACCCTCCTCTTGTCACTGTGGCCCCAGACTAGCTGAGAGGCAGGGCGGAAATGCACTTCCCGCAGGGAGACCCCACCGTATCATAAGCTCCTGATCACAGCCTGTCATTAGAGGTGGGTGCAGTGTTCAGGAGTCAGACTTACATAGGACAGCTATGGATAGAAAAAGCTCTGACAAGTCGGTGACATCCAGGGGTCCCATCAACCCCGTTCCACAAAAAGCTCTCTCAGAGTCTGGTCATTCCAGCATTTCACGCTGAGGTCACCCCAGGCAACCCGGCTGGCTCAGGGTTCTTTTACCCAAAGTCCTTGGTAGGATGGGAAGGAAGCAAAGGAGCACTTGCTACTGGCAAAGCCCTTGCCAGGGAGCTCTGAGGAGACAAAAGACAGAATCGCTACTTCCCAGAAGCTCACCTTTCAGCAGGGCAGTTAAAATGGCCATCTCAACATCTTGCTGACCCTCAGCACCCATCCGAAACACAGTGACCTGGGAACAGGTGAATGGGGGAAAGACAGAATCAAGGCAACATTGAAACCAAGAGGAAGAATTGAGCTGGTTTGTTGTTTGTTTGTTTGTTTGTTTGTTTGTTTGTTTGTTTGTTTGTTTTTAAACTGAACACAAAGAGTGATGCAGTGAGCCAGAGAGCTGGTCAGACATTCACAAGAGTTTTCAGTCTCCGGGAGTTTCCGTGTTATTCTTGCTATGGAATCCTTGCCTGGACTTGGAGTTTATTCTTTATCCCACCTTGGGAGGAGGGTGCTGACCCAGGATCTTTCCTCCAATATCTAAATAGCCAACTGAGCTGGTGAACACGCGTCTAATCAGAAGGAATATGTTAACAGGGCATTTGCGAGTTTAGAACTTTGATTCTGTCGTCATAAGTGAATGAGGGGTGCCAGGGCCCCATGAAGACAGCTGCAGGAAGGAACGAGAAATGAGCCCCGCATTTGCAAAGGGAAGCGAATTTGACTTGGCAACCGCCTCTAAAGGGCTGTCGCGGCGTGTCTCTGTTCCCAGGGATTTTAAGTCTGATTTACGTTTTGCATCTCTGAGTGGAGAGACATGGTATGACATCACCTCACGTTTGCTAAGGTCTGGGAACACCTGGGACTCTCTGTGGGCTTGTTCCCCTCCCGCAGTGCACACAGGCAGCTAGTTGGGAATGAGTTTCTAAGTTGCCTTTTGGGGAGGTCAACTGAAGTATGCAGAAGTTCCTGGAGCATGTATGGCAGAGCCAGACAAGGAAACAGCTCTCTCCATGGAATGTGGTCGGAAATAAATTCAAGATACTCACGAGTTCTTTCTTCTTCATGCACTCCATGATAATTGCAAACAGCTGATGTGATTGTGACTTGCTGTAATTAAATGTTTTCTGAATGGTGACTAGGAGCTGGTCCCGCAGGGACTCGTTTATGATTCTGTTCAAAGGGAGACGGAGAGAGAAGGAAGCGAGGGAATTAGGGCAATTCCCGCGTAAACCAGACAGCTTTGCCCACCCAAATGTTTTTGATTTGTGACCGCTAATGGAAGAGTTTTGTGTACAGGAGACAAAAAGTCACCCTGGCCTAAAAGCAACATTAAAAAGTGGCCTCAGTTTAGCTCTTTGAGAGACTTATAAGGGAAAACAAAGGTGCAAGAGAGAGGATTCGGCAGAGAGGATTCGGTCAGGAACATGAGCTCCCAGGAGCTCTCACACTGACCTTGGGAACTGGAGAGGAGATCAAGAAAACTCCTTATGAGTTAGACATTTCTGAGATGTCTGAGCGGATCAAGTCAGATGTCCCCTCAGCCTAACAGAAAGCATTAAGAGCTTGCCCGCATCACATGCCACTCTTACCCTCCTTCTTCGCAGTATTTGTGTGCAAAGGACAAAATGTCGGAGGCGCGTCCGCTGCCGTCGCAAACCACCACGGGGACAGGAGGGTCTTCTCTGAGGTATTCCAGGACAACAGAAACCACATTGGGGCCGCCCTCCACCACGAGGCCCACGACAGGCACACCCTGGCCCAGCCCTGCGACACAACCACACAAGCCAGCTTGAACATCACCAACTTGTCCTAAGCGCCAAGACAGCAAAAAAGCACACACTTCCTGCCCCAGGGCTCCCCCTGTGGCGTTAGTGCTGACCAACAGCTGGACCAACTGGCGAACTAAGTCAGAGGAAGCGTGACTGTGTTCATTCTTGCATTTGAACTTCATATCACGGCCTCACTGTAAACTCCAGAACCTCAAAACTCGTGAGCTCCCCGACACTCCCGTGTGACCTAACTCCTGTAAAGAACCTGACACAGGAACACCTGGGAGTGAGTTTTAAGAGTCATTGATAAGAGTGCTCCTCTTCTGCCTTGCCTGGGGGTGAAATGCCCACGCTGGAGGCTGTCTTCTAAGAATGATCCAGGGTAAGGAGGGCTGGGCAGCTAGAGGGGAGCTAGGTCAGTCCAGGGCATCTCCGGTACTGGCATCACAATGCCGAACCAATGCTCAAAGCACCATCTCACAGATGAGCAATTGTAAAAGGAACGATGCCCTACTTGACTCATGAAGAGCAATGGATCTGGAATATAAGAACACATTTGCGTTTGGGACCTTGAAGAGGCATACACGTGGAGCAATATGCTCTGGTTACTGTCACCAGAGCCTGGAATAAGACAGTACAGGTTAAGCATGCCCAATCTAAATATCTGAACTCCAAAACTGAAAGCATTTTAGGTATCAATATATTTTTGATTAGAGACAATCATTTGTAAATGTTATGCAAATATGACAAAATTTCATCAACTCTGAAGTCTGAAACACTTCTGGCCCCAGTATATTATCTTAGGGTTGAAAACATGGACCATTATTAGCCCATTTTTAATGACTTATTTCCAGGGTCTGCCTCTGCTTTAAAATAAGTAAATAATTGGGCTCTTCAAGAACACAGTAGAAATAGAGAAAGGTTTGGTGATAGATCCAGTAGGGTAGGCTCTAGGAAGTAGGGGGTGATAGGAGAATTCTGGGAAGCCGGGATCATACTGAGAGGAGAGTGGGAGAGAACTCTTCACGACAAATTTGCCTACCTGGAAATGTCAGCCCTGCCTGGCCAGGACATGTTACGTAATTGTTCTTTGGTATCTACCGGGGATTAGTTCCAGGACATCACACTATCCCCCTGGGTACCAAATTCAAGATGCTCAAGTCTCTTATATAAAATGGTGTATTATCTGCATTTACATTCTCCCGTGTGCTTCAAACCACCTCTAGAGGACTTATAATACCTGAATGATGCAATAGCAATAGTAGTTATTATACTATGTTGTTTAGGGATAATGACTAGGAAAAAAGCTGTCCACATTAATTAAAGACTAAATTTCTCTCCTGAATGCTTTCCATCTGTGGCCAGTGAAGTTCTGGGCTTTAGACCCTGTTAGGATTCAGGGTCACTGTTTGCTGGTCAGGTTCTGCTAGGTTTCCATAGTTCTGATCAACATTACAAGTGACAAATAGGGAAAATGCCCTTGACCTCACGGTTCTCAAGAGCTTCGGATGAAATCTGCCAACACAGGTTATAAGAAACCTTATAAGAAGAAGAGAATCTCAGTGAGGGAATTCAGAGTCTCTGGCTTCCTCCTGCTATGCTTTCCTGAGTTGATACTTAAGTATTTAGAACAGCTTTGTTATCTGTTGCTGAAAGAATTCCAGTTAGGTTTATTTCAGCAAACAAGCATTGAAGGTAAAACATGGGCTTCATGGCCATGAACAAGAAATGGATCAAAATGGCGTTGCTTCAGTCTTTGACATTCCCATCCAAGCAGGCTTGGGATCTTACATCTTTAGGAACGTGGTGACTTCGTCTCTGGAAGCAGAGGTGAACTTGTTCTTGGCTCAGGCTCCCAGAGCTCTCTGGAGTAGAGGTGACCACTGAGCCCCCCTTTGCTGTCCTTGCCCCACTCAGAGGCCTAGGCAAAGGATGACAAAGGGAAGCCCACAAGTCACAGGTCCAGGAAGAACTCACAAGTCCAAAACAATTAAAGTGTAAACCAAATGCAACAGATTTATCAAGAGCTGATTCTTAGGACCACTCTGTACTCACAGCAGTGAGGCTGGCTGCGCCAGATCAAGCCAGTCCGCATTTCAGCATGGAAGTGGGGAGGGGTTGACAAGTGCATGGTTTCTGTGAGAAGGAAGTCAGCTCTCTTTAAGAGTGTGCCCACCCCCACCCCCACCCCCCGTTGGTTGACCATACTCCAGTGGATGGTCCCACGCCTGTAAGTGCACGGTCAGCACAGTAGGACACAATGAGTTGTTTTTAAAAAGAGGGCATGAGTTCAGTGGGTAGGGAGGTAAGGGTAGATCTGGGAGAAGTGGGGTGTGTGTGTGTGTGTGTGTGTGTGTGTGTGTGTGTGTGTGTACAAAAAGAAATAAACTGTATGACATTCTCCAAGAATTGATGGAAATATTTTTTGACTGGTTCTTGGCAATCCATAGCCTTTCATGGAGGCCACCCTAATCCTAACCACTTCCTTACATTATGACCATTTCCCAGGCCTAGATTGTCGTGCACAAAGATATTACTGGTGATGTTAAGAATAAAATATTCTGTGAGATGATTTAATAATTGTTTGACAGAGTTTTTGCATGTGGCCGTGTCCCAGGAGGTTATGCCAGCTCCCTTTGTTTTAACAAGCTCTCATCCTTTCGTCTGGTTGGAGCCAGTCCTTTCTGAGAGAGACTCAGACCTACAGAGATGTTTAATGACCCTACAACACTTATCCGTTCATAAGATGAATCATACTAAGTCTTTGGAGAGCAATTTTTTTCCGATAAAACATTAAAGAAAAACAAACAGCCCTAACTACAGTAAACAAGAATGAGGACAAGATGATGGGCAGTGCCCTCACCGTGACCAACAGTGCAGGGGTATTTCTCAGACCAACTTGTGAACTTGGGCAAAGCGTCACATGGCTGCTGTGTGAAGACAATGATAGGTGGCTAGGGCAAAGGGTCTGACCATGTTCCGTGGACCTGGCAAGAATCAAGACTCTCAGCATCCTTGAGTAACTTCCTTCTCAGCGGGCATCCACTCCGGTGGAGCCAGTCCCCAGCCTCCTGGGACTTACTTGTGTTGATCTTCTGGAGGGAGATGTGTTTCTCCAGCTGCCTTCGAAGCTTCACCTCAGCACCATACTTGCCCAGGGTGCCGTTGTCAGCCAGGATGAAGTGAGTGTGGGAATTGTTGAGCACCGAGAGCTTGCTCAGAGGGTTGGACATGGTCTGGTAGACTCTCGTTACCTAACAAAAAACACGATGCAAATCCAAGCTGTAGGACTTAGGTATTAAGAGTCACAGGGCACTCAAGCACTGTGTACATGGACCACATGTGGACCACATGTACACTTAGTCTCGTTTCTCTACCGTCCACACTGAAGGCTGTTTTCTCAATCAGTGTGTTAAGACAGAAAGAAACTTGTTTGCTCCAGCGGAGGCTCTCAACCTTCCTAATGCTGTGATCCCTTAATACAGTTCCTCATGTTGTAGTAACCCCCCAACCATACAATTATTTTCGTTGCCACTTAGTAACTGTAATTTCACTCCTGTTATGAATCGAAATGTAAATATCTGATACGTAGGGTGTATTTTCATTGTTACAAACCGACTCAAAGGGGTCGCAACCCACAGGTTGAGAACTGCCGCTTTAGATAATGGCAACCCAATAATTGAACACTTATTTATTGCAGAGAAATGAAAATTGGCAGTAACACAAAATCTTGAGCACACATTAATGTCTCTGTGTGTGCCTCTATGTGTGTATGTGTGGTGTATATACATAGATATATGTGGGTGTGGGTGGTGTATGTACATAAATATGTGAGTGTGTATGAGTGTGTGTGTGGGGGGGGTCAACCTGAGCATCTGCCTCAATTGCTCTCCACCTTATTTTTTAAGACAAGGCCTCTCTCATTAAACGTGGAGCTGACTGACTTGCTAGGCCGGCAGACACTGAGCCCCCAGAACCCTGACTTCATTTCCAGCACTGGGATTACAGTCACAAGCTATCAAACCTGGCTTTATATGTGAGTGTTACGAATCCAAACTCAAGTCCTTATGCTTGTTCAACAAGCATTTTACCCACACTGAGCTGTCTCCCCAGTCCTCTGAGCACACATTTTATAGCGACTTTATTTTTAATAGGACAGCTATAAACTGTGTGAGATGTTCTTCAAGAGACAGTGGTTAAACAGTCTGTAGTAGTATATCCAGATCACAGAAGACAACACCATTCATCAGTGGGAAGGGACACATGGCAATCTGAGTGTCCTGAGAGTGACATTGGCTGGAAAAACCCATCCCTATAAGGTTGCATATTATATGATTTCATACCCTGAAAGTAACAAAAACATTATAGAGATATGTAACACATTGGTGATTGTCAGGGTTAAAGTGGAAGCAGAGATGGGAGGAAATTGGTATAGATATTTAAGGAGACAGGGGGCTTCCTTGGGTTGATGGCCATGTTCTGTGTCTTGATGGTATCAATGTCAACATTTTGATTGTACCATCATTTTGCAAGAAGCTTCCACCAGAGGGATGAGTGAATTTCTTACAACAACATATGAATTTACAATGATCTCAAAATACAGAGTTAAATTTTTAAAAGTTGTCAATGTCCTCAGAGAAAACTTACGTCTTTCCCAACCAGGTCTTCCTTGTTCTCCACCATGCCCCACGGAGCGATTCCTATAGCACAGAGCCGGCCTCTAGACTTGGAGGAATGGTCTTTCAAGGCATCTCCCACATGGCTGACGACACCTGCGAGCAGCCATAAGCCACATTTCAGGCCCTTCTATGCCACATCACATCACCACTGACAAACTTCAGGGGCGCCTGCTCTGAGCCTCCATAATCCCTGTGGATCAGGGGTGAAACCTATTCTCTTCACGAAGAGAATACATCCCACACAGGTCCTTGTTCATCGTAACCACTGATCCTGTGTTAACACCTGAAGTAGAGAAATAAGAGCAGACCCCAAAACAGCTGGGCAAGGAGTTCCTCTACAGATTTCTATGACCCAAAGCTGGAAGTCACTGAAATCTCATCCGTAGTCCTTGGCTACATTCTGCTAACAACAGGAGACAGACCACCAGTCACATTCCTTAACTCATATATTTTCAGTTTATTTTCCCACAAAACATGGAAACAGTGCATATTGATTGGCTCATGGACAAGGACACTTGTCCATGGCTATGCTCAGAGGATGGCACAGACTGAGAGCCTCAGATGTTCACTGCCACCACTGTGGTTCTCACTGAGGTTTAGACCTCAAATGTCCCCCAAAGCCCCATGTTGGATGCCTAGTGTCCAGCTGGCGACTGTTGGGAGGCGGTGGGAACCATAAGAGAAAGGACCCAGCACGTGGTTGGTGGGTCACTGGGTATGCCCTTGCAGAGCTGGCAGCTCCAGCCACGCTCTCTGTTTTCCTTTACTACGTGCTCCCACCATGAGGTTCTGCCACAGGTCCAAAGCAGTGGGGCCAACTGACCACAGGCTGAAACCTTTAACACTGGGAGCCAGAGCAAACCTCTTCCCTTTATAAGCTGATTCTCTCAGGTGTCTGTTGGGTGCTGGAAAGCCACCTAACAAAACTATGTTTAGACTATTTAAACGGATCAGCCACAACAACAATAAAACCCTGCTGAGTAAAGGTTCCATTCTTGTTACAGCGGGGATCAGGAGTCCATGTGTCCAGTCTCCTGGCCATTCTTACTAGGAGCCCCTCTGCAACCTCAGTTGAGTTCCAGGTGTGTAGATTCACAGCAAGGGTGGGGCCCCTCTTACCGGTGCTCACACCCCCCGTGAAAATCCAGGCCCCTGTGGTCATGGCAGCTTTGATCAGGCCTTTTCCAAACACCTGCTTCAGCTTGGGCTGCATCTCAAAGCTCTGGAGGCCTCCATGCACGGATATCAAAAGCTTGGGGAGCTCCAGCTGCCAATCTTTCACCATGAGATGGAGCAAGGAGTCTGGCTTGGTATCGTAGGAAACGCGGATATACTGCAAAAGAATGCACGGTGCTCAGCGCCTGCTCTTGGTTTTGTTTCTCCTGTTAGAGGGGACCATGAGTACCACACATGTTCAAGCAAGAGCTCCCTCAGGGCCTTGAGGCCCTCTGTGACCTGGGCCATCTGCATTAATCTTTAGCCAAGTGACTAAAGGGAACTTGGGGGGAAAGATGGCCAGATTTAGCAAGGGAAAACACAGGACACCAGGGCTATGACCCAAATGTTTGTGTTACCCTGACAGCCACATGCTAAAACTCTATCCCAGTGCAGCAGTGGTAAGGGCTAGATAAGGGACAGTGTTCCAGAGGCCCATGGAGTTGACTCATTCGTCCTGTATGCGAACACACAGCAAGAAGGCGTCATTTATTAAACAAGGGGCAAAACTGGATGAACTGGGACCTTGGCTGCAGACGTCCTAGCCTCTAAAACTGCAAAGTACATTTCTGTTTATAAATTCCCCCCATCTAAAGTGTTGTAGTATCCGCTGACCAAGCTAATGTGCCTGTCTAAATTTGGATTTTTAAATGGTTTAAAAATGAATATTTTAAATGATTCAGCACAGTATCTTTACACAAAGTAACACATCACATGTAAGAGTTGGTACGGAACTGTACTAAAAATTATGTCTTCTTTTGTCTGACAGTCAACACATCTGAGTGTCTTATACTTGTTTGCAAACTTAACCTTGAAAGAATCAATTTCCAGTTGGCCCAGCTAACAATGGTCCAGGATGTCGGGCAATGCTGTCATTGAATGAACAGGAAAGGGTCATGAGCCCACATGTGGACTAGCCTTCTTCTCCTCAGGGTGAAAAAAGAAATTAACGGTCAGGGGTCATAGTCCCTGTGTGTTGCCTTTTTGTGTCCATGCTAATACATAGAGTGCATTCCAGAAAATTTTTGTGTTGTGGTATTTGGAACATAACTGAGTTTTATTTGAATAATAATGTTGGACCAAGGAAATGAAATTGCAAAAATAGCATTGAGAATCAGCAGCATGGCATTGTGGGCTGGCACCTCCCCTCACTGCAGGGCCCACCAGAAAGGGAGCTAGTATTCCCTATCTACAGCAAACTGTGAGGGACTGTTCCTCTCCTCTTGCTAGCTGAGAAGAGAAGACACAGGGAAGCTGACTTCAGAGGGAAATGCTTGTAGAGGCTCTCCTATGCGCCAAGGACGGTGGCAAGTCCACGGTTATTATTACTGTTTTAAAGAACTTTCTTATCACTAGGTGTACCTTTTTTGGGGGGGGTTTGTTTGTTTGTTTTATTTTGTTGTTGTTTTTTGTTTTGTTTGTTTGTTTTTGTTAACTCGACATAAGCCAGGGTCATCTGGAAAGAGGGAACCTCAACTGAGAAGATGCTTTTATCAGACTGGCCTGTAGGCAAGTTTGTAGAGCGTTTTCTTGATTAATGATTGATGTGGGAGGGCCTAGTGCACTGTGGGTGATGCCAGCCCTGGGCAGGTGGTCCTGGGGTGTATAAGAAAGGAGGCTAAGCAAGCCATGAGGAGAAAGCCAGTGAGCAGCACTTCTCCATGGTCTCTGCTTCCGTTCCTGCCTCCAGGTTTCTGCCTTGAGTTCCCTCAGTGATGAAATGCTACCTGGAAACATAAGATGAAATAAACCCCTTTCTCCTCATTCCTTTTGGCCACAGTGTTTATCATAGCAATAGAAAGCACCGGAGGACACCAGGGTGGGGCAATAGAGAGTGTGTGCAAGGTTGGGCTAGGGTGTGCCTTGTGGTTTAGAGCTTGGAGTGGATTCATGGAGGCTGCGTGTACTTTACAGTGATGTAAAATCCATCCGCGCAGATTCACCTCATGGGCTTGCAGTAATGTGCCTATGAAGGTTTAGCTGTAAGCCCGAGGAAGACCCAGGTCTCTGCATCCTGGGGGCCAGGAGACAGGCTCTGGTGAAGTGGGGGTCCCTGTGCACAGTGTCCCATCACCCCTCTTACCATGGCTTTATTAGAGTAGCCCCCGCCCTGGAATTCGAGAATCCCATAGGAGTCTGTTGGGTAGCTCTGGGTGTGTTTGCTGACAGACCATTTCCCTGCCTGCGCGTCCACCTGCTTGCTGTCCTCCCCTGTTGTGCTGGGAGCCCCACTCGGCAATGGGGGGATGTGCTGGTTAATGAGCTGACCACAGCAACACCTGAAAGAAGAGCGAAGCAGACTGGTCAGCAGTTTTTCTTCCTTCCCTCCCATGAGTGAGTATAAACTAGCCTGCATGGATGAGCTGGGTCCAACCAGGGCCACAAGACTATCTTCATCATCGGCTTCATCAGGGACAGAAGTGATCCCTGTGGTTCTCTTTCCAAAAAAGCGACACATCACTACTTATATACCAGTCTGCTTACAACACAATGGATGGCTGTTCTTTCTTACTGGATGAGTGAGTGGTCATCATTTACTGTCTTGAGGATATTATCAGGAGCTGAGCCCTCTGAACACTGCTGAACATTTTGTGACAAAGTACAGCCATAGCTTTGGAGCAGATAAGTGGCCTTCTGGAATTCTACAGTGCTGCAGGATTCTTCTGTTTTCTAGTGAAACCTTTTTTTTTCTGCCCAAGTAGCACTGGAGGTTGAGTGGTCCTGTCCTGAGCAGCCATGTTTGGGCTTTGCAGATCTTGATGTTCAGTGTCTCTCCACAACTCAGCCAACCTCTGTCACACGCTCCTTCCTAGTCTCCTCTGAGCATGTCCATGGTCTTTCCATGCATGCCCAGGTTTTCCTTGGTCACTGTCATGGCTGGCTGCCACACAGTTCATGCCTGAACCACCAAAGCTTGGAATGCCCCTTAGGGAGATCAGCAGGGGCCCAGAGTGATGTCTTGGTACACGTGGGAGGCTCCCCTCCCCTTCTGGTTACTTTGTCAGTGTTGTGAGCTGATATTTGAGGTTTCTCTCTCTCTCTCTCTCTCTCTCTCTCTCTCTCTCTCTCTCTCTCTCTCTCTCTCTTTCTCTCTCTCTCTCTCTCTCTCTCCTATTCCATCCCCTTTTCTCCCCTTTCCTTTCTACTCCCCCTTCTTTCTTTTTTCCATTCCCTTCTTTCTTCTCTTTTCCCCTTCTGCCTTCCCCCTCATCCCATCTTTTCCCCCCTTCCTCCCTTCTTCCCTCCCTCCCCCCTCCTCCCCTCTCCCCCCTCCTTCCCTCCCCCTCCCCCTCCCTTCCTTCCTCCTCTCCTTCCTCTCCCTCCTCCCCCTCCCTCTCCTCCTCCTCTCTTTTCCCCCCTCCTCCCCTCTCTCCCTCCCCCCTCCTCCCTCCCTTCCCCTCCTCCTCCCTCCCCCTCCCTTTCTTCTACTGGTTTTCACCAGTCTGGGTTCTTACAAAAGCTCATGTGCATTTTAGAACTGGATTGTCAACTTCCATAACAAAGCCACTCGAGTGGGGAAGTGTTAGTCAGACTTCTGTTCCTGCTGTGGGGGGACAAGGAAGTGTTGTGGGAGATTCTTTGTGGAGTTGGACCTCGGTCTGGAGTCCACATTCAGCTTCCTAAAGCGGACCATAGAGCTTTCTGGCCAACTCCGAGGAAGATAGAGGGGCACACAGGAGGAATTAGGAGGGGCCAAAAGAGATGCACAGCCTTTTTTAACAGGGAAGGTAGAGAAGAGAGCGAGGTGATTGTTTCTCTGTTGCTCTGTGGATCTTTCAGGTTTATTCGCTAATATCTGACTCCCGAGATTTATTTTTCAATAAAACAATAAAAGAAGCCACAATAAGGAAGAAAGGTTTAGTTCACAGTTTCAGAGACCTGTGGAGGAGGAGCAGAACCAGTCCCCTCTCTGGCCAGGACACAGGGAGAGAAGGCCTGTGTTAGAAGTCCTCTTTCTCTCTCTCGCTGTACCAGGGCCCCGGCCTTGGGGCTGGTGTGTCTCACACTCAGGGCAGACCTTCCTCCCTTAGCTAGCCCTTTCTGGAACCATCCCAACAGACACACCCAGAAGTGTGGGCCACTAATGTAGGTGTCCCTTAATCGAGTCAAGTTGACATCGAGATTAGCTGTCATCTGGGGATTAAGTTGAATTTGTGTGTCGTTTTGTGAGCCATTTTAATCATGACACATCTTTGAATCCGTGAGCAGGGATGTTTTCCAAATTGCTTAGAACTTCATTCATTTCTTTCACTAATGTCTCAGTCTGGGAATCTGTATTACTGGCTTCATGCAGCTAGTCGGCAGAGCGCCCCCCCCCCCCCAACATGTTTTGGGCAGAGCTTATGGAGAATTTGTGTTGGTTCTTTTGGAATGGTTTCAGAGGTCAGTGGAGAGAGACCACCTGGACCTGGGTTCATTCTGATTGCTAATAATGACCAATGGGGAGGCTTTCGACCACTGACCCTGACCGCACCAGTTACTTAATGTGTATATGTTTCAATTGAATATTTCTCCCCTGAGCTAGCTTGGGTAGTTTGTACCTTTCTGGGAATTTGCTAAATTATCTAATTTGTTGTACAAATCACAGTATTGCTTTGTGCTGATTTCTGTTTAAGACTGCCTGTTACAGTCTTAACTCTTTGGACCTTTTCAGTTTGGCTAATTGAGTCACAGATTCCTGTTCTTTTCCGAGAACAACGTCTGGCTTTTGCCACCAAAGTCGCTCTGCCCTGCAGCATGGGCCGCACAGGCCTCTCCTTCCTGTTGAAGCATGGGTGTCTTCCTTCTGCTTGTTCCCCGTCCACTCTGCTCTTAACCGTGTCTTCTGGTGGATGACTATTTAGAAGTTCTCTTCTTTCTTAATCTAGGTGTTTATGGGCACGAACCTCGCTCTCAGCCTATGTTAGTGCATCTCCTCAGTTCTGGTGTCTTTATTCTCATTTATCTTGGAGTATTTTATTCCCCATCTGTTCTCAGCTTTGATCTACTGGTTACAGAGGAGTATCTTCACTTTGTGAGGTACCAGTTTTTTTTTCTTCTTCTATTGATTTCTAACTTTATTTAATTATGGTTGAGGACCATGCTTTGACGTGTTTAAGAATATTAAGGCTTATGTCACAGCTTGGCCTCTGGTCTGTCTTGGAAATGATCACCTGTACTTGAAAAGATTGTGTTGGTCACGTGTTCTGTAGATACGGTTGTTCCGATCCTTCCCAGAGATAGAAGTTCTTTTCATATAAATATATTAGGGCCGGGCAGTGGTGGCGCACGCCTTTAATCCCAGCACTCGGGAGGCAGAGGCAGGCGGATCTTTGTGAGTTCGAGGCCAGCCTGGTCTCCAAAGCGAGTTCCAGGAAAGGCGCAAAGCTACACAGAGAAACCCTGTCTCGAAAAAACCCAAAAAAATAAAAAAAAAAAAATAAATAAATAAATAAATAAATAAATAAATAAATAAATAAATATATTAGGGAGTTGGACTGCAGACACCCCAGAAGATTTCCTGAGACTTTCAAAGATCTAGCTGGGAGAGAGCCCAGGGAAGAGCTACAAAGAGGAATTCTCTGCCAGGGCGTTTTCGTCTCAACAGAGGAGCTTATTAGCCCCATGACTCTTTATTAATGGATCCTGTGGGGACAAATTCTGGCATGTCCTTGCCTCTTCGCCCTTCTCCCACAGTCATGAGAAGAACAAGCCCTGACTCAGATAATGCTTCCACAATAGCATCTGACATACCTGTTTGGGTCTTTTGTGCTGGGAATTACAAAGATGCATTCCCTTTTGCAAAATGTTTTCTCTATCCAAGCTTTCTGACCCTGGAAGAGAAAGGAATGAAAATTAGATTCCAAAAGCCATCACCAGGGTTCATGAAAAAAAGTCACATGACTTGTAAGATGGATCAGAGGGTAAAGGTGTTCGCCATCATGCCTGATGACTTGAGTTCAATTCCTGGAACCCACATCTAAGGAGAGAGCAGACTCCTGCAAGTTGTCCTCTGCTCCATCTATGCACCATTACACATGAGTACATGCACACAATCAATCAATCAATCAGTCAATGTAATTTTAAAAAACTAACATGCCACTAATAGGAAGTTTTCTATCGTGTGTGTGTGTGTGTGTGTGTGTGTGTGTGTGTGTGTGTGTGTGTGTTTCTTTTTTGTATTGCTGGGGATCAAACCTAATGTCTTACCCAAGGCTGAGCCGTGGTCTTGGCTTTGGCTAAGATATCTGAATGGTTGTTTCAATGGAGAGGTTGCATGTGTTTAGGGATCTGGTGTTTTGAAAGAGAGGTGGCCCGGAAACATATATTTCTGTTTCCCACTTACTGAACTTAATTCACTGGCATCTACCGGCTGAAGATATTCTTTGTGCAAGGTTCTATGTTGGGTGCTGTGGAGACTCTCCAAGGAGAGGAAGCAGAGGACAGTGTCCTTCGCCCTCTAAAAACAGCAGGTGATGGCTGAGGAAGCACAAGGAGAAGGGGTAGGGCAGCATCAGGCTGCATCCAGGCCACAAGGACTGAGATAACTTCCTGTATGGCTTCTTTTATTGAGAAGGCCAAGGCCCAGATGCCTCTATTCAAGTTACATTGTTCTCAGACACCAGGAATACCCTCAGTGTTCCTCAATGGAACATCCTCAATGGAGGAGGAGGCTCAGAGCAGTGAAAAGACTGGCCTGCCTCAGGAGGAGATCATAGGTGGAGAGTCAGGAGATCCCTGGGAACAGGTGCTGAGAGGTCCCTGGCAAAACCTGCCCAGGCTGGCTGGAGGAGCATTAACAGTGTGTGTGTGTGTGTGTACTATGTGTTAGATAGATATTATGCATGTGCGTGTGCTGTATTATGTAGAATGTGAATGGTGTGTGTATTGTGCTGGTTTGTGTGATATCTCTGGAGTGGTAATGGATGGCTTATCAGATACTTGCTCAGCATGAGACTCCTAAGTAACATCTTAGAGAAATGGCAGAAAGCCTCATGTCCGTGGCTGCTTTCCCACAGTCTCTATTTGGAATCATAATAGTGTTACCTGAGACTAGTGTGTGACCCTGGTGTCTAGAGGGACAGGCCTCCGTGGAGCCTTGATGTCCTCCTCCCCATACTTGGCATTGATGTTGACCTAGGGACTCCCTGTCTCTTTAAAGTTGCCTCTCAGGGCAGTAGCAGTGACAACACAGTGTCACAGCAAACCTCCCAAGACCAAGGACCTGATGCCCACCTGCTGCTTCACCAGAGCCCTACCCAGCCCAGAGACATAGACTACTGTGTTCCTCTCAGAGAAGCGTTTCTGGGACCAAGTCCATTGGTCACTCAGTGTCTTTTTAACTAATGGCAGTGAGTGTAACAAAAAATCTTCTCCAGGGAACCTTCAAAAGCCAACGCCGTCTCACCCTTCAAATGACCATGTGATGGTGCTGTGTGCACTTGTTAGCTTTTATTGTCAACTTGACACACCTAGAGTCACCTGGGAAGAGGGAACCTCAGTTGAAAATTACTCGGATCAGACTGGCTTGTGGGTGTGTCTGTGGGGGCACTGCTTGATTTTTAATTGATGTAAGAGGGCCTAGTCCATTGTGGGAAGTATCCCTAGATCCTGGGCCATATGAGAAAACTAAATGAATACAAACCAGTGAGCAAGCCAGTCAGCAGCATTCCTCCATGGGGTCTCTTTCATTCCTGCTTTATTTCTGTCCTGACCTCCCTCAATCATAGAACGCCCTGAAAGTGTAAGCCAAACAAGCTTCTCCTCCCCCAGTGTTTTTGGTCAGAGTGTTTTATTACAGCAGAATAGGAATCCTCCTGTCCCACCCCTGTGTGTGTGTGTGTGTGTGTGTGTGTGTGTGTGTGTGTGTGTGTGTGTGTAAAGCACTTGCATGCACACAGTGGGGATCAGTCAGTCCCAAAGCCTTTCATATGCTAGGCAAACACAACCACTGAGCTAAAGTCCCGTGCCCAAATGATTTATTGACTGCCTGATGATGGTTCTCAACTTGTGTGTCATAATTCCCTGGACAAACTTTCGTTTCCAAAACAATATTTACATTACAATTCATAACAGTAGCAAAATTACAGTTATGAAGTAGCAGTGAAAATAATTTTATAGTTGGGGGGTCACCACAATATGACTGTATTAAAGGGCCCCAGCATTAGGAAGGTTCAGAACCGCTGGGTCTTGAACACTGTGACGCTGGCCTTGGAAGGAACACATCAGCACAGAGGATGAAACACGGGAAAGTGAGTAGAAGCTTCATCTAGCCCAGACTTCAGGAGCAGAATGTTAGAGCCCGGCTCCACAGCAAAGCAGACATCCACTGTTTGGAGGGAAGCATGCTCTTCCTGCTTTGTACGTTATTTCTTGCCTCCCAGAGAAGCTCGCAGAGCATGCTCATGTTTGATTGTGAAAACAAGGTCACGGTGCTTAGACTGTATGCCACAGAATCTGGAATATGTGCCAGACAAACAAATCCTAAGCTCCTACAACTAGATTACTTCTTCAAAGAAATGCTAAGAGAGCAGTTCTGACAAAGTTCTCTATGTCATCTGTGAATGAACAAGTCAAGGGAAATGAACAAGTTATGGATGGTCGGAGCTGGTCTTCCACTATTGGAGAAAACAGTTCAAATCTGAGAAATGGAGAAGAGTTGAATGAACTGGACCCAAGCGAAATTATCAGTGTGGAGCAATAGTCTGTGATATGTAGGGTTATATGAGAATGGATGTGCCATCTTTCCACACACACGTGGGGACACAGGACACACGTCTGTATGACATGGTGTATATATTATATGTTGCTTAACATTACGAATTGCCTCAAGACCTAGAGCTTAAAACAATAACTATAATCTTGCCTGTGGGATCTAGGAAGTGGGTATGTATAAGTTAGGTGCTTCTGAAGGATCTTTCACAAGGATTCAAGTAAGCAAGACTGTGGCCTCTTCTAAAGAGATGGGTCTGGGGAGGATCCATTTCTTGACTCACAGAGATTTGACCCTCATTCCATCTCCTGCCACGTGAGCCTCTCCATGGGCCCACAGCATGGCAGTTGAACTCATCAGAGTGAGCAAGCACAAGGGCTCCATGACCTCGTGTCTGAGGTCTATTGCATTACCTTCCCACATTCTGCTCATTAGAAGTAAGTCACTCAGCACGTCCCACTCAAAGGTATTATATAACAATGACCCCAGGAGGCAGGGACCAGTGAAGTCACGTGGTGACACACACAATTCAGTCGATGTGTATACAGTGTCATGTCCATCCCTTGAAAGGGTCTAACAGCAACGACATTCACACAGCCATAGATATACCCAGTGTCCAAATACTAGTTTCTAAGTTCCAGCCTTCACAAGACCACGGTTCCTTTAGAAACAAAGCCAGAGCTAGAGCCTGTAACTCCAGGGAGTAAGGAAGTGTTTGTTACTCATCTACAAACGTGTCAGAAGAACATGGGAGCCACACTGGAGGACTCCCATCGGCTTCATCTGTGTGTGAAAATAAGTGATCACAATAAAGAATGTGACCTTTGGCTCGAATGTATACCCATGAATCCACACCTGTGTGCACATTAGGTAAGTACACGAGGGTCGGGAGAGCTGTGTCTTCCAGTGGAGGTATTTAATACTTGGAAGCAGAAGGAATCAGAAAACCAGCTCCGCACCCATCAATCAAGGGTGTGAAGAGTAATAGTGAACTTATGCATCTGCAAACACAGGTCATAGAGACTTATTATTGGAAAGAGTGAGTTGGACAGTGGAGCCATTTGGTGAAATCTGAGACTGCGTGCACACCCTCAGCACCAGAAAGGTCTAGCCCCTGAGTCTGCTCAGGACACCCAGACAGCCTGGGGACAGACATCCTGCTTGTCATCACCCCACACCCTCCAAAGATGTCCAGCCAGTGGAAAGAGAGGGATTCTGTTCCCAGCACCCACATGGCAGCTCACAGCCATCTGTAACTTTAGTTGCAGGAGATACAGCACCCTCTTCTGGACTCTTTGAGCACCAGGCACTCACGAGGTACACAGATACACACCCAGGCAAAACACCCATACACATAAAATAACAAACAAAAGACCAATGTGTGCCTAGACTCTGTCCCTGCTGATGCTTTCCGGCATCCTGGAGTAAGAAAGGCAAGGAGGGAAGGTACTGGGGAGGTGGCTCAGTGGGTAACCTGAGTTAGGATCCCAGCATACATGAAAAAAGACGGCCATGGCCCATGTCGGCACCTCCAGTATTGCAGGGAGGTGTGCGGAGACAGGTGGGTGCTATGGGATGTTCTGTATGGCAAATGTGTTGCTCTGATTGGTCAATAAATAAATCACTGATTGGTCAGTGGCCAGGCAGGAAGTATAGGCGGGACAAGGAGGAGAATAAAGGTGGGAAGTGGAAGACTGAGTGGGAGAGACACTGCCAGCCACCACGATGACAAACAGCATGTGAAGATGCCGGTAAGCCACAAGCCACGTGGCAAGGTATAGATTTATAGAAATGGATTAATTTAAGCTGTAAGAAAAGTTAGCAAGAAGCCTGCCATGGCCAAACAGTTTGTAACCAATATAAGTCTCTGTGCTTACTTGGTCGGGTCTGAGCGGCTGTGGGACTGGCAGGTGAGAGAGATTTGTCCTGACTGTGGGCCAGGCAGGAAAACTCTAGCTACAGGTGGGTCCTGAGAGCTCCCTGGCTGTCCAGCCTAGCTGAAAGTGCGAACTTCTAGTTCAGTGAGAGACCTTTGTTCAAGGCAACATGGTGGAGAGCATGAGGAAGGCACCGGATGTCCTGCTCTGGCTTTCACACTCACATGTACGGTCACACAACGTGGGTAAAGACTCTGGGCCAGGAGTGCATGTGCCCTGGCATTCAGGTCTGTGTTTGTTCTAAGGGATGTGGGGTCACAAGCTGCATTAACAACTTGACCTTCTTGTCTATACTTGAAGGAGGGTGGTCCAACAGGGAGGGTATGGGAGGAAGCAGGGCTGCTAGGACACACTCTTGAGAAGGCTAGGGCCGGGTGCGAGGGTGACATGGGCGGGCTGCAAAGGCAGGGTGTGACTTTGCTATGGCAGAAACGGGAGAAGCGACTTCCAAGTATAAACACTAGTTTTCTGCTGCATGAGTCTGTTTACGCAATGGCCATTTCTTGGGCCAAAATTAACAGCACACTCCACAGAGAAATGGCTGATTTGTGGACCAGTTTAGTCCGGAGAAACCACTCATTTCATGTGTATATTTAGAGCAGACAACTCAGACTCTCCCCCATGGCTGCTCATCCCACACAGGAGCTTGGCTGGACTCTTGCATACGAAGTGCAGCTAGTTGGCATTAGCACTTAAGAGGAGTCTAGACCTCTGGCTTCTCCTTTTAGCCTTCAGGAGGCGGGGAGACTGGCTGGTGTCCCTGCACACTGCAGGTGTCTGTGGGGTTCCACCCTTGCCTGGATCCCAGGGGAGGCCCACCTGGGGGGGCACCAGCTTGCCAGGGAAGTTCTCCATTGCCAAAGTCAGACAGGCTCCCCAGCCAGAGAGCGCTTATGTGCACAAGGGCTTAAAACCCACAATCATCCCTTCCTGCTCCACCCTCTGCTTCAAGGGAGGCCCTGGCCTACTGCCAACAGGCCTTTCTGGCTCTTGTGTCTCAAGTTAGACTCGGCCTCTCTGTCCCTGTGGCAAAGCATCCCCTAACATTGCCGAGCTTCTTCCAGAAAGTGAAGGTGAGGCTGTCTTCGTCTAGGGACTGTAAGCAGGTCTCAGACTCAAGTGTTATGGTGTCCATGACGGCATCAAGACCTTATTTCTGGTGGTTCGTTTTCAAAACTCCCTCAGAGGCCCAGCCTATGTGAAACGTCAGGAGTTGCCCCAGCTATCCTTCCCAGTGCCAGGGCTCCCTCTGTCCTTGCCAGGGACATTGCCCTGGGGACACTCTGGGGAGAGTCCCAGATGGGAGTCTCAGGGAAAGAGAGTGATCTTCAAGGCAGAGGAGGGCCAGGTGTCCTCCAGTGGTGTGGACTGGTAAGTTGTCTGTCTCTGGTGACTTCCTTCCCACCCACTCCTAGAAAAGTGACCCCGGTTAAACTCAGTGTGCAACACACAGAGAGACTGGAAGAAGATTAGTTGGGGGGAAGGAAGTTAACAGGAGACGGAGGGAATGAAAGAAGGTAATGGGATTGATATGAGCAAAATACACTGTATGCATGTGTGAAATTGTCAAAAAGTGAGTAATTAACTGAGGTATAAGACCTAAGTCCTAGAACTTTCCTTAAAGCTTGCAGCTGGGCGCTTTTAGTCCATGTCAGGGATTGCATGACCATCAGCACCACCTACATCAGAACATTTTCATGGCTCCTATAAAATAGTCATGTGGGTTGATGAAATGGCTCAGCAGGTAAGGAAGGCTCCTGCTGCCAAGCCTGATGATCTGAGTGTAGTCCCCAGAATCCACGTTGTAGAAGGAGAGCACTAACTCCGACAAACTGCCTGTACACCTGCACTGTGGTACACACACACACACACACACACACACACACACACACACACACACACACTAAATGAATAAAAACATTTTAAGCAATCATGCACCTGTTAGTGTTACTTCCTAGCTCATCCCGTTCCCTGCTCCTGGCAACAACTGATCTTGTCATGTATGGGTATCTTGGATGAGTAGAATCATATGATCTTCCAAGCCTGGCTCTTTACTCTTAGTGTGATGTTTTCCAGGTTTATCCACATCCCAGCCTGTGTCAGTCCTGGATTCCTTTTCAAGTGTCAGAAACAGTGCATTGCAAACACCCACAAAGCCCTGGCTGAGAGAACTGTTTCCAGTTTCCCACCATTGTGATCAACGCTATAAGACATCATTATTTCTAAAGGAAATGTTAAGACCGCCAGGGAAAGGGTGAAGGGAATTCGTACTTGTTGGTAGGGAGTGTCTGATATTTTCTCTAATTTCTTCATTGTTTATATTGCATTTTTAATTTTCTAAAAATAAGCATGGTTTATTTTAAAGGGAAGAAAAAGAGACTGTCCCCGGGGTGACCCAGTCAAGATGAGGTAGTTCCCACACCTAGTATCCCCCGGCACCAGCAGGCCCTAAGTCTGGGCTTCTTGTCACACCCTTGGTATGTGGCAGCATCACTAACATCTTCTAGTACTGTTACTGGTGGCCATGCCATATTCAGCTTCCCGCCACTGTGATAAAATCCCAAGGAAATCAAGTTAAAACAGGAAAATCACTTCACCTCCCTAATCACTGGAGATTACATGGACCATAGCAGATGTCCTTCTTACCCACGGATGGGACTCCAGGGAATAACCATCAGGGGTAAAGAAACAGACAGAGCACTTGTTGCTGGTGAGATGGAGACTGGGATAGCCATTGCAAAAGCTGGTGCAGAGATTCTTCAAAATTCAGCACAGAATTAGCATAGGGTCCAGCAATTCTATGTGTTTATAACCCAAAGAGTGAGAAACAAGTCATGAAAAGAAGCCAAGAGGTAGAAGCAATCTATTGTCCATCAGTGGACAGATGGATGCACACAATGTTGGGCCAGATATGCAGTGGAATAGAATTCGTCGTTTAAAAAGAAAGAAATTCGGACACAGGCTACCACATGGCTGATCACTGACGGCATTGTGCTAAGTGAAATAAGCCACTCCCAGAAGGACAAATTCCGTATGATTCCACATGCATGAGGTTCCTAGAGCTGTCAGACTCACAGAGACAGAGACTGCAATAGTGGCTGCCAATAGTGCATGGGGCGGGGGGGATACGGAGTTATTTAATAGGGACAGAGTTTCCGCTCTTCCAGATGAAAATAATTGAGATTGGCTGTACAGTTATATGAGTGTAGTCAAAGCCACCGCAGGTGAAATTAGCCAGACTCAGAAAGACAGACAGCACATTTGCATGCATCCTAGCACGTATATAAATATATGGGGAAGGGGACAGTGGGAGCCAAACGGGGACACGGGAGAAAAGGGACAGTATGGGGCGACTATGGTCCAAGTTCATGATATATTTGAAAGAAATTGTCTTTATGAAACCCAATGTTACATAGGATGCATATATTCTAATAAAGTTTTTAGTAAAATATCTATAACTTTGAATAAGACACAATAAGATATGTATGATGCATGAAGAAGCAGATGGTTTTGTATTTCAACCAAAAAAAGTATAAGAAAATAAAAAAGGTTGAGAGTAACTTATATTTTGTATATTTTGCCACAACTGAAAATTAAGCAGATTAATAATAATGCTGATAATTAATGCTGATTTGTGGTCTGCCCAGAGAACCAGGGCCTAGGAGTGTGCATTTTAACAAGCCCTATCATGGGTGGAGGCCAGATCGGTGTGGGCTATACAAGCACGCACTGTGCCTGTCTGGGGGTCCTTCCAAGGCAGCCTCTCCAGGAACTGCAAGTTCATGTATTGGAGACAGGTCAGAGAGACCAGTGGCTTGGTACAGCACCAGGATGATGACAATGTCTAGGCATATGTTGGAAGAAGGAATGTTAATTGAAAAGATGCCTCCATGATTTTGCCCTCTAAGCAAGTCTCTGGGGTGCTGCCTTGATTAATGATGGATGTGGGAGGGCTCAGCTCACTGTGGGCAGTGCCAACCCTGGGAAATCATCCTGGGTTATGTAAGAAAGCAGGCTGAGCAAACTATGGGGAGCAAGGCAGCTAAGAGCACATCTCCTTGGCTTCTGTTTCAGTTCCTGCCTCCAGGTTCCTGCCCTGACTTCCCTTCATGATGGAACTGATTGGGACATGTAAGCTGAAATAACCCCCTCTCTCTCCAAGTTGCTTTCGGTCATGGTGTTTATCCAATCAATAGGAACCATAACTAAGACAGAGATTTGAACCAGGTCATGGGGAATTCCTATGACAGACCTAGGCATGCATTTGTGGCAGGTTTTTGGTGGTACTGGAACTTTGGGCAAGAAAAGCTGTTGAACATTTAAAGCTCAGTGGATTGTTCTGTGGGAGCTTGGAAGGTAAGGACGTTGAGAGAAACCCAGAAGATGAAAGCCTGGCTTGTAAAGTTTCAGAAGGAAGTGAAGACTCTATTGGGGCCATTCGATATTTTGAATTCAGAATTCGTGTCTGGTCAGCTGGGACTGAAGAGCCAGTGTGATTAGGAAGAGACCAGCATTATTGAAGATTACAAATCTGAGACTATTTCCTCGGAGCTAGCACACAGAAGCTATGATCCAGAGGGGGCCAAGGCTGCACCCCATCTTGGCAGATAAACTTCATAATGTGTGAGAGAGAATTACCCAAGTGACACTGGGTTTGAAAACATGAAAGAGTCATGATAAACAACCGAGGCCTGGCCCTATCATAGACCATGGGAGGCCACTGAAGAAGGTGCGGACTCAGTTGCAGTTGAAGCTCCAATACTGAAGGGGTCATGAGAAGAAAGCAAGGCCTAGCACATGTAGCAAGGTTAGAGTCCCTGAAGAGGGGCCAGGGGAGGGTACTGGTGAAGGTGCATCCCAATTGCTGTGCAAATCCCAACATTTTGGAGATGCCAGTACCATGGACGACCACCAAGGACAGCAGCAGCCACGCAGGAGTGCCCACCTGAGCCACATGACAAGCTGTGTGTGTGGTAGAGGGCAGAGCTGAACAAGTGCCACGGGCAAGCCCTGTGGAGCCCACAGGATTATGAGTGGGTCCCAGATGTGAAGAGCTGAACTTTTTACACAATTGGACCTTGGTTTTGTTTTATTTGTTTGTGACTGTGTTCTGATTCTTCCCTCTTGGAATATGAAATTATGTAACTTGTTTTTTTTTTTATGGGAGCCCACAGTTAAGACACTTTGGACTTTTAGAGAGACTCTGTAATTTCAGAGAGGCTGTGAACTTTGAAAAGAGACATTGGATGTTTTAAAGAGAATGAACTTTTATTTTTATTGTTTTTTTTTTGAGACAGGGTAGATAGAATTTTTAAAGTGTTTGAATTTCTAAATATTGTAGGACTTTTAAAAGTTGGAATGTTTTATATTATAATATTAATATTGATATGAGATCTTAGGAATGAACAAGAAAGGAAGGTTTATGGTTTAACAGTTATGTGTTATGTGTCAAGTGGACAAGGGGTCAATTGTGCTGGTTGATTTTTTTCAACTTGACCCAAACTAGGTATATCTGGGAAAAGGGAACCTCAACTGAGGAAATGCCTCCATGAAATTGGCCTGTAGTTATTGTCTTGATTAATGATTAATGTGGGACGGCCCAGCCCACTATGGGCATTGCCACCCCTCCCCCTGACAGGTGGTCCTAGGCTATGTAAGAAGGCAGGATGAAAAAAAAGGGCTATAGAGCTAAACAGAATTCTCAACAGAAGAAGCTCAAATGGCTGAAAGACATTTAAGGAATTGCTCAACATCCTTAGTCATCAGGGAAATGCAAATCAAAATGACTCTGAGATACCATCTTATACCCGTCAGAATGGCTAAGATCAAAAACACTGAAGACAGCCTATATTGGAGAGGATGTGGAGCAAGGGGAACACTCCTCCACTGATGGTGGGAATGCAAACTTGTACAACCACTTTGGAAATCAATATGGTGCTTTCTTAGAAAATTGGAAATCAACCTTCCTCAAGACCCAGTTAGACCACTCTTGGGCATATACCCAAGGAATGCTCAGTCATACCACAAGGACACATGCTCAACTATGTTCATAGCAGCATTATTTGTAATAGACAGAACCTGGAAACAACCTAGATGCCCTTCAACTGAAGAATGGATAAATAAAATGTGGTACATGTACACAATGGAGTACTACTCAGCAGAGAAAAACAATGACATCATGAGGTTTGCAGGCAAATGGATGGAACTAGAAAAAATCATCCTGAGTGAGGTAACCCAGACTCAGAAAGACAAACATGGTATGCATTCACTCATAAGTGGATACTAGATGTAAAGCAAAGGATAACCAGACTGCAACTCACAACTCCCGGGAGGCTACCTAGTAAAGAGGACCCTAAGAAAGACACAGGGATTGCCTAACGACAGAGAAATGGATGAGATCTACATGAGCAAACTGGGGGTCGGGGGGAGGGTAATGGAGGGCAAGGGTCAGAGGAAAGAGAGCTTAGGAGAGTGGGAGGTCCCAGCTGGGTCAGGAGCAGAGTGGGAGAATGGGGATGGAGATACCATGATGAATGAAGACCCCAGGGGAATAGAAAGAAGCAGAGTGCTAGAGAGGTCCCCTGAAATCCACAAAGACTACTGGCAATGGTCGAGAGAGTGCCTGAGCTGACCTGCTCTGGTGATTGGATGGCCAAACACCCTAACTGTCATGATAGAACTCTCATCCAGTGACTGATGGAAGCGGATGCAGAGATCCACGACTGAGCCCCAGGTAGAGCTCCAGGAGTCCAATCGACAAGATAGAGGAGGGATCATATGAGCAAGAGATATCGAGACCATGATTGGAAAAAGCACAGGGACAAATAGCTAAACTAGCGGAAACACATGAACTATGAACCAATGGCTGAGGAGCCCCTATGGAACTGGACCAGGCCCTCTGGATAAGTGAGACAGTTGATTAGCTTGAACTGTTTGGGAGGCCCCCAGGCAGTGGAGCCAGGACCTGTCCTTGGTGCATGGGCTGGCTTTTTGGAGCCTGGGGCCTATGCTAGGACGCTTGCTCAGCCTTGGTGTAGGAAGGAGGGGATTGGACCTGCCTCGGCTGAGTCTACCAGACTGGGCTGACTCCCCAGGGGAGACCTTGCCTTGGAGGAGGTGGGAATGGGGAGTGGATTGGGGGGGAGGGCTGGGGGTGGGAGGAGGGAGGATGGAGGAATCTGTGGCTGATATGTAAAATTAAGTTAATTATAAAATAAAAATATTAAAAATAAAAGAAGGCAGGATGAGCAGGCCATAGAGAGCAAGCCAGTAAACAGCATTTATCCATGACCTCTGATTTGGTTCCTGCCTCTAGGTTCTTGCCCTGTTTGAGTTCCTGCTTTGGCTTCTCTCAATCATGGACTAAGATTTGTATGGGTCAAATAAGCCCTTTCCTTCCCAAAATGCTTTTGGTCACTGGTCTTTACCCCAGCAACAGAAAACTAAAACAATAAGCACAAGGAAACACATCTTTGTACACTCACTGGGAGATTTAACAAGGTGACTTCTTATTGTTCATCCTGAGACAAGGATTCCCACAGCCCAGTCTGGCCTCATGCTTGCTAATGTAGCCCTGATGGCTTTGAACTACTATTTCCCTGCTTTCCCCTCCCAGGGGCTGCAATTACAGACCTGTGGCATCACATTTGGCGAATAAGGCAACTTAGAGAGTAAAACAACCCGCGGCCACATTCAGATTCAAGGCAGCTCTCTGGAGAAGCCACAGGCCTGTTTTGTGGAAATGGAATCAGTGCTGATTCCCAAGTTCAAAAGAGGTTTCAATGGCTAAGTGGACTAGGAGTCCCTGAAAAACAAAAAGAACGAATTGGAGAACTCAGGTTTCCCAGTTTCAGCCGGCGCTCACAACAGTGTGGTACTGGCATAGAGCTAGATGTATAGACCGATGGAAGAGGGTTTGAAGTTCATGAATGAAGGTAGGGTCCTCCAGATCCACTCCCCTTGCTTGCCTGCAGCCACCCCAGCCACTCCAGAACCAGGTGGATTTTTTTTTTTTTTTGCACACACAGCCTGTTAGAGAGCCTCAGATCCAGGCGGCCCATGTACCAAGATGCCTGGTGCCTCATGGTGTCCTGTGTCCCTGAACCCAGAGAGAAACCTCCAGCCTGGCCTCTACCCAACCGAATTCCACCAGAGGATGGTGTGGCATCTTGGTCCTCACCCCCATGAGGCACTATTCACTAGGACCAACAGCCTCTGCCACCCAAGGGCTGCCTGTGGGACCAAGTGAGAAGGTTGACAGTGAGAACCTTCTAAGCCTACAGAGGATTGCTCCTGAGCTCAGAAATTTTACCTGTATCACTCTGACACATCATTACTCCATCAATACAGAGTGTCCCCAAGACTGAACCCCATGCGCTTTTCATCTGGTCCACAAATTGACAAGCTTGGGTAACAGCAAACAAAGATCCAAGTGCCCACTCAACAAGGCAAGACCAAATATCCACACCAAGAAACACCACCAACTACCTAACTCCGATGCCTAGATTTTATAGCAGAAACATGAACAACATGAATAACCAAAACGTCTCCTCCAGAAATCAAATGTCCCACCATAATGTTCCCTTGGCTGATGCACAAGACGGTGATTTTCAAACTTCAGTTATAGATGTGCTCAGAAATAAATCCACATATCTATGGGAAATTTTGTGTAATGAAGGTGTCAGGAGCTCTCTGCGGTGGTCTTACAACAAATAGTGCTTGGGAAGTTGTATCACACACACCAGCAAATACACGTAGACCCTTACCTCACACCCTTCACAAAGCTAGCTCAAATGGAATCAGACCTAAAATTAAGGGTAAAACCGTAAATCTCTTAGAAGAAAGAGGAAAATGGGGCTAAATCTCCATGATCTTGGACTTGGTGATGCACATCTGAATGACACTAAAATTGGAGCAACAAAAGAAAATAGACAAATGACTTCATTAAGTTAAAACCGTGCATAAAATTTTATCCAAGGACATTCCATAGATTGGGAGGAAACATTAGCAAATCAAGTCTCTGGTGAGGGTTTAGTGTCTAGATCATATGGAGATGCCTTGCCACTCAACAACAGAAGCACAAGTGAGCTGAAAAGGAGCCAAGGGCGGTACCACACCGTTTGGTTGCAGGATGTAGCAGCATCAAGCTGGAACTGGCCTGAAAACCTTCTCCCTGCCAGCTAGCTTTCACAGTGCTGGAAGGTGATTTGCATGCCAGTGGGGGAGAAAAGATTTTTCTTACCCAGTGCTGGACCATGTGACAATATCAACCTGCCAGACAAGACGTGCCCACTGGTACAATAGTAGCCTGGGAATTTGGGGGACAACCAACTTATTTCTGGTCAGACCTGAAGCTTGCTCCAGAGGAGAGAATTCATGCCTGGTACCGAAAACCTGGTCAGAAGCCAAGGGCTTGGGTGGTCAGAGGTGCAAGGGCAAACCTACTATAGTTGATTTGTTAAACAAACATGTTAAATAGCCTCATATGATTTCCATTTCCACCCATAGATCAGTGCTGCCTTCAACCTTGGCCAGAGCATCCCCTTTCTGCAGGGGGGTGGCCACGCAGACTCATGACTGGTCCAAGTGCTCAGAATTAGTGATTTCTAGAGTGCTCAGCTCTAAATGGGACATCTAAATCAACCTCGCCTTCTGCACGTGGCTCAGGGAACATTTAGGAAGGGGAACAGAAAGAATGTAAGAGTGGGAAGATGGGCAGGAGTGCTGTAAAATGCTGTCCTCTGCATGTGGTGTGCCTGTCGTACTTATGAACTTCCTGCAGCTGTAGTTATTTATGTCAGACCTGCACAAGGTCAAGCCAAGACGATCAGTCAGCTTTCTAGAAGGTGGCACTAACTGGACTCAGTGGAAAAAAGAAAGAAGGAAGGGAGGGAGGAAGAAAAGAAAGAAAAGACATGAAACTGGGAGAGAAACAGAATGGAAAGTATCCTGGGGGTGTGGGAAGAGATTTGGGGTTGAGGATGATGGAGACACAGTGTATACATGTCTGAAATTATCGGAGAATAATTGATACATTCTAAAAGAAAAGTCAGCAAAGAACTTTAAGAGGCAATTCTCCCTGGAAGATACACAGTAGCCAATAAATACCTGAAAGGTTGTTCAGTGCCACAAATCATTAGGGAAATAGAAATCAAAGCCACAGTGAGGTACTGTCCACCTTCACTATTGCCCCATCCCCCAAAGAGAAAGCCAGGCCAGTGGGCACCCGCTTGCAGTCACAGTGCCGGGGGGGGGGGGGGGGGAGACGACCCTGTCTCAAAACAGTCAAGGTAGATTTGTCTGAGTAAAGACACTCAAGAAAGACCTTTGACCTCTACAGACACATACACACACATACATACAGCAGCAACCATATGCATGTATACCATTTATACCCACGCATGCAAATGCGCACACACACATACATATAGACATGCACACATGCTGGAAACCAGTAACCAGTGCTTGCAAGGATGTGAACAAACTGATAACCTCATACACTGTGGTGGAAATGTAAAATGGTGCAGCTACTTGGAAAAACATTTTGGCAGATCCTCAGCAAGTTCAAGGAGGAATTATTGCATCACTCAGCATTTCTACTCTTAAGTGTACTCCCACCCCAAAGGGATGAAAACAGGGGACTCAAACAAATACATGTTCGTAGCAATAGTCACAGCAGCCAAATACTGGAAATTGCTCAAGTGTCTATCAATGGCTAGTGTAACAAACTGTGGCCTATATATACAATGGAACAGTATTCAGCCGTCTAAATAAAACTATGAAACCCCTCCATAATATGGATATAACACACATGCTCTTACAGTAAGAGTCTTTAATAGGTAGGAGGAGTATACTCAAAAGAGGTAAGTAGTATAGCACTGTGAACACAGGAGTCATTTTTTGTCACTATTGAACATTGTATACTGTTCACACACTGGGTTTTACCCTATCATCTCCACATACCCACAGTGATGCATTGTGATACAGCTTATCTCTGGCTGGAATATCTCTGGTGTCAGGAATGTGTCCACTTCATCACAATACCATGAGACCTTGCCATCCGCGCAGTCTGTTGTTAGTGGAAAGGTGCACAGGACTACATTTACAAGTGCTTCATTTCACTGTCAGATAACTTCAAAAAGGGAGAAATGGAGTCGTACTGCCTGGGTCTGATGCACCCCATCACCCTTCTTCTGTGCCACTGGCTTCGATCTGATTGGAGCACTGAGGGATCCCAACATAGACCTTGAAGCCCATCAAGAGCGCCTGCTCAGGGTTTGCATAATGCTGCCCAGCAGGTTCACACAGAAGGCCAAGGTCATCAGGAAGGCACAATGCAGAGGGCCTCTCTTTGTGGGCCAAGAAGGTGCAACTCAGGGCCAGCTCCTCTCCTCAATTGGCTCCCATGGACCACACCCTCTCTTTTCTTGTGCTCTGTCCTTTCCTACTCCTTTGGGTCTTGTGTTCACTACTTATCTCTAAAGCATCCCAGAATGCAGGAGGCTACCCCACTGTGTGCCCAGGCACTAAACATGTGAGGTACCAGGACCTGCAGGGTGGCCCTCCTGGTCCCCCATTAGTCAAGAGTGAGGATTAATCCAAATTGTGGGTTATGCAAATGTAAGACTAAAACAGAGTTGTAAGTTCTAGTAAGTGTAAACATCTCTGTCGTTGACTGGAAGAGATTATGTCAAGATCATTCTGATAGGATCTGGCTTTATAGAAACACACTTGCTGATATGGAAAGAGCTAGAACTGGTTTGTCTAGCACGGCATACCCATGGCTCAGCACTTGAATGTGGTCTCAGCTGCAGTATGCTGGGAGACCATCACAAAGCCATTCACCATGACCATGTATGCCCCAGGGTCTGCAAGATTTCAAAGTCCTTGTGCAGAAAAGTGACATGAAATATCACTTTTATTGAGTTCAGTAAACTGTGGAATTAAAGTTAATTTCACTCATTTTTTTTAGTGTAGCTTTATTTCATTTGCAGTCACAGCAGCATCTCCTGCATGCTGTTTCAATTTGTCTCAAGCTGAAATTGCCTTCCCCCCCTTGAGACGGAGCCTCACTATGTAGCTCCGTCGATGACCCCTCCTGACCCAGCCTTCCAAGTGTTGACATCTCAGAGGTGTGTAAGGGGTAAAACAATGCTGACCAAACTCCATGAGTCTCACTGTGGCAGAGCAGGTGAGGAGAAGCAGAAGCAGGCAGTCCTCAGCTCTCCCGTCTGATTTTTTGTCGTTATTTATTTATTTTTTTTCGAGACAGGGTTTCTCTGTGTAATTTTGGTGCCTGTCCTGGATCTCACTCTGTAGACCAGGCTGGCCTCAAACTCACAGAGAGCTGCCTGGCTCTGCTTCCCGAGTGCTGGGATTAAAGGCGTGTGCTACCGCCACCCGACTTCTCCCGTCTGTTCTACGTATTCATGCATTACATTTACAGTCATTTACAGTCATGAACAGATAGGGGGGAAAGCCTCATGGGCTGTCCTCCCCGAACACAGCTTTTCTGCCCCATGCCAGAGGATCTGCCTGTCCTGATGCTCTTTTATTAGGAGGAGGGCCCCAAACATGAATGTAGTCTTCAACATCCAGCATATCAAACATTACCAAACCCAGTGGGGGAGGGGCAGGCACAGGAGGACAGATAAACTGTTGACAGAGGATGCCTGTGCTTCGCATATTCACAGAGGGGCAAACCTGGAGGGTGACATCCCAGAAGGAGGGGATATAGGAAATGCAAGAGGCCCAGCTGCTGGGGAGAGCCTGCAACTGAGGATAGCTCCTGTTCTCGAAGTGGCCTCTAGCACTGTAAACACACACACACACACACACATACACGCACACGCACACGCACACACACACACACACACACACACACACACACACACACACGCCAACTAAAGATGATTTCTGGAAAGCAGTGAGTTAATACTAATATACCCTTTCTGCAGGAGTCCGGGAGAATTGTCCTGACTATGAAGTGTCTGGGACATGGACCAGTTTCTTTCCTGGGCCATGATGGCTTCCAGCATTGCTCTGCCTCATCTGCCCACTGCCCAGTCTAACAGAACTAGTAAAAGAGGGACCAGCAGGTGAACTCCCTGGTCAGATCACCAATGGCCATGTGTCTCTAGTTGACTGTGCCTTTTTTTTTTCTTTTTCTTGAGACAGTCTCACTATCCAGCCCAGCTGATGACTCCTCCTGCCTGAGCCTTACTGGTGCTGGAATCACAGGGACGTGCTGCCACACTGGGCAGGCTACTCTCTTTTTAATGGAAGTGTTTAGGTATTGAATTCCTCTAGGCTGCAGAAGATATTGGTGGATAGAGATACATTGTGCTCCTAGTTGGGAGCTTCCAGTTTCCAGGCCCAGGCCCAGACTCCAATTCTCTCTCTGTCTCTCTGTCTCTCTGTCTCTCTGTCTCTCTGTCTCTCTCTCTCTCTCTCTCTCTCTCTCTCTCTCTCTCTCTCTCTGTCTCTCTCTCTCTCTGTCTCTCTCTCTGTCTGTTTGTCTCTCATCTCCAAAATATCTTGAAAAAAAATTTAGCCAAAGTGAAAAAAGAGTTTTTCAAAAGCATCTAATGTCCCCAAGTAAGAGACTTTTAGCTTGTTGGAAAAAATCTATTTTCACCCAGTTCAGTCTGGGGATGACAAGCAACCTCAAATGTCTGAGTGCCTTCCCTTTTCTTGTACTACTTACGAACTTAGAAGTTAGAGAGAGTCAAATCAAGTTCTAGATTTCTAGAAAATAATCAAGCAAACAACAATTATAGCAAATACATGTGACATGAATTGACATTTCCAATGACATTTTCTTACTTCTAAAAGAAGCTGCAAGAGAGTGGCCAACTCACACTACAAATATAACTGCAAATGCCACGCAAAATACTGCCAGAGACAAGCCTTCCCCAGTCAAAACTGTCATCCCCCTGCGGAGAGCCCGGGCCTTAGTACCGTTGCTGCCCTGAGTCCAGACAGGGTGCACGTGTCTCCCCTCTCCCCTCCTTTGTTCTTGGTGCCCACGCCTCTACGCATAGTCATTCTCCCCATTAATTAGGTAGATCTTTGAGGTTTAAAAACATGCATATTCGATTTAAAGAAGTTGTTATAGGGGGTCTGGAGAGATGGCTCAGTGGTTAGGAGCACTGACTACTCTTCCAGAGGACCCAGGTTCAATTCCCAGGACCCGCATGCTGACTCACAACTGTCTGTAACTTCAGGATCCAACACCCTCATACAGACATGCATACAGGCAAGAGACCAATGTACATGAGATAAAAATCAATTAAGAAATAAGTTGTTATAGAAACTTCCAGAAAGGGGAGACATACAAAAGAACAAATAAGCAGGTGCTCCCAAGGCCTCCATCCTAAAATGACAATTGATAACGCTCCCACGTGCTCACTCTGCCTTTTTTTCTGCAAATGCATTAGACATGTGGTTAGACATGGGCAGTGCAAATCTCAAGGCTACGAGTGAGTCTTCTGTATGTGATAATTATACCTTTTCTCTGTCGTTTAAAAGGGTCTCATAATATTTCCTATGGATAGGCCAGGATTTATGTGTGCTCTGCTTCTGGCCGACCCTGGGTTGCACTGAGGTATACAGTGCTGGATAAATGTCCTCAGACCTCCAGGCCGTTTCCTCAGGACAGATTCCTCCATGTGGGATCGCTGGCCTTGGCACGTGCTGTTGAACACGCCAAGGGTCCAGTCTACACTTCTGTTGTAAAGTGATCAACGAAAGGGAATGGGGCCTCTACCATATCTCCCCAGAGCCTAATTAAACTTTATCAGTCGAACGTTCCTGCAGTTGGAGGCTTCTAAGTACACACCCTCACCCTGTGAAATTCAGTGTTTTGGAGATTTTAAGGAAGATATATGTTTCCCCAAAGGAAAGGCGTGGAGGTAAGACACCGAGAGAGGGTAGGTGCTGCCCAGCCCTGGAGTTGGGGCTTCCCAGCAAATCCCAGGCACCTGCCGCCCGGGGACACTCAGAATAGTAGCCATCCCCTGACCCGACATACCCTCTGCTCTGCCGGTCAAGCCATTAGGCAGCTTCGAGTCTTTGGGACCCCAGGCTGAGTCTGGATCCAGTGCTCACTTCCAGGAGGCCCTGAGGCCACCTTGGCAGAGAGAAGCAAGGGGCTGAAAGAGCCAAGCTCCACTGCTGGACTTACCTGCCTCAGCTGCCACGCAGGAAGGGTTCAGCCTGGCCTTCCCCAGCCTCTTCCTTGGCCCAGGCAGGAAACTGGGTGAGGGGGGCTCACTCTTTAAGAGGAGCAGCCCACATGAAGAGCATGTGAGTGTCTATGCCCTGTTCTCATGATCCCCGTGAGACGATGGCCCCATGACCCGGCTCCCAGGCTGCTCAGTGTGGTATGCACAAAAAGCCAGCTCCCTTTGAAGTGGTCCCCACCTCCTCTGCCCTAGTCAGGCCATCCAAGCTGCAAATGTCAGCCCACTTTGCATAATTGAGACAATTGGACATAATCATTCTTTCAGAAGCCCCACGTCAGGCGGCCAATGCCCCGGCCCTCATGAGCCAGGAAGAGGAGCCACATGCTTCTAATTACTGCTGAGCCTTTTCAAGTTGATCAGGGCTGGGCCAGAGGTTGAGATGAATCCAACGGCAAACGCTGGGAGAGTCCCACATGACTTTAGGCCCACGTGAAGCTTCTAATCCTCTCTGTCCCTGCCCTGCCAGCAATCTGCCTGACTGGGGTCACAGTCACCCCCAGGCCACCGCAGTGAGAGCTTTTTGGATGTGCTGTAACAACACGCCTGCACATGTGCCCCGGCCTCTGACATGCCTTCTCCGCCTGGGCAAGGCCAGTCCTGAAAGGCTCCTTGACATCCGCTCCTTTCGGGCCGCTCTTCACCACGGGTCTGGGGGGCTCCTGGGAGCAGGCCCCTCTCTCCTTTACCAGGAACGTGTGTAGTTGCAGACAGCTGGGATGCCTGAACAGGTCCCTTTTGCAGAAAGAGACCCTGAAGGTAGGGAGTAGCTGACTTGCCCAAAGAGCACGTGACCTGGAGCAGGCCTGGCTGCTCACTCCAGGTTGTACTATTCACAGCAGAACCCTAAGGACGGGAAAGTCTGAACCTGTAGACCTCCCTATAGCCAGCAAACTGCAGAAGATCATGGCAGGAGTTGGGCATGTGTCCAGGGCCATGGCGAGTCTGAATTCCCCCAGAGGATGCAGCTGGGGGGGTCCCAGTCAGGCCAGAGACTGGGCGAGTCTGCCCTTTCCTTTCCTTGGTTCCTTTAAGCTCTGGGCCCACCCAAGGTTGGCACCTGTTGTGCTAATGGACAGGAATTGTGGACCAGTGATTGACATCCCAGGCGCTGAGCTGGGTAGACACCTGAAATGGCAGGCCCACACCAGAGCAGCCCGGCCGCAGGTCTGGTTCTTCTGGGCAGTGAGTATTTGGCTCCAGTGGGAAATGGTCCCAGAAGGACGATGCTAGGCTGCTGCAGTTCTACCTGAACCGGTGGAGGCTGAGCTTGTGAGGGTGGTTGTTCCCTGGGCGCAAGAAACCTGCCTGAGAGTGGCCAGCAGAGCCAGTGCGGCTCTCCTTATCAGGAGGAAAAGCAGGGGCTTGGTGTCACTGTAGGATCTGGAGTGCTCCAAGGGCTGCTTTGCTGCAGGCTGCATGATAGTCATCGAGACTTGCAGGGTGGCGAGCTCGAATGCAATGGACTCTTCATTTGAGGACTAGAACTTAGATGGAAAGAGAAGGTTGTTCACACAGCCGAAGCAGGGAAACGGCTCTCCTTTTGGGACGTGAGCTGGATCCTTGGCCTCATCTCTTTTCTTTGCTCTGACTGACAGTACAAATGCATGGTTTTGAACATGTTGAATGCATCTTTAATCCACAGATTCTTCTTTCCTCACTGTGGCTCCAACTGTCCAATTTCCTGTGGGCTCCCAAGTTCTGCTGATACCGCCCAGGAGTGTCTCAAAGTGTCCCTGCTCTCTGACATGCAAACCTGAGGTGTCCATGATTCAGGCATAGGTTTTGCCACAGATCTGGACTCCACCAGTCCCCCAAGCAGCCCTGTTTTCACAGTACCTGCTTCTACATGGAGCTGTTTCTAAGCACAAGAAAGAGAGTGGAATGTGCAGGGCAACTGAGGTGTGTGTGTGTGTGTGTGTGTGTGTGTGTGTGTGTGTGTGTGTGTGTGTGTGTGTGTGTGATGTTAAAATGTCTCAAGAGCTCAAAATGTCAGTTTGCAATTCAAATTCGGAACACAGGGGCTTAGCATACTTAATGCTACATCCGGGTCTCTTTCTTTGCTCCTAAAGTCTCCTTCCTAATGGCTAACACGGTTTCCCCTTTCCACGGGTGCAGTTTAGGAAACAATGCCAGCTTCATTGCTAACTGCTGAAGCAGTTTCAAATGTTGTTTTCTTGCTCTTTTCAACTTTAGGAAAAGACTCTTAGGGTTCTTCTGAATCTCTTACAATAATTCTCTTCTAGCTATTCTACAAATGTCTTACATAGTAAAGTTTACTTGCTTAATTTTTCTTTGGTTTTTACATGAGTTAGCTTTTAGATTTAAAAATGAGTTATACTTATAGGAAACATTTTCATCACTGTGAAGTCAAATGTGCAAACAAGATTGATTCCAGAGTCCGGCTGTTGTGTCTCTCCCTACTGCCCGCTTCTCCACAAGTGAACCTGAGGGGTGTCTTGCCTCCTTTTGATCTTCAATGTGCACATGTTTGTTTCCCTCCTCTTCCCACAGGGACCTTCACACCGCTTTCCTGCCTTGTCTTGTGCTTAGCAGTTCCACTCACTTCTGGGGTTATGAATTCCTTTATCTCTGCATAGCTTCGCAGCTGGGTGAATGTATGGCAGCTGGCAGCCATGCTCCCCCACTCAGAGACTTTCAGGGAAGCTGATGGAGCCCGTGCCCTCTGGAGGACTCTTGGGTGGTTCTCCATCTTACAAACCACACTGCAACCCAAAACCTCTCCGTGCATCTCTTTATACTTGCCAGTAATCTTTAGGTTAGACTCCTAGAAATGGGGCTTCTAGAAATGAGCAATAAAGGGTAAATGAATGTTCCGTCTTTTCAAGGTTGCTTTTTACCAATGCTTACGGTGGTTCTTGGCTTTCTGCAGCCTCGTCACACAGGATAATGCTTAGCCTTAGAATGACTTTTGCCCATCTCATTTAGAATGCTGTCTCAATAGGGTTTAGGTGTAGTTTCCCTTCCTCATCTGGCTTTGCAAAGCAAGACTGACCTTGGAGAATAAAGTGAGAAGCACCAGCAAGGGTGGTGGGTTTAACAGAATTTACCAGTGACACTATCCTGGTCTGTATTTTCTGGTCAGAAAGCTTTAAAATCACAGTTGACCTCTATCTATCTGTTTAGATTTTAAAATCAGTTTCAATAATTTATTTCTTCCAAAGATATTTTTCCATTTCATTCATTTTTTTTTAATTTGTTGTGCACAGTTATTCATGTCTTTGTTCCTTTCATTTCTCCTTGCTCATCTGTCTGTCTCCAGGTTCATCAATTATGCCCACCGTCTCACAGGATCAACTGACTGACAGTTATTTCTTCTGTGGTTTTTCTATTCTCTGTTTTATCAATGTGTCATTGACTTTCCCTCTGCTCGACAGCGGTTAGGTTGTTTGTTTTGTTTTCTCAAGTTGAAAATGAGGTCACACACTGTTTACAAGTTTATATTAACTGCATAAATCACGAGATTTGGTTGTGACACTCCCACGCGGCCTTCGGCCTGCTTCCGCCTTTCATGTGGATACTCAAAGCAGCAAGCTTCCCCTTAGGCATTGCTTGAGGTGCATCCGGGAAGTTTTAGTAAGTTTAATTTTTGTTCATTTGAAATTTTTTCTCTTTTTTCTCAATATTTCTTTAACCCACTGGCTCTATATGGCTATATTATTTGATGTCCACATATTTGTGAATTTCTCAAATTTCTATTATGGGTTTCTAGTGTGGTCCCATGTGTGTGAAGATATAATCTACATGATCCCAGTCCTTTAACATCTACTGAAACTTGCTTTGTGGGCTGGTATATAGCCTATGCTGAGGGACATTCCATGTACACCTGAGTAGAATGCATGCCTTTGGCTTGGTGTGATGGCTCAGCCAGAAAAAAACGTATACATTCTTTTACGGTTTTATTTATCATTGTGTTTGTGTATTCATACTGCTGTGTGGTGGTCAGAGGACAACTCTGTAGTGTCAGTGCTCTCTTTCCACACTTACATGGTGTGATGGTTTGAAAAAAGATGGCCCCGCAAAGGGGTGGCACTTCTAGGAGGTGCCACATTCTTACCTCACAAATATGGTGATCTGAGTTCAGTTCCTGGAACCTATGTGTCTTAGATAGGGTTTCCATTGCTGGGAAGAGACACCATGACCACAGCAGCTCTTATAAAGGAAAATGTTTGATTGAGGTGGCGGCTTATAGTTTCAGAGGTTTGGTTCATGGTGGAGAGCATGGAGATGTGCAGGCAGACATGGTGCTGGCTACATCTTGATCAGAAGGCAACAGGAAGTGTTCTCAATGTCTCACTGAGGGAAGCTTGACCAAAAGAGACCTCAAAGCCCACCCCTACAGTGACACACTTCCTCCAACAAGGACGCACCTACTCCAACAAAGCCACACCTCCTAGAAGTGCCACCCCTTTGCGGGTCCATCTTTTTTCAAACCATCACACCATGTAAGTGTGGAAAGAGAGCGCTGACACTACAGAGTTGTCCTCTGACCGCCACACAGCGGTATGAATACACAAACACAATGATAAATAAAACCGTAAAAGAATGTATACATTCTTTTTTTCCCCTTGGACAAAGTGTTCTACTGCATGCCTATTAGGTCAGTGTGGTTTAAATATGTTGATTTTCTATGTTGCAGGTAAGCATCTTTTCATATTTGAGGGCCATATGGCATTTCTGTCTCTGTGGAACTTTGCACACCTCTTGCACATTTCTCCATGTGGTACTTACTTCTCCTCCACCCCCTTTAGAAGAAGCTTGGCATTATACTAAAGGATTGTGGTACAGTCACAAACACGTGCAGTTCATCATTCATCCCTCAACTTTACCTGGGCATCCTGACTTGTGGCTGCTTTCTCATCCACAGTCTACTGTCCTAACTGGTTGTGAACATCATTCTATGCTCTGCACTGCTAGTGCTGTGTGTGCTGGAGGTGTGACTCAGAAATGACCTCCAACTTGTCACAAGCTGGGCGGTAGGTGGTCCCCACAGGAGCACACTGGAAACAGGCATCCTGAGGTAAATGTGGGGGATAAGTTCCAGGTACCACACCCCTCAGATGTTCAAAAAATGTTACAGTATTTGTCCACAAGCTACATCCACCCTCTTGTAGATGTCAAATCATTTCTAGCTGACTTAGAATACTTAACGCATTGCAAATGCCATGTAAATAGTTGTGTCCAATACAGACGAAAGATTTCTGTACACAGTTTGACCCGAGCTTGGTTGAATCCAATGATGGAGAATTTGGAGACCAAGAGGACCAAATGCTCCAGAAAGGGGAGAGGAAGCACTTCCACCAGACATGCAAGGCAGAAAGGGAGAGAATCTCTCATTCAAGAGAAGCCAGAGGGCTCCAAAGTGTGGGGTGGTTTGGGTGGGAGTCCGGGTGGCACATAGGCGAAGCTGCTGTCATAGGAAGCTGTGGGGCTTCAGAGAACCTAGGGTAGAAGATGGAAATGACTATTTTAATGTGGAATTTCCCATAGTGCCTTGTGAACAGAGGAAGCCAGGTGGTAACTTTAAAATCTTCGATTTTGTTATAACATATAATTTTGAAAAATTACCAAAGGTAGTTATGAGTGACTAGATGAGACAAAGACCAAGAGATTGACAGATGCCATTGACTGCTTTGAACTTAATCTGTTTTTCCAGGAACTGACTAAACAAAAATGTTTTCCCAGTTGGCGGGAAAGAGTAAGATCTTCAGACAGTAAGAGTTGATTGAGGCTTTGGGAATTCCTCTCTCTATCTGAAGGGCAGAGGGTCTTTCCAGAGAGCAGACTAGTTCAGCTAGGCAGCAGGTATGAGCCCACAACATCTGCTGGCCAAAAGAATGCAGGTCGGCGTTCTTCAAAGAACTCCGGGCCTATCAATAATTTAGTATCCCAGCAGCCTTCCCCGGGGAACACAGCCCTCGGCACAGCTCCAGCCTAGCAGGAGCTGTATTAACCCTTCTGTTTGGGGGGGGTGCAGGTTCAGGAGAGCCAACGGTGTAAGAGTCCATGAGCAGATTTCAAGTGGGCGGTGCCTCCCTCTCAGCTTGTAAGGGTTTTCTTTTTCTTTTTCTTTTCCTCTCTCTTTCCGTTCTCTTCTTGCATCTCAGAGGGTTATGTTGTAATGCTGGCAGACGACGTGCTCTGGGATAACACACACATTGGTGCAAAGGACCTGCCAAGCCTCTAATATGCTTTAGTTTCCAGGATAATGTCTACAGTGAAGATGTCAGTGGTAGCTCCAGCCCAAGAGTGCTGCAGCTCTGTGGATGTCTCATGATATCATGCATGTGCATAGAACCGGCGTGCCCCTGTGGGCAGGCCCCGAGCTCTACAACAGAAGGCAGCAGCTGGAGCTTCTGGATGTTCCAAGGAGAGAGCCTGAGAGCTGGCCCACCATGTTCCCACATCTCATCAATCCCCCTTCCACCACTGGCTGACATCCCAGCGTCATTGTGCTGGAAGCCAACAGACCCAGTGTGACTGATTGACTGCCCTCTGCTGGGACCCAGCGAGGACTTGAAAACACTGTGACTCATGCTTCTTCAGTCACTTGGGGCTGCGGTGAACCTCCCAGAACGTGGGTCTCATTACAGGAAAGTCAATGTGGCCTTTTCCTCTTTCAAGATGTCTGTGTTCCTGAGCAGAAATCTGGGCAGGAAGCAGAGTAAGAACTTATTTTGCCTAGGCCTGGCTGCAAACTTGTTTGGGGTACAGCAGTTAACTAGGCAGGCAGCTGTGCCTCCTCACAGGCAGAGGGAAAGATGCTTCAAGTGTGAGTGAGGGTGTGATGCTTGGGGAGGCGGGGGCATGCTTCCAGACAAGCCGTGATTACTCTTCCGTGCGTTGTGCAGAAACAGGAGCACTCAGAGTCATCAAGAGGGTCTTGTTCCAGTCACAGCCTACTTGAGTGATGTGTCACCACTCCTAAAATATAGATTTTTATTGCAATTTGGGGAATAATAAATAACCTTTAAAAAAATATGAACCTGTATTAGTCAGGGTTCCCTAGAGCTTGTCAACAGTTCATCCCAGTTCCCTAGGCTGGGAGGCTTCGTTTAGCAGTTTTCTCCTTTCCACAGTGTGTGGCTCCTTGTTCCCAAGAGACAAAGTCACTTTTCCTAGTGACTAAGATGAACGGTGTGGTATCTATTTTGAGGCATCCCTAACTCAGAAATGACCCCTCCTGAGGAGCCAAGGAATGGCATCCTCAAAACTGGCCTAGTCAGATCTTGGGCCTTTTCAAAAACCCTCTCCCTGTGAACAGAGTTTAAGTGACTTGCATGTGGATTTTCCTCTTGAGGCTCATAATATATATGCAGTTACTAGAGCACTGAGGACTCTCCCAGTAAGGAAACTTCTTTACTTCTGGGCAACCCAGCCTCTCCCTAAACGTAACTGCAATTTCTCTTTTGTTCTGAAATCCTTGTCAGACCCAACGTGGCCCGAGAAAGAACTTGGGATGCTCCACTCCTCAGGCACCAGAGCTTTGCAGCCCAGGCTGATGAGTGCTCTGCATTGCACAGCAGATGCCCAAGCTTCTCGTGGAAGGCAGGAGGCTTCTGAAGGTCCCTGATGAGGGCCCGATCGGCTCTGCTGAGGTGAGAATCACCTCTCCCACTGATGGCTCTACAGAAACTACTTCTACGACCACTAACTGCATCTGTCTGCTTTAGCTGATGGATGGAGGCTTCTAACTATTTGCAGGATAAGAAGGCGAGGACAAACCGCCCTGCCTTGTCCAGTCTTTCTTATCCTCTTTCTGGCATAATCTAGAGATAGTCAGCATCAAGGGAGCCCTGGTGACTGACCTCTGCATAGAGTTCTCAGAAGACCACTTGTATTCAGAATATTCTGCCAGCCCAGCCCTCGGGTTCTACCCGGTGGCACCTACCCAGCCAGTTAATCCTGTCCTTTCCCTTTATAGGTCTCCAACATACACTGCAGATCTACTTTTCTTCTTGGATTGGCCTTTGACCTTTCCCGTGGCACATCTGTGAAGCCTCTGCCTCTCTCTCCATGGGAGTGCATGCTGTCCACAGGAAGGCCTGGGCAGAAACCTGCAGCTCTCCTGCACACACCAGTGGCACAATGGACTCTATCCTTGCTCAGCCTCATTGCCCATAGCGTCTATGGTGGGAATTAGCCGGAACTTGCCTTTTCAGTGATAAAGAGTTGGGGAAAGCATGTGGATCTGACTTTTACTAAAAAGCATTGACTCCACTTGAGTCCACAATGTAATTAAAAATGAGCTGGAAGCCTGGCATCTCTGTCCTTCCTTCTTTGGAGAATTTGTTTACCACTCAGAGAGTGTTTATCTAGAAACACGTGATACTATCTCATTCCCTCTACACTAAAGGCACAGAGGCCATTGTCCAAAACCTGTAGTCACCTTGGATTTGAGGATGAGCAAGACCTCACAGGTGGGACAGAATGTCCCCAATATGAGAATAATTGTCTATGATGGAGAGGCTACATCCTGCAGCAATTTATCATGTAGATGACCAAATTGGTCCTCTTAGGAGATGACTATCACGACCAGATTCACAATTTATGGACCACTCTTTGGGGCTGGAGCTGGACCATGGGTAGGCCCACACCTTGACAAGAACTGTGGAATCAAACTTGTCTCTTACTCCTGCTCAAGTCTTCTTCTCTTTAAACCTAAAGCTCATATCATTCGGTGCCCTAAAGATGGAGTTGGGGGTCACTGCACCCCTTTATCACTTCTTCATCCCAGTGTGCATTGATTATGCATCTGCTTTTCATCATCCCTTATCTCCTAGGTTGGTATTTTAAGGTGGGTGGCCAAGCCTAGCTTTCTGGGGCTCCTGGAGACAGCGCCTTTGCCTTAAAACTCCAGTCACAGATCCCATCTTCTTTAGGAAGCTGCACTCCGCAGGGGAGGGAAGGGACTTTTTCTCAATGCTGAGCAGAGTCCTCTGGCTCTCAAGCCTCAGTAGGGACTGTCATAAGCTCCCTGAGCTTTGCATTTGGGTTGTAAGAGCTACCCTGTGCTGGTTAGGTTTTTACCAGGTTGGCACAATCCAGGGTCATCTGTGAACCTCAATTGTGAGAATTCCTCCATTAGATTGGCCTGTAGGCAAGTCTGTAGAGGCATTTTCTTGGTTAGTGATTGACATAGGAGGGCCCAGCCCACCGTGGACAGTGTTATCCCCGGACATGTATAAAAGAAAGCAAGCTGAGCAAGCCATGAACAACAAGCCAGGATGCAGTGTTCCTCCATGGTCTTTGTTTCAGTTCCTGCCTCCAAGTTCCTGTTCTGATGGCCCTTTGTGATAGACTGTAGGCTGGAAGGTGAAACCAATCCTTTCCTCCTCCACTTTGCTTTTGGTCATGGTGTTTATCAAAGCAACAGAAAACCTCAGTAGGACACAGTCCCTCAGGATAAGGGTGGATAAACCAGTCTGCATAGGGCTGCCATGGATTAGGGGTCTTCTGGGTGACCCCTGAGATCTTGCTTTTTAGAACTCAAAGTGCTGGGGGGCGGGGGAAGAAATGAAAATCCTCTCTGGAGAAAGATGACATGGTCTTATACCTCAAATAATTTCTAACAACAATTTCAAGAATGCTTTATTGTATACAATTAAATATGACCAGACACTTTTGATTAAAAAGAACCATGAAAAAAAATGACTTATACTTCATCCTTCCTCACAAGCTAATATTGCCCTCTCTTGGTCTCCTTTCCAAATGCTGTGCTAAACCCACACTTATGCCTGTTCACATATATTCATGTACATATTCCAGGATCCTCATATGAGGAAAATATGTGTTGTTTTTTGTTGTTGCTGTTGTTGTTTGTTTGTTTCTGAGTTTGGGTCACCTGGCTTAATAGTATACTTTCTGAATTTGTACATTTTCCTTCAAATACCTTCTTTGTTTGTTTTTTTTTTTTTTGAGACAGGGTTTCTCTGTGTAGCCTGGCTGTCCTGGAACTCACTCTGAAAACCAGGCTGGCCTCAGACTCAGAGATCTGCCTGCCTCTGCCTGCTGAGTGCTGGGATTAAAGGCATGTGTCACTACCACCCAGCAAATTCCATTTTTCTTTACAGCTTAATAATAATCTCTTTTCTATGTCACCACATTTCCACCCTCTATTTGTCGATGGGTGTCCATGCTAATCCCATTCCCTGGCTATTGTAAATACAGCAGCAGTAAACACAGATGTGAAAACATCTCTCCAGCAGTTTATGGTGTTCTCTGGGAGTGTGCCCAGGAGTGGAAGAGCTGGGTCATTTGATAGTTCTATTTTTACTGTTTTGAGGAACGTCCAACCTGTTTTCCACAGAGGCTGCATTAACTTGCACTCCCACCAGCAGTGAGAATGTTCCCTGTTCCTCACAGCCTCGCCAACATTTGTTGTCAGATCTCTTGGTCTTAGCCATTCTGAATGGGGAGAACTGGTGTCCCAAAATAGTTTAAATTTGCATTTCCCTGATGACTAGGGATGCTGGAAAAAATTTTAAGCAGTTATTGGGCATTTCTGTTTCCTTTTTTTGGGAAAACTTTCTGTTCAAGTCATTAGTGCCTTTGCTGATTGGCAGTTTCGTTTCCTTAGTGTCTAATTTCTGCAGAGCTTTGTAAAGTCTGTATATTAGCCCCCCGTCTGCAGTGTGGATGTATTGTCCCCTGTTCTGTGTGCTCTGCTGATGGCTTCTATTGCTGGGCAGAAACTTTTAAATTCTGTGCCATCCTTCTCTCGATGCCTGGGCTGGTTCCTGTTCTGTTGGGGTTCTGTTCAGAAAGTTCTTACCTGTCTCGAAGTCTTGAGGAGCATCCCCTATGGGCTCCCCCAGCAGGTTCAGTGTTTTAGGTTTTCAGCTAAGGCCTTTGATCCATTTTAAATTGATTTTTGTCCAAGGTGAGAACTATGGATCTTATTCCAATCTTCTGCAGGTGGATGGCCCGTCTGTTGAAGGGGCTCCTTCTTCCCTTTGTCAAGAATTACAGGAGACAGATTTGTCAGTTCCGGCCCAGGTCTCCTTCGGTTCCCTGTTGTCTGTTTTAATGCCGGTGCCAGGCTCTCTATCACCACAGCTCTGCGGTGTATAATTGGAGGTCAGCTATTGTGATACCTCTGTGTTCTCACTCTTTAGGATTGTTTTTAGCTATTTGTGGTCTTTTGTGGTTTCACATGAATTCTTGGAGTTTTATAGATCTATGAAATATGAAATTGGAATTCTGATGTTCATACCTTAAATCCATAGATTAGGCTGAGTGTGGTGGTGCAAGCCTTTAATCCTAGTACTTGGAAGATAGAGACAGGTGAATCTCTGTAAATTCGAGTCCAGCCTGGTCTACATAGTGAATTTCAGAAGAGCCAGGACTACAATAGAGAGCTACTGTCTCATAAAAACAAAGAAACATAAATAATCTGTAGATTAATTTTGTAGTATGGCCATTTTGACAATATTAATCTTGTCAGTCCAGGGACATGGAAGGTCTTTCCATCAGCTAGCATCATCTTTGGCTTTGTTTTTCAGTGGCTGGATGAGTTCTTTTTAGAGGTCTTTCACTTCTTAGGTTAGACTTACGTCTAGCTACTTCATATTATTTTGGAAGAAGGATGGGTTGCAGGCAAAAGGATACATGAATCATGAAAGAGCATATAAAGCTAAGTTGTTTTTCTAGTTTCAACTGTGCCAATTTTTTTCTTTGTGGTGGATAGGTGAATAAGATGTACTTGATGGTGAGAGTGAAAAACCCCAACTGAAGTTCCACGGCTTCAGAATGGCCATTCTAACTGTGTAGAAGGTCATTGAGATGTGTAGCGTTTGGACAAGTGTTTGAGTGACTACTTAAACTATCTGTGTGGTATTTTTCTTTGCACATTCATTACAATAAAGTGATTCTATTTAATAAAGCTCTGAAAAGGGCTTGTAGAAGTAATGGAGAGAAAAAATAAAGATGCTCCAGGAAGGTAAGACCTCGAAATATATGACTATAGTTAAGAGTGAGTGTAGTGACTGCTGGCCAGAAAAGGGCAGCCTCACACAGCAGCCGCTGTCCTCCACCCTCTACAGCAGCCTCCCCACCCCATTCTACCATCCCATGATCACGTTCACCTTTTAACAAAAGAGAGAGAGAGAGAGAGAGAGAGATGCAAAAGGCAAGTGAGAACAGCAGTTCCCAAAAGAAGAGATGGAGGGGGGAAAGAGAGAGAGGGAGAGAGAGAGAGAGAGAGAGAGAGAGAGAGAGAGAGAGAGAGAGAGAGAGAGAGAGAGGGAGAGGGAGAGGGAGAGGGAGAGGGAGAGGGAGGGAGAGAGGGAGAGAGAGAGAGAGAGAGAGAGAGAGAGAGAGAGAGAGAGAGAGAGAGAGGGGAGAGGGAGAGGGAGAGGGAGAGGGAGAGGGAGAGGGAGAGGGAGAGGGAGAGGGAGAGGGAGACAGAGAGAGAGCAAGCCTGCACCTGTTTTAAAGATTCTACGGGCCCAAATGACTAAATTTCAAGGTTAAGGAGAGTCAAAAGGTTGCAGACTAGAGTCAGATCATCTTAAGCTGTTTCCAGTTCCTTCGGAAGCCACCCACTGCTCACTGTGTCTAACCTAACTTCCTCGTGGCTATCAAAACCTTACTATGTATTCTTAGCAGACCACGAGCTTCCGCCAATCCAAAACCTAAGCACGCCATCAGATAGCATCTGAAAGCTACAGCAGAGTCTCTGCACTTTGCTGTTACCCTCCTATCTATGTCCCCACAATGGCAAATATTTGATTTATAACTTCCTTTGTTCCCTAATTAAGAGAATGTCAGGTGACTACTTTCATGGTGCAAAACACAGTATAGGAAAACTGAATCTGTTCCCTAACCATGGTCACTCATATTTGGCTCCAAGATCAACTCTTACTTCCTTTGAGGTAAGTACTATGCTTTTTGTGTACACACACACACACACACACACACACACACACACACACACACCAAAAAAAAAAACAGACTGAAGAGAGCAGCCAATTGGTAGAGTCAGGCTTGATAGAGGAGGTACTTGATTTTAAGTGTAAAGTCACAGATTAAAGTAAAAATATAGGGGAAGTTTTATTATGCTAATACTAGTCAGAAGAATGCTAGAGTCACTACAGTAATTTCAGAGGAAGCCGTCTTCAGGAAGAGACAAAGATGCAGTAAATAATGGCAGAGGGTCTGCTCCACAAGAGGACATAAGAACCCTTCATGAATGTGAAGGTGCCTGATGACACAGTGCCTGTCTGTAGGAGGCAGAAGCTGGTGGAGCTGTAAGAGCTGATACACAGATCTACTACAGCAACTGAGAGCACAAACTTCCTCTAAGTAATTCATCCTTACAACTGCCCAAGAAAATCAGTAAGGGCTTAGCAGTAAAGGCACGACTGAGCTGAACAGCAGCATCCATAGACTGGAACTAGACTTATAAAAGACTCCGTCCACTACTGAAGAATGCCTGCATACATACACCCCTGAAGGTTCGCTGAGAGATTGTATTTTGAGACATGAGATAGACCTCCTTGGTGTGGCTCTCAGACCTCTCCAGAGAAGTCTCTTTGTGCAGTGGACAGAGCAAAGACTCACACCTGGTCAAAGAGCAGAGAGTAAGTGTCACTGGAGTTCTCATGCACAAATGGATGTCCATATGAGACAAACCACACAGCCAAGGCTCAGGACCATCTCAGAAGAGGAGGCAGAAGGACTGTAGGAGCCTGAAGCTGGGGGAGACCACTGTGAACCAGGCTCTTCCAGACTAGACTGCAGAGCTCACGAACTCACGGCTGTGGTTGCCTGTACACAATCCACAATCCAGCGTGGATGGCAGAGGGGCACACGAGCCCTGACCTCAGCTGAGGACTTAGTGACAGTTGAGGCTTCTAAGGGAGGGAGAGTCGGTTTTCTTTAAGGGTGTGGCTCTTGGAAGGCCCACCCTGCTGCAGTGCAGTGGTTACCCCCATACCCGAGAGTACATGGGGTACAAACTGGACTCCGTAGATTACAATTAAAAAAAGACAAAGTTGGAAAAAGGTGAGTAGATGGGGATGAATCTGGAAGGAGTTAAGGGGGAAAAGGGGTGAATATGATTAAAATATACTGTTTTCATATATGAAATTCTCAAAAATAATAAAATATTTTATAAAACTCCAATAAATTTAAAATAACAGAAATGGAATTAAATCAGAAAAAAAATAAAGAAAAGAAATCTCCAAATATTTGGAGACCAAACAACTCACTTTACGTGGCAATCTTTTCAGAAAATGGAAGCAGAATGAACAATTCCTGACTCATTTTATAATGTTAATGTTACCCTAATATAAAAACTAGAGGAACTATTATGAGGCATGAAAACTACACACCAACATTTCTCCCAAATGTAGATGAATTTTTCTCAACAAAATATCAGTAAATTGAATCCATGAAAAAGTGATGGAGTTGGATTTATTCCAGGTATGCAAGGCTGGTTCAGCATTAATACAATTAATGAAATACACCGTATTAACAAATCAAAGGAGATAATCATATAATTATATCAGTGGATGCCCAAACAACATTGGAGAAAATTCAGCATTCATGTAATGATAAAAAGGAACATCTCCAAGAAATAGTAGAGAGGGCCTACCGCAGCTGGTGAGCAAAGCCTCCAGCTCACATTACATGGAGTGATACAGAGGCAGAATCCTTCCCACTAGAAACAGGAGCAAGACAAAACAGCTAGTCCTCTTCTGGAGGACACCGCTGTTTTTCAAAATCACACCGAAAATCATATTAAATGTGCCAAGATAAAAGGAAATAAATGAAGGTGTATCAATTGGAAGAAGTAAAACTGTTCACAGATGTCTTGATGATTTTCAGGAAACTTTTAAAGACTGGGCATGAAAGTTGTTGAAATTTGGAAATGATTGCAACAAATTTGAAGGATGTGCTGGTAATAGACAAAGTTGATTGTTTTCCCATGTGCCAGGAATGAACAATTAGCTTTGAAATTAATAACACAATGCCATTTATATTAGCACCCGAATGAAGTATCTAGAGACAAACTTAGCAAAAGATGTACAAGAAAAACAGGAGGGTCTGGACATAGTGGCACATGCCTTTAGTCCCAGCACTTAGGAGGCAGAGGCAGGTGGATCTCTGTGAGTTCAAGGCTAGCCTGGGCTACAAAGTGAGTTCCAGGACAGCCAGAACTACATAGTTAGACTCTACCTCAAAAAACCAAAAGAATAAAGAAAGGAAGGGAGGAAGAAAGGAAGAAGAGAAGAAATAAAGAAAGAGAGAGAGAGAACCATGAAGAAAACTGTAAAACTTCAATGAAAGAAATAAATCAAGTTTTAAACAGCTGCAAGGTTATCTTATGCTTACAGGTAGGAAGAGCCAACAACCTTAGGATGTCAGTTCCTGTCCACATGATCTATAGAGTCCAATCAAAGCCCAATTAAACTTTCAAAATGCAAGTTATTTTAGGGTACTGACAAGCTACAGAGAGGCAGAACACCCAAAAGAGCTAATAAAATACAAGAGAAGGAAGAATAAGGAAGAGGAGGAGAAATGGGGGAGAAGAACAAGGCCAACGTACAGATATCAAAGTGCTTAAGACTTAGCAATAAAGCCACAGTTGAAATAGCACAGTACTGGTGAAAGAGCAGAGAAGAAGATCAATAGAACAGAACAGAGAATGTAGAAACACACTCACTTATATCAATACAATCAACTCAGTTTGAGCAAAGGCAAGAAATACCGCAACAATAGCTGCAAATGACTCTGGTTGCCAGCATGACACCCTCCCCAGCAACTGACTCAAATGGACCCCAAGGCTTAAAAGTGAACCACACAACTGTAAAACCTTCAGATGACAGCTGTCTAGTTACTTTTCTATTGCCGGGATAAAACACTAGGACCAAGGCAAGTTACAGAAGGAAGAGTTTATTGGGGGCTCACAGTTCCAGGTATGAATCCATGACCATCATGGCAGGGAACACAGCCCCAGGCAGACAGGAACAGTGCTGGAGCAGCAGCTGAGAGCTCACATCTTGATCCGCAAACAGGAAATAGAGAGAGCGCTAGGGATGGTGTGAGGTTTTTGAAGCCTCAAAGACCATCCCTGTGACACATCTCCTCTCCCAAGGCCACACCTCCTAATCCTTCTCAAACAGTTCCACCTACTGAAGACCAAGTATTTCAATGCATGAGCCTATAAGGGCCCTTCTTACTCAAACCACCACCCCCAACCTATGACAATCAAGGTGACCTTGAGCTTGGTGATGGCTTGTTAGATACTGTCAAAAGAAAGACTTATGAAAGAAAAAAATCAAGAGTGAGACTTTATTAAGATGAAAAGTTTGGGGCTGGAGAGATGGCTCAGTGGATAAGAGCACTCATTGCTCTTGCAAAGGACCTAGTTCCCAACACCCACATGGTGGTTCACAACTGTCTGTAACTCCAGTTCCAGAGGACCCAAACCCCTCTTGATGAGCACATGTGGCACTCATACAGACAGACGGACAAACCCTCACACACATAAAATAAAATAAATAAATCTAAAAATATACTTTGATGGAAAATTTACACTCTAAGAGGTATCTTTAAGAGAATGAAAGAAAAACAAACTGGAAGAAAATATCTGAAGATCTCAGATGAAAAAGGAATTGGATCAAAATACACATTGAACCCTTAGAACTCAGGGATGATTGGATGATCTCTAGCAAACTTTTAAAGAGTGGACTTCTGAGTAGAAAAACAAGTAACAGTTTTGAAAATGATCTATTACCAGTATGTTGGGGGAGGGGCACATGTGTCCCGTGGAGCATGTGTGAAAGTCAGGAGACAATTTGCAGAAGTCTGTTCTCTCAATGTGGATCCTAGGGAACCAAATTCAGGCCATCAGTTTTGGCAGTAAGCTCTTTTTTCCCCCTGGAGCTGGGGACGGAACCCAGGGCCTTGCGCTTGCTAGGCAAGCACTCTACCACTGAACTAAATACCCAACCCCTGTAGTAAGCATCTTTATCCACAGAATCATCACATGAGCCCCAAATAACCATTTCTAAACAGTGGAAAGATCTGAGCACCTCACCAAAGAAGATGCAAGGATGGGAAATAGCCCTGAAAAAGATGCTCAGCATCATGTACCAGGAACGGCGGGAATTTCAAACAGCAACGGCACACACGGAAGCATCTGTAAGAATAGCTAAAGTGCAAAAAGTGACCACCACAGACGACAGCGAGGATGCAGATGGACAACCCTCCTTGGTGCTGCTTTACAATGGCTCTTTGAAGGGTAGGCAGGCAGCCTCTTATGAGCTCAACATTGTCTTGCCACATGCCCCAGTGCAGAATGAAATCACAACTTCAATGTCCATCCAGACATAATGGCACATGAATGTAACTCTAGGACTCTATAGGCAGAGAGCTAGAAGGATTGCCACAAGTTAGAGGCCAGCCTGGTCTACATAAGCAAGGCTAGCCAGGGTTATAAAGTGAGTCAAAAGCCCAAACAAACAAAACCCGCATACAGATGTTTATGGTAACTTGTTCACAATTGCTGAAAAGCTGAAACAAACAAAGTGTCATTCAACAGGTGAACAACAGGTGAACTGTATGTCACATAAGATAATATTATCATCACTAAATGAGAACAAGGCACAGATATTGGGGATCTTAACGCAAGTCACTTAGTGAGAGAAGTCAGTCTGAGAGGGCCACCCAGTGTAAGTCCCACCCTGCTGTGGGTTCAGGGAGATGGAGGCAAGGATGAGTAAGTCAGCTGAAGCACAGGAGACTTATTTTAAAGTTATTATTGTGTGCACGTGGGTATTAGAGAATGTTCGTGGAGTCATTCTATCTTTCCACCTTTGTGTGACTTCCAAGGATCAAAGGCAGGCTGCCAGGCTTCTGCAGCAGCCGCAGAGGTGGATGGTGGGGGTCGAGCGCCTGTAGTCTCCACTGACGGGGTTAGAGGAACTGGAGTCCCGAGATCTGCACTGCCCAGGGGGCTAATACTCTACCTTGAAAAGTTATCTAGCTAGAATCCCAGGTAACAATAAAAGTCTAGAAAAAAGCATAAGCCTTCGAATAGAGAGAAAAAAAACAACAAAAACATTTAATAATTAAAAAAAAGAAGCAGAAAAGGAGAGATGGGGATACAGCTCAAACATAAGATACATGAATTATAAGATGGAAGACTTAAATAATTGTGTCAAAATTATATTGCATGCAATACTATAAATGTTTTACATAGAAGGCTAAAATGTCATGTTTTATTTAAAAAAAACTAAACTATCATACGCCATTTACTTACAATATAAAGCTGTAGAAAGCGTGAAATCAAAAGGAACAAAACAGAGAAAATTAATCTAGCTCAATGGTTCTCAATCTTCCTAATGCTGCGAACCTCATGTTGTGGTGACCCCCAATCATAAAATCATTTTCATTGCTCCTTCATAACTAATTTTGCTACTGTTATGAATCATAATGTAAATATATGATATGTAGGATATCTGATATGTGACCCCTGTTGAAAGGGTCGTTCCACTTCCAAGTGGGTCGCGACTCACAGGTTGAGAACCGCTGACCTAGGTAAAGGCCATAAGGTAAAAGAATGAATAATATAAAGATATATACTGAAAATCTGGTTCATATGTAAGATGGAATACTATTCAGCTCTGTGGAAAAAAATGAAATTGCAAAATTTGCAGGGAAATGGATGGACATAGAATATATATTAAGTGAGGTCGCTCCATCTCAGAAAAAAAATAACTGGATATGTTCTTCCCCATGTGTGGATCCTTGCCTGTGCTACAGACATGTATATCAATAAATGAATGTGTGAACCTAATATAACATAGAGTGAACAAGAAAGGGTGCTATCAGGCAATGAGGAAGACCAGAACTCAGGTAAAGAACACGTGAACTGTGAGAAAGTATATGAAGCTAATGGTTTTTCCACTTTTAACCCTGTCATGGAGTTTTCTCTTTTTATGGTAGATGCATGCATTAAAAATATAATCAACAGTGAAAGTGTAAAATCCAAAAAGAAGCTCCACAGCTTCCAAATGGCTGTTCTAACTACATAGATGTTCATTACAGCACACAGACCTTGGGTCTGGACAGCTGCTGTGTTAACCTCCCTACATGATGTTTTTATTTGCAAGTTCTTGACAATAAAGTGACTTTTAAAAAGGTCATTCACCAACAGCCATGCTACCACGGAAGGGGGAAATCTCACTGGGGCCCCATCGTAAGCAAAAACTACAGGCAACTAAGGAATGCCGAGAGTAAGCGAGTCTTCCCTAGGCATGAGCCCAGTCATCGACCAACTGGTCAACCCTGAAATCATCACTACAAAACGGACTGAGTAGGTGGCATTCATATATTTATGCCCATATATGTATATGTCACAGTAACGAAGAAAAAGAGGTCAATTCCGCAAGTGGGCAGAATTGAAGAGAGGAGAAGAAAGGGGAAATGATGTAATTATGCTTTAATTTTTAAAATATAAAAAGTTGGGGCTGGAGAGATTCCTCAGTAGTTTAAGAGCACCAGGGTTCAATTCCCAGCACCCACATGGAGTTAGTTCACAATGGTCTGTAACTCCAGTTCCAGGGGATCTGGCACTCCCACACATACAACATACACAGGCAAACACCATTGCACATTTTATATATATATATATATAGTCATTATTCTGACAAAAATAAAGAGAAAAGATTCTTGCCAGGCAGTGGTGGTGCACACCTTTAATCCCATCATTCAGGAGGCAGGCAGGCAGATCTCTGTGAGTTCGAGGCCAACCTGGGCTACAGAGTGAGTTCCAGGAAAGGCGCAAAGCTACACAGAGAAATCCTGTCTTGAAAAACGAGAGAGAGAGAGAGAGAGAGAGAGAGAGAGAGAGAGAGAGAGAGAGAGAGAGAGAGAGAGGATTCAGTTCACCATGTGTACACTTCATCAAGCAGAGGGAAAGTGTTCTGATTTTCTCTGCACTTCACAAATGCGTCCTCACCTTGCCACCTTCACAACTGCAGAAGCTGGTGGGAAGGACGCGAGCACCCACTTTTCTCCAATGGAGAAATCAAAAGATTTGCCCCTGCTGAGTGGAATGTGAATGTCCCAAGCCGAGTTTTCCTACTCTCCTTGGGTTTCTGGGCTGTTGCCTTGATAATGGCAAAGCATAGCTCACAGACCTCCTTGGAAGTCATTATGTGTATTTCTAAGTCTGTCATGTGGGGACCTCCTGTGGAAAGCTGCCATCTGGCTGCAGTTCAGAACTGTGCAAGGCCTACCAGTGCCTAGGAAACTCTCTCTCTCTCTCTCTCTCTCTCTCTCTCTCTCTCTCTCTCTCTCTCTCTCTCTCTCTCTGTGTGTGTGTGTGTGTGTGTGTGTGTGTGTGTGTGTTTGCTAGGAATCAAAACCAGAGCAAGTGCTCCCCACTGAGCTATGTACCTAGCTCACAGAAATCATCTTAGATTCTGAGCAGTAAGGCTCAGGCAAGAGAATTCTGAGTGACAGCCAACACAGTTCCGCAAGAGAAAGGAGGTGTGGCGGCGGCGGCGGTGGCGGCGGGGTGCTCAGAGGAAACTACAGGGTCCAGAGCTCTGTGACAGCTGAGGACAGACAGGCAGCTGAGGGCATCTCAGGACAGCTTCAGTTTTATATTATTCCTGAGACTACACACTAACTAAACCGCCTACAACTGCCTGTGGAAGGACAGGGGCAGCCATAAAAGGGACTAGTGAAGAGGAGGAGCTTTGTGACATTTGCAGTCTGGAGGGAGAGAGTGGAGGGTGATGGGTAGCTGTTTCCTTTGATTGAAGTGTCCCTCTCTGGTGTGTTGGGGTACAAGGCCTACCCAACTCACAAGAAGTCCTGTCTCCGAGGCCCTCCCTGGAGTTACAGAAGCTGTAAACAGTTCCTGAGGAAGAGGAGACTCTCAGGTGGTGCCGCCTGCAAGCTAGGCACGGACTGCAGTGATGCATCTTTTGCAGTTGCCTGGCTCTCCTGTGCTTCTGCAAGTAACCCCAATAGACTCAATGGTTCACCAGGCTGGAAGTGGCTGCAGTCGTTACTTTGACATGCTGTTCCCACCTCTATCTGGGGAAACCAAAATAGTCTTTCCAGGAAAAGTCATGCCCGCAGGTGAGTCTGAGAACTCCCAGAACGAATAGCAGTTGTGGAATGAGAGAGATCGAGTATCGCGAATCTTGGTCTCCCAGAACATGAGCTAACATGGTTTAAGGCTAGGAGAGAGCTATTTCTATTGGGCCCCAGTGGCTGGTGGGGTATATGCCAGGAATCCATCCTATTCCTGGAGGGAAGAAGAGCTGGCTTCTCTGTCTTAGAACCATGAAGTCACCTGTGCTGGCTAGTATTATGTCAACTTGGCACATGCTAGAGTCATCTGAGAGGAGGGGACCTCAATTAAGAAGTTGCCCCCATAAGAACGGGCTGTAGGCAAGCCTGTAGGGTATTTTCTTAATTAGTGATTGATGGGGATGGGCCCAGCCTATTGTGGGTGGGGCCACCCAGGGCTGGTGGCTCAGGTTGCTGTAAGAAAGCAGAATGAGCAAGCCATGGGGAGCAAGCCAGTAGGCAGCATCCCTCCATGACCTCTGCATCAGCTCCTGCCTCCAGGTTCCTACACCGTTTGAATTCCTGCCCTCACTGCCTTCAAAGATGAACAGTGATGTGGGAAGGTAAGTGAAATCAACCCGCTCCTCCCCAACTTGTTTTGGCCATAATGTTGCTTCACAGCAATAAAAACCCTAAGACACAGCCCGTCACTCAAACCTCAGCTCAGGTGGGCTCTGGGTTTAAGGAAGGCCAAGGGCATCTTCTTGGCAGGTGAACTGTGCTGTCACGTAGGGTCCTGTAAGAGTGGGCCTGAATTCAGGTCCATGCTCGACTGCCGTCTTGAAAGTTTTGAAAATTTTTAAGACAAGAAGGCGTGCATATTTTTTGAGCTGTCACCAACAAATGTTACAGCACATCTCCAATAGAAGTCCCTCCAATGCCAAACCACGGGAGCCCCCACCAAGTGCCAAAGGCTTGCCTACTCTCAGAGCGGTGGCCTCCTCTGGGGCTTGCAGGGTGGAGACAACGCCAGTTAAAGAGGGACTTAGGCACTTTGTGACAAGCAAGTGTCCCCTTCTGAGTGGCTCATGCCCCTTGGCTAACTGGCTGAGCTTCCTCTCCGCTGCGGGTCAGTTCAGGGGACTCCCAGGGCGTGGCGTGTCTCCTGCCGTGGAGGCTTGGAAGGAGGGCTAGGACCCTCGAGCTGTTGCTAGTCTCACATCTGTCCCACCCTGTCCAGCCGGGGAACTTGGCACTCTCCCCATCACCCTTCAAGGGCCCACCTCTCCCTGCTGCTGAGCGAGGCTCTGCCGGCTCAGCACTCTGCTGCCCCCACCTGGCTGTCTTCAGAGCCAACCTGACCCCTAGCTGTAGTTTGCGTTCTGTGAAAGTATTTATCAAATTGGCTGCTTTTTCGGTTCAAACACTGACCTGCACAAATGTCAGTTAGAACGTGCACAAACCAACCCCATTAGTCACAGGAGTTTTATAAGCAGGGGCGGAAAGACATAGAGGAGTGAAAATATTATGAAGGACAATCCTAAAATATATTCGGTGTACGCCAAAGAAGCTGGAGGTTCGGGGTGGCCCGGGGGCCGTGTGACACCATGGTTTAGAAACCTCCGGAGAGTGTGATGTGACACCCACAAGCCACCCTGACAGAGCTCTTTCCACAGGCTCTGTGGACTCCTGGAGCCGTAGCTATCACCTGTGTGGTTTGGGCACCCAGCCCCTTCTCCGTGTCACGACATAGGGCCAGGTCTTCAGCAAGGGTGTACTTGAGGGGTCCAGGTATTCCTAGGTACCCAAGTGGAACTGGTCCCAGGGCTCCAAGGTCTGTAAGGGCTCAGGTCCTTTGTACAAGACAAGGTTGCATGTCCACAGAATCTATGTACATTCTTTAAGACATATCTGGATGACTAGGTGTATCTATGCTCCGTGTGCATATTGAGTGAAGATGTGCATATATGTATTTTGGTGGGACTAGGGCTTGAACCCAGATCTTTCCACATCCTAAGTCACTGAGCTACACTCTAAGCCCTATATACCACACAGACCGTGTTACTCTGTATTGGTTAGGCGATAGCAATACGGAAAAAAGTCGATTTAAATCCGTGGACTGAAATCTGAGCATGTAAAGGGCTCATGACACATCAGTGTGCTTCCTTGTGGGTCCGTAAATAGGTTTTTTTTTCCAGAGCTGCAGGGCTGCCTGGGCCCTAGGCCAGTCCTAGGACCCCAAAACTGAAAGAACCTGCCCCCGGGTCCTGTCTGGCTCCTGGACTTTTGCACCGACGGCTGTTTGTCTAGCCAGAATGAGAAGATGAGATGGGCTAGCGCAGGGAGATGTAGGTACAGACTGTTTATTGTGAGAACATTCACTGCCTGCCTACTGGTGGGTGAATTGGCCCAGGGACTTTAAGATGGGGTCGATGAGCAGGGGTCCTAGGACTGAGAACCCTTTTGCCCCTGGCTGCTTTCACGCCTCCAACATCAGCCTCAGCCCTATCTCTCCTTGTCTCTCTGGGCTGCCTATGAGTACCATTCTTCCCTCTTCACTGAAATGACTCCCAACTCCCAGCATAACAAAGTAATGCTGGTAGCTGGGCTCAGCAGCCAGGCCTGCTTTTCCAGGATCAAAGTCTTATCGACAGCCGTTAATCACATGAAAGCAGATATTCCCAAGGCATTAGGCTCCACCAGATGCTGTGCGGCTGCCTGGGCCATTAGGAAGATTATGCTTGGACCCAGCCAGCACCCAGCACCCATGGTCTGGGGATGTGGGACTGAGCTCTTGATCTTTAAGCAGGGGAACCAGCTTCCTCCCTGCCCTCTCTCTGTAATAGCCCCTAGATTTCTCTGCTAAAAGATCGCATCTCCCCAAGCAGATGTAAAGATCCCTTCCCATGGGCTCTGCCTACCTCAGAGTGTATCCTTCTAGCCTGATGCTCAGCCACACTGGCAGCCTAGTAAAGTAGGAGCTCTACCTCCCCCCATACTGGAGGCTCTGCCAGGCCCAAAGCAAGTGAGTGGCCCTGTAGGCGCCAGAGTAGGAAAGGCTGAGCCCAAACCAGGAGCAGGTATTCAGCTGGGTACCAGGGCTGAGGGGAAGAGGAAGGGCCTTGCAGGCCAACAGTCACAGCGCATGTCCCTTTGCACAGTGGGCTGGCCACTTCAGCAGACTTATCCAGGGCACACCACTGCCCAGTCTAAAGTGACCTCATGGCAGAGGCTCACTGTTTAAGCTCTCCAATTCCAGTTCTAGTCTGTATATGGCCAGGTGTGGTCCATTTCTCTCAGTGACTACCCAAAATGTCCTACTGTTGGACTATAGAAAGTATTGGCTGTCAACAAAAGGAGGGCCGCTTAGTAGTTCCAGCAGGCAACGATCCTTTTGCTAGTAACCATGACAACTAATAGTAAAAAGTACATTTGTTTCAGAGGGCTCAGGACATATCAGACCCTATAGAAACACATGTGGAGACTGGGGAGTGCCCTTCCTCATGGGGACCTCTCGGGTCTGGGAAATAATCATGGGAATGGCTGATTCAGAGTCAAATGGCCTGAGGAATGAACTAAGTGGACAGTGGCTGGCCGGGATGAGGCTGCCAGGGAGAAGGGCCAGCTGGTACTTCAGCCCCTCTCAGGCCAGCTAGTAGGAGCAGCTGGAGGTCTGTGTGGCTGGAATGCTGAAGAGGAGTGTGGCCAGGAAAGGCTGTGTTGGGCCTAGTAGGGCAGGGGTAAGCCTATCCGTGTTCACTGAGTCCCTCATTTCTCATCCCCATTGTCTCCAAAACAGCTTTGGCTGCTTCTAAGAATCTTAATTTAGATCTTCTAAAGCACAGGGAAGAAGCAGCGGAGATGGTTCAGTGAGCAAGGAGCCTGCCACACAAGCATGAGGACCTGATTTTGGACGCTAAGAACCCATGTCAAACCTAGTGCGTGGTGGTGTGACTCTAATTTCAGTGCTTCTGCAGAGAGAGGGGAAGTGGAGACAGGAGACTCTCTAGAAGCTCTCAGTCCAGCAAGCTTGACACACAATATCCAGCAGCAAACAACACAAGACCCCGCCTTAAACCCAGTGAGGAGGTGAGGACTGGCACTTCAGCTGATCTCTGACCTCCACATGGGTGCTATGGCACAAGTGCACACACACACACACACACACACACACACACACACACACACACACAGAGGAGGTGGATCAAAATAAAACACAGAGGGCCATGGAAATTGTCCTGATGGGTTTCAAGACTCTAAGAAGATCAGACATGCCTCTTTGTTATAAGGATTATTTTGAGTAAGTTGGAAAACCATGGACAAAATCAACTCTGAAAATGGAGCCGAAGCAGCCCTTCCCAGAAGGAAAACGCACAGCTCTGAAAGGCTCTCCGTGCTGGGCATGGCTTCTCCCCACCAGGAAGCAAGGGTGACTCTGTGCCACAAGAGATTCTCCTAGATGAAGCTGGAGAAACGGCTCAGCCGAGAAGAGCGGATACTGTTCCTGCAGAGGACCTGAGTTCAGTTCCCCGCACCCGTAAGGTGGCCCACAGCACCCCGAAACTCTAACCCCAGGAGACCCAGTACTGTCTTCTGACTTCTGGCGAGGGCACCTGCATTCATGTGAATAACTCCTTCCTCCCCGACACACACACACACACACACACACACACACACACACACACACACACACACACACACACACACCCCTGCAGAATAAGCCCTATCCTATTTTCACAGGCCTTTGCCCACACCCTCTTTTCTGTCTTTATTCAAGAGCTGTGTGTAAGCCTGGGGTAGAAAAAAGATCTTGGAGATGTCACAGCTCTCTGGTTTTCTCCTGTGTATACAGCGGGTGGTCCTGTCATTAGACATCTGTCCCAGTTGCTTGTGTTAATCTGCCTTTTGTTGCAGGAAGTGTCAGCATGGAGAATGCAAGAAAAAAAATGGACTCCCTTCCCCCCAATCCTATGTTAAAAACACTGCCAAGACCCCTGGATGTGTGTGTGATCTCCCCCTACCCCCACCCCACAGTAGCATACGCTCCCTGGAGCAGAGAACTCAGCAGGTAATATACCACCGAAGCTAACGTGAGCTTCTTGGGAGAAAGAAGAAAGCTCGAAGGCATAAAGACAGACCCCTTCCTGTACCTCAGAGTGTCAGGTTGTGCACAATAGAGATATACAATTTTTATTTGTCAGTTTAAGAATCAAAACACAAGGCTGGAGAGAGGGCTCGGCGGATAGAGTTCTTGGCATGTCAACACGAGACCCTGAGTTCATATTCCAAAGCCCACATTTTAAAAGCTGGCTGCGGCAGCACGTGTTTGTAGTCCCCGCATCCCTACAGTGAGATGGGAGGTGGAGACAGGTGAATTTCTGGAAGCCAGAGGGCCAGAGAGCCTGCCGGTCATATACTGTGTAGAAGGTGTGGAGCGACACCTAGGGTTGTCCTCTGACTTTCAAACACACTGCCTTGCATTCATACATGGGGAGATGTAATATATGCATATGCCATACAGACACCACACACAGACACACACACACACACACACAGAACCTGTTGGACTCAAGGACATATATGAATGAAGTAACAGAAATGCAAGCGAGGGAGGATCTAAACTGTCTGAAGTGGGACAGTAATGAAGTTGAAGAACTGAGACGTGTTTAGCTTTGTATTATTAGCCAACACCAAGATGCACTGCCAATAAATCCCTAGTGTATACACTATCAGGCTGGTGGGAAGGGGTGTGGCCGCTCCTTCCTTGGAGAGGGAGGGGCTCTGCTTCCTTTGCACGGGTGGTGAGGTGGGAAGAGCAGCCAGAGCTCCCTGGTGTCCCCAAGGCATCCCACATGACTGTGTGTCTCCCAGGAGCTTCTGCTGTGCTGGGCTTCTGCAAACAGGAACTTTGGCCTCTGGCCTGAAATACACATCACAGGCTGTTTACAGCCTCCGGTGCTCATGGGGGCATTTCTTCCAGCTGCCATGCACAGCTTCCGCCTGAACTATCATCTCACAGCTTAAGTCTAGTTGCTTCTGAAGATGACCATAATAATGCCAGTTCCACTTGCTCAAAAGTTAGATCCCAAGTTGCTCTTTCCCTGCAAACTTCCTTTACTCTAGTGTCAATGATCTTATCGAAGTTCAAAGCCAGCTGTAAATGAAGGCTGCATCATAGCCGGGAGATCCAGCAGGTACCGGGACACCTCCTTTCACACATCCCTCCCACTCATCTCTATTCCTCCTCTGCCCCAAGTCTCCTCAAACTCTCTGGTCGTGCACCGGCTCTTCCCTTCCGCCAGATGCTCTTCTTGTGGGTGTCTGCATGGCTCCCTTCTTCATCCTTCAGGCATTTGCTCAGTGTGCCCCCTACCCTGATGTCCAGGCCCCTCGTCGGTCCCTCTCCACAGCACTTAGCATAGCTGACTCCTCTGGGAAGTCCACCCCTGGAGGGCATGCTGCTGTTTTCCGACTTACATTCTAGACTCCCAGCTCCAGGGAGGCTGCTGGACACACAGCAATGCTGGCGTGTGCTTGTGAGAGAAAGGAGGCGTGCATTTATTAAAGACCAGCCTTTGTCCAAACACCACAATGGGTTTGCAGAGAAAATTAACAAAGAGCGAGTCACAAACAACTCCTTCAGTACAATCAGTTTTTGTGCTGGTTTGGGGTTTTGCTTTTCAGTTGGTGTTGTGAACATTAAATCTATACTTGTTACAAGGGTAGTCTGGTGGTGTAAGGCAGGTGGAAACTGAAGACATCCTCAATGAGGGACACAGGAAAATCCACCTCATTTTACTGATGAGGAAATCAGGCCCAGAGAGATTGAATAATTTTGCTGTAATCACACAGCAAAACCCTAAGCAGGAGTCCCACAGGCTAGGGTAGTCAGAGACTTGATGTGAAAGCTCTATATGTGGAATGCCATGGCAACCTAGTTTCACCCGGAGCCACATCTCAGCTCTGTGTGGGAGGGACCCGTGGGGGGATGTGAGCAGGTGCGAGACCCCACAGAGGCTGGGAAGTCCTGGCTAGGAGCCAGCCGTGGAACTGCTCTGCCCATTTCCAAATCCCAGAGGCAAGGGGTGGGAGAAGACAGGGCGGAGCCAGAAGGCTGGGGGAAAGCCCCTGCCAGACCGTGGCCCACTCTGGCGGACAGGCAGGGGTGCCAGGAGTGTGGGGTGCGGTTGCAGAGCTCAGAGGCTGTGTTATGCTCCAGTATATCTCTGACCATGCAGGGCTGGGGAGTGGGACACCTGCTGGCTTTAAGGTAGGGTAAGAGAGAAGGGGGAGTTCAGCGGTCCTTCACAGCCAACAAAATCATCCTGATCTCTAAAGTGCCACCTCTGGCTCTGCCCCACCAAGGAAATGGCATCATGGCTCAGAGAAGGATGCGTGCGCATTCTCCGCCTCAACACACTATGCATGTTTGATGAAGGCCAGGGCCGTCCTGCCCTCCCGAATCTAAGGGCCCCTGAGCAGAATGTGCTGCAGCAGAGATGGGCCCTGTGCTTCAGCAACCCACCTCCACCTCACCTTCTGTCAGTGTTATTGGTTCTGAAATCTGAACGTTTTCTTTTTAGGGAATGTCACTATTTCGTAGTAACTTTGGATGGCAACATCAGGAACACTTTGGTGTGTCTTCTAGGCAAGTGTTTCTCAACTTTTGGGTTGCGACCCCAGATATTTTACATTATGATTCATAACAGTAGCAAAATTACAGTTATGAAGTAGCCATGGCATAATTTTATGGTTGGGGGTCACCACAACATGAGGAACTGTATGTACCAAAGGGCCACAGCGTTAGGAAGGGTGAGAACCACTGTTCTAGGCGGTGCTGGGTAGTGGGAGGGGGCGGGCCTGTTCTGTGCTGTGTGGGACTGGAGCTCACACCTCAGGTTATTCTCAAGAGTCAACTCTCTCATTCTCTGCACCCTAACATGATGCTTCCTAGCCTGGGGCTCCATAAACAGTCATGTGGCCCTCGAATGAAAAGGATTTCTTTAGGGAACTCTGCTGGAATGCAGGTTTCCCACCTCAAGACTTCTCAGAGCGAGCCTTCAGTGACCTGATGTGCACTGGAGGGCTCTCACAGTGCTAACTCCATCGGTCTGAAGCTGGAATAGTGTTCCCGGGGTGCACCGGACTTTAGTCTGGGTTGGGGTTTCTGTGAGGTGCTGAACAGGGAATACCTAAGTTATGACTAGTCCTGAGTCATCTGCAGCTTTTCCTTAAGCCTTAGACCCTCCCCCTCATGTCTCAGGCCAACCAAACAAATCTTCCAAATGTTTCCTGGCCTCTTTGGCCAGGATCCTCCCCAGAAGCACAGGGCTGCCACCGAGGGTCCCCATCCAAGGCTCTTCTCCTGTGCACTTCTCCTGCAACCTGTAGGGAAGTGGCTTAGTGTCACACGGCCCCTCGTGTGACATGTACTCTTTAGAGGTACCCTTTGGAGGTCTCCAGGCTCTCGTGGGAAATTCAGTAAGTGTTATGACCCAGGCCATGGACACCCCTCAGCCCTGGACTGCATCTTGATGCTCCCAACTGCCACACCTGCTCATCCTGATGCCAGTGCCCTACCTGGGCCCTGTCCCCACCCAGTCCTGATGGATGCTTCCACTGCCTCTGACATCCTGCACAGGACAGAACTACACATTAACATGAAAGCCTACTGGGATCCCCCAGATTCCAGCCACACCCTCTGAGAAGTGAGGTGACCTCGAGGGAATCGGGTCTTGTCCTCCTGCTTGGTTACTAAGGTGAATGATGGCTCTTGGTTCCTTGAGTCAAGGTGTGTCTGCCACTTAAGCTGCTACAAAGGGCGAGGGGATACAGAGGACAGTGGGGTACAGAGGGCAGCAGAATACAGAGGGTGGCAGGGTACAGAGGGCGGTGGGGTACAGAGGGCAGCGGGTATGGAGGACGGCGGGGTACGGAGGGCGGTGGGGTACAGAGGGCGGCGGGGTACGGAGGGCAGTGGGGTACAGAAGGCGGCGGGGTATGGAGGGCGGTGGGGTACAGAGGGCGGCGGGGTACCGAGGGCTGTGGGGTACAGAGGGCGGCGGGTATGGAGGACGGCGGGGTACGGAGGGCGGTGGGGTACAGAGGGTAGCAGCAGGTACAGAGGGCGGCGGTAGGGTACAAAGGATTTTTGGGTACAGAGGGTAGGGCAAGTTGGCCAGCCCCTGTGTGCAGCTTTTGGACTGAGGAAGTGAAGGAGATGCTAAGCCAGTGATGTGGAATTGTTTCTCTGAGGCCGGTGGCAGGCAGTGCGCCCTGAGGGCTTCGGTGCCACACCTGGGCTTATTTGAAAAGGATGAAAACACTTCTCAATTGTGAAGGCAACGCTTTGATTTAAAAATCATAAAACGGGTTAGCTGATAGCTGAACTCCGTTTAAAAAAAAAATGGAAGGAGGTCAGAAAACAGAATTTACATGCAGGACATGAAGAAAGATTATAGACAGAACTAACCACCTCTTTCCTGAAGAAATACATCATTTTTTAAAAAAAATCTCCTTGTGTATTTTGGAGTTTCTATGAGAGGCTTATTGTTTCAATAACATAAGTTCCAGGATTTATCCGTGTTGATACAAGTGACTTGGCTTGCTCATTTTAAGTGCTATATAGCATTCCATTCTTCAGAGCTGCAGAAGCCCCAGCTCACCCTGGCCAATGAGCTCCCGGGCTCCTGGTCTGCTGCTGCATGAGACGCTGATGTGAACATTTTTGTGTATTTCCTTGAGTACCCATGCTGGAATTTTCTAAGGGAATCGAAGGTACAGTTGCCAGGCTGTGCTACCATTTAATTTGTTCAAGACCTTGATCTTCAACTCCAAACTTAATCTGTACTGTTTAGCCAAGTAAAATCTAGGCAGGGCATCCACGTCCCACTTGGCCACCTGGAGGCTTTTCCTGCCGAAGGCGGGCTGTGGAAGGCTGAGCCTCCTGGACTAGAGGCGGCTGGCCTTCTTTCACTGATTCAGGTCCACTGGCTGGTTAACGTCTTGAGCGGTGGGGTGGGGCTTAAGACCAAGGGAGGAGCTGCCTAGCAGGAATCGCTGACCAGCCAAGTCAAAGGCCAAAAGTGCCTTTTACAACAATGGACCAGGAACGACCCCTCGGAAGGGCACCAAGTCCCCAGGGACAAAGGAGGCCCAAGTATCCACGAAAACAGAGGAAACCACACTTGGTACTCGCGGAACTCGTTCCTCAGTATCCCCTCACAGATTAACTTCCTTAAAAGTCCTACATACTGGTGGGCATGCTGGCTCACCCCTGAAATCCAAGCACTGGGGAGACTGAGGCAGGAGGATTGCTTTGAGTTCAAGACCAGCCTGGACTACACCATGAAACAAAGAACAGTCTTAAGAGCCATCCTTCATTTTCCCTTCAGGGCTCTCATTCTTGGCCTGAGGACTGTCATAAACAGGCCAGGGTACGTGAGCACTGAGCCTTTAACTAGGTTGGGTTCTGGCAGGGAGGGTCTGGGGAGTTCAGATTTGGAGGTTGGGGAGGGAGTACAGGGGATGGAACCCAGGGTCTCTCACAGGCAATTCACGTACTCTGCTACTGGACCACACTGCCAGCCCATGCAAGAGGTTATCATAAATTGTCAGGGGATGAGGTCACCTTGGAAGGGGAGGGGCATCCTCATATATATATTACATCCTGGCCACAGCCTCCTCCCACACCCTCCCCTGCCAGTACCTCTCCCCCCCTGCATTTTTCCCCTCCCACCCCGCAATCCCCTCCTCTTCTGTTCCTATCGAGGAAATGGCAGATCTCCCATGAGTATCAATAAAACATGGCATATCAAGTTGCAGTAAGACTAAGAACCTGCCTGAGTATTAAGTCTGGGCAAGGCGACCCAGTATGAGAGCATCCTCTTCTTAAGTGCGAAGTAAAATTGAGTGTGTAGGAGTGGGGGGTGGGGAGAAGGAGGGAGAGGGAGGGCAAGGAAGAGGGAAAAGGAAGAGGAAAGAGAAAGGTGCTCGTTTTCAATGTTGACCACACTCAAAGTGCTTCCTCCCTCTGCTGAGTTTACCCACACCCAGACTCGCCCGCTTCACTGGGCTAAGCACCAGGCAGAGAGCAATCAGAGACGTGGAATTCCAGAACAGCACAGCCTGCTTCCTGTCAGCGCTTATCAGTTAGCGTGAGCAGCTGTCTTCTGGGGAGGAGAACCTTGCGGCTCCATGTGGGTGCAGCCGCACAGCTAGTGGCGTGTGAATGTCGCGTTCCTGCCAAGGGTGGTGGTAGATTTGTGAATGTTAATTTACAAGACACCTCCGTGGGTGTGCAGGCTCTGGAGGAAGGATGCTGACTCTCACGTGCCTGGGAAGACAGAGAGATGTACTGGCCCCCACCCACCAAGAACCCCTGGGGGTGGATCTTCTCTATTCTTGAAACTGGGAAAAGCCTTAAATATTTTTTTTAAAGTTTCCCATTTTCTGTGTGTGTTTTCGGGTTCCTGGGACATCAGACACTGGGAAATACTTGGCTCTGGATGCATGCCCAGCTGTTTATGTGCAGGGAGACCACAGCTTGGCCAGCTCCTGAATGATGACCCAGTGTCCTGCTTGAACAAAAACCTTCCCCAGGGCACTCAGCTGGCTCACACTGCTGCCCTGGTTTCTATCTCAACACTGACCAGGGCGCTGGCTGGCACTGTTCAGAAAGAGCTCCTGCAGGGAAGCACCCTTCTGATCATACTCTCTCCTTCCTGTCCCTCACCCTCTGCAGAGGAAGTGTCTAAGAAGGAAGAGAGGATCAACACCACCCCACCACCCATGGACTCAACAAGCAGCGTTCAGGAGCCTCTGCCTCCTGGCTTGGGCTCTACCTGAGGTCAGCTGAGTAACAAAGGACCAATCCAGGCCACCGAGTGCGTGAAGAGTGTAGGCCTGTTTGAATGAGCATTCATGACATGAGCATGGCCATGTCAAGGACACCAGTGCCTCTGATTCATGGGAACTGCAAGGCCTTTCCCTGGTCCAAGTATGGATGTTGATGATGGGTGACCTGTGGCTAAAAACAGTAGCACAAATAATACAGAGCTTCCTAGTCCCAGATGACTTTGTGAACACACCCTCAGAGGCTGCTCCTCTGCAGAGACCACCTACTGAGATCAGCTGACCAGCCTCCTTGTCCGTACTGTATATAATAAACACAGATTGGCTGACCAGCCTCCTTGTCCACACTGTATATAATAAACACAGATTAGCTGACCAGACACACAGAGTATCCAGGCTGCTTGCTGGTTTGTCTCCATCTGAGGGCATGGCCCACTGGATCCCAGTTTTACAGTTATTTGTATCTGGTTTTCTTAATCTCCAGTCAGTCCCAGTTAGGTTTCCAGTACCCAGTTGCATGGGCCATGGTAGCCTGGATCCAAAGGGCCCCTTCTTGCAGCCTAGGGACACCCACTCCTGGGCTAGTGTTCAGTCATCTTTGACAGAAGACAAGTCAGCCTAACAGACATGGTAGGTGGCTTTTACACAAGAGGACTTCCACACAGCCTGCTCCGAGGTCACGGAAACCCAGGCCCAGCTCAGAACTCACTCGGGGTCACCCTCCCTCTTCTAGAAGCCTCACTGCTCCCCTTCCTCTGGTGTACTCCACACCCTGAGGGTGAGGCCCTCACTGTGGGCATCCTAGATCCCCCAAGTCTCCTCAGTACTTCTATGAATCTGTGAACAGAACAAAGCAGGGGGAAGGGGACCGCACAGGAGCCCTTACACGGTGTCCTGTGGTGTAGACAAAGGATGTCATGGCTCACAGCCGCGAGGACACTGCCCAAAGGTATCTGTGCAACATTCTGAGTGAGAAAATGGAGACAACAGACACGGGACACAGAGACAGGACATGTGGGGTCACCTCCTAAGAAGGGAGCTTGATGCAGAAGAGAGTATATATACACACAACACAAACACAACACATACACACACAGAACACACACACACACACACACACACACACACACACACACACACACACACACACACACACCTGGAAGGCAACAGTCCACTGGAGCAACACTCAAACAGAACAGAGACCCATGTCCCTCTACCCCGCTGTCCATCTGCCCTTGGGCCTCAAGCAAAGTTCACTCACCTTCTGGGACCCGGATGTGGAGCTCTTGAGAGAGCCGCGCTTGAAGGAGCTGCTCATTTTCCTCAGGGACCCCATGGGTTCTTCTGCCTTCCCTGTGAGGCCCAGCCTGCTGCAGGGGAGTCCCTGGTGGGCTGAGGCAAGAGACACACAGCTCTCTTTACCAGGCTGGGCACCGGGGCTCAGAGTGTGGGGGAGACTGGTGGCTGGGCCAGCCCAGGAGGAGCTGGGCTGTTTCCCACCTGCCTGCTGGACTCCCACCCAGTGCTCAGAGACAGGATGGCTTCTGTAACATCTGTAATCAGCTTTAATCCTCCACCACCCCCACCCCGGCTTGGTTTTTACGCGGCAGATTTAGCAAATGGCGATTGAAAGTAAAATCTACTTTGAGAAAGTAGTGGCTGCAAAGAGGTGGTGGGGGCACACACGACAAAGATTTGGGGATCCAGAGTGGTGATCGGTGAGAACCTCCAGCACCGGTGCCCAACGCCCCTTGTTGGACTGTGTCTCAGTCAATGTTTCCATTGCAGGGAAAACACATGACCGAAACAAGTTGGGGAGGAAAGGGTCTATTTCAGCTTCTAACTCTCAGGTCACAGTCCATCACAGAGGGAAGTCAGGGCAGGTACTCAAGGCAGGAACCTGGAGGCAGGGATGGAAGCAGAAGCCATGGAGGGGTGCTGCTTACTGGCTTGGTTGCTCATGGCTTGCCCATTCTGCTTTCTTCTACACTCCAGGACCACCTGCCCAAGTGTGGCACCACAAACCCTACTGTGGGCTGGGCTGCCCACATCCATCATTAATCACGGAAATGCCCTACAGATTTGCTTACAGGAAATCTGATGGAGGCATTTTCTCAATTGAGGTTCCTCTTCCCAAATAACACTTGTGTCAAGTTGACTAAAGTGTAATGAGCACAGACTGTGGCCAGGTTCCCAGGGAGTCCATGTACCAGTAGGGTGAGTGTCTAGGCCCAGAGAGGGTAGGTGGAAACTCCCTCCTAGACACCATTAAGGTGCACTTCTCCAACTAACTGGGTAACAAAGCAGTGTCCCTTGTGCGTGTCCTGTGTCCAATCTCAAGTCCATTCCACATGTTCTACATGGGCCATCACATTTCAGGGGTGTGGCCTTCCCTTCTAAAAGATAGGACAGGACACAGATCTGCTATGCTGCTGTGTGGGATAGGGGACGAGTGGTGGCACACAGCAGATCCAGAAGTGCCCCCAGGTCTATTCTAGCCCACCCATGTGTCATCCTTTTGGGGAAGCCTCTCAAGGTGGCTTCATTGGGTGTATGTGTCAGCTAATGTACAGAGGAAAAAACCAAGGCACAAAGAACATAGACAAGTAGGCTCACTAGCATAGACAAGAAGAAAAAGAGGAGGAAAAGGAGGAGGAGGAAGAGGAGGAGGAGGAGGAGGAGGAGGAAAAAGAAGAAGAAGAAGAAGAAGAAGAAGAAGAAGAAGAAGAAGAAGAAGAAGAAGAAGAAGAAGAAGAAAAAAAAAGATCAGCACACAGAGTAGACAGATAAGGCTGAAGGTAAGTAAAATCTACCCTGCTCGGCCATGCAGCCCAAGATCCAATCCTCTCCTCCTTGGGTGTGGCTTCTTGTCCCAGGAGGACTGCTTGGCTGTGGAGGTCCAGAGGCTAGACCTGTGGAGTGGAGGTTCAGAAGGTAGGTTCATGCCCTTTGGGAGTCTGGCTTAGAATACTGGGGAGCTGGTCTCCCCAGCACATCCCTACCAGGCAATGCTGGTTGTCCACTCCCCAACCCGTTCCGCTCTCCACGCCCTTCAATCATTCACTCAATACAATTGACTTCTACCACAGCCATTTCAGCAGGAGCTTGGGACACAGTGGTGATGACCAGGTGACAGTTGTTGTTCTCCTGGAGCTGATCCTTCCTGGTAAGGGGGTGTCTTAGTTGGGGTTTCTATTGCTGCAATGAAACACCATGACCAAAAAGCAAGTTGGCGAGGAAAGGGTTTATTTGGCTTACACTTCCACATTGCTGTTCCTCATCAAAGGAAGTCAAGACAGGAACTCAAACAGGGCAGGATCCTGGCGGCAGAAGCTGATGCAGACAGAGGTGGCCATGAAGGGGTTCTACTTACTGGCTTGCTCCCTGTGGCTGGCTCAGCCTACTTTCTTATAGCAACCAGGACCACTAGCTCAGGGATGGCACCCCACACACACAATGGGCTGGACCTCCCTCATCAATCACTAATTAAGAAAATGCCCTACAGTCAGATCTTATGGAGGCATTTTCTCAGTTGAGGTTCCCTCCTTTCAGATAACTCTAGTTTGTGTCAAATTGACCTAAAGCTAGCCAGCACCAGGGGAAACCAGACCCACCACCGTTAAGCAATAAAACACAGCATGGTGGAGGCTGGTGGGGGGTGGGGAGAGAAAGAGAGAGCAGTGATCGATTGGGTGGAGGTGCTTAAGTTTAGAGGGGAAAGTCTCAGAAGACCTTCAAACATCTGGGCAGAGGGTGGGTGCAGGATCATGCCTTGACTAGAGGGTGTGCCTGACACATTCCAGAAAGAGCTGGAAGAGCGGGTAGATGGGAAGGAGTGATGTATGGGAGAATGGAAGAGCTTAATTGTGCCCCTAAGCACTGAAGACTGAGATTTTATTCATTCTGGTTGACAGTCTAAAGGGCGGTAGTTTCTGGACTGGACTAGATGGGAGTCAAGCCAGAGGAATGAGGCCTCTGGGACAGAGTGGTGGCTGCAGCCTCGTAAGGTGCTGGCCTGACTTCAGGGAGAGTCTGAAAGTAAAGCCAAGAGGACGTGCTGAAGGGTTGGGTGCCCAGTCTAAGCAGACGATAAATGACAGGAAACTGCAAGGCACTGGACCGGAGCTGCTGGAAGGATGAGGTCCCTCCGATGAGGTGCAGACTAGTGGGATACAGTGGCGCGGGCCTGCAATCCCAGCACCAAGGATGCTGAGGCAGGGGGCGTGTTCTGAGTTCAGGAGTTGAAGTCCAGCTCAGAGAACAGAGAGACCCTGCCTGTCTCAAAATGAAATAGAAAAGAAGAAGAAGAAGAAGAAGAAGAAGAAGAAGAAGAAGAAGAAGAAGAAGAAGAAGAAGAAGAAGAAGAAGAAGAAGGCGGCTATGTGGAGTGGAGAGCAGGTGTGGGCCGTGATCCAACCTCCATGTTGCTGAAACTAGTTGGGTGTTTTCAGTCCCAACTTTTTGTGGCCTCCCAAAAGAATTGAACTATGCTCATGCCTCATCAGCATTCGGCCCTAGCTTTCTTCCTGGTCCCTGCCAAACCATCAGTGCTCCGAATGGTCCAGCTTCTTACATCCCAATCTGTGATTGCTATTCCTGTGAAGGCTCTCTGCAAGCCTCAGGCTCTCCTCACTTCTAACTTCAAATCTAAGCGGCGCCTCTCTGGCCTTCAGCCATTATAATTCCCAGAGACATCTGCAGCCCCAACCCCTGCTCTGGGCCTTGCCCCTTGCACTGTCTGCTGTACTGATTCCCCACATGTACAGCCCAGAGCGAGGCCAATTCTTGCTAGTCCCTGGTCTATTGCCCACAGCTGGTCTGCCTCCAGGCTCCTCCCCTCAGTGGTGGGTACCCCATGAGGAAAGGATAAAGTCAGAGGCCTAGGAGACTTTGAGATAGTCATGTGCCCTGGGTCCCCTACCTTTACCCGATCCTGGTCACCTCCAAACTGTCTCCCAAATCTCTCAAAGGTCAACCTACGCCGTACTTACTAAAAGGAATACCATTTCACACCTGCAGGTGTACACACACACTTCTTATTCAAAGCCCTTGGCCCTTAGGCTAGCCCACCCCTCAGCACCCCAGGGTACTGCTCCTGCCTCCCTCTTCCTGTGGCACTGCTCTGGACCTTGCTCCCTTACCTTCCTCTCAGCTCCTTGAGGCCTCACTGCCTCTCAGCAATACCTAGATACTGCTCATGGCCTGTGGGTGTAAAGTTACACAGTGAGTGTCCCCCTCTCTCTCCTCCCTCTCTCCCTCTCCTCTCTCTCTCTGGAGCTCTCGGGGGCCTTCCCTGGGTCTGTTGGGCTCACGTCTTAATTCTATCATTTCTTTAATTTTTAGAGGGAGGTGGGGGGGAGGGGTATGGATACCTTTTGGGCTTATTTGATGGATGGTGCTGGCACAATCCTAGCATAAAAACCTGACCAGGAGAGGGCACCTTTGGCCAATTTGCTGTGAAGCTGTAACAGAAGTAAAATTCATAGCAACTATAGGCACAAACTGGGCCTCACAGAATTCTAAAACGTAGGCACCACACGACGAGCAGGCCCTACCTTATTCCCAGAATGCACTCTTCAGTGCAAGAAAATCCATTCATACAGTTGAGCACATTAACAGATTGACAAAGGCATTCTATGATCATCTTTGTGCCATATGGCCCATCCCAGGAGGGCTAAAACTGAGAAAAAGAGCAAAAATCTCCATGATTGACAACATATAGCCACCAGTCCATACTAAGTCAGGAACAAATAAAAATGCTCAGCATCCTTAGAATATGGGAAATTCTGTAGCTTGTTAAGTGGAGAAAAACTTGAAGCATTCCTACCAAGATCAGAAATAAGTCAAGATGTCCTCTTACTCCATTCCTATTCAATATAGTGCTTGGATTCCTAGCCAGGTCAGTAAGACAAGAGAAGGAAATAAAGGGATACAATTAGGAAAGGAAGAAGTCAAAGTATTCCTATTTGCAAGTGACATGATTCTATTCAGTGGAGACCCCGAAGATTTCACCAGGAAACTCCTAGAGCTGAGAAATACTTTCAGCAAAGTGGCAGTTTACAAAACCAGTAGCCTCCCTGTATTCCAAAGACAGACTGAGAGAGCAATCAGGAAAGCAATCCCATTCATAATAACCTCAAAGCAAAAGACCTATGCAACGAAAACTATGTAACACTGAAGATAGAAATGGAGAAAGACACCGGGAGATGAAGAGCCCTCCCAGGCACATGGATTGGTAGGACTAATATTGTGAAAATGGCCACACTACTGAAGGGTTCAATGCAATACCCATCAAAATTCCAATATAGCTCCCTCACAGAAAAAAAAATGTAATCTTAAATTTTATGTGTATGCTTGAAGGATCTTGGATAGACGAAAGAATGCTGAACAATAAGATGTTGCTGGTGTTGGAGGCATCACCACTCCTGACTTCAAGGTATACTACAGAGCTACAGGGACAGAAGCAGCATGGCACTGATGCAAACCCAGACACAGTGACCCAGCAGAAACATCATCCTCTTAACATCTCCAGGACTTTATCACAAAGGCATGATGACCTTTGTCAAATGCTCTGCAGTATCAAGATGATTGTGTGGTTTCTGTCCCTGAATGTGTCCATATAGTGTGTTACATTTATTGATTTATGTATGTTGAGCCAACCATCCTTTCTAGGATGAAGCTCATCTGGTCACAATGAACGAGCTGTTGAGTTGTTGGTCAGAGGTATCCCAGAGACCCCCCAAAACAACACAGGCCATTGTTCTTGGTTAGCTACTAAAACTTGATGGTAAGACCCTATTGTTGAAGACACATACACACTTTCATCATAGCGCACGAGGAAATCAGGAAGCCTCCTTTCTGCCATCTAGCTTGTCGTAGCACAAGAAGAACTGGGTAAGCTGTTGGGAGACAAAAGTCATAACAGTTTACCCAGCTGTGAACCTTACGGACCACAACAATGACTGGAGTGGCAAGAAATGGCCATAGATACAGTAGTGGAAAAAACGTTTTGGGGGTAACCATCCTGACTATAATTAAGCCTTACACCACAGGAGGAAATGCATGCTTGGTACTGTAAATCTGGCCATGTAAATCCACAGCTGGGGAGCTCACAGGCCTCAGGGATGAACATACTATTATTGTTTTGCTCAATGAACATAGCATCAAACCGCCTTCTAAATCCCATCTCTTCACCCATAGATTAGTGGAGCTCTCAGACCTCACCAGAGAAGTTTCTCGGTGCCGGGGATGGCCATGAAGTAGGTGATAGAAACTCACACCTCATCAAAGTGCAGAGAGTCAGTGTCAGTGAAGGACTCAGCTGCAAATGGAACATCTGGATCACTTCCCCCGCCAGGCTCAGGGACCATTGCCGAAGAGGTCATCGAAAAATTATAAGAAGCCAGAGGTTGGAGGTTGGAGGATTGGAGCAAAACTGTCTTCTGGACATGACAGGGCCACTGCACTCGTGAACTCACAAGCTCCAACCACTAACTGAGGAGTTATAGGTAGCTGATGGCTTCTGGAAAAGGGACAACCAGTTTTCTTTAAGGGTGTGGTCCCTAGTGCCAGCCATGCCACGTTAACTGTCCCCCACACCTGTGAGTATGTGAGGGGCACAAACTGGATTTGTTGGGTTATTAAAAAACAAAACAAAAGGATACAAAGTTGGGAAAGGGTGAGCAGTGAATGTGAGAGGAGTTAAGCGGAGGAATGTGGGTGAATATGATTAAAATACATTGCATGGAATTCTCAAAGAATTAACAAAAATATATATTTTTAAAAGTTGATTCAACATCACTTGACTTTGAAGGATCCTTGTGATATATTGTTATATAGGATAAAGTGCAAAGAGAGGTAGGTTATGTAATACAATGTTGCTTTATAAATGTAGTATGCTTTTATCTATCACCTACCAGTCATCTACCTAGTGACTATGTACTATGATACACAATGAGTCTGCCTTAATTCTAGTTCTATCATTTAACAGTAGATGTGTGTACTGAGTACAGATATACGGAAAATGTATGGACAAGTAGTTCTTGCCCCAGGAGTAATCATTTCTGACCGACCTGAGTGTCTGCGTCTTTGCTATTTACTTATGCATCCTACATAACATGCTTCCAGTTTTGTTTTTTGATTTTGGACATGGGCTTGGGTTAATACAGATGTTGAACACCATTGCTCTCCACCTCCTCCCTATCCATATTTTTGCACCTTTCTTATGGGTGATAGCCTAATTCTGAAGTGGAGTTAATTTAATGTATTCATGACTTTGATTTAAAAATTACTTATGTATAACTCATGTAATATTTCTATAATTCTCTTCCAGCCTTTTTTTTAATGGAAGTTGACACTTGCATTTTCTTTTCTTAAATTATATTTTGAGTGTTTCAATTTGTAACATCACTGAGCTCTACATCTAAACCTGCAATGTTACTCTCAATATTGTAAAGTTGGTGACATATGTCCTCCATTTTCTTCAGGGTTATTCGGTATGGTTAATCCAGTGCTTCCTGCACAATTGTAGTACTGGGATTTGTCTGACCATCTTTATGGGGTTTCCTGACACCTGGCCCTGGATCCCACAAGTTCTTATTACTTGATATGTTTGATTATTTGATAATAGTTTTTTTAAACAATAAGATATATTTTTAATTATGTGTAGATATGACTTTTGTGGGTATGTGCACATGAGTCTAGGTGCCCAAAGAAGTCAGAAGAGGGCATTAGATCCCCAGAACTGGAGTTGCAGATGGTTGTGGGCTGACATGTAGGTCCTGGGAACTGCACCTGGGTCCTGGGGAAAAGTTCTCTTAGCCAAAGAGCCATCTCTCTGGCCACTGGTAGCAGCTTTTGGTAAAGGAAGTCTAGGAAGTACATTTTCAAGACCCTGAACATCTGAAAGTATCTCCATTCAACCTTGGTGTCCGATTACATCTAGTGGCTGGGGCGTAAAACCTTAGCTGGAAGTTAGTTTCCAGTTTAGCATTAATGAACATTGAGAAGTGCCACCATTCACAACTTATAGGGGACAGGGTCTTATTATTCAACTCAAGCTGGCCTGGAAGTCATTATGTCGCTCAAGTTGGCTTTGGACTTATAATACTCTGCCTTGGGCTTCTGAGTGCTGGAATTCCAGGCATATGGCACCATGTTTGGCTGATTCACAATCTTTTGGATATGAATCTCTCTCTCTCTCTCTCTCTCTCTCTCTCTCTCTCTCTCTCTCTCTCTCTCTCTCTCTTTCTCTCTCTCCAAACTTTGAATAGTATGTGGTTTGTCTCTTTAAAAAAATCTGTTATTATGCTGTGTACTTCGTGGGCCCCTAGCTCTGTGTGCATCTCTTGTGCTGCCTAGCAGTCTGCTGATCTCTTTGTTCTTTAGGGCTAATGCCTCTGTTATCCATTTACTATCATTTTAGTGAGGTTTTTTGAGAGGGAGCAGAGGTTAATGCATATTTTCAATCTACTATGTTTAACCAGAAGTCCATAATAGATTTTAAAAGATTAGTGCTTGATGGAGGTGCGGAGTCCAAGGGAGAAGTTCAAAAGAAAAATGAATGCATTTTTAAAAGGCGTTTAAATTTTTATGATGCTTGTATGATACGGCCCCATCACCATATGTGTGTGCGCACACGCATGTGCATGCACTGTGAGATGTAGACAAAAATGGCCCTCCATTGCTAATGCTGGCTATCTTGGGGTAGCCAGATTTTATAGATCTATATCTGTATCTATGTATAGTTACACGGATTAAGCGTTTTTCTTTCATTTGCTTGCTGTTTTGTGAGAAGGGGTGGGGACTATAATCCCCTTTCTCATCACCCTTCCTGCCCACCCCGGAGTTCGCCTGCAGATATTTCCAGATGTGCAGAAGTTCTGCCTCCTGAGACAACTCTGACAAGCCCAGCTTTTATTTAGCTTCCTTCCTTCCTTCCGGGGCGCTGCTGAAGAGCCCCTCAAGAACAAAGAAACCCGTGCTCCAAGATGCCTGGCTGCCTTCACCCAGCAGACAGGAGACTGTGCTCCTGCTTGAATGGGATTTAAAAAGAAAAGGAAAGTTCTCTCTAGTCAGACAGCAAAGTGCATGGTGTGTTTGTTATTTTTATTCTGCCTGAAGCTAGAGGTACTCACTGTGAAAGAACCAGGACAGAGGATGACAGAAAGGCTGGACGCAGGCCTTGGCCCGTGGGACTGGCACTCCAGCATGGATGAAGAAACTGATGCCCAGGGGAGGGCTCCGTCTGGAGATAATTTGTTCACTGTTTTACCCAGGGACGGCTCTATGAAAAACCCCCAGGGCTGTATGGCTGGGGGATGGTGGGGAGGGGCAGGATTCTACACCAGTGTCTGCCACTCATGGGACTGACCCTTTTGTTTCTTCTGATTTTTGGACCTCAAGAACTTAAATGCGGAGATCTAAACCTAACCCACTGTCTTAGTCACTTCCTTAGAAAGACTCCCAACAGACTTAGCAGGATAGATCACGAGGGCTATAGAAAATGTCAAAAGAGAAGGGCCAGTTGTCGAGATGTTATGTGTTGTGTGGGTCAGTTGAAGAAAAAGGTCACTCAAAGATGAAATTTTAAGGCCTGTGTGGCAGCAGGAAAGTCCAGCCTCTAATGAACTGACCCCCGAACAACTGGACAAAGGTGTATTTATTGATTGTCACACAAAGTTGTGTTTTGGGTAAAGTATTTCCTCGTACCAAGGTCCCTCCCTAATCTAATCTCTATGTCTCTCTAAAGGAAAGCATCGCTTGCCCTCATGACTTAGTCCTTTACTGTGTACCTTTTGCAGTACACAATACTCCAAGAACCTTGGGTGTGCCAGAGGTGTCTTAGGACCAAAGTCGTGGGATGGCTCCAGTGTCCCTTCATATAAACGTTTCTACAAATCATGGAAAATAATCACTGTCTTCTACAAAGATTCTTTACTGTTTACCACAATGATTCTTTGAGGCCAAAGTACTTCTAGATAACAACTATTCATTCTCATGTCTACCCCAGATAGAGTGACTCTGCTAAATTGCTACAACAGCCAACTATGTCTATCAGAATCACAGCAGAGGAGCTTGTCCCTACATACTATAAAAACAGGTCAGCTGGGCTTTGTAGAGCCGGGGGCATGAGGAGCTGGACAGGGTCAGTGGTCCTTGTGGGAAGGCTGCAGGACAAAGGACAGTCTGCGCTGGTGATTGGAACCCCTCTCAGAGCTGGACTAGGACAGACAGACAGACAGGACAAGACTGCAGACACCAACCAGGGGCATGACATTTTGGGGGTGCCAGGTGAGCCATGCTTGGAGCCTAGCAGGCGTCCATGATTGCAGTGTCTTGATCATTTGCCTCACAGGTGTGGTGGGGTTCTCCAGTGTCCAGGTTACAGCTTTCATCCCTGACAGCATTAACGCAAGGAGAAATACTGTGATCTCTGTGTGTGCTCTTACCAAAGTGGCTATAGGTAAAATTCTATAAGGCCAGGAATTTTTCTCAAAATAATACTGAAGGGAGAAAGTAGAGGAGGCAGGGATGAGCCTGAGAGCATCCAGATGGATACCAGGACATGATATCCAGGTGTGCTGAGCAAGATGAAAGGGGAATTGCAAAGCTGTTCTTCTTAATCTGTCCTAATTGTGATGTTTTAATTAATCCAAAAGTCCAGTTGTTCAAGACTTAACACACATACTGATGTAACTCCATTTACTTGAGACTTTTATTTTAGCCTTTGGCTATGGAGTACAGTGCTCCTTGGGTTCTGATGGTTTACATCCCAGTGGGCCCATCATAAATTAAAAATATCCTAAGTAGGAAATAACATTTTAAGCTACCAAACATCACAGCTTAGCAACAGGAGACTCCAGAGCTCTGGTTGTTTCCTCTGTCACATGGCTGACTGCGGTCACTGCACCTGCCCAGAACTGGAGAAAGAACTGTGCTGAATCTCTCCAAGCCTGAGAAAGACCAAAATTCACAAGCACAATTTCCACTGCCACAAATCCCTTTCGTATTATAAACCGAACCGTTTTGACGACACCACTGAGTCCGAGGTGAACTGAACCTGTAGTGGGTTCCGAAGGCCTCATTGCAACACTTCACCAGCCCACCTACCGTTCTTTGATGAACACACTGTTGTTACGGAATATTTGTTTACACTGCGAAGATGTGTCTTTGCCAAGATGCCTTCTGATTGGTTTAATAAAGAGATGAATGACCAATAGCTAGGCAGGAAGAGGTTAGGCAGGACTTCTGGGGAGAGAGAGGACTCCGGGAAGAAGAAAGGCGGAGTTGCCAGTGAGACAAGGACAGGAAACAGGAAATGCAAGATAGAAGAGAAGTTACGGGAGAGCAGGCCCTGCACCTCACGTGGGTAGCACAATAGAGCCAACCTCATTGGCAGAGGTATGGGTGAGCCAGCCCTGAAGTTGTGAGCCACAGAGAGCTGTCCCCACCACTCATCTGTCATGTGGAGGCATGGGCAGGAAAGGGATGCCCTCCCCCTCTCCCACTCATCAACACCTGAGGCAGGTGGGACAGCTGACCCTGAGGTCAGAAGGGTGGAAGAGCTGCCCCTGACCTCCACCAGCTGCAACACTCGGAAGAGCAGGCCTTGCACTTCGAGTGGGCAGCACAATAAAGCTAATCCTATTGGCGGAGGTGTGGGTGAGCTAGCCCAGAAGTTATTAGCATGGAAGAGCTATCCCCATTACTCACCTGTCATGTGGCATCATGGGCAGGAGAGAGAAGCCCCCTCACCCACCTATCAATGCCTGAGGCAGGTGGAGAAGCTGGCCTTGAGGTCATAAGAACAGGAGAGCTGTCCCTGCCCCTCATCAGCTACAGCACTTGGGAGAGCGGCCTCTATGCCATGCCTGGGCAACACAGTAGAGCTGACCCTGAGGGTGTAGGTGTGGGAGATCTGACCCTGAGGACATGAAAGCAGGAGATCTGATCCCATCCCTTGCTCATTGCTGCAAGGTGTGAACTCACCTGGACAATGCAGGAGAGCTCACCCTGGTGGTGAGGACAAGGAAGAGCTGGCAGGCTGACCAACCCTGCAACTACCCAGGCCCAGAACCAGGATTACGTGTTGGCCCACCCCAACATCCACCCCAACATCTGTGATCTGCTGCAGCATGTGAAGGGGCTGGTTCTGCAGACCCAAAGCTGCAGGATCTCCACAACACAGGGCAACAGCAGGATAGCCAAGAGGAGCTCCAGTGAGCGCCCAGCATTGACAGTGCAGCAGAAACCAGAGGCCTCGAACCAGACCAATGACACCCAAAGGGGTTTATTGTGTGACTCACTGTGTCACACTACAGCTTCCATGATGAGATTTTTTTTTTTCTCTTTTTCACTCTTTTCTTTTTTCTCTTAAATTTCATCGGGGAAAGGAACTGCAAGGGCAGAGACACAGGGACAGGAAATGAATGGGATTGAGATGCATGATGTGAAAGACACAACAATAAATAAAAAAAGAAAAATTAAAAAATACATTAAAAAATAAAACAGGTAACTGCACAATTGTTTAAAAAAAGATGGAAGAGAGGTAACGCCACATGGCAGAATGTAGATTAATATCAATGGGCTAATTTAAGTTACAAGAGCTAGTTAGGAATAAGCCTAAGCTAAGGCCAAGCATTCATAATTAATAAAAGTGCCTGTGTCATTATTTGTAAGCTGGTGGCCAAAAGAAAAATCTGTCTACATATTGCCTGTGTCCTCCAGCTTCAAGCATGGAGGTTTTTCTTCTCTCATCTGACTCAACCGGTGTCCCCATCCCAGCCTTTCCAGAGCACCATGGCCTCTCCTGTCCCAGAGAAGACTATTTATTCCCTGGCTGCTTTCCCTAACGTGATGAAAGACACTGGAGTCTCCTGATAGACTTCTCACATCAGCTCCAGGACCCTGTGGCTTGAGCTGTAGAACATGGAGTTGGGGGACAGAGAGACTGACTTTAAAAGAATGAGTTCTAAGCAGCGCCACATTCAACTTAGAAGCCACTGGTTCAGTTTTATTCTGAAAAACAAGCCCTGCCACTGAGGATCTTCGCTCCTGCTAGAGGGAAGTCTGTAATTACCAGGAAGAATAGAATACTGCTCTGCCTGAGGCACCTGCCCAACACAGCCATGCCTCGGAATCCACAGGGCTGGCTCTGGCCTCTTGCTCAGATACCAGAATCTGTGGATGCTCAGGTCCTCTGTGGCAGTGGTTCTCAACCTGTGGGTCCAACCCCTTTGGGGGTGGCACATGGGACAGCTTGCATATCGGATATTTATGATTCATAACAGTAGCAAAATTACAGTTATGCAGATGCCATGAAATAATTGTATGGTTGAGGGTCACCACAACATGAGGAACTGTACTAAAGGGTGGCAGCATTAGGAAGGTGGAGAACCACTGCTCTATGGGAAGTGGTTTCTGCATCTTTCCAATGCACACACATCCTGTCCTATGCTTTAAATCTTCTCTCAACAACTTCAGATGGAGGGCAGTGTAAGAGCTATGCCCACTGTGGCTAACCTATGTCATTAGGGAATTATGGCAATGAGAGAGGACAGTCCAGATTTTTTGTTTCTCACATATTTTCAGCCTGCAGCAGGTGAATCCACGGATGCAGTACAGGTGCTTTGGAAGCCTGGCTGTGCATGGCCATGACTGCCTGGCACTCTGGGTTGGGAAGACACTGAAGCGACTGTGGTCACTGTGACCTGAGATGGCCTGGGCTGCGTGTCTGGTCTCAGGGCCTGTCTCTCTCCTTCCTCCTCCTCATTCTTAGTGCCCTGCAACCTGCCCCTTAAAACTGTACAGTTAGACCCTCGTATTCACAGGCTGTGCTCATGATGATTCAATGACTAACAAATTGAAAACATTTTTTAAAAATGTTATCTGAGTCGGGCAGTGATGATGCACGCCTTTAATCCCAGCACTCCAGAGGCAGAGGCAGATGGATCTCTGTGAGTTCGAGGCCAGCCTGGTCTACAGAGTGAGTTCCAGGAGAGCCAGGGCTGTTACACAGAGAAACCCTGTCTCGAAAAACAAAAACAAAACAAAACAAAATTTTATCTGCACCAAACATGGAGGGTTTTCCTTGTTCTTCTTTATGTATTATATATAGTATGGTGATTATTTACACAGTTTGTATCACATTATATATGATAAGTGGATTAAAGATGGTTTAAAGTAGTTAGGAAGACCACACACATTAGATGCAAATGTTATGTTACTTTGTATGAGGAATGTGAGCATCCATAGGTTCTGGGACCAGCCCTCCATAGCTATTACGAATTTCCATAGCTGCCTAAGTAAGGAGTGACTGTATTATCTTGTCAGGATTCAGAAAAGTTCTACTGATTTGGGGCCCAGGAGCAAAGTCACAAAGCAGTAGCACTGGCTGGGAGAGTTTGGCAGGAGAGTGCTTCACAGGTGGGAACAGGTTAATTCTAGAAGCAGATAAGCCTGGAGCCTCCTGCAAAAATAAATCACAAGAAAGCTCATGTCATTAAATGTACTACCATAAAGCTCTGGGCCCCACATAGTGGGAAGAATTAAGTTCACACTAAGCCCAAATGTTATTGCTCTTGTCCATTCCCCAGGCTTAAGCTCCCTGCACTTTGGAGGGTACTAAATCGGGATTAAAGGCAAGCCTGTCGACCAGGCAAAGCTGAGCCCCTACATGAAAGCTGGGGCACACCTGTGTTAGTTATCCAGCAGGGCTGGGGTGGAGGTGGGTGCGGGTTCTTATCTCTGAGGCACATCTGGCTGTCCACCTGCCCCCGTGTCACAGGACAAGACACAGGTGGCCAAGCTCGGAGAGCCTGCGTGCTCTTTGCTAGGCGAGGACGGAGCCAGCACAAGTCCCTTCATGGGAAGCTATGAGCTTTGTGCAGTTTTATTCTTCATAACTGCCAAAGCCCCTGTTTGGGTAAGTGCTCCTTATATGTGCAGAAGTCACTTATAAACTATAGAACATTCCATCATTTACGTTTGTCCTGGTTTGATCTCCACTGCTGGGACAAATACCATGACCAAAAGTAACTTAGAAAAGGGGTTATTTCAGCCTAGAGAATCCACAACTGAGGAAAGTTGGAGCACGAACCTACTACAGAAGAAATCATGGAGGGATGCTGTTTGATGGTTTGCTTGAACGCTTACACTTAGCTAATTTTCTTATACAGGCCCAAACCATCTGCCTAAGGAATGATGCTACCCACAGTGGGATGGGCCCTCCTCTGTCAATTAACCATCAGGATAACCCCCATAGACATGCCCATAGGCCAATCTGATCTAGGCAATTGAATTACTTAACCAACCAAGGCTGTCCTCTATCTGAGTGGTGTCAACTTGACAAAGCTAACTAAGACTAAGACCTAAAAGATGGTTGCTGAGACCCTGCACCTCACTTGGGCATCACAATAGGGCCAATCCTGTTGTCAAAGGTGTGGGTGAGCCAGCCCCATAGTTGTGAACATGGAAGAGCTGTCCCCATTACTCATCTGTCATGTGGTAGCATGGTGGGCAGGGGAGAGATCCCCCCCACCCCCCATCAATGCTGGAGGCGGGTGGAGAAGCTGGCCTTGAGGTCATAAGAACAGGAGAGCTGTCCCTGCCCCTCATCAGCTACAGCACTTGGGAGAGCGGCCTCTATGCCATGCCTGGGCAACACAGTAGAGCTGGCCCTGAGGGTGTAGGTGTGGGAGATCTGACCCTGAGGACATGAAAGCAGGAGATCTGATCCCACCCCTTGCTCGTTGCTGCAAGGTGTGAACTCACCTGGACAATGCAGGAGAGCTCATCCTGGTGGTGAGGACAAGGGAGAGCTGGCAGGCTGACCAACCCTGCAACTACCCAGGCCCAGAACCAGGATTACGTGTTGGCCCACCCCAACATCTACCCCATCTGTGATCTGCTGGAGCATGTGAAGGGACTGGTTCTGCAGACCTTTGGTCCAGTCCTGGGCTCCAGGATCTCCACAACACAGGGCAACAGCAGGATAACCAATGATTCTTTGCAATGAACACTTGCAAGTAAAGATATATGGATGAAAGTGTGTCACATCATACCTTCCATGACAAGATTGATTTTTTTTTCCTTCTCTCTTTTTTTCTTTTTTCTCTTAAATTTTATTTTATTTTGGCAGGGAGGTTGCAAAGAATAAGCCTAAGCTATGGGCCAAGCTTTCATAATTAATACGAAGTCTCCATGTCATTATTTGGGAGCTGTCTGGCAAGACAGAAAAAGACTTGTTACACTCCCACAGTCTGGGGCTTAAACAACAGAACTTACTTGCAGTCCTGGGTGCTGGAAGTCCAAGATCCACAAGTCTGCAGGGCTGATTTCTCCTGAGGTGTCTATCCCTGGCTTGCAGATGGCTGTCTTCTCCTTGTGTCTTGACATGGTCTTCCTCTGCAAGTCTTTGTCTTAGTAATGCCTTTGTCTTCTTCTAAGGAAATATTAGATCAGTGCCCCAGGTCTCATTTCAATGTGGTAACCTCTTTTAAGGCCATGTCTCCAAATGGAGACACTATGAGGGTTGGGGCTTCAACATAGGGATTAGGGGGATTTACCCCTCTGGGAGGTCCCCTCCCAACTTCAGTCTCTTTGCGTATAACCTCTGGGACACACGCCCTAAGGAACCTCCCCATCCCAGTTCTTCATGTTGCCCATTAGCTGCACTGCTCTCTTGAGTGCCCAAAGGGACCTGTGGCAGGACCATGTTTTAAAAGTTCAGGAGTCTTTGGTCCAGTCCTGGGCTTTAGGGCACACAGAACCAGTATTGACCTAACAACCATCGAGCGAATGAGTTAGTGAGTGGCATTCAGACACTGCTTTCCTAGAAGCCCGAGCTAGCCTGGTGAGGGGGAAGAGTCTACAGGGGGAAGGAGTACACTGTGGTTTGGTTGCTGCTACAACAAAGCCCCCCTGAGATCTGGCTTTGGCTCCTGATGTCTGGCCTCTTTCTAGTAACGTGGTGTTTTGGTTGTTATCCTCATCCTGTCCTCCTCCTCTTTTCTTGTTCTTGTTCTCATTCTCCTTTTCTCCTCCTTCTCCTCCTCCTTCTTAGTTTATTTATTTTTATTGTGTGTGTGTCGGGGGAGTATTTTGCCTGTGTGTATGTATGTGTACCATGTGCATGCAGTGCCTATGGAGGCCAGAAGGGGGCATTGGATCTTTTGGAACTGGAGTTTCAGGTGCGTATTAGCTTTCCACATGGGTGCTGGACATTGAACTCAGGATCCTCTGGAAGAGCAACAAATGCCCCTAATGACTGTGCCATCTCTCCAGGCCAACATCCTACTCCTGAGATCAGTTTCCCAGGGGCTTTGAGGATGCGGGAACTTTGGCCCGATCTCCTGTTGCTGAGTGCTCTGGATTGTCCTCTCTCATTCCTCTTTTTCATGGATCACTTTCACTGTGTGTAGTCTGTTGGCACACCACCTTACTCCTACCCAAGGATGGGGGGAAAGGAAACCTTCTTCAGTCTGGGCCCTAGCAAGGACTGCCACTGATCACACACCTCTTAGGTTTCTGGTGCACACAGAAGGAAAGACCCAGGATCCGCCAAGCACAAAGCTTGTACCATCTGAAAGACCCTTCTAAAGAAAGCAAATATCAGCCGGGCGGTGGTGGCGCACGCCTTTAATCCCAGCACTCGGGAGGCAGAGCCAGGCGGATCTCTGTGAGTTCGAGGCCAGCCTGGGCTACCAAGTGAGTTCCAGGAGAGGCACAAAGCTACACAGAGAAACCCTGTCTCGAAAAACCAAAAAAAAAAAAAAAAAAAAAAAAGAAAGCAAATATCACTGGGATAAAACACCATGACCAAGGCAACTAATAAGAGAAAATGTTTAATTGGGCTTACATAGGTGTGACAGCCGATTATGGTTGTCAACTTGACTATACCTGGAATCAATTAAATCCCAAGCAGCTGGGCACACCTGCAAGGGATTTTCTTGATTGGATCATTTGAGGTGGGAAGTCTCACTCTGTAGTACGAATTCTAAATGGTCTTTTAATATAAAACTTGGAGCCAGATACTGGGGTAAATGCTGAAAGACAGAAGAAACAAGCCACTGCCATGTCTCACCTCGCCAGCTCCATGAATCCTCTGACTAAATGTCTCTGAGTCCTCGGCCGAAAGGAGTCCAGCCAAAAAGGCTCTAGCTGGAAAAAAGGCCTCAGTCAAAAAGGGCTTCTGCAGAAAAGGCTTCAGCTGAAAAGGCTCCAGCCGAAAAGGCTTTAGTTCCTGTCTCCTCACGCCTTATATACCTTTTTCTGCTCAGCCATATCACTTCCTTCTTAGTGCTGGGTTTAAAGGCGTGTGCTTCCCAAATACTGGTACCAAAGGCATGAGATCCCAAGTGCTGGGATTAAAGGTGTGTGCCACCGCTGCCCAGCTCTCTTTCTCTCCTAGACTGAGTCAATCCCATCCTGTAGTCCAGGATGGCTTTGAACTCACAGAGATCCAGATGGATCTCTGCCTCTCAAGAGCTAGGATTAAAGGTGTGTGCTACTACTGCCTGGCCTCTATGTTTGATCTAGTGGCTTGTTCTGATCTCTGATCTTCAGGCAAATCTTCTTAGGGTACACAATATATCACCACGTCACTCTAAATCTGGGCCCCACTTTCTGGTGGCAGCCCACATAAAAGCACGTAGGAGAAGGCAGCTTTTGCTTTTTGCATGCTTGCCCTCACTCTCAATGGCAAGTTCATCCATCCTGTCACTAAGACACTCCTTTGCTGGTATTAGAACCTACTTCTTTGGGATTCCAGGGTATACTGAAGACCCACTGAGACAGCCAGCCTTGTAGACTGAACAATTACTTAATTCGTGGCCTTTCCCTTGAGAGACAGACATTGTTGGACTAGCCACAACCTGTCAGCAACTCTAACAAATCCCTTTTTAATGTGTATTCATTCTATCAGTTCTGTTTCCTTAGGGAACCCTGACTAATACTGAGGGTTAGAGTTCATGATGATGGAGAAAAGGTGTGGCAGCAGGAACAGCTGAGAGCTCACATCTCACACCATAACTAGGAGGCAGAGAGAGCAGAAAGATTTTGAAACCTGAAAGATTGCCCCCATGACACACCTCCTCCAAAGCCACACCTCCTCATCCTTCCCAAACAGTTCCACCGGCTGGAGGGAGACCAAGTTTTCAAATATATGAGTCTATGGGTGCCACTCTCATTCACACCACCACACCAACTTACAGATGCCTCATTACGTACAAGGCCTAGGCAGAGGACACACACAGAGAGGCCCTGTCTGAGCTTCCCTTGCTCTGTGTGCTCATAGGGGTCAGGGCTGCAGAGGCCCCTGGCCATACACACATACTGCACCAATTTCATTTTGTTATGTTTGGTTCTGGGGTGTGTGGGGGGTGCTGCAGAGGCCCCTGGCCATACACACATACTGCACCAATTTCATTTTGTTATGTTTGGTTCTGGGGTGTGTGTGTGTGTGTGTGTGTGTGTGTGTGTGTGTGTGTGTGTGTGTGTGTGTTGGCTAGAGAATAAGCTCTGGTTTTATCCTCAGAAATACTGCCCATCTCTTTGGAGACAGGGTCTGTCGTGGCCTAGAGCTCTAGCTGCTCTGGATGGCTGGCCAGAGAGCCTTACAGCCCCCAGTGCTGGGATTATAAGAACAGCCCACCATATCTGACTTCAAAAATGTTCTTTAAAAAGTTGGGGATTTCATACATGTATATGTGTTTTGACCAGATCCACCACACTCCCTTCCCTCCAACTTCCCTCACACCCCTTCATCACTTTCCTCTCCCAACCTCATGGACCCTTTTTAAATCCACTGAATCCCGATTAGGGCAGCTGTCAACACTCATCAGAGAAGCTTCTTCTTGCAGTTGACGGCAGTTATTATGTCTGACATTTGTATGTGGGTTCCAGAGATTAACTAGGTCCTCATGTTCGTGAAGCAAGCACTTTACTGAGTGAGATATTTCCTAGTGCCCCCCCCACCTCACCCCCCAACCCCCCCCCATTCCCAGTTTTGTTTTCTGCAAGCAGTAACCAGGCCTCAGGCTCACTCCCACCACCGAAGCAGTACTGAGTGTCTGTCGTTTGCTGACATACAATGCATATTGTGAAGTAGACAGAGGCCCCTGAGAGGCCACGTAGGAAAGGGGAAGTGCTGGGTCACCCTGTTGCACAGTGACACTTGCGGTAACCAAGGGCCGGCTGCTCTGTCATCTGTCTGCGTTGGCTCCTTTGAAAGGCTCGCATGGTTAAAATGAAACCACACTTTTGTGCACAGATCTACAAACCGCCCACCTCTGACTGTGACAGAATCTAGCCATTGTTCTCTCTCCATTAAGAAGAGAGCCGGTGGGGGAGCTCCTGCTGAAGGCATGACGTCGTTCAGATGAACTCCCGAAAACATGGGGTGTTGACACATGGCTCACCGCCCTCCATCAGATTGAAAGTGAAATTGCAGCAGGTCCTGAAGATGAGCATTTCAGAGCAGTGATGGCTGCAGCAAATGACTTCCTTCAGAGCTCTGGAGAGCCCCCGAGCCTCCAAGGCTCAACTACAGAAATGTCAGGACATGTTTGAAGCACCAAAACCCTGGGAGAGAGGGAGAGGACCCAGACCACAGGCCTGCCACAGGCAGGGCCGTGACTTGGGAGGCCCAGACAGTTGTTATCTCCTATGGATGTCCACAGAGGCCTCTGAACCCCTGCACAGGGACAGTGAGGGACACCCGTGTCCCACAATCTGTACCCTGCTGTTCCCACCAAACACTAGTATTCTGTCATCTCACTATTCCATACTTTCTAGCCCCTGCACCCCATCATCTATATACTACCTAACCAAAGGCCTGCACCCCACATCTGCACTGCTTACATCAAACACCTCCACTCTACGATCAACACCCTACTGTCTATACCAACTGCCTGCACCCCACCCTACTGTCTATACCCCAACCCTGCACTAATCCTGTGTAAACCTGTCTGTACTTCTCACACCCTCATGGCCTCACCATGCTGCTCAATGAAGGCCGGTTCTAGCAGGATTCTACCAACCCTCAGAATTAGTGTGGCCTCCTAAAGAGCAGGACAGCCACCCCCAAGGTGGTCAGTCTTTAATCTTCAAGCCTCCATCTTGATCTCCCAGGACATCCCCTCCTCTAAGATGGGCCACCATCTTAGTAGTACGCACACGATCTCCTGAAGATCTTATTAGCGCTCCATTTCTTAGCAACACTGCTGTCCCCAGACCATGCAGTGTTTTGTTTTGTTTTTTAGACAAGGTTTCCTTATGTAGCCATGGCTGGCATGACACTAGCTGTGCAGATTAAGTTGGCCTCAAACCCGTGGAGATCCACCTGCCTCTCGCTTCCAAGTGCAGGAATTTAAAGACATGGGCCAGCATGCCCAAGCCTGAACCATGAGCCACCATGGCCAGCGGGAGTCTGAACAACTGTGCCCATGAAGAGTCAAGACTGAGTCATTGTGCTCCAGGGGCTGCTGTCAAGGTCAGCTGCAGGAGCTCTTCAGCTTGTCTCTTGCCGTAGCCCCTGGAGCTTTCCTTCAGGGAAGCATTTCCATTTGGCTATGCATTCTGCCCTGGGAAAATGTGTCCTTCTTGGCTAATGAAAAGTAAAATTTGCCAGATGTGTGTGTGGGGGTGTTGGGGGGGATGTTCTGGGAGGATGCTCTTCTTCCTCTCTGCTGCTTCCTTCATCTCCCCTCTCTCCTTTCTCTGCCTAAGCGTACCCTGGGTTCTGCAGGTGGGGGTGCTGCTTTTCAAGTGTGAGGACAAAAATCATTCATTAGACAGGGAGTCATAGGAGCCTAAGTCCCAAGGGTGTCGCAGACCTCTGTTTGATTCTGAACCACTCACTACCAGGCTTCTAGCTATCAAAAGAAAGGAAGGGAGGAAAGGAGGAAGGGAGGGAAGGAGGGAGGGAGGGAGGAAGGGAGGGAGGGAGGGAGGCAGGCAGACTTCACTTGGCTACCTGACTGTTTTGCAGGTTTCTTCACACTCCATCAGGAGAGATTTTAATCAAGGATCCCCACTTGGGAGTTTCCTGGCCCATTAAAGGGAAATGTCTCCGAAGAGAGCAATAGGATGCAGGGTGCATTGGAAGCACGCACCAGTGACTGCCGATGAGCCCGAGTCTTCGCACTCAGCGATGCTGATCGAACTTCATTTGGGACTTAATGAAAACAGGGATTACTTGAGAGGAACAAAATGCACTCCGTGGATTACAGCTGAGAGACTTAGACAGCACATTTGGAAAAAAAGAAGGAGGAGGAGGAGAAGGAGGAGGAGAAGGAGGAGGAGGAGGAGGAGGAGGAGGAGGAGGAGGAGGAGGAGGAGGAGGCGGCGGCCAGGTCCTACTGAGTCCGGTGCCTCCCATGCGGGACCCAGGGAAGAACAAGTCACTACAGAACCTCACAGCAACGCCACAGGTAGGGCCAGCCCACCAGGAAAACAGGGGTACTTCCCTTCCTTTCGGGGCTCCAGGATGCCCAGACCTCCCCACAACTCTGGGAAGGACACAGGCGTCATGCTGGAATTGTCTTCTTTACTATATTCATAAGAAAGAGTTGTTCTACTGCTTCTTAATCATAACTAACTGTGATTTTCTGTTTACATTAGACATTTTACATTTGTCCTTCCCTGCTTCTCCCTGAGAAGTCCAATTAGACATCCTGGAAACAACAAAGACAACAAAAGAAGAACTCAGAAAAGTATTCATTGAAAGCAAACTGGTTAGGGCCCCAGCATCAGAAGATGACCTCGGCCCAGGGCTTCCTGAGGTCAGTATAAGGTGGTGGGGGCAGACCCCCCCCTCCAGCTGACGCCTGAGTTCCACCCCTATTATGGTTAGGGTTTTAAATGTCTCTCACAGACCCAAGGTTTGAACATGTGTTCCTGAACTGCTGGTGCCATTTGGGGAGTCTGTGGAAGCATCGAAAGGGATAATGTAGCTGATAGAAGTAGGTGACAAGGGGTGGGCCTTTGAAGGTTATACCCAACCCTCCTGGGTCCTTCCTGGATTTCTGCCTCTTGGTCTGTTGAGATGAGAACAGGCTCCCCCACAGAGTCCTTCTGCCAGGAACTGAAATATCATCATCCCCTCCCCTGTGAGATGGACTGAAATCCTCCGGAACTGCGAGCCAAAACAGACCTTTCCTCCCTAAATTTTCCTTTCCAGCATTGTCATAGCAACAACTTTCATTGTTTAAATCTAAATGTCCCCCTCTGCAGCCCATCATTGGGTTGTGAATGTTTAGTCCCAAATGTGTGGCACTGCTGGGAAGGCCGTGGGGCCTTAGGAGGCGGGACTGGCCTGGTGGACGTCATTCTCTAGGGGTGGGTCTTTGAAGGCTATACCAGCTTCCGGCTCTGAACTGCTCTCCCTGCTGCCATTTGAAGACGGACACGCCAGCCACCATGGGTGAATTCTCCTCCTCTTCTTCCCCACTATGACAAACTGAAACACCTCTGAGATCATGCACTGAAATAATCGTTTCCTCCCTGAAGCTATTTCGACGAGATATTTCATCCCAGTGGTAAGAATAGTAATACAGAAAATTGGTTCCCAGTGAGGTGGGGCCATTGCTGTGATTTCCTTAGCCCTTTTAGAGCTCCAAACAAGCTTTTCAAACGGGTTTATGGAGGGAATGTAAAGGGTTTGGAGAGGTGGACTAGGAGGCTCTAGAATGCTATAAACAGAGCTTGATGGAAACTGCAGGGGGGATTCAGAAGACCAGACCGCTGATAGAAGTGCAGGCCATAAAGATTGCTCCTAAGGCTTTGAGTGGGGGCAGGAATTCTGTCAGGAAACAAAGGGCCATTTGTGTTACATTCTGTAGATGAAAACGTCTGGCTGTTTGCCCCTGAAAAAATCTGAGTGAAGCTGAGTTAAAAAGCAACGGGTTAATTTATTTGGAAAAAGAACTTTCAAGACATTGTAACGGGGCTGTGGTATTGTTATCGCACATTGCTTTCAGTCAGATTTACAGTGAGAATCTGGCAGGGGCAGGCTGGAGATCAGAGCAGAAAGATACGCATAAGTTAGTGAAGGAAGGCACATAAGCACATTTACAACTGGCTCAAGGTGAGTGCAGACGAATCCTTTGCAATTGTTAAAGAGATGAGTGCACTAAACAGAAGCCACATTCTTCGGGACACAAAGAAAGGTGCCTTCGGGCCACAGGGTGTGGAAATGTAAACTCATTTGAGAACATTTCAGTGGAAAGATGCTGGGATAGAACGTCTCCAGGATGCCCGGCTGGAAAGCGGCCACATAGGGCAGCATCTTTCCCGGCTTACCATGCAAGCACTGGAGTCCAGTGCACCCGAGGTCACAGGAGAGGTGGCACTTCTTGAGTGAGCAGCAGTACCTGGTATCAGCCAAGTAGGATGTAAGAGTTACGGGTTCGTGGGGGTTTGTACCAAGATTCTAGGGAGAAGAAAGCCTGTGAGAATGGGCAACATGCAGTCTAGTCAGATCTCCTTCATTTGTCTGATGGGAAGAGCAGTGAAGGTAAAGCCTAAATTTCATTTAAGAGTCTAGGATGTTGGACACGCTAGCAAACTGGGGTGCCTGCTGAGGAAGGTTATAAATGCAGGCCACAGGCTGCCCAAGACTGTTGGAGCCCAGGTGATGCTGCTGAGCCCTGAGTGCCGGACATGAAGTTGCAGGATTTGATCTTCTGGGCTTTGGTCTTGTGCTTGCTCGTTCTTTCCTGTCTTCCTAATCCTCTCGACTGGGACAGGAACTCTTCTGAGACACTGGATAAGGGAACTCTGATGTTTCCTCTTTTTTTTTTTTTTACTTTATGGTGCTTACAGAGATTGCTTTGAGTTTCAGAAGACACTTTGAACAGTGTTGGAACTCTGAAGATTTTGGGAGACTCGGGGTTGACCTAAAAATATTTTTCAGTACAGCATAGTTGTGAGGCTTTGGAGATGGGGGGTGTGTGTGTGTTAGGATTTGAATATAAAATTTACCCCGCAGGCTCATGTATAAGCACTCAGTCTCCAGCTTGGGGCGCTGTTTTGAAAGCTGTGGCTCTTCCAGGAGGCGGAGCTTGCCTAGTGGGAGTAGGTCTACAGGTCCACTTCACACTCCATTGTGTTCCTTGGATGGGGCCACTCAGCTGTGCCTTGCTCACCAGGAAGGGCAGAATCATGAGCCAAATCACACCCTCCTGCCTTAAGGTGTTTCTGTGGGGTCTTCCCGGCAGCTCTGTATTCGGTTACTTTTCTCCTTGCTGTAACAAAACACCTGACAAGAAGCAGCTTAAGAAAGGAAACATTTTAGTTTAAATTTAAAAAAAAAGATTACATTGTGTGTGTGTGTGTGTGTGTGTGTGTGTGTGTGTGTGTGTGTGTGTGTGTGTGTGTGTGTGTGATGCATGCGAAGCCAGAGGACAACTTGATGGAGTCAGTTCTCTCCTACCACGTGGGTTCTGAGAGGCAAACTCTGGTTTGGGAGCTTGGCAGCAGGGGCCATTACTCACTGAACCATCTTGCAGACCTGGATTTGTCTTATGGTTTGGAAGGGATGCAGTCCACCACGGGGAAGGGATGGCTACAGGAGGGTTAGGTATACCCTAACCCTATAGTCAGCTGCCACCTATAGTCAGGAAGCAGAGAGAAGACAGGAAGTGGACTATAAAAAACTCAAGAGTCAACGGTGATCCACTTCCGGCAGTGAAGCACTACCTCCTGCATTATAAAACCTTCCTAAACAGCCCCACTAGATGGAGAATGAGTGTCCATGAGCCTGTGGGGAATGCTCCCTATCTAAATCACAACAGGGACTAGTACAGCAATGCAAACGTATCTGATACAGGCTGCAACGCCAGGCCAAGTCCAGCAGACATGTAGGAGGCTAATCAGAGGCCCCGCTGATGATCCGCATCCTGCTGAAGGCTTATCAGCGACCCCGCTGATGATCGGCATCCTGTGGAAGACTGATCAGAGACCCCGTTGATGATCGGCATCCTGTGGAAGACTGATCAGAGACCCCGCTGATGATCGGCATCCTGTGGAATGCTGATCAGAGACCCGTTGATGATCGGCATCCTGTGGAAGGTTGATCAGAGACCCCGCTTCTGATGATCGGCACCCTGTGGAAGGCTGATCAGAGCCCCTGCTAATGATCCCCATCCTGTGAAAGGCTGATCAGAGACCCCGCTTCTGATGATCGGCACCCTGTGGAAAGCTGATCAGAGACCCCACTGATGATCCCCACCCTGTGAAAGGCATCCCTTCCCCATCAGGTCCAAGACCCATCTCCATTTTCATTACATGTCATGGGAGATACCTTGAAGCGGCAGAGGTGACCTGAATCAACAGAGGATCCCACCACATCAAGAGCTCATCCAGAAAACTTCTTTGTCCCTCGAAGACTATGGCACCAGACAGTGGACAGCATGATCAAAGACGAACTTTCACAAGCGCTGAGCCCAGGAAGAACACCGGCCTCCTAGGACTGGAGAGCTTCTTTCTTCTAGAAACAAAGGCCAGGGATAAAGAAGGTTCTTCTGTCTCCTCAAGCAGCACCCTAAGGGACCCACTGAAGACTCAGCCACACGAGAAAAACCAGGCAAGCTGAAACAGCACAGCAAAGACTCTGAAAATCAGATGTCATGCAACCACAGCCCACAAAGTAGGTCACACCTGCAGTACTGAACCTAAACACGGTGACTGACTACTAATGGAAAAGGGCTAGGTACGACCTGGGCTCTCCTCATGTAAGAGTCAGTCAGCATTTCACACCACAATAAAACAAAACACCCAGCATACCAAGAGCCAAGAACACTGAAATCTGACAGAGTAATTGACTCTAACACTGAAAAGAAGCCGATCTTGGAATTATTTAATAGAAACATTTTAAACAAGCATGCTCAAAACGGTTCAGTAGTTAATTGCAAACTTCCTTGAAACAAATGGAAAAATAGAAAAACCTCAACAAAGAAACAGAAGTTATGAAAATAACCAAATGCTAATTATAAAACTGAAGATGGCGAGTGGACTAATGAAACATACTCAGTTTGAGCAACCAAGGGGGAAAAAGGCCTGGGAAGACGAACAGAGTCTCTGGAACTTGTAGGGAATAAAACAAAAGACCCAGCATGGTCTTCTTGGGTGACAGCTTAGTTGGCGTGAAGATGGGAGTCCCAGCTCCAGGACCTACATTTAAAGAGCCAGGAGTGGAGATGAGGGTTTGTAGTCCCAGCTCGGCAAGGCAGAGTCAGGGGGTTCCAGAGCTCACTAGGTGTCTAGACTGTTGGCAAGTTCCAGGCCAGGGAGAGAAAACAAGGGGGATGGTGTCTGAGGGATGGCAGCTGAGGCTGACTGCTGGCCTGTGTACACATGTGTGTGAACACACATGTGTGTGCCACAAAAGAGCAAACAGACACATAGACACACAGACTCACAGACAGAGACAGACCAATAGACAGACAGACACAGACACACACACACACACACACACACACAGAGAGAGAGAGAGAGAGAGAGAGAGAGAGAGAGAGAGAGAGAGAGAATCCCCATGAAGATTGAAGAGGAACCTGAACCTTGCAATGAGGCCGACTAGTGAAGGCGCTCTTCCTCAGAGCCAGACTACAAAGACTGGGAGAACTGACTGCTTTTGAAATAAGTGAATATCAACAGAAAAGCTGTGAGGCATACCAAGAAACCGGAGCTATTTGAAGGAACAAATGTCCCTAAAGAAACACTTTTTTGTTTAACCGCTTGATGATAATTCTAAACAATATTCTCAGATAAAATGAACTAAAGAAGACCTCTGACAGAGAGCTAAATAAAAACAGGAAAATAACAGGTGAGCAAAATAGGCATGTTAAGAGCCATGATAAATGATAACGGAAACAGAACTGACTAGAAATCCTGGAGCTAAAAGGTCACAGCAACAAAACTGAGAAGTTCACCCGAGGGAGCACCAGCTGCTGGGAGAAGCAAGAAGAAAAGCAGAGATCCCGAACACGGGTCATGTGGCATGACTATTTTGTGTAGAAGAATAAAAAATCATGACCTTTTACAAAAACAAAACCTTGTAAGTGAACAGAGCCCAAGGGACTTATGGGATACCATCCAGCAGACAAATGCATAAAATTTGGTGGTCCCACCATCAATAAGACAAAAAGACAGTCTACAGAATGAGAAAAGATTGTCACCAACCCCACTTCAGACAGAGGGCTAATTTCCAATGTATGTATATAACTAAAGAAACTAGACATCAACAAACCAAATAATCTAATTAAAAAATGGGGTACAGATCTAAACAGAGAATTCTCAACAGAGGAATCTCAAACGGTGGAGAAACACTTAAGGAGATGTTCAACATCCTTGGCCATCAGGGAAATGCAAATAAAAAGAACTCTAAGATTCCATCCTACACCTGTCAGGATGGTTGAGATTAAAAACCCAAGCAATAGCTCATGCTGGTGAGGATGTGGAGCAAGAGAAATACCCTCCCTGCTGGTGGGAATGCAAACTTGTACAGCCACTTTGGAAATCAGTATGGCAGTTGGGAATCAGTCTACCTCAAGATCCAGATGATGGTGTTTGGTTTTGCTCTTTTGAGCGCCATCCAGCTCCCAAATAAATCACACAAGGAGGCTCATTCTTAATTATAAATGCCAGCCTTAGCTTGGCTTATTTCTAGCTAGCTTTCCTTAGCTTTAAATTAGCACATCTACCTACTGCCTCTGGAATTTTTTCCTTTTCTTCTGTAATCTTACTTTCACTCTTGCTCAGTGACTGGCTGTGTAGCTGGGTGGCTGGCCCCTAGCATCCTCTTCTCCTTGTTCTCTGGCTCCTTCTTCTTTTTCCTCCCAGATTTCTCCTTCTATATATTCTCTCTGCCTGCCAACCCCACCTATCCTTTCTCCTGCCTTGTTATTGGCCATTCAGCTCTTTATTAGACCATCAGGTGTTTTAGACAGGCACATTAACACAGTTTCACAGAGTTAAACAACTGCAACATAAACAAAGGTAACACACCTCAAAATAATATTCTACAACACCCAGCTATACCACTCCTGGGCATATACTCAAAGTACACTCCATCATACCACAAGAACACTTGCTCAACTATGTTCATAGAAGCTTCATTCATAATAGCCAGAACCTGGAAACAACCTGGATGTCTCTCAATTGAAGAATGGATAAAGAAATTGTACATTTACACAATGGAGTGTTACTCAGCTATTAAAAACAATGACATCATGAAATTTGAAGGCAAATTGATGGAACTAGAAAAGATTATCTTGAGTGAGGTAACCCAGACCCAGAAAGACAAATATAGTATGTACTCACTTGTAAGTGGATATTAACTGTCAAGTGAAGGATAACTATGCTACAATCCACAGACTCTGAGATGCTAAGTAACAAGGAGAGCTCAAGGGGGGAACATGAATCTCCCTGGGAAGGGGAAATAGAATGGACATTGTGGATGGAGGGGAGGGATGGGAACAGGAAGGATCAGGTTGGGGAAGGATGGAGGGAGAGAGTACTGGGAGAGACCATTGGGATTGGGGGATATCTCTGAGAAGAGCTAGAAACCCAATGCAATGGAAATTCCCAGGAATCTACGAAGGTGTAAGACTCCCTAAGACTCCTAACAATGGGAGATACACAGCCTGAATTGGCCATCTCCTATAACCAGGCAAGACTTCCATTGGAGGGAACATTGGACTTCCATTCCATGGGACACCAGCCACATAACATTCAACCTACAATTTGTCCTGCCTATAAGATGTGCTGGGGTAAAGGTGGTGCAGAAATTGTGGGAGTGCCCAAACAATGACTGGTCTGGCTTGAGACAGACCCATGACACAAGAGGGGGCCTACCCCTGACACTGCCTGGAAAGCCAGGACCCTGAGGCTGTATAGCCCAGAGATCTAGGATAGAACCAAACATAACTGGCAAAAAAAATCAATGAAATGAAATGATTCCTAATGATATTCTGCTATACTCATAGATTAGTGCCTAGCCCAATTGTCATCAGATTCATCCAGCAACTGACGGAAACAGATGCAGAGACCCACAGCTAAACATTAAGTGGACCTCAGAGAATCCTGCAGAAGATGGGGAAGAAGGATTGTAGGAACCAGAGGGGTCAAGGGCACCATAAGAAAACCCTCAGAATCAACTAACCTGGGCTCATAATGGCTTACAGACACTGAAATGACAACCAAGGAGCCTGCATGGGAATGACCTAAGGCACTCTGCGTATGTGTTACAGTTGTGTAGCTTGGTCTTCTTGTGGGGCTCCTAACAGTGGGAGCAGGGGCTGTCTCTGACTCTTTTGTCAGCTTTTGGGACCCTTTCCTCCTACTGGGTTACCTTTTCTAGGCTTCAACTTGATATGTCACACATGGTTGATACCCATGAGAGGCCTGCCCTCTTCTGAATAGAAATAGAGGAGGAGTGGGTGAGGAGAGAAAGAGAGAGACCTCATATTACCAACTAAACAGCACACCCTAAAGCTCTAGAACAAAAGAGGAAATCACACCCAAAAAGAGTAGACATCAAGAAATAATCACAATCTGGGCTGAAATCAATAAAATAGAAACACGCAAAAACAATACAAAGAATCCAGTGAAATGAAGAGTTGGTTCTTGGAGAAAATCAATAAATTCAATAAACCCTAACCCAAATTAGCTAAAAGACAGAAAGAGAAGATCCAAATTAATAAAATTAGAGAATAAAGGTGGTACATAAGAACCAAGGAAATCCAGAAAATCATAAGGACATTAAAAACCTCTACTCCACCAAATTGGAAAACCTAAAAGAAATGGATACATTTTTCGATATATACCACCTACCAAAGAAAAATTAAAATCAGATAAGCAACTTAAACAGACCCAAACACACATAGTAAAATAGAATCAGCAATTAAAAGTCTCCCAAGAAAAAAATCCCAGGACCAGATGTATTCAGTGAAGAATTCTACCAGATATTCGAAGAAAAATTGACACCAATACTTCTTAAATCATTCCATAAAATAGAAACAGAAGGAACACTGCCCATTCATTTTACATGGCCACACTACCCTGATAACTAAATCACACAAAGTCCCAACAAAGAAAGAAAATTACAGACCAATTTCCCTTATGAACATAGATGCAAAAATCCTCAATAAAATACTTGCAAACTGAGAATAAGAACACAGCAAAAAGATTATCTGCCATGGTCAGGTAGGCTTCATCCCAGAGATGCAGGAATGGTTCAACATGTGTAAATTATAAAGATGGAAAAACAAGAACCACATGATCATCTCACTAGATGCAAAAAAAAAAAGGCTTTTGACACAAACCAACACCCCTTCACAATAAAAGTCCTGGAAAGACTAGGGATATGAGGACAAACCTCAGTATAACAAAGATGATTTATAGACATCCCACAACTAATATCAACCTTTTAAACAAAGAGAAACTGAAAGCATTTTCGCTAAAATCAGGAACAAGTCAAGGCTGTCCACTCTCTCCATACTTATTTGATATAGTACTTGAAGTCTTACCTAAAGCAATAAGACAACTGAAGGAAATCAAGGGACACAAATAGGAAGGGGAGAAGTGAAAGTATCTTTATGTATATATGATGTGATAGTATACCCAGATGACCCTAAAAACTTCACTGGGAAACTTGACAGCTGATAAACACTTTCAGCAAAGTATCAGGATACAAAATTAACTCACAAAAATCAGTATCCTTCCTGATGGCAAATAGACAAAGAGGTCAGGAAAACAATACCTGTCACAATAGCCTCAAAAAAAAAATCTTGGTGTAACTCTAACCAAGCAAGTGAAAGACCTGTGTAATAAAAATTTTAGGACACTGAAGAAAGAAATTGAAGATGATATCAGAAGATGGAAAAATATCCCATGGTCGTGGATATGTATGATTAATATTGTGAAAATGGCCATCCTACCAAAAGTAATCTACAATACAATTCCCATCAAACTTCCAACACAATGCTTCACAGAAATTGAAAGGACAATTTTCAACTTCATATGAAAATACACACACACACACACACACACACACACACACACACACACACACACACAGAGGATAGCTTTTAAAAAAGGAAAGAAAGAAAGAAAATTGAATAATAAAAGAACTGCTAGAAGTATCACCATCCCCAACCTCAAACTTTACTACAGTAATAAAAAAAAAAAGCATGGTTTGACATAAAAACAGCCACATTGATCCAAATATAAATCCATACACCTTTGGACACCTGATTTTTTATAAAGAAAGTAGAAATACACAGTGGAAAAAAGACAACATCTTCAACAAATGATGCTGGTCATATTGGATGGCTGTATGTAGAAAAATGTAAATAGATCCATGCTTATCACCCTGCACAAAACTCAACTCCAAATGGTCCAAGGACCTCAACATAAGGCTAGATACACTGAATCTGATAGAAGAGAAAGTGAGGACTAATCCTGAACTCATTGGCACAAGAGCCAACTTCCTGAATATAACACCATATCACAGGCACTAAGATCAACAATAAATGGGACCTTGTGAAACTGGAAAGCTTCTGAATGGCAAAGGACACCCATTTGGACAAAGCAGCAGGCTACACAATGGGAAAAGATTTTTATTAACTACACATTCAATAGATGACTAATATCTAAAATATACAAAGAACCAAAAAAATTTTTAAAAAACCCACAAATAACCAATTTTAAAAAACAGAGTACTTGGGGAATAGAGAGATGGCTCAGTGGTTAAGAGCATTGGCTGCTCTCCCAGAGGACCCAGATTCAATTCCCAGCACCCACATGGCAGCTCACACCTGTCTATAACTCCAGTTCCAGGGGATCTGACATCTTCATAGAGACATACATGCAGGCAAAACATCAATGATCATAAAATAAAATTTAAAACAGGGTACTTATATAAACAGAGTTCTCAAAAGATGAAACACAAATGGCTGAGAAACACTTAATGTTCAACATCCTTAGTCATCAGGGAAATGCAAGTCAAAACTACTTTGAGATTTCATCTTGCACCAGTCATAATCGCCAAAATCAATAAAACAAATGACAGCTCAAGCTGGTGAGGATGTGGGGTAAGGGAAACACTCATCCATTGCTGGTGAGAGTATAAACTTGTCCAGCCACTATGGAAATCAATATGGATAGTCCTCAGGAAGCTGGGAGTAGATCTACCTCAAGATCCAGCTGTATCACTCTTGGACATACATCCAAAAGACTCTGCATCCTACTGCAGACACTTGCTCAGCCATGTTCATTGCTGCTCTATTGATAATAACCAGAAACTGGAAACAGCTGAGTGTTGGAGAATATCATTTTAAGATATTTTACATTTGTTTATGCTGTGGAACATTTGTTTTAATGATGCAAAGATGTGTTGCATTCTTTTATGGTGCATTTGTTTAACTCTGTGAAGCTGTGTTGCTTTGCCTGTCTAAAACACCTGATGGTCTAATAAAGAGGTGAATGGCCAGCAGTGAGGAAGGAGAAAGGATAGGCAGGGGTGGCAGGTGGAGAGAATAAATAGAAGGAGAAATCTGGGAGAAAAGAGAGGAAGAAAAGATCAAGAAATGAGAGAGGAAGGAGGAAGACTTCACGGGCCAGCCACTCAACCACCCAGCTACATGGCCAGCCGTGGAGTAAGAGTAAAAGAAAGATAGACAGAAATAGAAAAAGGTAAAAGTCCAAAAGCAAAAGGTAGGTGGGATAACTTAAGAAAAGCTGGCTGGCAACAAGCTAAGGCCCAGCATTTATAATTAAGAATAAGCCTCCATGTGTGTAATTTATTTGGGAACTGGGTGGCAGGCCCCCCAAAAGAGCAAAAACAAACAACATTTTGGCACCCAATGTGGGGCTGAGGTTAAAAAAAGAAACAAACTACAGCTGAGATGTCTGTCAACAGATGAATGGATAAAGAAAATGTGTCACATCTACACAATGGAATATTACTCAGCTGTCAAAAAGCAAAAACATGAAACCATGAAATTTGTAGGTAAATGGTTGGAGAAAAAAATAATCATCCTGAGTGAGGTAATCCAGACCCAAAAAGACAAATATGGTATACATTCACAAGTATGTGGTTGTTAGCTATTAAGTCTTTGATAAGCTACAATCCATATAACCACAGAATTTAGGTATAAAGTAAGGGATGAGTGGGGGAGGGATGGATTTCCCTAAGAAGGAGAAATAGAATATATATTTATGGGTGGATGAGGGTAGCTGGAATAAGAGGAATAAACAAAGAAGGGGAAGGGAAGGGTGTAGCTAGAGTTTTCCTGCCTGGCCCAAAGTCAGGACAAATCTCTCTCACCTGCCAGTCCCACAGCCGCTCAGACCCAACCAAGTAAACACAGAGACTTATATTGGTTACAAACTGTATGACCGTGGCAGGCTTCTTGCTAACTGTTCTCACAGCTTAAATTAATCCATTTCCATTAATCTATACCTTGCCACATGGCTCATGGCTTACCGGCATCTTCACATGCTGCTTGTCATCGTGGCGCCTGGCAATGTCTCTCTGACTCAGCCTTCCACTTCCCAGCTTTATTCTCCTCCTTGTCCCGCCAATGGCCAATCAGTGTTTTATTTATTGACCAATCAGAGCAACACATTTGCCATACAGAACATCCCACAGCAGAAGTGGGTTGTTTTAGGGAGGGAATACACAAACCACACTTAAAGGTAGGCCTCAAAATTCAGATTATACATACATACATTGGGATATACATATATGCAGTATATTATGCAGCTATAGCTTCTCCAGGTTCTGCAATCATTTGACCAAAATTGTAGAAATGTCTAGCACACTCCATTTTTTAAAAAGTAAAAAACAAAATCCCAGAAAACAGCAAATTTCTGTTACTATTGTGGTAACTGGAACCTTTTTTTTTTTTTTTTTTTTTTTTTGGTTTTTCGAGACAGGGTTTCTCTGTGTAGCTTTGCGCCTTTTCTGGAACTCACTTGGTAGCCCAGGCTGGCCTCGAACTCACAGAGATCCGCCTGCCTCTGCCTCCCGAGTGCTGGGATTAAAGGTGTGCGCCACCACCGCCCGGCTTGGAACCATTTTTTTAATTAGCTTCTCAATCATCATCTGGACTCTCACATTTAAAAAATTTTAAATTCAGTTGCATAATTGTATCTCAGCAATTTATTGCTGATGCTGTTCATTCATCAAATTTTATTTTTTATTTTTTGTTTCTGCCATGTAGTCAAAACTATGCTGAACTCTAGGACTATAACAACAAGCTTCTGTATCAGTGAATGTTTAGGTTATTACTGGTGTATGTATTTCATGAGCAGTATGCATTGAGTATCAACAAGTCTCTGTAGGACACATCTCTGTGTACTTACCTTCTCCTGAGAACTAGTTCTTAGAATTGGCTTGTCAGTGAGTCTTTTTATGTAGGATCCATATATATTGCCTAATCACTCTATCAAAGGTACAAAATGGAAGAAAAGAAACAAAGAAAAAGAAAACAGTGGAGCATCAAGTCACAAGGGAGTATTGTGGTGGACAATTCACCAATGTGATGTCAAAATTCAGCATTTTGTTGTCACAGATCTAAGTTGTGTTGATATTCTGATGAAACAGTGGGTCATTGTGAAGGTACAATGCAGCACTGTGATGTCATAATGTAGAATTCGATGAGACAATGGAACATTGTGATGGCATAGGAAATGGGTCATTGTGATGATACAATGCAAAACAGTCATCAAAGAATGGTGTATTGTGAAATTGTGGAGCATTGTGATCTAACAGTCCAGGTGCATGGTGACACAGTGGAGTATTATGTGTCAAAGTATGTTTGTGATGGACCAATGTGATGACACAGTAGAAGACTGTGATGATACAATGTGGTTTGGGCTGTTAAAATGGAGCTTGTGATTGCACAATGCAACATTGCCATGATCCAATAAAACACTGCAATGTCACAGTTCATTGTGATGTCAAAATGCTGCATTGTGATGGCATAATAGAGCACTCTGATCAAAACGCTAACCATTGGGATGAAACAATGGCGCATTATGATGTCACAATGTATTACTGTAATGTCAATAGTGATGGCACACTGCAGAATGTGCCATCATTGTGGAGCAATATGATGGCACAGTGGAGCATTATAAAGTCACAATTCAGCATGTCTGTGGCACAATGAAGCCCTGTGAGGGCAAAATTAAAGATTGTGATGTCACAGCACAGCATTGTGACAGCACAATGAAGCATTCTGAAGAAACAACGGAGTATTGTGATGTGACAATTAAGCATTGTGATGGTACAATAGAGAATTGTAATGGTAGTATTTAAGATTATGATGTCCCAGTGCAGCACTGTGACGGTAATATTCAGTAGTCTGATGCCACAATAGAGTACTGTGATGACACAATAGAGCATTGTTATGACACAAGAAATGCTGTGATGTCACAGTTCAGCATAGTAAAGTCATGATGCTATACTGTGATGACAAAATGAATTACTGTGGTGGAAAAATGGAGCATTGTGATGTCACAGTTCAACACAATATAGTATTGTCATGAGAGAATGGAGCACTGTAAGATCACATGAAGCATGGTGATGTCATAATCCAGCACAATCAGCATCATAATGAAACAATAAAGCAGTGGGCCAGCACAATATGGAGTTGTGATGTCACAGCACAGCTTGTGATGTTAAAATAGAGAATTGTGGCATCATGATGCAGCATTATTATGATACAATAAAGCATTGTGATACCAGTTCAGTATTGCAATATCATAATATAGCATTATAATGACACAGTAGAGCAATGTGATGTCACAGTGTAGCTTGCTGTGATAAACTAGAGCATTCTGATGGCACAATGTGGTGTGAGATAATAAAGCATGGTGATGTCATAGTTGAACATTGCAGTGGCACAATTGATGACAAAATATACTGCTTATTGGCATGATGGAGGACAGTGATATCAAAGTATTTGATATGCAACACTGTGATGTCCAAATGGACCACTTGACACTGTTGTGATATGAAACTGCAGCATTGTGATAGTACTGCAGAGTACTTTGTTGCCAAAATGGAGAGTTGTGATGCCACAATACATTATTGTGGTAGCTCAATGGAGAACTGTGGTGACACAATGGACCACTGTGATGTCACAATGTAGATTGTGATGGTAAAATGGGGCCTCAACACAATGCAGCATTATGAGGAAACAGGGCAACATTGTGACGTCACAGTTTTGTACTATGATGACATAATGTTAAACTGTGATGGTACATTGTAGCATTGTGACATTAAGGTGTAGTTTGTTGTGGTAAAATGGAGGATTATGATGGCACAGTTTAAAATTATTTGGGCACAATGAAGCATGGTGATATCACAATCAAGAAGAGTACTGTGATGACACCGTATATCATCATGGTGACGCTGGGGCACTGTGATGAAACAATGGAGCATCAGGATATCACCATGTAATACTGTGACGTCAAAATGGACCATTTTTATGAATCATGTGATGGCACAATATATTTTGTGGTGATAAAATAGAGCATTGTGATATTACAACGGACCATTATTATTACAAAATGAGGCACTCCAATATCATAGTTCAGCACTCTAATGATATTCCCTATACTATTGTAGTGAAATATTGCACAGTAAATCTCACATTGAGCACTGAAATTATGATGTCACAAAAAATTTAAGATTGTAATGTCACAATAAACCATTATGAGTACATAATGTCATATTTTGATGTCACAATTCAGCAATATGATTATACAATGAAGTATTATGTTGACACAACACAGCATTTTTTTTTTTTTTTTTTTTTTTTGGTTTTTCAAGACAGGGTTTCTCTGTGTAGCTTTGCGCCTTTCCTGGAACTCACTTGGTAGCCCAGGCTGGCCTCGAACTCACAGAGATCCGCCTGGCTCTGCCTCCCGAGTGCTGGGATTAAAGGCGTGCGCCACCACCGCCCGGCACAACACAGCATTTTCAATAACAGTGTAGATTGTGATGCTAAAATGGAACATTTGGTGGCACAATGGAGCATGTGATGTCATAATTTAGCCTTTTATGACACAACAAAGTACTATGATGTCACAAAGTATCATCATGATGGTTACATGATACAGCATTTTGATCCCAGTAAAGCATTTGGTGGGAAAATGAAGTATTGTTATGAGAGAACAGAGCACTGTGATAATATAATCTACTATTTTAATGGCACAATAAAGCACTCTGATCACACAGTGGGGTGTTGTGATGGCACAAAGCAATCTTCTAAGGATACACTAAAGCATTATGATGTCATAATTTAACATCATAGGGGAAGAATGGAACAATGTGATGCCACATTGTAATAGCACAAAGGAACCCGGTGAGCACACAGTGTAGCATTGTGATGTCACAATCATCTCTGTGTTTGAGGGATAGAGTTTTATTGTGTTGAGGTATGTTCCCTTTATCCCTAGTTTATTCAGGATTTTTACCATAAAAATGTGTTGAATGAACAAGACCTGTGTAAGCTCGAGACAGACAAAAATCCCAGCATAAATGTAGAAAGGTGAACCCCAAATCCCACCACTGGCTGAGGACCTATTGGCGTTTGATAGTTTTGGGGAGAGGCAGAGCCTACTGATGTGAGTTGGACCACACGCCGGTTGGACCACTCTCAAAGACTAGTTGGACAACACAAACTGGACATGATGAGGGGATGAAAAGAAGAAGAAAAAGTGAAGGGGTAGGTAAGGAGGGAGGGGTGAGAGGGCAGATTAGGAGGAGTTGGGGAGGAGGGTGAGTGTGATCAAAATATATTGTATGAAATTCCCAAGAAATAAATAAAAGTATTTTTAAGGATATGCTAACTTTATCAAATGCCCTTTTACCATCTGATCGTGTAATTTCTGTCTGTAAGTCTATTGCTGTGGTGGATTACATTTATTAATTAACATTTTTTTCAACAAACCTTGTGTCCCTGGCAGGAACCCAGTTTGGTAGAGGTGTACTATCCATCTTCTTAATGTCCTTAACTTTGAAAGTATTTTGTTGAGGATTTCTGCGTCCACATTCATCAGGAAGAGTGGCCTGTGGTATTCTCTTGATGGCTGTGTCATTACCCGGCTATGATGTCAGAGTTACACTGATATCGTGCAATGAGTTGGGCAATACTCCTTCCCTTTACATTTTGTGGAACAGTTTGGGAAGTGTTAGCATTAGATCTTCCTTGAAAGTTTGGTAGCATTCAGTAGTAAATTCATCTGGCCCAGGACGTTATTTTATGGGTAGACTTGAAATTGCTGCTCCAGTCTCATTGCTGTTATTGGTCCATTCAGGGTGTTTCTAGCTCTTGACTTTAACTTCATTAGGTAACGTGCCCCTAGAAATCTATTTCTTCTAGATTTTCCAGTTTGTTGTGATGTGACTGTTCATAGTGTTCCCTGGTCTTCTAGATTTCACGGGGATCTATTGTAACAACTCCTTTCTCCACCTCTAATTTTATTAATTTTGAATCTGTCTATCAGTTAGTTTAGCTTGGGATGGCCAGCCTTGACAATCCTTTCAAATAACCAGTTTTTTGTCTGATTAATTCTGTGCTGTTCTCGGTCTCTGTTTTACTAATTTCTACCCTGCTCATTACTGTTTCTGGCCCCCTGCTTCCCTTGGGTTCGCCTCTTCTGGCTTTTCTAGAGCTTTGAGGTACATCACTGGGTTACTGGAGATCTCTGACTTTTTATATGAGTACTTGTAAACATTCCTCTTAAGTCTACCTTGCCTGTGTCTCATAGGTTTTGGAAGGTTTGGGTCTCATTTTCCTTTGACTACTAGGAGTTTTTAAATTCTCCTGTCTGATTTCTTTGACCCACTTTTAATTCAGCAGTGTGTTGTTCAGTTTCAATGTGTCTGTGTATTTTCTGAGGTTAGCTGTCAATTTCTAGGTTTATTCCACTGTGGGATGCATTGGGGATTATTTTCATTTTTTCATTTCTTAAGTCTTGCCTTGTGGCTTATAATGCAATCAGTTTTAGAGAAGATTTCATGAACTTCTGAGAATAGATGAATTTTTTAACTTTAGAATATCTGCTGTAGTCACCATAGTAACAGTAAAGAAAAAAGTCCATAGGATATATACAACCAAAAATGAGAAACGAATCCAAGTGTTGCATCATAAAAGTCAGCTAAATATGGGGGGAAACAATCATGAGAATTCAAGACACCAAAAGAAAGTTTTGATATTCATAAAGTAATTTCTAAGAACACAATAGCACAATCTTCTTTTCCAGAAAGAAATTTAGACATACATGGATTAAACTCCACAACTGAAAGTCATCAATGGGCAGAATGTCTAGAAAAGAAAGGAAAGCAGACCTGAACTCTATGACCTATGAAAGACTTGTTTTTATTAAAATCTAAGGAAATAACAAGTTGAGAAGGAGGGTTGTGCAGTGGAGATTAGTTAATTCAAAGATTCCCAACTGGTCCAAGTGCTGAGAACCGGTGATTATTGAATTCTCAGTCCAAAACGGGACATCTTGATTAACTTTACTCCCCACAATGGTCAGGAAAAGTGGAGGAGAGAGGGTAGGAAAAACAAAAGAGCCAGCAGATGAGGAAGGATGCTGTGAGGTTCTGCTTTCAGGACAGGACAGAGCTATTGTACTCATGAACTCAAGGCAGCTGTTGTTCCCCGAAGATCAAGCCGGCAAGCTCCGTTAGCATTCCAAGGGGCAGCGGTAATTGGACTTAGTGGGTTATGAGGTGGTAGATGAGAAGTTGGGAGAGGAACATGTTGGGAGTGTCTGAGGGAGTGGAAGGGGGAAGCTGGCAGTGGATATGATCAAATCTCGTTGTTTACATGTATGATATTGTTAAAAAGCAAATAAAAGATATTCTGCTTTTTAAAGGAAGGATAGAAAAAGGTGATCCATAGGAACAGTAATTAATATGAGCTTACCATATTAGTACTAGGAAAAAAAATTTTATCAAACACACACACACACACACACACACACACACACACACACACACACACACCACAAACACTAGGCATAGAAGGAAATTACACATTGATTAAAAAAGATCAGAGACCAATTGGTAAACGTCTTCCATGCAAGCCTGAGGATCTGATTTGCTTTTTTTTTTTTTAAGGTAAGCATGGTATTACATGTCTGTAACCCCAGTGTTGTGAAGGGACCAGGCAGACCTTTAAAGTCAATTGGCCAGTCAGCCTACCAAATTGATGAGTTTCAGGCTTATAAAGGTGGAGAGCCATCCAGGAAAAACACTTGGCATTAGCTTCAACATCAGACCTCCACACACATGCCCACACACCTGCAGTCACACCTGCATGCACTTGTTCATAGCACCACAAAGACACACACATACACACACACACACACACACACACACACACACACACACACACACACACACAGTCTTCCAAGAAAATGTAAAAATTATGAATATATGGGCACCAAACAGCAGAGCTTCTAGACACCTGAAGAAAATATTGACAGAATTGAAGGGAGAAATAGATAACTCTATAGTAAATGGCAGGGAATTTTAATATCTACCTTCAGGAACAGAACAACTAGATGAAAATCAATGAAAAATAAGAGCCGTATTTATGACAAGGGCAAAATGAATAAAATACTTAATAAATTTAATCAAGACGAAGGAAAACTACAAAATGAAAGAAATTAAAGATGACACCAAAAAAATGGATTGAAAGAAAATATTTGTTCAAATGTCAGTGCCGTAACTAGAGTGTCGTGGCAGAAGCCCTGGCTCTGGCAGCTCCATCAGTCTAGGCTCAGCCACCAGCAGCATGCATCAGTTAAGGAGAGGTGTCATGGTAGATGCAGAAAAGGGAGACTTAGATTTAAAGAAGTCTGGGGAACCCAGGTTTGTACCAAGAAGAGCTTCAAGTTTGGGGTTGTGTTTGTTTGTTTGCTTTTTAAGGGGTGTTTTTCTGTTTGCTTTCAAGACAGGGTTTCTCTGTGTAGCCCTGGCTGTCCTGGAACTCGCTCTGTAGACCAGGCTGGCCTCGGACTCAGAGATCTACTTGCCTCTGCCTCCCGAATGCTGGGATTAAAGGCAGGTGAGCTTCAGTTTTAAACAAAGGAAGCATCTGGCAAGGTGAAGGGTATATACAAGTAAGCAGACCTGCTCGAAGTGTGGCTGTGTTGATCATCGCCTCAACTCCTGACCTACAAAATGGCCCGACACACTGCTCATCTGCCGATTGCACTGAGGCATGGGGAGGGCTACCTCGCCATCAGGGAGCACAGCTGTCTCCATCTTGGGAGACTCTGCCCTTGCTGTGGGATGGTCTATATGTCAAATGTGTTGCTGATTGGTCAATAAATAAATCACTGATTGGCCAGTGGCCAGGCAGGAAGTATAGGTGGGACTAACAGAGAGGAGAATTAAGAGAACAGGAAGCTGGGTGGGAGAGACACTGCCAGCCGCCATGATGACAAGCCGCATGTGAAGATGCCGGTAAACCAAGAGCCATGTGGCAAGGTATAGATTAATAGAAATGGATTAATTTAAGCTGTAAGAACAGTTAGCAAGAAGCCTGGCACGGCCATACAGTTTGTAACCAATATAAGTCTCTGTGTTTACTTGGTCGGGTCTGAGTGGTTGTGGGACTGGCGGGTGGCAGAGATTTATCTTGACTGTGGGCCAGGCAGGAAAACTCTAGCTACAAATGGTGTCCAACGTGGTGGCAAGAGTTTCCACCTAAAAACTGAGAAAAAAGATTCTAAAACGGAGCTAAAAACAGTTCCTAATTGTCTCTCTCAAATGAGCGGCAGCTGCTGGTTTGAGCTACTGGCGGGTTTCTAGCGTGCGTGCTCGACCTGCAGTATGGCGGGAATGAGGCCTCTGCAAGTGGCACATTAAGCTGCGTGGTGGATTTAGACTTTGCTAGTACAAAACAAAAAAAAGAGGTTTCTGGGCTGCACGCTGCTTGGATAAAGGCATGGACCCACGATGGCTCCCAGAGCTGGCGGTAATACTGCTGCCATGTTGGGAAGCTGAGGTGGGTGGAGCCAGCAGCCACAGCTGCTGCAGCCTAAAGCAATAAACTCACAATAAGACAGATTCAGATGTAATAGTTTAAAATGTGTATAAAGGATATGTAGGCTTGAAAGAGACAAAAAAGGTGATATATACAGTTATGAAACAAATACATAGTTTTAAAAACTAAAGTCTTTAAAGAGACAGTAAAATTAATATAAAAAATAAGCCACGTAAAGATGGATATTACACAGAGAATCTGGATTGTGTTGTCTTTGGGATTTTTAACTGCAGAAAAACATTTGATCATAAAAGATGTTGAGTTAAACCAATATGTATATTTTAAAGGTACCTTGACTTCAAAATTTGGATATAAGGATATGTTGCTTTGGAAAAGAGTCTCTGCTTTTGTTTCCACAGAAAGCCAGAGGCTATGGATTTGTTCCAGATTAAGATACATCAGGTTTGACCAGCCAAGACCCCCTGAAAGGTCTCCAATGACACCATGGCCCAGATGATCCAACATCTGGAATGGTTTCAAGGCAACTGGCTCAGACGATACAGCCTCACGGACTATTCCATAATCCTAAAATATTCTTTGTGTCCCCAGAAGATACAGCGCCCCCCTCCAGCAGGAAGTAGTAAGAGAAGCTACGCCCAAATTCCCAAATATACCAAGCTGACTTTGGAGATGTGTAAAGGTTAAAACCTTCCTTTTTAAGAAAAGAAAAGGGGAAGTGCTGTGGGATGGTCTGTATGTCAAATGTGTTGCTGATTGGTCAATAAATAAATCACTGATTGGCCAGTGGCCAGGCAGGAAGTATAGGCGGGACTAACAGAGAGGAGAATTGAGAGAACAGGAAGCTGGGTGGGAGAGACACTGCCAGCCGCCATGATGAGAAACAGCACGTGAAGATGCCAGTAAGCCACGAGCCATGTGGCAAGGTATAGATCAATGGAAATGGATTAATTTAAGCTGTAAGAACAGTTAGCAAGAAGCCTGGCACGGCCATACAGTTTGTAACCAATATAAGTCTCTGTGTTTACTTGGTTGGGTCTGAGCGGTTGTGGGACTGGCGGGTGGCAGAGATTTATCCTGACTGTGGGCTAGGCAGGAAAACTCTAGTTACATGCCCTGCTTTTGGGGCTTTGCTATTCCAGGAACTCTGGGTGCCTGTGTGGTTAGGACAGTGACCTTTGATCCTTCCACCTCAAAGAAGCATGAGAAAGTTTAGGTAATCCTGGCTTCGGGATGGATATTCCTTGAGTGATTAAGGTCTTGCAGTGGTGGGTGGTGACTGAAAGTAAAGGCAACAGGATCAAAGTGAAGGCAAAGACATCAGGCCTTTATCCTCACTCCTCAGTTATCTTGTAGCCCCAGTGAGCAGTCCATGGTTTTTAGAACAAGCCATTCCCAAGAGCCTGTTATAATATACAAAGTAGTCTATGGATACAATTAATCCTACGGAATCCCAGTTATGGTTCCTTCAAAAGTAGAAAAGCTCATCCTAAAATTCACACGGAGTTTCAAAAGGCCCCAAGTAGCCAAAACACTCTTGAAAAAGAAGAAAGCCAGAGGCCTCGTGCTTCCTGTTTAGAAAGCTCATTACAAAGCTACAGCATTCAAACGGTGTGTCGCTGGTGGAGAGGCAGACACATGGACCACCTGAATAAAATAGAAAGCCCAGAACTCTCCCACATTGAGTCAAATAATTTTCTTTTTAAAATTGGCTTTAGTTTCAGTTCTACCATGGGACAACATTTCCTTCCAGACAGTAGAGTATATGAGGAATAGTGCGAAGACTCTTCAATGGGGAAAGACAGGCCTTTAACAAACCATGAGCAGAAAGCTAATAGCCATAAACAGAAAAAAAGAGAAAAGGAGAGAGAGAGGGGGGGAGAGAGAGAGAGAGGAAGGGGAGGGAGGGAGGGAGAGAGAGAGAGGAAAGAAAGAAAAAAAAGAAAGAAAGAAAGAAAGAAAGAAAGAAAGAAAAAAGGTGGACTTTTTTTTATAGTGGACCGTATAAAATATAGGTCAATGAGCTTGAATGTGTCAGAGGCCAAACTCTTAGGGCTAAAAACATAAATCTCTTAGAAGAAAATGAGGGGAAAGTGTTCCACGAGCTTGGGTTTGACAATAACATTCTGAGCATGACACTGAAAGCAAAGGCAATAAATTAAAACTGAGGCACTCAGACTACACAGAAACTGGAAGCTCATGGGTCAAAGGATGCGACCAGTGCAATGAAGAGGAGACCCATGGAGCAGAGGCCGGGGTGGGGTGTGGTGGGGGGTGTTGTTTGCAAGTCACATAGTTGATAAAGGGTTATTACATAAATTTCAGAAAGAATCACTACAACACAGCAACAGCCAAAAGAAATTGAGAAGCAGGAAAAGGACTTGCTTACAAGTCTCACCAAACATACATAAACGGCAACAAGCACAGGGAAAGCTTGACATCATCAAGCAATTACGGAACAGTCAGAATCACAGTAAGAGAACACCTCTGACCCATTCAATAGGTGCAACAAAATAATTCAGTTCTTCAAAACTCACCAAGACTGCTCTGTAGGGAGACGGCTCCATAGTTAAAATGTTGCTTTTCAAGCACACATACACTTGCACACACATGAACATGTTCCTACACATATACATACATAAGGAAAAGGAACTGAAAGATGCATCATGATCAGCAATCCCACTTCTGGACTGGTGTCTTAGTTAGAGTGTCTATTGCTGTGAAGAGACACCATGACCACGGCAGCTCTCATAAGGAAAACATTTAACTGGGACTGGCTTACAGCTTCAGAGATTTAGTCCACTGTCGTTACGGTGGGAAGCATGGCAGCATGCAGGTAGACATGGTGCTGGAGAAGGAGCTGAGAGTCCTACATCCGGATTGACAGGCAGCAGGAAGTGAACTGGCTTGAGTATCTGAGGCCTCAAAGCCCACCTCCTAGCGATGCACTTCCTTCAACAATGCCATGCTGACTCCAACAAGGCCATAACTCCTAATAGTGCCACTCCCTATGGGCCTCTGGGGGCCAATTCTAGTCAAACCACAACATGGTACTTCTAGAGACTGAAAGCGGGATCTTGAGTAACTATTTTTATACCTGTGCTCACAACAGTGTTATCCACAATATCACAAATGAGGAAGAAACACAAGTGTCCACTGGTGGATAGTCCCATTAAAAAACTGTGGTATATGTCTCGAAAAACCAAAAAAAAAAAAAAAAAAAAAAAAAAACTGTGGTATAGCCATGCAGTGGAATGTTATTTATCCCTAAACAGGAAAGAAATTCAGACACATACTACCACGGGTATGAACCTTGAAGACATTGTACTCAGTGCAATAAGCCCGTCATAAAAGGACATGTATCAGATGGCACTCATTGGAGGGCCCTGGGGAAGTCAAACTGATAGCAACAGGAAATAGGGTGGAGGTTGGCCAGACAGTGGGGGGAGGGAGGATGAGGAGTTTGTGTTTGATAAGAACAGTTTCAGATTGGCAGGATGGGAAGACTTCTAGAGTCAGGCTACCCTGGCTCTCCATTCAGAAGTGACTAAGATGGTAAATTATTTCTGCCACACATATTTCACCACAATTAAAAACAACAAACACTGACTAAGAGGACTAGAAATGGATGACGCGTACAGAGCTGAGGAAATATGACATGGCACAGGCACTCCAGGAGACAGTTTGGCATCTTATAAAATGACGTGCGTGACTACCATATGACCCAGCAATTGCACTGTGGCACTCATCCCAGGAAACCGAAGATTGTATTTTTCACATGAACGTCTGTACATGAGAGCTCAGAACAGCTTGGTTTATAAGAGATTCGTGGTGGAAACAGCCCAGATAGTCAACAAGTGAAGGCTTAAGGATAAGCCACAAAACAGAACAAGCTAATGCATATGTAATTTGGATGAGTCTCTAGGGAGTCACTCTGAGTAAAAGAAGCCAACTCCGAATAGCCACACACTGTGATTCCGCCCAGGTACCACTTTTAAAATGGAAAATTCCAAACAAAAAAAAAAACCAAAAAAAACAAAACCCACATAGTGTTGTGGTCATCAGGAGTTAAAGAAAAGGACGGGCAGGGCGGCAGGACGGGCAGGGCGGCAGGACGGGCATCACATAAAAGGGTACCAGGAAGAAGCTGTGGGGGCAGGAGGGCTGTGGGTGTGACTACTTCTTGGCTGTCCTGTAGTTTTGCAGGATGTCAGCCTTGGCAGAACTGGTGGAGGGTACAGGGGAATCTCTCGAGCATTGTTGACTTCTACTACAACTATCTCAAAACAAAAAGGTTAACTTTAAAAGGGTACTAATCGGTTATTATCCTCTGTGGTTTCTGTGGGCTTTCTCCTCTCCGTCTGGGACCAGCGGCAGGCTCTTCCCTCACATATGTGGCAGTCAAACACTGCTGGTGTTGAGCACTTGAGCTGGGCTGTCCGCCAGAACACTGACTCATGGCTTCTCTATGTTGCCTGGACTTCCTCACACCGTGGTGTCTGGGATCAGGGGAAAATGGCCCAAGAAAAACAGAGATGGAAGGTGTCTGCGCCTCAGCAGTCACCCAGCAAAGTCACCCACTAGGACCAGGTCCTAAAATCTCACCATGTACAGTGTGAGGGACTAGGATGCTCAAGTTGTTCAAGTCGTTGTGGGCAGTTCTGAAAGTAGTATCCTCCACAAACATCTCCCAAGGCCCAGAGGTTCCAGGACCTCAGTTCTTCTATGAACCACACTCTGGGTCCTACGGCCTAGGAAGAGGAGAGGGAGAATGGAGTATGAAGGAGACAGGAATATGAAGAAATTCTCAGAGGACATTTCCATAGAGCCAAGGAGAGGGCAGTGGCTGTAGGCAGCTCACGGCCCTGCTTATGCTCATTCTTGACACACCATATGGTATGCTGGGCACAATCCCATGTAACAACACACAGACAGGAGGGAACTCAGAGAAGTTGGGGGTGCAGACCAACGCTTCAGCAGTGATGGGTGACACTGGCAATCACTCCAGACTGTGGCCCAGAACCCAAGGAGGAGGCACCACCAGAGTAGCCCAGAGGTAGGACATTGTGCAGGAGTAAGACCTACCTGAGGTCTTTTTGGAGGAAGGGGACCCAAGGACACCCCTCTTCAACCTTCTTTTCTCTCAGGGAAATGACCCTGGAAAATGTCATTATCCAGAAATGAATGACACATGGTTCTTTCCCTTCGCTCCCTCTGTCCCACCTCTGGGACCGGCTGTCCAGCAAATCTACAGTCACCAGCTCACTCAGGTGCAAGGGGAGGGACTGGAATCCTCTTCTTAGTGGAAACAGCAGAGACTCTACAAGAGTGAATATTGTTATTGGCGATGTTGTGAAGTATCGTCCCTGACAAAGTTCTCTCAAAGTAGTGCAGTACAGTGGCTCCAGGAGGAAGCCTCCGAGACACGCCCGCGAGGAGCAGGTGGGACTGAAATACACTAGTGGATCTGGTGCTCAGAAGGAGGTGACCATGGGACCCTAGAACACAGGGGGTCCTCCCTGAGGTCCCTGATTGAGGGTTGCAGCCTTGGGAGATGGGGCAATAGAAATGCAAAGACAAGGCCGTGAAAGAAGTCTGTTGTGGGGAGGGGCGTAAACAAAACACAGTTGTGAGCTGAGCCACATGTTATAATTTCATAGCTCTTCTAGTGTGTTTTGCGTTCCTCTGCTCTGTGGAGATTCATCCTCTTCCAAGCTGATGCGGGTTACTGGCAAATTCCATTTGCAAGCCACATGACTTTCCTCAACCTTGTAGTGACAAGGCTGAGATTCCCCCCCTTCCTTAAAATACCCGAGGTTGGGTATTTTAATGATAAAGGAGGCTAATTTAGCCTACAGTTCTGGAGACTCAAGAGTGTGGCTCTGCTGTTGGTGGGACTCTGATGGGAAACCACGTGGAGGATGTTACAATGGTGGGAGCCATGTTTAAGAGAGGGATTCAGGGAGGTGTCGGGCTTACAATAATGTTCTTGTGGTGACTTAGCCAGTCCCATAGGGTCTGATCCACTCCCATGATAGAGCATTAGTCACTCATGAGGTTAGAACCCCAAAACACACTCCCCTCCAATTAAGCCCTGTCTCTTAAAGGTCTCAACATCTCAACATGGGCTACACGGAACACTGAACATCCCACACAGGAGCCTTCAGAGGGCAGACCACACCAAAAGACAGCGCTGACTGAAGGGCTCTTGGTTCTGCTACTTCAGAGGTTTGTGGGTCAGTTCACACACGGCCAAGTAGAACCTCTACTTCGGGATTTGCCAGGTTCTGCTCTGTCATCCCTTAGGTGGAGCTCACCACCTGACTCTCTCCGATCTTGTAGTACAAGACTAGGATCCTCCACTTCCTTGGTAACTGCTGGTCAGCTAGCAACTTGTGTATTGCTTGAGGCTGCTCTTCTGCCAGCCAGACCCCACAGGCAGTTAGCAACACAGCAGTCTGGGACCTTCCAAGCCAGGTCTGTCTGGACTCTTCTTTTATACACTCCTCTGACTGGATCAGGCATGCCCAGGATAATCCAAACAGTCTCCCTCTTGGTGATCTCAAAGTTGACTGCCATGTGCCTATTCATGAGGGACACCTGTGGTAGAGCCCAGTTCTACACTCAGGAAGAAGGCGTTATATAGAGATTGTGCTCTAGAATGGGAATCCTGAGACATATTAGATTCATCATATCTGGGTTTAGAGACCGCATTTATACCTACTTTTTGTTGTAGAAATTTCTAAGGATGACACAGAGTTCTCCTCAGCCGCTGGTGTTTTTGCAGTACATGTGAACGGCAGATGAAAAATTCTTGCATGAGCTAGGCTTGGTGGCACACACCTTTAATCCCAGCACCCTGGAGGCAGAGCTAGGTAGACCTCTGTGAGTTTGAGGCCAGCCTGGTCTATACAGTGAGTTTCAGGCCAGCCCGAGATACGTAGTGAGGCCCTGTCTCAAAAAACTAAAAAATAAATTTTAAAAAGAAAAACTTCTCTCAGGAAGGAAAGTGCTGAGTTGTCACTGAAGACATCACATTTTAAGATTCCAACCAAGGGTACAGGAAAAGCATTCACTGTAAAAGAAAGTCAGAAGGCAAGAAACAGGGTTAGCATCACAGCACCCGGCCGCCACAGGGCAAACCCGAGTCTCTTCACAGGTGACTTAGGGTTTCTATTACTTTGTCAAAACATCAAGATCAAAAGATCCACGAGGAGGAAAGGACTTATTTGGCTTACATTTCCACACCATAGTCCATCATCTAAGGAAGACAGGACAGGAACTCAAGGAAGGAACCAAGAGGCAGGAACTAAAGCAGACGCCGTGGAGGAGTGATTGCTCCTCCTGGCTTGCTCCGTTTGCTTTCCTGTACAACCCAGGACCACCTGCCCAGGGGCTGCAATGCCCATAGTGGGCTGGGCCTTCCCACATCAATCATCAGCCCCAAAAATGCAGCACACACCTGTTCACAGGACAATTCGATGGGTACATTTTTCTCAGCTGACGTTCCCTCTTCTCAGATGACCCTAGCTTGTATCAAGTTGACCAAAGATAAACCAACATAACACATGTATGTATAGTCATCCTCTTTCATCCATAGTTGAAGTATCCCGAGGCATTCAGCTGATGCCTGGACTCACAGATAACACTGCAACCTGCACACACTGTTTTTTCCTATACATACATGTGTTTGAGAAAGTGGAAAGAATTATAAATTGGGCACAATAAGATTCATAGTAACTAATGATGAAATACAATGTAATGGTTAACTGTAACAGAGGTTATTTAAGAGTTTTGGATTGTTTCTGGGTTTTGAATTCAATAGTTTGGAATCACAGTCAGGAAAGGGTAAATGAGAACAGAAAGTTTGTGCCCAGTGGAAGACTGCCCCAATGAATTAGTGTGTGCTGAGCTGTTCAATCCACAAATTACTTCAGAACAATAAGAATGGCTGAAAACCACAATGAGCTGCATTTGGGAATTTTTGTTATGAAATTAAAGCATTAAAATATTTTGTCATGCCGGGCGGTGGTGGCGCACGCCTTTAATCCCAGCACTCGGGAGGCAGAGGCAGGCGGATCTCTGTGAGTTCGAGGCCAGCCTGGTCTACAGCGCGAGATCCAGGAAAGGCGCAAAGCTACACAGAGAAACCCTGTCTCGAAAAACCAAAAAAAAAAAAAAATATTTTGTCATATCTTCTGCAGTGACAAAAACCCACTCACCTATTTTTATGATGGACTCTAGTACTCGATCATGATGCATTCAATTTGTGGTTAATTTCCAAAACTAAGCTTCGCTTCGAGAATTTTAGGGAATTCCAGTTACTATTGCCTCAGCGGAAGGAAGTGCTCTACACTAAGTTAAAGATATAAAAGTGATTTGGGTTCAAGAAAGCTTGTGTGGCTTGTCTCTGCTACGGGTTGAGCATGGATCTGTGAAGATCTTAACAGACTGAAATTAGAGACTTGCTGAATAACGACAGGGAAAATAAATTTTATGGGAGCAATAGCAAGCTTATGACTTATGACCTTATTAATCATGCAGACAATGGCACCAGCAGCACAACCAGGCACACACAGTAATTAAACTTGGTCATCTGTGATATTTTTTGCAGGGTTTTAGTCACATTAAAAAAACTATATAGTTTGACACATCTCACTTGTTGTATGGCTTTTGCATACTTAGATTCGCAGTCCAAAGGACCTGGCTGCTGCTGCTTTAGGAAGGTGCTGGGCAGCTGGGGTTGGGGGATTTGCTCGGGGATAGAAGCTTGCCTACTATGTGCTAGGCACAATCCTAGTACCACAAATAGAAAAAGAAAAAGGTGCCTCTCGGCCAGGCTGGCTACCAGCAAATCACAAATCACTGGATCTGTTGGACAGGCCCTCAATGGCACCACCGTGTGGCTGATTCGTGACATGGCAGGAAGATATTCTCACCTCAAGGAGGAAATTCTGACATTTTGGTCCCTGGGATGGTTTGAGAATTCAGAGAGAGGTAAAAAAAATGCAATCTTTTCTATTTTTAGGACATGTCAATTCCTGAGTGATGGGCTTTAGTGTATAGTTTACAGCCTTGGGTTTGTGGAGCCGTTTGTACTGGCTAAAATCATACAAAGAAAAGCTTTGTGTGCGTGTGTGTGTGCAGCAGGGAATAGGTGGGAAAGGCTGAGCTCTAGGATCTGGACCAGACCTGAGCTGGAGTGCTGGTTTAGACTGTGAGATTTTGCACACAGTTCTGGGTAGCCCCAAGCCTGTTTGCTCATGGGAAACCCAGACCTGAGCTGGAGTGCTGGTTTAGACTGTGAGATTTTGCACACAGTTCTGGGGAGCCCCAAGCCTGTTTTCTCATGGAAAACCCAGGCAACTTGGATGTCACAGGGACGCTGATCCAAGTTTGGCCCGGACTTGGTAAGGGCTGGACAGTATAGCTCTTCTCCTCCTCAAGCTCCTTCTCTCCCTCTCCCTCCCTCTTCCTCACTCTCCCCCTCTCTCTTTCTCCCCTTCCCTCTCCTTCCCCCCTCCCCCTCGTCTCCTGCCAGGTACCGATGGGTACGGCTGAGTACCGATGGGACAAGGTAGAAAGTCAGGATGCCAGCCTCCAAGAGCGTGGAATCCCTCCTTCCCCTGAGACCCTCAGAGGGCTGCTGCCCCGGGGTCCCCCTCCTTTGCCAGGGGCTCCTAACTTCACTTTTGTCTTTGAGTGTCTGGCACCTGATGGCCCTGCATCTTGAGTGGCAGGACCACGGAAGACCCGGGGATGACAGCTGTCCTTGCTGTGGAGCACTCAGCCCTCACTGCCCCCGTCACCGGTGTCCCTGCTCCTGGCCTCCCTCAACAAGGCCATTCCTTTAGTTGTCCTCTGACACACAACCCGATTGCTGTGTCCTTACAGATAGCCCCACCTGTGAGCAAAGGGACTGCAGCTTTCTGAGGAAACCGACAAGAGCCACGGGTGTTCTTTTGTGTCCAGACAAACTTTCTGTTATGGTTTGAGAAATCTTTAAACTCTTATTCATGAACATTTTTGAAGATAAAAAATGAAATGAAAGATCTCAGCTACTCAGCCTTGCCCGGAAGCCCCGCAGTCTCCACCCCTTCCTGCCCTCTTGACTCTCCTCTGCATCCCTCCCACCAACACCCAGCCCATACCTCTTCTACCTCTTCTGCCTCACTCCCCCCAGCCCTCCTGACCCTCTCCTGCACCCCTGCATCTCCTCCCTCTCAGCCCTGATTTCCTCAGTCTTCTTGGAGTGAGTGCCTGAATTCACGTCTCCTGAAGCTGCCCTTCAACGGCCTCCTGGGACCAAACTTAAAGAGTTTGACTCGGAAATGGAGAAGGGGAGAGGGAGGAAAAGGGGAGAGGAGAGGGTTCGTTAATGGTGGAGCAAGCCCCACTGGAAGGTTCTCACTGTCTGGCACAGAGAGCCCTCCCCCGCTGACCAACCCCACAGTTATCTCAGGGACCCTGAGGTACTGCAGCAGCAGCAGAGCTATCTCCCTGTCGCCACCAGCCCTGGCCCTTGGCGTGTGAAGAAAATCCTAAGATCATGCTTACTGTGGGGTTCAGCAGTTAAAACTGAACAGATTGCATCACTTTCATTTTTCCGTGTGTGTGTGTGTGTGTGTGTGTGTGTGTGTGTGTGTGTGTGTGTGTGTCTGTGTGTCTGTGTGTGTGTGTGTGTCTGTGTCTGTGTGTCTGTGTCTGTGTCTGTGTGTCTGTGTGTCTGTGTCTGTGTCTGTGTCTGTGTCTGTGTCTGTGTCTGTGTGTCTGTGTGTCTGTGTCTTTGTCTCTGAAGTTAAGGGAGAACTGGAAATGAGCGCCCTGTAACCCTGGAAGAGGGGGCAACAAGGGTGCTGGGCAAAGCCTTCCTGACAGAGGACTTCTCACCTCCCCAAGCCATCACCAGCAGGTGGGGACTTCAGTCACTTTCTGTCAAACACTAGCAAACCGGTGCTGGGAATTTCTTGCCTTGAAGAAGCCAGTGTTTGTCCTGAGAAACTTCTGCCCAGAGCCTGCTGGGAATGGAACTAAGAACCTGCTCTCTGTGCAGGGAGAGAGCCCGTGCACACAGGAGTGCCCCAGCCCTGGCCCAGTCCTGCGATTCTGCCCCCACGGGGTGCTTCTGCCTCACCCCAGCTTCTAGTTGCTGGAGTGTGGCCTGCACCTTCAGACGTCAGGACTTACCCTAGGCCTTATCACCAGGAGCAGAAGGTTCCAGAGTCTGGCTGGAAGCCTGCTCTGAGGCCTGGCAGCCCTTCCTGCCATCCTACTCTGCTGTGTCCCGGAAGCATTCAGCCCAGGCTTGGCTGCTCTGGCTGCCTGCAGCTTCTTCTACAGAGCCGGGGCTGCTTGTCTCTAGGAGGTGGGAAGACAAGGAGAATCTGCCTGCTGGGGGACTCGATGACTCAAGGTAGTTGGACGGACTGCCTCTCCTCTCACAGCGACTCCGCCACCCCTGTCTGGGTCCTGACTTTCTCTCACCCCTCCCCTATTTTTTGTGGTTCTCCCTTACCTACACAGGTTTGGAGTTTGATGCTCTCTGGACTATTTATCCCCCCTGAGCTCCTGGGATCCTCCAGCAGCCAGGCCTTGACTTGTTCTCTCTGCCAATCTGGAGGTAGATGAGGTATCAGGCCAAGACCAGCCAGCAGTAAACTTTCCAAGTGACTGGCTAGACATGAGTACACCAGAAGTTACAGTGACTGAGGCTGAGTGTGACCTCACAGATGCTCCTTGACGGTGTAAGATTGAACATTCTAGAAGGGTGGCTGGGAGACACACTTCTCTCCCTCACTGCCCCCCAAAGCCACCGACTGGCATGTGGCTCAGATCTGACATTCTGAAATTTGGATATTAGCCTTGTCCAGAAGCAGGAATGTTTTCCACCTACTGATCTGTCCAAGTCGCTAGGTTCACAGTCATGTTTGGTGTGGCAAAGGCCACTCTGTGCCTGACAGATGTGAAACTAGCTGGGAATTACTCAGCTATTCACACTGGTGCTCACACTGCTTCCCGAGGACAGTCTCCACTTGTACCCCAGGCTGAGACTGTGCACTGGGTCCCGTGTCTGAACATAAGAAGATGAGCCCCACCTTCCTCCAAAATACACGCTGAGAGATGAGCCCAACTTTGCCAGTCAGTTTAAATGTCTACTCACTATAGATTAGGATCATTTGGAAAGAGACCCTTGAGGAGTAGCCTAGATCAGGTTAGCTTGTCGGCATGTCTGGTGTAGGGGTGGTGGTGGTAGGGGTGTCTTCCTTGCTAATGATGCACCTAGTCCACTCTGGGTAGCACCATCCCCTGAGCAGGTAGCCCTGAAGTGTATAAGTGAGAAAAGCTAGCTGAGCACAAGGAACCTAGCAAGCAGCAGAGGTGTGTTCATTTCTCTCTACTCTTGGCTAACCAGCTGCTCTGCGTCCCTGCCTCGACTTCCCCTTGATTGAGAGACTGTAACCTGAGACTGTAATTCAAATAAACCCTTCTCTCCCTAGGTCGCTTTGGGTTGAGATGTTTTATCGCAACAACAGAAATGGAACTAGGTCACACACCTGCCTCCGAAACACCTGCTAGACCTGGGTGGGAGAGACAGCGGTCTGTCTGTCTCCTCTCTCCATTCACCAAAGGGCAGAGCATCAAGTGATGCAGTGGGATTCGGTGGACGTGGTGACAAGGAACTTCCCAAGGGTCTCCGCTAGAGGCCAGAAGAACCTTGCAAGGATGCAGGACACTCAGATCCAGAGAGCAGGAGACACAGAGGCCACTCCACGGTGCTATGAAAAACAGAGGCAAAGTCCATATGGGACATGGGCTCCCTGGCCTCATCATCTGTCTTTAGAGAACCAAACTTGCCCAAGGTGATGTGGCCTCACCCTGGTAGTGTCTGGATGCTTGTTCATGGTCATCTGTCATGGTCATCCACTAAGAAGGCTAAATAAACTCTAGCGTAGATCAGAACTGACCAAGGGGAAGGGGAGAGCCTATTAACCCTCATGGGTCAGCATATGGAGATTCACTGCGGTGGCATCTCTTTCTTATCTACCCTCTGATCAAAGAAGTGGGACACGAGAACCAGCAGTTGTGGCTGAAAATGTCTGTCCTACCATTCCAGGACAGACGGGAGGGTGTGTGTGTGTGAGGGGGGTGACATGTGTCCAAGGTTGAAGTTGTGAAGCCTGAGCAAGTGCTGTGTGCCTCCTGCCCGAGCCCCAGGCCAGAGGGGATAAGAGTCCTGGTCACAGTGGGTCGAGGCCACATTGGCTCATGTGTCTTCCCAGCCACCTTCCCAATGGGCCTGCAATTGCAGAGAGTGATAATTGTCAGAATTTGTGTCCATGGGCTGAAATTTGTAGCATGACCACAAATGTAGCATGCCAGAGATGACGCAGAGCGTGTACAACTAAGTCACATCTGAGTACAGTTTTACCGTCAGATGGGTCATACCCCGACAGTACCTAATGACTCCAGTTGAAGCAGCATGCAGAAATCCCATCAGAGCGCTGAAGTTTAGAGACAGGGAAAGCTGATTGTTAAAAACAGGTGATATCAAGCCAAGCAGTGGTAGCATATGCCTTTAATCCCAGCACTTGGGAGGCAGAGCCAGGCAGATCTCTGTGAGTTCGAGGCCAGCCGGGTCTACAGAGTGAGATCCAGGATAGGCACCAAAACAACACAGAGAAAACTTGTCTTGAAAAAACAAACAAACAAACAAACAAAAATAGGTGATATCACTCTGAAGAGTGTGCAAGACAAAACGGAACAAGAAAAACTTGAAAGACCCCAAAACATTATATAGTTCATACTGAGAAGAAACCTACTAGAGGGTCCCCAAGTTGGGGTTTTAGAAATGTATGAGATACTACTATCAATAAATTGTGAAGCTGAGAGCTTTCTATGCCACTGAAATCTGTTTGATGCCATACCTCCCAGATGATCACGGCCAACAGGCAGTCACTTGTTTTCATATTTAGTTTTACTGGAAGATACCACCCTCATCTGTTTGCATCTATCTGTAGCAGCCTTCCCTCCAGTGACAGGTGAGTAGTAACAGCGACCAAGTTGTTGGTTGTATGACCCTTTACAGACATGCTTGCTGACTCCTGTACCAAATAAATTTTTAGTTACCCTTTAAATAGCTGTACAGTAAATTTGGCCTGCGGGCTTGGAGACGGCTCAGTTGGTAAAGTGCCTGTAGTACAAGCAAGAGGACCTGAGTTCGGATCCCTAACACCTGTGTAAAAGCCTGGTGAAGTGATACTTCTGTGGTCCCAGCCCTGAGGAGGTAGACAATCAGGTCTTTGGAGCTTACTGGCTAGCTAGCCTAGCCAACATATTAGCTCCAAGTTCAGTGAGAGACCCTACTCAAGGCAGAAAGCGATTGAGGAAGTCACCTGGCTTTCAGCCTCAGCCCCTGACCGTGAGGCAGGTGGGAGAAGGTTCGGAGTTGGGTTGGTCATCAGTGGTCTTGAGTTAATCAACCATGCCTTTGTAGTAAAGCTTTCCATGAAAACACAGGACAGGGTTCACAGAGCGTCCTGAGAGCTGAGCATATGGAAGGTCCTGGAGAGTGTGGGCTGGGAGAGGGTCTATTCCCTTCCTTCACACCTCTCCACATGCCCTGCTTCATCCCTATCTTCTGGATAGTGAGCTTGAGAAAGTGTTTCCCCAAGCTCCATGAATATTATTTCTTGCAGACTACCAGAGCCTGAGGGGTTTGTGGAACCCCACAGAGATCAGCTGCACTGATGGAACAGCCTGGGGCTTTCAATAGGCATCTAAGTGGTGTGCTGGAGAGTTTTATGTCAACTTGACACGAGCTAAAGTCATCTGAGAGGTGGAAGCCGCAATTAAGAAAAATGCCTCCATAATATCTGGCTGTAGGAAAGCTTGTAGGACATGTCTTTAGTTAGTGATTGATGGGGGAGGGCCCAGCCCATGGTGGGTGGTGCCATCCCTGGGCCGCTGGTCCTGGGTTCTATAAGAAAGCAGGCTGAGCAAGCCATGGGAAGCAAGCCAGTCAGCAGCACCCCTCCAGGGCCTCTGCATCAGCTCCTGCCTCCAGGTTCCTGCCCTGTTTGAGTTCCTGTCTTGACTTCCTCTAATGATGGACTGGACGTGTAAACCCAATAAACCCTTTCCTCCCCAACTTGCTTTTTGGTCATGGTGTTTCATTGCAGTAGTAGTAACCCTAACTAAGACAAGTGGGGAGATAGTCAGAGATAGCCCTCAAGCTATGGAAAGTGAGCCTTTATCTCGGTAGTGTCAAAATTAAACTAGGTTAAAGGACACCCAGTTGGAGTCTGCCACAGCAATGGCTGCTTGGAGTCGTGGCTGGCGTCGAGAGAAAGTAGCAGGTGGCTAGTGTCAGAGGTGATCTGCATTGTGGGGGTGTGCCAGCAGGAGCTGAGGCCTAGCTCTGCCTTTCCACTGCATCTCCACGGTGTTGGCCAGACTTATGGGATACATGCAAATGCAGTGGGCATTCATTTGGACTCCTTCGACTTCCGTCAGCTTTCGTTAGTTACTTTACTCATCGTTATGACAAAATACCAGACATAAACAGCTTCAGGGAAGACAGCTCTCCTGGGATCACTCTTCAGAGATCTCCATCCAGGTTTGCCTGGCCTCGTGCATAAGAACAGAGCATCATGGTGGTGGGAACATGTAGGGGAAGAGGCTGCCTATTCACCTCATGGAGTATAAGAAGCAGAGAAAGGGAAGGGGCAAGAGACATGGTGTAACCTTCAAAGGCACACTCTCTTAGATGTAGTTCCTCCAGCAGTCTCCACATCCTCAAGTTTCCAGAGCTTCCCAAAATAGTGTCACCCGCTAGGACCAGTGGTGAACGTTCAACACGTGAACCTGAAACCACAGCACTAATCTTTTAAAAAATGATTTTGTGTGACAATTAGAGAACTCTAAGTACTGAGGGGATGCCAGTTGCAAAGGTTTGGAGTTAATCTTGGAGGCTGTGATAATGGACCTGAGTTATGTGAAAAGTGGGAAGAGTCAGTATCTTTTAGAAATATGTTCTTGCCATACAACTGGCTACAGTAATGGCCTCCAAGGCTCCCTGTTTCAAGGTTATTTGCATATCCTCTCCTACTTGAAATCTGGCTTAGGCTGCATGACTTGTTTTGGCTAATGAGACATTAGCCAACATGATGCAAGCAGGGGCTTGTGAAGTCCTTGCATACTGGGGCTTGCCTTCTCTTGCCGCGGGCAACTCTTGGAATGCCTCCACTGCTGGAGCAAGCCCAAGCTAGCCTGCTGCTGCTGAGGCTATGTGGAGAACTGAGCCACCCTGCCTGATGGCCAGACCAGTGAGGGAGACCATCAAAGGCTCTGCAATCCATGTCTGAGAGCTTAAACAAAAGCGGCAGAGGAACCATCCATTGGATAGCTCAAGTCATCAGACTCCACTGTCAGGATTCAATAGTTCTACAGTCCCGATGCGTGGATGATCTTACAGATGTCCGGGGATTTGCTTCTGAAGGTGGGTAAATACAGATGTCGGTGAAAGGAAGCTGGTTCTATGCTGGCAGTGAAGCTGGTGAGGGTTTCATCTTGTTACACCTTTGGTAATATTTGGAATTGCAATTTCCAGGAACAGAGAAAGAAGGAAGAATTAAAAGAGGAGGGGATTGGGAAGATGGTTCAGTGAGTAAGGTGCTTACTGTGCAAAGGTGAGCCTCTGAGTCCAGATCCCCAGAACCAAAGTAAATCTGGGTGTGGTCACACACACACACACACACACACACACACACACACACACACACACACACACACATCTGTAACTCCAGCACTCCTACAGAGAAATGGGAGGCACACACAGAATTCCCAGAAGCTCATAAGCCAGCAGGTCTGGCGTATGTACAAGTGGGAGACAAGGGCCAACCCTCGAGGTTATCCTCTGACCTCCACACCAATGCTATACACGTGCAGGCTTTCACACACACATACAAAAAAAAAAAAAGAAAGAAAGAAAGTAAGATTGGAGGGGAAGGAGAGGAAAATGAGCCTTCAATCTATTAACAGATAAAATCAAGACACAAAGAAGCCAAGAAAAATTTTACAGTACCACAGCCAAGTCCAACCAGAGCTCGTTGCTGGCTCTCTTACCAGCAATTACACAGAAAAGGTACACACAGGGATCATCACTTATTGCTTGAGAAAAACGTGTAACCACTCAAAGACAACAGGAAAGGCGAGACTGTTGATGACAAATGTTTTTTTCCCCCTATTCTTTGAGGTAAAACATGTTCTGCCATGTGTGTGCATTGTATTTCATAAAAGATCATCAAAGATGCTCCCTTCCACACCCTGCTCCGCTGCTGTTTGGCACCCACAGCTTGTTCTGTTTTCAAACGTGTGTAATAACTATGACAGAGATAAGCAGGGCTACAGTACCATGTGCCAGGATAGCAATACTAAAAATTCATCTGCAAGTCCAAATATATTGAAGTTGTCTCTTTCCCACACATTCAAAATGAGCAAGGCTTTCATTATTCATCAAATGGGGAAATTAAGCAGTGCAATTATCTGTCTATTGCCCCAGGATAGCTTGGGCACCGTTTAATCAGCTATGAGAGGCTGCAGACTGCTTCTGACCATAAACAGACATTAAAGAGAGTTACTTCATAAAAAATAAAATAAAAATAAAAAAAAAGATACTTCCTGGTCTTTATACGCAGGGTTGGTTTCCCTGAGAACTTCTGAACCTTAGAACTCGGCTGGAGTTTAGGGAGAGGAAGGAAGATTCTAGAAGGTGATAACTAGACTAAAAAGCCAAATCCAACAAGGTTAAACCAAATTGCTGTGTTTCTCATAACTGAATTGGCAGGGCCCCTGCCTTGCTTTTCTTGGGAGTGGTATTCAAGAGGCCCACAGGGCTCTGTTTTTATGTTTGATGACTGGTCTGAAATCCTAGAGCCTTGGAGCCAGCTGGCAGAGCCTGGTGTGGCCCATGTGTGGCCAAGGGCAGAATCAGCAGTGCTGGCCAGTGCTCAATCCAGTTCTACAGGTCACTGTAATAGGCAAAGACATCCTGGGTGGGCAGAACTGGGCCCCAGTTCTCCCTCCTTCAAGGCCTGCAGGACCCGAACCTGAATCTTAGAAGGTTCTGATTATCTGTGGGTCACACTCAAAAGTCATATTACTTTGTCCTGACTATTTGCCATTTTCTTAGCAAGAGAAAAGTTTTGGTATAAAGGGATCACTGGGTGGAGATAACGGGGAAGTTGAGAGTTCAAGGCTCAGGGTAGGGTTAAAGTTTTTTGACTCTGCAGCCCCTCGGATTAGCCGACTGGGTGCCCCCCAGGAACGGTGGGTGGGGACCCTTCCTCCCTCCCACACGAGGGGGAGGGCGGGTATGAAGAGAGACAGGATATCTCCCTCCTCAGCAGTTCTGTCCGACTGCAGCCTGCTGCCCAAGAGAGCTCAGCCTGTTACTTTCCCAGAGCCTCTGCAGCCCCCGGCACTGACAAATGTCACTTTTCACCCATTTCCTCTCTCTCCTCTTCTTCCTGTTCCACTTCCCTGTCCTGCCCCTTGGGGCATTCCACTGCTTGCACACACAGGAGGAAAGCTCAAAAGCTAAAGGCAGTCCTGGGGACAACTAATGTTCGCCAAGCAGTGGGGCCAACCTAGATACAGGCAAAAAGGGGGTGGAGGGGTGGGGGCAGGGGGGGTTGCCAGTGCAGCCGTGCTAAAGGGGGCTTGAGCTGAATACACAAAAGGGTGTGTGTGCCATGGTGCAGTAAACACAGACTTCACTTGGCCAGGAAATACCTTCTCCAACCTGGCAGTCCTGCAGGGAGACTGGGCCAACCCTGAGCCCCCCTAGGTCTCCATTTTCAGAGAGGCTCAGTCAGCCAAAGCATTGGCTGAGGCCAGCCTCCCACATCTAGCAAGGAGGGCCATGGCAGGCATAGACTGTTGGAGGGAACGGGGTGGGGCTGGGAAATATTCAGTGAGAGCCTTACTTATCCTCCTTCTACGGAGACCCCAAACGGGAGAGCTCAGAGGGGTTGGGACATTGTCCGCCATTACCGGTACACTGACTAGTTGAGTAATGCAAGGACTAGCCCAGACCCCCAGTCCCATAGGTCGCTGGACTACCAAAAGGCTCAGCACCCATACTGCTTTGGTGGCCAGTTCTTGCTCCAAGCCATCCTACAGAGGCAGACACCTCAATACTGCTAGAGCAAAATGTAGTCACGGGTGCAAGGTGGCCTTAGCAGTGGCCACTGCCAGGGCCTCTGGAGTCAGAGCCATCTAGACATCATCAGTCCCTGGAGGTGGGGGATGGGACTCCCTGCACCCTACCCCGCCCCACCCCAGGAAGCCGGCTCAGGGTGCGGAGGCGTGTGGCTGACACCAGGGGGCAGGGCGGATGATGGCACCCGGAATGGGAGCTGCCCAGAGGGAGACCAGGAGAACCGGCGGACTGAGGGATCATGGGGGCGTCACTCGGGCATCGTGCACACCCGTCCTCTGCTCTAAATTCCCAGAGCAGTGCAGCCAGACATGCGACATCTCCGAAGTCAACCTGCGGGGGCCCCAGCCACTGCGTGTGCCACAGCCTCGCCCCACCCCGCTGCTCAAGCCCCCCTTCCCGCTGTGGGCGACCCCGCCCACCCGTGCCTGCGTGTCACGCGCGGATGCCACCTACTGTCGCACGGGAGGCATCAGCGAACAGGAGCCCTGTCGCCGAGCCACAGTCCGGTCGCGGCCGGCGCTGACCCACTTTCCCTCCCGCCTCCCCAGCCAGAGCCCAGAATAAACGCAGCCACACAGCAGGGTGGGTGCCAACCGCCCTCCCTGCCCCCACGCCCCCCTCGCGTGAGAGGCTGGAGAAGGGAATGAAAGGAGGCTGAGGGAAGAGGGAGGGGGGGAAGGAAGCCAGAGGGAGGAAGGAGAGGAGGGGAGGGAGGGAGAGGGAGGTCGCGCCTGTGCAGGCTGACAGCTACTGAGGAAACCTTGAAACCTGAAGTGCGTGACAGCCCCAGGCTAAGGATTCCAGAACCCCAACCCTCGAGCTCATGCCCTAAGAAGCTCCAGATTCTTTCTGCACACTCATCTTCTGGGTCAGTCTTCCCCAGGCTTGGACATTTATAGACAAGACCACTTATTCATTGACTGTGAACTTGGGGAGCGATGGGCCCATGTGCAAGAGAAGATGACATCAACCTGGTACTGGGAAGCACTCGTCCTGAGGCCTCCTTCTCTGTCCTCAGAGGATGCTGGAAGGCACTTTGGGGGGCCTAGCTGCCTGACGTGACACCCGAGAAAGTTCTCTGTCTGGTTCAGGGGCTCTATGAGTGTTAACGCATGTCCACGGAAGTGAGTTTGCAAACCTACTCTCCTAAAAAGACCTCCACCAAGGGCAGGGATGTATGTTAATACACTCTCCACAGAAACTGAAGCAGAATGTTCTAGAGATGAGGGCAATAAAGTATTCACCAAATGGCAAGCCATGGTCTGAGTCTTGGCACCCCCGGCTTTAGCCTCATGTACTTCATAAAGGTTCATTCCTGTCCTCCGAATTTTTCATAGGAGGAGCTTGAGGCACGGAGAGAGTGAATCGCCTGCCTGGCTCACACAGGTAAGACAGCCAGGATTGGAATCTGTCTCCAGAGTCTGTAAGACAAAAACCAGGCCTTTCTGTAACGTATGTGATACGAATTGTTTTCACACTAAGAGTGTTGCTTTCCGCCACCTTTCTAAGACACCTAAGGAAGACTCGGCAGCCTAGCACCTGAAGGGTTTATAGGTTTTAAGAAGAGTGGGGGTCCTGGAGCCAGCCTGCTCCAAACTTGACCCTCCCCACAAACCCCTCGGGTCATAGGTGGGGAAGAGCCAAGGGCAGAGACCCACACAGACCTGGGAAATGGGCTAGGTGAACTTTGGGCTGAGACACACCCACACCCACATGTTCTGGATGTCCCAATGGGAAGCAGAATAAAGTGTGGCCTGAGTGTGGCTTTGTCCAGATGTGGTATCCTGCCTGGTGGTGACAAGGACCTAGAGTCGGTGTGTGGCTCCACACTGTCTAGGACCCTATGGGTGGGCTGAAGATTCCAGACTTGTTTACTATGCTCATCCTCAAAGATCTCATCTTGGTTTGTAATTTTGATCATCAAACATTTCACAGAGTATTACAAACGAGAGGGGCCAGCAAGACGGCTCAGTAGGTCAAGCACTTGCTGAGCGAGCCTCCTGACCTGAGTTCAATCCCCGGAACCCACAGTAGGGATAATGAGAGAACCATTTAACAATGTTGACCTCTAAACCTTCATGTGTGCACCATGACACTGGCAACACACACACACACACACACACACACACACACACACACACACACACACACACACACACATCACACACAACAGTCAGCAAAAATGAATAGAAACGATTGAGGAGGAGAATTCTTTATCTTTTAAAAAGGATGCTTCTTGGTTTACAATAAAGTTGTACTTCAGTAAACCCACTGCAAATTGAAAACAGTTTAAAGAGAAAGTGACTTGGGCTCATCTATCCAGTGTGGTTTTTTATTGTCAACTTAAGGGGTCTAAAATCACCTAGAGACAAATCTCTGGGCCAAGCCCTGAGGGAGTTTCCAGATTATGGTCACAGTGGAGGGAAGACCCACCTTAGCTGCAGACAGTCCATTGCGTGAGGTGGGATCCTGGACTGAATAAAAAGGAGAAGGCAAGCCTGGCATCAACATCGCTCTCTGCCGCCCGGCTGAGTACATGTGACCAGCTGCCTTGTGTTTCTGTTAGCGTGTCTAAACCTCCATCTTAGACTCTCCCTTGAGCTGTGAGGTGAAATAAACCCTTCCTTGTGCTTCTTTGGTCCAGCATTTCACTACAGCAACAAGAAACGTAACTAATACAGCGGTGACTCTCACAGCATCCAGAACGCTGCAGAGGTGCAGCCCTTTCTCATCCTGCCAGAACCGACTGGAGCTGTGGTTCATTGGCACACCAGCGTCATTGAGAATCCTGCTGAGTATCGCCAGCCCGGGAAGAGATCAAAACTGAAATGCCAAAGGATGGCTTTGACCGAACGAGTGTGCCTTAGGCACCACGATAAAATTGGGCAACTGTAGGTCCAGGCACCATGAAACTGGGACCGTGTGTGTGTGTGTGTGTGTGTGTGTGTGTGTGTGTGTGTATGCGTGTGTATATGTATGTGTGTGTATATGTATGTGTGTGTATGTGTGTGTGTGTGTATGTGTGTGTGTCTGTGTGTGTATGTGTGTGTATATGTATGTGTGTGTATGTATGTGTGTGTGGCGTAGCTTATTGGCTCTGCTCCAGAGAACCTGAGAGACAAAACCCTGTTGGTTCTAACCTCTCGACTGCCAGGTTTCTTTGATATGAGAACAGGACCTCTCCATGACAGAACTGGAGGCTGGTTATTTTCCATGCGAGCAGCCGCTTCTAACTTTGGCATCCGGGACACTTCTGTATGTGAAGAATCCTTGCCTTCTTCACATGACCCTCCAGGATTTTTCTGTACAAGGGCGTTAACCTTTGACTATTCCGTGTGCTGTATTTTCTTGCTGGAGAGCATGTGTCTCTATTTTGTTTGGAGGTAGCTTCCGTCCTAGAATACATTTTTTACGTTTGCTTGCTTACCTTATGCCTGTATGAGAGGAACAGTGCTGTCGCATCTGTGTAGGTCAGAGGACAGCTCGTGGGATTTGATTCTCTCCCTCCACCATGTGAGTTTTAGCTAGGGCTTGGCAGCAAGGGCCTTCACCCTCTGAGCACTGCCACTGGCTCCTAGTTACAATCTTAAAGCCTGTGACAGAAATCCAGCTCAGTAAAATATAATGCAGAGGGTTTTACCAAGAAACTCATGTAACTAGGATCATATTCAGATATGTGTATGTATTAGGAAGCAATACATCTTTCAGCTGATGTCCTTAAATGAAATTAAATTTTTTCCTTGACTAAGTCTCTGAAAGTTTTGATTAGATCTTGGATTGTTTGATTGTTTCTGATTTTTGTTCCCATTGCACATTTCCTCTCCTCCTTGGTATGCAAGGGCAGTATTGATTTCTGTTTGTTGTGTCTGATTGCCACGGACTCTGAGAGCCCATTGGGCCTCTTGTGGATTAATTACACTAATATTGACGTCATCTTCCAGCTCTTGCAGTAGCCTGTGTTCTCCTGGATTCTGTTTCTTCCCTGTGTTGAGTTCCTTCCTTGTGCATCTGGATTGTCTCATCCCATTTGTGAGTTCCCGAACAGTGGCTCCCAAAGTCCACCCGATGGGTTCCTGAGACTCTTTCAAGGGCATCTGCAAAGTCAAGACGATTCAGTGGGAGCACAAAGACTTGTTCTCATGGGTGTTGAGAGGAGTTTTCCAAAGCCCACACGATGTGTAATATCACAACAGCTTGCCGGCGAATTCAGATATGGAAATCCAGCTGTCTGCTAAGCCAGACACTGGGAAGTTCTTCAAAAATATAAAACATTGTCACTCTTTTATTAAAAATGGCTATTTTTCATAAAAAATATTCTAATTAATGTCATTGTTACTACTATTTAAAAATAGATGGATATTGGTTTTTTTTCTTCTTCATTTGTAAATGTTAAAAGGTTTAAATAAAGCACTCTGGAACCATGCATCACTTCTAAAAAAATGGGCTCGTCAGTTTTCCCAGTTTTCTGTGTCAGTCAGTTTCCATAGCTATATCAAAGTCTCAAGATACCAACCTATAAAGAGAAAAGGCTGGGCTCAGGGAGATGGTCCCATTGGTAAAATGCTTATAAGACTTGAATTTGGATTCCCAGCATCCATGCATAGGTGCTCACGCACACATACACTCATGCACACACAGGCAAACACAGGAGAAAAAGTGCATATAAAGCTAATTGTTTCTCTAGACGAAATTATGTCATGGATTTTTTTGTTTAGGTGGTACATATGTGCATAAAATATATTCGATACTGAAAGTGTACATTTTAATGTGAAGCTTCACAGTTTCCATTCCGAATGCCAGCTCTAACTGTACAGAAGTTGATGGAGTTCTTTAGACTCTGGGTCTGGTTAATTTTGGTGTGTGATTATTTTTATTTATTTTCAAGGTTTTTATATAAGGTTTTGTGGGGTGTTTTGTTTTGAGAGAGAGGGAGAGAGAAAAGGTTGACATCAGCTCATGGCTTCAGAGTTTTCCGTCTCTAGTTAGCCCCGTTGACTTTGGACTTTTGTCTTAATTAGATTTCTGTTGCTGCGGCAAACACCAGGACCCAGAGCATCTTGGGAAGGAAAGGGTTTATTTCAGCCTATATAGTCCATTGTAGTGGGTAGCCATTCCAGCTTTGATCTGGAAGTTCCAACCCCCATTGAGACTTCGGCAACTGTCACGCCTACAAGGCGGGGCGAAAGGAGGCGCCTGGGGACCTGAGATCTGGATCGGCGGGCTCTCTCTCTCTCTGTTGCGGGACCCTGGACTAGAGAGGTGTACCAAGCAGAGCTCCAGAGAACACCGCTGGACTGCGATACACCTTCCCCAGACTCCGCGACCTACCTATCCCTTAATTTGTAAGTTACGCCATTAAATAAATCTCCTTTTATCTACGTGGAGTGGCCTTAATAATTTCACCAATATCTGGCGCTCACGTGGGGCAAATTCCAAAGGCCTGGGTGGCTCCCGCCCTCAGCCTCTTCCCCGGCTCGCGGGTACCTAAACCCGCCTGCAAAGTTCCATATAACCAGGGAACGCCTACAGGGTTCCATTCCCTAAAGAGGGAGCAGCTAGTCCGGTCTCAGTTCCCTAGCTTAGCCCCGAGACCAGCGAAAGAGGCACTCCCCGGCTTCCCGAGTGCCGGAGCCAGCTTCGGCTCCCGCCATCTTGATTCCAGCGCTTTGGAGCTGTACCAACGCCACCTGCTGGCTGAAAAGTACTACTACACCCCCCAAAAACCACGAAAGGTAAGCAAAGGCACCTGATAATTTTACACCTTAAAATTGACTAACAAATTTTGAGTAATTCTTGTAATATGGCTGACAACATTACCTCACAAGAATTCGAAAACCTTTTTGCTTGTATGATGAATGACATCTTACTGGAAATATACGACCTTCCTAAGGCATATCTGGCCTGTACCATTTTGGCATTCATTGTAATAATCCACACAGTGTTCAAACACTGGTTTAATAACAAGAACAAAGATGAGTCATTATTGGGACTGATACAGGCTTTAAGCGAGAGCAATGAAGGCTTACAGAAAAAGATTCTATCTCTGGAATCTGCTTTAAGGGATAGCAATGAGACCTTAGAGAGAAAGATTCTTTCTCTGGAATCTGCTGATCAGGATTTACAAAACAGGCTTGTACCAAAAATTGATCTTATTGATAATAAATGTGAATATTTAATGGACAGAACACTAACTCTCCAGACACTATATAAGGAAGAAAGATTATCATTAATTGATAAGATAAGGTCCATGGAATCATGTGTTTCTGAGGAACATAAAAACTTCTATGATTCCATGAGGAATCTGGAGTCCCTTGCCAGAGAGGAGGCTCACTCCATAGAACAGACCCTAGGTGCTCGTTTGCAGGCCTTAGAAGAAACTCTCAGTAAACATGACAAGGGACCTAATAAGCAGAAGGGCAAGACCATAGAGGTTGTAACATCTCCAAATGGCTCTCACACAATGGCTTATCCTGTTATCATCCATGAGAAGCCAGCGGATGACACACACCCCAAGCCATATACTACATATACATTACAACCAATTTCAACAAGGGACTTTAAAAATATAAAGGAAGCAGTAGTTACATATGGGATACACTCCACGTACGTAAAACAGATGTTAAATTCGTGGTCTACCTCACATAGAATCATCCCAGATGACTGGCATCAGTTAATTTCAGCTGTTCTAGAATATAGCCAGCAGCTACAGTGGAAAAGCTGGTTGAGAGAAGAGGCAAAAATTTTAGAACAACAAGGTAAACTCAGAGGTTTCGTGATCTCCCAAGATCAAATACTTGGTGAGGGATGCTTTGCTGACAGGAATGTACAAGCCATTTATGATGAGCATACAATATCCCTATGCCGTACAGCAGCTCTAAACGCTTGGGAAAAAATTCCAGAACCTGGAAAACCAACTGAGGTATACACAAAGATATTTCAGGGACCACACGAACCCTTCACTGATTTTTTACAAAGACTGAACACAGCTATAACAAGAGCTGTATCAGATAAAGAATTAAGAAAAGTATTAACTGAGTCCTTGGCATTCGACAATGCTAATGCAGAATGCAGAAGAATACTTACACCATTAAAGATCAGATCAGCTCCTTTGGAAGAATGGATTCAGTATACTAATGGTGTTGAGTCTCGTAACTACAGTAATGAGGCTTGGATAGGAGAGACAAATCCCAGAGGTGAAAGAAGGCCCCGTGTTACCAAATGTTTTACATGTGGTACACCAGGTCATATAAGTAAAAACTGTACGTGGGGTACTCCTAGGAGTAATATTCCTTTTAGGAATGGCCTAAACAGGAGACCCCAACCACCTCCCGGATTATGTAGAAGGTGTGGCAAAGGCCGACATTGGACCAGTGAGTGCAGATCAAAAATAGATATACGAGGTAACCCTTTACTGGCGGGAAACGCCTCAGGGGGCCTCTTGCAGGCCCCCAAATCCAATGTAGTACGAACATTCCCAGCCACTGTGGAAGAAATTCCTCTCCAAGACAACTGAATAAACCAATGCTTAATGTAAAAACTGATACTGCAATGGATGATAAAACAGCTCTGATGGATGGATCACAGTTTACAAAGAATACTATAAAACAAATATTTTGGCAGACTTCCATAAATGATCAAAGACCAAAGCTTAGAATTCGAATTAATGGCCTGGTTATGGAGGGACTGGTAGACACAGGTGCAGATGTGACTATAATTACACCAAAATCATGGCATCCAAATTGGCCTCTTCAAGAGGTAGATGTCCAACTTTTAGGGATTGGCACCCTATCTCAGATAAAACAGAGTTCGAGATGGGTTGAATGCATAGGGCCAGAAGGACAGAGAGGAAGGCTGAAGCCATATGTAGCAAATGTAGCAGTAAATCTTTGGGGCCGAGATCTGTTACAACAGTGGAATACCCAGATTAAAATTCCTACACTTTCAGAAAAAGAATACAGACAAATGCATGTTTCTAGGAATAATATCATCACATGTTATAAAAATCAGGCACCAACCATTCAGGCTGTTCACAAACAGAGCACAACTGCTATTGAACCCTCAGAAGTACCAACTGCCTTACCTTTAAAATGGTTAACTAATAAACCTGTCTGGGTTGGACAATGGCCTTTGACAAAAGACAAGCTACAAGCTTTAGAACAGCTGGTTCAAGAGCAGTTAAATGCTCAACACATTGAAGAATCTACCAGCCCTTGGAATTCTCCTGTATTTGTTATTAAAAAAAAGTCTGGTAATTGGAGAATGCTGACAGATCTGAGAGCTATTAATAAAGTAATTCAGCCAATGGGCTCCCTACAGACTGGGATGCCCTTGCCCTCTCTGCTACCTAAAGAATGGCCTATAATAGTTATTGACTTAAAAGACTGTTTCTTTACCATACCCTTACAAGAAAATGATAGAGAAAAATTTGCCTTCACAGTACCTAATTATAACAATTCTCAGCCAGTCAAGAGATATCAATGGAAGGTCCTCCCACAGGGAATGTTAAACAGCCCTACCTTGTGCCAATACTTTGTGCAGAAACCATTGGAGATAATTCATGTAAAGTTTCCACAATCCATAATTTATCACTATATGGATGATATCCTATTAGCTGATCCAAAGTTAGATACATTAGAAAGCATGTTTGAAGAAGTAAAAAAAGTTTTGCCTCGCTGGGGACTGCAAATTGCTCCTGAAAAAATACAAAGAGGAGATTCTATTAACTACTTAGGATATAAGATAGAGCTACAAAAAATTAGACCCCAAAAGGTACAGCTAAGGAGAGATCGGTTGAAGACTCTTAATGATTTTCAAAAGTTATTAGGAAGCATTTCCAACTTACTGGGCATCATGGGAATACCCAAAGATGGACTACAAAATTTGGCTAATACTCTAGAAGGGGACAAAGAATTAAATAGTCCAAGAGAATTATCAGCCGAAGCTGAGAAGGAATTGGCTCTAGTAGAAAAGACAATTCGAGAAGCACATGTGGATCGTGTGGATCCAGAACTTAAATGCATTCTTGTCATATTCCCCTCCAGACATTCCCCAACAGGTATTTTGATGCAGAGGGAAGATATTATATTGGAATGGATATTCCTACCACGTAAACCAAATAAGAAATTAAAGACTTATATAGAAAAGATCTCTGATTTGATTCAAAAAGGTAAACTAAGACTTCGCCAGTTGACAGGAATGGACCCAGCAGAAATTGTAGTACCTTTAACTAATGAAGAAATTTCATCACTATGGAAAGATAATGAATACTGGCAGAGAGCCTGCAGTAACTTTTTGGGAGAGATTAACAACCACTATCCCAAAAGCAAGAGAATAGAATTCATAAAGAAGACTGAATGGGTCCTTCCTCACATTGTACGACAAAAGCCAATTTCTGGAGTCCTCACATTCTATACTGATGCAAATAAATCAGGGAAAGCAGGATATAAATCAGGAGACTTAAGTAAAGTGGTACAAAGTCCATACAGCTCTGTACAAAAGGCAGAACTGTATGCCATTCTTATGGTACTGATGGACTTCACAGAACCCCTCAATATAGTCACTGACTCTCAATATGCAGAGAGAGTTGTTTTACATATTGAAACTGCTGAATTTGTTCCTGATAATACAGAATTAACTTCATTATTCATACAATTGCAGGAAATCATCAGAAAAAGGGAACATCCTATATATATAACACATATCAGATCCCATACAGGTCTGCCAGGACCTCTAGCACAAGGTAATGATGAGATTGATCAGTTACTAATAGGTAATGTGCTAGAAGCTTCAGAATTTCATAAGAAATGCCATGTAAATAGCAAAGGTTTGAAGAAGGATTTCTCCATCACTTGGCAACAGGCTAAGGATATTGTGAAAAAATGTCCTACTTGTTCCATCTATAACCAACTTCCATTACCTGCAGGGAGCAATCCAAAAGGTATACAAAGAAATGAAATTTGGCAGATGGATGTGTTTCATTTTGCAGAATTTGGAAGATTAAAGTATGTACATCATACCATTGACACCTATTCAGGATTTCAGTGGGCAACTCCTATGAGTTCTGAAAAGGCTGATTCTGTGATTACACACCTATTAGAAGTTATGGCCATCATGGGAATACCTGTACAAATTAAGACAGACAATGCCCCAGCATATGTCTCCAATAAAATGAGACAATTCTTTGCCTATTACAATATAAAGCATGTTACAGGTATACCACACAATCCCACAGGCCAAGCAGTCATAGAAAGATCCAATCGAACTTTAAAAGATATGCTAAATAAACAGCAACGGGTAACAATGACTCCTAGAAATAGATTGCATAGTGCTTTATTAACCTTGAATTTTCTCAATGCTGATGAGAAAGGAACAACAGCTGCAGAGAGACATTGGACGACAGACAAAACTCCTGAACTAAACCAACCGGTTTATTTCAAGGATGTGCTGACCTCAGAATGGAAACCTGGATATGTTCTACGCTGGGGAAGGGGTTTTGCCTTTGTTTCTGCAGGAGAAGAAAAGCTATGGATACCAACAAAATTAATAAAAATTCGATTCGAACAGGAAAAACCCCTTGATGAGGAATAAAAGATCATCCACCAATGTGATATCTCTACAAGTTGTAAGAAAAATTTAACAATCAAAGGTTGGGGTAGGGTTCTGTTTTTGTCTTTCCAGGATGATGGAAATACCCATCTTACAGAAGTCATAAGGCCTTGGATATCCGGATGTTTACAGCAGAAAGAAAGAATCTATTGGTACCAATCTACACACGGTAAAATCTCACTGTCTAATATCTATCTCTCTATCAATCTAGAAAAGTTGTGGTTCCAATTCAATTATAAGCCAAGCTGACTTTGGAGATGGAATTGGCTCACTCCTTCTCTAAACCCAAGCATATTGCTAAAAGGAAGTTTGAGAGATTCTTCAGTCCCATATCTGAAGAGCCCTCTGGTGTGGGACAGAAGGAAACCAATAAAAAGGGACCATTGTCTTCTAGATTCTAACTCTCTCCATGCTTACTCTTGATTTCTCAGAATCCTTTCTTACATGCTATGTCCTCTTTAAATCCAAACCTTCCATTTTGATAACAAATAAGTTTTTCTAATAGCAATCTCAGAAGTCTCCAGAAGGAAGATGGGGCCCCAACAACAACTCTACCCAATCCAGAATGATGCCATGGTAATCATCATCATACTACACTTCTTACCAGAATTTCAGACAATCTTACCCATTACTCTAAGACTTGCTGCAGAACCTACAGTTAGTCTAACTGAGATTTAACTATCTGAGCTTTCTCATAGTACCCAACAGAGATAACATCACCCCCTAAACAGCAGGAAGTAATTCTAAGAAAACGACGCCCCTTCTCCCTTAGGTTTCATAATTCTCAGGGTTATGGATGATGGTTATAGGGTTGGGGGTGGAAGGAAATATTAAACTCAGTATTCTAAAAAAAAAAAAAAATGAAAAGAAGAAATGGAATGGATAGGTATAAGGTATTATGGTAGATTATTATGTATACTAGTAAACAAATTTAGTAAAATAGCAGCCTTAAATAATTTGCACTGTAATTTGCACTGTTATGGATTCTTATATGTTGATACAAATGTAAACTATTTTTATATTCCTGTTTAAGATAATTTGTATATTGATACAAATACAGAACTATATTTGTTATAATGTACATATATTTCTACTCTTATTTGAAATACTTGTATATTGATACAAATGTAAATTTATATCTGTCATACTTTATGTAGGTTCTACTTCTGTTTAGGATATTCGGTATATTGATATATATTTAAGATTATTGTCATATTGCATATCGCACTATATACTCCTACCTCTGTTATAACATCTTGTGTATTGTCACAATTTTGAAGTCATCGTTCTTTACCATACACTTGCTTATAGACTGTTTACCTTGTTTACGTGAAGCCTTAGTCCTTAGGTTATTTCGGTAGATAAGACTTATAGATTTATAGTCACCTATGCTTGTCATCTCTATAGTTACGTTTGTTAGGTTATCCAGATTTACAGATACATAGGTCAGATGGACAGGTAATCTTCAAACACTTCATAGACCTAGAGAATATGGCATTTAAATAACTTAGAATTCTGTTGATGTGAGACATAATTGCTCCTGGCTGCACCAATTTGATCCCGAGAGAATGTTGGGCTTCTAAGACATTTCCATTTGGAAGTTTGTCTTCTTGGCACAAAATGGCCTACTGGGCAAAGAACTGCCCTTGCCTCGACGGCTGACAGTACTAATGCAATGCTATCCTTTCTGGACAAGCGGGACACAAGGAAAGCGACCACTGTACTCTGCCAAGACAGGGTAAGATGGTCTTTCAGAATTCCTGCTTCTGAAAATGGTCTGTCAGATACTTTAGGCCTGTAGCCAATTTGAATGCACCAACAATGCTGAGAAACATTAGGTGACTGTCCAGGCTGCCAGCTGTCTCCGTCTACTCTCGCAAGATTCCCGAAAGTTGCTTGCATCCATCTACCATTTCTCAGGTACCATTATATTCCTTCTCAGGTCTTTGATGGGATTGAAGACTAGCAGTTATAGTTACAACCTAGTAGATAGAACATATTAAGTATTAGATTCAGGTTCTTTAGGATAGGACACCTTTTGGAATGATCTTTGTAACATGCCATTTACCTATGCTCTATACTTCTCTGGATTATAGTATGTGTTTCTTGCTTGATATTGTTTGCATTGGTTGTAGTTCCATCTTATCTAGGTCATTATCCCTCATTATTCCTGGACTATATTTGATAACCATTCCTTTGTATATAGTCTTGTATTAGGTTAGAACTTTCTTATTTAGACAAAAAGGGGGAGATGTAGTGGGTAGCCATTCCAGCTTTGATCTGGAAGTTCCAACCCCCATTGAGACTTCGGCAACTGTCACGCCTACAAGGCGGGGCGAAAGGAGGCGCCTGGGGACCTGAGATCTGGATCGGCGGGCTCTCTCTCTCTCTGTTGCGGGACCCTGGACTAGAGAGGTGTACCAAGCAGAGCTCCAGAGAACACCGCTGGACTGCGATACACCTTCCCCAGACTCCGCGACCTACCTATCCCTTAATTTGTAAGTTACGCCATTAAATAAATCTCCTTTTATCTACGTGGAGTGGCCTTAATAATTTCACCAATAGTCCATCAGGAAGGGAAACTAAGTCAGGAGGAACTCAAGCCGGGTAGAGACCTGGAGACCAGAGTTGATGCAGAGGGCATGGAAGAAGAATGCTTCCTGGCTGGCTCTCCATGGCTTGCTCAGCCTGCTTTCTTATAGCACCCAGGACCGCCAGCCCAGGGATGGCCCCACCCACAGTGATCTGGACCCTCCCACATCAATAACTCCACACAAACTTGCCCACAGGCAATCTGATTGGGGATCTTTTCTCAGTTGAGGTTCTCCCTTCCCAGATGACTCTCTGGCTCATGTCAAGTTGTCATAACTACCCAGCACAGCTGTGGTGAGAAACACATCCCTTCAGGGAGCACAGAGCAGACCAAAAGCACTCACCTTACAGCCAGGGCACAAATAAATGGAAAGGAAGGGTCTGGGTGAAGATATCCAACAACCCGGAGATATCCCACTATGCCCTACCATCTCCCATCAGTACCACCCCCAGGGACAACCTTTGCCAAACAGACCTGTGGAAGAAATTTAGTGTTCAAACAGGGCAAAGGGTCCCCGAGCACAGCGGGCTTGGGAACTGCTGATTTTGACTGATCACCTCTGCTACGTGGGGCAGTTCTGGAGAACCGGCAAGCCTCCCTTGTGGCCTGTGCTGTTTGAAAACCTCTGCACCCCGGGGTGCTTGTGGAACAAGGAAGGGTGTATGGGAGAAAGAGTGGCTTCACGGAGCCCCTGATCTTCAGCACCTTGCCTCCCATTTTGGCCGATAGTGACCTGACAAGGACTTGGGTGGAGCCAGGGTCGGCTCTGGAGGTCTCTGTCAGTGTGAACACTAACTCTACATCAAGAGCAAACAGGATACCCTCTGGGCCACTAGAAGGTCCTGTCTATGTCCCATGACTCATGTCCCTCTCCTCTGGAATCCCCCCAGGTCCTAACTTCAGGAACTTTAAGAGATGAGCACTGGGCTCTAGGCTCTGCCTAGATGGTGAGGTCAGATAATGGTAAACGATTATCCGACCTCACCTGCCCGGCTCCTTCATGAAATCCTCCATTGTCCCTTTAAGGGACAAGTCTCCTGAATCTTGAAGGTGCCTGAGGATTTGATTTTTAATTTATTTGTCTACTAACTAGAAATGGGAGGGAGGGATTGATTGGGAAGGAAATACACCTGAGTTTGAAGTCAGACACGTCTCAAAAGGGGGAAGGTCAGATAGACGGCAAGGTGGCTCAGTGGGTAGCGGCCCTTGCCACTGAGTCTGATGACCTGAGTTCAATGCCCGGGATCCGCAGGATGGAGAGTCAGAACCAACTCCTGCAAGTTGTCCTCTGACCTCCACACATGTGCCACAGCGTGTCCGTGTCTCCCTCTGCCCCCATCACCACACACACACTCACACACAATAAATAAATAAATAAATAAAAAAGACCTGATGCCTGCCTGTGTGCTCTCGTCTTAAGTTGGGTGACATCTGTGTGTGAGGACTGTCACAGCAGTTACTTCAGCACCGGGTATAAACACAGACACATTGTGCGGTGCAGCCGATGTTCCTCTCTTCGGGCCTAATTTCATTTCGGGAAGTTAAGGCTACGGAGTATAATTCTAGAAGGAAAGAATGCATTCCCTTCCTGCGTGCCCGCCCTGACGTTTCAGAAAGACACACAGCTCATGCTTCTCGGGCGCCGGGCCGGGCCAACATCTTCACGTAGGTCGCTAGTAGCAGAGGGGGGGCGTAGGGACTGTGCTAGTCACTGTCCTCGTTGTTACGATCAAATGCCTGGCAAAAGGCTGCTCACGAGCAGAGTTCATTTTGGCTCGAAGTTGGAGGGGACACGGCCATCAGGAGGTCATGACAGCTGGAGTGTGAGGAACGGGTCACGTTGTTTTTGAAGACAGGAAGTAGGGCCAGGCCATGAAGCCTGAAGGCGTGTCCCCCCACAGGTTCCACCGTGTTCTAAGAGAGTGCCAACAGCTGAGGACCAATTGTTCACACATGACCCTATGGGAGAAGCCCTCGTTCACACAACAGCAGAGACCACGCGGAGGATGCTGCGGGGTTCTTTCTGCTTGGGGAATGCTGCCCTCCCTCCTTGACCTGATAATATCACAGTTGTTTTCACATGAAAAGCAGACAAGACTCAAAAGATGGTATCGAGACAGCAGAGGGGCCCTAGGGTGACTCTGGAGCAGACTGGGTAAGGAACACAGGTCGCCTCACATTTTACTTGAAAGCAAACCCTTTCCTCCAGAAACAGCCGCTGAGCTACTTGCCCTGGCACAAGTTTAAAGAGCAAACCCACTTCTCTGGAAAGTGTGGCCACACCCTCCGGACATGGGACATGGGAAAGGCTTTCTTCTCCATTTCAAATGACCCCGTCTCTCCTTTTTTAGATGCAAATGTTTATTTGGTCTGACTTTGAAATACCTCGGTGCAGCTGAAATAATTTAAGACAGCCCTGCAAGAGACAACCACTTCCTGACCTTCTGAGATGAGAGCCCTGGCTGGGGCCACAGAGGGAATGCTCAGACACCTGAGGCGCAGCCTGGGCCCTGCCCTCCAGGGCCCTCCTTGGCCCTGTGGACAGGATCATCACTGTGCTGGAGACCTGATGTGGCTGCACAAATGGGCAGGGCTTAGGGCTTAGGGGAGAGCTGGAGTTGGTAGAGGACGTTACATCCGCCAGTCATGCCCATGTGGGAATCACCTTTCAGGACTTAGCTGTGCACTTTACCCCACATCTTAGAGGCACAGGATGTGCTCAGATCTGTGACAGGAAATGACATAAAAAGTATTGGGGGAACTAAGTTCATAAACCAGCAGTCCCTCCATATCCACAGGGCACAATATCCAGGACCCCAGATACCCGAACCCACAGAGACTTGATTTTCTTCTGGAAAACAGCATCATATTCTCATAGAACCTAGACACAGCCTACTGTACACTTTAAAATCTCTAGATGACATAATACCCACAAAGATATGTTGGCCACATAAACAGCTCTGTTACCCTGGAGGGACGTTCAATACAGTTTCCCCCCGCCTAGACCTGTGCATGGGGAACTGGAGGCTGGCTATACCCGGAAAACAGGAGATGGGTGTGAATGGGTATCACTGGTGGTAAATGGTGAGCACTGATTTGAAGACTGGTGTGGGTCTCAAGGACCCTGTGAATGTCAGGGGCTGCCACAGCGTTATCCCATTTGTAAGTGAGAAAATGAAATGTTCTGTCCACAGCTGGGAGAGGGCTGCTGTAGCTAGGCAGCATGCCTCCTTGCTGGCCCTGCCAGTGGACGGTCAGATAGGCAGTCACAACAGATGCCAGGGGTGGGGGGTACGGTGGTGGAGATGGGGGGCAGTAAAAGGAGAGGAGGGTGAGAGCTCACCCTGCATAGAAGGGCAGGTTATTCAACACAGTGCAGAACAACCAGCCCACCAATGGGGAAAACCACAAGTGAGTAGATACCTCTTGTGAGCCAAAACAAATCCCAAAGAGATCCCAATGGATCAAAGATTTAAATGAAAAAAGACAGAAGCCATAAAATAATGAAAGCAATTTTTTTAATGGATAACGTTGGAGCTTGAAGTTTTTGATTATGTTATCTCAAAGCCATAAATAGCATCATGGATTGATTCTATCAGGTAAAAGCCAGATATTATTGCAGGACTGAAGGTGTCCTGATTAAGGTTAAAAGACAAGCTGTGAACAAGAAAAACGAGCAAACAGCCAACACAGTACTAGGATGGAGTCACCACGCAGTGTTAGAAAGGGCAAGACACATGTGTTCCCCTTGACCGACAATAGTGTCCTCTGCATAAAAATGTCTGTAGCTGATGTCATCACTGAAAATCGATAGGACAGAAATTCGACAGTGGAATTGGAAAATAGGCAGTGGATAAAAATCCTTGCCTGAAAGGAAAATACCTCTGCACGTTTGAAAGTATGCTTACTCTAATTACAATTTAAAAAAAAAACGCAAAATGAGACATCAGTGAGATCCTACCTTCTGGCCACCGAGTTGGTAGCTGCTGTGGAAGGGCAGGCAGCATCTGGTCCCTAACCTAGAGCACTGTGGGAAGGTGCTGAAACCTCTCAGATGCGGACTGGTGTGGGAGTGGTAGATCACCTGGGGGCATGCCCTGGAGTGGGATATGCAGACCTCAGATCGGTTCTGTCCGTGTTGCTTCCTGGCTGCCCTGAGGTGAGCAGCTTCTTCTGTCGTCATGGTAGCAGGAGTGTGTGGGAGAGAGGCTCCTCACAGGTTAGCAGATGAGCAGAGACCTCCAAACCGGAACCAGAAACAATGCTTCAAGGCCCACTCCGGCATTCCATTCCTGCTATCTAGACCATGTGTCTCAAAGGTCCACAACCTTCCAGAACAGCACACCAGTGGTTCGGCAAGTGACTGAACACACAAGCCTATGAGAGACAGTCTACATACAAACCAAAGAACCGTGAGAAGTCTGTGCCCATGCTTTACAAGCCCTAGCCGACTGAGGCTTCAGAGGAAGGGGTGGGAGGCGCCAAGAGGAGAACGCTCCCCTTGCCTCTTCTCTTGTTCTGTTGCAATGGTTCAGTCCAAGCACAAAGTGTGCTTTCAGTTCTTTAAACAGTCAACTTTGGGCCTTTGAGAAGCCACAGGGACTGAAGGTCAGCCAACTCCTCCTCATCTTGGGTCTACACTGCTGGCCCTGGGAGGCCAATCCCAGCACAGCCAGTGCCCCACCAGTCCGAGGCCATCCTGAGCTGAGGTCTGTGAGACAGCCAGGCCACAGCAGCAGGAATTCCTAACACTCTTGCCATGGACTGCCATTCTTTCATGTGAGCACCTACCCAGGCATTGCTGGTGTCCCCGGGTGATGGTACTCCCCAGGGCCAGTGGTCAGCAGAGCAGGTCTGTGCTGGGGGGGCTAGTGATGCACCCAAGAGATGTCAGTTCAAACTGTTCAGAGGAGGCTCCTGAATGTGGGTGGAGCTCATGTGTCACCCATTATCTGTACGTCCCTTCATCCCTGGCAGGGTCTCAGTAATGTCAGGTCCTCTCAGCCCTTCAGCATCCCACACCTCTCTCCTCTCTCCCTTGGGAAACAAAGGAACTGAAGTCTTCCACACTCCAGGAGCAAGAGGAGCTTGGGACTAACATATTTTCCCACCACCTGACTTAGAGCTAACTGTATATTTTTCTAAGTAAGCACTGGATAATGTCCTGATTAGCAAGCAAGATGCCCAAGCTTACTGGCTTCCCTGATACACAGCTGTGTGACCACGATACCCTGCTGTGTAATCTACCAAGGACACGGCCATGGGAAGTGGCTGTGTCTAGCATCCAATCATACTGTCTGGTGTTGGCCTGGTTTCCAGGCATCTGTGGCTCCAGGGCAAAGCGTCATGCTCAGAGAGCCCTTGGCAGAAGCAGAAGGTAGCTGAACCTGGATCACAGCAACGGGCTTAGTCTCCATGGTGATACATGCCACGATCACCTGTGCTGCCTCCCTGGGAACCTGCAGCCGCAGAAGTGAAGGTCAACCCTAGAAACTGCCCCCCACCCCCGACTGCTCTGCAGCAATGCACATCCGTATCAGTACCACACCAGTACTCAGTCTTACTAAAGACAGACACTGTTTCAAAGGTAGATAGCGGTAACTGGGACAGCTGTTGGGCAGGCAGCAAGTGGCAGAGAGCCTATCAGCAGCCACGCAGCTCTCCGTGGCTGTCTCACGCCATCGTTGTTGCTGGTTTGAATCTGAAGGCATCTCTCACTGTCGCTGTGAAGGGACAGTGGAGCAAAGCATGGGGAGGCCATGTCCCCTTCCCTGGCACCATGCTTGGCTGGTAGCTGGATCACAGGTGATTGGCAGGGGCTCAGGGTGTGGGCATTTCTGTGGCTATGCATACAGCCTTGGTCTGGCACAGCATCGCCAGGCACTGCCCCTCTCCCTGGGCCTATGTTGGCACAGTAGGGCCTGAACTGGGGGCTAGAGCTTGTGAGAGGGCGGCCTCAATCGGTCCACTGTGAGAATACGGCACAGTAAGGAACTCACTAGTCCTCACAGCGGCTCCCGGGACATGAGGACTATGACTGATGGACAGAGGTGTGAGCGAGGTGGTAGAGGGTAGAGCAGACAGCAGGGAGAGACTGCGGGTCCGTTCCCTCATCTAAATTAGAAGCCTGGGTAGTGTGCGCAGCTGGCCTTACAGAAGGCGTGTGGCAGGGGAGTGGAGAGGAGCCGCAGGGCTGACCACACCCTGTGGAGAAAACCATGGACCCAGGTCTCTCCACTGCCCCCCACAGAGAGGAAGCGTGAGTCTGTGCCCAAGGACTTCACGAACAACAGAAGATCGGGGTGAGAGGAGTCTGAGCAAAAAAGTAGATTGAGACATGAGGAGAAAGACTCCCCCCACACCAGGAAGAGCCCCCCCCAAACCTTTCCATCACTGAACCCCCAGGAAATCAGCAGCCTTGGGTCCCCATGAACCCAAATGTAAGACTTGAAAACATTTACATGTAAAGGTCACCCAGCAAATGACTCTGTTTTGGATGCCAGTCTAAGGCCACTGCTCTGCCAAGTGTCCGGGGAGCCCTGGAGCGCCGTGTCCTGGGACATGCGCAGGGTGTGGAGGTGTCGGGGCAACAGGGCTGCCAAGGAGGAGCAAAGCGTGCAGCCAAGCCACAAAGGCTCACAGAAGTCAGAAGGGGGCCAAAGCCAGCTCTGAGGGACACTGTGATCCCACGGACACTCCAGAGGCGAGAGGAAAGGGGAGGAAGGAGCCATCAAGGCAGAGCAAGGGGACACCTGCAGACAGAGGCAGGGCCGTGAACATGCCCAGGAAAAAGGCAGAGACTGTCAGGAAGAGACAAAGGGCAGACGCAGGGTCAGTTGGCTGAAGTCCGACTAGCTGGAGCTGTGAAAAGGAAGAACAGAGAAGAGAGAGCTGGACAGACATTTGCAGAGAAATAATACAAGGAAGCTAGCAACCGAGAGATGGGGAGGAGAGAAAGAATCTAAGCCGCTCAGGGCGCATCAGGAGGAAATGGCGCACGCTGGCAGTGGGGGCTGGGGACAGCACAGACAGGGGCCTGAGCAGCAGACTGGGGTTAGACTTCACAAGGACAGCAGCAGAGGCAGAGGCCGGGGCAGGGCAAGGCCTTGGGAGTACTGGTGAGAAACTGTTTTCAACTTAAATTTGTATGGCCAGACCGATTCCTTTCCAAGTGTAAAGTGGTAGATAACTATTTCTCCTACCATACTCCCCAAGGCCATTTTCACGCAAGTGTATACCGTTCTGTAGCATACCCGCTTGCCTCACGGCCCTCCCTTCCTTCCTCCTTCCCCCCCATAGTCCCTCACCCACCCTAGACAGTTTCAATTCTGCCTCCCTGTCATCTGTACATAGATGAGTTTGTGAACCTTTGAAGTCTAGAACCCACAAACAAGAGAACATGTGATATTTGTCTTTCTGAGACTGACAGTTCGCTTTAACATAATCAACCTTCCGCTATTTCTCGGTGACTTTACGATTTCTCTGGAGACCCTGAAGGACTTGCCCCCACCAAAACAAGTAAACCAGTAAAAAGGGGAGTTTGGGGTGCAGGCAGCAGGGTACACACCGAGAGGACAGAGAAGCCCCAAGAGAACAGGAAGTGAGAGGCCAAGAAGGAAGCCTCCGGGGACACTCCATGGGTCAGAGTCTGGAGGACTGACAGGTGTTTGCCAGGGATGGATGCCTGGGGAGGTTAGCCCTGGGACAGTCTGAGCTAAGTGAATGGCATTGCAGTGGGAGGTAGGAACCGTGAGAAAGAAGCGTGTTCAGCACGCTGTACAGTGAGCATGGCACCGCGTCTTGGTCACGTAACACTGACTGTGAACTTAACCGGAGGTGATGACAGAGAAGGAACAGGAGGCAGGACCGTGACTTCAAACAGCTGCGGGAAGAGAGGCGCCCGTCATCTAAAGTGCAGTAAGAACAGCCGGATATTCAGAGCAATTATTTAAAAGTATGTGTGCCAGTGTGTATGTGTGGTATATATGTGCGAGATGCCACATCCAGGGCAGCTCCAGGAACAGGCCTGACAGAAAGATAGACACGTGGACCGAAAGCTGGGATCTGGTGGGCTGAGGTCTCTGCTGAAGACACAGCAGCACCCCAGTTCAGCATGTTTATTATAGAGCTGAACAGAGAGGCGGGGTTATCGCACACAGCTAACAAGGATGCAGGGTTTATAGAACACAGCTGGATCAAGGAAGCAGGTCCAGCTCATCTCAGTAGGCACAGGCTCTGCAGAGAAGCAGTCTGCTGGCCATAAACATCCCAGCGGGAGAGAAAGCAATCCCGGACATCTTCTACACACACTGGCAACATTCACACTCATATCTACAAGGCCGACTGTGCCATTTCCCTCTAAGTCTCACTCCGAGGAGAAGGCTTTACCATTCTTCTGTGAGTCTGAGGCTATGGGGCCCTTGAGATAGTCATGCCCACGTCAGCAACACACGTTCACTCAGTCAGGGCTTCCTCCACTCTCTACAGTGGGATATGTACATGTTGGAACAAGGGTATGTATGTATGTGATAGCCCAAGATCAACATCAAATGTGATCCTCTATCGTTCTCCATGTTTTTTATTTCTCTGTGTGCGGTGTGTGTGTGTGTGTGTGTGTGTGTGTGTGTGTGTGTGTGTGTGTGTGTGTGTTGTGCATATATGTTTCAATGTGTAGGCCCGTGTATGTGTGCACGTATATGTCAAGGCCAGAAGTTCCCACTGGGGTTACAGGCAGGCCATCACGCTCATCAGGCACTTGTGTGGGTGTTGGGGAGCTGAACTACAGTTCTCATACAGTAGGGCAAATGCTTTGCCCACTGAACCATCTCCTTCTTGGCCCAAGAAGTTAGGGGTTACTTTGTTTTTGCAGTGCTGGGGACTGGACCCTAGGCAGCCATGCTGAGTCCATGCTCTACAGTGAGCTAGAGTCCCAGGGCCCCTCACTAGATCCCCAGGAAGCATTAATTCAGCTAAACCAGCTGTTCAGTGAGCTCCATAGATCCGCCTGTCTCCACCTCCCCAGCACTGAGCTTCCAGACCTACACCTCTGTGCCCAGTTTCTATGCGATGCCAGGGACCCAAACTCAGTTCCTCATGCTCATGTGACAAGCCCTTGACCAACCAAACCATCTCCACGGCTCGGAATTTTCTTTTTTAAAATGAAAGGGCTTCCCCTGGGGAATAGAACTGTGGAATGAGACACGGGCAGAGAACAGCTATGTCACACTGCGAGTCTAAATGACGGGGGGGGGGGGGGGGGGGGGGACGCACACACTGCGTGGGGCACACTTTTCTAAAACACAAGAGGAAAGGAAGCTTTCCCCCCATGTGCTGCTGCAGGCACTGTGGAAGAGCGGAGTGTGCACCAGGAGTAGGTAGCACCCAGCTGCTGGGGGGTGCGGGAAACCCTAAGGAACTGGCGTAGAGCCCATGGAAGAACCCTGCCTAGTGGGCTCCCTGGGGACAGAGGCCCTTGCATAGCTTCAGCAGCTGCACTGACTGCTGGGAAAAACCCTTAAGAACACCAGTCCCAAGTGCTGGGGTACCAAGAGAGAAATGGGCCTTTGTGGTCTGGAGGGCATGGCTTCTTGAGAGGACTTGGGGCTTGGGTGAGGGTTCTGCCTCTTTTAGGAAATAGTCGTAGCCATCGTGGCAAATGTCACCGAGACCATGTTTCCGTCTTTGACAGGGGGCAGACCTCTGAGACTCCCTGGCTTCTGTGATTCCCTGTGGCTTTGGCTTCTCCTAATCTTGGTGGGTGCTGGCCATACTGAGACCTCTGTTAGTAAGGGCCAAAGGCTGGCCTGCAGAGAAAGGAGGAAATGACGCCTGAGGGATGAGAGGCAGAGGAATGGCAGATCGTTAGGATGGTGACTGAGCCCCCAGCCCTGACTCAGGAGAATGCCAGAGACCAGATTGTGTGGTGTTGTCTATTATCTATCAGTAAGGGACAACCACAACTTTGACAACTTAAAAAAGCAAACAGGCTCAGATCACCCAGCCTCAGGGGGTAAGGACACTGGGAACAGCTCAGCTAGCTGCTGTCCCTGAGGGCTTGTCTTCAAGCCATGCCCATGGCTATAACAGAGAGGCAGCACCTCACCCATGGGCATCCAAACAGCTGCTGTTGACTTGGCTTCTCTCAGAGTGAATGACCAGAGAGGCAGAAGCAGACAGGGTTATAGACCCAGGATGCAGCGCAGCACCTTACAATCCCTCCTGGTTAGCTTTTTTGTCAACTTGATACAAGCTGCAGCCATCTAGGAAGAGGAACCTCAACTGAGAAAAATGCATCCATCAGATTGGCCTGTGGGTAAGCCTGTGGGGCATTTTCTTCATTAATGATTGATATAGGATGTCCCAGCCTACTGTGGGTGGTACCAGCCCTGGGAAGGTGGTTCTGAGTTGTGTCAGAAAGCAGGCCAAGGAAGCCACAGAAAGCAAGCCAGTGGGCAGTATTTCCTCCATGGTCTTTGCTTCAGTTCCTGCCTCAGGGTTCCTGAATTGGCTTCCCCTGTAACCTAGACTGTAAAATGTAAGCTGAAATAGACCTTTTCACCCCCAAGTTGTTTTTGGTCATGGGGTTCTATCATAGCAAGAGAAAGCAAACTAAGACGCAAGCCAAACTTGGAAGTGGAACACCTTCTCGATGGTGTTGAGATCTTACGAAACCCCCGGAGATCAGTAAGGTAAACGCTTTGCCCCATTGGTGCTGTGGGAGGTTATGAAGTCTTTATGGAGTACATAAAGCCAAGGGGAGTCTTTGGGGTCACTGGGTTTGTGGGGACTGTTGGACCCTGGACAATGGACTCTCACTTCCTTTTACTTCCCCAGTGAGACAAAGTGTTTGCTCTAACACACACTCCTCAGTGGTACACCCTTACAGGGCCAAATCCACAAGCTGAGAAGCCGATGCTCTTGACAAGTCTGTCGCCTTTGGCCTTGGTGACAGTGACAGGAAACAGGTCAACACATCCTCACCTTGTGTGACTTGTCTCCGAAGGCAGGGCCTTGGAGGTCAGCTTGTAGTGGTAAGAGGACATTCTTGCCTGGGACTGTGTCTACAGCCCCATCCCAACCCGAAGAGTAGAATGGCTGGCTCCTGCCTTCTGCTTCACCAGGCCCGTCTTCTCTCGAATCTCAGCTCACCCTTGTCTCACGCGTTGTGCACTGGACACGCGTCACTAATGGGTTCTTCTTGCTGGATGAGGAAATGAACTCCCGGAGACAGACCCACCCCACCACCGGTCCTGTTACAGGGAGCCCATGAGTCAGAAAACAGGAAAGAGCTGGTGACGAAAGGCACATGCCCCCATCTGAAGTACCAGAACAAATGTGACTAGGAAAGCCACAGCCCCTTCCCTACGAAGGGAGAAGAGCAAGAGAGGGGACAGTCTTCAGCCCAGCATCTCACACGTAAACACGCAAGAAAGGGCAGAGCGGGAGAGCTCAGAGAACCTGGCTTGGCCGCCAGCCCAGGAAGCATCTTTGAAGAGGAGGGTGGCTGGCAGCTTCTCCATGGGTCAGAAAACAGGGGCCAACCTCTGACCTCTCTCCAGGCTGATATTAGCTTGAGAGAACCATGAATCACTTACTTTTTTTGTCACAAACACGGTTTAATGCTTGAGAGTAAAGATCGAGCCCCAACTTAAACCACGAAGGCACCCTCCCGCCGTGCGCCCTGCGCCCTGCAAGGTGTCTTCTTACAGAACTGTAGAGTCGCCCAGAAACAAGCATCTAATTATAGCCCAGCCATCTGCGGAGCTAAAACAAGGGGCTCATCAACACTATCTTTCAGGTTTTTCACCAAGTCAGAACAATCTGCTAAAAATATCCTGTACTGTATCCGCAACGCCCCCAAACAATGTGTTTTCCCAGCACCGCAGCCTGCCAGATCCCCATAGCTCTGGAAGCCCAGGGGGAGCAAGAAGCCCAGCTGGCAGCCGCCATGGCCCTTCCTTGACTGGTTTTCATCCTGTGTGTCGTCACTGGGCCGTAGAGGACAGAGCAGAGGGAAAGTTGGGACCAGATCCCAGCCTGCCACAGACATCCAGGCAGATGCCTGCTGGGTGAGTTTCCTAGGAGCCTCTCAGGGGTCCTGGGCCAGTGGCCAGGTCCTCAGATCCAGGAATCCTGCTGGGTCTGCTGGTGCTGTCACATCCCCAACCCCCGCATAAGGGGCCCAGACACTAGCGTGCTGCCTGCATAGAGCCTCAGTGTGAATTAGAAAAACAGACAACTTCAGAAGCCACTTGCATCCTGGACTGGAGACTTGGGGCAATGCATAACCTACTCAACGGTTCATGGCCTCCTCTGGAAAACGTGCATTAGAAAAGCTAGGAATACCTGGGCCTCTGAACCACCTTTGGTCTTAAGGGACAATCAAAGCTCCAGGGCCACCCAGGTGAGAATCAGGGTGGAGGTCCTGTGCACATGAAGGCCGGCACCCTCTGGGTGCCGCTGAAGCAGGAGGGTGACTGAGAAGCCATGCTGGACATCAGCCAAGGACACCAGACCAGGTATTCGATTTGCGGTGCTAAATACAGGGGGCGTGGTGTGCAGCTGCCAGGGGCTGGAAGTAACCACCACTTTACAGCTGCAGGGAAAAGACCTTCTGAGAAGAGGGTGAGACAGAGACCGCAGAGTTTATGACCACCTGCTCTTCCTGAAGGGAACAGAGAGTCGAAAGGCAGGCCTGGAGTGGAAGGATTGAAGACCAGACAGGTGCTGGGAGGGTGAGCAGAAAGAAGCGGAATGAAGCTCGGTGCTGATCGTGTGTAGTGTGGCTGAGGGCGCCACAGCTTTGATCAAGCAATCCTCAGGAAAATGTCTCACGGAGGGTGGGTCCAGAGCTCCAAAGGCTGAAAGTCCTCTCTCACCCTGGGGGAAGGCAGTTCATGGATTATATGCTAAGAATTGGTGTGCATGTTGATACTTGAGTATAAATACAACTCTTAATTTCATCTATATTAAGAATTCCGGGGCTGGAGAGTTGGCTCAGAGGTTAAGAGCACTTGTTGCTCTTGCCAAGAGTACACAGGTTCAACTCCCAGGACCCACATGGTAGTTCACGACCATCCATAACTCCCCTTGCAGACCCAACACCCTCTTCTGACTTCCTTGGGCACCAAGCACACATATGGTGCACATAGGCATGCAAACAAAACACTCACATACATAAAATAAAATGAAGAAATTAAAAAAAAAAGAATTCCAGGGTATTTGCTGAAAGATGGAAGGAAGTTCTGAAGAAGAATGTGTATATATATATATATATATATATATATATATATATATATATATATATATACAACCTTAATAAAGAGAGTCAAAGAATAAATTTAAGGCCACATTTTAGCCCAACTATATCAATAATTAAATTTATATAATTAGTCAATTATACATATATAATATTCCAACTAAAAGACAAAGATTAAACTGGACTTTTTAAAGTATGGCTGGATATTTTTTGAAAGGCTTCCAAAACACAAGATTAGAGAAAAGTTGGAAATAAAAGTTAAGAAAAGGTCCCTGCACCTCACTGGGGCAGCACAGCAGAGCTGACCTTATCGGCAGAGGTATAGGTGATCTGGCCCCGCCCCTCATCTGCCATATGGTGGTGTATGGTGGTGTAGGGGGAGGGATGCCCCCCCAGCTCCTCTCCTGACAGGTGGGAGAGATGGCTCTGAGGTCCTAAGAGCAGGAGAGCTGCCCCTGCCCCTCACCAGCTGCCGTACTTGGGAGAGCAGGCCCTGCACCTCGCCTGGGCAGCACAGTGAGCTGGCCCTGATGGTCCAGGTGTGGGAGAGCCAACCCTGAGGGTGTGAAAGCAGGAGAACTGGCCCCACTCCTTATTCATTGCTGCAAGGGGTGAACTAGCCAGGGCAGTGCTGAAGAGCTCACCCTGGTGGTGAGGACAGGGGAGAGCTGGCCAGCTGACCAACCCTGCAACTACCCAGGCCCCGAACTGGGATTATGAGTTGGCTCACCCCAACATACAACCCATCTATGATCTGAGGGAGTACATGAAGGGGTCGGTCCTGAACACCCAAAGCTGCAGGATCTCCAGGACACAGTGTGGCAACAACAGGAGTCCCAGTGAGGGCCCAGCATTGATAGTGTAGCACAAACCAGAGGCCTCCAACCAGACCAGTGATTCTTTGCAATGAACACTTGCAAGTAAAAATATATGGACAAAGGCATACTGAGTGACTCACTGTGTCACAATGCAGCTTCCATGATGAGATTTTTTCCTTTTCTTTTTTCTCTTAATTTTTATTTTATTTGCGGGGAGGGTGCAAGGGCAGAGGGTGGATAGGAAGGGACAGGGAAATGAATGGGATATGAAATGCATGATGGGAAAGATACAATGAATAAATAAAAAGAAAGTTTTTAAAAAAGTTAAGAAAAGATGCCCAGAGCTAAGGAGATGGCTCAGTGGGTAAAATGCCTGCTGTACAGCATGAGGACCTGAGTTCGAATCTCCAGTACCCATGTAAAAAGCCAGGCACGGCAGTGTGTACCTGCAGTCTCTGTGCTAGGGGACAAAAATGGGCCAATCTCAGAGGCTCACCGGCCAGCCAGTTTAACCAAATGCCAAACTTGAGATTTAGTAGGGGACAAAGCCTCGGAAATTAAGGTAGAGAAATGATAGAAGACATTCCAGCTTCAACCTCGGACTTTCATTCATGCCTGCCAGCAAGGGTGAGCATGCCCACACATGCACATACACTACACACACATGCACGCACATTCACACGCACACTCATGTACACACCAACATATCTAGTAAAAATATACAAATAGGAAGACAAAAGATACACGGGTCCATTTTCCTTGACTATAATGGCATAATTGAGACTGGTTAATGTATGGAAAGAAGAGGTTCATTTAGCTCTCAGCATTCTGGAAGTTTAGGGCCTGGTGTCAGACCAGCTCTGGGGAAGGCCTTGTAGAGGAAGGTGTCAGAGTTCCAGAGCAGAGGCCAAGGGAGCACTTCCAGGGTGAGGCAGGTGCCCAGGGAGTGAATTTTCCCAGAGTGGTCCCTGGACATACAGTGGATGACTGTGTGCTTCAGGCTGCTCTGTTAATGATGAGGTCTTCCATGGTCCCTGGGTGGTAAGCACTGTGTGGTGGGGCTGAGGTACAGTGCCCTCCATCTTTGTGTGGTCTGACACCAAGCTGGCCTATGAAGCGCTCTTGGGCCTTTGCCTCCTCTGACCGCAGATCCTGGGAAGTGTGAGGAGTGAGACATGAGACGCATGGTGAGGGCGGAGGCGTAGCATGGATCGGTGGTAGGATGTAGCCAGCTGCGGTTCTTAGCTCCAGACTTAGCAGACCTTGCAGAACCACTCTGTGTCCTGGGCATCGCTGGGTACCAGCAGGACTGGCCCCTCCTGAGACTGCTGAGTGTGGCCATCTGTTCCTGAGCATGCAACGCCACACCTCTGTGGGCTTGTTTTCTGGCGACAACACAATTCCATAGCTTGGGAAAGTTCGGTTAGCTCGGGATTCTGGTGAAGATGGTGGTCTGGCCTGACAGCTGAAGCATGGCAATGACTCTGGGGCACTTGTGGAAGGAAGAGAGTTGCTCAGGGGATGAGTTGGTTCCTAATGACTCACTGTTTGAGAGGTCCCAAGGGTGTCTTGTAATCCCTTCTGAGGACAGTACCCAATGGCCTAAGTAAGGGCTTCCCACCAGGCTCCACCTCCTAAGGGTCCCATTGTCTTCCCACCTCACTCTCTAAGGAGCCAGCCCCCGACACTTGGAACCCAAAGGGACACTCAGCCTTCTACAAACTATAGCACCTCCAAGACCCAAAAGGCACACCTAGCCTGTGCTTCTCCCTGGTGCAGAACTCACCATTATTGTCCCATCACCCCTTGGGCTATGGCTGTCATGTACTATGAGTAGAGCAGGACTCTCCTCACCTCCAGAGAGTACACATTCCACTCCATCCTTGGTGCTCCATGCCATCCAGGGTGCCTGCCACCTGTTGCTGTTCAGGTCTGGTTGCCATGGTATCCTATCCCTGTGGAGATCAAAGGTCATACAGTCCCATACCTTCCAGCAGCTCCAGTATTACATCACAGGAGACACTCTGGAGTCCTGGGGAAACTCAGGAGGACTGTTCTGGCTTCCGGCATAAGAGTGCAAGCTGCCTGGGGTCCTCCTTCTGGGGTAGGAAACAGTGTTCACCAGATCAACTGTTACGAAACTTACTCCGGTGTATAAAACCCATGTGGCACATCGGTGTGACTGGGCAGTAGCCAGGTGAACTTTTCAGTGTTTGCACCCTCAGTAACTATGTTCTATGAGGTCTTTGAAGGTGGACGCTGATGGTTTAAATTACAGCATGTTAAGCTAAGTACTAGGGAACGGAAGAGGGACTAGAACCCACGACAGAGACTTAAAGCCATGAGAAGGGCAGCACCCATCCCCTTAGACAGATGCCATGTTTTGTTTACTCTCTTGGCTATCGGGAGAACCTCAAAGACATCCATTGGGCATCAGCCCTTTACACAGGCCAGGGAATGAATCTGTGGGTTCTGCCAATGGCTGAAGCCTGGTCAAGTTAACCTCTCAAAACCCAGGCCATGGGCTGGAGAGATGGCTCAGCAGATGAAGTCCATGGCACACAATCATAGTGCCTGCATTTGAGCCTCAGCACACACACAAACATCCTGTCACGAGGCACCATAGCTGTGATTCCCGGGGCAGGGAGGAGGGCACTCCAGAGGTCACTGGCTAGCCAACCCGGCTAAACTGGCGAGTTCCAGATTCTATGAAAGAACTTTTTAAAAATACAAAGTAGAGAGTAAGTGGGGAAGACAACTAACATTGACCTCTGGCCTCTAAAGACAAGTGTGAATGCATACCTGTACCCATGAACAGGTGCACACATACCTGCACACATGTGCACACATGCTCAACACACACACACACACACACACACACACACACACACAGAGAGAGAGAGAGAGAGAGAGAGAGAGAGAGAGAGGGAGAGGGAGAGGGAGAGGGAGAGGGAGAGGGAGAGGGAGAGGGAGAGGGAGAGGGAGAGGGAGAGGGAGAGGGAGAGGGAGAGGGAGAGGGAGAGGGAGAGGGAGAGGGAGAGGGAGAGGGAGAGGGAGAGGGAGAGGACCCAGGCCATGCGCCTAGTGCACAGACTCCATAGTCTCTTGATTCCTACATCCCCCTTTCCTAACTCAGGCCATAAAGGCACTTTTAATTTCAGAGTCAATTCGGGCTGCTTTTCAGGCTGCACCACCCTGAAAAGCCTGGCTAGCTTCCTTTGCTGTGATAGGGTCACTCAAGTGAAATATCATGGTCCTTTTGGAAGGGCTGAATGAGTCATAGCTGTGTGCGCTCACCAAGAGGTGTGAGGCTGTCTTCGAAGACTGTCCTCAGGGGCCCAGCACAGCTGATCTGACTGTTTCTCCAGTCCTTGAGTTGTGATCATTTCCTAACAGACACTGACTAAGGCATGGAAAGGGGACAGATGACCATGGCCTCCCATAGTCATGAATCCATTTCTTAAAAACTCTGACCTGTAGAATATCCGAACTGTTCACATTTAAATGTCCAGTGAGTCATTTCCAGGGTACTCACAGGGTTGCAGAGTCTCTGTCACTATCTAATCGAGGACCCCTCCATCACCACAGAATGAAGCCCTGTGCTAAAGGCTCCTGGGCCCACACCCCCTTCATATTAACATGTTCATCCTCATGCTTTAGTTGGGGTCTGGCTTGCCACCCAGCAGAGGGGTGATGGGACTTTTAGAAGGCAAAGCCTACAGGAGCCTGATTGACCACTTCTCTGGTTCCCTTTTTTACCATGTGACCTCTTCTTCTTTCACAAGCTCCCCCAAAATGCCATCTGCCAGCCACAGAGGCTTTCAGCAGAGGAGGTGTGGATGGGGCCACCTGGTCATGGGTTTTCAGCTTCCACATCTGTGAGCTAGAAAAACTTCACATCATTAAAAAGCACACAACTTCAGGTGCTTTGTCACAAGTACGGAAAACTAACTAATGCACTTTGTATGGATTCTCCCAGAGAACTGACTTGCACAGAAATGAAATCACACAAATAAATGCATTTTTTTTGTTCCTGACTTCTTTTATCAGCATGATATTTTTGAATTTCCTCCATGTCAAAGCATGTACAGGTGTACCATTCTTCTTAATGGTTGAATGACATTCCCTGGTATGAGCACACCACACTGGTTCATCCATTTGTCCTTCCATGGATGTTGTTTGTGAAGCCACTCCCTACTCTTCTGATTTCAACTGTGAGGCAATGTCTTCATGGCTGCCTGCCTCCTGGACCCCAGAGAACACCTCTCCCACTGTTCCCTAGAGCTCTGAAAACCAGGACACTGACGCCTTTCTCCTTATTTGGAACTTGCTTGGAGTCCATTATGTTAATCACCCCCACCTTGAGGAATCAAGGTGGGGTACCGCTAAGTGCCGCTGCCTGACCCCTGATCTCACAGATCCTGGGAGCCCTGCTCTGGAGCAGTATCTTCTAGCATCAGCCTGAAGATGAAGGACGGCCACCCTGAGCTCAGTCATACCAAGAGTGCTCCCCTCAGGAGCACTTAGCTAAATCTAAGGTTGTATGCTTGGGAATGTGCCCCTCAGCACTGTGCTCCAAATCCAAGGTTGTGTGCTCAGGAATGCTCCTCTCAGGAGTGTGCTCTGAATCTAAGGTTGTGTGCTTGGGAGTGCTCCCCTCAGAAGTGTGCTCCTAACTGCCAGGCCCTGTGTTCAGGCCTCAGCAGTGCCCTCCCTGTGAGAGTGCCGTGCTTGGGAGTGCTCCCTGGGCAGTGTGCTCCTTATCATGAGGGCTTCGTTCTTGGAAGTGCTGGCCTTTATCAATGTGCTCCCCACCAAGGGCCCAGTGTCTAGTGATCAGCCCAACTTTCCTCACTGAAAGGAGTAATCAGGAAATGGGGGGGGCGGCTAAGAAAGCATTCTGGAACATTCTGGAACCAAGGAAGCCTTGACATAGTAACTGTGTCCAAGGCCATGCCATGGGGCAGCAGACACCCGGAGCATAACCCTGGACATCTGGAGCAGCTGGCAGCCCTGACAGTGTGTGGATTCTAGCCATCACTTCAGAGCTGTTCTTCTCCCCAGGAGTCTGGGTCCCCTGCAGGAGTGTCTGGAGCCTGAGCCAGGCTGGGCTGGGTGGTGTGATAGCTAATCTTGATTGTCAACTTGACTGCATTTCCAATTATCTAGAAAGCACACTTCTGATGTGTCTGTGAGGGTGTTTCCACAGAGGTTTGGCTGAGGAGGAAAGGCCCACTCTAAATGTGGGTGGCACCATGCCATGGGCTGGGCCCAGCCTGATGGAAAGGGGGAACAGAAGAAAACCAGCTACACACCAGCATTCCCTTCCTCTTTTTCTGTTCCTTAGCTCCATGTAACCAGCTCCAAGGATCCAATGTCCTCTTCTGATTTCCATGGGCACCTACACACACATACAAACACACACATACACATACAAACACATACATACACATACACACACACATACATACATACATACACACACATACATACACACACACATACATACATACACACAAACACACACATACATACATACACACAAACACACACATACACACACACATACAAACACACAAACACACACATCCACATACAAACACAAACACATACACATACAAAAACACACACACATAAAAACACACACATACAAACACACACATACACATAAACACACACACACATACACACACACATACACACACACACACACACACATACACAAATAAATTGAAAAATAAAAATATCCCCTACGTGTCCCTTAGTAAAAGGCAAACGTGTGGGCATCCCTCGGCTCTGTCTCAGAGCTCATACACGCTTTAAAAGATAAGTGTCTCAGATGTTACCATAGCAGTGAACTTCAGTTAGAATTTTGGGATCTAGAGAAAAACCAAATTTTTTATATACCCTGGAGTCACTTTTCTCCACAAGGGATACACCACATCCTTCACTCTCCATGCCTCTCACTCTCCGTGTCCCCCACTCTCTGCACCCCCAATTTTCTATACACACACGTACACACACACACACTCCCCACACACACTCCCCACACACCCCCACTCTCCACACACCCCTACTCTCTATGACCCTCGCTCTCCATTCTGCTCACTCACCACATCCCTACCCTCCATACCCCTCACCTACCACTCCCCAACTCCTACTCTGATCAGGCATCATATTCCCCAAATGTGGACTCACTCCAGACATTGTGGTCACTCCAACCAGTCCTTTGGCTCTGCACTTCCTGTCACCAGCAGTAGCAATGGAAACCAGCTGACTTATCCTATCCAGTTAATTTTTTAAAAACATCAAAATTTGTTGGTGTATGGGTTGGTTTTCTAGAGCTCCCGTAACAAAATACCACAAACTGAACAGTTTAAACAACTGAAACTTCCTTTCTTACAGTTCTAGGGACTGGAAACCTGAGACCAAGGTGTTGACAAGTTTGGCTCCTGGGAGGCCTCTCTCCTTGGCTTGCAGACAGCTGCCCTCTTGTTACCTGGTCACATGATCTGTCCTCTGTGCATGTGCTCTGATGGTGTTTTCCCAGGTGTCGGACCTTCCTTTGTCAGCCCGACTTCTATTCCTGTGACAAATCTCTGCAATAAGTCGATATACGAGGAGGAAAAGGTCACTATGGCTCAGTGTGAGAGGTGTCGGGCTGTGCTCGGCAGCCCATGACTCGGGGGTGGAGGGTCCCCTGAGCACAGCAAGGTGGAAGGGTGGGTCTGGGATCCCCTTTATCCCAGGGCCCAAAGAAAGGAAGAAAGAAGGGGCAGGTTCCACTTCCTTTCAACAGGGCTCTTCCTAGGCCCCACCTCTTAAAGGTCCACCAACTCTGAAAGACACCAAAGGGCGGGGAACCTTCAACAGCGTGCCTCTGGGGAAAATTCAGGTTCCCATTCAAACTCAAGCAGCCCCCCTCATGGTGCCTCTGGCCAGCCTGGATTAGGATCCACCTGTAACCTTATTTTAAAGACTCCCATCTCCAAACACTCACAGGTGGGGGTGTTGAGGTCACAGAGTCCGCAGATGGATTGTGAGATGATACAGTTTCAGCTCTCACTGTGTGATACTAATCACGGTTATCAACTTGATTGGATCTAGAGTCCACTAAGAGCCAGACTGCCAAGCAGGTCTGTGAGAACATTACCAGGAAGAGTTAACTGAGAGAGTACCTGTCAGCAGCAGTTGCCTAGACAGAAAGAGGTCAGAGGAACTTAACCTGCCTGCCTTTGGGTTTTTTTGTATGTTTGTTTGTTCATTTTTGTTTTTAATACAGAATACCACTATATGGTCCTGGCTGGCCTGGAACTCCATATGTAGACCATGCTGGCCTCAAACTCACAGTAAAGGCATGTATCACCACTCCCAGACTGCTTTGCTGATACTGAGCTTGGAACCCATCTTCTTTGGCTTCCCTGCTAGGACAAAACACCAGCGACTCTGGGATTCCTCAGACCTTCAGCACCAGACTGGGGCTGCTGAGGTCTCCAGCCTGGTGGACTGACTGGGTTCTCAGCCTCGCTTGTGTACAGACAGCCATTGCTGGACTCTGCACATCCTGTAAGTCAGTCTAATCAATGTGCTATGTAATATATAGTCATCCAATTGGGGTTCTGTTCACATAGAGAATCCTAACTAAAATGCAGTTTGACGCCATGTTGAGTGCTTGTCTGGGGAACACACTGCTCAGCAGTGTGTCCGTCCATATCTTCATTCCTTGGCCATGCATGTCTGTTCACTCCCTGGAGAGCAATCCCTGCCTCCAGAGCAGCCATTGCCTTTTCTCTACAACCCCCACACTTTGCTCTGGCTGCTTGCAGTGTGATTTTGCTTTCAGTGGGATGTGAGGGAACGGATACTCCTTAATGTGTTCTTCCTGCAACACGTGCTTTGGAACGAAGGAGGCAGCAATCCAGGAGTGTGATTTCGGAGCCAGAAGTAGGTCAGGCTGGCAGTGCTGGGGATGGTAATGACAGTGTACAGGTTCATGAGGTCATCGCTTGGAATCCTGTCACAGCTGCCGGCTGGTGCTGGAGATGGGAATGTGAAAGCTCTCTCTGGGCTCCATAGGCCTTTGCTCCATATAAAGCAAAGCTCTGTGGGAGGGGAGAGGGAGGGGGAGGGAGGAGGGGAGAGGGGAGAGAGGAGAGGGAGGGGGAGGGAGGGAAGAGGGAGGGAGAGGGAGGGGGAGAGAGGGAGGGAGGAAGGGGAGAGGGAGGGAGGGAAGGAGGACTCGCTGCCATGGAGCTGGGCTTGGGGTATTTCTTCCTTTTTTTTTTTTTTTTTTTTTTTTTTTTTGGTTTTTCGAGACAGGGTTTCTCTGTGTAGCTTTGCACCTTTCCTGGATCTCGCTTTGTAGACCAGGCTGGCCTTGAACTCACAGAGATCCTCCTGGCTCTGCCTCCCAAGTGCTGGGATTAAATGCGTGCGCCACCACCGCCCGGCCGGCCAGGGTATTTCTTGAAGACACACTTTGCGGAGGGAAGTGGCAGACAGACGATGTGCAGAGCAGAGAGCGTGGACGCTAACAGGTGCTTTCTGTGCATGTGGCCTCACCTCCTGCCACACCCTCCAAAAACCATCCAGTGCGAACAAAGGTTTGTCTTTCAGGCAAAACACAGCCTCCACTTCCATGAAGACCTCTCTCCCTCATCCCTCCAACACTACCTCAGTCAGGGCAGCAAATGGAGACTTTGTGAACACGTTTCCTGTCCCGTGCTGACTTTCCCAGGCCACCCGAGGCACAAACTGGCCACCTTGGACTGCTCTTGTGTGACTGCTACAGTTTTTGTACCAGCTAAAAATTCAAAAGCTTCTCCTTGAAGAAAATTGATTTTCTAGGCTTTGTAACAGAACTGGAAACTCTAGTGATCCAAAAAAGCCACCACCAAGGGAGGGCTCCACTCAGCTTCAGGCGCAGCTTCTACTGCTTGCCTGAGTGGTCCCTGTTCCTGTTGCCCCTGCAAGGGGCAGCAGGCAGTTGAGTCAATGCCCTCCACTGTAGCGCATTCAAGTGAGAGTTGAAGAGAAGCTATGCTTTCCCCTCTGATACTCATTCTGAAAGGCTGCTTCACAATGGCCATTCTTGACCTGGAACTTGGTGGTTACACCCCGCAAGCTCTGGGTTGCATTACCTCATGCTACACCGTGCTAAATGTTTGGTGTGTGCAAGCTCTTTGGGACCTCACAACACCCCCAGGAGGTGATAACGATATTGCCCCCATATTACAAGGGAGGAAACTGAGGCTCAGGCAACTTGAAGTAACTTTCCCAAGCCCTATAACTTATGAGCAGTGACTCCAAAATAAAAATTCTTGCCTGCTCGGCTCACTGCAAGCTAAGTTCATGAATACATGGTAAGGCCTCTGCCTGGGCATGGGTGGGGGGAGGTCTACCACTCACAGCCAACTTCTCAGGACACCGATGGTCTCCTGTCACTTCTGCCTCTGGTCTGCCAAGGTAGAGACCATCCTCACGTGGGGACTCATGAGGTAGGCAGCCTGGAGCCTACGTGCTCCGATTTTGATGGAGTCACACAGAACCCTGTGACTCCCTAGTGGCTGTACAAAAGCAGCCTAGGGAATCAAGAGGCTCTCAAAACACACACACACACACACACACACACACACACACACACACACACACACACACAAGCATAAAAAAGTAAACTGACAGCTGTGTCCATCTGCTGGAGCTGCCAGGACAAAATTCCACAGGCTGGTGGCTTCCACAATGGAACTGTATTCTCACTATTCTGCAGGCTGGAGATTCCAGATCAAAGTGTCCTGGGGAGCCCCTCTCAGTGACTGGCAGGTGACTGCCTTCTCATACGGGCTCATGCAGCCTTTCTCCTAGATGCACAGAGATGGGGGGCGGGGCTCTGGTGTCCCTTTCTCTTCTTATAAGGCACCAGCCTTATCATATTAAGACTCCACCTATGAACTCATCTGACCTTATTCACCTCCCATAAAGCCTGGCTCCAAATACAGTCATACTGCTGGGTGCCAACACAGAAACTGGGTGAGGACACAAACATTCATTCCTTAACCAAGGTCCCTGTTTTTGTTTGTGTGCTTGCTTTTCATTTTTAAATAAAAACCCAAAACAGGGCTGGAATGATGGCTCAGCTGGAAGGCTCTTCCTTCCAAGCCTGACAACCTGGACCCCATGGGGCAGGAAAAACTTATCTCTAGCCTCCACACGCACACCACGGCAGGTGCACACCCATTCAAGGCCCCACACACATAAAAATAAACAAATACGTAAATGTGAGAAAGTTCCAAACAAAGATGTGAAGAGATTTTTTTAAAGTCAGGTATATGTGTGTCTGTGTGTGGGTATGTGCACGTGAACACAGGTGCCCTGGGAAGCCAGAGGCTCCCTGGGGCTGGAGTTGCAGGTGGTTGTGAGCTGCTTGATAATTGAATCCTGAGCAACCAAGGCATCCACGCTCTTAAGCACTGAGCCACCTTTCCAACCTCTGAAGGGACTTTTCACACCAGTGAACGTATTTAATGGGCCCATCTCTTCCCTCAATGCTCTCCCCCAGACCTTTTCCTCCCCATCCCAGTTCCCACCCCCAGACACAACCTGCAGTTTCCAGGTTCTCCTGGAACCTGTTCCCGATTCTCCTCCACTCTGGCTACCTCTGAGCTGATCTATTGCTCTGTTATCACTTCTTCGCCTTCCACGGCTCTGGACCACCACGAACCAGAGGCTTTGCCTGTCACCAGTACCACAGAAAGAGCCTCCTGAGACAGCCATCTCTACAAGGAAAGAAAGATGGTGTCTTGGCTAAGTTCTTCTCGTGCTGCTTCTGCCCGTCTCTCTTAGGACCCTTAGATGTTTCCAGGGTCCAGAAGAAGGTTTTTCACCCTGGAGAGTAGACCCTAGGGAAGGAGAAGAAGGAGGGACACCTAGGAACCCTGAATATATGAGCCTTCTCTAGACAGGAGCTGGACACAAGCAACAGTGCATTTGAGACTGTCAGGGCCCCGGTCACCATCCAACTCCAACCAGGTGGGACCCCAAGTAGAAACAGCTTGGCTGTTTGAATTTATGCCGCTCTGTCTGGATGGATTGTTACACAGCAGTAGTTAACTGACCCAGCAACCTGGGCTGTCTAGGATCCCACTCTATCCTCTGATCTAGGCAGATCAAGGTTGAATCTTCCCTCTCACTGGCTCACACTGAGGGCTGCAGAGGTCTAGATGCAGAAAAGCATGCCCAGCCTTTCCCAGCGATCCACCCAACTGGGACAGAGGTATCCTGGGAATGTGGCCTCCATGCCGAGGCCTCTAACTGGATGGGGTGAGGGTGGGGGCCTTGTCCTCTCATGGGAGGAGTCTGACCGAAGTAACTAAGGAATAGATGTGCCCCATCACACCCCTAGCCTATGGTGTCAACTCTAAGCTGGTTGTCACATTTGGCCATGGTGCCGAGCCAGCTGCCCCTCTGTTCCTCCAACAGCATTGCCCAGCTTAGTGTCATTTTTTGGGTCTAAGTCGGTCCTGCTGGGGTCCAGTGGCAAGCTAGCCTTTGATCCTCTGGCCCCTGGTGGAAGGTCTCATCTCGTCCATCTTCCAGAGCCACAGACAGACATAGCGTCAGAACCCTCTATCCTGCTGCAGCCCTGCAGAGAGGCTCTCTCTCTCTGGCAATTTGTTGTACCAGGTAATATTGGTCATGGTAGGAGAGTGCTCAACTTCATTCTGGAGTCACAGTTCAATCCTAGGAGTAGCTGGGTATTTTCTGTGTATCCAGATTCTTAGTGTGTTCACAGAAGTTTTCTTACCCAAAGAACTAAGACTAAGGGGTTGGGGATTTAGCTCAGTGGTAGAGCACTTGCCTAGCAAGTGCAAGGCCCTGGGTTCGGTCCTCAGCTTCGGAAAAAGGAAGAAAAAAAAGAACTAAGACTGAGACAATACTCTGTGGAGTTGCAAGAACTTGTGTGTGAAGGGGAAGAATCCCTTCCTCCAGCCTGTGCTTCAGTTTCAGTGACCACCACGAGCCTCCTCAACACTCTTGCCTTCTCCAGCAAACAGATGCCTCTGCGCTTGCTGAATTTACGGGTCACCATTCATTGTGCCATATCACTAGGTGGTAGGCAATGGTACATACAGAGAAACTGAGGCTTGGAGACATGAAATGGTATGACTAGATTCCATTCCAGTGTTCATGTCCTATGATGGTATAGGATGACACAGAATGTCGTCTCCAAATCGTGTTAGAGAGACTGAGCCAGACAGGTGGTAACTCACAGGATTCTCCTGCTGTTAGCTGAACCCAAACTGAGACTACCGTTCCCCTGTGGCAGTTTTCAAATATGTTCACAAGTTCTTTGTAAGTCTTGTGGTCAATCTGTTCTCTGAGTGTGAGCTACATGTAGTGACTCATTTCCAGGAACAGGGATGAATCTTGAAAGTGTGCAAAGTCAATACTGGTGTCTGGGATTCCCCCAGTAGATATTCAAAGGGTTGTGAGTGCCTGGAGGATGGAGACCAGGTGTCATCATCTTCTTCCTCCTCCTCCTCTTCCTCCTCCTCCTTCTTTCTGATTTTTTGTGTCAGGGTTTCTCTGTGTAACAGCCCTGGCTGTCCTGAAACTCCCTTTGTAGACCAGGCTGGCCTTGAACTCACAGAGATCTGCCTGCCTCTGCCTCTGGAGTTCTGGAATTAAAGGCTTGCACCACCACCGCCCAGCTCACAGTGTCTGCTTTTGCTCCCAATACCACGCACTCTGCCTGAGTGCTCAACAGCTTCTTTACTGAGAGATGGGAGTCGGGGGATGGGGGGAGGAGGAGAGAACTGCAAAGGTGTTTCTCTAGAGATGTTTGTGGGTTTGATACAGCAGAGGTGATCAGGAAATGTGGGCAAAGAATAAAACATCAAGAGATGTTCAGCAGCCTGCCACCATGGTGAGATGGAAGCCGGGACTCACAAAACACAGTGCTCCTGGGAACCCTCTAATATCGCCACCTGTATACCTGCTAACTTTGTTTCTTTAACAAAGTGTCCGAGACTAGGTACTTTACAGAGAAGATAGTTTGGGGCTGGAAAGCTATTTCGGCCATTTAGAGTGCCTGCTGCAGTCTCAGAGAACCTGAGTTCAGTTCCCAGCACTCACAGAGGGGCTGTTCACAACCCTAACGTAACTCCAGCCCCAGGAGACCCAACACCTTCTCCTGACCTCCAAGAGCACCCACATGCATATCACACATACACACACACACACACACACACACACACACACACACACACACACGCAATCTCCTAAAAAAGGAAGAAGATTGTTTTTATTTTACTCACAGGTTAGAAGGCTAAGCATCCAAGATCAGGCAGATCCATGTGTCCGGCTCTGGTGAGGCCCCTTGGCTAGGTCACAGCACAGCCGAGAAACAGATAAAGCCAGATCTGAGGAAGACGTCACTTTGGGAGACACTGGGGACACCATCCTTGCTTTTATAGAACTCCTTCTAGCTCCTGGAGACTGGAATTAATCCCTGCGGAGCCACGCCCCCGATGGTGCAACTCCTCCCGTTAGGCCCCACCTCTTAAATGTCCCACCACCTCAGCACCATAATATCTGGCCAGGCCTCCAACGCTTTGTTTGACAAACCTAGCTAAGCCACAGTACCACCATCTGCGTGAGAAGATTCCAGGTGCTCTATGTCAACATGGCACTCTACCTTTTCAGGAGACTTGGAAGTTTTTAGGACTTAACATGTACTGTGAACCCAGGTTAGGAGATAATTTTCATGTGAAGAACTTTCCCACTGCTTGAAATAATAATAAAGCATTTAATAAGAAGCTCTTGTTTGGGGAAATTCCTTTGGTCCTTTATCTGTGAATATTATACCAAATATCCTAAGCAAATATGCTAACAACTGCATAATAAAATATGTTAATTAAATTACTCTAAAAACTTCTCAAACAAATCTGGAAAATCAATTTTTATAAATAAGCACAATACTATTATATTTAGTTGTAGTTTGAGTTCGTTAAGCAAAGTGAATCATCATGGCCTTGCCTATTTATGCATAAGAAACTGGATGCTGTGAGAATGTGTGTATGTGACTCCCCCGTTGAAATTCAATCATTTGAAGAAAGTGGAATCACTGTGAAGTTGGTATGGTGACACCATGTAAATTTTGTTGTGCCATATGGTCACTTCTCAGAGTCCCTCGGCAGTAGGTGTTAGCATCCCCTTCATATATCCAAATCTACAGATGTTTAAGATCTTTGTATAAAATGGGCTTAGTACTTCCAAAGTACTTGCACAAGACCTTCACAGTCCACCTGCAGACTTCAAATCATGGGTTATATGCGATTCCTAACACGAGGTAAATGCTATGTGAATACTGGATGCTATGTATTGTCCCATAGACAGGGAAAGGTCAACATGTGTTTAGAATAGGCATAGCCTTTTTTCTGAATGTTTTCTATCCATGGTTGGTTGGATTCATAGATAGTATGTTTGTTACTTTTCTTGTGGCTGTGATTCAAAAGGCCTGCCAAAAGTAAATTACGGAAGAAAGGGCTTCTTCTGGCTCACACTTTAGGGGGTACAGTTAATCACGGTGGAAATATGGGCAGGAGTGTGAAGCCGCTTGTCACATTGTATTCAGTCAGGAAGCAGAGGTAGATGAACCTGGAGCTCAGCTGTTTTCCCTTTTACCTATTTGATTCAGACTGGCATCCCAGCTCATGGGATGGAGCTGCCCACATTCAGGATGGGTCTCCCTCCCTGGTTACAGTTCTTGGAAAGCACTTATAGGATCATATCCAGCCCAGTTGACGATGAAGGTGAACCATCACAGATGTAGAGCCCACAGGTATGAAGGGCTGACAGTTATTCATAAACAGTACAACATAAAACAACTTAAGAACAAAAGAATGCAGCGAAACTGCCTGTGTGACAGTTTTTAAAACTAGGTCAAGCAGGGGTGGTGCAGTCCCCCCATGCTTCTCTTTGGATCATTCACTGAGGAGGCCACCGGCTGCCGTGTCATGAAGACGCTCCGCAGCCCTGTGCAGATGTGCACGTGGCAAGACCTGAGGGCAGCCAGACCCCCAGGGTGAACTGGGAGGCAGCCTCTCAGGCACATGTCAACCTTCAGATGCTGAACCCCCCCGCTGAGACCTTGACTCCATCTGTAGGAGAGAGGCTGAGCCAACCCACCAGCTCCGCACTGCCAAGATTCCAGATCCTCAGGAGCCAGGTGAGAGAAGAGACGTTGTTACATTGTTGTTTTAAGTTGCTAGGCTTAGGGAGTCATTTGCCACGCAAGAGCAGATCGCTAATAAACCCATTCCTTTCCCATTCTTCATTACCTGCTTGGCGTCACTCCACCCACTCCAGGGAAAGTCTGTTGCACTGAGAAGTGAGAATGAACTGGGGCTTCTGGGGTGCCTCCTCTCCTGGAGGATTTGCCACAGACTCACCTTCCTGCAAACAAACAGCCCTGACTCTTTGAAGCCTCAAACCAGCCTCTCTCCTTCCCTCCCTCCCTCCCTCCCTTCCCCCTCTCTCCCTCCCTCCCTCCCTTCCTCTCTTCTTTCTTCTTCTTCTTCTTCTTCTTCTTCTTCTTCTTCTTCTTCTTCTTCTTCTTCTTCTTCTTCTTCTTCTTCTTCTTCTTCTTCTTCTTCTCTCTCTCTCTCTCTCTCTCTCTCTCTCTCTCTCTCTCTCTCTCCCTCCCTCCCTCCCTCTCTCTCTGTACTGTTTGCATGTTTACACTACCATGTGTATGCACATGTGTGTACATGTGTGAAGGCCAGAGGTCTCTCTCTCTCTCTCTCTCCCTGCATTAAAGACACATTATGGATACGTGTGGCCACGCATTTCTTTTTATGTGGGTCCTGGGGATCTGAATTCATGTTTGTGCAGCAAGCACTTTACCCACAGACCCATACCTCCCACCCTGCCCCCTAAAGATGTTTGCCACCACAGAGGCCACAGCAAGGTTCTCCACTGGCTGTGGTAAGCACAGGCCCTACTGGTCTCTCCAGCCATTGCCTGGACCCAGGAACCTATGAAATCCAGTGCCAGGAATCTATTGAATCTCATGCATTTATTACATATTCAAGGATAGATCAGTTAAATATGTCTGAAATCATCGCTTACCAACTTCCAAACTCTGTGAAAGTGTTCGGAAAAAGAAAAGTTTTGCGGTGATTTAAGTGTGGGACATGCAGCTAGTGTGACTCTCTCCTTACTGGAGAGTCACGCTAACATCTTAAGGACCTGAGCAATTCCACCGTGTAGAACGCTGCTTAATCAGCTCAAACCTGAATTTTCCAAATTTGTGCAACCACATAGCTCTTTTTTTTTTTTTTTTTTTTTTTTTTTTGCTATGAATCCCCTATAAATAGCCCTGGTTGTGAACAGCAGCCCTGTGTTCCATCCCTCCAGCCTGGGGTCTGAGCCACGGACAGCACAGTTGCCCTCACACGTCTATGGTGACCAGGTGGTGCAGGAGAAGGACAGGGGCGTGGGATGCAGCAGTCAAGAGTTAGGAACATGTTTAGGAAACAGACACATGTGGGCTGGAGAGACGGCTTCGCAGTTAAGAGAACTGGTTGCTCTTCCAGAGGACCTCAGCACCCACAAGTCAGCTCAAACCACCTATAAGTCTAGTTCCCAGGAATCTGACACCCTCCACAGGCATCAGGCACATAGTGATACACAGACACACATACAGGTAAAACACCCATACACATTTTAAAAAGATGTCAATTATGCCTGCAGGGCATGGAAAGGGGTCTCCAGAGAAAGCCATCCCCTCCTCCACCAGCCACTAGGGTTTCCCCACAGGCTAGCCTGTCATTCACTCAGTCTTTCTTCCTTATCTACTCATTAAATTGCTGTCCACTGAGCCTAAAAGCTCATCCTAAATCAGACACACTGCCTGCCCTCAGGGAGGAAGCTGTAGCCAGACACTGGTCAGAATGGACCTGCAAAGCCTTGCCAAGGAAGTGGTGTGAGCCACATTCAGCTCAGTGGGGGGGGGGGGGGGGGGGTCCTATAGGTCACAGAGGCCTATAGGGGACAAGCTCAAAAAGCTGAGCAGGGCCGGGTGTGGTGACACACACTTTAATCCCAGCACTCAGGAGGCAGAATCAAGTGTATCTCTGTGAGTTCAAGGCCAGCCTGGTTCACAGAGTGAGTTCCAGGACAACCAGAGCTGCACAGTGAGACCCTGTCTCAAAAGAAAGGAAAGTACTGAGCAGGACAATGCTAGAAGGCTGGGCATGAAGTCATGAAGTCCCTGCCCCCACAGGGCAGTGCCCCGCTGAGAGAACTGGGCTCTGTGGTTCTCAGTCTCCTGGCCCGCTGTCTCTTCATATGATGTCAGGCCTTCTGGGTTCAGCAGTTCAGGAAGCAGAACAGAGAGGGGGGTGTGGGTTGTGATAGAACAGTAGTTGGAGGGCTGAAAGCTGGGCAGTTCCTCAGAATGGGGGTGGGGGACATCCAGATCAGCATCTGCTGCCCTGCCGGAGAAAGTAGCTCTTCCTGGATCCAAAACCACGACACAGCTTCTCCCCCAACTGAAGCTTCCTCCGAGAGGCACTGGCAGGGGCAAGCCCTGGGCTCTGGCTCAGAGGGGCACAGAAGTCTGAGTGTTCATTACACAAAATTCCTGATAGCAATCCTCACCCCCACAGTGATAACAGCAGATGGGGCCTCTGGGAGCAGGGCCCCGTAATTAGAAGAGCACCCTTGTGAAAGAGGCCCCGGGGAGCTGGAGAGACAGTTCTGTGAGTAAAAGGGCTTTGCTATGCAAGCATGAGTGTTGTGGGATATTTGTACACTTTGTGAAGATATGTGGATGTGATTGGTTTAATAAAGAGCTGAATGGCCCATAGCTAGGGAAGAGGTATAGGCAGAACTTCCGGGCAGGGAGAGGGGAAGTAGAAGATGAATCTAGGCACCAGAGAGATGGTGAACGAGTCAGACACACAGAATGGGATAGAGGTAAAAGGCCACGTGGTAGAATGAAGATTAATAAAAAATATGGGTGAGTTTAAGTTATAAGAGTTCGTTAAAAACAAGCCTAAGCTAAAAGCCGAACTTTCATAATTAACAGTAAGTCTCTGTGTCATTATTTGGGAGCTGGCTGGCGAGACAGAGGAAGACTCCTTACACACGAGGACCTGAATTTGAATCCCTGGTACCCATGTAGAGAACTGGACATGTAGTGAAAGCATCTTTAATACCAGCACTCCCGTGGGGTGATGGGAAGCAGAAACAAGATAATACCCGGATGCTTGCAGGCCAGCCAGCCAGGTGTATGCAGCAGTTAACAAGGGGACACATCTCCAAGTCAAACTGAAAATGTCCTCGTTTCTGACTAACTTTCACAGTGCTGGGAGCCGCTATGCAGGCTACTGGGGAGAAAATTCATCAGTGGTATTAACCAGCAAGAAACATTACATGCTACAATACCAACCCACCAGGGAAGACGTGCCCATTGGTATAATAGTGGCATGAAAGCTACAGGGTAACCAACAACTCTCTGGTTAGATTTGAAGCCAGCTCCACAGGAGGGAATTCGTGGCTAGTACTGTAAATCTAGCCAGAAGCCCATTGCTCTGGGGTCATAGGCCCTAGAGAAGAGCCTACTATACGGCCGTCTTTCTAAATGGAACAGTTATCAAATTGCCTTCTGTATATTGTGTTGATATTCATTGATCTGTTCTGCCTTCTCTCAACCTTATAAAGAAGCTTCTCTGTGCCACGGTCGTGAGTGAACGCAGACTCGTAACTGGTCAGAGTGCTGAGAATAAGCGACTACTTAATGCTTCAAGTGAGACAGCTGTATCAACTCTCCCCGCCCCACCAAGACTCGGAGGACTTTGTGAAAGAGGAGGCAGGAAGAACGCGAAAGCTGAGGAATGAGGAGGAATGCTGTGTGATGCTCTCTCCTGGCCATGGCATGGCACTTATCCTCGGGAACTCTGCGGTGATAGCTACCCGCACAAGACCAAGACAACAGGATCAGTCAACTCAGTGTGTGTGTGTGTGTGTGTGTGTGTGTGTGTGTGTGTGAAAGAGTGAGCAAGAGAGAGCAAATGAAGTGGGGAAGGTGAGAAGGGTATGTTGGGGGTACATAGTAGAAGTGGGAAGGAAAGGAAGAATTGAGGGTGGGTATGATCAAGATACATTGTTTATATGTGCGAAATCTTAAAAGAATGAAAGCTATTCTTGGTCAGGCAGTGGTGGCACATGCCTTTAATCCCAGAACTCTAATCCCAGCACTCAGGAGGCAGAGCCAGGTGGAGCTCTGAGTTCGAGGCCAGCCTGGTCTACAGAGTGAGTTCCGGGAGAGCCAGGGCTACACAGGGAAACCCTGTCCCAGAAAAAAAAGAAGAAAGAAGAGGAAAAAGAGGAGGAGGAGGAGGAGGGAGAGGAGGAGGAGGGAGAGGAGGAGGAGGGAGAGGAGAAGGAGGAGGAGAAATCCTTTCTAGAGAGAGGAAGAGACTTTCTCAAACAAGATGAAAAGTGAGGACCCACATCTGAGGTTTTCCTCTGACCTGGTCCCCTCAGCCCTTCCACCATGTGCGGGCTCCAGGACAAGCACCATCTACCTACAAAGCAGGAAGCCTGCAGTGGACTCGTGGCTTGCTGGTACCTTGGTCTTGCCCTCCGCAGCCTCCAACACTGTGAAGGTTAAATCCCTGCTGTTTATACCTGCACTGGGAGTCTAGGGTAGACTGTGGCGGCAGCACCAGTTAGTTAACCAAGACGGGTTACCTGTCCTTCCCGCCTCTGGCACCCCGCCTTCTTCCTTTGCTTCCCAGCCCTCTTCTCCCTGCAATTCTTTCATCATCCACCCTCTACCCTCCCTCTGCAGCTAATCCCCCTGGGAAGTGATCAGGTGCTGTCGTCTGTTTTTCCTAACCAGACTCAGACTGACTCAGGGAACAGACCACAAAGTTGGATCTCTGTGGCCGGTCGGGCTGCTCTCCTCTTTGAACATGCACGCAGAGACGAACTCATGGACCGTGGGAAATGGGGCACTGGAGAGTCATGTGATTATCACCTGCAGTCACTCAGGCAGAGGCACCAGGAAGGGCAAGTCTTTGGGGCAGGAAGTTACCACTGTATTTAAATGCTATGGTAAAGTTAGTGTCTGTGAAGATTGCGCATGGACCGCTTCTGACTTCCCTCTAAGAAACTGTGTAAGGGAAGATAAAGGGGCAAAGGGCAAAGGGCAAAGCAGCAACATCAGGGAGGGAGAGGAGGGAAGGGGAAAAGAGGAGAAAGGAGGAAAGAAGAAAAGTAAACAGGGTGACCACTGTACAATTAGAAATTCATGTTTAAAATATTTACTAATAGAGTAGACGTTGAGGCTGGGGAGAAGACTCATGGTAAAGTGACTGCTGAGGCTCTGAGTTTGGGTCCCCAGCACCCATAAAAAGCCAGGGGTGGGGGCTGTGTGTGTGGTTCCTGCTCAAATGGCCTGAGTCAGAAATAGATGGAGCCCATGGGCTTGCTGGGAAGTCAGCTCATCTGAAAAAGTGAATTGCAGGTGAAGTCAGAGAACCTATCTCAAAAGACAAGGCAAAGAGCTATAGAGAAAGACACCTGACATTGACCTCTGACCTCCATATGCATACATGGGCTAGCACACCATATTCACCAGGAAAGAAAGAAAAAAAGAAAAAGAGAGAAAAGAAGAAAGAAAGAAAGAAGGAAGGAAGGAAGGAAGGAAGGAAGGAAGGAAGGAAGGAAGGAAGGAAAGAAGGAATATATACACGCACAACTGAGGGAAATATTTACAACACACATATCCAGTTAGGGGCTGACATCTACAACATATAAAGAAGTCTTTGGAATCAACAAGAAGATTGTAGACGAGCTGAGAACACAGTTCAGTGGTAAAGCACTCACTTGGCATACATGAAGTCTGGGGTTTGGGCCCAGGACCATAAAAAGGAAAAAAAAAGAAAAAGACAAATACTTCAACAGGGAAAGAAAACATTAAAGGCTTAAGTGGAAACTTCATAAAGAGCATCTCTGAGTGGCTAACAAATACTTTGAGAGTGTGCTCAGCCTCATTACCTCAAGGAAGAATTAAAATGACGGTGCATCGTAATGAGATCACCTCATCCACGATTTGTAATGAAAAGAGAGTCAGGCAAAAAACACGCACTGGCAAGGATGTGGAGACACTGGAGACCTTATACATTGCTGGTAGGACTGTAAAGTGCTATGGAACTTTGGGAAACAATCTTAAATTATCTAAAAGATTAGGAACTTGACCAGTAATTTGGCTCCTAGGTATACATCCGAAATGGATGGAAAGACCTACACAATGGATGCTCATTATTATCAGAGCTCCAAAGTAGAAACAACACAGTTGCCCATTAAATGATGACTAGTGCATCTCTACAGGGATCGACCCACACAGTGGGAGACTACGTGTGCACATGTGGACGGAGAATGAGGGAGACTCGTCACTGAAAGAAGCCAGTCACAGAAGGTCATATATTATGTAATTCCATTTGCATGAACGGCCTGGAAGAGGAAAATGCATATGAGATACAAAGTAGATCTGTAGTTGTCCGGCACTGGGGTTAAATAGGATGTGGGTGTACTAGCTAAAGGTTGTGAGTTTCCTTGGAGGGTGGTCAATGACTGGTGATCATCACCCAGTTCTGTCAGAATGGTCAAATAGATTGAATATTCTTAGATGGATAAATGATAACTCAACAAAGCTGATGGCCAAAAATGGAAGAAAGAGGAGAAAGGAGAGGAGGGAGGAGAAATGGTGGGGGAGAAGGAAAAGAGATGGGGATGGAGAGAAGGAGAAAGGGAAGAAAAGAGGCACACAATGCTAACCCACAACACTCCAGCACACCCACTGAAGTGGGAGGGCGAATTCCAAGCTTTACTGAGAAGAAAGCTAAACCAGAACTCACACGCTGTTGAAGCTGGGGCGACTGGACACTATTACTTTGCGCAACAAGCTTATCACTAAAGCTGAATATAGAAGGCTATGGTCCAGCAACTCTACTCACAGGATCCACACAATATACATTCACTGAAAGACATCCTAGAAGGACCACAGCATTGCTTCGATAGCCGAAACACTAGGAATTACCCAAATATCCACAAATAGCAGAGTGGACAAACGTGTATCTTCGCAAATGGAACCCGAGAAGCAATAAGCATGAATCATTGACTCCACATGCACAAGCGCTGAGTGAAAGAAGCCATGGCTACCTTTGAGAGCTTTCATTCAAAGTTCAGTAGGAGTGGTGGATGAGATGGGCTGAGAAGGGCGCAGGGGAAATTCTGGAGTGGCTATGTTCTTCAGTGGGTGCTGTGTCACTAATGCGTGCCTGGCTCTACCCTTGTAATTCAAGTACAGATGTTCTGTAGGACCCATTTGGGGAGTTGGGGCCAGGGCCACTAAGAAAACCAAAACCTCCAGATGTTTAAGCCCTTGGGTGGTATTTGCATACAACGTTTGCACAGCCTCCAATGTACTGAAGATAATCTCTAGGTGAATTACCGTTCCTGATACAATGTTGACGCCGTGTGAATAGTGTGATGAGGGCTTGTTTAGGGAATAGCAAGAAGAAAAAATACTTTATACATGTTTATTACATATACATTGTGTGTGTGTGTGTGTGTCTGTGTGTGTGTGTGTGTGTGTTCATGAGGGTGTGTATGGTGCATGCGGATGCCAGATGTCAATGTCAAGTGTCTTCTTCCATCTGTCTCCCCCTTACTTTTAGAGACAGGGTCTCTCACAGCACCTGGACCTCACCAATGCAACATGCATTCATTCTTTCTCTGCTCTCAACTGGGTGTGACTAGCTGCTTCAAGTTCCCACACCCTGTAACTGTAGCAAATAAACACTTCTTCCTCAAGGTCGCTTCTGGCAGGGTATCCAGTCATGGCAGCAGGAACTAGACTAGGACAGCTGGGTTGCCGGAGCTGCGTGTCTGGCGGAAGAAGTGGTAAGGGACACCTGTCTCAGCTTCAGATCTCCGGAGCTGTGTGTCTGTCTGCAGAAGTGGTAAGGGACACCTGTCTTCAGATCCAGCGCTAGCTCTGCCAGTCTACAGGTGTGGCTGCTCAGCTTTGCTTAACAAGGGATGGCCTCCTTTCTCTCTGAAATGTTTGCGATTGTTATTACTGCTATTGTTAGTTTGTGAGGGCCATCATCTCAGGCGAGGTGGCTTAAAGAAGAAAACTGGACTTCCCAGTTCTAGAGGCTGGGAGTCAGCAGAATCCAAGGTCTCGGTGAAGCTGGTTTCTGATGAGGTCTCTCTTTAGTGTTCAAGGCTGTCTCCTCTCCATGTGGGCACTTGGTTTTTTCCCTCTGGCATGTCCCTAGGGTCCTGTGCTCTACTATCTTCTTAAGACCACCAGTCACACTGGATCAGGGTCTGCTCTTGTGACCTCATCTTAACCTACCCTTTTAAAGTTCTTATTTCCAAACACAGTCACATTATGATGTCCTGGGAGTTAGAGCTTCAGTTTGTGAATGGTGGGGGTGGGCTGGAGCACAGTTAGGCCGTCACAGCCTGCTTGACTTCCGCTGGTGGAATAGCTGCTACACAGGGACACCAGCAAGACTTGGCTTGGGGAAGAAGTTCTTCGGGCGGGGCGGGGGGGAGATGCTAAGCTCAAAGTGGTCTCTGTCCTCTGCATGGCTTTGCAGCTGCACACTCTGACCTGGACAGTCCTTAGGAGGAGGGAGGGAGGGGACTGTGGTGCACAACTACCTGGATGGTATTGACTGAACACTGTGAAGAGGTCGTGCTGTTGATCAGACTCTTGGGCACGGGACAGAAATCAAGAGACTTCGCCCTGGCATGCATCGGCAGCTGTACCACTGGCGGCACATGGGCACATGCAAACGTAGCTGATTTTGGAAAGACACACATGGGTGTCATTTTCCCTCAATAAGTTAGGAGTGTATGTATCTGTATGTGCGTGTATGTATGTTTGTAGGTATGTCTATGTACTTATCTGTGTCATCTGTGTACATGTGTTGTATGTGGGTGTGTCTGTATGTAAGATCCACACCTTCAGTACCACCTGTACTTTGCTGGGGTCAGATCCAGACTTAGGAATTCATTTCTGAGGTAGGAGAGGAAGGTGGGAAGTTAAGGGTGCATGGGAAAGGAAAGGAGGCCTCCCTCCCGGGTCTCCTTGAATTCTTCCACCTGCTAAAAGTTGAAAACTTTCAATACAGTTAATTACATGTGTTGGTATGAGAATGTCTCCTTAGAAATAATATTCCTTTTATTTATGTTACAAATAAAAATGTCAAAAGTGCAACGGACCATGCTTAAGGACTAAGAGTATATGACCTTTGAGTATGACCTTCTCCTTTCCCAGATATTAACCTGCAATTCCTGGAAATCTATAAACACGACTGAAAACTTCGTTAGAGTAAAAACGTCTTAGCTCCCTTGTGCAAACCTCATGACCCGTGGTTTTTCCCTGAGCAGTCTGGAATCCCATGCAGCGTGTCTCAGAAGTTACCCTGTGATCTCACTGGAAAAAAAAAAAAAAGAAAAGAAAAAGAGGAAAGCGGAGAGAGTCACTTAGAAACCCTTTCAATAATGTAACTTCAAAAGCCACCCAAGTGTGACTCTTGAGCAGCCCACACTTGGGTGTGTACTACCCTTCCCCCACGCCTGCTTTGTCTGGGAGATCCCAGAGGGCGCCTCTGCAGAGGGGATCAACCACACTTGATTGATTGTTGATAGCTTATCTAGCACCTTCCCGAAACTGCTAAACTCCTAGCAAGGAACAACCCCGAGCTAGGGTGGGACAGTAAGATTAATTTCATAATGACTACTGTATACTCTTTCACTAATCTGCTAACCTCAGAGACCCCACACACACCCCTTTTAAACTCAGAGACCCTCCCTCTGCAGTCTACAAGCAGAAGGAATTGCATTTGTTCTGCCCGAGGCTGTAGGCTCTCCTATCCCAGCTTCCCCCCTTACAGTTACTTAAGGAGCTGAAGTCCCCCCCCCCTCCCCCGCTCAGTACATCTCTCTACCAAACATGGAAAGAATCCTTATTATTCAAAACATTCTCCACTGACGCCCATGCTTAAACCTGTGTTTAGAACCTCTTCTTAATAAACTGAGTCTCTGCTTCATATTCATCCTGAAATTCTTTTCTGGGACATTGTCAAGAATCTTAGTGTCACCGAAGTAGAGGTCTCTGAGAGGAACTCGGGCTGGGCCTTGGAGATGGCTCAGTGGGGAAGAGCATTTGTTGTGCAGACCTGAGGACCTGAGTTTGAAGCCACAGCACCCACATGGAAAGCTAGGCATAACTATGAGCGCTTATAAGCCCAACACTGGAAGTGTGAAGACAGGAGGAGCCTAAGAACTCCCTAGTCAGCATGCTTAGCTGCAAAGGAGGCCTTCTTGTTCATTGGGAGACCCTATCTCAAGGCAATAAGGCAAAAAAAAAAAAAAAAGACAGAGGAAGACATACGAAATTCTGTTCTGGCCTCCACACACATCCACATGGTTGCACACACCCACACACTCACACTCACGTGCCTGAGCCCTCCCTACTTCCTCCTACTAAAGTACTCAGAGATGCATAGAGCTGTTTCCTGCTACTGCTCATATCTCCACACTGAGAGGTGACCAGATGGCTCCTATTAAATGGACCCAAGACAGGTCAACTATGAGGAGCATAGATCTGAACCCGGAGATCCTAACCCATTTTATAGAGATGTAATCTTGAGGAGACTTGGGGTCACTCATTGTCTAGGCAGGGTCTGGCCAGCCCTCTGCATAAGAAGGAGCTGTAGGGGGTGACAGAGACTCTACAAAAAGGGCACCATTTTTGTAGATTTTTGGAGCACCCAGGATCCCATTCCCGGAAGCCACCACACCCTGCCCTAAGCTCCTTGGAAGTCCAGTAGAGCTTCCTTATCCCAGGCTCCTCTCTGCCTAAATAGCCAACTAGAATCCATCACTTGCAGAAGACCTAAATCAGGCCTGGTGGTTTTAGCAGAACCCCTCTTGCTGTAGGTAATCTGAGAATGAAGACCCAGGAAACGGAAGGAACTCTATGAGGCTGGCTTTCCACCTAGAAAGATGACTGTCCTTTCCAGATTTTAATTACGCCCTGGGTCCCCTGACTGAGCTCCAGCATCCCCTGTCAGTTGTAGGGCTCTGCAGAATGACCCTATCTCACTTGCAGGAGTCCCTGACAATCTCATCTTCATAATGCTATCATCTCCCCCCTCTATCTTCCAGAACCCCTCACTGGTCACGTCTTGGCTGGGCACCTGACAAGGCTCACTCCTACTCTGCTCTGGCCCCGGCTACCTTCCCTGCCCCCACCCCAAGTTCTGGTCACACAGCTAGCCAACACAACCTATCGCTGCCATTGTTCCCTTGCTGGCCTCAAAGGAGTCCCTCCTTACCCTCCTCCCCCAGTTGACCCTGCTGGGGACCGGTCTCTGGGGATCGGTCCCCTGTGCACCCGGGGACAGTCATTCCCTGTCTCATCTTTGCAGATCAGATGTGGAGGAGGCCTGCCCTGCCTGCTCTTGGCGTCTCCCCAGGGCTGAGCACGCTGCACAGCCCAAAGCTAGGGTTCCGCAAAGGCTGCTTGAACTGAAACCCACTGCGGTTGCTCTTCTTTCTTCTCGTTCCCACGCTTAGCTCCCAGGCTTGAGGAGGGACCTGTATTAGCCAGGAAACTGAAGAGCCAGTCCGGAGGCAGGGGGAGGGCCAGCCCTGGTGTTGCCACCCGTCTGATCAGTACTGAAGCTTTCCAACGGCCCTCCCACGCCTCCTTCTTGCGTTTTCTCTGTGGGCATCTTACAGAAACGCGCAGGCATAACTTAATAACCTCTGATCTAAAGGAAAAACTCTGACTGGAGCACCTAGAGAAGGTTATTTTGACACTGAGAAAGAAGGCGCAGAAGAGGGGTGGGGAGATCTGGTGCCGGGAGTGTGGGCTTCATGTGCACATGCACACACACTTGTGCACACACAGAGATAACAACACACTTCCACACACAAAAACAGAGGGAACATCTCTAGAGAGTCCATCCAGCGGCTCCTCGGGCTGCCAACAGACCCCTCTCTGTGTCCTGTCCTGCGCACTGGGAAGGGGACCACAGGGAGAGATGTTTCTGCGTGTCTTGAGTATGATACGCAGGAACAACAGAGTGTCAAATAGGACAGAGGACGCACATCTGCAAGCAGGGACAGCCACCCTGCTACAGATAACTGGCCGTGCAGACTTCAGCCTCATCCTCCCGATGGGAACTTTGCCTGGCCAAGTCTAACTCCTCTGCCTTCTCCCGTGCCCTCTGCAGGCTCTGAGCCAGGCAAAATGGCAAAGGGGCTACTGGGGCTGACGCAGAGGCAGAGGAGGAAGCAACGTGGTGGGCTGAGCCACTCTTGAGAAGGGTAGTCTCGTTCTCAAGGCTGCTGGGTACAAGGGGGTTGGGGAGCCAGAGGATGCTAACCCCATCCTCCACCTGCTCTACAAGGGCATCCAGGACCCATGGAGCCATGACTGTAAGAAAGCAGATGCCATCTCTGGGGATCAGGCCCCTGTGCTTACAGTAACTCCACGTCAACTGTCTTAGCACTTCTCTGTGCCTTCCTTGTGGTGCAATAGATACAAGAGCCTGTCCCGCCCTCAAGGAGTGAGAAGGTACCCATGCCAGGAAAGTAGTATATTCTCTCGCTGGCCATGGTGAGGGTCACAGCCTCCCCCAGAGTTCTGCAAAAGGAAGGGGCTGAAAGCCCAGCTCCCAAACACTGGGACGGTGGGCCATCATGTCTGTGAGCAGAATGTGGACACGGGACTACAGCTAGGCAGAGCAGGGGCTGATGGGAAACAGGAGAGTCTGGGACCTGGAGATACTCCTGAGGCAACCCATTAGGGTGGCAGCTCCAGGAAGTACATAGGAATATTCATGCCCCAAGGGAGGAGCATGCCCACACTTGTGGGTGTGGGAGCCCAGGAATCCCACAGAAAGGCTCCGGTACCCTCTGACAGTGTCGCTGTGGCCTGTGGGATCAGGCAGAGTCCTACCTCGATCTATTGTTTGCTCCCACCCTAGAGTGACTTCCTAGAGTCACTGGTGATCACCTGACACTTGCCAGGACTTCCTGGGAGACCCTGGGAGTAGAGACAGAGGGTCAACTCTGGCTTTGGGGTAGGAGTAAGAGATCTAAGAGGGGAACTTAGGACAGGCTGACTTCCAGGAAGCTGGGGCATTGTGACACTTCAGCCATGCCAATGGAGAGGGGGCGTTGGCCCAGGATCCCCGCCCCCCTGCCCCCGTTTGAAATGCTTCTGTGTGCAGTAGGTGATAAAGTTGTCGTTGGTCGTGTGCAGCGCCAGCATTAGCTCTCAGCTGGGCCCTAATCTTATTAGAACACTCCTTGGCCAACCTTCTCCTTCTGCAGATGCTCCTGGGAAACACGGGAGATCCTCCTAGCTTCATTAGTTCAGGGGCTCAGTCAGAGCCCAAGGAGTATGCGGGCTAGTGAGGAACCCTGCCCAGGGCTTCTGGCCTCTCCACAGATGACAACACACTGGCACCGAGAGACGCTTTCTTCAGTTGTGCTGAGAAATGAAACCTTGCATAACCCCGTGAAACCACAAGAAGAGAAAAACACACAAGGCCACTGCACTGCAGCTGGGCCCTGGGGCTCTGCCTCCCTCTTACTGTCAGGAAGGTGGGGCAGGCAGGTTTGTGCTGAACACAAGGGAAAGGTTTGCTGGAGTGGCATCTGCTTCAAGTTCCCTGAAGACCCACCTCTGTGATCAACAGTGGCATTTACTCAAGGGCCATGGGCTCTTTGTCATTCTGTTCTGGTCTTTGAGGAGAACTGAACTGGGCTGAGCTGAGCACTTTCTGGGGCCCTACCTCACCCGGAGCTGGGGACAGGTGATTGCAGCATCCCTCCCCTGTGCATCTCTGAGGGGTTCTATATGTGAGGGCCCAGGCTCCCAGCCGTCACAGCAGACATGCCAGGGCAGGTTTGTGGGGGCTGTTACTGTGAAGGTGGCATTAGGGGCTCCAGAGGTCTACAAAGAGCTGTTTGCTTTGCTATAGAAGTGTATGTTTTAAGCCAGGTGTTTGGGGGTCGAGACAGAGACAGAGGGGATGGTTAGAGATTGGCATGGGATGTGCCATTCTTTATCCTGGGTGCACCTCAAACACTAAGTTATTAGCCAAAGGCCCAGACACACAGGTACAAACAGACGTACATATGCAAACACAGCCACTCAGATAAACAGACACGTGGATACGTGCACACACAGACACACACACACACACACACATACACACACACACACACACACACACACACACAGAGACACACACACAGACACAGACACACACACACACACAGACACACACACAGACACACACACACACATACACACACACACACACACACACACACACACATACACACACACACTCGTCTTCCCAGAGCTCTGCCTGTGCCGCCTCTTCACAAGCTCTCACTCAGCCTGTTCTGCCATTATGTCACGTCCACAGACCCATGTGAGTCTCTGACACATCCTTGAGAGTGGTGGCCCTGACACTCCTGGCCCAGGCCTGACGTGAGTGACTCCTGATCTCGGCTCTCCTCTCATTCTCTCTGCTACCTGCTAGAAAGCTAGGGGCCCCATTGCAGGCCTCTGCAGGTGACAAATGCTTGCCCTGCTGGCGCATGCGCCCTGAGGGCAGGGAGCTCCCGAGGGCTCAACCACCGCTGAACAAGTTTTCTCAGGGCACTTAAAGGCTGGAGAGGAAACAGATGGTAAGAGTGTCGAGGTAAAGGTGTCTCCCTGGGAGCCCTTCCCGCTGTGTAGAGGCGCGAGAAAGGCTCACTTGGACACAAGCAGGCATACCTGGACACCTTCAGGGCTGTGGCCTTCACCAGGAGAGTCTAAATGGAAGAAGGGCATGGATAGGGATCACCCCTCACTGAGACGTGCCCAGTAACAAGGAGGAAGAGGTGCCAGTGTTGGTCTCTTACCTCTGGACACTAGTGAAAGGTTCAGTAATAAGCACAGGGGGGTAGGATGTGGGGTGTGGGGAGGGTGGGGGTGGCGGGCAGAGGGATGGGATGAGACAAGCAAGAACTAAGGAAGAAGAAGATTCACAGGCCAGGGAAAGAGGCTGAAGAGCCCTAAGGTGGGCCGCCCCATGTTGAGGCCCTGAGGTAGACTCTGTGCTTCTCACCTCCGGTGTCACACATTAGCTGGGCATACACGTGGGGTACAGTGTGTTATTATTTCCTTACGTGATACAATGTAGAGGGAGCGAAACAGAGCAGGCAGCACAACCACCACCATGCACAACAACCGAGACACGCAGCCAGCCTGGGTATCGACGGCCCCACGAAGAGAACGTGGTTCGGACAGTGGGCTACTCTCCAGCCGCAGCAAGGAGTGGGATCCTGCCACTTACGCCACAGGGACAGACCTGTCGGTCATTAGGATAAAGGAAATCAGCCAGACACAGACAGACAAATGCCACAAGCTCTCACCCAGATGTAGACTATTAAAAAAGGCAATCTCAAAGAAACAGAGAGTGGAGTGGTGGTTATCAGAAGATAGGAGGGGAGGGCGAGTAACAAAATACTGTTAGATAAAAGGACTAAGTTCTGGTGGCCTGTGGCACAGTAGAAGGATGTGACCACTAGTGTTGTCAACCCGACATAACCTAAAGTCACCTTGAGGGCAGGCCTTCTGGCGTGCCTGTGAGAGGTTACCTTGATGGCATTAACTGATATGGGCCCACTGTGGGTGGCACCATTCCCTGGCTGAGATCCTGGACTGCATAATTGGAGGAAGGAATGCATACAATCATTCATCATTTTCTGTTCCCGATTATGGATGTGATAGGACCAGCTGCTTCAAGTCCCTGCCACCTTGATTTCACGACCGTGGAAGACTGTACACTTAAACTGTGAGCCGGAATAAACCCTTCGGTGGTTTTTGTCAGACTATTTTATCATAGTGACAGGGAAAAGAACTGAGACAGATGCTCCCGTTTACAACGGTGTAGTCTGTATTTCTTGAGTCTGTTGAGAGGAGGCTATGGGAGAGGCTGTAGCAAGGGACGCATCCTTCCAGGTCTTTCCTGAGGGCAACGAGGGCCCTATCTGCCTAGAACCAGTTTTGACTGGAGGACACAGTCAGTTCTAGCAATATCGAGCTTCCTTTGCTGAACGCTTAGAGTCTGCATTATCCTAAGAATGTGGCCTTGGACTGTTAATAGTTACACTCATTTTTTTTTTTTTACATTTTTTTTCCAAGACAGGGTTTTTCTGCATAGTCCTGGCTGTCCTGGAACTCACTCGGTAGACCAAGCTGGCCTCAAACTCAGAGATCCTCCCACCTCTGCCTCCTGAGTGCTGGGATAAGGTGTGTGTCACCATACGTGACTTTTTCTTTTTTTAATGAATGAGAAGGTGAAGAGGCATTTGGTTTTTTGCTAAGAGTCTACAGTTCTTATAAACCAAGGCTAAAGTCTTGTTGAGTGAGAGGCTGAGGGTGAAGGGCTGGTTTTATAAGGAGTAGACCCCGTCACCCCCTGCTACTAGAGCCCCAAGGCTCCCGGGCCCCCTGGATGCTGACTAGTTACATGCTCTGGCCACCACTGTCCCCATGAGGCATTGCTGCAAATGCACAGGAGCCCAGGATGGTCAGAGGAGAGCACAGAACATTGCTCAGTCACAAGTCAAATACATCAGACAAGTGCCCAACCCCTGGAGCCCAGATCCTGGCATTGGGTCACAAGCTGAGGAAATATCACATTTACCCTTTACCACAATCCTGCCCATTTTCTTGGCTCCCCAGGTTCATAGACTATCCTATGCATGCCCAGACTGTCTTGAGTCTGCCATAGAGTACAAAAGTCCATGGTGACCACATAGAGGGGTAATTAGGAAGGCTACCAAAGTACCAGGCATACAAAGGAAGGTTTCCTGGACCTTCTAACCCAATCCACCTGCCAAACACACAACAACAATGGTCCGGTCAGCCCACAGACATGATGGAGAAGTAATAAACAGACTGCACAGCAACACGCACCTGACGTATGTGACATCTGCTAGTTCTGTCCTCTAAGCCCCAGGGAATGTGGAAAAGACGGCCTGTCACCTTGTCACTGAAGACCATTGTTGATAAGATCCCATTGGGCTGCACTGTGGTTCTGGTGCTTGGGGATTTTCATCAGAAACAAGCGTGAAAAAGAAGGGTGAGCTGGAAGGAAAGAGGATAATGGCTAATCTTAGTCTGACTGGATCTGGGAACAACTAAGAGACACACCTCTGGGTAGACCTTCAAAGGTATTTCCTGGACCCATTAGCTGAGATGGAAGGGCCCTTTCCCCAGACATAGAGAGGCGAGAGGTACTTTCCACGAGCCTGCCTCTGTGCCTTGCTGGCAAGTGCATCCTTACGTTGCTGCCTCTGCTGCTGCCACAATCGTAGGAACCCAGTTTCTTTGGCCATCCAACATGGACTAAATAAAGATCAGCTCTTCAGGAATCCACCACACCTTTAGTGCCAGATGGGGACCACTGAGGGTTCCAGCCTCAGGGACTGCGCAGCAGGCAGTTCTCAGTCTTTCTAGTGTGCAGACAGCCACTGCTGGACCACCCAGCCTGTTTCCTGTCAGACAATCCTTGGAAATACATGTTCACTCTCTCAGTTCTGTGCCCCTATAGAACCCTGACTGCCACAGAGGTGATGGAATGAGAAATGGGTTCCAATGATCTGAGGGAAGAAACTCAGAGCAATAACAGCCAGTCAACTCAGAAGCCCAGCCAGGCTGAAAACTCCAGCTGTTTTTCGTTTGGTTTCTGTTTTTGTTTTTAGATTTACTGATTTTTAAGTGTGTGTATATGTATGGATATGTGAACAGGAATTCAGGTGCCTGTAGAGGGCAGAACGTGGAGTTGTTTTCCCTGGAGCTGGAGTTACAGGTGGTTATGAGTCATCCTCCATGGGTGCTGGAAAGTGAACTCAGGTCCCTTGAGAGCAGTACACACTCCTAACTGTTGAACCATCTCCCCAGCCTGCAAAATCCAGTTCTTAATTCTAGGTTTGAGTGTGACCTCTAAATAATTAGGCATAGGAAACTTAGTTCCTCTATGCAGCAGTGTTGGGAAGTGCATGGGTAACTGAGGCAGATCTCTCATGGGGATGTGTTAGCTACAGCAGAGGTTAGGCCCCTCTGTCTTGCACATGTGTACTTTCTCCATCTTTCAGCTTCTACCACCTTATGAAGCATCAGGAGGCCATCTCCAGCCATGGCCATGTGACCTTGAACTTTCCAGCCTTGGAGTCTGTGACCCTAAGTAATCCTCTTTCTTTATTATAGATCATGCATCAGACAGTCCTTAGAAAGTGGACTCACGGCTTGGCCAAGATTGAGAGTCACATTGACAGTTTATTACGGAGGTAGAAGATGGCCCTAAAAATCATACAGTGGACAACTGATTGAGGCAAATCCTGAGCCAAGCCAGTGTTTACACTCCAGCCACAAGACTATAAGAGAAAAGTAAGCAAGAAAGTTCTAGAAGAAGGGCTAAAGACTTCATCACCACAGGACTGGACCCGCACCTTTACCCACCCTGGGATGATCTATTCCATGTACCTAGATTTGGCATTTGTCATGGCCAAGAGATAAAAAAAAAAAAAAAAAAACCACTAAACTAAACACCTCCTCCTGGCCCCCTTGGTCTTTGCCACCTGTGAGAAGTGGAGTCCTGTAGCTAGGATCACTGTTTCTCCAGGCTAGGGTCTGGCACAGAGCCATAAATACCAGGACACTGACCCCCTGGGTTGCAAAATCTTGATTGGGAGGCCCAAATGTAATCCAGGTTGGCTGGAAACAAAGGAACATGAGGCACTCCCTGGGTGGCCTGGCCTGCCAGGGAAGCTCTTGGTGGCCCAAGTTTTTCAATCCCAGCTCTGGCCTTCTTGGCTTTGGTTTCAGAGACCTCAAGCGCAAAGGGAAACTGATACTATCACCCCATATGGCCAGTCTGAAGTGTGAAATGGCATGTGGCCCTAACAGGGATTCAGGTGTAGCCTCAAAGTCTGTGTCAGAGACACCTCACCTGAACCCACTGAGCTTGGGATTGTAGGAACAGGTGGGCTTTCCAATGCAGGAAGCAGCCAGCATCACGTGGAAGGCAGGCCAGTGGGTTCTCCACTCTGTGGAGGTGATCCATTTGGCAGAGGTCTGTCAGGCCCAGATGGTAAGAGGCCGGGACATCGGGCTAAATTTGGACTTGGATGGAAAGGGAAGTGTTCAGGAGGCCTCTACAGAAGACTAGCCTGCCATTGGCAATTAAAAAATAAATTAATAAAACACACACACACACACACACACACACACACACACACACACACACACACACACACACACACTTAAACCATAGTGCTCAGGAAACGGTGGCCTTGGTTCCAGAATCCTAGGATCCAGTTGGATGTGACTGGGCTGTAGGCTTGGGCAGGTTAATCCCTCACATCCTGTTCTCCAAGACTCCTCCCTCCCTGGCCCCGATTCCCACCTCCTGAGGGTGGTTTCCACAGAAACCCCCAGGCATCCAACATGGCCTGCCCCTGCAGGTGGACCAGCCTGGTGCCACCCGCACGTGGGACAAATGGAGCTGCCCTTTGGCCAGGAACCTGCGCAGGAGGGGAGCTGGCCACCCTGCCCAGGATGAGGAAAAGAGGCTATTTTGGGTTGAAACCCAGGCTGTGTGGATGGTGTCTACAAAGAGCTACCCGAAGCCTGGGGAAAACCATGTGCCCTAAAGAGCAGGCCGAACACCTCAACGCACAGCCTTCAGACTCAATCCCCTCGCGGTTCTGTGGAGGCCTGTTGAGACCGACCACTCCAGCCTTGTCATCAGCCTGGCTTAGGCCCTGCTGTCGTGGGGCCCGAGCAGCTGTAATTCAAGCACAGGCTTGCCTTCCTGGCCTGCTTCACCTCAGCAAACTGAAGGGGAGGGTGGAAAGTTAAATCTCATCTTGGAAATCCAGGAGTCTTGTCTTACAGAAATGGTAAGTGGGGTGCTCAAGAGCAGCTGGGTGATGATGTGCTGCTCCCAGTTCTGCCTCAGGTGGCAAGGATACCAGGCCTGGTTCCACACGCTCTTCTCTAATGGGCGCAATGGGGACCCTGCCACCTCTACTCAGGCTGGCCCGGTCCTGGAGGTCTCTAGATGTCCCCGCTGCCTCTGTGGATGGACACCCAAGGAAATGGAAATGGTTACGGTCCCTTCAGGGAGATCTAGTTTCACCACTCATACACTCACCATGAGGTGGCTCAGCTGCCCTCAGAATCCAGCCTGGATGCTCCGCCCGAGAACTGGCATGGGGCCAAAAATTAGCCAAAGGATCACAACTCAGGGCTTGGGAAGCGGGTGTTCCCAGTCTCCCTGCTGTCCATTCAGAGTATTCATTATTGCAGTCGGGCACTGCCTAGGCGGACTCCCCACCCGCCCACCTCTCTGGATGGTGGCCCCAGCTGTTATCCAGCTGGCCACTCACTGAGATAATTGCAGCCACCTTGCTTCTGACAGTGAAGTGTCACCACCTGTCAACTAGTCTATGGCGACCCTGTCATCCTCCCAGTTGCTATGGACGTCCCCGTAGCAGCTTGACGGTCACCCCTGGCTCTCAAAAAGTGGTCACACTGAGCTTGTTAGCAACGCTTTGTCATTGTCTCATCAGCCTGGGTCTGGGCCTCACCCAGCCTTGGTTTTCTCCTTGTGGTACTGGCATTTCTCTGTATCCAGTTTGGGCTCTCCCCTCCCAGCCATTCTGAGAGTCATCCTAGAGCATGGGAGCAATGTCTCCTGATGTCCCTGCCTGGACATGAAGTTCCACATCAGGGAGGGGCTGCCTAGATGATGACTCTTCCCCATACATGCTTCCACTCTTCCTGGGTCCAGGCACATGCTATTGTTCTTATAGGTCCTGTCTGGGCCTGCAAGATCTGCAGCACAAGAGTCCTTCCTCTCCTGTGACACATGCTGCAACATGGATGAACCTTGTAGACGGTACACTGAGTGGAGTCGGCCATGTGACAGAGGACATGCCCAGATAGCTCTGCTCATCCAAGGTGTCTAGCGCCATCAGTTTCATGGAGAGGTAGGGGAAGGTTGTCAAGGGCTGAGGAGGAAAGCTGGGGAGCTGGTGCTTAACCAGACAGCGTTTCAGTTTTGCAAGATGAAAAGACTTCTGTGGTTGGATGTTGTGCTGGATATTTTTATGTCACCTTGACGCAAGTGATAGTCATCTGAGAAGAGGGAACCTCAATCGAGAAAATGCCTCTGTAAGATCAGGCTGTAGGCAAGCTTGTAGGGCATTTTCTTAATTAATGATTGATGGGCAAGGGCCCAGCCCATTGTGGGTGGGGGCATCCCTGGGTTGGTGGCCCTGGGTGCTATAAAAGCAGGCTGAGCAAGCCATGGGGAGCAATCCAGTAGGCAGCACTCCTCCATGACCTCTGCTTCAGCTCGTGCCTCCAGGTTCCGGCTCTGTTTGAGTTCCTGTTCTGACTCCTTTGATGATGAACTGTGATGTGGACATATAAGCCAAATAAACCCTTTCCTCCTTAGCTGCTTTGGTCATGGTGTTTTGTCACAGCAGTAGTTAACTCTAGCTAGGACAGATATGATGGACACATAGCTTCGTAAGTTTTTTTTAAAACACCTCTGACCTGTATACTTTAAAGTGGTTAAGATAATGAATTTTATTTATTTATTTTTTAATTTATTTATTTATTTATTTATTTTTGGATTTTCAATTTATTTATTTTGGGTTTCTCTGTGTAGCCTGGCTGTCCTGGAACTCACTCTGTAGAAAAGGCTGACCTTGAACTCAGAGATCTGCCTTCCTCTGCCTCCCTAGTCCTGGGATTAAAGGCATGTGCCACCACCGCCTGGCTTATATGTATTTTCTAACAATTAACCATTAAACACACACACACACAGAGACAGACACACACACACCAAAACAAACAAAACAGCTTCCCTCCTACACTAGACTTTTTACTGCTGCTACAAATCAGCGAAGTAAACACTTTACAGGAGGAGAGACTCGTTTAAGCTCATGTTCTAAAGGTGTCTGTGCATAGCCGCCTGGCTCCATTGCAGTGGCCCTGTCGTGAGGCAGAATTTCACAGCTGCAGGACTGTGTGACAGAGAACAAGAGAGACCTGGGTCAAGGTTCAGCTTATTTCCCTGAGGCCTCACCTCTGGAAGTTTCCATTACCTACCAGTAATGCCATCAACTAGGAACCCATCAGTGACGAATCCATTTGGTCAGAGCCCTCAGGAGCCAGCCAGTCACCTTCAGTGATTTGCTCCACTAGCTGAGGACCAAGTCTTCAGCACATGAACCGTCCAAAGACACTTTATATGCAAACTGTAATGCCTCCCTCAGAGAGTCCTGCCCTTCTCCAGTAGGCTGCACTGGGATCCATTCCTCCCTGCCTATCTGTATGACCATATTGAGAGACCACAGAGGCAAGTTCAAGAGATCAACATTATCTTGTTAGACTCCTGCCCCTCTTGAGACCATTATGTGGCCACCAAGTCAGATGACAATGGTCACTTCTGTGGGCATGTTATGTTCACAGGAACCTGCAGCTCCCACACCTCCTCATCGTAGGTGTCAGGTTCCCACCCTCCCCCATCTTCAGACAACAGTAGGCAGGAGCTATAAGCTACTTACGAGACTAATCCTCCAAACCAGCCTTTCTCACTCTTCCTACCCACCAGCCCCAGCTGCCAAGGACGAGGGGTTTCCTGGATGCTGCAGAAAGACCCTCTTTTTCATATTTTGATTTAATCGCTCTCCTCTCTTCTTCATGAGAGAAGTTTTCAAAACAGACTGTTCTCCCAGCTCCAGGCCCCTGGGACTTCTCACAGGCCAAGATGCTGCATCAGCCAGCAGGCCCTCTTCCCTCAAAATCCCTCCCGATTGTGACTGCTTTGCCAGAGTTCGGGCTCCCTGGTACCTGGGGTTGGCCCTGGGTGCTGGCTTCTGGCAAGCAATGCCATGCAAAGTTGAGTGTCTGAGAGAGAATGCCTGTAAAGAAAGAGGAGGTAGGGTCGTGCACAGGGAGAGAGGACCAGGAGAGAAGGCAAACCTCCAGGACTATCTGAGATTCTGCACCAAGGATATTAGTGGGGCATTGGATACAGACAAGACGGGGTGAGTCTTACACAAGGGCTTCCTCTGAGAGTGGAATACAGTTTGTGGGAAAGGAGAAAGGGTAACCCATTGACGCCTGTTCCCAGAGGTAGGAGTGGGCGTCTGAGGACAGGGAGAACCCTCTCTACACTCCCATCTCCAGCTCAATCCACTTTCCATTTGCTTCCAAAGCTGATTCTTTCTCATGGTAAGGCATCTTGAACCATGGGAGAAGAAGGCTCATCTCAGACTTCATTCTGTAGCAGCCTCCTTGACTCCCACCAGTCACCACACTGCCTGACAATTGGGAGCAGATTCTCTAAAAGGCAGGGGAACACCCTTGCAGACAGGGTCAGTTGAGTGGAAGGCTGGGTGGATGTACATTCTCTTAGACACAGGCCAGAGCTTCAGGTCAAGTATCCTGGGACTCTTTATGCTTCAACCCTTGAATTTAAGTTTTATAAATGAAGCTGATGATACAAGGGAGAGTGCATGAGCTCATATCCTCCTACCTCTAGTAAAGGCTGGGGGACACCCATCTCTCTCATCCCAGTGTTTAGGGATCTTTACTAGGCAGGGCTTACGCCTGGTTCACAAAGGTTGGATACACGGAATCCCACACGTACAAGCCAAAGCCTGGCTACCTAAAGAGACCTGTACCTGTCTTACAGGTACTCTTGAGCCCAATAATGTGCGATTTTTCAATAATATACCCAAAAGCTGGACATGATAGCATTCACCTATAAACTCAGCACTGAGGAGTCGGAGACAGGAGGATTTAGGCTTTGAGGCCAACCTGAACTACATAGCTACACCCGGCCTCAAACCAAACAAATGGCAATGCTCCTATATTGTGAGACGTGTCTCTTGCACCCTCCTTGTGCCTGGCTTTCCTTCTCTTTCTTAGGAACAAACCAAACGGCAGCAGCGGGGTCCTGCCCAGAGTCTCTCACCTGCTTTCCGCTACCTGGCCCCCGTGAACTGTTGCCAAAGCAGCCAAGCCTACAAAAGGGATTCCAGTGCTGCGGGTAACTTGAGAGTATTCAACCTGAGCTCCAAGATCCCTGCGATTTCCCAAATCCAGCCTATGGGTGTCTGACTTGGACACCTGACAGCAGACACAAGCTGCTCCCAGCACGGTCTCTGTAGCTCCACAGTGGCCGCCAGGTTGACACCTGCTGTGCGCGGTGGTTTAGACAGCCTGCCACAGCTCTTCCTGCGGAGCCAAAGGAGGCCGCACTATCACCTGTCCCCCGGTTCCCCGAACAGTGTCTGAAGTTCGTTTCCTGTGTTTTGCTTTGCTCTGGGTGTTAGAAATGTGCCCTGCCCCCAAGGCCAGCAGTGCAAGCAATGGAAACGGGGCTGGGCTTTCCATCTGCCTTCAGCTCAGGGAGTTCCTAGATGGTCCCTCCCACCCTCATGTCCTACCTCCTGCCCAGGGAGCCGGCTCACAAGCCACTGGGGACCCATCTGGCTGCTTGTTTGGGTGAGAGCCCTGTGTTCAGAGGCCCTGCAGGCAGCCCTGGCAGAGGGAAGGCTGTGCCAAGTGGGTGTTAAGCAACAGCTGGGCACACAGTCCACAGGCCACACTGCAGGAGACTCCAGACCTCCCCCTGCGCCCCTGGGGAGCCACCTCCCTAATAATTCCTCCCCTGGTTCCCTGGGGAAGGGTGGGAGAACACAGGATAATTGTCACAGATCATGTGCTGGAGAGAGAGCCACATAGACCTGAGGCTGGGGGGGGGGCGGGGGTAGGGGGTAGGGGTAGGGGGGGAAGCAAGCGATGAAAACAGCCCTTTGTCTGCAGTCTCCATACACTGGGCTTGTGTTTCTGCTTTATGACAATTGGGTGAAACATTAGACCAGGGCATCAATTATTCAGATTTCACTGTGAGGTCAGAACATAGCAGCTCCGACCTGCCCCTACCCAGAGGGAGTCAGGTCCACCACGGGAGGCTGAGGAGGCTCAGCTAAGCTGCCCGAGCTGGGCCTCAGCTCCACACCCTCAGGTCCCAGCTGCTCAGCAACCATTAGGCTAGCCTCCTCTACTGGTGCCAACCAAAGCTTTTCTACAGCCTCTGCAGGCATCTGGGTTGCATGGAGCATGCCCAAAACATAAATCCACTGTCTGTCAGAAACGGCAGCCTGGAAAACTCCCTGGGGCTCAAGGAGCTTGGTGACCCGATGCAATATACAGAAGACACACACAGCACAGACGCACACGTTCATTCACAGACACACACAAGACACATAGGAGCGTGCACTCACATGCGTGCACGAGCACGCACACACTCAGCAGCTGCAGCGGCATTTATCTCTCTCGCTCTTTCTATTTGCTCTGAGCTTCCGTCTAATCCTTGGCTTGGCCCACAAGCCCTGAGCATCTCACAAAAGCATCAATGGGGCGTGGCCAGGCTATGACCCACCCTGTCCGTCACCCACCTCTCTCTTGGTCACCCACCTCTCTCTTGAAACCACTAGCTTCCCTGGAAGCCCTTCAGCTTGCCCTGTGGTCTGCACAGGCCAGGTCTTCACTGTCACTCCATTCACCAAGTTTCCTGTTGGCCCCTCCCCTTTACCTCCCTATGGAGTTTTGAAAAGGATTTCTTTCATTTCCACAGATTTGGAGGCTCTACACATGTCTCAGTGTGACTGATTTCTCTTTTAATTCCTTTGTGGTCAGACATATTTTCCATAGGCTTTCCAGCTCCCTTCGTTGCCTTGAGACTTCTTTGGTGATCTTGGTATGTCTGTTTTAGTGAACGTGAAAATCAGGTACCTTCTGTATCTGAGGGATGAAACACCATGTCAGAGTCTCCTGGTGAAGCAAACTGCCCTTGCTCGGGTCTCCAGGAGCAGTCAGAGATGAGGTTGCCTGAGCATCTCGAAGCTCTGCTATTGTGAACATGTGCATTAAAATGACATCCTCCACCTGCCCCTGCTTCCTGACCGCTCTTCAGGAGGACCCAGGTTCAATTCCCAGCGTCCACGTGGCAGCTCACACCTGTCTGTAGCTCCAATTCCAGAGGATCTGGTGCCCTCACACACATATATGCAGGCAAAACACCAGTGCACATGAAATACAATTTTTTTAAAAATGGCATCTTCCTCTGCTTGGGCCCCCAAGTGCATCAGGCTGGGTGCTTAAAGACCAGTCACTTTCTTGCCCATCTAGAGGCTAGGAAGGGTGCTGGCATGCCTGGGTAATAGTGGAGCCTATTTCCCGGTCATGAGTGGCTGCCTTCTCCTTGTGTGCCCACACAGCACCCACATGTGGGGCAGGGGGGAGACACATGACTACTCGTGCTTTTGCTGTTTGTAAGGGCACACACACATCCTTCCATCTCAGACTGCTCCTGCAGACTCATTCAACCTCAGTGGCTTGTTTAAGCCCCTGGATGTGGATGCAGTCACATTGGTGGGCAGAACTACAACACAGGATTTTCTGGAAATACACTTTAGTCTGTGCCAGACAGTTCTGGGTGCTGTTGGTATTGTTTGTTCTAGGCTGGGTCTCCCTAGGGAGCATATGGGACCTGGAACGCTTTGGTTTTTCCTGCCCTTGCCTCAGCATGCTAGGAATACAGGTGAGCACCACGCCCTGCTCTGGCTATGTCTTTTTTTTTTTTTTTAATAAAGGACACTTTTAGCCAGATGTGGGTGTGCACACCTTTAATCCCAGCACTCAGGAGGCAGAGGCAGGCATATCTCTGAGTTTGAAGCCAGCCTGATCTACATAGTAATTTCCAGGACAATCAGGGCTATGTAGGGAGTCCCTGCCTCAAAAACAAAACAAAACATAAAAACAAAAAAATTTAAAAGGACGCTTTTATTTCATGTAATTCCTCTCCTTACGTTTATTAACATTTCTCTTGCTGAGGTCTATTTTATCCAATATTAATGAATCAATTCAGATAGCCAAGGTCAGTGCTCCCATGATACATATTTCTGTATACTTTGACAGTGCGTCTCCTGGGGTTTCTCTTTAAAACTTATTTATAAATACGATTAGTGGGCAGCAAATTGCAGTTAACACGAAAAGGTGCTAGAGTGAGCCGGGGGTGTGGCTCAGAAGCAATGCTCACCCAGCTGGAACTGAACCAACTCTCGAAATGTGTCTTCTGACTTCCCCATGTGCACCACGGCACACCCTCCCCCACACCACCACACAAGACCCACCTGCCCCGCTTCCTGAGTGTCAGGGTTCAAGCTGCCACAACCACCTGGGGGGAAAAATAAACAAGAAAAAGTTGGGTTTGCCCCCAGCACTTTAAAGATACACATTTGATTGTTTTCTGCCTACACTGTATCTGATGGGCATTATTATTTTCTTCCCTGTATGCAATATGCCTTTAAAAAAAAAAAAAGACTTCAATAGACTTAGAACGGTTTTAGGTTCAAACCCACACTGGGGGAAGGCGCCAAGGTTTCCAAGGTGCCCCCCTGAGACACATACTCTGCTTCTGTCACTGTCAACGTTGCCCATGTGGAGTCAGTGTTTAGAGGAAAATCTACAGCTGCAAGCGTGTGTTTAAAAAGAAGACTGGGGGTGAAGCTCGGAGGAGCTGGGCGTGAATATGATCAAAATGTGTTATATGAAAATTTTAAAGAATTAATAAACATTGTTTTTAAACAGGAAAAGGATGGGGGTGGGGTTTCCACGACTAAAGCACTTGCTATACATGAGTGAGGGCCAGAGTTTGGATCCCCACCACCCATGAAAATGTCTGGTGGGCAGGTGGGCATAGCAGCTCACCAAAATCCCGGTCTCAGTAGGCAGAAGAATCACCAGAGCAAGTTGGCTAGCTAGACTGACCACATGGGCAAGCTCTGGGATCAAGTGAGACTCCCCGTCAACACAGAAGGTGGGAAACAATTGAGGAAGATGCTTGGTGTCAACCACTGGCCTCCGAGTGCAATACCCACACACAGGCAAACAGAAATATGTACACACGTACACTCGGTGCACGCGTGTGCGCACATACACACACACACAAAGATAACCTCACACCAAAGACAAAAATTTCTACTCTAAGAAATTCAAAAAGTAGAGAACACACAACACAAATTAAGCAGAGAAAGAAAATAATAGAAAGTAGAGATGGAATAAAGAGTAGAAGAGAAATACAAAGAAATCAAGAAAGCAAAACCTGTTTGTTTTTTTTAAAAGGCTGGTCAAGAAAAAATAAAAAATAAAATTTAAAAAAAGGAAGGAAGAGCCAAGCACTGTGAAAGAAGAACTGATTTCCAACCTGGTGCCAACCAGAGGATCATGAACTAATGCTGTGAGTGATGGCGTGCCACTAGACTGGATCATTCAGAGGAAATGGGCCAGTTTGGGAAAGAGGCAATGTTTTGAAGTTTGGCTCAAGAAGACATGAAAACATCTAAATTAGCTTACATATAACCAAGCAAGAGACTGAGTTAGAGTCAAGACTATTCACACAGAGGAGCACAGGGTCCAGTGTCTGAGCTCTCCCAGTGTTCAGAAACACCCACGTCCTGCACATACGCATCTAGGAAAACATGAAGGTGGAATGCCGGTGGTTCATTCTTCGAGGCTGGTGTTGGTTTGATTCCAAAATTAAAGATATCACAAGACTGCTATAGATCAATATCCTTTATGGGGGCTCAGGACTAACAGTACGTACTCTTCTTACACAGGACTGGAATCTAGTTCCCAGCACCCTGGTCAAATGGCTAATTGTGACTCCAGCTCAGGGGGATCTGATGCCCTCTTCTGGCCTCCACAGGTACTTACACACACATACACACACACACATACACACACACACATACCCCCTACACATACACAAATCAAAATAATATTGTTTAAATATCCTTTATGAATATAGATGTAGAAAAGCTTGACAAAATACTAACAAACGAAACATGGAAATATATCAAAATCTTCATCCTGAAAAAGTATGATTTATGACCCAAATATAATTTCATTGGTTCAACATATGAAATCCAATCCAGTGTAACACACTATAATGATAAAATAAAGGATAAATAGCACACTATTATCTCAATGGGCGAATAAAAAGCACTGAATAAAATCCAACACCTTTTATTGATGAAATGATAAATGTTCAACAAACTAGGAATATGAAGAACCCCCCCCCCTCCCCATTGGTTAAAGGTATAATGTCATATGTACCGCTAAGTTCAGACCTCAGGAAGGAAAGTTGGGTGCTTCCCCAAAAGGTGAGGAGCAAGAGACACCTGCTCTGACTGCTTCAACACAGTACTGGAACTTCTAATCAGAGAAATGTGGCCAGAAAAAAGAAATAGAAGACATCCAGCTTGTAAAAGAAGTGGAATTAATGTCAGTGTAGGAGGCATGATATTTGTGTGGATAAGAACATGAGGAATTTCGCTAGAAAACTATTCCAGTTAACAAAGGAGCAACACTGCGGTCTATGAGATTAAAATATAAAAATCAGCTGGCTTCCTCACTCTGTCAGTGAACAACCTAAATAGTAAATTGATGAAAGAATTCAACTCACAATTGGAACAAAAAGAAAAGTAAAAATGCTTGTAAATAAGTGTAACAGGCAAAGTGCAATACTTGTTCACTGAAAACTACAAAAGATCTTTGCAAGAAATCACAGAAGAGTTTAATAAACAAAAAGATGTTTGTGATGGTATTTTATTTGTGCTGAAATGTGGTGATATTTTATTTGTATGTTAATAAATGAAGTTTGCCTAGAGATCAGAGGAAATAGTAAGCCATTTTAGGTAAACACAGAAGTCAGGCAGTGGTGGCACATGCCCTTAATCAGATCACTTGGCAGGTAGGGTCTCTGTGTGTTCAAGGCCACACTAGGGAACAGAGCCAAGCGTGACACATGCCTTTAATCCCAGTGCCAACCATAAAGACCTGGAGGTCTGTACAGACAGACAGTGACAAGGAAATGAGGTAGCTGGGCTAAGAGCCAATGAGAAGGCAGAACAGCGGGGCAATAAAGGCTTGGGTAGACAGGAAGTAGCTCACTTTGGAAGCTGCTGAGATAAGGTTAGCTGGTGGCTATTCCTATTTCCCTGATCTCTAAGGCTTTCACCCCTATTTTTGGCTCCATGCTTTTTATTTAATAAGACTGCTTAGAAATTCGTCTACAGATGTTTCATATTCATTTACTAGAGACTTGATGTTATGGAAGTAGCAACATCCATCTACAGGATCATCTCCATTTTTATCTAAAGCCCACCTTGGGGGCAGGACTGATGGTTCAGCAGGCAAAGGATCTGGCTGCCGAATCTGGTGACCTGAGTTCCATCTCTAGGTTCCACATGATGGAAGGTGAGAACTGACACCCATCGGTTATTCCCTGACCACCACATACCTGCAGTGGCGCACGCGCACGCACACACACACACACACACACACACACACACACACACACACAGATAAAAATATGATTTAAAAAAAAGTTTAAGCTACTGTAGTCAACACTATGTGTTGTGGAATAATCTTTCTGTAGACTGAAGATGTGTCACTCTGACTGGTTTAGTAAAAAGCTGAACGGCCAATAGCTAGGCAGGATTTCCAGGCAGAGAGGACGCTGGGGTGAAGAAGATGGAAACACCAGGAGATGCAGAGCAAAGAGGATGGGCAGTATGGAGATGACATAATAAAGCCACGAGGCAGAAAGCAAATTAATAGAAATGGGCTCACTTAAGTTATAAGAGCTAGTCAGAAACAAGCCTAAGCTAAGGCTGAGCTTTCATAATTAATATAACTCTCCGTGTCTTTTTTTTGTGTGTGTGAGCTGGCGGCCCAAAGCAAAGCCTGACTACAGCTGTGTAAGACAGATTGCACAGCGGTATAATTAGAGTCCGATTGGAAGCTAAAAGTTATGGGCAGTTGATTTTGAACAAGAACGCCAGGATAATTCAACGGGGGGAACAATCGTCTTTCTTATGGGTGGTGCTGAGAGGATGTCACATGTGTGAGGATGAAAGTGGACTCGCATCAGTGACAACGGTGGACAAAGCATGGGAATATAAGAGCTCTAGCTTCCAGTGTTTGGAACGAAATACATACATAAACCTCCATTGCTTTAAACTGGGTGGCGACTCCTCAGACATGGTGCTTAAAACACAAGAGACAAAGGAACAAGTAGGCTTGTGTTATTAAGTCACAGTTTAAAACCCGTGTGTGTCAAATGACACTTCAAATGATAGGGCGAACCTATTTTTTAAATCATGTACAGTAATTGGTAGTGTCAAGTACCCAGAAAATATACACTTAAAAGTCCTGCCGGGGCCAGGCACGGTGTGCACGCCTTTGATCCCAGCACACTCGTGAGGTAGAGACAGGTGGATGGCTGGGTCCAAGGCAAGCCTGGTCTATAGACTGAGTTCCAGGACAGCCAGGGATGCGCGGGGGAACTCTGTCTTGAAAAACAAAAACAGCAACAAAGAATCCTTTAGGGCACACAGTTGAGAAACAAATGGCAATAAAGGATTTCTGTAGGCATTCCTCAAAGACTTGCAGACGATCAGGAGAATGAAGCAGGCTCAACACTGTTGGCCACGGGGAAGTGCACCACAGCAAGGAGATGCCACCTCACGGTCAAACAGCTCTGTGGATAAGGACAAGTGGCGGCACAAATGTGGAGAGCAGAACCGTTGTGTATGGTTGAGCACCAGTGTGAATGAAACAGCACAAGCAACGGAAACATGGCGTCACTGTGGCATGGCGTCACTGTGGCCAACTCTACTCACAGGCATAGACCAAAATGAAGGAAAAATGTATCCACAAAAACTCCGCTCAGATGAGCGCCCCTCCCCCGCCCCAGCCAAAGTGGAAATAACTCAAATGTCCAACAGACGACAGGATATATAAGATGTGGTATGATGATATATGAAGCACTATTTCATCAAAAATGAGGAATGAAATTGTGAAATGTGTGAAAATGTGGATAAGACTTTAGGAAAGGTAGCTGGTCAAAGAAGATGGATACGAAAGTGCATGTGTGTCACCTTTGTGTGAAATGTCCAGAATAGGCAACTTCACGACAACAGGAGGCAAATCAATAGTTTTCAGGGACTAGAGTGAGGGGAAACGGCTGGGTCACTGCTAACGGGTACAGGACTTTTGTTTTGTTTTTGTGGAATTTTAATACGTGGTCTCACTATGCTCGGGCTAACCCAGAACTAATACGTAGCTGAGGCTAGCCTTCACATCTGGAGTACTACCACTTGTACTACCATGCCTGGCTACCACTGTAACTTTAATGTTTAAGCGGTAAGGTACGTCCTTAAGATGGACAGTGTGAAGCCAGGCATATTTTGTAAAATAAAACAGAATGGATAGTGTGAACTCAGGGATTTTATTTTTTCTCTTGCACAGTTCTTTTGGTGACTCTACCTTCTTTTTTTATTGCATTTGGAGTTTGGGGATTTTCTTGTCTACCTTTACAAGAAAAAGAAGGTAGCAGAGACTTGTGGGACTGTGATGGCAATTGGTTGAATCTAGGGACTAGCTTGAAGAAAACTGACACACAAACGATGTTGTGCCTGTCAGTCTGTGAATGTGGAACGTTTTCTGGTTTCTTTAGGTCTTATTTCTTTCATCAGTGTCTTATCATCTTCAGTACATACATCCTGAACATCCTGAACATGTTTTGTCTTATTTATAGAAAATGTTGAATTTGGGGAACTATTGTACGTAATAATTCCTAAAACTTTGTTTTCGATGTTGCTAACATGTAGATACGCTGCTGTTTTTTCTACATGTGTGGTTTTTGTTCTTATACCCCGAATGAAGCATTTATTCATTTCTTTATTGTAAAATCGCTTTATCCTAATTAACTCACAGATAAAAAAACATCGCACAGTTGGCTTAAGGAAGCCACTCAAACACAGGCCCAGTCTCCAACTCCACACGTCTCAGTGAACTCCTACACAGTGAAAACGGCCCTTGAAGTCACGGAGCCTCTCCTAGGAAATTCACTCTTAAATTATAAGATGCTTTTGTAGCAGCTCCACTTCCTCCCCATGAGGATGCCTTAGCTTTGTGTTGTAGATTCTGCACTCTGCGTATCTGCAGGTAAATGGATGGGGAAAGTGGGCCTCTTAGCCTCGTCCCTGGCCCCAGGGTCCGTTCAGTTCTTAACCGTTCAGTGTGCTAGTGGCCGTGGATTTTGCTTTTGTCAGCATATGTCCATTGTATACAGTGATGGATTTCTTGAGATACCTTCCTTTTCTTTTTTTTTTTTTTTTCTTTTTTTTTTTTTTTTTTTTTTTTGGTTTTTCAAGACAGAGATTCTCTGTGTTGGCACCACAAATTGTGATTGTGCATCTATCCATTTCTTTCTTTTTTAGTTTTATAAGTTTCATTTCCTTTAAAGCTCTGTTTTCAGGTAGATTAGCGTTAGGCTCTTGTATCTCAGTGAGCTGTCTATTTCATCCTTGCCTTGTGTTCTGTTTTTTCTCGCAGGAAGGTACTCTGACTTACTTGCAGATGTATCATTTCTATCCTTCCATTTATATAATTCTATTTCTATAACTATATACTTTGGGTTTCTTATAGACAGCACACAACTGGTTCTTTTTTAAATTCCATTTTCATTTCTTTTTGTCTTTTATTTATTTTATTTTATGTCTTGGTTTTTGGAGACAAGGTTTTTCTATGCAGCGCTGTGGTGGTATTTTATCTGTGTTCCCCAGGAAAGTTTATCTGAGGATCAGAGGAAAAAGCCAGCCACTATATTAAACATAGAAGCCAGGCAATGGTAGCACACGCCTTTAATCCTATCACTCAGGAGGCAGGGGTCTGTCTGGATCTCTATAAATTCAAGGCCACACTGGGAACAAAGCCAGTCATGGTGGCACACTCCTTAAATTCCAACACTAGTTAACCATAAAGGTCTGGAGGTCTGTACCGTCAGATAGAAAGTTACAGAGCTGGGCAGGAAGAGGAAGTGATGTAGCTGGGCGGAGAGAAGAAATCAGATGGCAGAACAGAACAGCATAAAGGTGTAGGTATACAGGAAGTAGCTCTCTTTGGCGGAGGATCTCCAAGTGGTAAAAACGTAGCTGGCTTCTTTCTGCTCTTCTGATCTCTCAGCTTTTTACCCCAATATCTGGCTCCAGGTTTTTATTAATAAGACCATTTAGCAATTCATCCTACACAGCCCTGGCTGTACTGGAACTCTGTAGCCCAGGCTGGCCTTGAACTCAAAGCTCATAGGCAGAACTCTGCCTTCCAAGTGCTGGTATTAAAGGAATATATAACTTTAATGCCACCACCACCACTGGGCTTTGATTTGTGTTTTAAACTGCTTACATTTAATACAATTTTAAATATTCTACTCATTTTTTTGTTTATTTTCTCTCCATTGTTTGACTTGTCTGAATATTTTTAGCATTCCGGTTTGATTGCTGAGTATTTTGTCCAGCATATCACTGCATTGTTTTTTGTTTTTTAAGTGATGCTCTACAAATCACATATAATTCCTTAGTCTTTTGATATGAACAGAATGAACCATGTTCCACATCAAGGAGCATTTAAGATCCTATAGTTCCATGGTGTCTTAAGTTCCTAGGCTGCTGCCAAGGACCATGTCTAGGTCGTGAACCTACCACAGCTGTTACCATGTAGATGCCTTTGGTCCCTGTTACCACCAAGAGTTGTGAGAAATCATGGGGTCAAGGTTGCCACATGTGACCAAGTAGGTGCCCAAGGGCCATACCACAGCAGGAATTCTCCTGATCTGATTGGCCTGGGCTATTGCCTAGGGCCAAGGAATCTTCCAGGCTTGATCTGCAGCCAGGGACTACATGTGGGTCTGTGACCCCACTGTACCCAGGGTCTGTGTTGATGTCCATGGTGCCTGTCACCATCAAGGATTATGTGGATGACTGAGATCTGGACCCCGACATTAGGCTGTGTTGGGGCCCGAAAGCTACCCTGCAGCTAGGGTGATGCCAACCTGAGGGGCCTGCTCTGCCACCTGGAGCCATGGTACCATCCAGGCCCGGGCTGCTTCTGAGGACCATGGCTGGGTTCATGGTCCTACAGCCGCCAAGGTCTGTGATGATAACCATGGCCCAAGTCACCACCAAGGGCCACACTGATACCCAGGTTCTGGGTCATCAACTGTGGACATGGTGGCAACTAAGGGGTGTGCCATGGCTGGGGCCATGATGATCTGGGTAGACTGTACTACTACCAGTGACTATGGTGTCAACCAGCCCAAGCTGTTGCCAGGGGCCATGTCTGGGTCTGTGGCCCTACTGCAGCCAAGGCCTGTGTTGATGTCCACAGTGCCTGTTACCATCATGGGTCATGTGGATGCCCAGAATCTGAGCAACCTGGAATTGAGTTGGGGTCCAAGGGCCACCCTTCAGCTGGGGTGATGCCAACTTGAATGGCCTATGCTGCTGTCTGGGGCCATAGTGACATCTGAACCCAGGCTGCTGATGAGGGCCATGTCTGAGTCAGTGGTCTTCCCCACAGCCAGGATCTATGTTGATGTCCATGGCCCATGGTGCTACCAAAGGCCACGTGGATGTCCAAGGTCTAGGCCACAATCTGTGGCCAAGTTGACGTCTGAGGGCTATATGCCACCAGAGCCACACTGGTATGGGTGGCCTACACTGTCATCTGGGGTCATGGTGTCATTCAGGCCAGGGTCAGTGCTGAGGGCCAGGTCTAGGTCCATTGCCCTACCCCTGCCAGGGTCTGTGTTGATATCTGTGGCTCCTGATACCATCAAAGGGCATGCCAATGCCAGGAGTCTGGACCATCACCTGGGACCATGTTGGTGTCTGAGGGCCATGCTGCTGAGGGGGCCATATCTATCTGAGGGGCCATGGTGACGTCTGAGCCCGGGTTACTGGTGAGGACCATGTCTGGATCTGTGGTCCTACCACAGCCAGGGTCTGTGTTGATATTCAGGGGCCATGCCCATCTGAGTGGTCTGTGCTGCCACCTAGGTCCATGATGAAATCCAGGCCTGAGCTGCTGATGAGGACCATGCATGGGTCTACGGTCCTACCACAGCCAGGATATGTATTAATGTTCATGGCCCATGGTAACACCAAAGGCCACATAGGGCCATAATGTCTTCTGGGCCCAGGCTGCTACCTAGGGCCATATCTGGGTCTGTGACCCAGCAATAGCCAAGGTCTGGGTTGATGTCTGTGGCTCCTATTGCCACCAAGGGCTGTGCAGATGCCCGGGGTCTGGGCAGCCACCTGAGACCATGTTGGTGTCGGAGGGCCTTGCTGCCACCAGGGCCATACTGCTTTGGATGGATGGCCTATACTTCAACCAGGGCCATGGTGACATCTGGGCCTGAGCAGCTGCTGAGGGCTATGTTTGGGTCCGTGGTCCTGCTGCCACTGGGGTCTGTGATGGTGTCCATGGCCTGTGTTGTCATAGGGGATCATAAGAACCGTGCATGTTGAAATCCAAGGAATGTGCTGAGCTGGCCCTGCCCCTCACTGTCCCTGGGAAGGCTGGCCCTGCACCTTGTTGGATACTGTAGCAGGGGAGCTGGGCCTGCTCCCCATGAGGGAGATGGCCCCCACACTTGGGAGAGACAGCTGGACCCCATGGCATGGACTTAGGAGAACTGGCTCCACACCTCGTCTGAGGGGGCGCGATCCCAGTGTCCCAGACCGACCAACTCAGCTGCCACCCAGCCCCACATCCTGAGCCTTCAATTGGCTCACCCTAACATCTACTACATACATATATGACCTGCTGGAGTGTGTGAACGAACTGGTCCTGTGGAAGGATAACTGCAGGATCTCCATGACTCAGGGTAACAGCAGGATGTCTGAGAGGAGTTTCCGGTGAGGGTCCAGTGATGATGGTGTGCCGGAGGCCTTGAAACGGACCATTTTGTGGGTGTGGCTGATTGGACAAAAGGGTACACTGTGTGCCACACTGCAGCACCCAGTTCCACTGGGAAGAATGAAGAGGTGTTGGAATGACAGAGGAGTGAGGGGTGTGTGTGCGCGCGCGCGCGTGTGTGTGTGTGTGTGTGTGTTGTTTCTAATTGATTTGGGGGGGTTCTCTGGGGAGAATGCTGCAGGGGTGAGGGGAGGACATGGAATGACAGGGAGATGAGTGGGATTGAGGTGCATAATATGAAATTCCCAAAGAATCAATAAAAAAAAATCTTTTTTTTGAAAAGAAGATCCTGTAGTCCCACATGTGTCTTTACACTCCTTTTATTTCATAATTGCCCGATGTATTACGTTACATACTTTGAAAATCCCGTTACAAAGTTTATGTTTTGTGTGCTAAATAGTCACACGGCTTTTAAAGAACAAAGCAGGTGTGTGCAAGGCCGGCAATCCTAGCCTTGCACACAGGAAGATGAGGCAGTTGGCTTCCCCACAGTTAGAGGGCAGCCTGTAGCAAGACCCTGTCTCCAACAAACAAACAAACAACAAACAAACTTACCCAAACATTGACCTTTCTCATTCTGAATGTTTATGGCTTGCCTCTGGTATCATCTCCCTCCATCTAAAATAATGCCATTAGAAAATTTTTTTTTAAGAACAGGTTTATCAACAATGATTCTTCCAGTGTCCTTATCACAATGTCTCCCTATCATCTTGATTTTCAAAGTCTTTAAGAGTGGCATCTGTGTCCTCCCTGGGTTATTTCAGGTGGAGGTTTTTCTGGATAGTCAGACACAGGGTGCTTGAGGTTCTGCTATAGGCACTTTGAATACTAAAACTATTTTCTCCTTCAGATCTGAGGAGAACGAGTTTAAATTTTTCATTACATTTTATTTATTCATTATTTATTTGGGGTGTGTGTGTGTGTGTGTGTGTGTGTGTGTGTGTGTGTGTGGTGTGTGAACAGAGGACAAATTTACAGGAACCGGTTCTCTCCTTTGCTATGTAGGAATCAAACCTGGGTCATCAAGCTTTCTGCAGGTACCTCCACCCCATGAGCCATCTTGCCAGACCCAGTATTTCTTTTTGACAGGCAACGGGCACTCTAGGCTCAGGCTAGAAGTTTGAACCCACCCATCTGTGGCCTGTGGTTCCAACGTGAATGTAGTTTCAAAGAGTTTAGGGTGCTGTTCAGGTCTATGGTGGCTTAGGCTCCTTCCTGGGCCTGTCTGGATTCCTGATTTTCGGTTCAGTTCACAAAGCCCATCGGATCTGTTTGGAGACACATCTGTGCACAAACATCTCAGGAATTTGCACACAACAAACCAGATTCGGTGGATGATGCTGTGAGTCCAGCACTCGGGAAGTGGAGTGTGGTGATATTTTGTGTGTGCTCTAACAAATAAAGCTTGCCTGGAGATCAGAGTGCGGAGCTAAGTCACTAAATAACCATGGAGGCCAGGCAGTGGTGGCACACACCTTTAATCCCAGCACTTGGAAGGTGGAGACAGGAAGTGATGTGGGGGGCCGTGTGGAGACAGGAGCTCCACCCTTTCAGGCTGAGGAGTTGGTGAGGTAAGCGGTGGTTGTGGCTTGCTCCTTTGTCTCTCTGATCTTTCAGCATTTACCCCAATATCTGGCTTCAGATTTTTATTATTAAGACCAATTAGAATTCATGCTACAATAGAGGTAAGAATATCAGAAGTTCAAGATCACCCTCAGTTACATGGTAAATTCAAGGCAAAACTGGAATACATGAGACTCTATGCCAAAATAATAATGATGATAATAATAGTAAAAAAAAAAAATACTAGTAGTAATTTCCACACAGCCTTACAGCAGTTGGGAACAGTCTCTCCTCCCTGTCTTAAATGCTCCTGAATAAAGCCTGGGCTTCCATGTCCCAGTCTGCTATGCTTCCGGTCACTGTGACTGCTACACTGGTCCCATCACTAGGGCCAGTTTGTGGGCAGACACAGGGAAAGATTCAGCAGTGTCAGTCCAACCCACCGTCTTGGTACCACGGCTCTTCTGCTCAGAAAGCAAGATTCCCGTTCATTCATTTCATCCACTGTCACTGTTTTGTCGGCTCCCACTGTGGCTGGGCAGGTGGTGTCAAGAAAGTAACCCACTCCTCACCTGTGACTCTCAGGGGGCCATTCCTGCTCCTGAGGGAGAAGAAAGTGGTTTCTCTTGGGCTCCTTCTGCCTGCATTCATTGTTCCCATCTGGGGTGGGGAGGAGCCTCTGAGTCCAGGCTGTGCAGTAAAGTGGTTTGAATGAGAACGTCCCCCAGGAGATGTAAGCTCTCAGCTTCCTGTTCCCACCACCATGCCTCAGGGCCATATGGACTCTCACCCCTCTGGAACTGTAAACCCAAGTTAGTCCTGCCTTCTATAAGTTGCCTTATGGTTTTATAGTTTATGGTTTTTTTTTTGGTTTTTTTTTTTTTTTTTTTTTTTTTTTTTGGTTTTTCGAGACAGGGTTTCTCTGTGTAGCTTTGCGCCTTTCCTGGAACTCACTTGGTAGCCCAGGCTGGCCTCGAACTCACAGAGATCCGCCTGGCTCTGCCTCCCGAGTGCTGGGATTAAAGGCGTGCGCCACCACCGCCCGGCTAGTTTATGGTGTTTTATTACAGCAACAGAAGAGTAACTAGTACAAACAGCAAAGGAATACTAAGTGGGAAAGGCACCCCAATTAAATGGTTTCCTGCCTGTATTCGTCCACTGTTGCTACAGCAGAGTGCCTGGGGCTGGGAAGTACACAGAGAAAGGAAGCTTACTTAGCTCACGGTTTTATGTATTAGCTTTTCAATTACCATTTTATTATTTATTTATTTTGATTGCTTGTTTGTATGTGCCCATGTATATGTATGTATGTGCAGACATGAGCATGCCATGGTGCGTGAGCGGAGGAGGCCAGAGGACAATTTGCTGGAGTCAGTTTTCTCCTTCCACCAGGGGTCCCAGGGATGGAACTCAGGTTGTCAAGCTGGCCCGCAGGTGACTTTACCCACTGAGATATCGCTGGCCTGTTGTCCACAGTTGTAGAGACTAAAGCCCCGAGATGAGGTAGGTTGTTCTGCTCTGCCTCTGAGGAGGGCTGGCCCTCTTTGTGCTACTGAGTAGCAGATGGAAGAGCACACAGGAAGAGAGATCCCATTGGAGACAGGAAGCCAGAGCAGGGAAGGGCTGGTCTTCACTCTTCTGACTACTCTCTAGCTAGGATTCTGATGACCTAATGACTTCTGCTAGTTTCCACCTCGTAAAGGTCCCATCTACCTCTTACCACACATTACCACACAAAAGCCCAATCTCCCAACACTCTCTGTGGCCCAGTGTTGAGCGACAAACCATGTGTCCTATCTCTAGCTCAGGACCACCTCATCCCTCATCTGCTTGCCATTCCCTTTTAAGGATCTTTGGCTGGCTCTCCTGCCTCTGTCTGGAGCCACATGCCCTTCAGCGGAGAGAGAGGTTAGAGTAGGCACCGTACACCTAGCTCAGGTTAGAAGCCTCCAGCCCAGAAGGTTTCCACTTCAGATGTTATATTCTCCTAGCTTTGGAGTGTCCATTTGTTTCTCTTTTTATGGTTTTGATGTCTCTCCTCTGTTATGCTTGTGTATGTTGAAATTCTTGAATAGTAATAGTAAGGGGTTTTTTTTTGTTTTTTGTTTTGGTTTGTTTTGGTAGTTTGTTTTTTGGTTGTTTCTTGGGGGTGTTTTTTGTTGTTGTTTAGTTGTGTTTTGGTTGTTCGTTTGTTTTGTTTTATTTTGTTTTAAGACATAGTTTCTCTGTGTAGCCCTGGCTGTCCTGGAACATGCTCTGTAGACCAGGCTGGCCTCAGACTCAGAGACTGCCCTGTCTCTGCCTCCCTAGTGCTGGGATTAAAGGAGTATGCCTTCACTGCCCAGCAATAGTCATTTTTTTAAGTCAATAATGCTATACTCTATCATATCTGTTATTCCTTAATCTGATACTATTAATTCATTTGCTTTCAGGTTTGGGCACATTTCCACACCTCTTTGAATATCCAGTAATTCTTACCAAATGCTGACTTGAGAGTCTCACACCGCTGAGGGTCTGGAATCTTCCTGCTTCCCCTCAGACCGTCTTGTGTTTTCCGGCAGTACTTCTGTATATCACACAAACCCTTTGAGGTCTGCCTTCAAACTTCGTTAGGTCCTAAAGGTTATTTAGTTCTGCAGTCTCTACTGAGCCAATTTGGTGTTCAGTGATGAAATTAGGAGGATAGATCAGGAGGTGCCTGGTCCTGGAAGCCTGGCCACCCGAGGCCCATCCCCCACCACATGTACCAGTAATAAACTAGTTTATCTTTTCAATTTTTTTAGATTTACTTATTATTCTATATGTATAAGTGTTTTGCCTGCATGTATATGTGTGTGTGTGTGTGTGTGTGTGTGTGTGTGTGTGTGTGTGTGTGTGTGCTACATACATGCCTAATGACAGCAGAGGCCAGGAAAAGGTATCTGATATCCTGGAACTAGAGTGATGAACACTTGTGAGCCGCCATGTGTGAGTGCTAGGATCCTTAACCACTGTGGTTAAGTGCTCTTAACCGCTGAACCAAGTCTTCAGCCCAATAAAATAATTATTTTAAAGGCAAGATTTCCTTTAGGCTCAGTTTCCAGGATTTCAATGCCTGGTCACTGACCCCATCTCTTTTAGCCTGAGATAATCCAGGTAGCCAAGGTAGAGTATACACTAGATCAAAGCTGCCTACCTCATGCTCACCAGAAAGCAGAGAAGGAGGGGACCATCCCTAGATGTTATAGTCCCCAAGCACATTTTCCAAAGTATTTACTTCTAGCTAGGAAACCTCCTCACCTATCCAATGATGACGCCATTGCTGAGACCAGAACTCTCATGAGCCAATCACTTCCCACAAGTCCTCCTCCGAACACTGCTCCTTTGGGACTCAGGCCCTCAACACATGGACTTTGGGGGACATTTCAGGCAGAAACCACAGCAAACGAGAATCCTGGCTGTTTAGAACAAGAGCATTTCTCAGACACCTTGTGAGCGCAGATATTTGCACTGACTGCTGCCCTCCAACTCCCTGCTCTTGGGCTTTGCCCAGCCTGAGGAGATGCACCCTCTACAGGACCCCAGTGCTCATCCAACGACTGAAGAAGATCCTGCACAGGTTCATGAACTTTTTTCTGCCCTGATTCTTCCTCAGCTTTCCTGACTCTGAACGCTAGTCCGTCTCCTTGGCTACTTGCAAACACATTCTGGGCTAGAGCCTTCCCTGCAGGGACCCAGGCAGTGCCTGCAGGAGGATTGCAGGGTTCAGCATTTCAAAGGGGTGAGACTCTGGACCACCTGTGGCCTAGTGTCTGCAAACTGTTACATCAATCTCTTCCATTTTGAAACTGCAACAATAGGACTTTTGCCTGGTGATAAGTTGTGATTAGAAGTGAAATGCAGCTTATTTTGATTGGAAATGGAATCATTTGCCAGTTTGGTGTTGTGTAGGCAAAACTCCAAGTTGCTTCTTTAAAATGCTAACCTGATAAAGGTGACAGACTCGGAAATTAAGTTGTACATACTTTGGTTACATTTTCAAGTTTTTTTGTTTTTGTTTTTTTGTTTTGTTTTGTTTGTTTTTTCGAGACAGGGTTTCTCTGTGCAGCTTTGCGCCTTTCCTGGAACTCACTCTGTAGTCCAGGCTGGCCTCGAACTCACAGAGATCCACCTGCCTCTGCCTCCCAAGTGCTGGGATTAAAGGTGTGTGCCACCACCGCCCGGCTACATTTTCAAGTTTTAATGCATCCAAGTATTGAAAGCTATACTTATGAATATAGAATATAGTGGCTGGTGGATTACCCCCAACGAAAAGAATCAGCTACATGGTGCTGGAGACCGTTCCGTGGTTAAGAACACTGGCTCCTCTTCCAAAGCACCTGCGTTTGATTCCCAACACCTACTTAGTGTTCACAACCATCTGTAAATCCAGTTACAGCACCCTCTTCAGGCTTCTATGGGCATCAGAAACACACATAGTGTGCAAACACACATACAAGTGCATAAACATATACCCATACACAAAAAATTCAAAATAATAATAAAATTAAAATTTTCTCTTAATTAAAAAAAGGAGAGAGAATCAGCCATAGCTGCCATTTTTCAGCAGTTTGCACTCTTTTCCTCATAGCAACCGAGCATGTACTCTACTGTTCAGATATCTCTGTAAGCTTGAGAGAATTAACTCATGGTGTACCAAATGTTACTTTGCGGTCTCCCCAGCAGAGTGGATCTGCTGAGAGAATCACAGCAAATGGATAAGTACATTATTGCTGGGGCTGACCAGAAGTGGGCTATGGCTGCATCTGGGTGGTGGCTGGGGCTGACCACGGGTGGCTTATGGCTGCTGCATCTGGATGGTAGCTGGGGCTGACCAGAAGTGGGCTATGGCTGCATCTGGATGGTGGCTGGGGCTGACCACGGGTGGCTTATGGCTGCTGCATCTGGGTGGTGGCTGGGGCTGACCACGGGTGGCTTATCGCTGCTGCATCTGGATGGTGCCTGGGGCTGACCAGAGGTGGCCTATGGCTGCATCTGGATGGTGGCTGGGGCTGACCAGAAGTGGCCTACGGCTGCATCTGGATGATGACTGGTAATGAGTTGACTGAGAAGCCACTGAGTGCTGTGGTCTCTGGTGATTGGCCACCATTTCCCCTGGGCACACCGGGGACATACAGAGAATCAATCCTTGGTTACGCGGGCTTCTCCCTCCCCCACTCCTGTGAAGCAGGTTGGCAGAAGGGACACTGGGGACCATCTGTCCCCCGTTGTCCCTGGAATCCTTCTGGATTCACTCATTTGCAGTAAGGGTGACTCCTTTCATTTAAAAAACAATGCTACAAAGCAGGTTCTAATGCAAGGGACCCAGTAAAAAAAACTGTGTCAAACAGAATTCTTAAAGACAAATTACAAAAAGGCGGGATAACCAACTGTAGTAAGAAATTCTGGACAGAAGCTATTTGTTGTGAATAAACTTAATTATCTAAGTTCTTTCTCCTTAGCAGCCAGGGCAAAACAAACGAAGAGAAAAGTGTGGTAAGATTCTTGCTGTCCGATTCTGTTCGCCTTAGTAGAAGCCCCGAGGAGGCTTGGGGTGCAGGGGTGTGAGGGAGCCTGTAGCTGGATTTCTGAATTCAGAACAGTTGGGGGCTAGGCACTGAGTATGTGCACATGCTGTGGATTGAGTAACTCTTCATCAGGACTAAAGACAGCATCCTGTCACTAAGAATATTCACATTTCTGTGGTGAAACATGCAAATATCGGTCCAGTCTTCACACAATGTCTGAACAAGCCAGGGTTTGCCACCAAATGAGTTTGCCACTGACTTAGGCAGACTGTCTTGGTTTTCAGAAATACCTAGTTTTTAGAATTGTGTATAGAGGTTACAGGCCTGTAATAGAAGCTGTTAATTAATCTCTGGGGAGGGAGAAATGTTTTCCTAGTTCAGATATCTAATACCATGTGGACTTGAAGCTATTACACAAACAATATACGTGGGCTCACCAACAGAGGTTTCACAAAAAGGCATTGTTGCAACCAATTCTGCTGAATGCTACTGGACGGGCATCTGGCCTGTCCACCAGACACAGGGTCAGACAAGAGAGGGGAGGGCACAGCCATTTAGGAGGGATGACCTCTGCCCTTAGGGACACTGACTAAGGGCCAGAGCACAGAGGGTCAGAGGAGGCTTTGCAAGGGGTGGAATGGATAGGATGTGTTGGACTACAAATACAGAGATCCAGGCTTAAGCTGGACACAGTAGGCACAGACCTACAATCTCATCACAGGAAGTGCGGTGCACACATCCCAGGCTCTGCTGCAGCTTTCTGGCCCTAGATGTCGTCAGGAGTCAGTCTCACCCTAGGCTGGTAAAAGATGTGACATTCTGACATGCAAAAATCAAAGGGAACATTCTAGACCGTTGTTCCCTGCAGATCTGCTTTATCGGAAAGGTAATGTCATCTGGAGACTCCCAGTACACTGTGCTCATTAGTGGGATTGGGGTTCCCAGGCTCCCAGCAATGGAGATGTCAGTGGAAGAGCTGGCTGGGACCAGCTAGAACTGATCCCCAGTCATAGGTAGGAGAAACTGGAGTGGGTCCCACACTGTGAGAAAAGGGGGGAATGTGTCCTGATTAGTTTTCTGTTGCTGTGGTAACCACTATGACTAAAACCAACTTGAGGAAACAAGGGTTTCATCTTATACTCCAGGTAACCGTCCAACACTGAGGGAAATCAGGGCAGGAACTCAAACAGAAGCCATGGAGGAATGCTGCTTGCTGGCTTGCCCTCTGCCTGGCTCTTAGCTAGCTTTTTTTTTTTTTTTCCCTTGCAACCAGGAGCACCTGCCCAAGGAATAGTTCTGCCCACTGTGGGCTGGACTCTTCTATCTAATCAAGATAATTTCTCACGGATATGGATGACTGTTGGCCAATGTGATCTGGGCACACCCTCAATTGAGACTTCCTCTTCCCAGGTGGCTCTTGGCTGTGTCAAGTTGACAATAAAAACTAACCGGGGGCAGAATGGCGGATGGGCCACCAAACACTGAGGGAGGAGGGAATGGAGAGTACGGGACAGAAATGAGGGAGGCCAATCCTGAGACCCTGGGGGTGGGTGGCCAAGGCATGGGGGATGACTACCTTGGGAAGATCCTAGGCCTGTGGTATGTGAGACAGAGGCCTGGATTGTGGCTGAAGAGTGGAAAGCGGGCCACCCAGACTCACACCGGAGCTGTCTCTTCAGTAAAGAGAACCTTGAGAAGTAGCAGGTCTGGTGGGCATGAGCATGAGGAGGGGTGAGCAGCTTGGTCCAGCTCAGGCAGCACCCCAGAGAGCAGACCCAAGCCTCCTGCATGGCTCTCAGGCAGCGGATACTGGAGAGCCTGCTACTCAACCTGTGTCCCTGCTCTACACACACCCAGCACTGGTCTCCATGTCCACACACACGTGTAAACCACTCAAGTCCACCCTGATAATCCTGAGCAAGTGTCCCACAGACAGACAGCATCCAGTCCCACAGGCAGCCCCATCTTACACACCCAATATAAGAGACCTGCTTGTTTTCTGGGCTTTGTACCCATGGACTACAAATCAGTGAGTTCCTAAGACTGTTTCCTTGGGTTCAAACATTTATTGAAAAGCTCACGGAATTCAGAAAACAACAACAGCAACACTTTATTTGCATTTTGCATTTACTAGTTTCATTTCTTTACTTGTTTTTGGATTTCATGTTAATTTACTTTGTTTTGTTTTATTGAACCCGGAGCCTTATACAAGCTGGGAAAGGGCTTTGCAGCTGAGTTAGACCCTCAGCCCTGACAGCCCTGAGGGACACTATGACGCACACAGATGAAAGATTGGATAGGAGAGACGCAAAGGGCACAGTGCGCGGAGGGGACAGGGATCCTCCAATCTCCCCCACTCCATCCACCCTCCAGGAGCCCCCAAACCCTGTCCCTGTGGCCTATTTCAGAAGTCTCCTTGTGCAAGCATGGTTGAATACATTGTGGACCATTGGTGAGCAACTCTGCCCTTTCACCCACCCCCCACGTCAAGGATGGGGCTAAGAACTACCATCCCTCTAGTGCGTGATCCACACTGGCACTCACTCTCCATCCTGAGGCTGCCTGGGAAGCTTGGCCACCAGTCCCCTCATTGTGCGCTACAGAAAAAGTGCATCTCTTTGTACCTTCTCTAGTGTTGAGGCACTATGTGTCAAGAAAAGCAAGAGGGCCAGCCGACTTCCCACTACTGTGACAGAACATCTGAGATAACCCACTCCACGGGAAGAAGAACGGATCTGAGCTCAGTTTTCTGAGGTTTCAGTCCATGGTTACTTGGCCTGGTTGTCTTTGACACCAAAGACATGGCACACAGAACAGGAGACAGGAGCGTATACGTAGAGCGAAGCTGCTGACTTCACGGTGGCTGGTAAAGCAGGGACAGGAAGGGGCCTGGGGCCTCAAGGATACACCCCCCAGGGAACCAACTTCCTCCTACTAGGTCCCATTTCTTAAAGGTCCCACCCACCAAGCAAAAGTATCCTGCTGGGAACCGGACTTTTGAGGCACACTCAACCTCGGAACTCTAGCACTCGGCCTTTTTCCTGGATGTGGTGCACGCTGTCCGGTGTCTGGAAGGGAAAGGCACATGTCTGGGAGCCATGCACAGACTCTGCTCAGGAAGAAGCTTCTGTCTCTTTGCTTGGTGCTTGTGGTGGTGGTGGTAGTGCTGGTGCTGGTGCTGGTGCTGGTGGTGGTGGTGATTTGTCCTTGTATGGGTCTGTCTCCTCATAAGGCTCACTCATGCCTGGATTTCAAGAAAGGAGTCAGTGACGTGGGCAGGACCTTCTTGCTGTTTTACTCATGTGTGAAAACTGCATTCTGGTAAGCCCTGACTTTAAGGGCTTCTCCTCCAGCCAAGATGGCCCAAACTGAGGCAGGAAGTCAGAAGCCGTGTCAAAAGGAAGAGAGAGGGAAATGAGGGAGCAGGGGCTCCACAGGCCCAGGACCTGGCTAGGCCCCACTCTTGGGTCTGTGTCTGTCTTCAGGTCCTCAGGCTCCTTCTCACAGGAAAAATGTGAAGGAAAAATGTGACAGTCGAGGCTTTGGGGTGTTAAGAAGCCTGTGACAGAGACAAAGGGATCGATCGGGTCCTGGATAAAGCCAGGCCTGGCTGCTGGCAGCACAGAGGACCACAGTGGAAGGGGGGCCTCCTGGGGGGGGGCGGTTACTGGAACTGTGCTTTCTCATTCCCCATGGCCCCTGAACTGGCCTGGCTCCTACTGTGTGGGCCAGAAGGAAGGATGCAGATCCCAGCCCAGAGGAAGGCAGTGAGGCACACCCATCTGGCCGCCACCCACCCTCCGCGGTCACGTGCTTTGCCTGCCAGCCAGAGGTCCACAATGCGGCTTTGTGTGGCAGCTGGCTTCAAACACACGTCAGTGTCTGGGATAGCCCTGGCTGGCCGGCAGTGCCAGTCCTGGAAGTCAGGGATGCCAGGCAAGAGAGGGAAAGCGCACCTTGCCAACTCCTCCAGGGCCTGGGTCAGGCGCTCTCCAGGAAGCCCATGGGGTGGCATCCAGGATCCTTCAGGGAACACCCAGCACCCCCAGGGCCTGCATATGGGAACGAGTTTGGCATCAGCCCGTCAGCTAGCTGGCAAGGGCTGCCCAGCACCTTGGGAACACCTCACTGGCCACTCAGCCCAGCAGAAGAGCCATCTTGGGGGGTTTCTCCAGAGCTCCCCAGCCCAGGGGAAAGGATGAGAGATAAAAAAAGATAGTTTTGATGATTTTTCATTGTGATGAATGTTTCTATTTTTGTGAGTTTTTTTTTTTTAAATGTTAAAACACTCTTTGTAAATGACGTGAAAATGGCTAGATGGAGTATTTGTGAATGACCCTTTATGGGAAGGGACAGACCTACATTGGTGATTCTGTTTTTAATCCACTTAAAAATGTTAATTCATGGCTAGCTGGTCACAGTGGTACATGCCTTTAATCTCAGCACTAGGGAGGCAGAGGCAAGAGGATCTCTGAATTCGAGGCCAGCCTAGTCAAAGGCCAGCCAGGGTCGTATAGTGAGACCTGTCTCCAAAAAGAGAAAAAAAATTCATGAAGACCTCCCAATACTAATCCATCATACTGGCTCGGCATCCTGGGTGTGCTGGGCAGCCCGGGTGTGCTGGGCATCCTGGGTGTGCTGGGCAGCCTGGGTGTGCTGGGCAGCCCAAGTGTGCTGGGCAGCCTGGGTGTGCCATGAGAGCAGTTGCTGGGTGGTCAGATAGGTCAAAGGGTATGCTGAGGCCCTGGCAGAGAGAAGCCCCAAAGACCTGGGCTTCCTGAACACAGTCCAGCCTGTAGGGGCCGGAGATGCTGGTGAGCAGCCAGGCCACCCAAGGCGAGAAGCACCTGCTCAGGTTTTCCTCAGCAGATGGAGGTACCCTGCGTTCTCTGGGCTTCGCTTGTCTGGGTGTTGTCTTCAAAGGGCTCGCTGAGTATCAGGGAGCAGAATTCTTGCCTGAGTAACCCTGGTACTCCACCCAGATCTGAAAACAACAGCCCTACCCTGGCCAGTAAGGACTATGTGGTGTCCCCGCCCCCTGCCTCCCCCCCCGCCCCCCCCCCCCCCTCCCCGCGCGCGCGCGCCCCCACTGCTCCCTGCCTCCTAGGGGTAGCTGTGATGTGTACACAGGATAGCCCATCTGCCTCGCTGCCTAGTGGGAAGATCTATCAGGACAACTTCACACACCAGGTTTTAATGGCCTGTACTCCCGGGAGAGCTCACCAGGCTGAGCACTGAACCCAGAGCACCGAGGCCTGCAGGGGACTCAGAAAGTTGCTTTTCCTTCGTGGGTGGGTTTAAGAAAGGAATCTAGAGGAGGGGCTGCTTAGGTTCTTCTATTTGAGGATACAGCAGCAGGTCAAACTCAATTGAGAAACGCCCTCATATATTTGTATTTCCTTCTGCCTTCGATTGTATGAAAGTTGTGTTTGTTTGTTTTTAAATGTAAAAGGCCCTTTCTACTTGGGCCTCCATGTTTTTAACCATTTCAATTCTGTGGATAGGATATGTCCAGAAGAGTGGAGACGGGCCCAGCCCTGAGTACTGACTTTTTGCTTCTGAAAAGCCAGCGCTGACATCCCTACTGAGGAAGCCCTGGACAGGGCATGCACTCCCTTCTCTGCCTGGAAGGTTTGGGAGGGTAGAGGAACCTTGGTACACATGTACTGAGTGCCAGGATCCCTGCTCTGGGGCCTCTAGAAATTCTTGGTCTAATTGGAGGCTCCCAGAAGAAAACAGAGCAAGAATAGTAGTCAGTGGTTGCTGGGAGGATGGGTGGGATGAGAGCATCCCAGAATAGAAAATGGATGCCCAGGTGTGTGGGTCTGAGCAAGTATCCACTCAGACAAGGTGTAGTATGCCTCTGCAAGTGTATGCTGCCTGGCTACTGAGTCGCTTGCTCTCTGCCCAGTGGTGAGTTCAAATCACCCAGGCCCACTTGGCTAAACCACAGATCAGGGTTCCCTGGTAGTCATCACAGTCTGGTCTTGACTGGTGTAGCTGGGGGAGCGTGTAGAGGCTGAGAGAGGCAGTGTGGAGCTGGTAGGTCAGATCCATTTGAGTCTGTTTCCTCAGTGATTGGATGCCTGGCACCCAGGAGACGGAGGAACGAGCAATAAGACAGACTCTAGACCAGCTACTGCATGGCTAGGCCACTGTAATCTCGGGTGCCTACAAGCCTCGCATCTCCTCTCAGGGGGGTCCCTGCTCAGGGAGGCCCAGAAACAAGAAGCAGTGTGCCTATCTCTGGACTGTGTTGCTATTATTTTCCAAGGCTCTGTGGCAGCAGTGACTAGGGGACCCTCTCGCAGCTTCCTCCTATGGCCACTCTCTAGCCAGAGGCAAAATCCAGCCCATGGGGTAATGACAAGTGTACTTAGGAGGGTATAGAAGCCAAGGAGAAGTGAACTGCCTACTAGTCTGGTTGGTTGTGCAAGGCTGTGAGTGTCTAAATGAGCAGGGTCAAGCCTACTCCACCAGCCGTGGACAGGACCACTGAGGCTGGCAAGATCTATCCATCCCCAAAGCCACCATGAGAGGCAGTATTTAAAAGCTAGAAGAAACTAATCTTAAAACTACACTTTCTGCCGGGCGGTGGCGGCCCACGCCTTTAATCCCAGCAGAGCCAGGTGGATCTCTGTGAGTTCGAGGCCAGCCTGATCTACAGAGCAAGATCCAGGACAGGCACCAAAAAACTACACAGAGAAACCCTGTTTCAAAAGCAACAACAACAACAACAACAACAACAAAAGACTACACTTTCAGGGACCCTTTCTATAGGTCATTACTAAAGGAGTTTCTCTGACTGTAGAGTACCCACAAGGATGACAGGCATCGTTCCCTTCTGAGGGTGAAGCCGGCCCTAGGGACTTCTCTCCTGAAGCTGCCTCTTGCCATTGGTGAGGGGGTTTCTGTCTGTCTTTTATGGGTACTAAAGCCAGATCAATTCCCAGAACATAACTGTAGTCAATTAGTGTTTGTTTAAAAGTTTGGCTAGAGCCGGGTGGTGGTGGCGCACGCCTTTAATCCCAGCACTCGGGAGGCAGAGCCAGGCGGATCTCTGTGAGTTCGAGGCCAGCCTGGGCTACCAAGTGAGTCCCAGGAAAGGCGCAAAGCTACACAGAGAAACCCTGTCTCGAAAAACCAAAAAAAAAAAAAAGTTTGGCTAGGTTGTTTGTTTGTTTGTTTTTATTTACTTTCATTTATTTATTTATTTGGTTTTTTGTTTGGTTGGTTGGTTATTTTTTTGTTTGTTTATTTTATTTTGTTTTGAGACAGGGTTTCTCTGTGGAGCTCTGGCTGTCCTGGAACTAACTGGGTAGACCAGGCTGGCCTCAAACTCAAGGGTTCTGCCTGCTTCTGCCTCCCTAGTGCTGGGATTAAAGGTGTGCACCACCACTGCCGGCATTTTTTAAGGGTCTGCAGGGTTTTTCTATACTAGGAGCTTTATTTGTGGATTTTGGAACAATTTATGTTTTTTTGTTTTGTTTCGTTTTGTGATTAGATTTGGATATATATGAATAATAAAGACTTGCTCTTATCTGAACAAAAAAAACTTAATCTTTTTATTACTTATTATTATTTTTTGATGCATATGAGCATTTTGCCTTGCATGTATGTCTGTGTATCCTGAGCACACCTGGTGCTTGTGGGGGCCAGAAGAAAGCAGCAGATCCCTGGTACTGGAGCTATAGATGGTTGTGAGCAGCCATGTGAGTGCTGGAAATTGAACCCAGGTCTTCTGCAAAAGCAACCAGTGTTCTTAACTGCTGAGTTTCTCTCCAGTCCCAGGAACATCATCTTTAAACAGGTTTCATTGAATAGCATTTGATTCTAAATGGCTTGTGTGTAATTCTTACTGTATTTCTATCGTTTTGCTGGGAAGAGGTTTTGGTTTGCTTGAGAATAGTGGGGTGGGGGGTGGGGGAGGCCTGTTAATTGTTGTACAGTAAAAAGGAGACTCTCCCTAGACAAGACCTGGGCAGCCTTTGCCTTCTCATACCAGAGTGAGAATGATGCACAGCCTAGAATCCCGAGGCACAGCATGCTGACAGGAAGAAGGGCTGGTTCCACCTATGTGGGGAGGTGGTCTCAGGGTCCTCAGAAACCTTGCAGCTCCCTTGGGCCCAGCTCCTGCACAGGAGACGAGGCCGGTCCAGTAAAGGTCTGATGATGCCACAGGCAAACACAAATGAATGCCCATGAGGGGAGCTAAAGAGCAGGTGTGCCAAAGGGTCCCAGGCTTAGCCAGCCACTGGCCAGTAAGTGAGAACGAAGCCGGAAAAGGCTTTCTGTCCTGCTGTCTGTCAGAGATGCTGCCTGTCCCCTGAGAGTGCCTGAGGATTTTGTATGCATTTCACTCTACCATCGGAGTTTGGGCTACTCATCTTTTCCGTTTCTAAAAGTCTTGGTGGTATTCACGGCTAACCACACAGTGTGGTCTGCCCTTCTGGAACATAGGTTGATAACAGAGCCCCAGATAAATCAGTGACCCGGTTCCAAGTCCAGTCTCTCTAAATATTTAGCGTTTAGCTTCATAATGCCTGTGTGATGGGGAGTGGGTAGGGGGTGCCTCAGGGAGCGGATGAGCAGGCTGGGTGTCCATGAAGCAGTTGTGGGCAGGAAAGATTCTGCCTGATCCAGCCTGGCCTGCTCGCCATTCTTTGCTCTCTTCCCCCTCTCCTCCTCTAAACAGCACCAGAGAACCTGCAGAGGAAGACCATGAGGGCCTGTCTATGGGGAAGAGCAGAAATGCAGGCGGCGCCTTCCCAGGGCTCTTGTGTTCCCTGAGGCTTGGATAGTCTATCTTGTTTCCCAAGTCTATGTTGATCGACAAGGCCAATCTCAACGGGGGAATGGGGATGTCATCCTCATCCCACGGACACAGAGGAGATACCCAGAGTGAGAGCTCGTCTGCATTCCTCCACGGGGCCAGTCCTTACAGATGCTGAGCACCATCACTGTGTCTACCCATCATAACGGTTTGATGTCCAAAGTAATACCAGCTCTGTGCCATGGGTGAAGGCTGCTGTTCCCTGTTTGAGGCCTAGAGACTCTTTCTCCCTTGCACAGAAAGGGAGGCTACCGTGAGTTCAGGAGCAAGCAGTTTCCAAGTCTGGAGGGTGGATGGGGAAGGAGCGAGGAGTGGAAGGGGATCGGAAAGCAGGTGGGCAGCAGTAGTTGGGCCTCACCTGTGGAACTGAACTTAACCAAACTGCCCATCTTAGCAGCCCTGTGGCCCAAATGAAACCCACCTGCCTCTCCCTCGTCTCCTGTCATTATTTACTTATTTATCTCCTGGGTGCTTTGACGAGAGAAGTTCAGGGCTATAGGTAGGCGCCTCTGATGAGGGGAATTGGACCAAAAAAAAAAACAAGGACTGAGGCAGCCACTTGGATCAACCATGGGGGGCTGGCAGCCTTGTGTTTGCAGATTCCTGTGGTCACTTCAGAGCTGCTCCTGGCCTTTCTGGTGGTCTCCCCAACTCACACTATGCAGTCTTGCCATGTTCTCATTCTGCAGGTGGGAGACTGAGGCCAGGAAGTCCCCCGGCCTCAGAGGCAGAGGTGCCAACAAAGGCAGCCCTGCTGGGGGTGGTCTGCAGCCTCTCCCTGTACTCTGGATACTCCACTGGCTGAAAATTACAACTGCCTGCTGTTGTCATGGTGACTGGTCCTGCAATTCCATCCTACAGTGCTGTGTGCCCATGGCACCCAAGGCAGCCTATTTCCGCAGGAGAGAGAAAGAACTATGTTGAGAAGGCTCAGACCACATCCCACCTCTTCCTAGGCCACTGGCCCCTCCCCTGCAAAAGAGCAGGCTGCCAAGACCCTTGAGTGTCGGCTTCTGGCTTTTCACAGATAGATGACCTGTGCTCACCTCCCAGCTCCACGGGAGGCCAGCCCCATGTAGCAGGACAGAGTGCCTGGCTCCTATTCTGCTGCTGAGCAATCTGTTATGCGGGTACACGACCAGCATCCATTTAACCCAGCCCTGTAGATGTGCAGTTGGGCCCTTTCCAATCTCTGGCTGTTACAAACAAATCTGCAGAGAATAACCTCGAACATATGTCATTTTGCACATGTGAGAATATTTGTAGAATAAATTCCTAGAAGTCAGATTACTGGGAAATGAGTGTGTGTGGTGCCATGTGGCGAATATGAGCCAAGCAACAAATTGAACTTTTTGTCTGGACTGTTTTCTCTCCATTCACTGTGGCCCTAAAACAGGGACCACTCCTATCCTCTTTCAACAGACAAGTAAATGCAGGCCCAAAGAAATTTGGGAACTTGCAATTCACTGCCTCGGCCAGTGTCATGGGACAAGGAGAGAATCTACAGCTCCCTATGGATGCATGGGCCTGCCCAGGCCAGTAGGCACTGGCTGAGGGACCCCAGTCCCCTCCACTCATTACTCAAATCCCATTTAAGCTTTGCCTACCCAGGAGCCCTAGACTAGCCCTCCTCAGAGGGCTCCCTGCATCCTGGCACTGGCCACCTAGTCACACAGTCCCCTTGCCTAGGAGCTACAAGACGCTGTCCTTGGCCTAGCCACCTGCACTATTCAGGGCGCCGTATTTCGGTCTTGACTTTCTTGGGTCCTGTTACCTTTTAGTAAGACTGTGGGTTCACGGAGAGTCACAGCCGAGAAGCATGGCAGCAGGCCCTGGGGAGGACAATAGGCGAGGCTAAACCAGCTGTGGGACCCAGGAAAGCCGACTGGCTTCATCTGAATCACAAAAAGGTTAGCGCGCAGGCCGAGGGGGCTGCTAGGCCCCGCCCTCATTTGCATGACAAAAGCGATTGCCCAACGGCTCTCCCGGGCTTTGTTGTGATCTGGCAGCCTGCGCCAGCGCAGCCCTGAGAATTGTTCCCCAGCACAGGTCGTTCCCTGGCTCCAAAGCCACCCCAGTGACAAAGCCACATTGTAAGGCCTGCCGCAGCTGCCAGCACCTGCTCCCAGCCCGCCGTTGTCCGGGGCTCCCGCCGTGTACCCGCTGTCCTCACTAAGGCTCAAACTCCGTGATCGTGGTGTCACCCAGAACACAGGGATGATAGAGGAATCCTGCCTTGTCCCCGAAGGGCGTGAGAGTTGGCCCTGGCTAAGCAATGTGGAGGTCTCCAAAGTCACCAGTGCTGAACAGTGAGCCTTGGCTTAGGAGAGGAATGAAAACTGCACATTACAGGTATGCTAGGTCATGCCAGGGCGTCACATTCTCCTAGTGAATGCTTCCAAGCTTTTTGCTTGGGAAATGGGCTCAGAGTGGCTCCCTAACGGGCGTCAGCCAGCAAACCAAACTTCCAGGGGCCCACACCCTAGGTTTGCGGCCAAGGTCAATTGCCCCTCTCCTTCCCTGCTCTCCTCCTCCTTCCCTGCTGTCTCTCTCAGCAGGCAAGCACATGACCCCTCTGCCCTTGCCAAGGCCCTTGGACAGACATTCTCTTGGGTGCTGCCCTCTGGCTGAGCTTCCCACCCCTGAGCAGACCTTATTGGTTCTAGGCTACTCCTGCCACCACCTCCAACACACCCAAATTCCCTTGTCCTCTGTAAACACAAAAGCTCTGTGAGGCCCCTGCTGGCATCTCACCTTCCTCAGAAGTCCTTGCTGAGTGCCACCTCTCTGTGCACCCTCCCCTGTCCTGGCACTGTGCATTTTGGCACTGGCATGGCCCGGAAGCCGTGCTTTAGTGCCTACAATCAGCCAACACCCATGGACCTAAATTGCTTTGGACTGTATTCCACAAGAGAACCTTGTAGTCGCTCTGACCTGTGGGAGACGTATTTAACCATGTCTGGGGCTTCAGACCTTCTTCTGGAGGGGCACAGGGTTGTGCTAGCCACAGTACATTGTATACTCAGAGGCCCCTCTTGAGGCCTTGACAAAGACATGAACTGTGCAGAGCGGCCCTTGTCGGGGTACAGTAAAGGTGAAGGATGGAGAGCTGTGCCTTAAACCTGGGGACAGCTGGGTGGGATGGTTTCTCCTAGGAGCAGAGGCCTGCTCTCACAGGGCACAGCCAGCCTTCTCAGTCCCCACAGGAGGCCCCTCTTCCTCTCTCCATAGGTTCCTCCTGGGACCCCTTACCTCCAAACCTAGCTGAGGAAGTGGAGAAGTTGATTATAACAATCCCCCCTGGGGAAAGGGGCACAGTGGAGCGGAGGGGATCCTGGCAGAGCCCAGGCAAAGCCCCCGAGTGATAGATTGTACCAAGTCAGGGTGACACCAAGCAGGACATAACATTGGAACGCATCCACTGTGCAGACGGGGAACCAAGTTGAGCCCAGGCCTCCAGAGAATCAGCCCTTAGCCTCTCCCAGAGGGGACCAGGAGCAAGAAAGGTAATGTGGGGAGACCCAAGGAGAAGCTGAGGTGGATGAACTGGGGCAGGACAGGAAAGGGAGAGCCAGGTCACCATGGACCTCACCATGGGTCTCAGTGCCACAGCCAAACAGGCTTGTGGGCCTGGATGTGCCTGGAGGAAACTCGTTGTAATCAAGAAAAGATAGAATCCTGCTGTTGGAGGAGGCAAGGCCAGGGCCAGTTCCTTTAGGGACGGAAGACACCTTCCTTCTACCCCTGTAAAGGGGCCTGCGCGGTCTAGCCCCCACATTCAGGTTCACAATGAGGGACAAATGGATTCGCAACACTCAGGAGAGCCTTGGCATCCCGGAGGCCGGCAGAAGAGCCTGGAAACCTCGGCTCCTCCTCACCAGAGCGGCCTGCTGGCAAGGTATCTGGTCAAGCCTTCAAGAGAACCTGCTACCTAAGGGAGTTCTCTAAATAGTGCCATTGTCCCATGGCCAGGATAAGAAACTGGGGGTGTAATTGGACGCCCCATGGTGGCTGATGTGGTAGATGCCATGTGCCTTCTCCCAGGCACATGTTCTGCTCTCTGGTCCTGGCACTCTGGTGTAGCAAGTGCTCACCACAGCCAACAGGAAGCTGAAGTCTCTGGGAAATCTGCTGCTTGGGATGGGGGCAGGTCATCTGCTTCCACCACATGCCTGGTTTCTGACTTTCACAGCAGATCCTGAGTGATGGCCAGCAGCACCTCCTGAGGAGAAAACCAAACTCTGGGTGGTAGAGCAGCAATGAGAAGCTTCTAGCCCAAGGAGAGCCGCCTCCAGAGATAGGACAATGGGAGACCCTAGTTCTTTACTACTTTCCTAGACACTGACTGGGTCGTGGAACGTGCAGCCCAATGAGAGACCTTGGTTCTTTAAAAGACAGTAGACTGCATCCTGTTACTTGCAGCCCAAAACAGTGTGTGTGTGTGTGTTTGTGTGTGTGTGTGTGTGTGTGTGTGTGTGTGTGTGTGTGAGAGAGAGAGAGAGAGAGAGAGAGAGCACCCAGAGTCATGAACACAGTAGATAAGCACTAAGCTGAAGTCCCCACAGTGTTTGTGACCGATAAACTGGGCATATAAACTTTGTGACAGATAGTTTTGATCATCAATTTGACACAATCTAGGATCACAAAGGAAGAACAGAATTTCAGCGAGAAACTGTCTAGATGAGGTTGGCTTGTTACCTGAGGTAGGGGGACTCACTCTGAACATGGGCAGCACCATTTCATGGACTGGTCCCCGCTGAAGAGAGCAGCTAAGCACACCGAGCCGGCATCCACACACACACACACACACACACACACACACACACGCACACACGCACACACACACACGTCACTGTTCTCTGGTTTGTACAGTGGGTGTGACTAACTGCTTCAAGGTCCCCCCACCTTGATGTCCCTGCATTGATGGACGGCAACGTGGAATGGAGCCAAATCAACTCTTCTCCCCTAAGTTGCCTTCCTTAGGGTGTTTCGTCACGGCAGCAGGAGGCAAAGCTAAACCTGACTTGGAGATAGAGTGGACCTCCGGCAGAGGTCCTAGCATGGCCTCTGTGTGGCTCGTTGTGTTATCAAAATGGGTTTCCTTCCTTCCTTCCTTCCTTCCCCAGTGGCCCTATATTCCTGAGGCATAGGGGTTTAGGTGGCTGGGTTGCTGTAACAAAATGTGGCAGACTGTGTGGTTCCAACAACAGATGTTTATGTCTCATGGTTCTGGAGCCTCAGAAGACTGAGAAATCCAAGACCAAGGTGTCAGTAGACCCAAACCAGTCAGTTCTGTAGAGTACTTCTGAGCTGATGGCTGCCCTGCTTATTCTTATGTGGAAGAGATGCATTCACATTCCTGCCCCCCCCCCCCACCTTTCTTTTCCTCCCTCTCTTTACAAAGGCACAGACTCCGTCATGATGACTCCACCTTCAAGACATGATCACCCTTCTCACTCAAAGGACCCCTCCCTAATACCATCACACAAAGTGGTAGGCCCCCAACATTTAAGCTTTGGGGAAATTCAGCCCAGTCCGTAGCTATTTGGAAGAGCACTAGTCCGTCCACTGGATCATGGCAAGATGGGCCTCAGAAGCCAAGTGTTTAGTATCATCAATAGGCAGACACTAGGGACCATCAGTGTCTTTCACACACATGCCCAGGGCATGCTCTATCACTCAGCTGCACCTTAGCTCAGGATGTTCATTTCTGCCTTGAGAGAATGGAATGGTACTGGCATGGAGTCTGGGGAAGAAGAGAATCAGGTTCCTTGGGGGCTGATAGCCAGGGCCAGCTCTGCTCCTGGCTCCATCCCTTCCAGGTCTACAGATCCTGGTTAAGTTCTACCCACACAATGGGCTCCTGGGTCTCAGTTTTAGCTCTTTCTGCTAGCCTTTCAGTCTTCAGGGACAGGCCTCGGGTGGACATCGGCTCTGCCAGTGGTTTACACAGGAAACCACCACCCCAAACACCCTAGTAAGCAGGTGAGCCAGACAGGCTGCCCAAAGAGGCTCTTAAATCCTGTCTGTTGAGGAGAACCACAGTGGACAGCAATCAGCGGGGTCAAGAAACATCCTTGGCCTCCCTGGGGGTACCCCATGGGATGGTGCAAGGTGCAGGTGGTCCCATTTGGATGACCTTGACCTTCTGATGTCAGCTTCCTGAACCAGAGTTGTTCTCTGCTGGGCTGTCTCTGCTTTGGTATCAGGAGGTATTCTTCTGCATGCTGCTGGGCCAGCCATTGTGGAGGATGGTTCCCCAGCCCAAACAGTCCTTAAGTCACCGTGGTCCCTGCCAGTGTCACAACTACAGGCTCCTGAGAGACCCCGGCTTCCTCCCATCCTCCAGTTTAGCCACTTCAGAATCCACAGCAAGCAAGGTGCTAGTGATTTCTGTGATTTCAAGCCACTGGCCCCTGGGAATTCGGTTATGCAGTGGTCCTGGCATGCAATTAGCAAGAGTGGACACTGTGTAAGGCAGCCTGGAGCGGAGGAAAGAGCAGCAGGTGGAAGGCAGTTCCTTTCTGAAGATAGTGGAGATTGGTGGCACTTCTTAGCTCTTGGACTTTTTAGATGTATTTCAAATTAAATAATCTTTTTTTTTTTTTTTTTTGGTTTTTCAAGACAGGGTTTCTCTGTAGCTTTGCGCCTTTCCTGGAACTCGCTTTGGAGACCAGGCTGGCCTCGAACTCACAGAGATCCGCCTGGCTCTGCCTCCCGAGTGCTGGGATTAAAGGCGTGCGCCACCATCGCCCGGCTTAAATAATCTTATGAGAAGAATTGAGTGTCAGAAGGGTCAGGTCTGTAACAGGCACAGTACCTGTTCTGTCTGCGTGGCCTTCAGTTCCATTAGCTAAGAGCCTTCTTATTCCTTGGCCCTGAGAAGGGGAAGGCCAGGGCCCAGTTTTTCTTCATCTCCGAAGACCAGTGGCTCCTTCAGCCCTTCTGTTCCAGATCCACGGCAGGAATTATCGCTGGACTTACAGAAGTAGCTGGAAGTCACTTCTCATTGCTCTCCAGTTACCTGAAACTCAATTAAATCTGGTTCCTGATTGTTCCCGGCTCTCCTCCCCTTTCCTTGGGGGAAAGCTGGCACTCTCCATCTTAGCCTATCAATGGCCTGGATTGTGTGGCCCACTGCTTTACATATGAAAGACGCTTCGTACCTCAGACCAAACAGAAAGCCTGTCACCAGCTGCCAGACAGTGAGCCAACCTCAACTGGTACTGTAGTTTGGAAATATTTTAAAACAGCTGATTTCCGTGATAAAAAAATCTGGCCTAATCGCTGCTAACTCCCCCAACGTTCCACCCGTGGCAACATGCAGTGTGGAGGACCTGAAGGGTGGAGTTGTCCAGTCCAGTCCCCGGTGCTGACAGGTAGGATAGGATGCCTTGCCCAGGCTGCAAGGGTTCAGTAGTTCACAACCATTCCATGTGCTGAATCTTCATGATACCAGAGAAGGCGCCAGCAGCTCCTCACCTTGCTCTAACAAGGAGACTGCTCCTTTGTGTCTGCCCAGCTGAACTGGCCGCTAGAACCAGATGCATAGTCCTGGGGCCACAGCCAGCACCAAGGGAAAGAGCCTACAGGAATCCAAAGGTTCTTCAAGAATAGGGTTGCTCATTAGACAGGGTCCTCGATTTGATATACTCTGCAGTTTGATATACACCATGCCTACTTGACATACATTCACATCAGTTAACCAGTTCTCTGAGACTGGGAGTGAGGACTCCATGACAAGGCAAAGGGACTCTAGACCCAGTCCAGGCTCTGCCTCTGCTGTGTGTAGCTTCTCAGAAGTCTCCTCTCCAGCCAGTTTTCTCACCCCTGAGCTGGGAGGGAACTATTCTTTCCTTGTGTGTTAGAAGGGCACATGTGCTGGGCTCACTACTGTTGACCTTGGGCTTGGCAAAAACTGGAGTCAATAGCATGAAATGCAGCATCTGACCCTGGGCACCCACCCAAGGGAGAGAATTACATGTCATGAATGTCAGATGACCAAGGAGTGGGAGGGGAGGGGACACACACACAAGAAGGAAGCATTGTCACTGAGACCAAGCTCCCTGGGATAGTGGCTGGAGGCGGGGGTGGGGGTGGGGTCGATGGCAGTGCCAGGCTTGGGAGTGGGGTGCACCTGCTCATGCAACGAAGCTAAGTCGGCTCCCATGCTCCTGTCACACTACAGCGGACACCCTCAGTGTCATCCAGTCTTCTGATGGCTCCATCTCAGGAGCACTTCTGGTTTTAATCACTCTCCATGTAAATGCACACCAGATGTGAAGTCAGCTTTCATCATGAGAACTCGATGAGTTATTTTGCACTGGGCAAGGCAGGGAGACAGGACATAAGAACAGCTTCCTACCGACTCCCCGGGGAATCACAGCTCAGCTTGGTCCATCTTCGCCACTGAGACAAGGTTGACTACAGGTTCCCCTCGCAACAATCTAGTTCTAATGGCCAGATTTGGGGGTGGCGACACTTTTGGGAGCCTCTGTGGGCAACCCTTTAGTATTATTGGGAGTAACTCTGAAGAAAGGCAGAGGAGGGGAGAGACTGTGGAGAACTCAAAGCTAATGAGTGAGCCCCAGGCACAGCATGTCAGCTGAGATGCCAGTCACAGGCATTAGGAAATGTCCCCGCTAACCCAGTCATCCCTGCCCCAGGTTACTGAAGGAAACAAAATAGCGGGGCGGTGGTGGTGCACGCCTTTAATCCCAGCACTCAGGAGGCAGCGACAGGGGGATCTCTGTCAGCCTGGTCTACAGAGCGAGTTCTAGGACAGCCAGGGCTACACAGCGCTCGCTATACTCTGTCTCAAAAGACCAAAATAAAAGAAAAGAAAGAAAGAAATAGAAAAAAAAATAGAATGAAAGGAGACCATGACTGCACCTAAGGTATGGAGAAGATTTTATTTTATTGTAGCAAGGGAGAAAGCAGGCAGAAAGAAGAGTCCAGGCTGAACATGGCGGGCGGACTAAACCAGACCATGAGAAGAGAGTGGGAGCGAGCACAGGAGAGAAGCCGCCGCCGACCAAAAGTGGCCTAGGCCAAGAAGCCAGAATGGTTGAGTTATACAGGGGTCAGGCTTGGTGGGAGGGGGGAGGGGGAGGGGGGAGGGGGGATGGGGGGAGGGAAGCAAAGCCCAGCCCTTCGGAGGGCGTGGCTTAGGGTAGGGTGAGAAGTGCTGGGCGGAGCCACAGTTACTGAGTGCTGCGGGAGAGGGGCCAGGGTCTGCTTTGATATGTTAAGAGGCACCTCAGCCATTTGTCCTGGCTGACCTAACCATTACGTATTGTGAATGACTGAGGATAATCCGTGGGTACCCTGCCAAGGAGGGCGGATGGTGCCGAGCGCTGGCATCTTGCATCCTGACCAAAGGAAACTCTATAATATGAAGTACAACCCTTACTCCTGGCACCAACCCCTCCTTCCACACATTCTTGTTTTTCTTCCTCACACCCACCTTCTACCTTTGTGTTTGTCAAGGCCTAAAGATGCAACCAAGAGACCCGAGTGTGATCCAAAAGAAAGCCCATCCCACGGTGCCTCGTGCTGACAGAGTCAATTAACGCAAAGATGTAGTCCCCTCAAAGTCCCAGTGTAGGGGTAGGGCAGCTCTTCTATGCAAATCTCCGGAGCTCGGGTGGCCCAGGTCACACCTCGCGGCAAAGGTACCAGAGACGTTTCTGATTTTTAGCTTTTTTCCTGCATCAGGTTATAAATCATTCCTCTGTCTCCACCAGGACACTCTGTGGATTAAAAAGTCCAAGTCCCAGGCAACGCAAGCGTCCGTGTAAGATGCAAAGCCGTGCCCTTTAAATTGGTGACTTTTAACTTTTAAGGGAATGCTGTATTGTTTAGGGAATAATGACAAGAAAGCCTAGGCACACTCAGTACTAATGTCATTTTAAAAAGTTGTGTTCAGTTGGCAGCTGGCTACGCAGGTGGGGTGGTGGCCAGCACCCAGGGCAGACTGTGTCTGCCTCTTCTATCAGAACATTCTCACAGCTCACACACACACAGCATGCGGTATGTATTCTCACTGCGGCCTAAGGAATGGCTCTGGGTCTTAAGACAAGCTATTCTTCCTTTCACTGTGGGGTCACTGTTTTGTGCTTTGCGTCATGTGCTCAGGGTCAACAAAGATGAAAATCAACCTGCCTGGGTGGTTTCCTTCTGGAATGGGGTGCTGGTCTACACCTAGGTGGCTGTTTAGAAACCTGCTGTTTGGAGCTGTGGGCTGAAGACCCCTTTCTAGTCAGCTGTGAGCCAGGGGCCACTTCCAGCAACCAGAGACCACCCTTGTTCCCTCCAGTGAGCCACAGTCCGGAAGCTTCCTCACCTCTCATCCCTGTCAGGCTTCCAGTCTTCCCATCTCTCTGTCTGTGATCTTTCTGACCTCCAATCTCTAACTTGTGTCTGAACTCCATTCTGGGTTTCCGTGTCTGACCCCTCCCCTGTGACCTTTAGTTCCTCAGACCTCTGTTTCTAACCTCCCTGACTGGTGGACTCCCTGACCCCCCTGTCTCTGACCTTTGACCTCGGGACCAAGATTGAACAGGCTCAGGTTGACTGGCTGGCTCACATTCTCTCCTATTATCTCCTTAGCTCAACACCAACTGATTAGGGACATCAATTGCATCTCGAGAGCCCTGGAAAACACTGGATTAGGAGCAGTGGGGGGTTGGTTTCTGGGATCCCTCCGGCTGCAGCATTGCTACTTGGAGTTTTCAGTTTGGGGTGTTGTCTGTGGATTTCTTCGTAGGCAGATGTGGGTGTGGCTCTTTGTCCCATGCACACACCTCAGTGTCCTTTGAAAACCTGATTAGATTATGAACCCTTGGTTCATTATCACCATAGTGAAGACATTTGAATGAAGCAGAGTTTTCTGCCCATTCATTTTCTAATTATTTCAACCCCACACTTTCTGCCCGTGTTTGCAGTCTTCTCGAGTTAGGCCAGTGGCCCTGGTATCCATGGGTGCTTTACTGCTCAGGTCCATTCCTGCCTTCAGAGCCACCGTGGCCTTTCCCTATGGGAGGATGCTGTCCCAGTCTATCCAGGTTGGGGTTATAAAACACCATACCTAGGATTGGAGAAATGGCTTAGAGGTTTTCTTGCAGAGAACCGGGGTTTGACTCCCAGCACCAACATGGTGGCTCATAATCATCTGTAACTCCAATTCCAGGGCATCAGATGCTCTCTTCTAGTTTTCTTAGGCACCAGGCACATGGGACATATAAAATAAATAAATATGAATATATATATTAAAAAGTAAACAAATCTTTAATATGCACATACTATACATACATACATACATATATGTATGTATATATATGTATATATATGTGTGTATATATATATATATATATATATATATATATATATATATATATATATATATATATAATAGCATAGCCTGTGGAGGGTACAGACAGTAGAAGTCCATTTCTCACAGCTTTGTAGCATGGGAAGTCCCAGATCAGGGTAGGGAAGGTTCCATGTCAGGTAGGGCTCTAACTACTGGGCACAATCAGCTGTTTTCTCGTATAACCTCACATGGGGTATGTATATGTGTGTGTTTGTGTGTGTGTTCCACTGGAGTCTCTTTGTTGTTGGTTGAGACATGGCTTTACTCTTATAGCCCAGGTTGGCTATAAACTCACTATCCTGCTACCTTAGCCTTCCAAAGGCTGGAATTAGAGGTAAGTGCCACCATGCTCTGCTCTAGAACCAACCTTCCTTCCTTCCTTCCTTCCTTCCTTCCTTCCTTCCTTCCTTCCTTCCTTCCTTCCTTCCTTCTTTCCTTCTCTTCTCTTCTTTCTTTCTTCCTTTCTTTTTTTGTTTTTTTGAGACAGGGTTTCTCTGTATAACCCTAGCTGTCTTGGAATCCTCACTGTAGACTAAGCTGGCCTTGAGCTCACAACTCACAGAGATCCACTTGCCTCTGCCACCCAAGTACTGGAATTAAAGGCATGTGCCACCACTGCTGGGCTAGCACCGATTCTTTTAAAACTAGACAATCTGGTAGGGCTAAGTTCAGACCCCAGCCAATGGGGGAAAGACACAGTCACCACCTGAGTTAAAATAAAAGCCAAGTGCACTCATCTCAGTGTGCTTGCTCCTCTGAGCACACCCTCTGGATCTGTAGTAAAGTTCTGCCTTGTTGAGATGCTTCGGTTGGAGTGTGTGTGTGTGTGTGTGTGTGTGTGTGTGTGTGTGTGTGTGTTTATGACCCCAAACTGAGTTCTAACACAGGGAAGACCTTAACTCCATTCTCAGAAACCAGTAGTGCCGAGGCAGCCATGAGTTGGTGCACAGTTGGGACTCAAAATAAGCCTTGCTTTAATCTTATGCACATTGGAAGTGGCTTGAAGGAACTGCTCAGCCCCCCAGAAAGAGACAATTCCCAATGTCCACTTTATGAGAAGCTGAAGAAGACAGCAGCAAAGGAGAAGCCCTGGGAGTAGGGCAAGGGGCCTGAGAGTTACTGAAGGAAGATTTTTTTCCTTCACGGCCAGGGGCAATATCTGCTCAGCAAGACTTCAAGGCTGTTAAGGATTCTGTCTGCTGTGTGGTCCCCTGAATTGGGCTGTACTGTGATGTTATTCTGTCCCTACATACTGCTGTACAGTGACAGTTATATATGGGGGAGGTGTGTGAGTTCTTTTGTTGTTGTTGCTATAACGAAACACCAGAGGCTGCTACTTCATGAAGAAAAGAGGTTTGTTTACTATACAGTTTTGAAAGTCCAAGATTGTGTGGCCCCATGAGTTTGGTCACTGATAAGGATATTCATGGCTGTTCCTCTATGTAGTGGACAAGACAAGAAGTTGGAGCCATCTGAAATTTAGGTTCAGTCTTCTTATAACAACTTTTTTTTAAAAAGAGATTGATTTTTATGTGTTTTCCCTGTATGAATGTTTGTGCTCTAAGTGCATGCCTAGTGCCCTTGGAAGAGGGGGGTCAGAGCCCATGGAACTGGAATTATGGGTGGTTGTGAGCTACCATGTGGATGTTAGGAAGAGAAAATGAGTCTTCTACAAGAGCCACAAGTGCTCTTAACCACTAAGCCATCTCCCTAGCCCTACAACAACTCAGACATTCCCAGAAAACAGCATTCATCTCTTCTGAGGTTGGTGCTCTCAGTGACCGACCTACCCACACTTAGGCCCCACCTGATAAAGGTTCCGCCATCTCTCAATACCACTGAAAATACAGCGGAGGATGGACACTGACAACTGACTTCTAAGTTATACGCCTCTGGAGGACCACGAGGACCCCCCTGGGCTATGTGAAGAAATCATATCATCCTTCAGAGGTTCTGAGCTTTCGGGTGGATGGCACACAGTGTGTCTCAGTGAATTCCTCCCATTCCAGATGAAAATGGCACTTCAGATTGGCCCAGCCACCCAGAGAGAAACTGTATCTTGCACAGGGTGAGGAGGTAAGTAACAACGCAAGGTTAACATTCTTTCTTTCCCTCTGCCATGGCAACCAGCACACTGCAGACAGAGACTGTTCCATCCACCTGCTGATGGCAGGCACCTCATGATGGATGTGCAGTATGCCAGAAACAAAGATCTGCAGCCCAGCCAGCCCCTTCTAACTGATGGAGGAGGATGCTGTCACTCCAAGCTCGTGAGCAAGCATCGGGACAGCTCCTGGCTGAAAGCTTCCTCTCCCCTCTGTCCTGTGTCTAGTGACCTGCTTCCTGGGTCATATGCCCCTTTCTTGTCCTTTTCATTTTGGTGACTCATGACCTCAGGTGTTGCGGTAGCTCCTACCATGAGAAAAGAAGGAAAATTTTTTGAAACCGTCTGCATCTAAAAATGCAGTCAGGCTGTGGTCACGAAGTTTCTATCGGTTACAGACAACATCCACTACTACCATGATCCCTAAAAGAACCCCTAAGAGAGTCCTATCACTTCCAATGTGCCAACTATGGCAATAATCACATAGCAATGAACTCCTTACCTGGGGTGTTGGTACAAGCCTACTCTGCTGTCAGTCATCTAAAAGCATGGCCCAGACACGCCCGATACCTGTTACTTTTATCATTCAGTGTATCTTCCTACTTAAAGATCGCTGTAAAATAGTGTGTTCCTTTTGTCGCTATAACATACTATCTGGGGTGAATTTTGTTTGCTTGTTTGTTTTCGAGACAGGGTGTAGCCCTGGCTGTCCTGGAATTTGTTCTGTAGACCAGGCTGGCCTTGAACTCACAGAGGTCTGCCTGCCTCTGTCTCCTGAGTGCTGGGATCAAAGGCATGCACCACTACTGCCCAGCCCAGGAAATAGTTATTTTGGCTCACAGTTTTAGAGATTTCAGTCCCAGAACCATGGCAGCAGCCAAGCAGGGATAATGATAGGAGAAGGTCTAGGGTCTCTATATCCCCAAGGACATGTTTCATTAGGCCCTATCTCTGGCTTCACCATATCCCAATAGTACTACAGACTGAACCCTATCTCTGGCTTCACCATATCCCAATAGTACTACAGACTGAATCAAGTCTTTAATATAGCTTTTGGGGTACAGTTATCCAAATTATGGTAAAAAAAAAACCCTACTAATTCATTTTTTCTCTGTTCATTATAAAAACATACCGCACAGCTTGGGATTTACTAACACACAACGTTCAGGCTTGCATGGACACACTCTGCAATGCTCACAGCAACATAACTGCCTAAGGAGACACTCCCCAGAATGCATCCCTGCTGGTGAATGCCTATGCTTGGTTCACCGTGTGGCTGGGTGAAGGCTATGGTAGTTTTCCTTTAGCATTCCAAATCTATTTCTTTGATGCTAGCAGGTACCTCAGCTGTGAGAAGCCCATTGTTCTGACTTGAGTTTGTATATGAGCTATAGCCAACATCAGAACACCTTCCCTGATATTCAGAAATTCAAGGGTGATAAGACACAGTGTGGGATCTTCTCTCATGCCCTCGCTCTCCATGGCCTTCCCAACATATGGTCTCCAATTGTCAAGACTTTCTTTGGACTAATTCATCAATGATTTTTTCTAACTACCATGTCAGTGTTCCTATAAACTGATCAAAGCATTTTCTGGTTGATTCTCTAATTAACATTTTTTCCCTTCTCTTCTTTCCATTTTATGCTGTTGTGAATTCTTTCTGGTTAATGCTCTCTCCCAGTCTTTCCCCTGAAGACTTGGTCATTTATATGCTGGCTACTTTCTTTTAAAGCTCCAAGAACTCTTTCTTTCACTCCCTGCTCTTTCTTCACCCATATCTCCCTTTTGCAGATTGTGGTATCCTTTTACATTCCCCTGTTGATAGCATTGGCAGTTTTGTTGATGTTTACCTCTCTCTACATGGCTTGTTTCCTACAGCTTACTTCAAAAACAAACAACAAAGCAAACCTATTGAGGCTTTGCATTTCCTGATGCAGGCTTTCTTGACATGTCGGCTCAGCTGCTCACTCCTGTTTGCCTGGGAAAGATTGAAATGTATCAGAAGTTCAGTGCCAAGAGGCACCTTCCAGTGTGGCCTCCTCTGTAGTATGCTAATTGGACACTTGAGCAGCTATGAATGTGAAAACGTGCTAATGATTCCCTTTGGCCTGGCTTGCTCAGCCCAAAAGCCTCTCCTAGGCTCCTGGCTCCCGCGCCCTGAAATCTCTGAAAGGGGCTTATAGATGTCAGTAGACGCATGCGCACTTGACCCTGATCCCAGCGTTGCTCCATTGCCGCTGCCACTCCGTTAGAGGAGTCTTTATCTCCTTCAGATGGATGCAGTCCCCGCTCAGGGAGAGGAAGGGGCAGCTGTAGCTTCTCCGGGAACAGACTCTTGTGCAATTATTCTTATTTCAAGTCCCTTTGTCGTCCATTTCCAGAGGTGCCCAGTGCCACCAGTTGTGAACCTTGTGGGGAAACTTTCCTTCCTGTTTCAGGCTTCCATTTTCTTGGGTCTGTGGGGGACTTTTTAGCATTACTGGCTGCCGCCGCTTCCTCTCCTGTGCATTTTTGTCTTATAGTTGAGATTTTTGTCTTACAGTTGAGGTTGTTTCAGAGACTCCAAATGGCAGTTAAAGTCGATTCAACTACCACCTCCACCCCCAAACCTCACCCATCTTTAGTCTCTTCATGGCTCACTTGCTCTCACTGGGTCCACCTGATCTGCCCTCCCCTCCCCATTTCCAGCTAAAAGGAACTATCCCTACTCTCACCTACCTATGCCATTGTTGTCAAAATCCTCCTGGCAAGGAAACATGGAACCATACAATGAGTGTTCACCGGAGAGCAGAACTGTACCCCTAGGATATTTCCATCTGGGCTTGGGACAAGAAAGACCAGGCTTGAGGCCCCAGTCATTAAGTTCTTGGTGAGTGAACTGTTCAGAAATCATTTGAGGTGCTGACTGTTGTACCTAAAATGCCCGTGGGCTCAGGGGAAACCCTTTGAAAGGCCACCATCTAAAGGAGGTTTGGATAGGGCACATCAGGGTAAGGGGCCATTGACTCAGGCTACCATAGAGGCCTGTGACGGAGGAGTGCAATGCCTACAATAGTGCATGTCCTAGGAAGGTTCCCCAGTGCAGGCAGAGCCCACGAGGACAGCACAAGTGACTGCTGAATCCCCCCAGCTACAGAGGGTCAGGAAGGAACACATGGCCAGAAAGGCAGTGTAGGGGCCAGCTCTTTCCCAATGAAATGACTGTCTGTGGCATGTGGTGGGAACAGAGGAACATTCTGAGTCATCACTTGGTCAGGACACAGTCTCTTAAATGTCATCAACACAATCTGCCCGGAACAAAGATGACCACTTTCTGCCAAGTCGAGACCCTCCTACGGAGCCTTGATCCAGCTTCTCCACCAGACAGCGGCCCGACGGTGAGGAAATTGAGGGTGTGTGTTAGCACTCAGGGGTGCTCAGACGTTAATATAAATTTCACAACTGAAAATTCCAAATTGCTCACTTTCCCATGATTAACAGAAGTCAAAGTCTTTTCTGTTCTAGGCTCCCAATTAATTTGGCGGAGAAATTAAAGTCGGAACCATGGTTCTGAATTTTGCCAGTGAGATGATTGCCTCTGCTTTAGTCCACTAGGGTGGACGTCTGGCTGCCTCCCCGACTTGCTGGTAGCGGCTGACTTGTTTCAAGACGTCACCCACAATGAAAAGCTGAGGCTGCTGACCCTGTTCTCACAGGTCAGAGGCCAGCTGTGACCAGAGTCCTGAAAAGTGCGTTAAGATTGGTTCAAAGGCAGTAGGAAGCTATGGTTTCTCTGATGATGGCCTAGTGTGTTTGGAGAGAAAGACTATGAACGTGTGTGTCTAGACTCTAGAGCAAGGTGGCCTGGTTGGAAGGCCCCGGCGGGGCGCAGCCGAGCATTTCCTTTAGAGGCCCAGACAGTGGATGGGTGGGGCGCCCTGGGCGGGGTCCTCGCAGCTAGTGGTGTTTGAAGCCTCCACGACCGCGGTGGGAGAGGGGCGGCCTGGAGAAGTTGGCAGCAGGCCTGGGGCAGGAAGGGGGAGGAAGGGGCCCCATGTTCCCTGAACAGCCGCGACCGCAGCCCCAGCACGTAGCTCACTCTCTCAGCACTGGCAATGGTGGGCCCTGCACCAGCCAGGTTAACATAGGCTCAAGGGCAGCGCGGCCGCGCGGGGGCGGGGCGGCCCGGGTGGTGACTTGGCTCTCGCCAGGACTGCACCGAGGACCGGAGCTCAATGGGGGCAGAGTGTGGAGGTGGCCGGAGGCTGCAATACAAGCCCGGCCACCCGAGAACTCCGCTGCGGTGGGGTGAGGAGAGGCAGTGTCCCGCCCATAGGCGAGGCCGGCCGCCTAGGTCCCGCTGAGACGGATACGCCACCTCGCCCGCGCTCCCAGCGGGCGGAGCGACCACAGGGTGCCCTCCCCAGCGTTGCCATCCTCGCGCCACCCACGGCTGCCTGCGCACAAAAGGCTCCGGCACGGAAAGGCCCGGCGGGGTTCCCGCTGCGGGAGGCACGCGCCTTAGCCCTGCGCCGCTACACCGCGGCCCGCCACCCTCCAACGTCGTGCGTCACCGTGCCCCGCGCTGGGCTCCGATTTCCGCCCCGCCTCCTGCCGGTCCAGGGACACGCCCACTGGCGCGCGCAGGTCCCGCGGCCAGTAGAGCCCTCTGGAGGCCCGGATTGGCGAGATGGAGTACTGCAGAGCCAATGGTGTTCGCGAATGCCACTAGCCACGCCCCTCCCGGGGCGCGGGCGCGCGACCGCACCGTCCCTCTGGTGCGCGCTCCAGGCTCCCCGCCCCCTTCGTGCGCGCTGCTCCCTGCGGCCGCTGCCGCCTGTAACCTGCGCCGCCAGGATGTGGCTGGGGGCTGACGTCGGGTCCAGATGTGGCCCCGGCCCCGCCCACCCCCGGGGCCGGTCCGCCCACACCGAGCCGCGGCGCGCACGGAGGCTGTCCCGCCTGCCACAATGCACGGTGGAACTGCGACCGCAACTTGCAGGGGTCGTGCCTAACATCGCCGCTCGACATCCGTAAGACAAGCCGGCCTTGACGCCGCACGCGGACCCTCCTCGTTGGAGCCCCCCATGCGCTCACCCTCCAGTACCCGGCCAGGCGGACGCGGAGCCGCGCGGGTGACGGCAGAAGCGGCTGCGCGCCCAGCCTAGCCCAGCCCAGCCGGAGAAGAGGGCGCGCCGCGCCCCCGCCCCCCGCCGCTCTCCGGAGGCCGTGGGTGCGGATGCGCCGCTGACGACTCCTGCGAGAGCACCGCGCGCCCGAGCCCGCAGCATGGCAGCCGCCGCCTATGTGGATCACTTTGCCGCCGAGTGCCTCGTGTCTATGTCCAGCCGCGCAGTCGTGCACGAGCCGCGGGAAGGGACTGAGCCCCGGCCCGAGGGCGCGGCCGCCGCCGCCCCCACACTGCCCCGTGTTGACGAACGCCGCGACGGCAAGGACAGCGCCTCGCTTTTCGTGGTGGCGCGGATCCTAGCGGACCTCAACCAGCAGGCGCCCGCGCCCGCCCCCGCGGAACGCAGAGAAGGGGCCGCTGCGCGCAAGGCGAGGACCCCCTGCCGCCTGCCGCCCGCGCCCCCTGCACCGCCGCCCGCCCCAGAACCCGCCTCCCCGGGACAAGCAGGCGCGCCGGCCGCGCCCCCCAGCCCCGCGTGGAGCGAGCCCGAGGCGGCACTGGAGCCGGAGCCGGGCCCCGCGGGGAGCGGCGAGCCCGGCCTCAGACAAAGGGGTCGGCGGGGCCGGAGTCGCGCCGACCTCGAGTCCCCGCAGAGGAAGCACAAGTGCCACTACGCGGGCTGCGAGAAAGTTTACGGGAAATCTTCGCACCTCAAGGCGCACCTGAGAACTCACACAGGTCAGTGGGGCGGCCCGAACGCCGCGAACGAGCGGACTAGGGACTGCTCGGGGGGCCGGCCACGCCCCCAGAGCTCCGGGCCCAGCGCTAGAGGGGCTGGGTGGGGGGGGCGGGGAGCCGGGAGCTGTGGGCGATCGCGGCCGCGCCCCTGCCCTGGCGCTCCGGCCTCGCGTGACGCTGGCCGGGGCGCTTGGAGCCGGCGCCCTCTCGGCGACCGCGCCCCCATCGGGCACGCCCCCTCCCTGGTTCTTGGGGCGGGGCCGCGGGGTAGATGTCGTCATCCGGGCTGCGGGCGGCGCGGGCAGGTGCGCTCGAGGTGGTTGGAAGGGGGGGGGACGGTCGGCGCACCCCGATTGGGGCGTGGGTGCTCCCGGGGCTGGAGCCTCGCCATCCTCCTCCCCAGGCCTCCGGGCGCGCTCTGGCTAGGGAGGGGCCGGCCCGGGCGGGCGAAGTTCACCCGGGGACAGAGATCCCTTCAGCCACTCGGCACATTCTTCGCACTCTTCTTCCTGTAATTTTTCCAGCGCTCTAAGGTTTAATTTGTCGCAACCCGACCCAGCGGCGGCGCTGGCCGACGCGGGGGGCGGTCCCAGTCCTGGCTCCCCACCCGCGGCTCTTTGTAGGAGCCCCAGCCCATCCGGCCGGCGGGGGCGCGCCCGGCCGCAGGGGGCTGCTCCGCTTTCTCTAGGAAGGCGCGCTCTGTTCTCTGCCCTTTCTGGCCCAACTTTCACCTGCTCCTGGGCTGGGTGCGGGCAGGTGGCACCTGTACCAAGACGGCCCGCCTGAGCCTGCAACCTGGGGTGGCGTAGGGTCACTCGCTTCTGTGGTTTCCGGGCACCGCTTCGCAGCGCTCGGGCCCCAAACTCGGTAGTTGATTCGTATATGGAAGCCCTCCCCCCCCCCCTTGCTTTTTGGTTTTAACACAGCGGTGCAAACATTTCGTTGTATTTCCTTTGAGCTCACGGAAACTCTTCTGTAATCCTGAACTCTTTTTACAGCTTTGAGGCAAGTTCACTACAAAACACTTAGTTGCGTTGTTTTGTTACCAGGGGCTGTACTTTTTTGTTGTTGTTGTTGCTAAAACAGTTAAGTGGCTGACCAAAAAGCACAGGAAGACACTGAGGCCGTGGAGGCGAGAGCTCAAGGCCTTTCTTGCCCGTTGGTAATGGGGCGTGCCCGAGCTCTGCCGATTTCTGGGCTAGGGGTTCTCAGGCGAACTTTTTCCGCAGAGGCGGGGTTGGGGGGGTGGTGGTCCTAGACCTTTGCTGTGGCCGCCCAAACCGCGTGGCAGGTGATGGGGTTGAGTGAAGGCCGGGCCATCTCCAGGCATTTAGAGTCAAAATTAATGGTGTGTGAGCCCGGGAGGTGGGTGGGGTTTCTGTAGGGCTCCCAGTTCTGCTAGGAAAAGCGGCCGCCGGGGTGGGTGTGGCCGTGGGGGAGGAGCAGAGCTGGGTTCAGAGAACCTGATGGACCAAGAGTGCTGGGTGGGGTTTGGGGTGTTCGGCGACCAACTATCGGATTGAGAAATCTTGGTGCAGAATATTTCACCGTGGCTTCTCACTTGCAGTACCGGGTAGCCGATCTGGTGAAATGCAGAGGACTTGCCTGAAGGGAGGGGCTGGTCGTCGTGGGCGGGTTGGGTCCAAGATGTTTTCCTTGTTGCCTCGCTCTTCCTTTCAGTCTCAATTGGCGTTTAGAAAACGTTTGGGGGCGCTGAGGACCGCGTCTTCCGTAGTGGGGAGGGAGACGTTCTCTCCGGAGCGCCAGGAAACTCAAGAGCAGGTAGAAGAGGATAGAGCGGCCTTCTTTTGAGTGCCAATAGTGTGCTGTACGACCACGGGTAGGCAACCGGGGCCGCCCTCCTTGTATGCTGAGATAAGAGGGAGGCGCCACCTTCGGGTGGCTGTAGAGTTCCAGGCCCTCTGGAGAGCTGGGGGAGGGAGGGAGAGTCTGCAGATGTCTAGGCTGCATTTTATTTGGTACCCAGGTGAGTCTGATGACGATGGTTGCCCATCTCAGATGCCTGCCTCTGGGTGGAGTCTGGTTCAGCCTCTGATTCGGAAAAGCCCTGGGAAGCCATTGCCAGATCTTGCAGCGCTTAAATAACTCACGTTCATAAGGGAAATAGTGAATGTGTTGGGCACAGGAGGGAGATTCCAGCAAGGTGGTCCCAGGGGCTTCCGCATAGGCTCTGGCTCTGGGGTGGATGTGGTTTGGTTTGTGAGTCACAGCGGGCAGTGGCTGACTGAGGCCGTGCCATGTCTGCCCCATCCCAATACCGGCCTTGAGAACAATAGTTTTTGGCAGGAGTGATAACAGCCACCTTAGCCAACAGGTAACCGGCAGCTCTGTGATGTGTAGCTGTTCCCCAGCCTCGCTGTGGTTTTGTGACATGTGCCATGACCACCTGGAAAGCTGGGGTGAGGACTTGATGTTTAGTGCCTTTGGGAAGGGCAAGGGTCCCTAGCCGGGGCTGTCCTCTGATATGGACGCCTGAACAGCTGTTTGCAAAGAGCTGCCCCTCCTGGTTAGCTACAAGGTAACGGCCCCTCCCTCCCTAGTAGTTCGGTGGACCCTTGCCTCTCACATGTCAGTAGTTGGTGTTACAGAAAATGCACAAAAGAAACAAATAAACAAGTCCAAGCCACTTGTTTGTTTAATTGGGACCTCTCAGCTTATACTTGGGGAATTTGCTAACCTTACTTTTGGAGGAGTAGCAAGGCCAGGAGCAGGTGGTTTTGGAGGCTAGGGGATTTGAGGTGGAAATGGAGGACTTCCAGAAGGCCTACTCCATTGAGCAGCAAGCTCTCCTGCATTTGGAGAGTCTGGCGTGGCTGGTGGGCCTGCGGTGGAATGGTGGGTCACTCAGTCTTCTGACATACCCTGAATAGATTCCTACTACCTCTTTGTTCCCATAAAGAATTGTTTTCAAAACTATTCCATGTTGTTATCCTTATAGCACCTAGAACCAAAATATCTCCTTGTATGTTGCCTGGGCTGGGCTACATAGTGGCCCCCAAGGCACCCTGAGGAAGGTAAGCACAGTGTTGGGTATAGTCCCTCCCTGGAGGCGGGGGTAGTAAGGTTTGTGGTCAACGGCCCTTGATTGGAGCAGGGGATGGGAAGTAGAATAAGATCCCCCTCACTGTCTCCTGAATTAATTTAGAGTCGAGGTTAGCCTGAAAATTTATCCTTCCCCACTGAAGTGGGGATTTGATTCTGCATGGGATTCTTGGACACAGTGTATTTCGGCCTCCTCAGAGTGCGCTCTGACCTCAGAGCCTCCTTTCCAAGATGGCGCTGGGCCCCTCTTCTCACTGGTACGCCCTAACATAACTGCCCAGAAATCAGTCTGTCTGAGCAGGGGATGGCTTGGGCAGGACTTCTTCTTCTTCTTCTTTTTGGTTTTTCCAGGCAGGGTTTCTCTGTGTAGTTTGGGTACCTGTCCTGGATCACCCTCTGTAGACCAGGATGGCCTCGAACTCACAGAGATCCGCCTGGCTCTGCTTCCTGAGTGCTAGGATTAAAGGCATGCACCACCACCGCCCGCCTTGGGCAGGACTTCTTTTACCTAGGGTAGAGCCAAGCTCCTTGATGGGCAGCCCTTTGTCCAGGAACATGCCTATACCAGTGGCTCCTAGCCCAGACTGCCAGTGGTCTCTCTCTTCTGAACCCTTACAAGCAGCGCACAGAACTGTCTCCCAGCTACCTATTGCTACCTGCACTGTGCATGTCTTTTCAGGCATCTTCTGTGGATTTGCACGTGTGCATACCACATTGACATTTAAGAAGTGCATGAGTAGGATCCTCTGCAGGGTTCATTCCCTGTGTTTACTTAAGGAGACAATAGTGTTCTTTATGGTGTGAGTATTTGATGGTATGGTCAGTTATATGGCCAGGCCATGACTTCTGTGACCTCTTGTCACCCATTGAAAGCACAGGATTTGGTTCTGCTGTCTACCTGGTAGGTGACAGTCTTGATGCCGAGGAGTCGGTGATTCTGTGGAGACCTGGTGACATTACTCATGAGCTGATTATAGCACATGTGGAGCCCGTTGGCCTGAAGGACAAGGAACCAGCTGCACCTCTTGGTCTCCCCTGGGCGGAGGGAGAGACTTGCTGTATCACCACCGCCTTTCAAAAGAGTTTTTATTTCTCCTTTTCTCATGGAGAGCTTTAGAGTCCAGACCCACATTGGACTCTGCAGACCAGGCTAACTCCCACTTGCCCTGTGCCTCCTCTCCTGGCTTCCTTAGCTCTGGCTTTTCCAGGCCCTTGGAAGTGCTCACCCACTGTTCAGTCCCTGTGGCAGTTAAGTGTGCCTCCTTGTACCCAGGCTGCTTGCCTGACGGTGGCTGGGGTGTACTGACAGGCAAGAATAAGTCCTAGGCTAGAGCTCACTCCAGAAGAGGCCTCGGATCTGGGGTGCACAGTGCTAGAAGTCTTCCAACCCTCCAGAGAGGGGCCTTGCCTTGCAGTCATGGGAATGAGCTTGTGGCAGCCTTTCTGCCTCCAGGTCCTGCTTGTTCCTGCTGCCAGCATAACCTTCCACCCGTGGTTCCTTGCTTCTTAGATGTAGCAGGGCAAAGGGACAGGTGAATTATATCCCAAAGCCGCTAAAGGTGAGTGAGGAAACACTAAGGAGTAAGTTACTCACGTACGCACTTGTGGATGTGTGTGCATTTAAATACGCACCCGAAGAAACCGGAGGCGCACAGTGCCGGGGTGCCTATGGTTCTGCTTCCAGCAGTCCCGGGACCTGCCTTAGAGACCCTGTACAAACCAGCATTCTCACAGAGATTTTCAGATGCCGGAGCGTTAAAGTGTATCTGGTTTGTGCTTTGAGAAGGCAATTTAAATGGTTCTCGAAAAACATCGAAAGCCAGTGGTTCTCAACCTTAAAACCATAAAGTGATTTTTGTTGGCTACTTCATAATTGTAATCTTGCTACTGTTATGAATAGTAATGTAAATATCTGGTAAATAACAAATATCTGTAAGGAATAGTAATGTGAATATTGTGACCCACAAGTTGAGAACCATGGATCTAGAGTGACAAGGTCGGTTCTCAGCCACATCTCTGACACTCCCAAACTACATGCTGGATGTTAGGCCTCTTTGTACTTCTTCAGAAGGGTTGGTTGTTTGTGTTTGTGGTACTGGGGGTCAAACCTAGGCATGCTAGGCAAGCATTCTATCCCTGAGCTGCATCCCTAAGACTTTTTTGCTTTATATCTTCTTTACTTTACTTATATCCTACAGGGCAGGGTCTTCCCATGTAGCCAAGGGTGACGTTCAACTTTTGGTCAACCTCCTGGGTAGCTGGGATTTCAGGAGTGTGCAGCCACATGTAGACCTGGTAGAAGCACTCATTTCAAATGAGGAAATTAAGGTTCAGATGGGTTAAAAAGTGCCCACACTGCAGGTCTTCACCAAAGGCTTGCATGGGCAATGTGCTGAGTTTGGACACACCTACCACGTGCCCCTTTGCCACACTTCTTGGACCAGCATTCTGAGTGCCACAGGCAGGCAAGGCTTACCCTGGTGTTACAGAGCTATGGTCACCCCTGCCTTCGTTTGTATGACTGCTCAGGTGCCTAGGGGGTGGGGCAGTGAGCACTGTGTGTCTCCCCAAACCGGGCAGTTGATACATGTTCTGTTCCCTTACCCCCTCTCTGTGAGGCTCTTTAACTATTATATGCGCTGTCTGTCTTCTGTTTGTGTAAGGGTCCCCAAAATCTCCACACAGGATCTGTCTAGGCAACATACTTTGTCCCAGCTGCCTTGAGTCTAGAACAGCCCATCTTCTGGCCGTTTGAGAAACTGACATTAAAAAGATGCTTTTTTTTTTTTTAGATTTATTTAAGTGTATGGGTATTTTGCATGCATGTATGTTGTGTCCCGTGTGCATTCCTGGTGCCGGAGGTGGTCAGGAGAGGGCATCAGATCTTCTGGAACTGGAGCTACAGGTTGTGAGCTATCATGCATGTTCTGGGAACTGAACCCAGGTCATCTGCAAGTGCTCTTAACCACTGAGCCATCTCTCTAACCTGAGACACTGACATTTTTAAAATGGAGCCCATTTGTCCTGGAGAACATCCCATAGCCTGGACTGATTTGATACCTCACACTTAGTAAGTATAGCTTTCAAGAAGTTTGATCAAACCGGGTGGTGGTGGTGGTGGTGGTGGTGGTGGTGGTGGTGGTGGTGGTGGTGAAGACCTTTAATCCCGGCACTTGGGAGGCAGAGGCAGGCGGATCTCTGTGAGTTTGAGGACAGCCTGAGCTACAGAGTGAGTTCCAGGATAGCCTGGAGAAACCTTGTCTTGGAAAACAGAACAAAACAAAACTAAAAAGTGACTGGTGATGTTGGGCATCTCTGTTACCAGAACTGGCAGGGAAAAGTATGTCAACTAGTTCCCTTGTTAAGATGGTGCTTGTTGACTCTTCACTCTACAGGGACATGTTTTTCTTTTCTTTTTTTGGTTTTTCAAGACAGGGTTTCTCTGTGTAGCTTTGCAAGCCTGGAACTCGATTTGTAGACCAGGCTGGCCTCGAACTCACAGAGATCCGCTTGGCTTTGCCTCCCGAGTGCTGGGATTAAAGGCGTGTGCCACCACCGCCTGGGTGTTTTTCTTAATACTAATCAACCTGTGGGCTGTTGCTCTGAGACTGGCCACCAGCCTTGTGCTCATCCGCTTGCATACCCCTGGTTGGTTTCTTTATCTAATATTCTAACATCCTTGACTGAACAAGTGTTCGAGGTTGGGGGTCGCTGCTTTTGTTGATGGCTTTCAAAGTTAAAGGGCAGTCCGGCGGTGGCACACGCCTTTAATCCCAGCATTCGGGAGGCAGAGGCAGGTGGATCTCTGAATTCAAGGCCAGCCTGGTCTCCAGAGGGAGTTCCAAGACGGCCGGGGCTGTTACACAGAGAAACTCTGTCTCAAAAAATAAAATAAGCCGGGCGGTGGTGGCGCACGCCTTTAATCCCAGCACTCGGGAGGCAGAGCCAGGCGGATCTCTGTGAGTTCGAGGCCAGCCTGGTCTACGGCGCGAGATCCAGGAAAGGCGCAAAGCTACGCAGAGAAACCCTGTCTCGAAAAACCAAAAAAAAAAAAAAAAAAAAAAAATAATAATAATAATAATAATAAAAAAATAAAATAAAATAAAAGAAATAAAGAAATGTAAATAAAAATAAAATCTAACAGTATCCTGAGGGAACTTCAGGCACTGCCCTCTCCAGACAAATACAGCAACTCATTGCTTGTAAGGAAAGGGCTTCCAGGTACATTTATAGCGGCTCAAAGGGTAGTTGGCATCGTTTTTTGGCTTGACCTCCTATACCCTTACTTGTCTTGCTCTTATGTCTGGATGGTTGGTATCACCAGCACCTGTAAGGTCCTGATGAGAATCTACCTGCTTTCAAGAAAACAGAACCCTCTTGTGCCCACATACCTGAGTCGGTAGGATTTGTTAGCTTGTTTTTATTTTATTTTACATCTCTAAATGGCGTTTTTCTCAAGAAATCAGCTTCCCATCAAAGTGGAAATAAATATCTCTCCACCTTGGCAGTTCAGAAGTTGGCTGTGTGTGCAACTTCTGTATCAGGATTGGGGCAATAAAGCAGCTGGCACCAGGTTCCTAGGCACAGAGTGTACTCCAGCCGTGGTCATAGGCCAGTGTGATGGGGACCTGAACCCCACCTGTTGACTCTCCGTGGCAGGAATGGGTTAGGTCTAAGGTCCTTGTTGGAAGCCAGAGTGATGATCTCTCAAGCAAAAGCTCTGCCTTTATCCCGTGAATGTTTGTGTATGTACGCACACACACCCACACACAGACACACGTTGTGAAGATCCCTAGTTAGTGTTGTCTGGGGAGTCCCAGGAGATGTGGCCTTGCTAGGGAAGCATGTTACTAGGGGCAGGCCTTGAGAGTTTAAAAGCTGGCACCATTTTGAGTTTGCTCTCTCGGCTTCCCGCTTGAGGTTCGAGGTGTGAGCCCTCAACTCTCAACTTTCAGCTTCAGCACCGTGTCTGCCACCCTCTGGCCCCACCATTATGGAACCTAGTCCTCTGGAACCTAAACCCAAGATAAACTCACTCTTCCTAGAGTCGTTGCCTTGTGTTTTATCGCAGCGGTAGACGCCCGAAGACAGGTAAATGTAGTGACCGCATTGCGTCTGAGCCAGGCATCCAGAACCGGGGTATGGTGGCTATATGGACACTCCACTTCCTATTTCTGCGTTATAATTCAGGGTCCACCCACACCCCCAGCAACTGTGGCTGAGCTTTTTATGAGTCTTGCTCCTGAGGGAGGCACAGGGTTCCCTCACTTGGAAGTAGAGCTGTGGTAAAGAAGCATCCATATGCCCAGTCAGTTCTCATTTTTTTTTTTGCTTTTTTTTTTTTAAGGTAGGGTCTTGCTATTTAGCCCAGGCTTGCCCTGAACTTAAGCTCCTCCTGAGTGGTGCGTGTGTGTGTGTGTGTGTGTGTGTGTTCTAATGCTCTCAGTACTACCTATCTGTAGTCAATTGTTTTTAGTGTGTGTGTGTGTGTGTGTGTGTGTGTGTGTGTGTGTGTGTATTCCAATGCTCTCAGTACTACCTATCTGTAGTCATTGTTTTCATTTGTGTGCGTTGCACATGCACATTTGGTGTAACACAGCATGGTACCGTGGGCCAGAATGTATCTTTGACAGACCCCTCCTTTCCAGTATTGTTTTAAAACAAACCAAAAGCATACTTCCAGAGAATTTTTTCCCTTGTGGGTGGGGGTGGGCACCTGTTTATTGTTCTCATTTTTGAACTTCATCACACAAAAACACTTGCTAACCAGGAACTTGGCCACACTCCGTGGCCATTGGCCAGTCTGTCCCAAGGTGACCTGTTTAGAAAAGCCCTGAGGCTTGAAACCCTAGATTAAATGTCCTTGTACAGCTGCCACTGGGGTATGGGGGACAGGGCAGGCTTGTCTCCTTGGAGCCAGACCCAGGGTGCATCATGGAAGAGCTTTTGCAAGACATGGGAACCCAAGATACGTACCAGGGCCTTGGGGGTGTGGCTCAGTGTAGAATACTTGCATGACTTGAGTGAGGTTCTTTTTGGTCCCCGAGTAAAAAAAGCCACTTGCCAAAGAGTCAGTGGCTCAGTGCCGTCATTGGGCTCCTGTCTTGAGGGGACTTTTATTTTTTTTTATTTTTTTATTTTTTTGGTTTTTCGAGACAGGGTTTCTCTGTGTAGCTTTGCGCCTTTCCTGGAACTCACTTGGTAGTCCAGGCTGGCCTCGAACTCACAGAGATCCGCCTGGCTCTGCCTCCCGAGTGCTGGGATTACAGGCGTGCGCCACCACCGCCCGGCTGAGGGGACTTTTAAAGGTAAGCTTTGGCACTGGTTGGTTGCCTGTGGATGGAAGTTGGAAGCAGCCAGAGACTTAACACAGTCTCACCTTGCCCCACCCAAGTCGCTAGCACAGCTCACATGGGGCCTGAGATAGGGCCTCCTTTTTGCTTTCTGGAGAGCAGCAGTTAAACTTTGTGGGTATGTGGTCCTTCCCTGGCCTGTCTCTCTCCCTACAGTAAGGAGAGCCTTTGAACACAGCAGCAGCCCCCAGATTTATGGAACTGAGGGGCCCTTAGGGTTTCATATGTGGGATCCCAGGGCAGATGAGCCTTTCTTCATGGGGACTGGGTTCCCTCCTGGTGGGGGAGGTCCAGCCTTTGCAAGGAACAAGTCTCCCGGGAAGTTCTCCAGGTGATAAGGTGGGTTTAGGGAAGCCTAAGAGTCATTTTTCAGCCACACCTGAGTATATGTCAGGCCTGCGATAAAAGCAGGGATGTTCTACTCCTGTAAATTCCTTCTGTGAGCCCTAATTGTTCTGGACTGGGAAAATGGCTCGCCTTCCATGTAAGCAAAAAATCCTGAGTTCAGATCCCCAGAACCTGTGTGAAAAGCTGTGGAGGCACCATGGTCCTGTAACCTCAACACTTCCTGCCTAGGGGTGGGAGTGGATTCTGGAGGATCCCCCAACCTCATTGGCTGGCCAGCCTAGCTAAATCAGTGAGCTCTAGGTTCAATGAGAGACTCTGTCTCAAAAAACAAAAAGTAGAAAGATAATCAAAGTTGACCTTGGGTCTCGAGACCACAGGTGCCCATGTCCACTTGCACCCCATGCATGCACATTCACACTGACAAGTACCTGCTCCACATGCACACCCATGCACATGCACGTGCACACACACAAGGGATGAGGAAGAGAAACAACAAAGAGCTTGGCTTGGGAAGTAGGAAATAGGGTTGTGTAAAGAGGCACTGGGAAGAAGGGGTCAGAGGAGACTGGTACCCTGGGTGCTATTGGCGGGGCCCAGAAGTGTGTGCTCGGAAGGATGACCGGAGTTGTGGGGAAGCGTAGGCCTGGGACCTGAAGGTGAGTACCAGGGGGAACCTGGGCTTCTTTCCAACACACACCCCAGACATGTTGTTTGAACAAGGATGGTGAGCATGGGTTAATTACATAATGGCCAGTCACACGCAGATATGTAAAGTTGAGTACAGTCTGGCCCTTAGCAGGCTCTCCATTGTCTTGGCCTGGGCTTCTCCAGTCTGCATCTCTCGCTGCCCTCAGCACCCCAGCACCACAGCCTTGGTTTCCTTGTTGGTGATGGTACCTACATGTTTCTCCCATGGTCCTCTCCCACCTGCAAGAGGTAGGTGGCTTTTGGGTCCCCCGATCATAGAGGTGTCATGCTCAGGAAGTTTTCTCTGAGCCTGTATTTGACTACCAGCCCAAGTGAAGTTGCAGTGGGCAGAAGTGGCAGCCCCTGGGACACACAGGGGCTTTGGGCCTTCATCTTTCCCGGAGCGCTTCCTTTTGCTACTTGGCTTGAGACGTGCTCCTATCTTCTGTGTGTGAGCCCTGGGCTTTGCGGAATGTCCATATGTCAAGGCTGTGCCTGGCAGGCTTTGTGGAAGGGTGTGGCTCTCTGAAAGAGAGCAGTCGAGAGTGTTCCCCGTGCTTGCACGGTTCTACCATGTTAACAATCCTGAAGCTGATTTTCCTGAGCTCCCGGGCTGGAGAGACCAGGCTCTGATGTGGCCTCTCCCGGTGGTAGGCATTATTTTGCTTTGGATAATTGTAGTGCTCCGAGTTCACCTTCTAGCTTTTGAAAAACATCAGCCCCAATATTCCACTTCCGGAGATTGTACCCCAGGTTTTGTGCATGCTAGGTGAGTACTTTGTCCCCTGAGCTCCAGTGATTTTCCTCCCTCAGTGATCTCAAGAAGTTGGCTAGGCTGCACTTGAACTTGGGGTTCTCCTGCCTCAGCCTCTCAGGAGCTAAAATTACGGGTCTTCTCTCCCACATCTGGCTTTGACCTGAGTTATGATCCAATGTTGTGAACTCATTTGTCTAGTTACTGGTGGAGCTCAGCTTGTGAGAAAGAGTTTATGTGGGTGTGTATGGACATGTGCCTACATGTACCTTGTGTGCATATGTGCCTTTGCGTGTACGTGTGCACTTGTGTGAGCCTTTCAGCCAGCACACAGGACAATTGCTGCCTTGGATGAAAGCCAGCCAGGTGTCTGTTAGTTGTGCAGGCTGTACCAGGGATGTTGGTTGCTGTGACACCACAGACCCTTCAGCAGGCCTGATGCCCTGCAAGAGCAGGCCAGGAGGGAGTGTGCTTGGCGGTGGCTGTGCAGACAGGCCTGGCCTCCATGTGTGGAGAGGGACCTGTAGTTGAACCAGGGGGGGAATTTGCTCTCCGTTCCTCCGGGCCTCCTCACAGACCAGGGACCTAGTTAGGATCCGAGCGTGGGCATGGACTGTCCAGCTGAGGGTACAGTCTGGACACATCCACCCTTAATTTCCTCCTTGTACTTGGGACCCGACCTGCTTTTAACCTGCCTTCAGTGGTTTCCAATCCCCAAGGAACAGGGACACAGGGCAGTGGAAGGAAGGAGAGTATAGGCATCTCTCCTTTGTGCTGTAAGGTGGCTCTGCTGGGGAGGTCTACACAGCCGTGGGGGAAGCTGTGGCTTCCTCCTTCCGTCCTCTGGGGACACCCTGGCACCCATCCTGCATGGTGTTGGGGAGGAGGTGGCTTGGTTGGCTGTTCCTGGTCCCAGTCAGGGTCCTCCTACACAGCAGAACTGGAGGTAAATACTGAGTTGCCTTGACAACCAAGCCGAGTCTGGGCTCCAAGTGCTCCTGGCTAGAGAAGCTTTCATTGTCTCAAGTTTCTAAGATGGGTTTCTATTTTGATTTTTTTTTTTTAATTAGCTAGTATGACTAAGATTGCAAAATGCCTGACCTGGTTCCTGTAATTTCTTAATAAACATTTATATTCTTTTTATAGGAGGAACATTTCTGTGATTCATTGACTTTTTCTTTTAGGTTGGCGAGGCGGGGTGGGGGCAGCGCAGAGGGCACCCCACTGTCGACAGCTGGCACAGCGTAGGCTTCTGAGTACTGGCTGAGGGCCAGAGGCTGGGAGCGCTTACGTAAACACCACACCAGGATTTATTGGCTTTGAGGCTGATTAAGTTCCATGGAAAATTTTGGGGAGCTGCTTCTCTTCTCCTGGAGTGTTCAGATGCCCATAAGTGGAGCTTCCAGAGCCCAGGGGCCACCTACCTTCCTGCCCAGGGCCAATCCTCCTGGAGGAGGCTGGGGTGTGAACTGGTTTTACACCTCAGCCATGCCAGGGAGGATTATGTTCACTGTTAAACTCCAACTGCTCTTGTAGGCAGCCTGGCCGCCTGGACCGGCTGCACCTGGCCAGGCTCTCCTGCCCGCATGCCTGACTGTTGTTGGTGGGAATGTCCCTGTGGGACTGGCCAGCCCATGAGTGGATTCAGCAGCAGGTCCCCAGGCCTCCTGTTTTGCGGGGGTCTCTGCTCTGCCTGACTCTTGGTCACCTTGTATAGAGTTCCCTGCCCCAACAAGGAGTCAGGTGAGTGTGCAGGAAAGCCGATTCATTCATTTTCTGACCAGTAATGGCTGGTCTAGGTCACCTGGTGGATGGTTTATCCAGTGAGGCATCCTGCGTCGTCGTGGTCACGCAGGGCCTCATGGGTCCTGTCCCAAGGGGGCTGGGCTGTTTCATGGACCCTTTATCCCCTGTCCTCAGGGCCCACCCTGAGTGTGGACCTGCCGGGAAAGCACGTCTTCAGCCTCTTAGAGTTGCCGTGTGTGGCAGAGCCCCCGACCCAGCACCAAAGGGCTGTCCAGATTCCCTGTGCCGATTTCAGAATCAATGCGGGCATTGCTCTCCACAGTCCAAACGGCCCAGCTCTGCCTGCTTTCACTAGGGAGCAGCCGCTGGCTCCCAGCAAGGGACCCAGGCCAGTTCCTGGGCAGAGGGCTGCATGGCTCCCCCCCTCCATTGAGAATGCCTTTCCCCCCAACTCTTTGTAAGTCAGACGTGGCCCTCCTAATATCACCCTTTTCAAGCATAGAATTGTTCTTTGTTTTTATTTTTATTTTTTGGATACTGTTAGAAAAACCACTTGAGTTGTTAGCATTGCATTGAGGGGTGTGGAGGGACCCCGAAGCAGGATCACTTGAGACTTCCGTGCGCTACATGTAAGGCCTAGTGGTGTTGCTGCCTCCATCCCTGACCAGCTGTGTGAGGTTAGGCTTCAGAGATGGCGCATCTTAGCACCCTTCTTGAAAAACCTCCCAGTGTTTCATCTTTTAAAATTTGCTTTTACATTTATATGTTTTGTTAGTGTGTGTGTGTGTGTGTGTGCGCGCGCGTGCGTGCGTGTGCGCACATGCACACATGTATGGTCCACAGCGTACATGTGAATGTCAGAGGCCGCCTGGGGGAGTCACTTCTCTCTCTCTCTCTCTCTCTCTCCCATGTGGGTTCCAGAAGTCAAGCTCAGGTCACCAGGCTGGGCAGCAGTTGTTCTTACCCATTGTGCCACTTTGCTTTGAGGAATGCACTCGGCTATGCCCTGTTACGTAAACAAAGATAATATGTCTTATTAACATGGAGGTTTGGCCTTGAGGTATGAGTGGGCTGAATACCACCCTGAGTTTTTGTCCTTACTTCCCATCTGTCTGGTCATGCTGACCTCTAAGAGCAAAAGAGAAGATGACCCAGGCATCCAAGAGGGTTTGTGCCCAGGTTCTGTGTGTGTGTGTGTGTGTGTGTGTGTGTGTGTGTGTGTGTGTGTGTGTTTAGCCTGAAAAAACAGTTTCATGTCCTGCAGTTTTTAATGTGTATTTTGCCCTTATGTTCACCACGTGAATTGCAGTACCTGCAAAGGCCGAAAGGGGCTTCGGATCCCATAGAACTGGAGTTACAGACAGTTGTGAGTCACCGTGTGAGTGTTGGGAACTGAACCCCGGGTCATCTGTAAGAGGAGCAAATGCTCTTAGCCACCGAGCCATCTCTCCAGCCCCATGTCCTGCAGTTTTGTGCTTGGGTACCTAGATAGATGTTTTTGCTTCTTGTCATGCCCGTCAGAACGGCAAGCTTCCGTGAGCATCCTTGTGTTGCTATGGAGACCTCGTTGCTGGGTGCTGAGCTGTGCTCAGATTAGAGAGTGGCAGCCTCTTCTCAGGTGAGTCTCGTTTGTTACTAGGTAACCAAGACCTCCCAGGTACCAGCAGATTGTATTCAATTGGACTAGTTTATCAGAAGCAGATGTGCCGAAACCTCAAGGCGAAAGGCTTGGGTACGGCAAGGTGGGCTGAGGGCCAGTGGCCCCCGCCTCCATGTCTGTAGTTTTGAACAGTTTCACAGCGGTAGGCAGCAATTCGAGCCTTGCTGAGTGATTCTACCCAAAGAGACACAGTCAGGGTCCAGGTGTTTGTACTGTGGGCTATACTTTCCAGAGTCCTGGGCAAGGGAGACTAGCACCCTAGAGGTACCATGGCAGGTTTGAACCTGAGAGTCCTTCACAGTCTGAAGAGCCCAGACAGTCTGTTTGTAGAAACAATACCCAGTATTTCTGTAGAACCCTTGAGCGGGCATGAGCTGCATAGGGAGCTGTATCTGTGGCCTCCCAGGGCTGCTCTGGTTTCCGCAGGCGTTCTTCTGGTTTTCCCAGAGTGATTGCTTTGGGGAGCTTTAACCAACCCACCCCCACCCCCCGGGGCGTGTGTGTGTGTGTGTGTGTGTGTGTGTGTGTGTGTGTGTGTGTGTGTGTGTGAGTGTGTGAGATTTTCTTTTGGGGGCAGCAACTCTGTTTGCGAATGCAAGAATTGTTTCCTAAAGGGAAGCCCGGAAGTGTTTTTGAGGTTGGCTCTTGGACTGTGAACCACCCTTTCTTACCTCTTTCCTGTCTCCTGGCATCTTTGAGTTAGTGTATTTGGCACGAAAATGCTTCCTGTGTGGTCTGAGGTGAATGTGTTGAATGACTATAAATAAGAACATGGCCTGTCTTTCTCCCTCCATTGCATTGCTCCAGAGGGTGCCTAAGAAGGTGCCACTTTGTGGAGCCTATTTGATGGGTGCAGGGGGGGGGACTCTTCGTGGGACATGAGGTGGCCTTGGCCTTCTACACTATCCAGGACCCTTTGCTCGGACAGCGGATGATGCTGCCTTTTGTCTCTGTGTCCTGTCCCTGTGGTCTTTGGGACAGTCTCTTCCTTCTTTTGCTCTGCACCTCTTTAGATGCTGTCCTGAGCCCTGTACAGGGCCTGCTGCTTGGGTGTCTGCTCAGCACCACCCTGGGAGAAGCAATGGCAAGGCCATTTGTTGACCACTTTTGGATGTTGTGAAGACTGTGGAGTAGTTAGGAAAGCACAGCTTGGGGGCTATTAGGACAGAGGCATACAAGACAGACTCCATCTTCCAGGAAACCTCCCAGATCCCTTCCTGTACTGTGTGTGCCTAGGCCATGTGCTATCCTGGGCTTTGCCTCCAGTTTTTTGTCTCTAGCAATAAGGAGAATGTTAAGACATGAAGACCAGTAGGGGCTTCTGTGAAGACCAGTGGAGTCTGGTACTGACATATCCCAGCAAGGACCAGGTGTCTGCCCGTGAGACTCCACCCTGGTCTGTAGAATCTCAGCCTAGGTTTCACTGGTTGTGACAGTTTACAACTACAGAAAAAGGCCTGGAAAAAGAGCTGGGCTCAGGCTCTGCCCTCATCCCACATAGCACAGCATGATGACCCTGTACCTCCCGCTGGAGATGCCTCTAGAAGGTCTCCCTAGGGAGGCCTGAGTGGGTGGCTTGCAGGCACCCTGGGCTCCAGTACATAGAATTAGCCAACCTAGCCTCCTTAGTAGGCTTGGGAGGTGCTGAGACGTCTGCATCTCAAGGCTAACACTCTGAACAATATCCAGCTTGGGAGTGGTCTCTGGTCCAGCCCCCTCAGGCCATGGGTTGGTTCTGTGCCTGGTCCCCCTCTCTCCTCTATGGGAGGTGTGTTGTCATTGCCCACAGAGGTCAATGTGACTGGTATACAAAAGGCCTGACTTTCAAGGATGCCTTTGGCTGGGGGAATCCGCCTTTAGCCTTGAGAGGACACACCCAGTAACAGCTTCCAGCTCCTCATGAGCACTTGGTACCTGAGAGCCGAGGTTCTTCTGTTTCTCCAATAGTGGCCTTGCCTTTGTCCTGTTACCTGTGGGCAGGAGGCCTCATTCACTTAGGGGCTGAGGCTCGGCTCTCTGCCTGGCTCTTTTTATTATTTACTTATTTACGTTAATTTTTAATTTAAATTTTTAATGCTATATTTTGAAAATCTTTCCCCTTCCCAGGTCCTCCCCCCCACCTCCCTGCCCACCCAACTTCACTTTCTCGTTCTCTTTCTCTTTCTCTCTCTCTGTCTCATGAAAGCATCAAAACAAAGAACTCACAGAGACTGTGAGCATTCACGGGTTCAAACCAGAGAAAATCCCAGCATAGAGAAGGGAAAGTGGATACAAAATCCTACCCCCTAAGGAAAAGCTAGTGCAATTGATACCCGCTGGCAAAGGAAATTCTAAGTTTTCTCCAGTGGAGAATACCAACCCCACTCCAGGGCAGGCCCCATGCTCAGGAGTAGTTGACTAACACAAAATGGACTCTATGGATTTTTTAAAAAAAATTTATTTATTATTATTATTGTTATTATTATTATTTTTGTCCTCTTTGTGTTTTGTTTTGGTATGTTTTTGTCCTGTCTGGGTCTCTTCTCCTTACACACACACACACACACACACACACACACACACACACACACACACACACGAAGCACAGTCCATGGCCAAGTGGCCATGCTGTTGTAAGGCTGGTGCAGGGCCCTCCCTGTCCCTGATGTGTGAGGGAAGGCAGCCAGCTAGGTGAAGTGGAGACTCTTGGTTACAAGTAGAGGCTGAGGCCCTGGTCTGGAGCTGCTTGGCATCCCCAGGTGTTCTGCCCATGATGCTTCTGGGAAGTTCAGGAAGATGGTTGGGCTGGGCTAGGCTGGGTGTGAGCTGTGGAGGTGTGAGGCAGGTGCTTGCCAAATCCTTCTGTTTCTTCCGAGTTTGACCTGCAGCCTGGGAGAAGCCCTGGACTTGTGAGAGAGATGATGGGCAGGGTCAAGAGTGAAGGGCAGAGAGAGGGGTTGGGAAATTCTGACCAGTGGCACATGCTGAACTTGACTCTGTCAGTGCGTTGTGAGGTGTGACTGGGAAGGGCTGGGTAGGCAACATGGGGATCTTGTTTCCTGAATGGTGTGAGGGCCCTGGCTTGTCTGGTTCCCCTGTCCCTTGAGGACCGGGGTGCCTGAGAGCACTTCTGGGAAGCTTGTGCTCCTGCCCCAGCCCTCTTGGCCAGCCTCCTAGGGGCCTGGAGGGATGTGCTTGGTTAGAGTGTTGGGGTGGGCCAGGTCTAGGCCCAAGTGACTGTGGTGTGCTTGGAGGCAGGCAGTAAGGGGCGGCCCAAGGGAAGTATGTCACCAGATCATATCCTGGACCGAAAGTCCTTCAGTGAGTATGTGGTGTGGACATGGTTGAGAAAACGGGTGTGAGCTGCTCTGGGGCCTTCTGGCCCCACACTGTGACCCTCTCCTTACCTCTGGGTTCTGATGTCCCCGAATGGGTAGGCTTCCTCTGGTGGGCCTGTGCTTTGGGCCTGAGAGCCGTCACTGTTGGGAGGCAGTAGCCCAAGGCAGCTGTACCTACTGTGCCCACTCTGTCATAGGACTGACACACTGCTGGGTGGCCTTCTGCTTCATGTACACCCGCCTTGGCATGAGCGCTCCGAACCCTCTCAGTCACATGAAATCATATTTGCCCCAGGCTCCACAGAAGGCCGATGATGATCCCTAAGAGAGGACTCCAGTTGCACTCCTGCCCACCACCAGGTGCCCTGTGGGGGCAGTGCGCCTCTGCTGGTTGGATATGTGTGCTCCATTCTTATCTAAAGGAGGAGAGTGGGGCTTCAGCCAGAGCACCTGTGTGCTCAGTACTAGCCAGACCCCAGGATGGTTCTGCATAGACACCAGGCTGCACCTCCATGCTGATCTGCAAAATGCACCCTGAAATAAACGGGGTTTTCCTGTCCAGTCCTGTCTCCCAAGAGTCCATAAGGTTACCCTCTACAGTGGGCACCTTACCCTTGCCCATCCTGTACTTTTCCTTAGCTTGGCTGCTTTCCCATCCCTTGGTATTTTGCCTGGACCCTGGCTTCCTGTGCAGTGGGAAGCCCCAGGCCACCGCTCTCCATTCTCTCCCCTCCATCTCCGCTGCTCCCACATGTCAAAGCCTCCTGCTGCCCACCTGTGATCCTAGCCTCTGCAAGGTTCAGGGCACCCTTGGTGCGAGGGCACACGGCCACAGTTGATGTCTGTATCTTTTCCCTTTCAAGGATATCACCTTCTTTAGGATGGAGAGATGAATATGCTCTCGACATCTTTTAGTTTCTCCGTAGAGGGTCCTGGGTACTCTGGGGCCATGTATAGGGTTCTGTGTGGTATGGCCCGTACATCCCAGCAGGCATCCTGTGTGCCACCCCTGTGTGCCAGGAGCACAGAAAAGGTCTGGGGAGGTGCATTTTTTTTAGGGCCATGTAGGCCCCAGGGAAAGAGGCACCCTGGGGTCCAGGGAGAGGGAAGGCTGCAGCAGGAACAGGCTGTGCCACCAGGCAGGCCTGGCTGGGACCTTGGTCCCTGTCCCTGGGCCTGTGACAGCACAGAGCAAGCTGGGCTTGAGAAACTAGAGAGTCATATGGGATGTGGACACTCTGTAGGGATCAGCAGGTGTCCTCAGAGAGCTCTGTCGGCTGCAGAACTAGCCTTGTGAGAAAAAGGCTTCTGTATGCACCCCGGGAACTACCTGGAGCATACCAAGGCCACCCACTTCTTTTGTGAGACCCACTGGACTAGTGCACTGTGGGAATTGCTGTCATCAGCATATATGAGTGGGGAATGAGAGAATTGAGTCTTGCTAGAGTTAGAAACAAGGTTCAGCCCCCAGAGATAGTCTGAGGGTGCAGGGCCGGAGGAGCTGCCTTGGCATTTTGAGTCGGGGTGACAATGTGGAGGGGGTGGTAAACCGTTTAGAACAGGGTAAACGTCTGTTAAGTCTACAGGGACCCTCAGGAGACTGGCTGTACACACTGCCTTGACCCTGGTGGTGTGTGATCCTGGTCTGTGGGTTAAATGATTCTTCTGAGAAATGAAAGAGACCTACAGCAGACTCCCACCAGCGTGAAAGGCTGAGGTGGGGCAGGCAGGTGACCTGGGAGGCCAAGGGAAGAAGTGGCGACAGGCAGTTGTGATCATTGGGCCCAAGGGTATCCTGAAGGACCCGGTCTCTCTGTGCTCCCTCCTGGCGTCTGGGACCCTGTGCAGCATGGGTGTTGTAGAATGGGGTCACCTTCGTGTTGTGATACAGTTTAGTAGAATAGGAATGTGTAGGCTTCTGGTTACCAGCCCCCAAGGATGGCGTCGCTCCCCAGTGCAGACAGCAAAGGCATGCTTTTCAGTGGTGCCCTGGCTCCACGGTGTGGTCTCCCTCACCCTTGAGGCTGCTGCTTGTCTGGAAGCTGGGGATGAGACTCAGCCTAGAGCTTTCTTGCTGGTGGGGGAGGTCTCTGATAAGGGCGATCCCTGCTTCTTCCTTGAAGTCAAGCCTGGAGCTGGAGCGGACACTTGACCTCTCTTGCCAGAATAACCTGGAAGGGATAAAGTCCAAAAAAGAAAAAGTTCACGGCAGAAGCACACGGGAGCAGCTGGTGCCTTGTGCCAGCCCCTTCACCTGACCGCACACTGGCTTGACAGCAGAACAGAGGGCAGTGCTGGCAGCTCAGTTTGTGTGTTCTGGAAGGAAGCAGCAGCATGCACGGCAAGCCCACGTGTGGGTGCACGTGAGTACCCACATTTCTACAGGAAGTGATAGATACATTGCTGCAGACCATTTTGCCGATACAGAAATGCTCAAAGAAGACATTCTGCAGCACCCAAAGATACACCCCAGAGAGGAGAGCTGCTTGGCTTTGTTCTCACTGGAGACTTAGAAATAAATGGCCCCGGGAGCCTTTGCTGCCAGCCAAGGCGCAAGCTGCCTGCCTGCTCTGGCCGCAGAGAGCTGCTGGCTGTAGGAGTCTGGGGCTCAGTCTGTGTCCTGATCACGGTTCTGTTGCTGTGAAGAGACACCATGGCCGAGGCAACTCTCACAAAAGGAAGCATGGGACTGGAGTCTTGCTTACAGTTTCAGAGGTTAGTTCATGATCTCTTGGTGGTGAGCGTGGCAGCATGCAGCAGGCAGACATAGTCCTGGAGCAGTAGCTGAGGGCTCTACATCCTGATCCATAAGCAGAGAGAGACTCTGGGCCTGGCGTGGCTTTTGAAACCTCAAAGCCCGCCCCCCAGTGACACACTTCCTCCAAAAGGCCACACCTCCTAATCCTTTTCACATTGTGCTGCTGCTCACTGATGACTAAGCATTCAAATTCATGAGCTATGGGGACCATCCTTATTCAAACCACTGCGGTCTGCATCTCTGCCTCCCATCCGGTACCTTACATCCAGGTGCCTCAGTTGTGCTAGAGTTAGTTTTAGCATGTACTATTTTTGGAGGGCCGATGTCTTCATCATTTGGGGCTGCTGTTGTATACCATAGGCCAGAAGTCTTAAAAACAGAAGGAATTTGTCATAGTTCTAGAGACTAGAAGGCCGAGGTCAGGCCAGCTACAGATTCAGTGTCTGAGATTTTCCTGAGACACATTCTTCTTCCTGGTGTCCCTATCCCAACCATGAAGACTAACTCGTGGTCTGATCATCTGCTCACCTGTCAGAGGTCTCACCGATCCGTGTGAAGACTCCAGCATGGATTTCAGAGGGAGACGTTTAGACCACAGTGTGTGCGGCTTGTGGAATCGGGTAGTGTAGATGATGGGGGTGGAGCTGGATCTGTGTCTTCTGCAGGTCTATTACTCTTCTTCATGGGACTTTTTTCTGCACTCTGCCTCTGTAGGACCACAGACAGCTCTGTTTCGTCATCTTGGGGGGAATTCCAGACCCCTTGGGAAATGCTACTGCCACCCATTTAGGGAGAGGAAGCCGAAACTGGATTTGTCATAGATCGCCTGCCTGGTCTGTGATGGTTTTCCCAGAACTCCAGATGGACCCACAGCCTCCTCCACCCATGTGGAAGCCTGTGTCCTGTAGGGCAGCATTGGGACACAGGGAAACAGGAGAGTGTCTCGTGCTCTGCTGACTCTAGGCCTCAGTCAGGTTCTGGCCTCTGCGTTATTTCCTCACCCCTCATAGTCCTAGAGTATCTGCTGCTTAAGTGCGTGGGCTATGTCTCTTCTGGACCCCACAGCACTAGAGAGGAACATGCTGATGGCTACGGGAGGAAAGGCCTGTGGGGCTCTGCAGGTGGTGTGGCCAGGCCTATGCCTGTGGCCCGGGTCCTTGGGGCTGCTGGAAACCTGTTTCTCCTGGGCAGACATGGCCTATTGCTGTAGTGTGTGTGTGTGTGTGTGTGTGTGTCACAGCAACCAGCGCCTCCCCTGCCATTGTAAACTTGGATGTGGAACCACAGAAAGCAGATTAATTCAACATCCTCTGGACTTCTACATAAGGTTAGATGGTAGGATGTGATCACCCACGTATTGGGGAATGATCGCAAGTACTCATCACGTTCTTGAAGCTGCAGTGACTGTCTCTTGGATGATGCAAGCTTCACCCTGTGAAGTCCTGGGGACAGGTGCTCTGACCTTCAGCCATCCTCAGACGTGCAGCCTCTGCTCTTAAGCTATTGATGATATAAACATAATAGTCTGGGAAGGGAACAAGGTCCATGGACATCAAGCGTCTGTGACCCACGGATCCTGGACAAGTACCTGAGGCTTTGGAGGCTAGAGAAAGTAGGGGCCCTTGAGACACAGGGCCCCTAGATGCCCACTCAAGACATAGGTCCATATTCTGTGCACGAGTAGAATGGGAGTAGCTGTCTGTTGCCAGGCAGGTGGACTTCTCTGAATAGATCTTATTGTGACCTCAGAGGAGGAGGTTGGTTCTCCGTGAGGATGCGTCTCCGAGGTTCCATCTCCCCCAGATGCTTTTAGGAGGAATTATGTGTTTCCCCACAATGGTTTTTTTGTTTGTTTGTTTGTTTTTTAACCATGGCTTATGGTAAAGGACATGAACGAGAGGTCCACTCACAGAGTGTTTAGACAAAGCTGTTTGGTGCATAATGTGGTCTCGGGTTCAGCTTTCTGGACTGCGTCTAGGTGGAACTTGTAACCTGCACAGGTTCTGTCCAGCCTATAGACCTCAAGGGATACCAGGCAGCTCAGGTCTGGAGTCAGCTCTCTAGAAGGGCCTCAGGTGGCTCGGGTCAGCAGATACTGTGAAGTCCACTGAGCGCTGAGGATCCCCCACAGATTAGCCACAGCCTAGACCTGGCAGCCACTGGCTGGGGTCCTTTTGGGATGCAATAGTTTTCATGGCCCTCCTGTGGGAACATGGTGCTGAGAAGGTAGGCCCTGGATATCCAACTGGAGAAGTCTTCTGTCTCCAAAACAACTCACTTTGAAAAGAACACCCAATCCACCATCCCAGGACCTGTTGGCAGATTCCAAATCATGTCAAGGCCTGAAAAGCCTGCGATGACAGTTGAGGCTCACTGTTGGGGCTCCTGGGCAGGGTTAGGTGTGTGGAAAGAATGGGGAAGGAAATCCATTACTAATCCTTTACCCACAGCCATTGCTGTTATTGCTATCGTGGATGGTCCTAGGAATTGAACCCAGAGCCTTAGCCCAGGAGGCAAGTGCTCTGCTGTTCCTTTGATCGCGGTAGCATCCACAAGGTACCCAGGGATATTTTTTTTTTTTTTGTCTGACTTGTATTTGTGTGTTCCTCTAGAGACACTCAGAGCCTTGGGTTTACTCATCACGCACCCCTAGCCTGACCTTCAGTAGTTGCTCCTGGGCGGCTGTCAGTCCATCCCTCTGCCTCCTTACTCAAGCCCTGGGTCAGATAAGCATGACGTCTGTAGTGGTGTGTCCTCCTGCAGCAGCCATCCTTAGTAATCTCAGTGTCAGTTCCCAGGAGCCAACCAGGAATGTGCCTTTCGGGGGGTCCGTAGCCTTTGAGGAAGGCCTGAGGGCCCCTGTGGTCCATACCTCGGCAAAGAGGGAAGTATGTTTCTGTTAGATACTGAGAGGGTTTTCCAGTGAGCAGAAGTCACTGTTTAAATAGGCTTGTAGCAAGAGGGGCCCAGACTCCACCCTTCACCCAGGGACTCCAGTCTTTCTCCTTTTAAAGGGAAATGAGGCTGCTTCCAGGAAAACAGTGCACCCTGTGGCCCTGCCTCTCACCCTGAACGCTTTATGACCCAGCCTTGAAAGACAGGATCCTCAGATCTTGGAGTTTCTGCAAGGAGGATGTTTCCCAGCGGAGGCCTGACCTGGGGCTAGCCCACCGAGTGCCTCCACTGGGCCACACCACCACTTTCCATCCTTCATCTCAGCTCTCTGCAGGAAGGGCCTTCCCCTGCTCCAGGGACTGGTTAAGTATCCTGGAAGGGGTTCTGCCATGGTACCCTGCAGGCTGTTAGCATTCTGGCTGCCGCTTGCTATGCAGACTTAGTAGCCACAGTAAGAAAGTATGGGCTGGGCCAGCCCCGCCTGGACTAAGTGTGAGCTGGACAACAGCCTTAAGTAACTACTGAGATTAAGGCCTGTAAGCAGCATCGCTTGGTGGTGGTCTGACTCTGGGCCAGGGCACTGCAGGCAGAATCACCCTGTCCCCCATTATATACCCATGACACTCCTCTTTCTTGGAGGGAAGAAGAAACCCTCTGGAGTTTGTTTCTTCTTTTAAATGGACATGAGGCTGCTTCCAGGAAAAGAGTGCACATATGGACCTTCCTCATACCCAGAGGGGGCCTCTGGCATCTTCCCTCCCAAGCAAGGGCACTGTCCTCGGGTCTGGGATCTCCGTTTAGGCTCTTCTAGGCTTCTGAGGGGTGGGCCACAGCTCTTATATGCCTTATGGCTGATTCATTTCTTTCAACATTTGCAAATGGGCAGAAAGAAACCTAACACAATGTATTCAATCTCTTGTATCACGTGGCCAAGCTAGATTTCCTAAAGAAGAGGGAAGACATGGTTGCTCAGTCCCCAGTGGTAGACATCACCAGATAGAAACCCTGGGGAGTCAGTAGGAGCCGTTGTCAGGAAGGGACGCTTTCCAGTGTGGAGCAGGGCAGAGCCAGACTGTCCTTCCTGCCTGTCTGCGGCCACGACACAGCTGGCCTGGCCCGTGGGCCGCACTGGCACCTCCTCTGAGCCTGTGGCCTGCTGCTCAGACACTGGGTGGGCCCTCAAGAGGCGGGGCTGCGGAGGGTGGTGACAGGGAGGCGAAGCCTTGCCAGGGAACTGGGCTCAAAGCTGTCCCCCACCTTTTGCTGGTAGTGAGTCTCCTGGCACCCCTCGGTCTCCCCTTTGGCTTAGTCCCTTTGTCTCTCACCAAGGCAGTTGCAGTGGGTCATGTTAAAAGGCGAATGGCCAACAGGTCAGAAGCGAGACGTGCCACCCTGGTTGAGAGGTGCAGTTGCTGTGGGCCCTACAGCTATGGTGCTGGCCACCCAGCAAAAGAGTCGCAACCAGCTCAGGGCTGGGGGAGCCGTCCTAAACTCAACATAGCCAGCGTTTTAGGTGCCCTTGAGTGTGTCTGCGGGGATATAAGAGCTCCTGGCCAAGTGGGGTACCATGGGAGGGGCCTTCGACTGGGCCTTTGCTCTGCCATCTGGCCTGGCCCACCTGGGGCCGACCTCAGCAGGCCTGGTCCCAGCAGGGTTTGGGCTGCTTCCAGATCTGTTTTCATTTTCAATTCCCTTTATTGCTAAACCACCTCAGGGCCACAGAGAACAAACTGTTGTCCTCAGCTGACCTCGGATTCCTGGCCTCAATTGTTTGCAGTTTGCTAACTTTAGCTTCTGATCATTTCCACCCTTATCCTCCCCCCAAAGGGAGACACAGACCAAGAATAGCTGCTGGGAAGGGGGGCTGCAGGGGTTGTGGCCAGCGTTCCCACAGTGAGCTATCAGCAGCCTGTGTGAGGCAGCTCCTGCTGCCTGGCTTTGGAGGAGGGGTTGTCTGTAGGCACAAGCCCAGGGCCCCAGCCCCAGGCTCTGCGCTAAGCCCCAGGCCCTGTACCCCAAGGCGATCCCAGACCTTGAGCACAAGAGGACGCCTGTTTCCATTCCTTTCTCCTTTCAAATCAAAACCAGGCTAAAGCCAGGAAAACGGTACACCCCCACAGACAGCTCTGCCTTACCCCCTGAGAATTGCTGACCTCAGCACCCAAGTTACAGTCTGGGGTCAGGTGCAGCCAGGCCCAAAAGATGCCTCAGACTAGAGGACCCAAGCGTGTTCCGTGTTTGCTGAGTAGGGCCTGAGAGCTTACACAGCACTGCCTTCCCAGCCATGGAGAGCACACTGGACCCCCACCACCACCCCACCCCCCACCCCCCTATCCCCCCGCCATGGAGGGACAGTGATAGAGACTACAGGATGGCACCCACCCAGGGAGCGGGCAGGGGTGGCCAGTAGAGCAACTGACCCAACCCAAAGCCCCGGAGCCGGCCTTCGGGGAGGGAAACATTCAGCCAGGAAGGAAGTGTGGCGAATATGCTGGGCGGGCGTGCTGCTTGGGATTGCTAAACTTCTATGGTGAAGAAGATCCCACAGGCACCACCCTCCCAGTTGTTGTGAACGAAATCTGGGACACCCCATTACTTTACCCTAAGTCTTTAAATGCCGGGTTGTTTTTCTACATGACAGTCTGGTATGTCTACTATTGGCGCAGGGTGGCACCATGTGACTCCTGAAGACACCCCAAACCTGGTCCCCTTCCTCGACGACGTCAGAGCCACCTGCAGAACTGTAGAGTTGGGGTGCACTCCTATGGTTGAGTGTGTGGTTTGTTTGCGCTCACGGGGCCCCAGCACTGGAAAAGAAGAAGTTAAAAAAAAAGCGCACAGACTTTCAGCCTCAGGTTCTAAGTAGCTGTGAGGGGAAAGGGGCAGCAGCCTGCCACCAGAGCTGTGCTGCTCTGATGCATCTGAAGCTAAGAGTCTTGTGAAGCAATCTGAGGCAGCCGGGGGAGGCCCCGTGCTTTAGGATGGCCCCTCGCCTCTCCCAGAGCAGGGGAAGTGCTTTGCCTGCACATACCTTCGGAGACCAGCAGGGCCAGCTCTCTCTCCTAGGGCTTTCAGAAGAGAGTAATTCTCCAAGGAACAGCTGGCAGGCTGAGAATGTTGCACTCATCCCATTTTGCAATGGGATTTGAAAAACTTATTTCGGCGGGTGGTGGTGGCGCACGCCTTTAATCCCAGCACTGGTGAGACAGAGGCAGGTTGGTCTCTGAGCTCGAGGCCAGCCTGGTCTACAGAGCGAGTTACAGGACAGCCAAGAGAAACCCTGTCTCAAAAAAAAAAAAAAAAAAGTCAACAAAACGGAACAAAAAACTATTATTTAAAAGACTCGGTGAGTGTGCACATTTGGCAATCTATACAGCTTAAGTAGCAGGTTATTGTGAACATTTTATTATATACTAAATGGGTCTCTCCTTGCCTCTTCCACTGTCTTTTTCCTCAAGGCAGCATGGCCGGCTTCATGGCCATTTCCTTCGGAGGTAGCCTTCCAGGAGGAGTCTGCCTTGTAGGCTTTATTTCTTGTCTTACCAGGACGGCAAAGGAGTATGTGGCTCCCCTACCACCCACCCCTGGCTCCTGTGCTCCTCTCCTGTGGTAATAGGGTCCCTTGGTAGGTGACTGAATGCAAGCGGTGAGGGACACATGTACCACATGCGCCCCCCCCCCCCCCCCCCGTCCCCCCCGTCCCCCGTTCCCGCTTAGAATCAATCTTTGGCATGGTTTTCTCTGTGCTGTTGGTTTTCCAGATGCTGTCCCTGGGCCTGTGCTCCTGCTAGGTATGGACTGTACAGCGTGGCTCCCGGAGGGTGGCTGCTTGCTTGCTCTGCATCTTGGTGGTGCATTCCCCCCCCCCCCCCCATTGCTTCTGGAAGAGGGTATGGAATAGGCTTAGAGGATGGGAAATGTCTCCATCTTGGTCTTGGCAGTTCAGATCTGGCTGTGAGAGTTTTCTCAAGGGACTGTGAAACACACATTGCTAAGGCTGGAGCCCTTCTGTTGCTGGCCATTTGTGTCTGTCGTGCTCTGCTCCACTCTGGAACGTTTCCTTCCTTCCTTCCTTCCTTCCTTCCTTCCTTCCTTCCTTCCTTCCTTCCTTCCTTCCTTCCTTCCTTCCTTCCAGATTTATTTTTATTTTGTGTCTATGGACGTTTGTCTGCATGTATGTGCGTGTGTATCACATGTGTACCTGTGGAGACCAGAAGAGGGTGTTTGATCTCCTGGAACTGAGCCATATGTGGGTGCTGGGAACTGAATCCAGGTCCTCTGAAAATACTCTTGACACTGAGCCATCTCACCAGCCCAAATGCCTTTTCAAAAAAGATTTATTTTTTTTAATTTTTTGTTTTTTGAGAATTTCATCTACGGAGTACTGTATTTACATCATCCTTTCACTCCCTCTCCTTATTTTTAATTGTGTATGTTATGTATGGGTCTGTGTGTGGGTTTATACATGTGGGTGCAGATGTCTGCAGAGGCCCTGGGTGTCCGATCCCCTAGAGCTGGGGTTGCCCAGTGTGGGTGTTGGGAGTTGACCTCAGGTCCTCTATAAGAGCAGTGTATGCTCTTAACCACTGAGCCCTCTCTTCAGCTCTCTATTGAACTTTCCACAGGCTACATTTATCCTAGGGCTCAGAGGTATCGATTTTGTGAGCATGTCTGCTGTAGACTTTTCTGCATCCCCCGCCCTTTTGTGTGTGGCATGTGACTGGCCTGGGGTAGAGGTGTGGGTTCTGTTGTCAGGGACTTGAAACTATTGGGCTGGCCTTCACGGTTTCCTATCTTCCCCCCCATGTGTCCCGTTTGCTGTTTGCTCTACAGTTTCTTCAGCATTCCCTTCTAACGCTGCTACTGGGGTTTTTAGTTCTGACCCATTTTCCTCTTGGTGGAACGTAGTTTTCTACTGTGGGTTTCTGGGTCCCTTGTTTAGGTGCCCTGTCTCGTCTCGCAGGATAGTAATGTTAACTTGGGAAGCATGCTTCTCACGGAGTCTCTTTTCTGGTGCACCCTTTCCTGCTCTGTGCTGACTGACAGGGCCAGGGACTGCGTGTTCAGCCCATCTCTGGTGTCTGGGACTGCTGCCCTGATGGTGGTGGTCTGTTCAGCCATTTCCTTCAGGACTTTGCCTCAGGGAGGAGTCTTTTGCCCTGCCTGTGGGTTCAGAATCAGTTGGGATGGGCCCATTAAGGTAGCGGTATCCAGCCTATGAGCTGGTGTTGAAGAAGCCACCCCACCCTGAGCCAGAAGGGCCCAGAGCCTGCCATCCGCTGGCCTCTGCCCCAGCAGATAGGGGAAGGTCAGGCACCATCCATGAGGAGAGGGACCCTGTGTTTGCATGACCTCTAATAATGTTCTTCCTCCCACACCTGCCAGAGGCTCCTGAGCCCCTTGGGTGGGGTACATTGTGCATGGTAAGGCGAACCCCCTTTTACTGCCTCTCTGGTCTTGGATCCAGCTTCTAAGTGTGACCCTTGCTCTTTTGATCCGTCTGTTCATTTATTTTGTGTCAGTGGAGATCAGAAAGTGGCCGATGTCCACAGCTAAGCTTCCCCCTTTACCCCGAGTTCCTGTTTGGCCTTAGGTCTAGCATGGGAGATCTAGGGAAAGCTGAGCACTTGAAAAGACATGATGAACAGACTATTTGTTTAGTGGGGGGTCATGCCTTTGGTAGTCAGAGGACTTGCATGAATTGGTTCTCTTCTACCAGGCCTGAGGTCCCAGGTTTCCTTTCCTCTGGTTCCAGGTCCAGTGACAATCCAGGCCTGGTGTAGCAGCCACAGGAGGTTACAGAGGCCCTGGCTCGTTCCCTCTTTCCTCTAAAGAGGTTTTCAGCATTCGGATTGGGCCATTGTCACTGCATGGTACATGATGACACCTGCTCCTGTGATATTAGTAGCATTGGAACATAACCCAGACATGAAGAAAGGGAGAGTGAAGGGAATATGCTCTTAGATGGTCGGTCAGAAGCAGTTGACAGAGCCAGGCCTGGGTCTATGGGAGTCTGAAAGGAACAGGCTTCCTTGGGTAGTGCCTCTCAAACTGCTCAGTCTTTCGAAGGACAGTTGCTAGGCCAGTAGATACCTGTTGCCGGGTGACTCCCATGTGCTTCCTTCCCAGGTGGGCAGTCACGAGGGAAGTGTCTGCTTGACAGAAGTGACCACTGGGGATTGCTCCCAGCATCGTTGAGGACCCTGAGAAACCCTTAGTTTCCCTGGCTTGCTTTTACTGCCAGTTGAATCTGATTTAGCCATTTGGTCCATCTCGGCAGTGTTAGCTTGTCACGCCCCAGTAAGTCCACATAGCTATTGTAGTCGTGATCACAAATGGCGAGGGTCGTCACCTGTAGTTCATCAACGGGACAATAGTTGTCCTGTCTCCCTGGGTCACTCCTGGCACCTAAGATTTTACTCTTTTAGGTTGTTTGTTGTGAGACGTGGACTCTAGGAACTTGCTTATGTAGACTGGACTTGAACTCACAGAAGTCCACCTGCCTCTGCCTACTGGATGCCGGGATTAAAGGCGTACACCACCATCATGCCTAGTTTTGGCATTTTAAGAAATTAAATATTTTTATTTATTCTTCGACAATTTCATACATGCATATACTGTGTATCTTGATTGATTATCCACCCCAACTCATCTCTCTCATTTCCCCAAATCCTCTTCAGCTTGTCTGTCTCCCACTCTTATGTTCTTTTTATTTATTTATTTAGTCGTTTGGTTAGTTAGTTAGTTAGTTAGTTAGTTAGTTAGTTAGTTTTTGTTTTTGTTTTTGTTTTTTCAAGACAGGATTTCCCTGTGTAGCTTTGCGCCTTTCCTAGAACTCACTCTGTAGCCCAGGCTGGCCTTGAACTCACAGAGATCCGCCTGGCTCTGCCTCCAGAGTGCTGGGATTAAAGCTGCCCAGTGACGTTCTTTTTAAGAAGAACTCCGTGGGTTCAATCATTGCTGACCTCATGCATCTGGGTATGGAGCCATTCACCCACCAGAGCACGGACAGCTTACCTGTGGCCCCAACCCTAAGAGAAACGACCGCCCCCTCCCCGTGAGAAGCCATCAGATGCCCGTCGCCTGTCAGCTAGGGGTAGGACCTCATGAGCCACCCCCAGCGCATGCTGGAATGCTAACTGCTTGATCTTGTGCCGGTCACCTTAGCCGTCTTGAGTTCCTGAGTAAGGCAGTCAGGTCAGGTCTGAAAGACAGCTTTCCACAGCAGACCTTGAAAAGTTTGGAGGGATATTGGCTGTGGTGTTCAGTTTTCATTGTCAACCCAACTAGATTTCGAATCCCCCAGGAGGAGGGGAACCCCACCCTGAGTATGGGTGATACGATCTCATGACCTGGGGTCCCAGACTGTGTAAAAAAGCAGACAAGCTCCAACACTCATCTCTCTGGACTGCCTGAGAATGCAGTGTGACCAGCTGCCCCGTGCTCCGGCCATGGTGGGCATTATCCCCTCCAACTGTGACCCCCAAATAACCGCTTCCTTACATGGCTTTGCTCAGGTACTCCGACACAGAATCAAGAAGAGTGACCCTACACTGGCTGAGTGTGCCGCAGACTGTCCTCTGTCCCTCAGCAGACTGTCGTCTGTCCCTCAGCAGACTGTCTGTCCCTCAGCAGACTGTCTGTTCCTCAGCCTGTAGCCTTTTGATCTTTCTCTTGGGGTTGGATTAGGTGTGTGGCTTTTTGACGTAAACACAGCAGAAAGGAAGAGTCCTCTCCACTTCATGCCCCTGGGGGATGCAGTCCCTGTGAAGTTAGTGCTATTTGTGTTGTTACTCAAATGTCCCAGCCCTGGCCAAGGACTCTTTTCAGGCTGGTTCCTGTGTCCTTTTGACATGCCCCTTCGTTTTGAGTTTTTGTCTGTTTCCTGACTTTTTGGCATTACATGATGCTGGGGCTCATGGACTTTTCCTGTCCCAGCCCTCAAATCAAATCCAGAGGACCCTGTTTCCTCTCACTGCAGAGTGGTATCAGAATCCAGGATCTGGGTGTGCTCCTTGTGACTGGGGTGTGGCTGCTGCTGTGCCACTCAGTGAGCAGAGCTGGGAGTGTGTGTGTGTGTGTGTGTGTGTGTGTGTGTGTGTGTGTGTGTGTTTGCCCTTTATACATTGTTTAACACATCAGTGAAATACACCATTTCTCTCTTCCTTGCATTTGCACACTGGGCTAAGCATGAATCCACATCCAGGTCTTACTTGGGGCCAGGTCATGGGACTGAACTCCCTCGGGACTGCCTCTTGCTGACCCTCTGTCGTCCCCCCCCCCCCCCCCTCCAGCAGCTCCCTCACCTGTTTACCCCCCTCCCCAGTGCACCTGGAGGCTGGTGTCGATTGATTGTCCTAGTTGAGATGATGTGTTGACTAAGGTGCAGGTCCTTTTGCCTACGCTTAGCCTTTCCAGTCACAACACTGTGTTCCCAGTAACTCAGGTCAGCTGCTGTCCGGCCCTCCACAAAGGCATGTGACTCAGTGTGAGTTCCAGCCTGGGATTCCCCAGCTTCCTGGTTGGTGTTTATTTGTGTGGACTGAAGTGCCTTGTTTGTGAGTACAGTTCCGAGGACTGGGGATTTTGTTGTTTTGTTACAGTGCTGGGTTGAAAGCCAGACTCCACTCGGGTCCTTCCCCAGCACCCTCGCTCTGTGAGGACTGACAGATGCTGTCTCTGTCTGCTGCCCGGCCTGGTACCACTGTAGAAATCCCCCTGTGTGTCCCTTCATGGGAGTTAACCAGTGCCCATCCCCCCCCCCCCCCCCCCCCCCCCCCCCCCCCGTCCCTGATGGGTTTTCTGCCTATAGGTGTGTGCTTTGCAGAATGAAGTATAAACAGAGCCATGTGAAGTGCAGCCCTCTCTGGCTGGCTTCTTCAGCGTGCAAAGTGCATTTATAATTTATCCATTTTGCTGTCAGTCAGTAGCTTCTTTGTTAACCATTGGATAGTATTCCATTGTGTGGATACACCGAAAGTTGTTTCTCCATCTGAGGACAGCACTTGTCTCCATTTGTGATGGTTGTGAATAGCTGTTTAAGGTCTGCGCACAGGTCTTCGAGGGGAGCCTGTTTGCCGTTCACCTTGGTGAGGGCCTGCCAGTGAGATTAGGGTGTTGTGTGTAAGGCTGTGTGAATTTGAAAGAATCTGTGAGTGACCTTCCACAGTGGCTGCTTCTCCCTCCCTCCCAGTGCGTGAGAGTGAATTGTGGTGCTGTCTTCTCCTTGTTCTCCTTCGTATTCCAGAAGGTGGGAAGACAAGATGCTGAGCACCCCCTAGGTGTTGATCACCCCTTCAGTGTCTGCCCAGATCTTCCTTCCTTGTTGAAGTTGGGTACTTACTGTTGAGACTTCAGAGTTCTTTATATATGCTGGATGGTTACAAGTCCCCCACCCCCACCCCCCAGAGTTTCTCTGTGTAACAATCCTGTCTCTCCTGGAACCTGATTTACAGACCAGGCTGGCCTTGAACTCACAGAGATCCTCCTGCCTCTGCCTCCTGAGTGCTGGATTAAAGATATGGGCCACCTGCCATACCTGGCTAAGTTACCTTTTCTTTAGATAATCCTCAAATAAAGAATATTTTCATCAGACAGTGAAACCTAGGTCCTGTCTTTGGTAGCTGGGGAACTTTGAAGCGGGTGGGTTGCACATCATTGCTGGGCGGTCAGCCACTATGATGTGTAAATGTGCAGCAGTCCCCATGAGGAAACCCAGAGAGAGACTGTGATCCTGGCTTCTGAAATGGGATGTGGTCCTTCAGTTCAGGGTGGCCCACGTGCGGCTGGGTTTCTGCAGCTTGGGGAGGATGAACCAGGAAGACACACTGTTGTCCCTTTGGACGCAGTGCTGAGACCAAAGAATTGAGAGAAGTGGAAATGTCTGCTCTTCGGGTTCAGCTCACTCCCCATGGCCTCGATCGCCTGGAGGAGACCTTTGATGTGGCATTTCCACATTTGAGAACTCCTAGAGTGGATATTTACTTCCTTGGGTGTTCCTCCAACACAACAAGGGGAAGGACGGACGCCTGTGTAGGGGAGGGCCTGTCTGTGGTGGTTGCTGGCCTCCTGGTTGCTGTTTTATAGGGGATCCTAGAAACGGAAATTTTCAAATGTGTTTTGTAACCCTTAGTAAAAGGAGAGAAAACACCATTATGAAATGTCTGGCATGTGGTCCTTTTGACCTCTCCAGGCAAGTGTACCAATGTGTGCGAGTTAGTGCTGCTTCCTTGTTGGGGTGGGGGTGCTGGTTTGGTGGAAGCAGCCCTGGTTGGGAGCTGGAGGGGGGGAAGGGGTGTGTGTGTGTGTGTGTGTGTGTGTGTGTGTGTGTGTGTGTGTGTTTGTGTGTGTGTGTATGTGTGTAGGCTTTGTGTAGAGTGTTGTATTCTTTATGATTGTCTGAACCCCTAGTTCAGTTGAAAATATAAGAAATTCAGAAAGGACAATCACACACATTATCTTCCCCCAGAATACTCCATGTTTCTTTCCTGTGCTCAAGGCTACAGAGTATGCAGTTTGCCTGCATCCAAACAGGTAGTCTGCTGTGTTTAAATCTCCCTGTCTGTGGCTTATGAGAACATTAGACAGTTCCATGTGCTTCCACCCCCCCCCACCGCCCCCACCCTCAATCTAGCCCTCCTCCAGCCAAATGTAGATGCCACTGAGCTCCACCCACAGTCAGCTGGAGAGGGGCGGGCCTCAGGACAGGGTTCTTGCTCTGGGAGGTCATCCAACCTCCCTAGTCACCAGCAGACCCAGGTCGACCTGGGTTGTGGAATCCCTTGCAGAGGGACATTGGGAAAGGTCTTTCTAGTCCTGGGTGTTACGCAGTAGCACTTACCTTCCTTCCTGCTGGGTGTCTCTTGGATCAGCTCCTTTGGGCTCCAGGCAAGGATAGCAAAAGGTATAGGAAATAGGGTGGAGGGCCAGAGTTCAAGGAGGAAGGGACTCTGTGGAAGCCCTGGGCAGGACTGGGGCCGGAATGGGGCTGGCTTTGTCTCCTAGATGGCTTCCGGAGCAGAGTTCCCAAACTTCTGAGCAGCTGCAGGCAGAACTGAGGGACTATGCCTGTGGCTGAGGGAACTCTGCAGGAAAGCCCATTCTCAAACTAGACCTTTGAACACAATGGTTTTCCCAGAAAATACGCTGGGTATAAATTGCCAGTAACTGGAGGCATCTGCTGGGTCAGTGGACCGGTGATCTGTAGAGGAGATTTCCCGGCGGGCCTTGAGGGTGTGAAGCAGGACTCCCCACCACTCTGCAGCTGTTCTTAGAAAAGACAGGTCGCTGTCCCCCCTTTTCCTTTTTTAAATAAAAAACCAGATAGCTCAGGCCCACAGTAAAAATGACAATTCCAATGTGTTTGCTTTATGAAGTCAGCTCTGGATAAACTGTTTGTTATGTCCTGCTGGTAATTTCATAGGGACCCCCCCCCCCCCCCAATTAATTAGAATCTTCCTAACCAGCCAGGTAGGAGGTTCAGGACTTCCAGGTAGTCACTCTCAGGCTCCCCCGACACTCTGCTGCTTGGAGTGGGCAGGTGATTGGCAGTATACAGCTTTCCTCTCATGGATAGGGCCTTGGGGCTGGGGAAGCTGACCCCTTCTGCAGTCTAGGGGTTGTCTGCTGCAGCCAGAGCATTGGTGATTGCCTGCCCTCTCCTGGGATTGTTCTGCAGGGGTGCTGCCCCTAGCTTGCAGGCTGACTGTGATCAGGAATTGGCCAACTGCTACAGCCTGATTCTGAGATAGCTGCTAGTCTTCCTCTGCAGAACTTGAAGTGTGGGATTGGTGAGGCTGGGGGCCAGGCGCCTCACAGTGTGACCTGTGCTCAGCCTCTATCTGTGGGTCAGATGGGGCACTGGTTTCCTATGTTTCTCTCCTTTCACCTGCAATATGAGTGTGGAGGCAGCAGGCCATAGCATTTCCCGGCATCACCGTTGTGGTGAGGAAGGATATGCAAATTCCTTCCTAGGCAAAAATGTAGGCTTTGAGGCCCAGCTCTGAGGGGGCATTGACTCCTCATCTGAGGTGGGTCCCACACTTTCAGGTCTCAGGGTTGGTAGAGGCAGGTAAGCTGGCAGGCATAATGCGAGGGTGAAGCTGACCCACTGTGGATGGCTCCTACCACTAGGGTGTAATATCCGAGAAGAACAAGGTACATGCCCCTGCTGGCCAGGTACCTCTAGGGGGCACCCAGGGTAGGGGTGAGGGTACACAGGAAGAGGAAAGAGGAGGGAGGCACATTGATTACCACAGGGCAGAGAGGTGGCCTTCTCTCTCAGCTGCTGACAAGAGTCCTGGGGGTGCAGGGTAGACCTACCACGGGTACAGCTGGCAGACACCGTCACCGTGCCACACTCTGTCCCCTGAGGCCTCGCTTGGTGCCCTTGAAGAGTTTCTTTCACAGAGGAGGTGTGTCCTCCACCCCCACCCCTGGGTGGGCAGAGGGCTTGTCTGTGTTGGTGACTTTCTGGGAGTCTCCACAGGTTGCCGATTGCCGGCTCTGCCCCAGAACATCACAATGGGGCCCACTCTACCAGAGGGAAGTACTCAGGCTTCTTCACCTTGTACCTGTTGCCCTCCCTCGGCCTTCCCTTTGTGATCCAAGAGTAAACTCTTCCCCAGAAGTCTGCTGTCTCCCTGGTGCCCACCGCTCCAGCCCCTACCGAGGGACCAACTTTCCTGCTTGATGTTGGGGAGTGTGTGTTAGGGCTGAGGTAAGACTTGGCCTCCAGGATGCCAGCACCTGCCCTTACACTCAAGTAGGTGTTCAGGGGATAGTCTTGGAGGGTACGGACAGTTGGGAGGAGCCTCTTACCCAGTCACCGTCCTGGACCTGCTGCTATTTACATTCTTGGCCTGGCCAGTATTTGTCACCTGTCCCTTTCAAGCCCGCCCTCTTCTGGATTGCCTGTCAAGCCTTTATCTGAGAATGCCCTTGAACAGAAAGAACCACCTGCCTGTGATGCAGGGTCTCTAAAGCCTGAAACCTTGCCCCGGAGCAGCTCCTATAAGTAAGAATGGCACGTTGTTGCTCTTTGGGGTCTCTCATAATCTAAGCACCCCTTCCCCATGGTCTTAAGAGAGTCCCCTGAATGACCATTACGTTAAGAGAGCTGATTGGGCAGGAGAGATGGCTCTGTGGTTGAGAGCATGTTCTGCTCTTGCAGGGGACCTAAGTTGAGTTCCCAGAACCCATGTCAGGCAGCATGCACCCAGCCTCTGTGCTGCTGGCCCCAGTGGGCCCTGCACTCACACACAGACACCCACCTAGACAGAGACGCATACACATACACATAATTAAAAATAGAGCTGGTGAGGGACGGGTGTTGTACAGAGTAGAACGCAGCTGAAGCTGAGTGGAGGCTTGGCTAGGAATGTGCAGATAAGTTACTATTATTATTACTGATAAGAATATTTACATTAGCCCAAGCTGGCCTAGAATCCACTAGATAGCCTAGGCTGGCCTCTAACTCAGGGCAGTCTCAGCCTCTGTCTCCAAAGCATTGGAATTATAGACATGAGGTCCATGTCCAACTGAAAGATATTTCAAAGTCTAGTTTTTATTCTTACTTTTTGTTGTGCTGGAAATGCAACCCGAGGCCCCATGTGTGTTAGGCCAGTGTTCCTCCTCTGAGCTGTGCTCCTAGCCCTAATGTCTAATTTTTAAGTAGACATGACCCGCGAGCAGCATTTTCTATTTTTAAATTATTATTTGTTATTGTGTATTGTATACGCATGCATGCTGGTGTGTGTGAGCTGCTGCTCACGTGGAAGTTAGAGGACAGCTTTGGGGAGCCTTGTCTTAGGGTTTCTATTGCTGTGAAGAGACACCATGACCACAACAACTCTTATAAAGGACAACATTTAATTGAGGTGACAGCTTACAGTTTCTGAAGTTTAGTTCATTATCATCATGGGGGGGGCGGGAATGGTGCCCTGCAGGCCAGACTTGGTGCTGGCTACATCTTGATCAGAAGGCAACAGGAAGTGGACTAAAACACTGGGTGGTATCTTGAGCATATATGAGACCTCAAAGCCCGCCTCCACAGTGACACACTTCCTCCAACAAGACCACACCTACCCCAGCAAGGCCACACCTTCTAATACCGCCACTCCCTTTGGGGGCCATTTTCTTTCAAACCACCACAAGGCTGTTCTCGGCCCACTGTGCGCTTCAAGAATCTAATTCATGTTGTCAGGTTGGCACAGCAAGTGCTTTTTTTACCCACTGTACCATCGTGCCAACCCCATGACTAGCATCATTTCCTACTTGACCATATGGAATGTTGTTTTTTTTTTTTTTTGGCCTGGCTTGGCGTAAGTGGTTTTGCAGCCCTCTCTGTCCTCTGCCTGCACAGGAGAACCAGTTCTCACTTCTGCACAGACAGGCAGGTGCTTGTGCAGCCCCACACTGCTTATCCAAATGCTTCATGCTTTTGTTCTGGCCCTTGTTTTCCTCACCAGGCGGTTAGCCTGTCTGTAGCGGTCCACAAAGAACACCAACTTATTCATGTTACCCTCTGGTACACGTGTTCCCTAGTTTCAACATCTGTTGAAGAATTCTGTTCATTTCTGGGCTTCAGCCCTGCCGACCAGTCAGGTGTGAATACCATTTTCTAAGTGTGCGGGTATGTTTGTAGGTAGGCACTGAAAGGTTTAGAGGCCTGGAGGGTAGGCAGTGTTTTAAAACACAGCAGTGGGGCCTGGCCCGGCGCCTTGGGCATGACGGCTGATACTGGGCTGCAGTCTCAGCCACAAGTATAACCTTGCTAGTTGTTGCCCGTCACCCTGAGAGGAGCTTTCGCAGTTGTCCTAAGCAGAGGGACAGAGTGGCTACGTCCCTGTAGCCTGACATCAGTGCAATCCTTTGCTTTGAAATCCTGGTGTGTGTGTGTGTGTGTGGAGGGGGCTCTTTGTGGTTGTATGGGAGACCCACCGTACCCTCCTTATGAACGGCTTCTGCCTGGTTTTCCACCTTTTTTTTTCTCTTCTTCCAGTTTTCATAAACACCATATTGAATATGATGAGCTTTGTGTGTGTTTTTTCCTGTTGGTCATTATTAGAACGACTGTGCATGAAGTTCTGTGTGGTCCAGTTCTCAGTCTTTTCTTTCCTGGCTGCTGGACTTGGATTTCTATAAAGAACTTCTGCCCAAGTGTTAGAGCACACTTTGCTCATAGAACTTTCATGGTTTCATTTTTCATGTTCACATCCTTGACAGCTTAGACTTTCTTTTAATTTCGGAAATTTGAACCAGCATATAGAAATTGTATATATTTACGGAGGACCATGTGATGCATTGATGCCGTAGAGAATTGATTCTGGCAGAATGTATAAAGTGTGGTGCTGACCCTTATGGACACCAACTGTTTTAATACCTTTTGTGACACTCCCCTTCTCACTTGGTACAGCTGATGGAGTTGCCACTTGTTCAGATCCAGCTCTGACCTCCAGCCCCATTCCAGCAGCTAGTTACGATATCTTCAAACACGGTGGTCCCTTCACAGAGCTTTTCTGACTCGATTTTCCATACGCATTTTAGTAGCAAGTTATCCCATACCAATTACAGCTAAAAAATATCCCTGCATCCAGTGCAGAAATTGCCAAGACACATATTGGTTCAAGGTGGATTCTGAGGTTGAGTAGTACTCTCCCTTCTGTAACTGGATGTGTGTGTGTGTGTGTGTGTGTGTGTGTGTGTGTGTGTGTGTGTGTGTGTTCGCCGCTTTTCGGCCTTTGGGCTAAGACCAAGTGTAGGGAATATGATGCAATCATTGACGTTGGTTCCCACAACAGCAACAGCAGGCCAGAGAGCTAGAGCAGCATGTGTAGCCAGCGGTTCCTCCGGCTGCTGTATGCCACCCATTTGCTCAGGCATACACGTCCCTGGGGCCCCTTGGTCCACAGGCGATAAAGGCATATCTCTTACCAGCACGACTGTGCAGCAGGCATATGTCCTCCAGTTCTCCCACATACCCCTCACAGTGGCTGGGAAAGAGGTAAGAAGACCACTCGAGGCATCAGTGGCCCAGTGAGGGCAGGGAAGACAGTTTCCTCGATGTTTGCATCTTTCTTGATGCAGACTTGAGTCCTGGGTCCTAGCTGTGACTACTCGGGCTCTGCCACTAGCCTGCTCTCCTTCTGGGGTGTATACTTCTCACCTTTTCTGAAGGTGAGGAAGACAAGTCATCTGCTGATGAGTTGTCTTGGCCACTAGCAACCAAATGGTACCTAGTGAGGTACCTTCATAGCCCAGTGAGGCTGTGTACCTGAATTTTCATGGAGGTCTCCAGTTGAGCATCCCAAAATATTTAGCTGTCTGCTCAGCTTTGCTAGGAGGGCAAGCAGGCCTTCCTGGAGTGAAGACTACCTCAAGGCATTCTTGAGGTCGAAGCTAGAAATGGCCCCAAGCCAGTGACCACAGATCAAAGCTGTTAAGTGACAGCCCACTCTGGTATGGAGTAGCCAAGACTGAGAGTCTGTGAGGTGTGGGATCTCTTTAAAGGCTTCTGATTGTTCTGCCCTGCCTCCGTAACCTCCACATAGATTCCTTGTGCCGACAGAGGCCTGTTCGTGTAATCTGGGATGCTGCATAAGGTTGATGGATGATCTGCTTTTGCAGGGTCTCCTGGTCAGAGGGGCATCATCCCCAGGCTCTCCCTTCTCCCTCCACAATAAGAGAGCAAGGTAGGCATCCAGTTGGATGCTGTGGCTTGGGCAGTAAACCCAAACCAAGGTCAAGCAGGAGGTTGCCCTGTCCCCTCCCCAGCACACATAGGGTGGGGGTGGGGCAGCGAAAAGTCTCTAAAAACACTTGCTGCTCCTGAGAGGTCCACACAAAGCAGAAAGCGCTGTGGTTTGTGCAGGTGCTGCTGGAACCCGAAGAGTCCCACTCAGCTGGTGGGGAGGAGTGAGAGTGGCCGTGAGGCTTAGCTATCTGGGTGGTGCTAGGTAACGGGAGCATGCCCTTTGGACCGGAGGATCCAGCAGTAGCAGCCCGGGACTGAGCTCAGACTCTGAGCTGGAGCGCTTTGAGAAGCCAACAACAGTGCTTGTGCACCTCGGCTGCTGGACAGTGCGCGCCCAATCCCAGCCAGGGCTTTGGCAGGAGGAGAGCCTGTGCGGTCGCTTCCCCTCCTCCGGCCAGCCTCACAGAGAACACGCTGTTCCCGCCCAGGCCTGCGGCTTGGGCAAGAACGTGTGTGGGACGTTGTGTTCCCTGATAAGATGAGGCAATCACGCTCAGCCTGCGCCATGCGCTGCTTGCTGCTACTGGCGGCCTCGCGGCGGCGCCAGGGAACATTTATGTAACTGTGGTCCTTTCGAGCCAAGAGCCCCTGGCCAGTCCCACCTCCCGCTGAATCCCCAGGACACACTGCATCCCCACGCCCCCAGCTTCACGCTGAAGCCCCCTCACCCCGTGTGCAGGGTCGCAATTCCGTAGCCCCCTCTGGACTTTGCCTTGGCCTACTGCTTCTGGCCCTTGTGCCTGCCCAGGCACTTCCCCAACCCTGAGACACCGAGACAGCCTAGCTCTGGCCCCGCCCCCTACAGTGGTTGGCCTTCCTTCAGTTTCCTTCCTCTACTTCCCTGCCCACCCAGTCAGAGTGCCTCAAAGTCAGCCGCCAGCCCCCTTCCTCCCACCCTGTCTTACCGTGTGGCTCCAGTCACCTCCCCATGCACCTGTCTTGGTCATCCAACACTCTGTTCCGTGGTCCCTTTTAGTTTCTGAGAATGGGGTCCCCTGAGGGCTTTGGGAGTCTTCAAAAAGACCAGCTTTCTATAGGGACCTGCCTCCTCTAATCCAGCTACCTTGAGACGACCAGTGTCTTTCTTTTTGAGTTAGACGACACCTTATCCTTGGGGGCTGCGTTGGACGCAGGAGGGCGCATGCAGGATTCCAGTCCAGCAGTGAGGCCAGCAGTGAGGGGTTTTAGCCATCGCACTCCCTTCGCCGTGATGGAAGGTGGGGTCACCAGCTGTGGTGCCGGGCTTGCCTGTGTAGGGTGTCCTGTGATTAGTTCAGTCCAGCCACTCCACCCGGAGGCCAGTCTCCAGAACAGCGCTTTCAGAGTGATGCTGGAGGGTGGGTACCTGTAGGCACCTGAGACCCTTGCATGGCACCATGAGCTAAAACTGTTGACTGCAGTGACAGTTGCCTACCTTTGCTCTTCCTAGAGTACAGTGGAAAATTCCAGACTGTGTGATCATTGATGGCCTCACTCTGGACAGCTGCTGGAACCTGAGCTTGGGTGTTGTTTGTGCTGTGTCTTCTCTTGGGGTGAGGACCATGTCCCGAAGGTCCCGCCTTAAGCATGTACTCGGCGAAAGTCCTTTCCCACTTTCCTCCCCAGCGAGAAACTCCAGTGACAAGTCTCCTCAGATGCTGCCCTTGTCTGCAGCCTGGACATTGCCTGGCCCACCTTTAATAGTACCCACCTCATAGGCTTCCGGGGATACGAGCGGAAAGATCCTGAAAAGGACAAGGATCCAGGGCTGTTAGGAATGCAAGTGAGTCTGAGTTCAGTGCATTCTGACTCCACCCTGAACCCAGCTCCCACCCCCACTGCAGTCTAAGAAGACCGGGGTGGGGATAGCACATAATAGCCATTTTGGACCACGGCAAGCCTGGTACCAGAGCTGGTTGTGTCCAGCCTGTCCATCACCATGTGGGCCCTGCTGTGAGAACAGGACAGCATATTTGTTTCCTGTAGCTGCTGTAACACAGAACCAGTGGAGAGCTGAAAGCAGCTGAAATTTACTTTTCAGATTTCCTGAATGAAACCAGAAGCCTAAGACCAAAATGCTGGCAGGGATGGTTCTCCCTGGAGGCTCCAAGGGAGCACCTGCTGTGTGCATCCCTCCTCACTTCCAGCGCTGGAGCTGGCAGCTGCGAACTTAGGGATGGGTTGGTCCAGTCTCTTAGCGCCGTCTGCCCGTTACTTCCCTCTGTATCTTGTGGCTTTGTCTCAAGATTTTTACCCCAATTTTATCTACAAAGACCTCTATCCCCCACCCCCACTTCAAATTAGGCTACCTCACAGCTTCTGGGGGTTAGGGGTTGGCTGTCTCTTTTTCTTTGCTCATCCTACTGCACGCAGTCTGGAATCGTACCATCAGTATAACGGAGACCGGGTCTGACCTGACAGCGTCGAGGCCAGACCTTCCCACGGTGCTGCTGCTGATTAATAGGCCCTCTGAATGTCCGAGAATAGAATTGGCGTGTGACGTTTTTCACTGTTTTGTTGATAAGACACTCCCTCCCACCCCCGGAACCAGTGAGCAGTGTATTCAACATTGCCATTTCTTGGACTGTGGTTGGGTTAGATATTTTTAAAACTGTATTTAATCATTTTTTTAATTGGGAGGTGGTGGTACATGTGAATAGCATGTCACACGTGTAAAGATCAGAAGATGACTTTTGGGAATTGGTTCTCTCCCTCCACTGTGTGGGTCTTGGGGATGGAACGCAGGTCATTTGGCTTGATTAAGCGAACACTTTTACCTGCTGCTCTTGTAAGTCCGCAGCACAGAAAAGCTTATCATAAAACTGTGTTCAATTTAATACTGTTCCCCTGATCTGATTTTAGTTGTCCTGATGGGTATTGTAAAAAAAAAAAAAGAAAAGAATATGTATGTGTGTGGTATATATAATATACATTTCTGTTTCTTAATTTCTCAGATTAATCTGTTGTTTTCATGCTATTAATTTAAGAATTTATCTCCTACCCTTATGCCCACCCTCCTCCTGAGTTGATGAATATATAATTTTAATTATTATATTATTTTAATCCCACCGTGTACCTTTCTACCTTTCTTTGGAAGCCACGTTTTCTGCTGGGGCGGTGGGATCCGTCTGTGACACTGATTCTGCACAGTCTTGAAATCTAGCAGTGGCTTACAGGACTGAGAGACAAAGTTGACCTGCTGAGGCCTGTGCTGGGGTTCTCTTTACTTCTACCTTTACATGGGGTTGTTGGGAAAGATAAGTAGTTTTACATAGGAAAAGCGGCTGAGCCTTTGCACGCTTCACTGGTTGCACGCCAGTACTTGAGTGTGCTTCTCATTGGATTGTTGTTGTCTTGTGTCCAGATTGCTCCTGTATTTACTGGAGTTCATAGTCACCTTAAAAAAAAAAAAAAAAGGAAAAGTCGTGTGCCTTTGCTGTGTCCTCAGGTTTATCTAATATCTTGATCATGCTCTCTGCACAGAATTACTTTGGTCCTAGGATCATCCCCTGTGGACCTTCGGCCCCTGCCTCCCCAAGCCTCCGGGTTGCCCTTCACTCCTGGTTTCCTTTTTTTTTTTTCCTGTATGGAATATATATCATGTAAACTCCCCGTTCCCTGCCCTCCAGCTGTCCAGTATGACATAGACACGTAGTATCTTGTTCTGGCGTGGATAGCCTGAGGTTTGTTTCTCGCGTACCACTTATTAAGTGTTGAGCTCTCATTTTTTTTACTCACTGTTGTTATTATGCAGAACTTCTCATAGCAAGGGATGCTTTTGTGCACTCAGCTCACACCTCTGCCTGATTTCCCCCAGCATCCTCTCCTGTCTCTCTGCGCCCCTACCACACACACTGACAACAGATTGTCTTACTTTCCACTTAGCAATTTCCTGCATTCTTTTTTTCTCTTTTCCTATTTTGCCAGTCTATACCTCTTCTTAGATAAAAACCCCTGTACTGATTCCTGGAGCTTTCAACTTTTAGTCCTCTGCTGTCTGTTAAAAACAAAAATTCCGCCGGGCGGTGGTGGTGCATGCCTTTAATCCTAGCGCTCGGGAGGCAGAGCCAGGCGGATCTTTGTGAGTTCGAGGCCAGCCTGATCTAAAGAGCGAGATCCAGGAAAGGCGCAAAGCTACACAGAGAAAAAAAAAAAATCCATGAAAAGCTAGGAATCTACTCATAGAACAGTCTTGGAAAATAGAACCAAAAGAGTTGCCAGGCGGTGGTGGCACACACCTTTAAACCCAGCACTCAGGAGGCAGAGCCAGGCGGATCTCTGTGAGTTCGAGGCCAGCTTGGTCTACCAAGTGAGTCCCAAGAAAGGCGCAAAGCTACACAGAGAAACCCTGTCTGGAAAAAAAAAAAAAAAGAACCAAAAAGTAACCACTCATGGCTATGCCCCAGGTTGCTTGGTTTTGAATCACCTCTCAGTATCTCTCCCCATGATGTGAAAATTAATGAGGAAAACATATACCACACAGGGCCTTGTCTTCAGCAGTCCCAGGAGCAGTCCCAGGTGAATGCAGCATTCACCTATTTTCTAGAATTGTTTTTTGTTTTCAGTTTTTCAAGATAGTTCTTTGAATATATCTCTAGCCTTTTAGAATTATTATTTAGTCAAGAATATGTTTAATTTCAGTGCTTTTTTTTTCTCTCTCTGAAGTTGCTTTTTATGGCGTTCTCTTTGTTCTGTGCATCCCACCATATCTCAGATTCTGTTGAGAATACTGATTAGAAATTATAGGTTAATATTTTGTTTCCTGGCTTCTCTCTTTTTCCTCTGGGGTTGGTGGCTTTTTTGCTTTCCTTTTCATGCTAGTGATTTTCATTGGCTGTCAGGTGGCCCCAGGTGTCTGTTTATATTTAAGGTGGATGGGTGGGCTATGTGGATTTCCTTTGCTGGACTTAGGTGGGCCAACTTCAAGGGCTGGAAATCTTCCTTAGAGCCTCTGTAGGGCAAGGAAAAGGGAAAAGGCAGCGTGTGACTGCTCCAGTACCAGACAGGCTTCATTCTGGGGTGCCACCAAATGTGTGTGCGTACGTGCATGTGTGTGTGTGTGTAAGAGTTGGGGTAAATGCTAGCTTGTCCCTTGATCTGAGCAAGGAGTAGATTGGGGTCTAGAGTGAGTGAATCTACACTACGGAGGCAGAGGCGCTCTGTGGTCTGCCTTCTCCACACCTGCCTAGGCCCCTGCTGGGCCATTCTGATCTATCATCACCTTTGTGTGTCATCCTGCTTGAGTCTGCAGGAGCCTTTTGAAGTCTGTTGCGTGCCTGGCCTGCCCTAGGACCCCTGCCAGAGCAGGGGCAGTGTGCTGGCAGGCTCTGGGTAATGCCCTCTCCGACCCCCTCTTGCTAGACAAGATGAAGAGTGTCCCTTGGGGCCTGCACCTCCTTCCTACTCCCCTCTCAGGGCTAAGTACCATTGGCCCTGCCCGGGAGTGTTGATGGCATGCTTTCTTTCCCTTGCCTGAGCGCCCGTGCCAGAGTCGGCCTTGTTGCTTGTTTCTTCCTCGGACCTGTCATCCGCTTGCATCTCAGGTGTGGGCTGAGAGCTGGTCACGGGCTGGGAAAATGGGCCCCGAGGGTGGCGGGAGGCAGTGGCCTGGCCGGGCGGTGGGGTGTGGCCGAGACTTAGCTCTGCCCCTGTCTCCCGCAGGTGAGCGGCCCTTCGCCTGCAGCTGGCAGGAGTGCAGCAAGAAGTTCGCGCGCTCGGACGAGCTGGCGCGGCACTACCGCACGCACACGGGCGAGAAGAAGTTCAGCTGCCCCATCTGCGAGAAGCGCTTCATGCGGAGCGACCACCTGACGAAGCACGCCCGTCGCCACGCCAACTTCCACCCGGGCATGCTGCAGCGGCGCGGCGGGGGCTCGCGGACCGGCTCGCTCAGCGACTACAGCCGCTCGGATGCCAGCAGCCCCACCATCAGCCCGGCCAGCTCGCCCTGAGCGCCCGCCCGCGCCCGGACCGCGCCTCGCCCCCTTGGTCATAGGAAAGCTGAGCGAACTTGAGAAGTCCACAGCAAAACACTTTTCTTCACCTCAGGTGTCAATTTTTAACAAAAAAAAAAATTGTTTTTTTTTTCAAAAAAAAAATATATACACGACCCACAAATTGCACAATAGAGCTAGCCACGAAGTTGAGATTCAGCGGTGTTGAAACCCCCCCCCCCCCCCTTTCTCAGGGATGGACGCGGTCCACGAGGTCAGTGAGGGCACGTCTTTCTGCCGCCTTACTCTGTACATAGATTTGCACTCTGGAGTTTTCTGTGAGGTTGGGGGATCACTGGGGCAGAGCAGGCCAGCTGGGAACAGATGTGGCCACTGACATTGTGCTTTCGCAGCAGGCCCCCGCTCCCCCAAAGGCCTGTACCCCTCTTCCTGCTTACCACTCAGTTGCTGTCCTCTGCCCCTCGGCCTGGCTCAGAGCACAGGTGGGTCTGAGGGAACTGGCCACCTCACAGGGATGTGGTAAGCCATGACAGACCATGGGAGCACGTGCCTGTGGAACTGTGGAGAAGGACATCTGCCTTGTAAGCGTGGTCCTGCCTGGCTTTCTGCCTGCAGAAATCCTCAGAAAAATGGAGGCCAGATGCAAACCCCGCCTGGATTTGGGACACCATTGCTGCCAACAACCCAGGGAGGCGGCCCGGGCCCTGCCTGCCCTACAGAAGGCACCTGGGACCCGTCACCCTCACACCACGTTCTCAGACTGGGAAATAGTGCCCTGGGCACGGTGTGCTGAAACTGCCCCCCCCCCCCCCCCCCAAATTGGTGGTGTTTCATCCAGTTCCCCAAGTTCTCGTGCCCTGGGCCACTGTGGAGGCCTCTGTTTGCAGCAGGACCATCATGCCCCCTCTTCCGCCTCTTCAGTCTGTGTGTGTGGCCCTGTGGGTGGCAGCGCTCACATCCCACAGAGACCGCTGGTGGCAAAGGCATTATCTATCGGCCGGACCTCCTCAGAGCAGCACAGCAGATGTGATAGGAGCTGATGATACATACTGGAGAGACAAGGACCCTGCTTCTGCGGCGGGACACCTCGTGAAAGTTGTGGGGGTCACCTTCTCAGAACCTTGAGTGGAGACTTTAGCAAACCCACGGTTCCACACTGTTGCACTCCCCACTTCCGGCCCTCTTTTCTGCCTGCCCTGCCTCGGAGGACCCTAGCCACACCCAATCTGCAGGGTGGGGATGGGGGAGGGGCTGCCGGTAAAACAGCAGGAACCGAAGCCAGGCCTGCCCTGTTTCTCCTGGAGCCCACACCGGGGCTGGGCTTCAGATGTTGGGCCTCCTTAGCAAGACCATGTTCTGGTCGCTCTTCTGCAGATCCTTGGAGTGTCCATCTACTCCCACCCTGCAGAGACCCAGCCATTTCCTCCCCTTCTCCTAAGAGCTGAGGCCTAGGAACATAAGGCCCCAGGACTGGATATATATGTGTATGTGTGTACGTGTGTGTGCGTGTGCGCGCGTATGTATTGGGTGGGTGGGTTTGGGATGGACTTGAGGTGTCCTCCAGAGACCTCTCTTCATTTCGATGTGGAGGATCAGCCCTTGTGACTCAGAGGGCCGTAGATGGGCTTCCTGGGCCCAGAGTGCCTTGGTTGTGGTCATTCTGCCTGTACCCCAGCCCTCACACAGTGTAGGGGGGTAGCACAGGGAAAACCCAGAGACCATGCCCAGCCGGGTCTGTCTGCAGTTTCTGGCTGTTGTCATGTGGCTACCTTGTGGACCTGGGACACCACTTTCTAACTTCCCATGTCAGCTTTGAGAGGCTAATGGCATAGGGTGGCTTCTGGTAGTGCAGTAGGTGCTGAGCTGGGCTGTGGCATTGTTGCTGCCGAAAGCAGGTGTGGTGGGTGTGTGTGTGGGGGTCCCTTGCCCTGGTCCAGTGCAGGGCTGGTGACAGCCCTGCTTGCATTTCATCTGGGGAAGAGAATGGAATATGTGGTCGGGACCTAGACTGAAGGGAGCCCTGGGTGCTTGGGGTGTGGCGATCTTCATGCTGAGTTCCAAAGTGTCGTCCCTCCCAAAGTCGGTGTGTGAGGCAGAGAAAGCCACACTCTGAACACATTTCACGTCTCAGGAATTCACATTCCAGATTCAGGAATTTTATTCCAAAGTCCTTTGGTGCACCTGCATCCACGGTTCTGAAGACAGAGGGAGGCAGCAGTGTGCCTCAAAGGCCAGCCGAGGTCTCTGTCTGCTTGTGCTCTCCCCCAGAGTCACAGAAGGAGCCTTTCCAACTCCGCCACTGCCTGCACCTAGGAAGGGTAAAAAGGACTCTAAGCCCCATCATCTTGGAATAAAAGAAAGAGCTGGTTTGTCGTAGTAGAGCGGGTTGGGGGTGGGTGGGGGAGGGGAAAGCGGGCGTAGGCTATTTCCAAAGAGCACTTAATTTAATTTTTCCTCTGAATGACCCAGGGCTGTTCCATCGGACGGATGGAAGGGTAACGTTGCCTTAAAACAGAAATATGCAGGCGTTGGCTATTTTTGGCAAATGAACGTGTCTTCATTCCCAAAGTGGTTCTCCTTTAATGGCAGGGTGTGGTCCTTCAGCATGGGACCGAGGCACCCCTCATGGACCCCTCCCCATATCATCTGGGGCTTCAGTTCATCTCATCAAGGGGTGGGAGGAAGGGAGAAACAGGACTAGGCTCATTTCCAGTGGGTTCTCATTAGGTTCCCATCTCGTCATAAACAAGGGATACCTTCTAAGATGCAGAGGCTTCCCAGTCTGGGTCTGTTGCGGGGTCTTTGATTTTTTGCGGTTATGGCCATATTTTCTGGTTTCAGTTTGACTGAGGAACCCATAGGGTGCCCAGAAATAATATGAAAAGTCAAATCTTTTTTTTTTTTTTTTTTCAAGGGACGGGAGGCAGAGATCCCACAATGAAAGTGCCTGAGTGAGGGGAGAGTTCCCCACCGCAGTGTCTAAAAGGAATTCTGGACTTCAGCCATCAGGGGGCTGGAGTTTAGCTCATGTCCCAAATGAGAAAGCCCCTCTTTGCGTCAGCCATATTAGGGGGTCAATGTCTGTTCCCCAGATGCCTACTGAATCCTACAGCCATACAGAAAACAGCCCTTTCCAAAGAGGGCCCTCGGTTCTCTCTTGATGGGTGCTACGTAGGGATGGACAGTGATGCCCTTGATGGGAGTGTGGTCCTGGAGGTGCCCTACCTGTGTCCTGCTGTGCCCCCTACCCACAGGACCTAAGTTCAAGGTCCCCACCTCCAGCTCATCCCATCTCAACTTTGTTCTGAGGCCAGCATTGGGACAGGCTCAGGATTCACCAGAGTGCAGCTTCCAGGTGCAAAAACCTGCACCCTGGTGAAGGGTGATTTAGATTTGGGGAAGAGGGAAGGAGACATTCTGTGGTTCCAAGGGAAATGTGGCAGAACAGAGGGGTTACCATTTCAGACTTCTTCCTCCCAGCCTCATTCTGTCCAGGAGGCCGGCCCTTTTCTTGCCAGAAGCAGGTGCTACATACAATGTACACAGGGTCACAGCATTTCCTAGAGGCTTCCTCTGGGATCTCCACCAAGCAGGGGCACCGTCCATGTAAGACAAATCTGAGCAATAGCTTGGCCTCGTTTCTCAGCTCCCGGTTGTGGCTTTTTTACAAGGCTACCTATTTGGACTTCTGACAGGTGTTACTGAATGCGCATCCCCCACACACACACTTTACAAAAGGTCATTAGGTCAGAGACAGTGCTGGAAGGTTTATGTACAGCCATGTTGTGATCAGTAAAATGCTTTGTAGGTCACCCACATTTTTTTTGCTGTCCAGAGTTTCCATATGTGAGTCCTGGTGGCCATATCTTTCAAAGTGAAAATCCAGATGTGGACTCACTGTTTTGAAATCGGGATGGCACGAGGAAGAGCCAGGCCCCATGACTAATTTTCCTGATTCTGAGTCTTCGAAGGTTTGTCCTGGACACATTCCAGAGAATTTTGTACCCAAACATGGATGCTCAATCCAGCTAACTACTGATAGAGGCCTGAGCACTGGTGAGGGAGAGGCCCTTCCTCTTGCTGGCTAATTGACCTCCAGCGAAAGGAGCAGAACTGGCCTGGAGGCCCCAGGCCACCAGGGGAAGGAGGCTGGCTTGTTTTCCGTTGACTCCCTACAGCGATAGTGGTGGGCTTGTCTTGGAACTCTCTAGCTCAGCCCCGCTCCCCCACCCCCCCAATCTCACACAGCTTTAAAAACTTAACTACTTTTATTTAGAAACAAACAGGATGGCAAAGAAGACTCCTCCCCCACACCCCTGGGGGTGGGCAGGAAACAGGTCAGGCATGAGGGTGGGGTTTCTCCCAGCTCTTTCCCTAGGACACCCACTGTGGGTCTGCTGCCTGTGCTCAGGAGCAAGGGCAGCCTGTGAGCCAGGCTGCCCTTCTCAGAACCGAGAGCCTAGACTTGGGAGTATCTCTTCCCCAGGAGAAGCTATGGCCACTTCTCACGTGACTGACACTGCCTGGTCATCTGCTCCAGTGTCATACTTGAGTTACGAGAACTACCCTGGTATGTGAGAAGAAGGATTTCTCTGTTCCCCATTGCACACTGGAGAGGCCCGGGGTGCCTAGTGCAGGGGACCCCAGGGACAGTAACACAAGCCTCCTTGCATTGTGGGGCCAGAGCTCCTGGCCTTCCATGGTGACTGGATATCCCTGTTGTGGTTTCATTGGTTAGGCCCAGGTGACTGCTTCTCATCCAAAGCCATCGGTGGAACTTCTGTGGGATCCTTTGCCAAAACCCCAAGGCAAAATCCAAGGGTCCAAGGCCATTTCCATCAAGTTCCAGGTTTTCTTTCCTATAGGAACTTTTTTTTTTTTTTTTTTTTAAACAAAACCCTAGCTCCCAACATGCTTCCAAAGGCCATGTTCTGTCTTTCCTGGATCACTACAGTGAAGTATTACAGTTGTACAGTTCCCAATCTGGCCTTGGCTTGCTCGGATAAAACTTTGTTATGTATTTTGTAAGGCATAGATTCTATATTGTAATGTCCTATGCAAAAGAAAAAAATTAATGAAATTGTAAATTTTATTGTTTTAACATGTATGCATGTTTAGTGACGTTTACATTTTGAAATAAAATTTATGATTCATTATTTTATTTGCCTAGGTAACTCTCTTGAGGGGTGTGGTCAGCCGAGGCTCTGGGAGGGGGACAAGTTAAAATCTGGAGAAACGCCAGCCACTGACTGGAGGGACAGAACCTCAGCTGGGACTTTGCACAAGATCTCTGGGGACAGTGGGTTGTCTTTTGGGTGTGGGAGACATTTGAGTTCACTGACTTTCCCTCACTCGAAGTCAGCAGAAAGGACATGGAGGACATGATGCCCGTGTCCTCAGAGGGTTATATGTGTGTCCTCTAGTGTCCTTTTTGTTAGTAGTCACTGTAACAAATAGGATAATCGACCCAAAGAGGAAGGGGGTCTTCTGACGCATGCTTTCACAGGGTCCGCCATAGGCAGTTGGCTCCTTTGCTGTAAGCCTGTGGTGAGGCAGGGTGTCCTAGCAAGAGGGAGTGATGGAGCAAAGCCATTGACCTCCCCATGAGGTGGAAGAGGAGAGGGAGCCCAGTTCCCCCTGTGCCCTTGATGGGCACATCATCATGATCTGAAGACTTCGGCTCTGCCGTCTACCAGCATTACCAAACCCTGGGGAGCAAGTCTCCACATGGACACCCAAACTCTAATGCTCCTGTAAGCGTCTACATTCTCCCTAGATGCAGCCACTCTGTGTCTAAGATTCTAGAAAGTGCCCATTTCTAGCCACAGAAGTCACAAGCCAAAGTTCACTGCCTAGGGAAGAGGGAAAAGATTTGATGCCTGTAGACACCAGAGGCCAAGTTCTCTGTGATCTTTTACTGTCCGTGGTTGCTATGGATGCCAGCAATGGAAAACAGCTAGCAGGGTCAGGTGAGTGACTGGGTCATCCCCACCCCACCCCACCCCCGGTCTGTAATAACAGTAGCATGTGGGTTGGGAGATTGGGGGCAGGGTATAGTTGAGACCCACATCCTCAGCCTTCATCCACAGTGGCATCCATACCGTTTCAATCTGCACCTGTAAGTGAAACCCACCAAGAAATTCTAAATATTAACAAAAGAAGGCATTTCAGTTGAAGATGGGTTTCCCTGAAGCCACACTGACCCTGTCATCACTTCCTGGTAGACAATGGTTTCTAAGATCAGGACAGATGTACATGCTCAAAGCACCAGGTACATTAACAACCATAGACAAACACTCATCTAAAAACGTGTTGGCCCAAGATACTTTGCTGCCAGTTCTCAGTTGGAGTCTTGCCCCAGGACAACGCTGTTCACCTCCTCTGCAAAGTTCCCGTATTGTGTAGGAACTTCCGCAGACAGCAGTAACTGCAGGGTGGGTCTGCTTCCATAAATGGTGTGGGGGAAGGGTCCTGGATGCTTTAAAAATACCCACAGGAAAAAGAAATGCCCGTCAGTCATGACGTCACTGCTGAGAGCTCTTTCTAAGAGGGAAGCAGCATTGACGGCCCACCTCAGGAACTGGGGATCTCCTGAGACCTTAGGAAACAAAACACATCTTCTAAAAAGCCTCAGTTTTTACTGATACTTGAAAGAATTCATTAGTACATGAGATATCCAAGTAGCACATCCTTTCTGTCCTCCTGGGACAAGGTAAAGAGGCCCCTGTGCAGTTTGTGGTAGTTTGGTGGAGTGCCATATCTGCCTGTATCCAGGCCAGGGGAGGGGAGGTGTCAGATTGGGGGTGTGGCAGGCTACCATCATCCCAGGGAGCTGATTCTGCCTGTTTTCTTTTAAGTTTTTATTTATTCATTATGTCTTTCACATCAAGCATCTTGATCCCATACATTTCCCCATGCCTTCATATCTGCCCTCTGCCCTTACACCTCTGTAAAAATAAAGTAAAATAAATTTCAGAGAAGAAAAAAAAAAAGGAAAAATCTGGTCATGGAAGCTGTAGTGTGACACAAAATCCTTTTGTCCATATATCTTTACTTGTAGGTGTTCATTGTAAAGAGTCATTGGTCTGGTTCGAGGCATCTGGTCTCTGCCATACCATCAATGCTGGGCTCTCACTGGGACTCTTCTTGGATATCCTGTTGTTGCCCTGTGTCATGGAGATCCTGCAGCTTTGGGTGTGCAGGATCGGCCCCTTCACATGTTCCAGCAGATCATAGATGGAGTGGATGTTGAGGGTGGGCCAACTCATAACCCTGGTTCTGGACCTGGGTAGTTGCAGGGTTGGTCAGCTGGCCAGCTCTCCCTTGTCCTCACCACCAGGGTGAGCTCTTCAGCATTACCCTGGCTAGTTCACCCTATGTAGCAATGAGCAAGGAGTGGGGCCAGTTGTCCTGCTTTCACACCCTCAGGGTTGGCTCTCCCACACCTGGACCATCAGGGTCAGCTCTACTGTGTATCCCAGGTGAGGTGCAGGGCCTGCTCTCCCAAGTACCACAGCTGGTGAGGGGCAGGGGCAGCTCTCCCACCTGCCTCAGGCATAGAGGGGTGTGTGGGGGGAAGAAGAACATCTCTTCCCCACCCATGTGGCAGATGAGTGGGACCAGATCTCTCATGCCCAGACAAGATGCAGGGCCCACCTTCCTGAGTGTTGCAGCTGGTAATGGGGAGAGCCAGTTCCCTCAACAGCTGGAGGCAGTAGGGGCGGGGGAGGACATCTTTCCCTGCCCCCTACCACCACACCACAAATGGAAAGAAGCACTAGCAGCCATGCCCCTGTCACACCCTGAAAGCTGGCTCACCCATGCCCCTGTCTACAGGGTCCACTCTACTGTGCTGCCCAGGCGAGGTGCAGGGCCTGTTCTCCCGAGTGCTGCAGCTGGTGAAGAGTTGAGAATCTGCCTCCTTAAGGGTGGACTTACCATGTGTCCTAATCTGTCCTCTGCTGTTGGGAATGTGGTGTCACAGTGAAGGTTAGTTATAAAGATGAGGTTTGTTTTGGCTCAGCCTTTCCTGCAGACGCAAGCAAGGTCTACTGCCCACATCTGATAGCCTTCCTCCAGGCACATACCGTGAGGCACGTGTGTGCATATATCCCCTTGGGACTCTCTTTTTTACGAATGAATCAACCAGTCCATTATGGGTGTTTCACCCTGATACCGTACACCTAACCACCTCCCAAATACCACACTCTAAACATCACAGTTGGGTTGAATTTCCACCTTTTTTACCACTCACCATGGTTAAACTCAAGCATGACTTTCTGTCGGGAATGAGCCATAGGCAAACCGTAGTACCACCCTTGGTACCAGCTCGCAGACCGTGAGCACCCCATTGCTTGAGGCATTCAAGCAGATGGTAAAACACTGCTTGGCAGGAACACCACGAAGAAAGCTGTGTTCTAGAAGAGTAGCCGAGCACGCACGAGATGGGTTGTTCTGCTTCTAGGTGACTCCTGGGGCATGATCATGCAGACCCTTGGAAACACTCCGTTCACTTGCAGAGGACCTTAAATCACAGGTTAGGCATGTGATTTGTACTGAGGATACAGAGGACTCAACCTCTCCAATCAAATCTCATACGGCCCATGGTAGAACACTTACTGTGGGCAACACTCTTGAGGTCTGTTACATGCAAAGCAGTATGATCAGGTAAAGACCCAACTTCTGACAGCCGCATCCTGTCTGCCTGACTGTCCTGCTCCAACAAGGGTGAAGGACTTTGACTCCACAGCAGTGGTATAAAGGCTAGGCCAGTTTTGACAGGTGGTTTTGAAAAGGCTCATCCTGAACTCATTTCCTATTACTGCTGCTTTAATAAGCTTCCCCAGACAGCAACTGAAGGCAACACACATTGAATTTTTTTTTTTCTTATGAAAGCTTTGAGGGTCAAAAGTCCAGACTGAGTTGTCCTTAAGGTGTCAGCATGACTGGTTCCTTCTGAAGGCTTTTAGAGTCCCAAGTCTATTCCTTGACTTGTAACCCCATGGTCTCTTCCAAGCCATCAGGCATCAGGGGAGAGTAGTCATCTCTCTGCTGTGGGATGTTCTGTATGGCAAATGTGTTGCTCTGATTGGTTAGTAAATAAAACACTGATTAGCCAGTAACCAGGCAGGAAAGATAGGTGGGACAAGCAGAGAAGAGAATTATGGGAAGTGGAAGGCTGAGTCAGAGAGACACTGCCAGCCACCATCATGACAAGCAGCATGTGAAGATGCCGGTAAGCCATGAGCCACGTGGCAAGGTATAGATTTATAGACATGGATTGGTTTAAGATATAAAAACAGTTAACAAGGAGCCTGGCACGGCCATACAGTTTGTAAACAATATAAGTCTCAAGTGTTTACTTGATTGGGTCTGAGCGGCAGTGGGACTGGCGGGTAAGAGAGATTTGTCCTGACTGTGGACAAGGCAGGAAAACTCTAGCTACAAATGGCGCCCAACGTGTTGGCAAGGGTTTCCACCTAAAACCTGAGAAAAGATTCTAAAACGGAGCTAAAAACAGCTTCCTAATTGTCTTTCTCAAATGAGCGGCAGCTGCCGGTTTGAGCTACTGGTGGGTTCCTAGCGTGCGCTCGACCTGCAGTATGGCGGGAATGAGGCCTCTGCAAGTGGCACATTAAGCTGTGTGGTGGATTTAGCCTTTGCTAGTACAAAACAAAAAAAGAGGTTTCTGGGCTACACGCTGCTTGGATAAAAGCATAGAGACCCACAATAGCTCCCAGAGCTGGTGGAAAACGTACCACGCCATGTTGGAAAGCTGAGGTGGGCGGAGCCAGCAGCCATAACTGCTGCAGTTTAAAGCAATAGATTCACAATAAGACAGATTCAGATGTAATAATTTACAATGTGTGTAAAATATACATAGGCTTGAAAGAGACAAAAAAGGTGATATATACAGTTATATAAACAAATACATAGTTTTAAAAAATAAAGTCTTTAAAGAGACAGTAAAATTAATATAAAAAAGCCACGTAAAGATGAATATTACACAGAGAATTTGGATTGTGTTGTCTTTGGGATTTTTAACTGCAGAAAAACATTTGATCGTAAAAGATGTTGAGTTATGCCAATATGTATATTTTAAAGATACTTGGACTTCAAAATTTAGATGTAAGGATGTGTTGCTTTGGAAAGGAGACTCTGCTTTTGTTCCCACAGAAAGCCAGAGGCTATGGATTTGTTCCAGATTAAGATACATCAGGTTTGACCAGCCAAGACCCCCTGAAAGGTCTCTGATGACACCATGGCCCAGATGATCCAACATCCAAAATGGTTTGAAGGCAACTGGCTCAGACAATACAGCCTCATGGACTATTCCATAATCCTGAAATTTTCTTTGTGTCCCCATAAGATACAGCGCCCCCCTCCAGCAGGAAGTAGTAAGAGAAGCTACGCCCAAATTCCCAAATTATATGTAATTTTACTTTGTTAAGGTTAAAACCTTCCTTTTTGAAAAAAAGAAAAGGGGAAGTGCTGTATGGCAAATGTGTTGCTCTGATTGGTTAGTAAATAAAACACTGATTGGCCAGTAGCCAGGCAGGAAAGATAGGTGGGACAAGCAGAGAAGAGAATTATGGGAAGTGGAAGGCTGAGTCAGAGAGACACTGCCAGCCACCATCATGACAAGCAGCATGTGAAGATGCCGGTAAGCCATGAGCCACGTGGCAAGGTATAGATTTATAGACATGGATTAGTTTAAGATATAAGAACAGTTAACAAGAAGCCTGGCACGGCCATACAGTTTGTAAACAACATAAGTCTCAAGTGTTTACTTGATTGGGTCTGAGCGGCAGTGGGACTGGCGGGTGAGAGAGATTTGTCCTGATTGTGGACAAGGCAGGAAAACTCTAGCTACATCTCTCCTCTGGCATCTCCTGCCTCTGTGATTGCATCTGACCTACCTCATAATCCATGTCCATCTCTCCACCTATCTCAGCCTGCATGCCCTTCCTGCACCCTTCTGAGTCTACAGCAGAGCAGTAGCCAGGCTGCAGTTAAGGAACGGAAGGGGTGGGAAGGCCCCAGTCCCACACGGTCCCCAGAACTGGGTATCTCTTTACCCTGTGTGGGCCTTCATGGTTTTTACTTCACCTTTGATTCCAGATTGCTCCTGGAAAATGGTTGTCGCCATCCTGCCCCTCCATCCCTGCAAGTATGCCCAACCTTCGTCAAAGCAGTGACCACGCAGCCCTGGACGGGGCTTGGGTCTCAGTGCTGAGACCAGCCTGGGCTTCTCATCTTGAACACACTGAACATGACTTGTGCAGCCACAGTGAGCCCGCTCTAGATTTTGTTCCCTCCTGGGAAGCAGGCTTGGGCTGTGGTCTGTGGAGGGTGAAGTTCACAGTGAGGCGGCAGAGGCCAGGAGCCAAGTCAGCAGAGCAGGGCCTTGTGCCGAGCCTTCAGGCCCCTCAGGGTCTGGCCTGTATCCCCGACACTTTTGGGAAATAGTTTGCAGCCCTGCCATGTTGTCTCAGTGTGGATGAAGACCAAGACTAACCTAGGATGAGGGGTTGTCTGGCTCACACTTCATCAGCTGCCTAGACACCTGAACCAGCACCTAGCTCGGCTTCTCCACTTCTCACTACAGTCTGATTGATGCATCTGCACACATGGGCTGGGTGCTACTCAGTGAGTACCCTCAGCAAGAGGCATGAGTAGTTCTGATTCATATCACAGAAAAGATAAGCCAAAAGAGGTAAGGTGCCATCCAAGGTTGTACCTCTGGCAGAGGCCAGAGATTCGTGGCTTTGAGCTTTGAGGTAAGAGTTATTATAACCTCTCTGGGGTTGCTCCTGCCCAGTTGTTGATAACATAAGGATGTTCCCCCACCCCATGACACAGAGCTCAATACTTATGTCTTTTCTGACTCCTTTTTTTCCAGGGCCTAAGCCACAGCCAATGGTGGGCCTTTACCCCGATACCTGCTATGGCCTCCAAGATGAAGTACTACTGTCTCTGGGGACCCAGGGCTAGGCACAGCAGGGTAAGGCCCTCCATGAAGTCAAGCAGCAATGACTTCCCCACCCAGGGGTCTGCATTCATCCACTCAGTCCTCCTGGAACCAGGATGCTGAGGACACAGGACACGACATCGTTGGCAAACTCCAGGTCATCTTTTTTAAGGAAGCTGTTTAACAACTCGTAACTATGCATAGGTGCCAGGGTCTTGCATTGTGTTGCATGATATGTATGACCACTGCATACACACTGTAAACTTTTATTGTTTCTTTATGATGAGAACATTCAGAACTCTTTCTTCCGGCCTACATTATTGTTGGACTTAGCCTGCCATGCAACTGAACACCTGACCTGGTCTCTGATGACCACTATTCTGCTCCCAGTTTCTGTATCAGACACCACACGTGAGTGAGGACATGTGACACTTGTCTTCCCGTGCCTGGCTTATTCCATTTAACGCACTGTCCTCTCTGCTATCAGCAGGATTAAATACGTTTTCATGGCTGAATAGCTTTGTGTGTGTGTGTGTGTGTGTGTGTGTGTGTGTGTGTGTGTGACATGTTCTCTGTATCCTCTCCTCAGTTCGTGGTCCTCCCATCACGCTCATTCCTAACCACAGGGAACATCACTGCAGTAATCACAGACATGATGCATCTCCCCAACACAGTGAATTCACTTCCTTTGGACATACACCCAGCAGTGAGATTGGCAGCTCACAAGGCAGTTCAATTTTTCCTGTTTTAAGGCTCCTTTCTGTTGTTTCCATAATGTCTGTGCTGGTTTACATTCATTCCCATTGCCTGTACAAATCAAGAAAAGGGGTCTCTTTTCACAGCATCCTCACCAACACTGGTTTTGTCTCTATTGTTGTTGTTTTGTGAGACAGTGTCTGGTTAGCCTAGGCTGGCCTAAAATTCTCAATCTTCCTGCCTCAGCCTCTTGAGTGTCAGGAATACAGGTGTGTGCTACCATGTCCTGGAACTCCCTTTGTAGACCAGGTTGGCCTTGAACGCATAGAGATCTGCCTGCCTCTGCCTCCCAAGGGCTGGTATTAAAGGCGTGTGCCACCACCGCCTGGCTTGGTTTGGGTTTTTTGATAATGTCGGAGTCATTCTTTACAGCTGTCTGAGTCTTAATGTCCTCCATCCCCTGCCTTCCCAGTTGGAGCGTGACTTACTTGTGTGTTCTCCAGAGGCACCAGGTGGGAGAATCTGTAGTGTGTGTCAGCATGGCCTTTGTGATGAGCTGTCTCCTGGAACCCCCTGAAAGGAGCCACCATCACAGACACCATGGAGGCAAGGTTGTTGATGGACTGCTGTTGATGTTAGGTCAATCCGCGTCTATTCTAGTAAACAGAATAAACAGCTCTTGTCTGTGTCCTGGTCTTTTCTCTTAACCACACATACCTCAGAGGGTCCTCCAAGATCAGTTCCCAGACTGTAGCACCTGACACTGTCGGAACGGGAAGATGGCTTTGTCGTGGCTCCACTGGGGCGTGAGCAGGTGTCAGTTCATGGGATCATAAGCCTTAGATCCAGGCAGGTAATGCCTCTGCAGTGGCAATCGCCAGCAGGCTGGTGCTGGTGGGAGGGGTCAGTCTGAACTCACCCTTCCCTCACGCATATATGTCTATGAATGTAGCAGATATTAAATTATGAAATATAAAAAGGGAAACAAAGATGTTTAAAACATCCTTAATGTCCAGGGTGAGGAGTTACCCAGTGAGTCACACACAAGTCTCCAGCTTATTTCTAAGGGAATCACATCCTATAAGAACATTCTTGGGGCTGGGGAGATGGTATCATGCGTAGAGTGCTAGTTGTGTGAGCACAAGGCCCTGGGCTTGGATCCCCATCAGCCCTGTAAAAAGGGGGGTGTGGGTATGTATGCCCAGCGAGATGAGCCAGATCAGTGAGTGCTGGGTTCATCCAGAGACCCTGCCTCAAATCATAAGGTGGAGAGTGAAACAGATATCCAGCATCAATGTCTGGCTTCCACGTACATACACACACAAACATGGTTTTTGTTTGTGTGGTTTTCAAGATAGGGTCCTCTATGCAGCCTTAGCTGTCCTGGAGCTCGCTCTGTAGACCAGGCTGGCCTTGAACAAACACACTGTTTATCTACAGTTACGCGATATTCGCATTACACGTTCATAGAAGAAAGGTGCATGGGACACAAACTCCGGCGCTTGTTATTGTTAGGTACCCTAAGACACAGATGGTTATTTATCTACTTGCTTTTACTCTCTAAAATTTCAAAACTGCTCAGGTAGGGTTTATGTCAGGAAAAGCAACAATAGTTCTCTTCTGTCTGAGGCAAAAGCTTGCCAAAGGCCAGCTGGTGACATGTGCCCCACCCCACCTCCAACTACCATCCACCAGCTGCCATGGAGAACAGGATGGGACTTACCCTAAATGCCCCCAACATCCACAGGAGGACAGATGTGCTCCAGGCCTCCCTGTACCTGTCCCCCAGCACAGCAGCATGAAGAAGGGACAAGGAATTGAATGCCCTATCCTTCGAGTCACATCTTAAACTGGCTGTTCCAGGAAATGGAACAGAATTACATAAAAGTGGGAGTCACCCAGCCCTGCCAGCCTCCCTAACACCTTTGCCCACCGTGGGCTGAATGGCACCCGCCCCTCTTCAAATGTTGCAGCTAAGGCCCTAGGGAAGGAATTAAGTCACCAGGAAGCACTCGTGACTGTACAATGCTCACAATGAGATTGGTACATTCATAAGATGATCTCTCCTGGCCATTTGAGGGCACTGGGAGGAAGTCAGCACTCTGCAAGCCTGGAGGCTCTCTTTCTCCAGACACTGGATCTGGGCCACCTTGATCTTCTGGGCCACCAGGTTTGTGAGCAATTAATGTTTAAGTTACTGGCGAGGGATGTTTTGTTTCAGCAGCCCAAACTGTCTCTAGAGTCCAAACCATGAATATGGAAGCACATGGTGAAGATTAACTATCGCGTCAGGTGGCTCCAAAGGTCCAGGGATTCATCAGTGCCACATATGACGTGTAAGGGTTATTAGAAAGGGACATGTTCTCCCTCTATTGTGCTCAATGTGTTTGAGTTTTCCAGGGCACATACAGGGGTTCTTGTGTGCATTCTGGTCATGCTCAGGATGGCCTGAAGGCCTTCCCTATGATGTGAAGACCACGGGTGTGCAGATGGCAGTGACCAGGCTGTTCCCTGCACAGAACAGGGTGGTGCTCCAAAGGAGGGATGTTGCCAAGGAGTCTGGCACCCGGATCACTCACTGCTCAGCTTGGACTCAAGCCATTCAGAGACACAGAGTAAAAATAGAATGATCTGGCTCCAGCAGGGAGATGAGGCCTGCTGCTTGCTGGGAAGCCTCTTAAACAGGAGCAGGTTTCATTGATCTGAGCCTAGAGAAGGATGCTGTGGGTGTGGGGAGGGTCACCGGTACCTGAAGGTAGGTGATGGGTGCTCACTGCTCTTCCCTGCTGGCATCAAGCCCTTGGGTAACCATTGGAGATGGTTTGTTTTCCTCCATGTAAGCACCCAGGAAAAGAACAAACATTTTGTGATGATTGTAAAACTGATTGAGCAAATGCTGGTGGAAATGCTTTAAGATGCCGAACAGCCAAATGTTTATTTTAGAGTGCTAGTCAAGGCATTCAGAGACTTTGAAGTAATTTGACTATGGCCTCCAGTTTTTTTGTTTTGTTTTGCGGGGGTGGGGGGTGGGGGGGGGTGGGGGGTGGGGCAGTTTGAGACAGGGTTTCTCTGTGCAACAGCCCTAGCTGTCCTGGAACTAGCTCTGTAGACCGGGCTGGCCTTGAACTCACAGAGATCTGCCTGCCTCTGCCTCCCGCGTGCTGGGATTAAAGGCGTGCGCCACCACGGCCCGGCCAACCTCCAGTAAGTAACACAAAAGAACAAAACCTTAAAAAGTAAGAGCCCTTCCCCAAACCTTGTGGTGAAAGCTCTCTCCTTCTTGCCCCACGCCGCCACCCCTCCCTACACACTAGTAAGATAGGTCTCTTACAACTCCTAAGTATTTTGTTTGTCCTCCTTTTTTCTAAAGGCTTGTTCTTACTGTTTTTTAACTATGTGGATCTGTATGGGGGTATGCACATGAGTGCAGGTGCCCACGGAGGCCAGAGGTGTTGGATACCCCTGGAGCTGGAGTTACAGTGAGCTGCCACATGGGTGCTGCGAGCCTACATTGGGTCGTCCCCAAGAACAAGTGCTCTTATTTGCTGAACCATCTCTCCAGTCCCACCGTCCTTCCTGATTTGAAAAAATGAACATGGTAATTAACTTCCGGCTCCTCCAGCTTCCCAGTCCTGCCGCTGGGGTTCACTAGGGTATCTCTGCCCTGTGACACACAGTGCTTTTCTTCCTCTTGTTTGCTTCCCATTTGCTGACTGCCCTTCCTACCTCCCTTTCTTGCCCTTCTGAGCCACTTGCTTTGGTAAATTTGTCTATACTAAAGGCAGATTTGTGGGTGTGTCCCAGTATGTATGCATGCACGTGTGTGTGTGTGTGTGTGTGTGTGTGTGTGTGTGTGTGTGTGTGTGTGTGTAGATGGGAGGTTGAACCTAGGTGTCCTTCCCTGGAAGCTGTACACCTTGTGTTTTGAGACAGGGGTCTTTCACTGGGACCTGGGTCTGGCCATAGGGATCTGCCTGTCTCCACCACCCCGCAGCCTCAGCCCTGGCGTTAGAGGTGAACCACTAGGCCCACTTTCCCCCCAGCTCCCATTAGGGTGGATTTCAATGGTTCAGAAGGGATGCAGCCCAGCCATGTTACACATTATCGACAGGCTGAGCAGCTAAAGGTCCCAGGAGCATTTCCTTCTTTGTGAGCCTAATGTGGTCACTACCTCATACCATGTAAGGAAGATATTTCTAACGCCAAGAGGAGATTGGAAGCCAAGCATGGTAGCTTGCACCTCTGGTCCAAGGTCCTCGGGAATTCTCTGCCGACTTCAGAAATACAGGGAGACCTGTCTCTAAAGAATAAACAAACGAAATGGGTTGGATAAATGACTCAGATCTTAAGAGCACCCACTGTTCGTCCAGAGGACCTGAGTTCAGTTCTCAGCAGGCACCTTGAACCGCTCACAGCCTCCTGTAACTCCTGCTCTAAGGAGTGCAGTATCATTTTCTGGCCTCTTTGGGCTACTGTGTGCGTATACACACACACACACACACACACACACACACACACACACACACGCACACGCACACGCACACGCACACGCACACGCACGCGCACACACACACACACAATCTATATTTATGTTTTTAAAAGGAGATTAGATGACTCCCTTTCCACCCAGTAGCTGAAAGCTGTGATGTTTTGCTTGAATTTGTGTGGTTTTGAAGCGTGGTTTTCTTGTATACATTTTTGTCTCTATAGCTTTGTTAGTAGTGTGGCAGTGACTTTTCTCCATCACTTTTCTGCATTGCTACACCTCCTTCCCTCCTTCCCCGCCTTCTACCCTAGTCTGGCCACTCCCTGCTAGGCCTGGGACTCCACCTGCTTGGGTGGGTCACTGAGTAAGTAGTCCAAATCCCATGTCTTTCTCTTGCTTAATTTTCTTTCTCACATTGCTGGAATACATCCTTCAGTAACCACCCCCAAGAAGGATATATAGGAGGTGTGATTTGTTTTAGTCTATTATTCTGGTTTGAGATCTTAAAAATATCTTTATTCTGTCGAATACTCAGCTGATAGTTTGGCCCGTTACAGAAAACGAGGCTCAATGTTGCCTCTTGACTGTTGCGCATCCATTGCTGCAGACGGGAAGCCAGACGCCCTGGAGTCCTCAGTCCATGTAACAAATGTACATTTACCATCTTCGAAATCTGCCAGGCAGTCCCTCCCTGTCGCTTTGTGCTCCCACATACCTCTCTCTAAGGTCACTCTTTCACGGGCACGCGGCAGGCCACCTTTTCCATCCAAGGACCCTCTTCAGTCCTAAGTGTTTCCTTCTAGCAATTTTGCTCATTCCCCTCCCTCCATCTTCTCTCTCAGGAATTCCTTAGCGGAAGGTGGACTTACTGAATCGATCCTCTGTGTCTTCTCTCAGGATTAGCCTGTGTTTACTTTCTCCTTTTTCCTGTTTTCCTGAAGCTGAAAGAGTCATTTTGCCTTCAAGTCGAATTTATCTTCTGAAACCTGGACCACCTGTGGCATGTCAGTCTGTCGGGTCCTGTCCCATGTCCCCAGGAAGTGTCATGGCCCCCTCTGTGTGGTACTTTGCTTCCATTCATTTCTTACTGGGCTGCTGAATGACTCCTGTCATGGGCAGAGCCCTTCTCTGGAGCAGGAGGCTGAGGAGGCTGCATTGGCTGTGGGAAGCTAAGCGGATGTAGTTGGGTAATTGGTTGTGGGGACAAGTGGGGTGAGGGTCTGTGGGGGAAGTTATAGACAGCTGTAAAGTAGACTTTACGGGGCTATGGAGGGCTGAATGGAGCTACAGGGGCTGGGGAGTAAACTGGGGAGAGTCTGTGTAGGTAACAGCTCATGGGCCATTGGAGACAGAGGGAGCTGTGTGTGTGTCAGTCTTTGGGGACAGTGGGGGTACTTCCCTGTTTAGTCCTTCAGGGGCTCCCAGGGACAGAGTCAAAGGAGCAGGAGAGGAAGGGCAGAGGGACCAGGCCAGGAAACCCTCCCACAGCTTCCCAAGGCTCTTGTAAATTCCTGGAATTCTGAACTGCTTGCCCTCTGGTGTTTTCTGTGGAAACCCGGAAGGCTCATGATTCATGTCTGGGCTGATAGCGCCTACTCGGCGGGAGACCCAAAGACTCGTGAGGAGGAGGTGGGGGTCCTCAAGACCTGCTACTCCCCTTAACTGCTTGCACAGTGTCTAGGGCCCCAGGCTAGCTTTCTCATGGGCAAGCCTCACCCCCAGAACCCTAGGCAGGTTCCCTAGGGCAGTGGTCCCTGGAGATCGTGAACCCCTGGCTCCACACATCCCCTGAGTGCTTCAGGTCGGTTCTTGCTCCCTCTCACTTTGGTTCCCACAGCATATGCTGCAGCCTCTTGGGAGTGGAGATGGGACCGTCACGGTGCCCACCTTCCTGTTGGACCCACCTGGGCAACCATCCACTTGCTCAAGAGCTGCTCAAGACTGAAACCGGATGTTTGGGTAACCGTAATTGCTGGCGGTGTTCTGTAAGTTTACAGTCTTGTTTTTGCTTTTCAGTTACTATTGAGGTGGGGGTAAGGGCTGGTCAGAGGACAACTATGGATCTGGGAGCATGGGACTCAGAAGTTTTGGGAGCAGGAGCCTTTGCCCTGAGCTGGCTCTGGAGTTCTGCACTTTTAAGTTTTAGGCATTGGTATAGACTACCCACAAGAGAGGAGGCCCCACCTCATCATTAGGGAGGAGGGCTGAGGCTCCGCCCCTCTGGCCTACCTTAACTGCCCCACCCCTCATGACTTGGCCAGCCTGTCCCTGAGCCTCTCCCCATCAGTCCTTGTAACCATTCCCTCCAGGGTCCCCGGTCCCTGACCACATATCCTGTCCTCCAGGTCTGCAGGTGGCCCTGGGATGAGTCCCTTCCTGTGTTCCAGGCTCTCCTGAGGCTACTGCAGCTCCGGCTTCGCTCCCAGGACAGATTAGGAGGATGATCCGTTCCAGGGCCTCAAAGTGGAGTGGTCTCAGTTGGTGACATTTTGGAAACTCCGGAGTCTGTCCTTGTTTCAAAGTGAGGGATTCCAGGCCCTGGATGTATGTGTAGACCTCCCCTACTAGATACTTCCAGAAGGTCTGTTTCTGAAGCAGAGGTGGCCTGTTCCTCATAGCTCAGAGTGTGTGGTGTGCGTGTGTGTGTGTGTGTGTATGCATGCACGCGCGCGCGTGCGTAAGCGTCCAGCAAGGCTTGCACACTGGGTTGGACAGGTATAAATTTTCACCTCCATTTCACTGAGAGGAGGCCACACCATCTCATGGCTGCCACTCTGGGCTCAGCCCTGGCTGGAACAAGAGCAGCGTTCCCCTGTCTCTGCCTGGGGCCTTGGATAGCCTTAACCAGCTGGAGGCTGGTCCATAGGCCCTTTCTTTTAAAATCCCTTCCTTCCCCTCCCGCTCATTCTCCTGTGTGCTCTGGGGAGGTCAGGGGAGAGTTTTCAGGAGTTGTTTCTCCACGGTGTGGGTCTCGGGGATCAAACTCAGATAGTCAGACTTGGCAGCAAGCTATTTTATCCAATGCTCCTTTTCTAATGAGAACCTGGAGTATTTGTTACAGGAAAAGTCACTAGTGTTTTGGGACTGGTAACTTGGTGAGCACTTTCTGATGGGGATGTTGGGGTGTGCGCTCCACTTCCTGCAGGCTCTGCTCCCATGTTCCTCACAAGGGAGGCCTTCGATGAATCCCTAGTACCGACTGTCATCCCCAACCTCTTCAGCGTTTCTTGGCCCAAGGATGGGTGACATGGCTGTTCAGCCTCCTTCCACACTTTTCGTTTTTTGGCCACTAGTAGTCTGCTTATCCCGGCTGAAGAAGAACCTGGGAAGCAGAGGCAGGCGCCAGGTAGACTCCAGCTGGTATGGGCCTGAGGGTAGCGATAAGAAGCATTCCTGCCGGAATGATGCTCAAGATGTGTTAGTAACAGCTCCAGGTACCGGGTCTGTGTTCATTTCCTCCCCACAGCCACCTGCCCTACAGATGAGGAAACAGACATACTCGAAGAAACAAGAGCTAGCCCTGGAAGACCATGTCCTAGTGTCTCCTGCCCAAGGAGAGGAATTCAGCAGCCGTATTAAACCTGCACAGTGTGTGTGTGTGTGCACTAAACCTGAGTCCAGGTGCCTCTGCCAGGGCTCACCTTCACAGACACGAGGCAGCAAGCAAACAAGGTTGTTCCTGGTAGTAGATTTTCTGAGAAAAGGTGCGAAATAAACACCAGGGGAAACTTAAAGAATGAGAGCTCAGATCTGCCTCTATGGAGAGAGCAAATTGGTCTGGGAGGTGGGTCCCCAAGACCCTGCCCCACAGCATGGGGGAGAAATCTGAGCGTAGTTTTTGTGACTGAGAGCCGGGGGGGGGGGGCATGGCTTCTCCAGATCCAGGGTTTTTTCTGGACATACTGTTTTTCAAAACCGTGGGGTGGGAGTCCAGATGAACTGTGTGGTTTTGCAGCTTCTGGGCTCTGGGGCACATGGTGGGGTCAGCTGTTTTCCAGGAGTTCTGTGGGTAGCAGGTTCCCTGGAACCTTGGTTTTGTTTAGGGTCCTGGCTATTTTGGGGGTGGGTGGGTTTTCCTGTAGGCAGACTTTTCTTTCCTGCTCACCAGTTCCCAAATAACCAACAACTTAATATGAATTATAAATGCTCAGTTGATAGCTCAGGCCTGCCTATTACTAACTAGCTCTTACAACTTAAATTAACCCATTTCCATTCATCTACATTCTGCCACGTGGCATTACCTCTCTTTCATCTTGCACCTCCTGTTTCCTCTCAGAGTCTTGCTGGCGACTCCTCTGACTCCACTCTTCTTCCCAGTGTCCTTAGTCTGGTTCTCCCGCCTACCCTTATCCTGTCCAGCTATTGGCCAGTTAGGTTCTTTATTAAACCAATCACAGCATAATTTATACAGTGTACAGAAGGATCATTCCACAGCATTTTCCTTTATTTCAGAGCCTTTACAAATAAACAATGGGGGTGCTGTTTTCTTTCTGGCTACTTTCTGCAGACAGGGGACATGTCCTTTGGGGATTCTTCAGCCTAGAGTGACTCTAAGAGTTTTTATACTTCATTTTGGGTGTATACCAGGTGATGATGGTGATGTGGTCCAGGAGGAACTTCTGTAAACAGTTTAAAAGACCGGGTAAAAATGTAAGTATGAGCCGGGTGATGATGGTAGCCCATGCCTTTAATCCCAGCACTCGGGAGGCAGAGGCAGGGGGATCTGTATGAGTTCGAGGCCAACCTGGTCTAAAATGCTAGTTCCAGGACAGCCAGGGCTACACAAAGAATCCCTGTCTCCAAAAACAAAAACAAACAAATGAAAGTAAGTATGAGTGTAATAAGGAGGAAGGAAGGAACAGGAAGAGCTGGAATGGGAGGGAACCAAGAGCCCAGCAGAGGAGGAAGCTTTTGCTACTCTTAAGTCCTTGGGTCCATCTCAAACCAGTTTTGAACCATAGGCACGGAAGCAGCATTGTTCCTAGAGGAGGGCACACGTCCCTCCATTGGCAATGCTCTAAAGCTTCTTTGCTACAGCTGGGCTAACATAATCCTTTGTGCCAGACTTCAATCCTGGGGAGCTGTGGTCGCTAGCCCAGTGGGAACACTGTGGCTATCCTTACCATGGGTCCAAAGGGAAGAACTGTCTTTTTCTTTTAATTTGGGATTGGCCAGTTTGAACAAAGACAAGATAGCTGATTGGTCCACAACTGTGGTGTCCTGATCTGGCCTTGAACTTATTGGTATTAGCAGGGGGGGCCCTACTGGCCAGGGAAAGGGGCAGGGAACAGGGAAGGACTTGCCAGGCCTTTGTTTTAAGCTACCAGACTTTTTTTTTTGTTTATTTTGTTTTGTTTTTTTGAGACAGAGTTTCTCTGTGTAGCTCTGCGCCTTTCCTGGATCTTGCTCCATAGACCAGGCTGGCCTGGAACTCACAGAGATCCGCCTGCCTCTGCCTCCCGAGTGCTGGGATTAAAGGCGTGCGCCACCACTGCCTGGCGCTACCAGACTTTTGTCTCAGATGAGGAAGAAGCCAGGCATCCTGGAAGTTTGCCATCATTATGACCTAGTCACAGCCCCTCTACCTAGCTGGGTGCTTATCAAGAATCGTCTAGCCTCTAGTTTCCTTGTTTCACCTTCTCAGAGGTCACTCTAACTGCTGCTAAGGGTTTTGGAGACACCGACCATTCTAACTGCTTCCAAGCTGGAAAAAGGGTTGATGTAAAAGGGGCCTCAGTTATCGCCACCAGAGGAGGGCTGACGTAAGGACCATGATAAAAGTACAGACGACAAGGCTCTAGAACGTAAAATGGTCCTGTGATGCCATCCTGGAAGCATGCTATGCGAGTGAGGCGACAAAAGATGAGTTTATTGGTACTACTTTAATTCTTCCTGAGAGTATAGTTAGTGTAGTTGGGGCAGTTTGGCCCTTGTTAGAGACAGGAATTGGTCTGAAGAACCCCTCTTGGCAGGCTCTGTCACGGGCATCAGTGACATTGATGACTTCATCACCTTTGTCCACTGTCAGATACACACCATGGAGAAAGGCCGTTTGTTTGGCCCAAGAATTTGAGAAATGTTTTATCAGCCTGCTTAAGTTCTGAGGTCAGCAATTGGGTCTCCTCTATTACAACCCTTGGGGAACATTAACAGACAAAGTTAATAAGGAAAATTTCTCAACATCATGATTAACCTAAGTTTTGTTTAGTAAGGTGAAGTGTAATCCTCCAGCTGGCAGGACTCTGTACCCTGAAGAAGGCTAAGGTAACCGGCCAATCGGCTGTTTGTTATGCTAGACTCCTGTATAAGCAACAAGAATCTGGGAACTTTGTAAGAGAAGTCAGTTAAAGTCAGCATCTAATTGCCAGTTTCAAGGAGAAATAGAAACCCACTCACTGGGTCACTTTTTTATAGGCTTGTCCAGCAATGTCCCATGAACACAACTGGAGTATCCTGAACGATGGCCCCTAGCCCGTGGTTTTGATGACAGGTAATCTGGTACTTTTCTTTAATCAGGGGACGGGGTGGTTATGAGTAGAAGGACACAGCACAGCCATGAGAAGTATTCTTCCAGAGGGAGAGTGTGTTATAGTTGGTGACATCTTTTAGATTTGGTCCTGGCATTTAAGAAGACGGGACTGTCCGGCTCAGCTGTAGGTAGACATTGCAGTGTTGAATTGAGCCAAGGTCATGTCTTATAATTGGGCATTTTTTTTTCAAGTAGGCAATCATTAGTGAGGAATAGTAATGTCTGAGTAGTACAGTCCTTCGGTCTGTTAAATAAACATGCTGATCATTTTAATCCTGGTTATAGTATTTTTTTTTTTTCTGGGTGTTTAAGACCATGTCAGTGCCCAGAATTAACCACCTTTTCTTTACTGTCCAGGGCAGTTGAAGATCTGGTCCTCAAGGGTTACTTGGGCTCAGGAGGAACTGCTGCCTCCTCTAGCCTTTCTTTGACCAGTTGTCCATCTATGTGGGGAGAAGTCACAGGCCGTGCTTGGCCATGGCTTCAGTTGGAAATGTGGAAGACATTTTCCCTCTGTATTGACTTGTAGACTGGATGCATTTTGTATGGTGGCTTGAATGAGAATGGCCCCGTGGGCTCATAGGGAGATCTATTGGGAGGTATGGCCTTGATGGAGCAGGAGTGGCCTGGTTGGAGAAAGAGTGTCACTGGGGGTGGGCTTTGAGGTTTCAAGTGCTCAAGGCAGGCCCAGGGTCTCTCTCTTTTCCTGCTGCTTGCCAGTTCAGATGGAGGATTCAGATGTAGAACTCTTCAGCTATCTCTCCATCTATGGCGCCATGTCTGCCTGCATACCTCCATGTTTCCTGCCATGAGGATAATGGACTAAACCTCTGAACCGTAAGCCACCCCCAATTAAATGTTTTCCTTTATAAGAGTTGCCATGGCCATGGTGTCTCTTCAGCATTAGAAGAAATCCTAACAACTAGGTCCACACAGTGGCATCTCCATTACCTCCCTGACCAAGACTCCCCATAGTTATAGGATGTTTAGAGAGATGTCTGCTGGGACTTAGATGACTTCAAAGGGAGAAAAGAAAAATGTGGAGGCCTACAAAGGTTTTCTAATGAGATCTGAGCTTGCTTTACCCCGCAGAGCTGCATTAGGGGATTGATTGACCACATGCAAGGTCACCAGGTGTTTGGCATGGTCTGCACTTGCTGTGCTGGGGGGAGGTCTTTTGCTCCACCCCTTGGCATTCCTTTAAAAAGCCCTTTAGTAGGGACAGAAGGGGCCGGTGGGTTCGGACCCAGGCCCTCCCGAGGCTATCCTGTGTTTCTGTCTGTCTCTCTCCTCTATACTTCTAGCTACATATTCCTCACTTCTCCCTGCTCAAGAGTACCCTGGGGGAGTAAGAGGGAGCTGGTCTCCCTCAGAAAAAACCTTCCCTTTTTATTCTTCTGATCATATCAGTCCAGGCCTCTGAATACGGTCATTGAATACCCAGAAGTTCCGCTAGGCCAGTCTGATACTTTTAACTGCTGTTATAATATTATATAGTTAATGTTATAACTGCAGTGTATAATATTTCAAAACCTAGACACTTTTTTTAAAAATTTATTTTGCAATACAATTCAGTTCTACATATCACCCACGGATTCCCTTGTTCTCCCCCCTCCCGTCCCCCTCACCTTCCCCCCAACCCCCCCCCCCCATTCCCATCTACTCCAGGGCAAAGCCTTCCCCACAGACTGAGGTCAACCTGGTAGACTCAGTCCAGGTAGGTCTAGTCCCCTCCTCCCAGGCCGAGCCAAACAATCCTGCATAGGCCCCAGGTTTCAAACAGCCAACTCATGCAATGAGCACAAGATCTGGTCCCACTGCCTGGATGCCTCCCAAACAGATCAAGCCAATCAACTGTCTCACCCATTCGGAGGGCCTGATCCAGTGGGGACCCCTCAGCCATTGGTTCATAGTTCATGTGTTTCCATTCATTTGGCTATTTGTCCCTGTGCTTTATCCAACCTTGGTCTCAACAATTCTCGCTCATATAAACCCTCCTCATTCTCGCTAATTGGACTCCCAGAGATCCACCCAGGGCCTAGTCATGGATCTCTGCATCCAGATCCCTCAGTAGTTGGATGAGGTTTCTAGCACAACAATTAGGGTGTTTGGCCATCCCATCACCAGAGTAGGTCAGTTCGGGCTGTCTCTCGACCATTGCTGGCAGTCTGTTGTGTGGGTATCTTTGTGGATTTCTGTGGGCCTCTCTAGCACTTTGCTTCTTCCTATTCTCATGTGGTCTTCATTTACCATGGTCTCCTATTCCTTGTTCTCCCTCTCTGTTGTTGATCCAGCTGGGATCTCCCGCTCCCCCAAGCTCTCTTTCCCTCGACCCTCGCCTTTCATTACCCCCACTCATGTCCAGGCTGTTCATGTAGATCTCATTCCATTTCTCTGTCATTGGGCGATCCCTGTGTCTTTCTTGGGGTCCTGTTTTCCAGGTAGCCTCCCTGGTGATGTGAGTAGCAGACAAGTCATCCTTGTTTCATGTCTAGTATCCTGCTATGAGTGAGTACATACCATGTTTGTCTTTCTGAGTCTGGGTTACCTCACTCAGGATGATTTTTTCTAGATCCATCCATTTGTCTGCAAACCTCATGATGTCATTGTTTTTCTCTGCTGAGTAGTATTCCATTGTGTATATGTACCACATTTTGTTTATCCATTCTTCAGTTGAAGGGCATCTAGGTTGTTTCCATGTTCTGGCTATTACAAACAATGCTGATATGAACATAGCTGAACAAGTGCTCTTATGGTGTGGTTGAGCATTCCTTGGGTATATGCCCAAGAGTGGTATAGCTGGATCTTGGGGGAGATGGATTCCCAATTTTCTAAGAAAGCGCCATATTGATTTCCAAAGTGGTTGTACAAGCTTGCATTGGAGGAGAGTTCCCCTAGCTCCACATCCTCTCCAGCATAAGGTGTCTTCAGTGTTTTTGATCTTAGACATTCTGACAGGCGTAAGGTGGTATCTCAGAGTTGTTTTGATTTGCATTTCCCTGATGATTAGGGATGTTGAGCAATTCCTTAAATGTCTTTCGGCCATTTGAGTTTCCTCTGTTGAGAATTCTCTGTTTAGTTCTATAGCCCATTTCTTAATTGGACTGTTAGGCATTTTGATGTCTAATTTCTTGAGTTCCTTATATATTCTGGATATCAGTCCTCTGTCAGATGTGGGGTTGGTGAAGATCTTTTCCCATTCTGTAGGCTGTCGCTTTGCCTTGTTGACCGTATCCTTTGCTCTACAAAAGCTTCTCAGTTTCAAGAGGTCCCATTGATTGATTGTTTCTCTCAGAGTCTGTGCTACTGGTGTTCTATTTAGGAAGTGGTCTCCTATGCCAATGCGTTCAAGACTACTTCCTACTTTCTCTTCTAGCAGGTTCAGAGTAGCTGGATTTATGTTGAGGTCCTTGATCCACTTGGACTTAAGTTTTGTGCACGGTGATAGATATGGATCTATTTGCAGCCTTCTACATGTTGATATCCAGTTTTGCCAGCACCATTTGTTGAAGATGCTTTCTTTTTTCCATTGTGCACTTTTGGCTTCTTTGTCAAAAATTATATGTTCATAGGTGTGCGGATTAATGTCAGGGTCTTCAATTCGATTCCATTGGTCCACATGTCGGTTTTTATGCCAGTACCAAGCTGTTTTTATTACTGTAGCTCTATAGTAGAGCTTGAAGTCAGGGATCGTGATGCCTCCAGAAATTGTGTTATTGTACAGGATTCCTTTGGCTATCCTGGGTTTTTTGTTTTTCCATATGAAGTTGAGTATTATTCTTTCCAGGTCTGTGAAGAATTGTGTTGGTATTTTGATGGGGATTGCATTGAATCTGTAGATTGCTTTTGGTAAGATTGCCATTTTTACTATGCAAAACCTAGACACTTTTAAATAAACTTTGACTAGATATACATTTTATCCAGTCCTTCTAATTGTTGACCTTTGACCTTAAAACCACAAAAGGAATTCCCTGGACTTTCCCTCTTATTTACAGAGAAGCTTCTCGAGTTAAGCAAAAGACTCATGTTTTCTTCCCAAGCATGTGGAGGTTTTATTCGCTCCAGTTATCCAGGAGCCAAGGCGGTGGGGACCATGAGAAGTGTATTAGTTTCCTACCTCATATGGAGGATGGATCAAGGTAAGCATCTCTGCCTTTGAAGAGATGAACCCCGCTCTGTTCTATGGGCAGATCCAGGTGAGAGGCCCCTGGAGTGGAAGAGAGAGAACTTTTTTCTTTTCCCAAAACCTAAACAATTGGCTTACGGTCATGCTGTACACAGTGCTGGAGACTACAGTTAGCTCTCCTGTCACGGAGAGGGGAGAGGGACCCCAGTGCGTCTCAGCTCCCGAGGAAGTAGCAGGCCACCTGTCGGACAGAAACTCTGGAAGTTTCTGGCAGGTAGAAGGGAGAGGAAGGCACATGTTGCTCCAGGTGGACTAGAAAGGGCAGTTCCTCCCTGATCTCATGTATGTTCACACTGCATGTAATAATGCGCTGGTTACCGTGTGAGAAAGGTCACGAGAGCTTTAATAGGCGGAAGTGGTGGGGGTGGGGGGGTACAGAGGAAAGTGACCAGGCCTGGGAAGAGACACATATGGAGAGAGAGAGTGGGGGGAAGAGCAGAAGAGAGGAGGAGTCTGCGATTGGCTTTTTAAGGATTTCCCTGCACATGCGCATGTGGGTTTACGGAGCTACGCCACGCATGCGCAGATTGCGTGACCCGGCCACGTATTATGTAATCACACAGTGCACGGATGACGTAAGACCCCCCTTGCTTAGCTACTGAACTGCGCATGTGCGGTCATGTAGCTGGAGTGGCAGAATCCTAACAAAAGGTAAAAGCAAAAGCCAGGGTACCCAGAGTGCCATGAGGCGAGACCAAAGCAGACTAGTGTGGAGCCAAGGAGGAGTGGGTGGAGACCTCAGGCAGGAAGAGCAGGGGTTAAGACTCAGCGGAGCCTATCCCGGGCAAGCTGGGCCTGCCCTGGCTGCAGCAGATGCCCACTGGCGGCCGTTTGTCTGGCACCTGGCAGTTTGTCTCCTGAGCCCCTCTTAGGATCTGTGCTTTATCGATACCAGCTCTAGGCCACCACAGATCTCAAAGTGTTCGCTCCCTATGTTAGTCAGCCAGTGTTCGAGCCTCGTGGCTGGGAAAATCTTAAGTTCCCAAGAGGATCCGGTAAATATATAAAGTCTGTGTCAACAGCCAGGCGGTGGTGGCTCACACCTTTAATCCCAGCACTTGGGAGGCAGAGGCAGGAGGATTTCTGTGAGTTCGAGGCCAGCCTGGTCTACAAAGCAAGTTCCAGGACAGCCAGGGCAGTTACACAGAGAAACCCTGTCTTGAAAAAAAAAAAACAACCAAACAAACAAAAATCCATGTCAAAATCAAAACCAAACATGCGCAGGAGGGCTGACTCAGCAGTTAAAAGCCTTTTTAAATGGCCGTCTTTATGATGCTATTAACCAAATGGTGGTAAATCACGTGGTTACTTCCATCTTAATGAGGTCACCAGTCAAAATGGCAGCAAGCTACATGGTTGCTCTCTGCTCATGGTGAGCTCAGCTTCAGGGTAAAAGAGACCATGCCCCATCATGGGTCACCATGGGATCCTCACATCTCCCATATTCAGTGCAGATATCTACTCCCTTAGTTTTTCAAATTTTACATAATGAGTTTATTGGGTTTACTTGCAAGGGCATGGATGAGGGGTTACTGACTGGAGCCTGGGTGACCCAGAAGTGGTTACACTGGCAAGTCTTCACCCAGTATCCTGAGGGCTTCCCCAGAGCTGTATAGGTGGGGGTCCCCCCTCCCTAGTGATTTCCAGCTTATATCCTTTGGAAAACTGTGAGGCTATGTGTGATTAGAGCAGAATTGCATACAGCTGGCTGGGAGGAGAGGCTGGGTACTCCGACGAGGGTCCAGTGACCTCCTCACTCCCTCCTTTTCTGAAGGAACACCTACACTTGAGAAAGCCACTTGTGGTCTTTTATAAGCAGGCACAGTTGGTCCTGGGAAGATGGCCTCTTGACCTAGATGACAGTGCTGTGTCATACTTCCTTAAGAAAAGTGACTCCAAACTACGAACATAGTATAATGTAATATTAGCATAACCTGTGTGCATGCTGTTCAAGCATGAGGCTCTGTAAATAACCAGCTAAACCTTATAGAAAACACAGGCAGTCTTTATACAGAACATGGAACCATCCATCGGAACCACACTTTTGGTTTTAAATGAGAATATATAGCAGATGCAAAGCAGCAGATACATAATTACACATTTATAACCTCCCCTGGAAATGAACTAAGGAAGCCCTGCCACAACTCTCATATTTATGAGTTGATTGACTGAGAGACTTCTAGAAAGGAAGTCTTCTCTGTCCTCCATGGATGAGTACACCCATTAGCTGCTTTGACTACGGATGTCTCTGTATCATGAGATCAGTAGTAACCCACGCTGGAAATAGTTTACACAAAGTCCTTAAGAGAGCAATGCCTCTACTCATGGGTTGTTTTGTTGTTCTTTTTCTTGTCACGGAATCAGTGGCTAGCCTGACTAGGACAGGAATTTGGAGGACATTTTGAGAGAAACGTGAGGGCCAGATCCCCTCTTCAGGGCCAGCTTCTGTGTGAGCCTATGTGGCACAGGAGAGTGCCACCATGGCCTGTGCATCAGGGCTGCTCTGCTCTCTGCTCCTGCCTCCGCTGCTTTTGCTTCAGCAGCTCCCGTGACCCCCTCATGCCTCCAGCTGGCCCTGCCCTGTCCTATCAGAGACCATATTGTGGCAGGTCACTAGGGAGGGAAGAGGTCCCAGATCTCCATAGGAGATTTGACTCCTTTAGTGTGGAAGAAAAAGGGATTGATGAGCCAGCAGTTCTGTCCTGGGGCACACACAGAGAAAGGGGTCAAGGGAGAGAAGTCTTTGGTGGGGGCAGAGGTGTGGAGGGAAGGAAGCTGTGTGTAGAGAGGTAGGGTGGTGGTGGAGGTGTGGGGGGGAATGGGGGGTGGTGGTGATGATGGGGGAGTGGTGGTGTGGGTGGTGGTGATGGTGGCAGGGCTGGTGGTGGTGGTGGTATGGGGGTGTGTGTGTGTGTGGTGGTATGGCGGTGTGGGGGTGGTGGTGGTGGTGGTGATGTGTGGTGGTGGTGTGTGTGGTGGGGTGTGGTAGTGGCATGTGTAGTGGTGTGTGTGTGTGTGGTGGTGGTGGTGTGTGTGATAGTGTGTGGTGGTGTGTGTGGTGGTGTGTGGTGGTGTGTGTGGTGGTGTGTGGTGGTGGTGGTGTGTGTGGGGTGTGTGGGGTGGTGGTGTATATGTGGTGTGTATGTGTGGTGTGTGTGGTGTGTGGGGGGTGGTGGTGGTGTGTGTGTGGTGTCTATGTGTGGTGTGTGTGTGTGGTGTGTGTGGTGTGTGTGGGGTGGTGGTGGTGTGTGTGGTGTGTGTGGTGGTGTGTGTGGTGTGTGTGGTGTGTATGTGTGGTGTGTGTGTGGTGTGTATGTGTGGTGTGTGTGTGTGTGTGGTGTGTGTGGGGTGGTGGTGGTGGTGTGTGTGGGGTGGTGGTGTGTGTGTATGAAGGAGAACTTGAATCCACCTCTACCGAGAGATTGCACTGTTACTGGTCTGAGAGGTGGTGCCTTAAGATGCTGCCTCATAGTACAGGAGAAAGGAGCTGACTTCTCTACCACGAAGTCCTGTGCCTTCTCAGGAAGGTGAGAGGACGGGATGCAGTTCGGTGGTAGGGCTTTGCCAAGCATGCTCAAGGCCCTGGTTCAAGCCCCAGAAAATAAACAAAAACACAACAGTGAAGGACTGAAACACCAGAAACACATATTGAGTTAAAGGAAAGGCAAGAAAATTAGGGGTCAAGATTAAGCCAGGTAACATTTTAGCGTGTGTGTGTCTGTGTGTGTGTGTGTGTGTGTGTGTGTGTGTGTATACCCAAGGCTCCACCCTGTGTGTGTGTGTGTGTGTGTGTGTGTGTGTGTGTGTGTGTGTGTATACCCAAGGCCCCACGCTGTGTGTGTGTGGTGATGGTGATGGTGGTGGTGGTGTGTGGTGGTGTACTCGAGGCCCCACCCCTAGTTGGGGAGCTTTGGCAGCTGATGGCTGCAAGGGAAGGAGAGTTCTTTTTTTCTGGTGATGTAGCACTGTTCCAGTGGGCTCCCTACACCCATGAACATATGGACAGTACTAATTGGACTCAGTGGATGAAAAAAAATTGGAGGGGGTGGGGCATCTGGGAGGAGTTGGAGGGGTAGTTACAATCAAATGGACATGATTGGATACATCTATGAAATTCTCAAAGAATACATTTTTTAAATTATGAAAAATAAGATGCCAAATGGTAGTTAGACGATGCTATTGATATAAGAAAGTATATATATATATATATATATATATATATATATATATATATATATATATGAATATATATACATGTACTTGGCTATGTATATATTGGGCTAGGACTATATAGTACAGAAGTAAAGTGTTTGCCTAGCATGTTTGGAAAGCCCTGGCTTCAGTCCCCAGTGCCGTTCCCTAAATTATCCATCCAACTATCTGTCTCTGTCTGTCTGTCTGTCTCTGTCCTCTGCTTACTGTTGTAAAAAGGAGCTCCTGGATGTAGGCAGAGGGGAAGGGCTGGTGGTATAATTTACATATCTGTGCTGGTTAGTCTTTGTTAATTTGACACAAATTGAGCCACACAGGAAGAGGGAAACTCAACCGAAGAATTGCCTCCATAAGTTTCATCTGTAGGCATGTCTGTGGAGGCGTTTTTTTAACTGCTAATTGATGTAGGCAGGCCTAGCCCACCTAGGTGGTGGTGGTGGTGGTGGTGGTGCTAGCCACAGGCAGGTGGACTTGGGCTGTGTAATAAAGATAGCTAAGCAAGCCAATGGAAAGCAAGTCAGGAGGCTGTGTACTTTCCTCCAGGGTCTCTGCTTCAGTTCCTGCCTCCAGGTTCCTGTGTGAGTTCCTGCCTTGGCTTCCCTCAGTAGTGGGCTGTGGCAAGGAAGTGTAAGCCAAACCCTTGCCTCCCCAGGTTGCTTTTGGTCAGAATGCTCTATCACAGTAATAGAGAGCAAACTAAAAGACCATCATAGCAATTCGACCATTTTATGCATGTATCTCTATGCATTTCAGCATATTCATAGACACAACCTTCACTACAGAGCACACTCAGAAAGAAGCCATACATGCTTCTGTGACCATTCTGTCTGCCTGCCTGGATTTGCCTCTCCGATGACCGCAGTAGAATCCCAGAATGTGGCCTTGGGTGTCTGGCTTCTCCTACGTAACACATTTCCAGGACTCATCCACTTGTGGCATGTCGGAACCTCATCCCCCTTTGCGGCCGAGTGCTCATCTTTGTACAGACACACCTTTAAAAAGATCCACAGAGTAACCGGTGGATGATAGGTTGTTCCTCTTCTGGGGCTGATGTGAATGGGCAGTGCGAGGAAATTCCAAGCACACTTGACTTCTTATGTACATACCTGGGCATGGACTTAACGAGTCATGTGATAGTTCCGAGCTAACCATTTGAGGAGTTCCCAGACAGTTTCCACCTGGCCACTCCCCAACCCGTGAACAGCTTCTGTGAGGTCCTGCCCCCTCATGCTCCCAGCACATGTTGTGTGGTCCATTCTTCTGAAACATCATCCCAATGGATATAAAATTATCTTTACCGTGTTTTTTTGCTTTACTTTTTTTCCTGAGGGTGAGGATGTACATTTTTACCTCTCGTTTTAACATTGAGTTGCACTTAATAACATAAAAATAATTTGAGAAAATTAAATGAAGACAGAGGATGAGAGCCCCCCGCCCCAGTTATGCTTCTGGCTGGCAGTAGAGTCAGTAGAGCGTTGTAGCCTCAGGGTCATAGTTCAGGGAGCCCCTCCTCATTTCTGGCATTTACCAGCTTTGGCTGTTGTGCCCTCAGAGCTTTTGATACGAATGCCCTGAGACTGGGCCCCGGCATCCGTCTCGGGAGCCAACCATCTCATGCCTCTCCTTCCTGTGTCCAGCCTTGGGGGAAGGCCTCTGCTCTTCTATCCCACAAGTTGTGTCCAACACACATGGATGTCCTTCTCCATACCCCAGCCGCCTGGGTATGCAGACTGTCCCACTGCTCCCCAGACCACACAAGAGGCTGAAGTGGAAGAGACACCGGTCTGGCCCCCAGAGCAACATGTAGGAGAAATGGGGGGCGGGGGAGGGGCGGGGGTACAGGGTACCTCTCAAAGCACCAGGGCCTGTCTACATAGGTTTGCTAGCCTGGCTCCAGGAGGCTCCCTATGGAGGGCTGGTGAACGGGACATAGATGTGTATTCAGGGCCCACAGAGACTCCGGGGCATCCTGCCATCCTGTCCCTGCTGCTGTACATCTGCCCTCTGAGCTGGGGCGCCCAGATGGCGTAGCTGACTTGTGGAAATACAGCCTGTCAGGGACAAATGACCAGGGACTCAGACTAGCTCTGCAAAGCAGCTGCAGGCAGGTGTCCCCTCGAGGGAAAGCGTCATCCAGAGGACTTGAGTCACCTATTGGCTCTGCTGACAAAGAGGAAGGCTGGGAAATGGCCCGGGAACGAAGGGACGTTTAAGTGAGTGCAGTTGCACACTTCCGCAGTGGGCTAACAGGATGACTTGTGACCCCTCTCCCGCCACATGGGAAATTGACACGGCAATCGTGAGGTGGGCTCAGCCTCTGGCTGGGGACCGGGTGGGGTTGCTGGGATTTCAGACACCACCGGCTGAGAAGGTAACTCATGCTCCTTGGGAGGTTAGTGTCAAAGTCACCGGACGGTTCTCCAGCAGTGAGCAGAGAGCCTCCATCTAACCTTGCTAAACATGACATGCATGTCTTGCTTTCTTGCTTAAGACAGCCTGGCTCAGTAGACTCAAAGGCCAGCCGTGGGACCACACTTCAGTAATGATTGAGCAATGAGAGTTGAGATGTTTCACTCAAAAATCTAAATTCATACAAAGTAATGGAACCTTGGAGAACTTGGGTTACTGTATTATTATTATTATTATTATTATTATTATTATTATTATTATTATTTTCAATACAGGATTTCTCTGGCTGTTCTGGAACTCACTCTGTAGACCAGGCTGGCCTCAAACTCAAAGAGATCCACCTGCCTCTGCCTCCCAAGGCCTGGGATTAAAGACATGTGACACCACCACGCAGCTGGGACACTGTATTTTTATGTAGGTTTTATAATAATATTTATGAGGTTTTCGTTACTTTCTTTTTGTCACTGAGAATACTGGGAGGCATACAAAGCAAGTAAAAATTAAATGCATAAATGTAGTTTAACATCCTTAATTTCAGGAACAAATATGTGGATAGACCAAATGCAGCCAAGTGTCTCCCTTGCCCCCAGCGAAGGACAGCTCTATAACTCAAAAACACTGGCGGGTTGAATTTAAAAGCTTAAGAACTGGGCCTTTACGGTTGTGACTTCAGTGACTTAAATATTAATTTACAAACTCTTTAATGCTAAATACAATCGGCTCAGGATTTTGTACACCAGTCCCTTTGAAGACATCAAAGTGGAGTGGAGTTGTTGGAGTGGGGTGTCTGGGAGTTGGGGTCACAGCTCTGGCTCCTGGGGTAGGGAGATCCCAGGAGCTCATCACAGTTGCCCTGACACAGGCACGTGGTCACAGCAGCCTGTCTGTTTGTGTCTTTTTTGTTTGGGCCTTTTGAAACAGAGTCTCAGATAGCCCTGGCTGGCCCCCACCTTCCAAATGCCGGGACTACAGGTATGTGTCACCACACGTGGCCTAGCTGCGTCTTAAGTCTGTAGCACAGCTGAAGGGATCATTTGAAAAGGTCACCCATAACCTATTCCCACAGCTCAGAACGACACCCGTCCTACACAGCAGTTCCGAGCACCCATGTACAGGGACCCATTGCTCTCTGAGGACGGGTTCGTCCCATCTTTCCTTCCTCACCTCACCCAGCCTCCTGGCTCGTGGTATAGAGCCTGCACGGGAGCTTCCTCCCGGCAGCTTCCTCCCTCGGGACACTGCCCAGTGTCGCTGGCTGCTCTTTGCCTTTCCCCTGCACAGGAAAGGCCTGATCCCACAGGCAAGCCTGGAGCTCTTACACTTTCCTCACTATCAGCCAACCGCTTTCTGTGGCTGTTCGTTTAACTGGTTGAGCTAGTGACGTGTCTTGCCACCAGGACCAAACCCTCCACAAAAGGAACTTAAGGAAGAGTCTGTTTTTGTACGAAGTTGTGGTCCTGGTGCAGCAGCAGGAGGTGGCTGGTTCCAGTGCATCTGCCATGCAGAAGCAGAGGGTGATGATCCCATTCCTGATCCTCCTGCCTCCGAGTCCCGGGTGCTGCGCCCCAAATGCCTGCCTCTTCGCCGCGTGTTTATCGTCTTGTGGTGAGAGCGGCCACCCACATCGGTGTACACTATTGCCTCCCATGAGGAAGCCATCTGCTACCTTTATAGGTGGTCAAGACATAGCCAGGGGGTTCAGGAACACACGGGTCATGTGGGAAACACTGGCCTCCAGGTGAGAAAAATCCAGGCTCACTAACTTACCTGGCCAACGCAGCTCATTAGGAGGAGAGCTGGGGCCATGACTCATGAAACCACAGCCTAGACCTGTGGCCATGGCTAGGAGGGTAGGTAAAGAAGATGCCCCGTCAGCCCTCCTCTCCATGATCCAAAGAGCTATCTTTAGAACAGATCTGTTGGGGAAATTCCTGTCAGTGTTGTTTGGAGATGGGCTCTCTGGAAGATAAAGAGGGCTAGATGAAGTCATGAGGGTGGGGCCCCCGAGAGCGGGCCTTACTGAGATGAAGAGAGAACCAAGCTAGTCCCCCCCCCCCTCTGTCTCATCAGGATGCCCTACCGTGTCATGGTGCAGCAAGTTGGCCTCACCAGATGCCAATGCCATGCGCCTGTACTTCTCAGCCTCAAGAACTGGATAACGCTCAAGTCTTTATCATCTATCCAGTCTCAGTTATATTTTGTTATAGCGGCCCAAAAAAGAATGAGAGACCCCGGGCTTTGTCATGGAGATCCGGGGACAATAGGTCCTATTCACAAAGAGCCAGGAGATGCGTGGAGCTGGCGCTGGGCAGAGAGGAAGGATGAAGGTCTGTGGGCTGGTGGGGGACACCGGACACAGAGAGAGGAGGTGGGGAGGGTGAGGAACTTCCGGGGAAGTGGGCAGCCCTTGTAGCATTTGTACCTGGAATGGCTTGACTCACATTGAGGCATGCTTAGTTGATGGGAGCTGGCCTGGGTGTCCCATTCACACAGATACTAGGTGAAACTGGGTGGAGGGGCAGGGCTCCCGGGCAGTAGCCTCTGGAAAGCAGATCTGGGTCTACACTGCAGAAGCCCGCCCCCAGCTCTGCATGGCATCCTGGCTCTGGTGGTCCAGGGCTTCTGCTACCTTTGAAAAATAAGGAAGGAAGAGAGGGGGGACTAGTCTGCGATGCAGCCTAGTTCTGAGCCTGCTTGCCTGCACACCTAGGGCTCTTCACTCTGGAGGGAGACCTTGAGACACAGGACGTCCAAGGTTAGCTGGTTACCTGTCAGACTAAAGGAGCTACTGGGGACCTTTGTAGCAGGTCTTGGTGGGAGAAGCCCTTGGGCTGCAGGGCTCAGGAGGAAGAGAAGGAGGCGTCAGTGGTGGGGACAGGCCCCAGGGGAGGGAAAAGGAATCCGGGAGCCAGGAGGTCCCATAAATGGCTGCATCAGCATCCTTTGGAGGGATTGCTGAACACAGGTTCTGATTCCACAGACCCGAGAAGGAGCTAGGGTATTTCCCCAGATGCGGCTACTGACATTTAACACTCTTCACTCCATTTCATGAGGAAAGAAAGGAGCAGCGGCAAGGCCAGTTGAGCCTGCTAGGTCCAGTTTGGGGGGGGGGGACCTTGGCAGGCCCCTCCTTTAAAAAAATGCCTTAGGTCTGGTTTTTTTTTTTGTTTGTTTGTTTGTTTTTTGGTTTTTTGAGACAGGGTTTCTCTGTGTAGCTTTGTGCCTTTTCCTGGATCTCGCTCTACAGATCAGGCTGGCCTCGAACTCACAATGATCCACCTGCCTCTGCCTCCCGAGTGCTGGGATTAAAGGCGTGCGCCACCACCACCCGGCCTTGGTTTTGTTTTTAATACCCAGGGGACCTGTGGGCCTCTGACAAGGCCCTTTGTCTTGGCCTGCCTTTGACCTTGTCACAGTCTCATGGGCCTTCCTGAAGTGTAGCTGGGTCCTTATGAGCCTGTCCTGGAGAGAGCTGGGCCAGGAGAGGGCAGGACGACATGACTGCTAGGGGAGGAGGTATACCAGGTGACAGATGGCACAGTAGGTCTCTGTGCAAGCCAAATCAGGAACTTCGGGGTGGGAGGGGAGGCAAGCACGGTGGAGGCGGGTTCTTGTAGAGGCCTCAGGCCGCAACTTGGAGGACACAGTGACACAGGGGCCCTCCCGGTCCCCACAAGTACAGTAAATGCACTCTATGCTCTATGGTGTTCTGGTAGGGAAGGTCCCAAAGACGTCAAGTCCCAGAGAGCAGCTATAGGGACAGGTGCTCAAGCCCATGCTGGTGTGCGGGGGTGGGGTGGGGGTGGGGGTGTCTCTGAGCCTGGGTACGGAGGCGCTGGATCCCTGATCTCAAAAGCCTTGCCGCCCTCGGCCACGCCCCGCAGAACCAACCCTCCTGCTGCCTGTGCCTAGGAGAGACTCTGTGGCTTTAAAGGAGGCGGGATCAGCCGTGGCCCCGTGACGTCATTTTCTCTCGCGGGAGGGAGGGAGCGGCGCCGGTGTTCCCCTGAAGCCACTTCCCACCAGCTCTTCTGTGGTGGGTGGTTCTTGGGCTGCTTCCCTTTTACGGCCAGGGCTGCATCTTGATTTTCTACCCCTGACAGCTGCTAGCAAATCACCTCACATCGGTGAGCCGCAGAGCTCTCGTTTGTGAAATAAGTGTTATCTGCCGACAGCTCTCAACGAGCTAGTGTGCGTGCAACACAAGGCTGATCTTTGTGCACGCGCCATCACCTTTGCCACCATATTAATTTTTAAAATGAAAATATTTTCTATGTAGGGGTGCTTTGCCAGCACGAATGTCTGGGTACCACGTGCATGCCTGTTGCCCAACAAGGGCGCTTGCTTGATCCTTTGCAACCGGTGTTACAGACAGTTGTGAGCCACCATTTCTGGGACTCTAAACCGGTATTCTTTTTTTTTTTTTTTTTTTTTTTTTTTTTTGGTTTTTCGAGACAGGGTTTCTCTGTGTAGCTTTGCGCCTGTCCTGGAACTCACTTGGTAGTCCAGGCTGGCCTCGAACTCACAGAGATCCGCCTGGCTCTGCCTCCCGAGTGCTGGGATTAAAGGCGTGCGCCACCACCGCCCGGCCTAAACCGGTATTCTTAACCGCTGAGCCATCTCTCCAGCCCTAGCATCATTTTTAGGGACGATGTCCAGTGGCGAGTAGGTTCTGACCATCCTGGATGTCGGAGGATGACGGGTACAGCTGAAATGGAGGAAGCAGAGCATGGGAGCAAGGATAGGGGTCTGCATGTGGGGGCGTGTCTGCAGACTTCTGAAGTGGCAGGGCCTAATCCCCCTCATTTCTTCCATCTTTCTGCCTTGGGCCTCATCCTGAGGACCCGTGGCACACTGGCCTCCCGAGGAAAGCCTCACCTTGGTGCTGCTCTCTTGGCTGACCTCGACTTTATCTCCATCCACATGGTACCAGTAGGCCCAGGAGCCCATAATTAGCCTAATAAGGTGTCTGTTGCGCACACGGCTGTGCCTAGACTCCACTCTGATGGCTACCCAGTAATTTGCCTGATCTTTCGGATAAGGCCTTTGCCTGGACAGGTTCCCACCACAAAGCACCCCATCTCAGGGTGGAGCCTGTAATTGCTGCTACTTGGCACACTGTCTTTTTTTTTCCCACCTGCCCTTGGACCGAGGAGTCCTCAGAGACCTGCCTTCACATCAAGGAAACCCACTAAGCCAAGGGACTGGCTGTGCAGGGGACAGAACAGACCAAACAGTCTGCATTGTTGGCCATTAGAAGGCACGATGGAAGAGACATTCAGACCTAGCCAGCTGTTGGCCTTCCAGTACTGTGAGAGGGAGTGGTGGGTGTCCAGGAGACGCTCTGTCTGTGAGTCTGTCCCTCAGTGCTCACCCATATGTATCTGCCGACAGCTCTCAGCCTGTTCTAGGGACCCCACAGGTGCCCCTACCCCAATTCCACCTGCAGCAGATAGGCATTGGCTCCTGGGACCCTCAGGGGAAGAGCTCTTATTCCAGGGTTTTGAGGCCTGTGTGGCTTCCAGGGCCTCTGCAAACACCGTGGTATTTGAGCCACAGCACCACATCCACAGCCTGCAAAGCCTGGGTGCTGATGCTGGAACAGGACTGTTTGTTGGCCCTGGAGGGTCTGTGCGGGAGGCTAAGGATGCTGTGGCCTACAAGCAGGAGGGGTGGTGGGGCGGTCTCCAGCCTTTTACCCAGGCAGCCCCAGGTGGTTCTGGGCTGAAGGAGCTGGCAGCCCTAGCAGCTGGGTGCTACCCATGTGGCTCCCTTTGATCTGGCCATGTCACCAGGTGGCTTTTCCGGGCAGATTGCACCAGCAACTCACATCCCTGGCTGTGGAGGTCCTCACCCTGTTTTCCTTTAGAGGATGCCACTGGTCATCCCAGGGGGTCAGGAACAGGTTCAACTAGAGGAAGCCCCAGCGTGGCTGCTTATGTCCACCCCCTTCGGAATCGAACCCACCTAAAAACAAGGGGCCCTCTGCTCCAAAGGTTTTAGTGGGCGTGGAGTCTGCCTTTCAGCGTTGCCAAACCACTGCATAATTCCCTCAGATTCCCACAGCCGTCAGGCCCACGCAGGGGCCCAGTGATACCTTGACACCCACTGCTCCAGGTCCAGGCCTGTTTTCTCTATTCCCAGAGGAGGTCCGGGGGCGCTGGAACCTGTGCTGCCTTCCAGCGCTGGGTGGGACAGTGGGTGTGCCCTGAGTCAGAGCTGGCACACGCTGGACCGGTAGGTGCACCAGAACGCTGTCCCAGAGGGGCACAGGAGCACTAGCCACCGGGGAGCAGGGCTCTATAACTCAAGGGCTTTGTGTCCAAGTGGACCACAAACAAGGGTTGAAAGCCTGATGCACTGGGCCTCACACCTCCTGCATTGTTCTCTCTCAGGCGCCTTGACTGGATGATGCCCCTGGGAAGTTTCTGTAGCCTCCTTTGAACTCAAACGTGTCTTCACTCAGGGCCTCCCCACTGAGCTGCTCTAGAGGAGGGTGAATCAGGTCATCCTCGATGCTGGCAATCACAGAGGCAGAAATCAAGAAGTCCAGGACCAAGAGGGGCCTCGACATCCCTAACCTTCGAGTCTGCCAGGCATGGGTCCTCTCCTTCCATCCCACCCTCCTCCTCTCTGCTGGGCCTTCATTAGGGCGAGGATACTTCTAAGGACTTCAGGAATCTAGGGAGTTCGGGCAGCCAGGGTGGGAGTGGGGGAGGGGAGGGGAGGAAGTCTCACCTTCACTTTCATGCCTGCATTTTCACTGGGGAGGGGTGCATGCAACATCTGAAATGCTCAGAACTGGAAGTGTTTGGGATTTTTTTTCCTCTTCCCCAGATTTTAGTATATTGGCATGTAAATAATGAGACGCAAGTCTAACCAGAAATGTACCTCTGTGGCATATACCCCTTAACACACATGGCCTAAAAGTAATGTTGGACAATATTATGATAATTTTGTGTGTGTAGCAGTTTCATGATACAGAATTTTCCACTTGCCACATCTTGTCAGCACTCAAAAAGGTTCAGACTTTAGAATTATTTAGAGTTTCTATTGTTGTTTCAAACTATTTACTTTGTGTGTGTGTGTGTGTGTGTGTGTGTCTGCTGTCTACATATATGTGGAGGATGTGTGTGTGTGCGTGTGCGTGTGTGTGCGCGCGCGTGTGTGCGCATGTGTGTGTGTGTGGGGGGGGTGTGCGTGTGTGTAGCCTCTTTCTGTTATTTACTACCCATACAGCACACCAGGCTAGTCTGCCCTGGGGCTTTTTGAGAGTCTCTCAGTCAGAGCTCTAGGATTACAGATGAGGTCTGGGATCTGAACTCAAGTCCTCAAGCATGTGTGGAAACATTTTACCCACAGAGCCATCTCCCAGCTCCCCCCCTGCCCCGCCTCCCTGTCCCCGACTCTTCTTTTAGGCAAGTTGGCCTGGCCCCCTGGGTCTTCCTGCCTCAGCTAACTCTGGAGTATGCTATCGCCCAAGTGTGCACCCCCATGGCTACCATGGCTAGCTTTGATTTTGGCCCATTGCGGATTTGGAGTTTCCTGTTTAGGGATGCTTACCTCTACGCTTTCAAGTCAGATGGAACCATGGTAGATGGTGCTGAAGATGAATCTTATCATCTTTGGGGAGAATGGGTGATTGAACCAGATTCGCTGTCCGTCACCTACCGGGCAGTGTGATGTGGCCATCATCTCGGTGACCTGCCAGGTGACTTGTCTGAGGGAGACACTTTCCTGACTCCCTGGGGTGTTTGGACCCCAGCTCTTCCGACCTGCAGAGTTCTGTTCTTATCATTACGGTCCTTTTGGTCTGTCTGCTGCCCCCTGCTGGGTGGCACGTTCATGCTGCTGAGAACAAACCTTCAAGCCCGCTGCTGCCTTCAGCTCAAAAATCCTCCCACAAAACAAAACACTCCAACAACAACAAAACAACAACAAAACTGGGCCTGTCTGTCCCGAAGCGGGGAGCCTGTGGCAGCTTTAGGGGCACAGGGTTTCTCTGTGTTACAGTCCTGGCTGTTCTAGAACTCACTTTGTAGACCAGGTTGGCCTCGAACTCCCAGAGATCCACCTGCCCTCTGCCTCTTCAGTGCTGGGATTAAAGGTGCGAGCCACCACTGCGGGGCTGGGCTGGTGGTGTTTCTTGGACTCTAAGTGACACCATGAGGGAGTGACTGTGTTGTGCTTGTTCTGCAGAGGAGAAAATGGAGGCTAAGAGATGGAGGATTTGCCCATCGTGCCAACGAGGCTCTCAAACTCAGTGTGTCGCTCAGGGCCCACCTACCCTTCCACCTGGTAAATTTGTGCCTCTTCCCAGCCAGGAGCTGCATTCAAAGGGGATGCTATCCCAGCAGCTCCAGGGAGAAGCAGTCTCACCCGTAGGCAGCTGGTGTCAGACATCAGTGTTGCCTGACCTAGAATGCCAGCTGTCTCATTCCGCAGGCAGTGCCCAGGCCCACCTCTCTCAGTAGAGTGCTCACCGTCTCCACGTAGGAGAGTGGGTTGGCAGAAGACCCCAAGGCTTCTTCGGGTTTTGGGAAAACTCCATCTACCTATAGGGAAGGTGGTGTGTCTGAACACAACTTTTGACCTCTACCTGTTGGGCCTAAGAGGCTCTGCAGAGACCAGACCTGAAGCAATGGGCCCTGGCCTGCCAGCTCCCAGCTCTGTTGCTCCCGGTCTCTGGCTTCCCTGGGAGAGCTTATCTTGGGGAAAGCCACCCTCACCAGCCTCAGATTGGAGGGTGAGTCTTATACATCAAATGGAAACCTCAGGTTGCAGTCCCTTGGGTGGCCTGGCTACGCACTTCCTATCAGAAGACAGTGACCGCTGCATGCAAACAGGAAGTGTGCCAGCCCGAGAGCCACCGTGTGGGGCAGGGCCACCTCCCATTGGCTTTGAGCAGTACTGGACCCTAGGACTGTCACACTGTTTCCTAGCACCCTCCATGGTCAGGGGTGGGCATGGGTGGGGGTCCTCAGTAACTGTCTTCTTTCTCAGGCAGCCTCACTGGCCTCATTCCCTTGGTGTCCAAATGAAGCTCAGGCTAGATCCCGGGGGGACCATGGGAAGACTGGGGGCAAGGCGGGGTGGTATGGCAGAAGCTTTGGTGCCGGGGGTACATATGTCCCCTCTTTTCTCTGGCCCTCCTCTTTCTTCTCCTTAAAAAAAATATTTCTAGAGGCTGGAGAGATGACTCATGGGTTAAAAGCTCCCCTTCTTGAGGATCTGACACCCTCTTCTGCTTATAGGCTTTGGGGGCACCAGGGACACATGTGGTACACAGATATACCTGTATCTACATGTATGTATACATGTATGTCTGAATGTATGTATACATGCAGGCAAATAATTCATACACATAAAATTTACAAGAGAAATTTAAATCATTTTTTAAAATTATCTTTATTAACTTTTTTGAGGGGAAGGGCATGTACATGCCACAGGACACATGGAGGTCAGAGGAGCACTTTTGGGAGTCTGTTTTCCTTTATCACGTGCCTCTCAAAGGTCAACATTAGGTGGTTAGGTTTGGTGGCAAGCTCCTTTACCCGCTGAGCCGTGTAGCCAACTCTTCTGGTTTGTTTGAAGGGTCTCATGTAGCCCAGGATGGCTTTATACTCTTTAGGTAGCAAAGGTTGGGAGCTATGACCTTGAACTTCTGATCCTCCCTGTCTCTGCCTCCTGAGTGCCAGAAGTAGAGGCTTGTGCAACCATGCCTGATTTTTCCTAGTTCTTTAGTGTCTTTTCAACACTGAACCAAATCTTGCACTCAGCACTGGGTAACATGGAATGATGCAATTGGAGCCAAGGCTGTAATAAAAGTGTGTTCCACTCAGTCCTGGCTGGTGTGTAGATGTGATGGTTGGAGCTACAGTAGTCATCTTGGACCGTGAGGCATTATTGGGAATGGAAGCCACACATGACCCGGACCTGATAAGTGGAGCCTGAATCTTCAATACGATGTAGCCTTTGTACCGGCCACCCGATGTGTGGACAGATTTTGCTTCTGTGGGTGTCCTTACATGTGTGGCTACTATTGAGTTAGGGTTTCTTGGGCTAGACTTGGCTCTGCCAAAAGGCGAGGCTCACGACCCAAAATACAAGCATTCGGGTGTCTGTATCCCATAGCCAAAGATAATCTTAATTTGCCACTCTTAGTGAATCCACAGTCAGTGAAGGGACACTGGCTAGCCCGAGCATGGCAGGCATGGCTCTGGCAGGCCTTACTCGTCTCCCCATTCCCTTTGCCTTGCTAAAAGCAGTTAGATCACATTCCCGAAGCTAGCCCCCAAGATCTAGTCCCTTACGTGGCCAATCCCTCCTCCTAAGGCTGATGACTAAGGTCCAGTTATCAAAGTACTGAAGGGCAGCAATCAGAAGCCCCCTTTGGCTCACCTAATTAACATGCTCAATTAAAATTAAGCACCTCATTCTGACATGGCGTTTCCCCTTGTACCTTTATAAACCGCCATTTTCCTGTGGGCTGCGTCTGTGTCCTCTCTATCCAGAGATAGATGTCCCCTTCCTTGCTCCCTTTCTCCCTTTTCCTTTGTTCCTTTCCATTTCTCCCTCGTCCTCTATCTCTTGTCTTTGTCTCCTGTCCCTTGTCCCTGCCCCCTGTCCCTCTGGGGTAGATAAATCTCCTTTGTTCGGAGAATTAGGTTTGAGGGGTCCTGGGCCGATACTTTTCCTTTCAGTGTTTCTCATGCAAAAGCTAGCCAATGGTTGTAGGCCACGTTAGGCTGAGGCTAGACAGTTGAGACAAGGAGGCTACTCGTGGGGTGCCTTGCCTTTGTTAGGGGGCTCCCCCCTCTTGTAGACCGGTCTCCCAGTGCCTGGCAATCACCGAGATGAATGTTCGGGAGAGAGAGGGAGCTGCCTCAGCTCTGGTGCTCAGAGGGAAGGGTGAACACCCTTCTTTCCCCTCTGCCCTTCAACTCTCAGAACTAAACAGAAGCAAAACCACAGGAGCAGTGGAGGCGGAGGAGGTAGGCACAGGTGGGCATCTATGGCCCTGACTCTCACGGGCTTCCAGAAAGAAAACATGGAACTCTAGCTGTACAACCCTGAACAGGGACGCCACTGCAGTCTACATGCTTGCAGGGAAGGAAGGGGTGGTGGTGGCGGTGGTGGTGGCAGTGGTGGTGGCAGCCGGGGACTTCATTTAGGGGTAAGGACACAGAAGGGAACAGTGCCGTGGGGCTCCACTTGTCTCTAACCCCGGCCCCACTAGGCATGAAACACAGAAGCTGCCAGCTCAGGATTTGTACCAGGACAGAGCTATCGAGCACAGACAGAGTGTCTACAGTGAAACCTCACCCTGAAGGTGGTGGTGTCGGAGACTGCTAGGTGATTACTCCAGGGTGGAGCCCTCATCAAGGGGATTAGTGTCTTTCTGAAAGAAAGGCCGGGGAGCACCCACAGCTTTCCAGCATGTGAGGGCACAGCAGGCAGAGGGCATCTGTGCCAGAAGGAGCACCTTCTGGAGACACCGAATCTATTACCTCCTCCATTGCTGGGCTTCCTGGCTTCCCGAGTAGCCAGGAATCCATGGTCTTGTTGGCACGGTGTCCAGGGTGTGGAGTCTGTTCTCGTGGCCCCAGATGAGAAAGGAGTCTCACTAAGACATGGAGTATACTAGGGAGGAGGCTTGGTGTCTACCAGAGAGAAGCCCCTGCCAGCCTGGCCCTGTGTGGGAAGAGGTGCCCTGGCACCCTCTAGTGAGGGCTGCTGGTTAGTGTGACTCATTCACAAGGACACTCATGCCACCCTTCCCAGGAAGAGGAGCGGCTGCTGAGTAAACAGACCTGGAGGCAGCAGGGAGCGCTGCCAGCACCTGGAGCATGGCTCTGCCTTTCTTTTTGTGTGTGAGGACAGGTAGCCAAGGCTGATAACCACACGATGGAAGCGCCAACCGGAGCAGATGCTGCTCCTGGAGGAAACGGGTCAGCGAGTCAAAGTGATCATCTTAGAGGCGTTGGAGGAGATACTACGGCCCCCAAACCAGAGCGGAAGCTGAGTGACGGGAGGTACCGTCGTCAAAATTAAAATACCAGGGCAAAGATGGGGGATGCATGCGAAGCAGTTCCCCAGGTGTTAGGAAGGAAAGGTAGAAAGACAAATGGTCAGAGGGGACATCTGGACGTGAGCAAGCAAGACATCCAAATGTGCTGAGCAGGAGTTTGGAGAGAATGAACCGCCGGGGATTGGAAGGGAGGTGTCTTGGCTCCTACCATTGTTGAGACAGATTTTTCTGGAATTGGAGGCTTGAAGCAACTTGAATGTGTTACGTTGCCTGGCTACAGAGGGCAGAAGTCCCAAAATGAAGGAGTTAGCAGGGCTTGTGGAAGCTATAGAGGAGGCGACTTCTCACCTTCCCGCCCGACTTCTAGAGGTGACCTCCATTCCTTGGTGGTGGCCTCTTTTCTGGCTTTAAGGTGATCTTCAAATCTCCTGTAACCCCTGCTTAGACCCTCACACCACCTTCTCCCCTCACCCCACTGTTGTACCTCTCATCTGTATCTACGCTGTCTGTCTGTCTATCTATCTGTCTATCTATCTGTCTGTCTGTCTGTCTGTCTATCTATCTAACTATCCACCTATCTATCATCTATCTATCTGTCTGTCTGTCTGTCTATCTATCTATCTATCTATCTATCTAT